>NW_027507790.1:161750268-163070268 GCF_037356315.1 Lithobates pipiens | reverse complement strand
CCCAGCAGTGCCCATAGTGCCCCCAGCGCCACCCACAGTGCCACCCACAATGCCACCCACAGTGCCATCCAGCAGTGCCACCAACAGTGCCACCCACAGTGCCCACAATCTGCCGCAAAGGTGCTGCACCCCAGTGCCGCCCATCAGTGCCCAGCAGTGCCGCCCATCAGTGCCCAGCAGTGCCGCCCATCAGTGCCCAGCAGTGCCACCTATCAGAGCCACCTATCAGTGCCCATCAGTCCCATCTATCAGTGGTACCTATCAGTGCCCATCCGTGCCACTTATCCGTGCCACCCATCCATGCCATCTTATCTGTGCCCATCTTTGCCCATCAGTGCCGCCTTATCTGTGCCGATCGGTGCCGCCTTATCTGTGCCTATTAGTGCCGCCTTAACTATGCCTATCAGTGCCCACCAGTGCAGCCTATCAGTGCCCACCAATGCAGCCTATCAGTGCCCACCAATGCAGCCCATCAGTGCCCACCAATGCAGCCCATCAGTGCCCACCAATGCAGCCATCAGTGCCGCCTAATCAGCGCACTTCAATGAAGGAGAAAAATGACCCGTTTGCAAAATTGTATAACAAACTATTAAAACATGATTTTTTATTTTTATTTTTTTGCATCTTTTTTTGTTTGTTTAGCAAAAAATAAAACTCCGAGCTGTAACTAAATACCACCAAAAGAAAGCTCTATTTGTGGGAAAAAAATGATAAAAATTTCATTTGGGTACAGTGTTGTATGCCCGCGCAATTGTCATTCAAAGTGCATCAGCGCTGAAAGCTGAAAATTGGTCTGGGACTGAGGGGGGTTTAAGTGCCCAGTAAGCAAGTGGTTAAAGAACTTCAAGAAAGGGGCCTTGACCAGACATGTAGAACTTAGCAGTGTATGGCATAAGAGGGCAGGTTCCCTGGTGAGAAGAGGGTAAGCTACAGTGTAAAGTCAGTATAGGAAGTAACAACCAATAAATTCATTAGTAGGAATAACATTTAGAGGTATATCTGAGAGTTTCAGAAGGGGGTGGTGGGGGAAAGATGTTAAAAGTCACATCAAGGTTCCTTCAAGGACACCTAAGGAGGGAGCCCGAGTTTAACTGTCTATATCAGTCGGGACTTTTGCTTTTTAATATATTTATAGATGATATAGGGCAGTGATGGCGAACCTTGGCACCCCAGATGTTTTGGAACTACATTTCCCATGATGCTTCAATACACTACAGAGTGTCAGAGCATCATGGGAAATGTAGTTCCAAAACATCTGGGGTGCCAAGGTTCGCCATCACTGATATAGGGTCTGGGAGATTACACAAAGTTATACAGTGGAATAACATCCTTACAGGATGCCTCCAATTTACAAGCTGACCTTATTACACTTATTAATTGGGCAACTATGTGGCAAATGAGGTTTAATGTTAATATATGTAAAGTTATGCACTTGGGGGCTAAGAATATGCATGCATCATACATAGAGTGCCTTGCAAAAATATTCAACCCCCCTTGGCTTTTTACCTATTTTGTTACATTACAGCCTTTAGTTCAATGTTTTTTTCTGAATTATATGTGATGGATCAGAACATAATAGTCTAAGTTGGTGAAGTAAAATTAGAAAAATATATACATAAAACAATTTTTCAGAAATAAAAAACTGATAATTGGCATGTGCGTATATATTCACCCCCTTTGTTATGAAGCCCATAAAAAGCTCTGGTGCAGCCAATTACCTGTAGAAGTCACATAATTAGTGAAATGATGTCCACTTGTGTGCAATCTAAGTGTCACATGATCTGTGATTACATATACACACCTTTTTGAAAGGCCCCAGAGCTGCAACACCAAGCAAGACGCACCACTAACCAAACACTGCCATGAAGACCAAGGAACTCTCCAAACAAGAAAGGGGACAATGTTGTTGAAAAGTACAAGTCGGGATTAGGTTATAAAAAAATATCCAAATCTTTGATTATCCCTAGGAGCACCATCAAATCTATCATAACCAAATGGAAAGAACATGGCACAACAGCAAACCTGCCAAGAGACGGCTGCACACCAAAACTCATGGACCGGGCAAGAAGGACATTAATCAGAGAGGCAGCACAGAGACCTAAGGTAACCCTGGAGGAGATGCAGAGTTCCACAGCAGAGACTGGAGTATCTGTACATAGGACAACAATAAGCGGTACACTCCACAGAGTTGGGCTTTATGGCAGAGTGGCCAGAAGAAAACCATTACTTTCAATAAAAAACAAAATGGCATGTTTTGAGTTTGCGAAAAGGCATGTGGGAGACTCACAAAATGTATGGAGGAAGGTGCTCTGGTCTAATGAGACTAAAATTGAACTTTTTGGCCATCAAAGAAAATGTCTGGCGCAAACCCAACACATCACATCAACCAAAGAACACCATCCCCACAGAGAAACATGGTGGTGGCAACAACATGCTGTGGGGATGTTTTTCAGCAGTCGGGACTGGGAAATTGGTCAGAGTTGAGGGATAGATGGATGGTGCTAAATACAAGGACATTCTTGAGCAAAACGTGTACCACTCTGTGTGTGATTTGAGGCTAGGACGGAGGTTCACTTTCCAGCCGGACAATAACCCCAAACACACTACTAAAGCAATACTTGAGTTGTTTAAGGGGAAACATGTAAATGTTTTGGAATAACCTAGCCAAAGCCCAGACCTCAATCCAATAGAAAATCTGTGGTCAAACTTAAATATTGCTGTTCACAAGCACAAACCATGCAACTTGAAGGAACTGGAGCAGTTTTGCAAAGAGAAATGGGCAAAAAACCCAGTGTTAAGATGTGGCAAGGCAACTTGGTGGCTCTACAAAGTATTGACTTTAGGGGGGTGAATAGTTATGCACATTGGCTTTTTCTGTTATTTTATCCTATTTGTTGTTTGCTTCACAATATTTTTTTTTTTTTTTTAAATCTTCCAAGTTGTGGGCATGTTCTGTAAATTAAACAATCCATGTTAATTTCAGGTTGTGAGGCAACAAAACACGGAAAATGTCAAGGGGTGAATACTTTTGCAAGGCACTGTACTAGGAGGAAAACAGCTGGGGGAGTCAATGGTGGAAAAGGATCTGGGTGTTCTGGTAGATCATAAGCTTAATAGTGGCATACAATGCCAAGCTTCGGTTTCCAAAGTGAGCAAAATATTTTCTTGTATTAAAAGAGAGAGAGATATAATTTTGCCCCTGTACAAATCATTAGTAAGACCTCATCTGGAATATGAGGTTCAGTTTTAAGCACTAATTCACAAAAAGGATATCAGGGAACTGGAGAAAGTACAGAGAAAAGAACCAAAATGATAAGAGTCATGAAGAAGCTTAGCTATGAGGAAAGATTATCTTGAGAAGAGGACATTAACCGTTTCAGCCCTGGAAGATTTGGCTGCTGAATGACCAGGCCATTTTTTGCGATTTGGCACTGCGTCAGTTTAACTGACAATTGTGCGGTCTTGCGATGCTGTACCCAAACAAAATTGATGTCCTTTCTTTCCCACAAATAGAACTTTCTTTTGGTGGTATTTGATCATCTCTGCGGTTTTTATTTTTTGTGATATAAACAAAAAAGTGCGACAATTTTGAAAAAAAAAAACACAACATTTTGTACTTTTTGCTATAATAAATATCCCCATTTTATTTTTAAAAAGCAAATTTCTCTCAGTTTAGGCCGATATGTATTCTTCTATATATTTTTGGTAACAAAAATCACAATGAGCATATATTGATTGGTTTACGCAAAAGTTACATCGTCTACAAAATAGGGGATAGATTTATAGCATTTCTGTGATTTTTATCGAGACTGCGACATTATGGCGGACATATCGGACAATTACCAAACTAATGAATAACAGATTAAAGTAAAACTGTCCTTGTAGAATAAGGAGGCTGCCATTGCCGACTTCTTAAATTCCTAACTGCCCACAGCTTTTCAAGTAGGCCACCAGAGTTGTGTTTCTTTCAGTTCAGGTTCACTTTAATAGAGGTAAATCTCATTGCTTTCACTAATGTCCTCAGGGTGTATATTTATTCAACAGTTCAGGAGCTAGCTCTCTTTTCCAAACAGTTTCTGAATCTCCCTTTCATCCACCTAATACATTTATCATGACTCTTTCCTAAATACACAAAATATAACTCTGCCAATCCCTTCACTGGCTCCCCCTACCCCACCATGTAAAATTCAGAATGCTAACCATAACATACAAGGCCATTCACAACATTGCTCCCATCTAAATCACCAACCTCATCTGCAGATATCACCCAAATCGTCTCCTCCACTCCTCCCAGGACCTCCTGCTCTCTAGCTCTCTTTTTACCTCCTCCCATGCTCGCCTTCAAGACTTCTCCAGAGCCTCTCCCATCCTCTGGAACTCCCTGCCCCATTATACTCGATCAGCCCCTACCCTGTCCACATTTAGGAGATCCCTGAAAACTCATTTATTCAGGGAAACCTATCCCACACCCACCTAACTGTCCCCGAGCCACCCCCATCAAATAATTATCTGCAGCTATTACCTTTTGTACCACCCCCTCCCTTTAGAATGTAAGCTCTAATGTTTAAAAGTTGGTCAAAGGCCAATAAATATTAAAAAAAAAAAAAAAAAAAGATAAATAGAATTTTTTTTCTCTCTTTTTCCACTAAAGAAGTAAAGGAATCACAAGGGCATAATAAAAGCACATAAAGAAGGGAAATAACACAGGGGGTACATTTAATTCCCCCCCCCTTTTTTTTTTCCTTTTTTTTATTTTTCCACTAAAGAAGTAAAGCAATCACAAGGGCATAATAAAAGCACATAAAGAAGGGAAATAACACAGGGGGTAAATTTAATTCCCCCCCCTTTTTTTTTTTCCTCACAGGATGTCTCTCCTCCTCCAGTAACCCCCCCAAGCCACCTTCCAGTACTGTTATAGATATGTTATGGATATGTATGTTAATGTGGAGACATTGAAGGATTTGTTTATGCCTCAATGCCTCAGGATTGAATGTAATTGTTTGTCGAATTTTGTATAAGGAAAATAATAAAAAAAAAAAAAAAAAAAAAGAATGTAAGCTCTACAAGCAGGGCCCTCCTGTACCTTTTTGTATTGAACTGTACTGTAATTGTGTTGTCCCCCTATACATTGTAAAGCGCTGCATAAACTGTCGGCATTATATAAATTGTGTATAATAATAATAACTGGATACTAATATTTATAGGTAAATATCTCTAGCCGTGTAAAACCAAAGCAGGCACTTGGAAGGAACAGAACTTCTGAACCTTAACCTCCCTGGCGGTATGATTATTTCTGATTTTAGGTGCTGAAAGCGGTACAATTATTTTGCATGGAAATTTGGCATTTTATATTGTAGGCCTGCAATTCTTAGGAATAACTCTCTTAAATCTGTTCAAACAAGAGTCTAGTAGACAATAAATAATGATAATAAATAATAATAAAAATTATTCAATAATGTAATCAAATCCAAAAACACTGAAATTTGCTAATTTGCAGAATTGTCACTGTCATTAGATTTAGTGTTTGATGACGAATTTCCCCACAAATCCCTATCGCTCAATTCTGCAAGTGATTCTAATTTATTATCACTGTTTTCTAGCTGGTCTAAAATCACTTTTGACATAAAGCGACACTTTTTGGTTGCTATGGACAATCTCCAAATTCCAGGCAGAAAAAAACAGTATTTATAACATAAAAGTGCATGCAGGGCACTGGGCAGACCACTAGGGACAAAGGGGGTGTGTATTTTTTTATACAGTACTGTAATCCGTAAGATTACAGTACTGTATGTGTTTTGTGTGTTTTTACTTTTTTGAATTTTGCTCCGATCTCTGCTCCCGTGCGTCGTAACGTCGCAGAGAATGGAGCTCGGCGGCACTCGGGCACTGTGTGAATCGAGTGGAGGACAGCTCACACAGACAGCGTGGAAGACATCGCAGGATCCAGGGGACAAGGTACGTAACTTCTCCCTGTATCCAGCGATGCGATCCCGAGTCTGGCTCGGGGTTAACGCTCGTGGTACTGAAATTGCAGCACGAGCCAGACTCGGGATTACCGCTAGGGAGGTTAAAGAAATCCTTACCATTTTACTTTCCCAGTAGACCTGTGTGTATGTTTTACCTTTAAAGTGGTAGAATAAGGGGGGCGTGGCTTCCCAGGGGATGTAGGCAGACGTGTGAGGCTCGAGCTCCGCCGGCCATCCATGCATTCATCCTTCCCAGGCTTGCTCCGGAACACTGTTCTGGCCCACACCGCTCCACCGACCACCTGAAAACACCTGGACTCCCTCCGTGCTCACCGCCCGTACCACCGCCATCTCTAAAGGCCAAAACGGAGCGAAGACACAGACTGAACCCCTACGCCAAGATGGCACCGGCTCACGCCGCACAGCCAAGGATCAATACAAGGAGGCTGCACAGAAGCTCTTGTTTGGGGGGAGATCATATAAGGATGCTCTGGCTGGCATGCAGACAATGGGGGATAACCCCGGGGGCTCCCCATAAGCAGATGACACAGTCCTCTTGGAGGATGAGGATGTATTGTCTCCTATTTGGAACACAGTGAGTACACCTAAAGTTATTATGGCTGACACACAGATCCACTCACCCAGGGCAGATGAAACAGAACCCACACAGAGACATATTTAAAGCTGTAACATCCTGTAACCAGTCCATAACTGCACTATCAGTTGAAATAAAAGGAGTAAAGGCTGAAATAATTTGTCCGCCATGATATGCAAAAACTCAGGGAGAGGACATCTGCCCTAGAAGGCAGGCTGAGTACAGTGAAGGATGATTTGGCGCCCATGCAGGCCCATGCAGCCGAGGAGGCGGCTGTGCTTGATGCTCCAATAACAGAAGATGAATTGGCTCTTGCACTACAACAAACCCAGAATAATAAATCTCCAGGAGCAGATGGTCTCCCATCCAGGGTATACAAGAGATATACTGACACATTACTGCCCACAGTTTTGAGGGTGTACAATTCTGCACTGGAGGAGGGCACCTTGCCTGACTCCATTAATGAAGCGGTTATAATAGTTTTGTTGAAACCGGGTAAGGAGGCTACATCCCCCGACTTCTACAGACCCATTTCCCTGCTTACGACTGATGTTAAACTGCTAGCAAGAATACTTGCAACAAGACTATCCAACGTAATACAAAAGGTGGACCACAGGGACCAGGCAGGTTTTATACCCACAAGATCAACGGCTCAAAATATTAGGCGCCTCTTTATCAACATACAGATCCCAGTGGAGAATCCAGGCAACCAAGCCATTTTTTCATTAGATGCAGCTAAGGCCTTCAACAGTGTCAAGTGGCCTTACCTGTGGAAGGTGTTAGAGTGCATAGGCCTAGGTAGCACATTTATTAGCTGGGTTAAATTACTACATGCTCATCCAACAGCCCGAATTAGAGTCAGCGGGGAACTCTGAGCCGTTTTCTTTGTTTAGAGGTACCAGGCAGGGGTGTCCGTTATCACCCCTGCTATTTGCCCTTGCATTGGAACCAGGCACGGCAAGATTGAGAGGGGACAGTGAGATTGTGGGGTTTCAAAGAGCCACGGGGACTGATATGGTGTCATTATATGCTGATGATACCTTGCTATACCTGGGTGATACACAAAACTCATTGACTGCGACTATGTGACTTATTGAAAACTTTGGTACCCTATCCAGCTTTTCAATAAATTGGAATAAGTCTGTGCTAATGCCCCTAGACCCACTGACTGCACCCCTACCTAACTGCGCATCCATGATTCAAATAGTGACCTCTTTCCGCTACCTGGGAGTTCAGGTGTCCCCAGATGTGTTTCAATATGTCTCCCTAAATCTTACTCTTACTCTTCTACTAACTAAATTTAGGGAGAAGTACAGGGCCTGGTACAGATTGCCGTTGTCTGTGGTGGGTAGGGCTAATCTCATAAAAATGGTGTGAGCACCACAACTCCTGTACATTTGCCATAATTCCCCAGTGTGGATCCCAAGGCGATGGTTCAATAAGATAGTTTCCCAGTTCAGGGAATTAATATGTCTAAAAAAAAACGCAAAAAGAACTAAATTAGTTTAAAGGCCTTACAATATATAAAGGAAGAAGGTGGACTGGCAGTCCCACATGCTAGAACATACTTCCTTGCCTCTCAGCTACAGCAGCTGGGTGGCTGGGGACTAGCAGACCCTTTAGATCCAGTAGGCAAAATCCTAGGTACACCCACAGATGACTCCACTGCACTGACTATTTTAGAGTTGGGTTATCTGCAACTAGACAGGGGACTTCCTTCCATAACCTTACTAAACACATTATGGGCACATATTAAACGCCTACAAGGAATAAGAGGTTTCCTCACTCTAACCCCCATTTGGAGAAACGCTACCTATAAAGAGTTAGTGAAGCTTAAGGTGTTCAGTAATTGGAAAGCAAGGGAGATCCAATTCTTATCACATTTATATAATGGGCAGGACCTCAAATCCATTTTTAAATACTGTACCTTCAACTGAGGCATGCATTACATATGCAATCCAGACTTACACCACTTAGTCTAACTGATCATGCCATTGTGCAATTAATCATAATGGAAAGTGAGAGAAAAGGTATGATTTCTAGAGGATATGGTATCTTGCTTAATGCACTTCAGGATTCTACCAATTTACCATGCAGGCGCAAATGGGAGGAGGATCTGGGGCCACTGGATGGTAAGACGTGGGCTCTTTGCCTTGCCTCAGCCCCTCTGGTCTCAGTGTCAGCCTCCCAGAAATGATCACACCTGTACTTACTACATAGATTCTATAGAACTCCTGCCAAACTTCATGGTTGGGGCCTTAGGGATACTCCCTTATGTCCCAAATGCATGAGGGACCATGGCGACCTCCTTCAATGCCCAAAACTCTTTCGGTATTGGTCTGGAATTCTCAAGGTCATTTCACAAGTATTTACGGTTGTTATTCCTAAAACTCTGGCTGTGTGCCTGTTGGGTGCTCTTGAGGAGGAGACACTGACCCCTGCCGCTCATACTGCAATAATTTGTCTATTGTATGTAGCGCGTAAACTTATTGCACAACTATGGATTACTCCCAGAGTTTCTACCAAGCAACAATGGATTGAACAAGTGAATAAAATGTTAATAAGAGAAAAGCTGACCTACCAGCATAGAAAGGTACCCCACAAATTTTACACACTGTGGCAGGAGTGGCTGGAGGTTCCAGGTTTAGCACCACACCAGCTTGTTAAATTTAGATTATTACAAGGATAAGAATTTGCTGGCTCAAAACCCTTGTTCCAGATTGTACCTATCTAATTTTTGTTCAACAAAGTAGACAGGGAATGGTGACTTATCTTATCAGACTGAGTAAGCTTTTGGCGGCTCTGGAGACAGGTCTAATCTGCTAATCTACGGTAGATGGGTGCTCTGAATGTTGTAATACTTCCCTTTTTTCTTTTTATTTTGTTCTTTTCTATGTTTATGTTGGTTACACACAGCCAATGGAGTTGTAGCTCTTGTTTATATAAATATTCTATGTGGACTATTGTAATATATATGCTGGATGCTAACAGTACTGATATCCGTTGGCTTCATATCATTGTTCTTGACATGTACTGATTCAAGTTTCAATAAAACCTTTTTTAATAAAAAAAAAAAAAAAGTGATAGCATTAGACCATGGATTCTTCTTTCAGAAATATAATGACCGGGGGGCGCATGCGCGAAGTCTAGCATGGCGGACGCATCCTGCTAAGGCTCCGCACTCTCCGCCGCCGCTTCGGGACTTAACTGCTAAACCAAACCCCAAACAACCTCCGTTTTGGATCGTACCTCATTCCCACAAGCCCTGGCATCTAGTGGAATGGTGCTGACGGGCCACAGAGGTAAGAACAAGCCAAAACCCATCAAGGAAGCCCTCGCCCGCGCCTCGTCTAAAATGGCGGCGAAGGCCCTTGCTATTCAGCGAGCGACCTCCGCCCCCAGCCGAGAAACCTCGGACAGCGATGATGATCGAGAATTAGGCGCACATGACTCCACAGAAGCATCCCCATTACCGTCGGGGATGATCCCCAGCGACTTTCTCAAACACATGGAGGCCATGCTGCAGAAGGCCCTGAACGCCACTTCAGAGCAGATCACTGACAAACTCTCGAGGGAGATACGCGACATAGGCCAGCGCACTGCTGCCTTAGAATCCAGAGTAGATGATATCGAAATCGCTTTGCAGGAGCAAGCCCAGGAACAAACTGCTCTCCGAGAAGAGAATGTCACCCTTCTCTCACGTTGGGAGGATGCTGAGAACCGCTCACGTAGAGCCAACTTGAGAATAAGAGGCATCCCCGAATCCGTGGACGATGTTCAGTCCTTTGTAACGGCCATGTTTCAAGAACTAGCCCCGGGCATACCTATTGAGCGATTAGAATTCGACAGAGTTCACAGTGCCCTTACCCGAAGACAAGCAGACGGCCCTCCCAGGGACATTATTGTTAGGCTACATTTTTTCCGCACGAAAGAACAGCTTCTCAGTGCAGCCCGCAACAAGGATTCCCTGCAATTCCAGGGTCACACATACCAACTTTTTTCAGACTTGGCTCCCCTTACCATTACCAAGCGTCGGGCCATGAAACCACAGCTACAGATCCTACTTCATCACCAACTGAAGTACACCTGGAGATTCCCGTTTGCAATACAGTTTTCCTACCAAGGACAACAGCACACCTGTTCGTCTCCGGAATCATTACAGCGCCTATTGGAGGGCCTCCATCTTGCCCATCCGGATCCGCATACAGAGTCCAACTTGCCTCGCACACCAGCTCGTTCGGCGGCTCATCCTTATTCGGCTACACCGCATCGCAATCAACCAGGCCCTGTGTCTGTCCGCAAAGGAACCCCCGCCAGGCTGTCGGATGGCATTGTCTCTCCTCCCAAGTCTCGCCCACCGCGCTGAACTGACTGTTTAGGTGTTTTCATCCTCTCTTACTTTATTTTCCTAAGTTTTTATATTCCCTTGTGAGAATTTCTAGGATTCGGACATCCGTGCGGAAGACGACTACTGACCTCTGTCCCGGAGGACATCTTCCACCGAATCCTTTCTACCTGCTGTTCCGTATGTACTTTCCTTTTTATTCCTATTTTTATTTTTATTTTTCTCCCAGGTTTTTCAGTATCGATGGCCCTTGACTTGCAGCCTTTCATTATGACTTTTGCCTATAAGCTTCATTATAACCTGTCTCTCCTAGTTAATCTTCACGTCTTAGCTTATTTTTGCTATGAAACGCCGACACCTCATACTTGCTGTATAACTGTTCGGTGTAATCTGGTTATGCCTATAATTATCGTGTCTTCACGATCCTACTGTAGTTATTGCAGAATGATGTCAGTTTTCTTAATGGCCTAGTATATTCCACTTCATCCCTCATATCCCTCCTTCCCCTCCCGTCTCTTTCCCTGGCTCTCACCCCCTTCCCCCCATTTTTAACCCTGACGTGCCCTCTTCTTCTTCCCTTTCTACCCCATCCCCGTCCTCTTGATTATTCAAAGGCCTCTGTATTACTGTTGTATTGGGGTATTATACACCAGTCTAATTGTATACCCATTACTTTTTGTGGTTCTGTTAACTGGACTAGTTCCTTATGTTCTCTTTCTGTTTCCTTTTTTTGTTTGTTTTTGTTTGGATTACTGATCGGTTTAGCAAATTGTACTGTTTATGTACTATTGTTGTCCCTGCGGCGGCGGAGAGCAGCCACTGTTCCCCCCTCTTCTAATGCACTCTCTCCTGGGTCACCTGTTTTGGGCCCTGGGGACTGAGCATTGCCTGGCCGAGCAAACCACCTCGGTGACTAACGGCTACTGCCATCTCATGGTTTGCCCTGCAGACGAAATTTCTCTCTTCTTCTTTTTCTATCCCCCTTTGCTCCTTCTTTCTCATTCCCTTTGTCTCTTTCAGGTCGGTCGGCTCCTACACCTCATACACTATTCTATAATATCTCCCACTCTGCTTATAGATGGCCCCCTTGAACATACTATCTCTGAACGTTAAGGGTCTTAACTCCCCCAACAAGAGGGTTAAGGCCTTCCGAAATTTCCACTCCATGAAAGCTGGGATAGTAGCCCTACAGGAAACACATTTTGCGTTATATCCCAAACCCCCACATTTTTTAGTTCCCGCTACCCTCAGGTCTTTACGGCTTCAGCAGCTATTAAACATAGGGGTGTCTTGATAGCGTTCCATCATTCTTTACCTTTCACACCCACTGCGGAAATTAAAGACCCTGGGGGTCGCTATATTATTCTTGTAGGTCTACTCCAGGATACTGAAACCACGCTAGTCTCTTATTATGCCCCGAACGGCAACCCTAACCCTTTTTTTTCACACCTCCTGCAGGTTATCAAAACTCATTGCAAAGGTACGCTTTTTGTTTGTGGGGACTCAAATTTAACTCTACATCCTCACTTAGATAAATCACCATATACGCCTGAAAGTCATTCCCTCTCGGCTCAGCTTCGGAAACAGTTCCACACGGCATCCCTCCTAGACACTTGGAGGGAATGTAATCCCTTGAAAAAGAATTACACGTTCTATTCGTACCCTCACAAATCGTTTTCTAGGATCGATCATATTTTGACTCCGGTGGCCTCCTTCCCAGTCGTGCTCCAGTCCAGCATATGTCCGGTTCCCTGGTCTGACCACTGCGCCGTTATCACTACTATCACCTCGTTGATCCCCAGAGCCAAAGAAAGGTCCTGGTGTATGAACGAAGCACATCTTACCAACCAAACCTACTGCCTTGATATTCGTTTTGCTCTTACAGACTACTTACGTCATAACATCTCTGCAGACATTTCCCTGGTTCTTCTCTGGGAAGCTCATAAGCCGGTAATTCGGGGTAGCTGCTTTTCCCTAGCCATGCATATTAAGAAAGACCGACAACACAGACAACAAAAGCTGGAGGAAGATTACCACTTACACTTTCTACAGTTTCAAAACTCACCTACAGAACCCCATAGGCTTATTCTTGAAAAAACTAAACTGGAACTAGATCTTCTATTAGCCGATCGGATGTATTGGCTCCCCTATTAGCGAATTTGTTTAATGCCCTGTTAAGGCAGCAAGCCCTGGGTAGAGATTCCTTAATGGCCACGATAGCTATGATTCCCAAACCCAACTCTGACAACACCCTGTGGTCTAATTTTCGCCCCATATCCCTACTTAATGTAGATATAAAATTTTTTGCCAAAATCCTTTCCCTACGCCTTAATCCGATCATAGGAAAATTGATTCACAAAGATCAGGTAGGGTTTATTCCCCATAGGCAGGCTAGTGATAACATCCGTCGAGTCGTCTTGCTGCAACACCTTGCGAAAGCGCGTTCAATCCCCATGCATCTCCTATCCTTAGATATCAGAAAGGCATTCGATACGCTCTCATGGCCTTATCTACATTTCATTTTGAAGCGTTGGGGTTTTGGCCCCCATTTCCTTCAATGGATTACGTCGCTGTATGCCGACCCCCAGGCGTCAGTGAAATACTCAGAAATATAATGACCAGAAAGAAAGTTGATCTGGAAATCTGCTGTAGATTTAGGCTATTTTCATACCTATGATTTGTGGTAAAGTCCAATAAAACACAGTCTGTGGTGTGGAATGCTGTGTCATTTATTATAATTGGCATTCCAATACACCTTGCAAACACACCTTAAAGTATGTCACTATTAATTATCTCTCAATCACCATTAACTTCCATAAACTAAATTCTAATATACTGAAGATCCCAATTTTGTGAGGCACTGTGATCAAATAAAAAAATCAACCAACAATAACCACTAAAAGTAAAAAATAAACGAAAAATTAGTAAAAAAGGAAAAACAAACACTACGTGCCATCACACAAGAACTGGTGACAAAATATAGCAAGAATTGCCCACAGAAGAATGTTCACTATGGGCTCCATTCACTAATGAAGATGGCATTCAATATTTAGGTGTTTTCCGGGAACCTTTTCCTTAAATATCGCATGGGATCCTAAAACTGTCAATTCACTATGTAGTTTTTCTGTATTTACTGCAAAACGCTAAAAGTGCTCACGATATACTGTATGAAAACATGGTAAACTCAAATCACAGAAGAAAATAAATAATATATGTGGTAATTAAGGAATGTAAAAATAAATAAAAGCCAATTTTGAGTATTCTCTGCCTTTTTGGATAATTTCTCTCAACAGTAATGCATAGAAACCTAGATATGGAAATATGTAAATCTATGGGGTTGATTTACTTTTACTAAAGTATAACTAAAGGAAAAACTTATTTTTTTGTGCAACTTCACTTGCAAAGTGCTCAGTCTAATACAATACAAACATAATACAATATACATGCACATCACAATGGTCTAATCCCTTATTAGAACATACACTATATTACCAAAAGTATTGGGATGCATGCCTTTACATGCACATGAACTTCAATGGCATCCCAGTTTTAGTCAGTAGGGTTCAATATTGAGTTGGCCCACCGTTTGCAGCTATAATAGCTTCAACTCTTCTGGGAAAGCTGTCCACAAGGTTTAGGAGTGTGTCTATGGGAATGTTTGACCATTCTTCCAGGAGTGCATTTGTGAGGTCAGACACTAATGTGAGCGAGAAGGCCTGGCTCGCAGTCACCACTCTAATTCATCCCAAAGGTGTTCTATTGGGTTAAGGTCAAGACTCTATGCAGGCCAATCAAGTTCCTCCACCCCAAACTCACTCATCCATGTCTTTATGGACCTTGCTTTGTGCACTGGTCCATATCATTTAGTGGAGGGGGGATTATGGTGTGTGATTGTTTTTCAGGGGTTGGGTTTGGCCGCTTAGTTACAGTAAAAGGAACTCCAAGACATTTTGGACAATTTCATGCTCCCACCTTTGTGGGAACAGTTTGGGGATGCCACTTCCTGTTTCAACATGACTGAGCACCAGTGCACAAACAAGGTCTATTGTTGGGGAAAAATTACATAAATTTTATTTGGGTGCAGCGATGCGTAGAGTAATAATAACACAGTGCCGCATCATAAAAAGTGGCCCGGTCATAAGGGAAGGGAACAATATTCTTCAGCAACCCCAGTGCATCTTACAGTCAGTTCTTCTGTGGTGGACAGAGGAGGTTTCATCTTTTCTGCCCACTCATTATCTTTGTACCAAATTGGATGGGCACTTATTTATTTTTATTTTTAACTAAAATTAGAAAAAAAAATGCTGCCACTTTAATATCAACCTAGTTTATTGGTTTCAACATTCTTTTTTTAACCAAGTCATGTTATTTCTCCAGTAAATCATTGGAGTGAAAAGACTTCCAGCAAGGGGTTGCTAAGCCTTTAAGTATCTCAAAAGCATTGATGTGATGTTCTGCACCATACTGTGAAGCATACACTGTACTTCCAAAAGATATACCTAGACTGCGGTTGGTAATTCTTTAATCACCAGTGATCTTTGACTCTAAGATTTATTTTGTTTTGTACATTGATTTCTGTTTTCTACCAGTATCGAACAGTATTTTTGCATCAAAATTCTTCAGAACTGTGTTAGTTAGATCATTGGTTGATGAGAAACCAGACAATTTGTTATGATTTATTGAGCTTAAAGTGTATGTTAATTCAAAAACAACAATTTTATATATTGCGGTTTACCAAACCTTAGATGTCATAGTTAGTTACATAGTTAGTAAGGTTGAATAAAGACACCAGTCCATCCAGTTCAACCTGAGTGAGTGTCTACAATTGTCCTTATCCCTGTACATTGCACACTCATATCGGTCCCTACCCTCAAGGAGCCCACGATCCAAGGTCACACTAGGGCCAATTTTTGACAGAAGCCAATTAACTTACCATGAGGGTTATATCTAGTTTTCATTTTTTTTTGTTTTCTGTATTTCCACCTGGTGATCGCCCAAAAACACACTTCCTGGTGGCTCCTCTATCTATGAATGAGCAACAGAAAAACCCTATGATAACACTGCCTTAAGAGGATAGTGTTAGATGGATTAGTAGATTTTAATGGACTTTTGGTTTCAATCATTTTTACAGATTTTTTATTTTAAACAGAAACAAAGCATACATGTCATTTTGTGTATAGTGAACACATAATACAAAGAAATATAAACTTAGAAGTCAGAATAAAGAGCATAGCTAGAGCATTGTGCTCATATTTTGCAGAACTGTACAAGGTGTACTGTAGAACTTCTCCATAATAATGGTAGGTGTGCATCATTCAGTAGTAAACACATTAATTCACTAGCAAGTAGAATCAGAGCTGGAACATCCCATGTCCCACTGTTGCCAAGGTCTCAATATTTCAGAAGTAATCCCGTATGTCCCATGATGGATGCAAAGAGAACCTTGTATGTACCATGGGTATGGGCTGTGTTCATTACCTCTGCGATAACTTGGACTTTTGATTCTTAAGTATGTTTAGGCGTGCTGCCAGTAAAATGTCTATAAGATGGAGAAATAGACTCCAATCCCAGAGACAGGATAGCCATTCTTGGAGTTAATTCTAGATGCAGTTCAAAAATTCTCTGTATAACCTTAAACACTTGATTCTAAAATGCATATCATTTTTGGCAGGACATTCAACATTTAGGAGAAAAATCTGGATATATGTTGGATAATGGATAGGTTGTCAAATACCAGAGTAACAGTTTTTTTTGATAAAGTTCCCAAAGATTTTTGGTGGAAGAATAAGTGGTACTCAGGGCTCTCCTCCATTGCACCATAGAATACTTTGACCCAAAAACTTTTTATCAGGAAATTATGGAAGAAGATTGAAAAAAATTATTTTCTTCTGGTAGATATGAATAAAAAAGTGAAATACCCTTGAGTGAGGTATTCATGGATCGATAATATTGAGCTAACTGTCAGGGCAGTAGTTGTTTAGTAACCCTCACCAGATGACCAATCTGCATATATTTGTAATACTCAATGGAAGAATGTTTGTATTCCATTTGCAGAGTTTTACATTATTCAAGAGCTGAGCCAACCTGTAAGTCTTCTAATGCCGCATACACACGTAGCCGACTATCCGGCAGACTTAGTCTGGCGGACTTCCCGCCGGACTGTCCGCCGGACTTTCCGAACGGGCTACTTGCCCACACACGGCACTTTTTCAGCGGACTAATACGGCGTACTAAGTCCGCCGGACTATCCGCCATACTTTTGAAATGAACGGACTCGCCCACACACGTGGGGGAAAGTCCACTCATTTTGAGCGCGTCTCCAGGTAGGCGGGGCCCGCGAAGGAGACGTCGCTGGCCCCGCCACCTGGTATGGACTTAAAGGGGAACCCCAACGCCGGAAAAAATCAGCGTGGGGGTCCCCCCCAGGTTCACATCAGACCCTTGTCCGAGCACGCTACCTGGCCGGCCAGGAAAGGGGGGACGAGCGAGTGCCCCCCCTCCTTAGCCGTACCAGGCCCGCTTGCCCTCAACATGGGGGGTGCCTTGGGGAAGGGGGGCAAAAAAATAAAATAATGCATAGAACTTTATTGTCTGTAATGGGAGAGTTGAGGTTTTTGAGTTGTTCTTCTGAAAGTTTAGGGAGTTTAATTGTTTTTAAGAAATTCCTAATATCTGGTGTAGGTTGTGGAGTAGTAATGACTAAATGCATCTGCGAATTCTAGGTGGTGATACAATTTGGCTTGGTTAACAGGATGTAGTATATATGGAATCTTTGTTTTATATCTATGACCTCTAAGTCTGCTTGCTAGAAATTTACCTGTCCTATTACCACAACTTTAATCTCCTAGAGGCTTTTTCAAAGTCTTCTAAAGCCCCGTACACACGACCGGACTTTTCAACATCCAAAGTCTGACGGAATGATTCCGGCAGACTATTCGATCGTGTGTGGGCTGCAACGGACTTTTGATTCGCAAAAGTCTGACAGACTTTAGAAATGAAACATGCTTCAAATTTTTCGGCCAGAACTCTGCCGGCCCCAGTTCCTACCGAGAAATTCGCTCGTGTGTATGCTATTCCGACGGACTAAAACCGACGCTAGTGCAGCTATTGGCTACTGGCTATGAACTTCCTTATTCGAGTCGAGTTGTACATCATCACGTTCGAATCCGTCGGAGTTTGGTGTGATTGTGTGTGGCCAAGTCCGCTCATTCGGAAAGTCCGTCAGAATTCTGCCAGAACTCCGTCAGAACTCCTTCGAAAGTCTGTCGGACTTAATCCCTCGAAAAGTCTGGTCGTGTGTACGCGGCATAAGAGGAATAGTCTAAAATCACTGCATGCTTTGGTCAGCTGATCAGATATAGATTGGGAGGGTTGCATTTTTCTCTAATTTTCTAGTCCTCTGATTTTTAACACTATATCTTGAATATAACACAATATCAGTAACATAAATGCTCCTGATTCCCAGCGCTCTAGGAAGCAAATTGAAACAAATTGTTATTCACAATGGTGCAGCTGTTATGACTAAAAAAACATTATATAAAATACCTGGAAAAACCCTAAAATCAATCAAGCATTAATAGTGTAATCCTGTATATAAATTAATTTCCAAATTCCCCAAGAATAAAATTGCGCTTACAAGATAAAACAATCAAAATCACATTGATCCAACATATTAAATACTGCGCGATCAGCCTGTGTACTCTCACCACTTCCTAGATACCTTGCCCACAGTGATTCCTGGGACGAGACACAAGCTGTTTTTCAATATGGAAGAGCTACATGGTAATACTCTAACGCGTTTTGTCATCACAGGTTTGTCAGAAGGTGTGGGCACGCAGCACGGCTCAAAACTTTTATACAGAACACATCTCAGGACATTAACCCTTGAGATACAGTTGTTAGTTAATTGGCTCAAGTCATCGATGCCAGTGATATGCCAAAAACAGGACCCTACACCCTCTTTTCCCTATGCACATCAACCTCAAAGGACAATGGTACTAATCCCAGAGATCAGCAATAGTGGTCCTTAAACACTAATACAAGTACCATGTCAATACATTCAATAAACTACCTTAACATTAGTTACATATTAATTACATATTAATATATCATAGATTATAATAAAACATAAACAAATAAAAATAACAGTAAATTTAAAACAAGTTTGGTTTAAAACCATATACTGTAATTCATATCTAACTACTTCTAAAAATGTACCTAATAAATATTCCATCAACCTTTTAGAAATTGCTAATAAGGCAGTTGAGATCCAGCTTTACATTCATTCCGTTCGGTTTTAATGTGTTTGTGAGAAAAATCCATTTTGTCTCACATTTAGACAGTTCACGGACAAGATTAACATCCCTTCATATTGGATGGATCTTATCAACCCCCCAAAATTTCAAATCTGCAGGGTTTATATTGTGTTTCTGTCTAAAATGTAACAAGACACTGTGGTCCTTATAACCTATACTGATATTATATATGTGCTCTGAAATCCGCTTAAACAGAGTTCTTTTAGTCCTACTAACATACATTAGCCTACATGGGCATGCCAGAGCATATACTATATGGGTGGACATACAAGAGATAAAATCTTTTATCTCAAACTTCCTGCAATTTGCAGTGGATCTGAAATAAGTCAAAGCTCTAATATGAGTATTAACCTGCTGGCAGGCCTTACACTTTCCACATGCATAGAAGCCTGTCTTATCCTAGAACATCTGGGGTCTGGTAGGTGGATCCAACACTTTGTTTACCACGCTGCTGCCAAAAATATGGGATTTTTTCTATATATAAACAGTGGACTATATGGAAGAACGTTCCTCATAATCCTATCAAATTTTTAATATCTCCCAATATTTCTTAAAGCGGTTCTGCACCTAAAAAAAAAAATATTAAAAGCCAGCAGCTACTAATATTGCAGCTGCTGACTTTTAATAAAATCACACTTACCCGTCCCAGGGTCCAGCGATGTCGGCGGCAGATGACGAGCGATCGCTCGTCTCGCTGCTGCCCCCGCCGCCATCCTCTGTCAGGGAATTGGGAAGTGAAGCATCGCGGCTTCACTGCCCGGTTCCCTACTGTGCATGCGCGAGTCACGCTGCGCGTCTCTTCTGGTCCCCCGCTGTGTCCTGGGAACTGTGTGTTTCCCAGAACACAACGGGGGCGGGGCGTCTGTGGGAGCCTGCGGTGGTCTGCCCGGAAGTGGGTGCAGATACCTGGATTATCCAGGTAACTGCACCCCCCTCCCCCCTGAAAGGTGCCGATTGTGGCACCGGAGGGGGGGGGGGTCAGATTAGCGGAACTTCCCCTTTAGGGTGAAGAACCACTTTAAAAATAAGCTCTACCTCTCTGTATTGATCATGATAATTACTAATGAAGCCCCATTCCTGCTTATCATCCTTTGGTTTTAAACTCTCTACTAAGCAAGACTGCTGAGTGGTACCATTAGCTTCGTACTGTAAATCACCTTTTCCAATTGTTGGGGAGTATGGTATATCAACCTCAAAGGACAATGTTAATAATCACAGAGATTAGTGATTTATAAAAGGTTGATGGAATATTTATTAGGTACATTTCAGAGGTGGTTAGATATGAATTATATGGTTTTAAACCAAACTTGTTTTAAATTTACTGTTGTTTTTATTTGTTTACATTTTATTATAATATATGATATGTTAATATGTAACTAATGTTAACATGGTTGTAAACCCACCCTAGAAACTTTTAACTATAGGTAAGCCTAGAATAAGGCTTACCTATAGGTAGTAGAAATATCTCCTAAATGTGTGCCTTCCAGGAGGTATTTCAATTTTAGTGCACCCATGATGTAATCGTGCATGCGCTGTGAAGAAACAGACCTCCGTGCCATTTCTTCCCTCAGCGTATGACGTTACATGTGGGAGTGATGTCACGTGGCTCCGGCCAGTCACAGAGCCGGAGTCCGTGGCCCCTATCAGGAAAAGGGGTGAAGATGGATGCAGCCTGCACAGGGGACAGCGATGGATTTGTTTGCAGGTAAGTTTCACACAATGGGCTTGTATGCAATGCACAATAGCCCATAATGCTTTTTATTTGCAGGCATTGCAGGGAGCAAAAGAGGAAGTAAAGCCCATCAGGGTTTACTTCCTCTTTAACCACTTAAGGACTGCCTCATGCCAATATACGTCGGCAGAATGGCACGGCTGGGCACAATCACGTACCTGTACGTGGCTCTTTAAGTGCCCAGCCCTGAGTCGGGGGTGTGCCGCCGACGGCGCGCTCCCGACCCGGTCCTGAGCTCTGAGACCGCGGGACCAGCGGACCCGATCGCCGCTGGTGTCCTGTGATCGGGTTACAGAGCTAAAGAACAAAGAGAGGTATGTGTAAACAAACCTCTCCCCGTGCTTCCTAGTGTGGCTGTCACTGATCGTCTGTTCCCTTTTATAGGGAAAGACGATCAGTGACGTCACATGCCAGGCCACGCCCCCTACAATAAAAAAACACAATGTCACACATAAACCCTACACTGCCCCCTAGTGGTTAACTCCTTCACTGCCAGTGTAATTTACACAGGAATCAGTGCATTTAAATAGCACTGATTGCTGTATAAATGACAATGGTCCCAAAAATGTGTCAAAAATGTCTGATGTGTCCACCATAATGTCACAGTCACAATAAAAATCACTGATTTCCGCCATTACTAGTAACAAAAAAAATATTGATAAAAATGCTATAAAACTATCCCCTATTTTGTAAACACTATAATGTTTGCGCAAACCAATCAATAATCGCGATTTTTTTTTACCAAAAATATGTAGAAGAATACGTATCGGACTAAACCAGTGTTTCTCAATTCCAGTCCTCATGGCCCACTAACAGGTCATGTTTTCAGGATTTCCCTCAGATGAAACAGCTGTGGTAATTACTAAGGCAGTGAAACTGATCAAATCACCTGTGCAAAATAATGGAAAGCCTGAAAACATGACCTGTTAGTGGGCCATGAGGACTGGAATTGAGAAACACTGGCCTAAACTGATGAAAAAAAAAATTATATATATTTTTGGGGATATTTATTATAGTAAAAGGTAAAAAATATTGCATCTTTTTCAAAATTGTCGCTCTATTTTTGTTTATAGCACAAAAAAATAAAAACCGCAGAGGTGATAAAATACCACCAAAAGAAAGCTCTATTTGTGGGAAAAAAAGGACACCAATTTTGTTTGGGAGCCACATCGCACAACCACGCAATTGTCACTTAAAGCGACGCAGTGCCAAATCGCAAAAAGGGGCCTGGTCCTTTGGCTGCAAATTGGTCCAGGGCTTAAGTGGTTAAGGTAGTTTATAGAATGTATTGACATGGCACTTGTATTAGTGTTTAAGGACAGCTATACATGCAATATGATAATATTGCCTTGCAGATCTCTGGGATTATTACCATTGGTCCTTTGACCAGATCGTAACTGATGTGGTTGTTATCGTATCACATGTATAGGGTCCTGTTTATGGCATATCACTGGTATCGATGATTTGCGCCAATTAACTAAAAGCTGTATTTCAAGGGTTAATGTCCTGCAGTGGGGCTTTGCCAGTGATTTGGTGCCGCTGCTCACTGATTTCAATGGGCAGGGGCACTTTATAAGCAGTGTATACACTGCTCCTACAGCGTCTCAAAGAAGCTGCATGCAGGACTTTTTTTTAGCATCCTGCCAGCGCACCGCTCCAGTGTGAAAGCACTTGGGCTTTCACACTGGAGTGAGAGAGGCACTTTACAGGCACTTTGCTGGCGCTATTTTTTGAGCTATATCGCCTGTAAGGCGCCTCAGTGTGAAAGCAGCCTTACTGTCCTTTCACCTTGGAGTGGATGCACATTATAGACTTTAAGATCTTTAATGCCAATGGAACTTTTTGTTTTAATACTCCCACCAATTTAACTGTGTGTTGGAAACCAGTGCACACATTTACTATTTAACTATTTAAGGTCTTTACCTTTTTGAACTATCGAGCATACAGTAGATTCAGTACTGAGGGAGCACTGTTAATTTTTGATTGATTTTAGGATTTTTTCAGGCATTTTATATATCTTGAATATGTTGCTGCCTCCTTCTCTTTGCTCTCGCCCCACAACTAGATACAAACACCCCTTATGAATGCCTTTTGGGCATTCAAGGATATAAATGGATATGCAACAGAAGACTGGTTAGTATAAAAAAAAAATCCACTAAATTTTGTTCAATCCTAAAATTGGTCAGAACATCCTGGGAGAGCCGTGGATTGGATCTCCACATCTATGTGTGATTAACCAAAGAGGAGTCACCCATCTCCATTGTCACCAAGCCATGATCAGACCAAGTAATGGTATTGATCACATATACTTTAATCTTAGTCAATAACTCCTTGTCTATAAGGAATAAATCAATTTTACTATAGGGACAGCTATAGGGATGGTTTTTAGAGGATAAAAAGGAGTAGTCCCATTGATTGTCATGAAGACACCTGCAGGCATCATAGAGATCATGGGCATGCATTAGCGAATGATGGAGTAGGCCTTCTAGATTTGGAAGTAGAGTCTAGTGCTGGGTTAGGTGTCAGTTAGAACTGTTCCCTGCTATCTTCACGCACTACAAAATACCGCTTATCTGTTATTAAGAATAGAGAGAGTTGTTATGTAGTCTTAACACACTTTCTGTCCTAGGGTGACAATGCTGCTTATTGTAGTTGTCACGCTAGGACAGAACGTGAGTTAATGACAGGATTGCAACAAACAGGATAATGTTAAAATAAAGGGAAAAAGTATGAAAAATAAAACTAATGTAGCTGTCACATCTAAGTATTGGTAAGCTACAATAATAAAATGTTTTATATATATGTAGTGCCAGCTCCTGATGAGCTTGCGCTATATGTTTTTTCAATTTAATATTTCCTAAAACTACAGTTGGTTTTTAGGGTTGTTTATGCCAAATTATGGTGTCTGTACCAGTCTGGTTGGATTGCACTGGGTTCTCCTTGGCCACAGGTGTCGCTGTCACTGATAGCAAGTGTGAGAATGCAGTCTGGCTGGGCGTATTGAGTGCCATACTTTCTCAGAACCAGCCCAGTGGGAGTGTCATCCTGCTGTGCACCCTGGGACGTGGTATTTAAGGTGCTGACATCATGTGCTCCGGGGTTCCGATCCAGAAGATCTTTGGATCTACACTCATATGGTACCGCCGGATCAGCTGCAAGATACTGGTAGCATATGATAGCTCTCTAAATGTATCCCTCAGTTACATTCAAGTCTGTGGCAGACACTTTGTTCCAGTGTTCTACATCCAAGTCTGTGGCAGAGACATTTGCTTTACTTAACACTCTATTGGCTGCTAGGCTTAGTGAGAGAAGGCCTATCCGGTAGTTGTGAGAATCCAGATGTGAAACAGTAATTCTCTTGATTTCTATTGTGAGAGACTTCCTATTCTTTGCAGTTCCAAAAGTACCTGGACTACGTTTCCTAATCCGCTACCCATCATTGAGAAACTGTGTTATCTTTTCCAATAAATAAATATCCCAAAAAGAGGATCCAGTGTCAGTTTCTGCAATTCTTTAGGCCATCTACCACGGGAAACCCCTAGACGCACACAAAGTCAAGAAGGTAACGGTAAGCCCAATAAAACCAGCAGCTCCTTCCGGGGGTCAGTGCTACATATATATATATACAGTATATTCTTGTTTACACATCTAACTGCAATGAAATGTTTTTGCTTAGGTTTTCGCTTACCAAATATGTAGTTTTGTGAAAACTGCTATCTGATCTGGCAAATGACATACAATTATCATTAAGTGTAGAGTTTTTTTGTTACTTCTGCCTTCTGGTTGATTTCCACAGTTATACACATGTTTTATATTATGTCTATAATCACAAAACCAGAATGCATAAACATATGGGGTCAAAAATGCTTTCAAGTATGAAACACAGCTAACTATCCATTTAAAGTTAATGTGATGGTAATTATTTAGACCAGAAATCAGGATTGCACATACCATATGATTCTTTATGCATTTAGATGGTTTCACCTAATGATTTGGCCATCTTTTACATTTTTGTGATTGTACTTTTGTAATTATTTTATAGAAAGTATAATTTACTACATCCTATTCTCAGAACAAGCGAGAACAAGAGCCAGCATTAAATAAAACATTTTGTCAACAGGAAGAATTCTTTACTTGGTGGTGCTCTTTTATCCCCTTGTTCACCTTCCTTTAGCAATTCTATTCGATGTCATGCATCCCAAAGGTAACACCTAACCTCTTTACATTAAAACATGATGTTCCTACCTAGATGAAAATCCGATCCACAGAATTTACTATAGCCCAGTTACCTACTGTGCCTGACTAAGTGTTCATTTAAACTTACCAAAAATAAATCAGTCTACAGAATTGTTGCAACAATTACAGACATAAAAAAATAGGTATCATGTGCTTGCTAGTATTAAAAATAAGACAGAAGGGACCACGGTGCAGCTCCATCAAGACAAAATTATAGGCAATGCATGAATACATTTTCTGAAATTATATTATGTGTTTAAAGTTGAACTCCAAGCAAATAGCTAAGTGCTCAAAAAGTTTTGCATTTTTATCTATCCGGTTCCAAGATTCCAGCAACCTCTAAACTTCTATTCCAATGCCAACTGCCTTTTACTCTACCATCCTCCAGTAACAACAGTTACTTGTAGAAACCTTTGTCACTTTAACCCTTCTTTTCTCTATTCTGCAACAGACTACGTCTGTAACAAAATAGTGCCTTTGTCCTGCACCTAGCTAGCCACTTCTGTTAACTCTCATCCTTCTTAGACATATTTTCTCCCCCCATTACACACAGAATCAGGCCCCGACTGCTACAACCTTGGCAAACTGAAAACATCAACACCAACACCAGAAGTCTCAAAAAACATAGCTGCAGTCTTGAGCATCTGTGGTGTAAAATTAGGGCAGCCCATAGATTATGTGGTTTTCTATCCGCCAACCTCGAGGTGGAGTTGGGGTGGAAGTAAGATGTAAAGTGACCTCTAATCTACTCTGTCCATGTACAGATGGATTCTAAAGCCCCATACACACGATCAGAAATTCTGCCAGCAAAAGTTGGATGTGAGCTTTTGGTCAGAAATTCCACCCGTGTGTTTGCTCCAGCAAAAGATTGAGAGCAGGTTCTCAATTTTCCAGTCCGATTGGAGATTCCGATCGTCTGTACAAACTCCGACGCGCAAAATTCCTACGCATTCTCAGAAACAATTCGACGCATGCTCGGAAGCATTGAACTTCATTTTCTTGGCTCGTCGTAGTGCTGTATGTCACCCCGTTTTCGACGGTCGAAAGTTTGGAGAAATTTTTTGTGACCATGTATATGCAAGCCAAGCTTGAGCGGAATTCCATCGGAAAAAGGTTTTTCTGATGGAAAATCCGCTTGTGTGTACGGGGCATTACACATAATACAACCTCTAATGCCGCGTACACACGAGCGGATTTTCCGTCAGAAAAATCTTTTATGGTTTTTCTGATGGAATTCCGCTCAAGCTTGGTTTGCATACACACGGTCACACAAAAGTTCGCTGAACTTTCGACCGTCAAGACTGCGTTGACGTAGAACACTACGACGAGCAGAGAAAATTAAGTCCAATGCTTCCGAGCATGTGTCAAATTGTTTCCAAGCACACGTAGAAATTTTGGAATTGCTACAGACGATCAGAATTTCCGATCAGAAATTTTTCCAACTGAAACATTGAGAACCTGCTCTCAATCTCAATCAAAGTCAGATGGAGCATACACACGGTTGGAATTTCTGACCAAAACCTCTCATCGGCATAATACTGGCCCTTGCAGGTGTTCTTCAATACGGTATAAATGTTTGCATAGATTTTGTTAGGCAACCCTTCTGGAACATAAAGAATTAACAGTATAATGTGTACACACCAGTGATCCTGCTGCTTTGCTAAGAAAATGCTGCAGATAATTTATGTTTAGCTGCTAGGGGTTGTTTTCTAATTGCAGTGAAAATGCATTTAATTACATCTCAATAGGCTCAATGGACAAAAGCATAACATAGGTGGTATTTTCATTACCACAGGTTATTTTGTTTTTGATCAAAAATGGATTTTAAAATTCTGTAAAGGCATTATTGATGAATTTGCTACATGCACTATTTCTTCTATCGTTTTTTTTTAGGTATTTTATCTGTAACAGTTAATTGAAAAAGAATATCACACAAGGTAATTCTTTAAAATACTGGTAGCTTCAGGCTGTCGATAACTGTGAGTTTTACTGAACTATCTATTAAGGTAAGCAGGAAAAGGAGCCATTTGAAGAGGTGGTAAAATAACACTTAACACTGTCCCTATTCCCCCCTGCACTGACCTGAGTGGAGGGACAGGGAAGGGCAGAGGAAAACAGAATTTTCAGCTCCAGCTGAACTACTCTGACAGACATGGCATTTAACAGGGAACATATTGCTCTGTTTTCTTTCACAAAAATTATAAACACAACAATTTTGTGTTTGCCCCTATTCATCATGAGCTGAACTGAAAGATCTACGACTTTTTCTATGTACACAAAAGGCTTATTTCGCTCAAATATTGTTCACAAATCTGTCAAAATCTGTGTTAGTGAGCATGTCTCCTTTGCTGAGATAATTATTATTATTATACAGGATTTATATAGCGCCAACAGTTTACGCAGCGCTTTACAACATTAGGGCAGACAGTACAATTACAATACAATTCAATACAGGAGGGAATCAGAGGGCCTTGCTCTCTAGAGTAGTGATGGACGAACTTCCGACGGGACATTTCGTGAACGCGAACGTGGCCGATAGTTCGCGGACCGTAACGTTCGCAGCAGGCTCCATTGACTTCAATGGGAGGCGAACTTTACAAACCTACAGGTCAAATTTGCAGCCACAAAATAATTACTAGCTGTGCACACATAGTCCCACCACATGGCCAATGACAACACATGTATGAGGTGAATCTGGGATCGCCATCTACAAACATTCTTTTTTTATATGTGAAATTGTGACAATTCAGGACTGTGGAGCGCATGAAGGCAATGGAGGAGAGGGAAGGTCAGGGTAGGCAAAGAAGAGGTTGCAGGAGATGATCACCAGCACTGTGATATAGAGCACTGACACCTGCACCGTGATAGAGTCATCTGACACCAGCACCGTGATAGAGAGCACTGACATCAGCAGTATGACATACAGCACTGACATCAGCACGGTGATATATAGCACTGACACCTGCACCGTGATAGAGTGATCTGACACCAGCACCGTGGTAGAGAGCACTGACATCAGCACCGTGACATAAAGCACTGACACCAGCACCGTGATATACAGCACTGACACCTGCACCGTGATAGAGTGAGCTGACACCAGCACCGTGATATATAGCACTGACACCTGCAGCGTGACATAAAGCACTGACACCAGCACCGTGATATACAGCACTGACACCTGCACCGTAAGCAACCCCAGGAGGTCTAGCATAGCATAGGGATGGTGGGAGCCCCTCATAATGAGCATAGCACAGGGATGGTGGGAGCCCCTCATAATATGCACAGCAGAGGTACAGCCCCAGGAGTAAGTCAGCATAGCACAGGGATGGTGGGAGCCCCTCATAATAAGCAGCCCCAGGAGGAAGTCAGCATAGCACAGGGATGGTGGGAGCCCCTCATAATGAGCATAGCACAGGGATGGTGGGAGCCCCTCATAATATGCACAGCAGAGGTACAGCCCCAGGAGTAAGTCAGCATAGCACAGGGATGGTGGGAGCCCCTCATAATAAGCAGCCCCAGGAGGAAGTCAGCACAGCACAGGGATGGTGGGAGCCCCTCATAATGAGCATAGCACAGGGAAGGTGGGAGCCCCTCATAATATGCACAGCAGAGGTACAGCCCCAGGGGGAAGTCAGCACAGCACAGGGATGGTGGGAGCCCCTCATAATAAGCAGCCCCAGGAGGATGTCAGCATAGCACAGGGATGGTGGGAGCCCCTCATAATAAGCAGCCCCAGGAGGAAGTCAGCACAGCACAGGGATGGTGGGAGCCCCTCATAATAAGCAGCCCCAGGAGGAAGTCAGCACAGCACAGGGATGGTGGGAGCCCCTCATAATAAGCAGCCCCAGTAAAATTATGACACCGCTCAACCTCTTCAAACAGGAGGGTACGGGCATATAGTACAGTGTGCTTTTTTTGGACAAGGAAGTGAGCCAAATGAAGAAAGAAGGTCTGTGTGTTCGATTAAAAAAATTGTTTATAGACATATACATGGTCTACTGGTCACATGTGTTGAATTCCTCCAAGACCCATGCCTCATTCATTTTTAGAAATGTTAGGTAGTTAACACTGTCGTGAGCTAGGCGAGTACACTTATCGGTCACGATCCCCCCTGCTGCGCTGAACGTCCTTTCGGACAGGACACTGGACAAGGGGCAAGCCAACTGTTCAATTGCAAATTGGGCAAGCTCTGGCCAGAGGTCAAGCCTGCCCACCCAGTAGTCCAGGGGTTCATCACTCCTCAGAGCGTCCACATCGGCCGTTAACCCGGTGTAGTCGGACACCTGACGGTCTAGGCGTTCCCTGATGCTGGATCCGGATGACACCTGTCGATAGGTCAGCTGGAAGAATGACCTCATATCAGAAGTCACCAACACATCTTCAAACCGGCCTCTTCTTGCAGGCGCTGTTGGATTGGTACCCGCAAATCCTTCTCTGGGAGTGGGAATTGCTCCTCTGCCAGCGCACGCAAAAGCAGAATGCAGCATTTCTCGAAGCAAGACCTGGAAGTGCTCCATTCTGACAGCCCTCTGTGACGGCGGTAACATTTCCGCCATTTTGTGTTTGTACCGGGGGTCTAAGTACGTTGCCACCCAGTACTGGTCCTTGACCCTTATGCTTTTTATACGGGGGTCCCTGTTAAAACACTGGAGCCTGAAGGCCCCCATTTGCACTAAACTGGAAGCGGTGTGGTGGCCTGGCTCCTGCTCATCATCCAGGATAATGTCGTCCTCTACATTCTCCTCTCCCCATCCACGCACAACAACAGGGATCCCAGAAAGGTTTAAAGCATGCTCTTTTTGCTCCTCCTCATCCGCCCCGGCACCATCCTCCTCTGACTCCTCTTCAGACTCCTGTAGTTCACTTGTCTCAGATAGAGTAGCCCCCCCTGGGAATTCATCCAGCATTGCAACTTCCTCATCTTCCCGCTCCTGCTCTTCCACAGCTTGATCAATGACACGATGCAATGCACGCTCCATAAAGAAGGCATAAGGTACCATGTCACTGATGGCGCCATGGCTGCGACTGACCAGTTTAGTGATCTCCTCAAATGGCCGCAGAAGTGTGCATGCATCGCGCATGAGCAGCCACTGGCGCGGTGAAAAAAAACCCAGCTCCCCAGAACCTGTTCTGCCGCAGAGTTCATACAGGTAGACATTAACTGCACGTTTCTGCTGGAGCAGCCTATCAAGCATATAGAAGGCTGAGTTCCATCGCGTTGGGCAATCACAAATAAGACGTCTGACCGGCAGATTGTGTCGCCGCTGAATGTCAGCAAGGCAAGCCATGGCCGTGTAAGATCTTCTGAAATGGGCCGAGATTTTCCTTGCCTGCCGCAAGATGTCTTGGACCCCAGGGTATTTGACAACGAATTGCTGCACGACCAAGTTTAAGACGTGTGCCATGCATGGCATGTGCGTAATTTAGCCCTGTTTCAATGCGCTAAGCAGATTGGCACCGTTGTCACACACCACTTTACCAACTGTCAAATTGAGCGGTGTTAGCCACTGATCTGCCTCTGAACGCAAAGCTGAAAGGAGTGCCGGGCCAGTGTGGCTCTTGGCTTCCAGGCACAACAGACGCAGCACGGCATGGCAACGTCTCACCTGGCATGTGGAATAGGTTCTGGGGAGCTTGGGTGGCACAGCGGAAGAGACGCTAGCAGCGGAAAAGGAGGAGTCAGCCGAGGAGGGGAGGGAGGAGGATGGAGTAGGAGAAGAAGAGCCAGGCCTGCATGCAATCCATGGCGGTAAAACCAAATCTACACGGGTGCCACGGGTTACATGCTTGACGGCCATCAGAAGGTTCACCCAGTGGGCAGTAAAAGTGATATACCTTCCCTGCCCGTGTTTGCTAGACCACGTGTCTGTGGTCAGATGTATCTTGGCACCGACACTGTGTGCCAGAGATACATTCAATTGCCGCTGAACATGGCCATATAGCTCTGGGATGCCCTTCTCTGAGAAATACTTTCTTCCTGGGACCTTCCATTGTGGTGTTCCAATGGCCACACATTTTCGAAAGGCCTCCGAGTCCACCCGTTTATATGGCAGTAGTTGGCGGGCTATCAGTTCTGACAAGCCAGCCATCAACCGTTGGGCAAGAGGGTTATCCGGCGTCATCATTTTTTTACGCTCGAACATTAGGCCCACGGCAGCCTACCTTTTTGCAGAAAAACGTGAGCTTGGCGTGATGGAAGGTGGAGTGGAGGACAATTGACAGGAGAGAGGAGAGAGGAGAAGGAGAAGTAGAAGACGAGGCTGGACGGTGAGAGCCTGGAGTGTGGCTTTGTGTGTTCCGTTGCTCCCACTGGGCTCGGTGATGGCAGCTCATGTGCCTTCTTAAGGCGGTCGTCCCTAGGTGAGTGTTGGGCTTACCGCGACTAATGCGTTGACTGCAAAGATTGCAGATGGCAACACTATTGTCAGCAGCGGACACGTTAAAAAAAGCTCACACTGCGGAGCCATGTGCCGGCTTCCTGGGAGCACCAGATGTGACCGTACATGGTCGATGACTCGCTCCTGATACATTAGCAGTCTGCTTTGTCCCTCCTGTGCAATGTAAGTTATTCCTGCTTCTCCTCCCTATCTGCTGGTCCATATCTCCCTCTGAACCCCCCTCCTCTTCCTCTCTTGTGGGCACCCACGTGACATCACTAGACACGTCATCATCGACGTCACCTTCCCCATCGCTATAAGTAGAGATCTCGGAGTAGGCAGCAACACCGGGGACCAACCTCCTGCTTGGGCTGATCTGGGTACTGTCGTCAGACTGCTGAGTGGCGGTTGTTGCTACCTCCTCTTCCTGATCCAATGCCAAGAGTGGCTGCGCATCAGAAATGTCTTGATATGGATCGGAAAATAATTCATGTGACTCAAGCGGAAGGTATGTGGTGGTGTTGTTGGTGGTAGTGTCTTTGGGGGTGCACATAGCAGAGAGTGAAGAAGAGGGTGCAGATCGAGAGGATGAGGAGGGTGCAGAAGAGTAAGGCTGAGCGAGCCACTCAACCAAGTCTGGTGCATCCTTTAAAGTAATTGAACACACCTTCTGCAACTTCCCACTTTGTCTCAAGCCTGTTTCTCCTGCCCTACCCCTACCACCCCTGTGGAAGGGCCTGCCTCTTCCTCTGCCTGTCATTTTTTAAATGACCCTGAAGGACTGCTGCAGTATAGGGCAGCGGTCAGCAGTAGTGCACCTCAACCCTATGTATTGTGGACCGATACCAGTCCTTATAGAATGGCAGACTGTATCTCACTCAACCCTATGTACTTTAGTACCCTATACCTTACCAGTCCTTATAAGGACTTTTGTGGACCAAGTAGGTTGTGTGTGAGTGATTAGCAGACTGTACTTCAGTCCCTATACAGATGAAGGACTGCTGCAGTATAGGGCAGCGGTCAGCAGTAGTGCACCTCAACCCTATGTATTGTGGACTGATACCAGTCCTTATAGAATGGCAGACTGTATCTCACTCAACCCTATGTACTGTAGTACCCTATACCTTACCAGTCCTTATAAGGACTTTTGTGGACCAAGTAGGTTGTGTGTGAGTGATTAGCAGACTGTACGTCAGTCCCTATACCAATGAAGGACTGCTGCAGTATAGGGCAGCGGTCAGCAGTAGTGAACCTCAACCCTATGTATTGTGGACCTATACCAGTCCTTATAGAGTAGCAGACTGTACCTCACTCAACCCTATGTACTGTAGCACCCTATACCTTACCAGTCCTTATAAGGACTTTTGTGGACCAAGTAGGTTGTGTGTGAGTGATTAGCAGACTGTACGTCAGTCCCTATACCGATGAAGGGCTGCTGCAGTATAGGGCAGCGGTCAGCAGTAGTGCACCTCAACCCTATGTATTGTGGACCAATACCAGTCCTTATAGAATGGCAGACTGTACCTCACTCAACCCTATGTACTGTAGCACCCTAGACAGACCAAGTTAACAGTCCTTATAAGGAGGTTTGTGGAACAAGTGGGTTGTGAATGATAAGCAGACTGCAGCAGAAGGGCAGCAGTCAAGTATAATATTCTTTCTATATTTGGAAGAAATAATATTATACGTGTACAAGCCTATTACCATACCAGTCCTGAAAATAACCTTTGTGGAACTAATAGTAACAGCTACTGATTAAACTGACCCTCACTGCCTGACACACTGCTTCCTGCCTGTCCCTATATAAACTGACAAAACAGAGGCTACTGGAACAATAACTGGAATAGCACTTTTGTGGACCTGATAGTAACAGCTAATGATGATGACTAAACTGACTCTCCCTGCAGCACACACCGTCCTGTCCCTTTCTCTAAACTGACAAAAGACACTCAGGCTGCTGCAACAATCAGTAGCACAGCAAACCTATATACAGCTAACACCTATACCAGTCCTGAAAAGAACTTTTGTGTACCAAATAGCTAGCGATTTGGGTCACTGGAATCTCTCCCTGCTCCACACAGCAACCTCTCCCTATAGTGACAGAAGAAAGAATGTAAAATGGCCGCCGGATCGGGTGTATTTATAGGTTAGGGGGAATGTCCAAGTGTCCATGTGCTGTAATGTCTCAATTGGCTGTCCTGTACCCCATGATGGATGTGTCATCATAGGTCAAAGTTCTTTTACACAGAAAACACGGAAGTCCGCCGGGCGAACGGCGGCAATAGTCCGCCGATCGGGCGAATCGTGAACAGCCGAAATTCGCCGTGAAACGACCGCCGGGCGAACTGTTCGGCCATCACTAGAAATGAATGTGTTTGAAGAGAAATGATTGAGAAATTCCCTAGAAAAGGGGATGAGAGGGTGGGTATCACGCACAGGAAACCGACAAAGACCACAGGCGAGTGGGCTGGTTAAATACCCCCCGGGCTCCTCCCATAAATTCAGGCCACCATACTGGCCTTCTTACTTATGGCCGAAGCCCTATGACCGATACGTATCCGAACAAGACAGACTTACCATAAAATACACCATGTGAAATGGACCTGAAGTGTGCCCTGGTCTAATGGACGGTATACCAAAATAAGGGGGCAAAAACACTTAGGTAGGGATAAAAGATCTTTATTGTATCCAGCCTTATCTATTGAGCCAGTTGGGTGAATGCCCGAGACATCTCTGCCTGTGGGTTAGGGATGTACTGAGCGAAGCAGGCTGACTTCCACCTGCCTAATCTTTTAATGACATGGTCTGGGACCCCGTGCCGGGATGCGGATGAAGCTGCTCCGATGCGGAAGGAATGGCCGGAGTACTCACCGGGATTGAGAAGCAAGTTGCGAAGGAGAATCCTTACATGTTTTATGAACTGGCAGGTAGTTAAAGGTTTGAGCGGAAAGGGCAAAGGGGGACTAGAGTCCGGGAGCTCGGGTAGTTGTGAGAGAAGCTGAGTGAGCACGGCGACCGGACACCAGGCGTTGTTGGTTTTGTAGAGGTGGATATCTACACCGGCACCTGCCTGCTGGGTTTTGGACACCGAGAGATGGAGGATGAAGTGGTCCTCGCGGTGAACCAGATGACGTCTGCGAAGGACTGGACTGAGTGAGCTGTTGTGGGTAAACTCGCTGGGCCGTAGAAAGCCATAGTAGGCCAGATAAATGGCCGTCTGTATAACCAGACTAGGGGAGAACACCAAAGGGGAGCTGGTTAGCATGGTGGACATGTTCCTAAAAATGGTACTGGTGATGGGAAGCCGTTTGACTTTAACTGGCGGCTGCAGCTTCTGGATGCCGTGCAGGATGGCTCGGATCGCATGGGATGAGAAGATGGATGGTTTGGTAGGATCCTGGAGTGAGAGAAAGTGCTGTATGCCAGCCAAGTATAACCGGATGGTATTGAAGGACAAGGCCAGTTGACTATGGCAATAAGAGACGAAGGCTAGTATATGCCTGGCATCTGTGGGGGTGCCTACTGTGGAGGCAACCAGGAACTTGTTAAACACTTTCCAGGCTAGCCGGTAGGCTTTCAGAGTGTTATTTGAGAGTGATTGGTTGACGAGCTGAGTGGCTCCACGTAGATGCAGCTCTAGTCCAGGATCAGCTGAGACCAAAGCGGGATAGGAGCTGAGACTGTATCGGCTTCGGGAACCTGCCGAAAAAAGGAAAGGAAATTGAAGCGGGACAGTGCGTCGGCTGCAAGGTTGCACTTTCCTGGGACAAACGTACAATAAACATTAAATTGATAGATGCTGCAGAGACAGCTGCACCAGCCTGCATAGGAAGGACATCACGATGAGAAACTTAGACCTGCCTTTGCTGATAATTTCGGCTGTGGCCTGGTTGTCGGTCGTGAAACCTACAGTTTGTCCTGTCCAGGTATGACCCCAGAGCTGGGCGGCTGCTACAATGGGGTAGAGCTCGAAGAGGGACGAAGACTGGCTAAACCCGGGGATCAAGAGTATCTGAGAAGGCCAGGGTCCGGCAAACCAATGGTGGCCAAAAATAGCGGCGAACCCTACGGAGGCGGAGGCATCTGTCACTACCTGTGGCGACAGAGGTGAGATAGACGGGATAAACAAGGAGATACCATTCCAAGTGGACAGGAACTCGTCCCACATTGTCAGGTCTGCTATGGCTGCGGTATCCAGGTTGAGGACTTGATCCGCGTCTTGTGCCTGAGAAAGGTAGACCAATAAGCGTGAGACAAAGGAGCGACCCTGTGGAATGAGTCGCACGGCGAAGTTAAGCATGCCCAACAGTGACTGTAGCTGTCTCTTGTACACCCCCTAGTGCGGGTGAATTCACGGAGAACTGACCTAATGCGGGTCAGTTTGTCAAGGGGCAGGCTCGCCTGCATGGAGCAGGTGTCGAGATTGACTCAGAGAAAAGTGATGGAGTGTGCGGGCCCATCGACCGGATGGGGTCATATCTCTGGTGAGAGCAAAATCCATAAACGTTCACTGCAAACGTTCACTGCGAACGAATATCGAAGTCACTTTCTTCACTTACCTTTTTCATCACCAAATATTCGTTTTATGTTTAAATATGAATTTTAAACTTTATTCAATTGGACTTTCACATTAGACTTGTCACCGCAAGATTTTTTTACTTTTACTTTCTGGACTAAATTTTTTAAAAAAAAATTTTAAAATTTTTTTTTTAATCTTTTATATTTTATTTTTTATTTCTTATCTGCATATAATTTTCTATTTTTATAGTGTGGTAATTTTTGGCATGTTTTGAGATTTGACACAGTGTGTTTACACCCACCACCCCACCAGTATTCACGTTTATATAGCTTTGATTGTTCCCCTTGTGTCCATTTATTTGGTTGTGCTACAATCACAGTCACAAGCAACTTTAGTAGTTTTCACTATTGAGTATTGATTGATTCATGATAGTTTTACTATTTATTTATTTATTTATTCACCTTTACTTAATTTGAGTGGACCATACAGTTTTATTGCATTTACTGACCAGCACGCTGGAAAATTTATATTCACTTTGCATTCACTATTTAATAAGGATTAACCCCCAGCACTTTATTATTATTTATTGATTTTACTATTGATTTTACTATACAGTCCATTAAGGTTTCTCGCTGTTTTTAAAAAATACTAGCCAGCAAGCTGGAAAATTTTATTTCATATTATATTATATTTTATATTTTTTAGTGAGTTGAATAAGGTATAGCGCCACATCTATTCTCCTTCTTTCACCATCGACCTTATGTTCGGCAATGGGGACATTGAGGTTCCCAAAGACGGTCCTTGGTTTGTCGAGGTCCCCTGGAGGTACGCCCGGCTGCTCAATCAATAGGAAGTCGTCCAGGTAATGGATAACTTGCTGACAACAAGCTTTGTGCAAGAGGATCCAGGCAAGAGATTGTGCGAACGTGTTGAACAGCCAGGGGCTGCTTTTAGAGCCAAATGTCAGTTTGATGGCGAAATAATATAGGTCTCTCCATTTAATACCATGCCAGCACCAGAGGGACGGGTGGATAGGCAAAAGTTTAAAGGCATCGCAAATGACGTCCTTGGACAGCCATGCGCCTGTGCCTACTTTAAGGATGGCCTGAATCGCCATGTCGACGGAGGCATATTTTAACGAGAATTCTTCGGAGGGAATCAGGGAATTTAGGCTGGGAACGTGAGAAAAATGAGGCGCAGACAGGTCATACACCAAGCGGATTTTATTTGAAAACTTGCCCTTGACAAGCCCAATAGGGCTAACTCTCCACGTGCTGAAGGGGGGCTGTGTGAAGGGACCTATGACAAAGCCTCACTCCAACTCAGTTAGCAGCAGCTGGTCTATGGCCTGCTCATCGGAGGCTGCTGAGCGAAGATTTCTACACTCATAGGTTGTGTGGGGCAGAGAGATAAGGCCGGTATGAAAGCCTGTTGTGAAGCTCCGGATGAGGAAAGTGGCTAGTGAGGGAGTGGGGTGCAAGGTGAGGTAGAAGCCCAACTATAGGACATCTATGCGGCTTAGTCACGAGCCCTTTTGTTTGACCTCACACAAATTCCTGGGGTGCGCTCTGTGGCATAGGACACAGACATGCAGTAGGCGGGGTTGGCTGAAATTACACGAGCCATAATTGTAATTGTTGCAAATAGCCGCTCCTCCTACGGTTCGAGCCGAGCGCCCGAACTTATCCATCTGTGCCTTCTGAGCTGGGACTGACAGGCCCTGGGCTGTACCGGAGGTGGAGGGGAACTCTAAGGGGCGACTAACCGCTGTGTTGGCGCACCAGGAGGCGGTGTGGGTGGAGGACTGGCAGACGGCACATAGAGGCGAGCGTAAACCGGCAAAATGCCGGCAGAACAACTCAGTGTCCATGAGGCTCCAGTCTGTGACCGACTGAAACTGTGCCAACCTAGCGGCTGCCTTGGCGGAGAAGGAACGGTGGTAATCGTAGAATGAGAAGCCTCCGTATTTGTACCCTAGGTCCACCACGTTGTTATAAGTCCAGATATAAGTCCAGCTCCTCCTTTCTGGTGGGGGACGCTGAGCATATGACATCCCTTAGCATCCCAAAGGCTAGGGCAAACTCTGGGATAGAAAGCTTGCGGTTCAGTCTAGGATCTTTGGCCTTGAAAACTATGGAGACATCTCCCCAGGTATAGGCCTTATTCTCTGCGAGGTCGTGGACCAAAATGAGCAGGGATGCAAGGTTGACATCTTTGCCATCCAGGATGTCCTTCCTTATGCCGGCCGGAACTAGATGTGCTGGGCAGACAACGGGACATGTTCCTGCGGTACCTGTCGGAAGTGGTGTCAGGACTGTGACTGGAACAGGGGTAGTTGTGGCCGAGTGCACCTCTAAGAGGGCCACTCTGGCCTGGACGTCCGTGACCGTGTTGGCTAAGGACGACACCATTGTATGGAGCTGTGATATAGCTGCTGAAATGGATTGGAGAGAGGCCTGAGGTGGGGAACTGGGCCCAGCCGTGGCCATCGGGGGGGGGGGGGGGGGGGGAGAGGAGCCTGAAAAGCTCTGCCTTCCTGGCCGTGGCAGGGAAGGGAATGCCCCTGCACCTCAGCTCTGCCGTCAGCTTGGGGATGGTCCAACCCCTGAGGGACTGTACGCTGTCGCTCACTGAAGGCGGGCGAGGAGACAAAGGGGCAGTGAGATCTTCACTGCCAGTTTGAGACATTGCTCCAGGTAGACTGTGCCCTAGGTGCGATGTCCTATCTCCTTGGGGTCACAAGATGGACGACCGGAACCTATAGAGGGTAACATAAGTCAAGACTGTTTCTCTATCTTACCAAGCAAAGCTGCCACTGCTATGCACTAAGGCGGGAGCGAACGTTGTATACATATATATATATTGTCACGTGCCTTCATATATATATATATATATATATATATATATCAGGGCTCGACAAAACCCGGTCGCCAGGTCGCATTGGCGACTAGAAATAGCGACCTCGCGCCTGGGGCAGCACAGCTGGGGGTATCCTGTGTCTGTGGACCCCCCCAGCGTGATCGCGTCGGGCCGTTCCGCCGGCGGCCGAAAATTTAGGCCGCGGCTTTGAGGCCTTCTGCGGTCCTATGATTCCTTATGGAATCTGGCGCCCTCTTGTGGTCGCCGTTGGTATGACAAACCAGCAATGTTAATGAAGATTCCTCTGCCTGTATTATATTACCTGCCTCTTCTTCCCTTTATTTAGAACCCCCTAAACATTATATATATTTTTTATTCTAACACCCTAGAGAATAAAATGGTGGTTGTTGCAATACTGTCTGTCACACCGTATTTGTGCAGCGGACTTACAAGCGCACTTTTGTTGGGAAAAATAATTTAGTTAATAAAAAAATAAGACAACAGTAAAGTTAGCCCAATTATTTTTTATATTGTGAAAGATAATGTTACACCGAGTAAATTGATACCCAACATGTCATGCTTCAAAATTGCACCCGCTCATGGAATGGCGACAAACTTTTACCCTTTAAAATCTCCATAGGCGACGTTTAAAAAAATTCTACAGGTTGCACGTTTTGAGTTACAGAGGAGGTCTGGGGTAGAATTATTGCTCTCGCTCTACCGATCACGGCGCTACCTCCTATGTGTGGTTCGAACACCGATTTTTATATGCGGGCAGGACAGGGCGCGTTTAAAAATTATTATTTTTTCTGCTTTATTTTAACTTTTTTTTTTTTCCACTGTTCTTTTAAAAAAAATGTTGTGTCACTTTTATTCTTATTACAAGGAATGTAAAAATCCCTTGTAATAGAAAAAGCATGACAGGTCCTCTTAAATATGAGATCTGGGGTCAGAGAGACCTCGGATCTCATATTTACACTAAAATGCAATTGAAAAGAAAATTGTCATTTGAAAAAAAAAAAATGTCCCTCTAAGAGCTATGGGCAATGACTTGGAGACGGGGGGGGCGGCGACGGCGCTGCTATCTTCCCCTCACTCGTCTCCATGTCAGGCCAGGGACAGGTCCGGATCGTCGTCACGGACCTGGCTCCTAACTTTTTAAGCTGGCTCCTAGATTCCAAGCAAATTTGTCAACCCCTGATATATATATATATATATATATATATATATATATCAGGGGTTGACAAATTTGCTTGGAATCTAGGAGCCAGCTTAAAAAGTTAGGAGCCAGGTCCGTGACGACGATCCGGACCTGTCCCTGGCCTGACATGGAGACGAGTGAGGGGAAGATAGCAGCGCCGTCGCCGCCCCCCCGTCTCCAAGTCATTGCCCATAGCTCTTAGAGCTTTCTAGTCGAGCCCTGATATATATATATATATATATATATATATATATATATATATATATATATATATATATATGAAGGCACGTGACAATATATATATATGTATACAACGTTCGCTCCCGCCTTAGTGCATAGCAGTGGCAGCTTTGCTTGGTAAGATAGAGAAACAGTCTTGACTTATGTTACCCTCTATAGGTTCCGGTCGTCCATCTTGTGACCCCAAGGAGATAGGACATCGCACCTGCTGACGTATATTGGGGTGAGGAGGTCGGCAAGCGGTTAAGAAGGAATATAAGAAAATAGAAGATTCCAAAAAAAATCTGTTGCTGGAGCTGATGTCTATGTACCTCGATTGTGGTATTTTGAGAGCCTACGTTTTCTCTCGTGTATGATATATTTTACCATGAAGAAAGCATTAATGCACAGGTAAAATAATACACAAACTGTTTATTAAATTATATCTTTAGCAAGGATACACATGTCATGTGTGCAAAAACATTTATGCTAATTAAAATTAATATATAATTAATATATTGAGCAGGAAACAGGCCACTATACCAGTGATGGTGAACCTTGGCACCCCAGATGTTTTGGAACTACATTTCCCATGATGCACCACTACACTGCAGAGTGCATGAGCATCATGGGAAATGTAGTTCCAAAACATCTGGGGTGCCAAGGTTAACCATCACTGCACTATACATTGATTTGCCATGAAACAGCCTGTCTTCCCCAAAAAAAAAAATCCATGTAACTCTCCCTATTTTGACAAGCTGAAGCTGTCGGCAAACGGGGCTGTTCAGGTACTAGGTTTGCCAGTGCATCACTCTCTGATCTCCACTCTCCAGGAATTAGGGTTCCTGTTAATAGGTCCTCTCTGTCAGGGGAAGATCAAGGCATGTAGTTGTTGATTTGCCGACGCAGGAAGTTCTGCAACACACAACAGCATTCCACTATCGCATCAATCTTGGGAAAACTCAAATTGATGGCTGTATGAAATATGCAGAACCTATTTGACATTATGCCAAAGGCATTTTCCACCACGCGCCACAAGACTCTGTAATTATATATTTTTCATTCTTGGATTAGGTTCCGCATAGGTTATGGCTTTAGAATATTATCCAGCGGTGGGAATGCTTCATCTGCCACAAAAACAAATTTTAGCCCATCCACATTCTCTTCTTCAGGTGTAAATGTAATTCTCCACTTGCAAGATGTCTTTGGAATTCTGCTCGGTCAAAAACTCCACCATCGGAATTCCAGCCATTCCTCAGAAAGTCCAAATAGATAAATTCATATTTGCCATTGCAAATTGCCAGGAGTATGATGCTGAAGTAGCCTTAGTAATTATAATAATATGAACCTGAGTGTGCTGGCAGCATAATCCAGATATGTTTACCATCAATGGTTCCCCCACAATTAGGAAAGTGCCACATATCCATAAAAACTTCCATGCCAATCCTGGAAACTAAAAAAAAAAAAAAATGGTTAAGCTATGTTATTATTTATGTGTCGTTTATGCATTCATCATGGTTTTCTATTCCCCTAGGAACACAATACACCTGAAACACCCACAAACACAAGGTTAAAAAAACTTCCTTTCTAGTCCCATCGTACGTGTTGTACGTCACTGCGTTCTTGACGGTGGGACTTTGGTGTGATCGTGTGTACACACGACAGTTTCAGCGGAATTCCGTCGGAAACTCTGTCGGAAAAACCTTCACAGTTTATTCCGACGGGAAAACCGGTCGTGTTTACAGGGCATAATACAAGGGATGTGTTACTGGGCAGATCACCAGGTGAAAACAGAGGGGAAAAAGTCTAAAAAATAAAACTATTGTAGCCACCACATGAAGAGATTAGTAAGCTGCAATACATAAAGTTTTTGGTTTTGGGTTTAATACAGCTTTAAATGGTTCGTCTCAACCCTCTAACTGGACAGTTAGTCTGTTAAAGGAAGTTGAAAAATAACAGACTTATTGGCAGGATCACCAAGTGAAAATAGAGAAAAAGCCTAAAAAAATACTACTATTGCAGCCATCACGTCTAAGTATTGATAAGCTCCAGCCGAATACATTATTTTCTTTTTTGGGTTTAAAGCATTTGTTAACCCAAAATAAAAATATGGATCCTGCTCTTTTAAAGCATTTTATACAGCACAGTGCTTGTGCTTTGTAATTTGGCACCCTGTAACACCTGTAATACCTGTCTGATCTTGCCTGGCTATCCCCTCCCCTCTGCAAACAGACCACAACAATAACGGCTGCTAAGCCCTGACATTGTGATCTATTTACATGCCTCCATCTTCCGCAGCCTGCTCTCCTGTGTCTGTCTTCTTTGTCCCCCCTCCTCCCCCCTCCCCTCTCTGTGTGTCACCTAGTGACAGTGCTGCCCCACCCCCCCGCTGCAGAAATAACCAATATATATATTTTTTTTATCCATTCTGTCTCCTCTCATAGTGCCCTACTGTCTCTGTGTGTTATTAAAAAAATGCCCCCTTTACCGTATTTCATGGTGGCTCCTGGCGGTCACGTGACCGGCCGTGTCTCCTCTCTCTTCACGTCCCACTGATGTCAGCGAGGAAACCTCGACCCCACTTGCTGCTTCTGTCAGACAGGGAGAGAGGAGACACGGCCGGTTACATGAGTGACAGAAGCCGCCGTGAAATACGGTAAAGGGGGAATTTTTTTAATAATACACAGAGACATGGGGCACTGTATGAGGAGACAGAAAGGATTATGTGAACATAGGAAAGTGGGTTAAGAACCACTTGAATACCATTTGATTAAATTAACATATAAATTCTGTGTAAACCACTGCCCAATGTCACTGTCATTGATGGCTCTGTGAAACCTCCAGGACCCCATTTACAAAAGTGTTGTATTTCTCATGTTTTTTCATATATTTTTTTCCACATTTTTCAATATAATAGCATTGGGCAGCTTATTCATTTGAATGGGTTACCCTACACAAAACAAGCATGGCAAAAGGAGCTCCAGGATCTTTTCTGGCGCTGAGCGTCATGCGTTTTTTTTCGCCACGAGTTTTGTCACACAAAAAAATGTGCATTTTATAACCTTGTTTGGGGTGGCACTGCATGCATGACTCGTGTATTTTATGTGTGTTTTTTTTTATTTGCAAGTTCCCGGAACCCGGAAGTACGGGAACTGGATAAGGTTGAATGAATGATTTGTATAGCACTACAAATGAGAACTGAATTGCCTCAAGACGCTTGATCCATCCTGTACTTCATGTTCTTTAGAAGTGGTAGGCCTTTCGTTTTTTTCTGAAGGCCCGCTGGTTTTCTTCCATATGGATGTTAGTGGGTAGAGCGTTCCATAGCCATGGTCTTTGGACTGCAAATCTTTGTTCTCCCTTTGCTTTGTAGTGGGATCTCGGGATGAGGAGGAGGTTTTGGTTAGTTGATCTGAGTTTGCGATTTGGTGTGTAATGTTTTATTTTGCGGCCTCTCCACACGGTGGTGAGTGCTGTTTTCCTCATGAACGTGTTTTGCCGCTGATGCTGCGTCTGCTGCTGCGTCTGCTACATGGCTGCCCCACATGGCGAGCATTCTCCTTACACCATGTCCCCTCATGGCGGCCGGTGAGTGCTCTTCTCTATAACTGTTGCTTGCTTACTTATGTTATGTGTCTTACATCACTTGTCTAACATGGCAGCCGGCCTGTGTTACTTAGTTTGTCCCACATTGTCTCTCTCTCTCTTGCCTAACATGGTGGCCAGCGTTTGTGTTACACTTAGTTTGTCCCACATTGTCTCTCTCTCTTGCCTAACATGGCGGCCAGCCTGTGTTACACTTAGGCCGCGTACACATGGGCGGACTGTTCGCCCAACTTTGTCCGCTGAACAGTGTTTCAGCGGACAGTCCGCTCGTGTGTGGGCTTCAGCGGACTGTTTCAGCGGACAGTCTGACGAACAAAGTTTTTCGGAATTTCCGTAAGACAGTCCGCTGAAACTTGGTTTCAGCGGACAGTCCGCTCGTGTGTAGGCTTGTTCGACAAACTAAGTTTCGCGCATGCTCAGAAAGGATTTACACGGCGAAGGTTGCATTGCAGTGTATTGGACGTCGTATTTCTCATCCCGTCGTACGTGCCGTTCACGTCATCGCGCACGCTTTCAGCGGACTGTTCGTTCATCGTGTGTGGTCAAGTCCGTTCATGCAAATTTTGAGCGGACTGTTTGTCGGATTGTTTGACGAACTAAGTTGGACGAACAGTCCGCCCGTGTGTACGCGGCCTTAGTTTGTCAAATTGTCCCACAGTGTCTCTCTCTCTCTTGCTTAACATGGCAGCCAGCCTGTGTTACACTTAGTTTATCCCACATTGTCTCTCCCTCTCTTGCCTAAGATGGCGGCCAGCCTGTGGTACACTTAGTTTTTCCCACATTGTCTCTCTCTCTCGCCAAACCTAATGTCCGCTGTCCTGCATGGCAGCCGGCCCGTGTTTGTGTGTGTTACATTAGTGTCCCACATTGTCTCTGTTGCCTAACATGTCCATCATGGCGGCAAATGACGGCTGCTGTTACATAAATCATCTTTCTCTCTTGCCTAACATTTTCCTGCATGTGCCTTTCTGAGACCATCCCCTGCTTTCTGTATTGTAGCGATACCGCCCGCGACCGTTGTACCCGACAGATGGATTTCAACATCCCCACTGCCACTGGTTTACTTGGCCATACCAAGATGCTGGATGCAGCAGGAAAAAAAACATAAGCACTGGTGAGAGCAGCTTCATTATTCCAAAAAAATAGTAGGTGTCACTGTCATCATGTGTGGTGTGAAAAAAATCTGAAAACCAATCATTTGGGCTCAATTTTTTTTCCGCATTTTCCTCATTTTTTCCCCCTTTAAGGTGGAGAGACTTACTTAGTTCTGGCTTTAAGTGCAATGCAAATGGAAGCCACTGCCAGCAAAATGTCAGCTGTCTGGAAGTTCTTTAAAATTGATGAAATCAACAAATGCATTGCATACTGCAAACTCTGTTCTGCCAAAATATCCAGAGGAGGTTCAAAAGTTAGTTCTTATAATACCAGTAATCTCATAAAACACCTCAAAATGAAACACAAGACTGAGCATGGTGGATTTACAGCTGTCACTAGCTCTTGAACTCAGCAGCTGACACTGCAGCAAACCCTTGCCAGACGTGAAACATTTTCCATGGATAACCCAAGGGCTCAAAAAATTTCTGAAGTAGTTACCCAATTCATCATTCTTGATGATCAGCCACTATCAATAGTTGACAATGTGGGTTTTTGGCGACTTATGAATCTTTTGGAGACAAAGTATGAAATTCCCAGCAGCCGTCATGTCACAGATGTCCTGTTGCCACAATTACACAACACAGTGAAAAAGCACATTAACAACATGCTACAGGAGGACATAAAGGCTATCAGTTTCACCACGGACATTTGGAGCAGTAGTGTGAGTCTTGTGTCTGTAATTAGCTTAACTGCACAGGGGATTGATGCCAATTTCACTCTGCACCAAGTCATGCTGCACGCAAAGAAATTTCAAGGCTCTCACACAGGCCAAGATATAAGAAGCATACTAGAAGAAATGCTTGACACTTGGGCGATTCCCAAAAGTCCATGTGGTAGTCCATGATAATGGCAGAAATATGAAAAAAGGTATAGAAGATGCTGGTTGGGCACATTAAACATTTATACCTGGCATATTCTCGGCTGCAAGATATTCAGATGCAGCTTGGTCAACCCATTAAAAGACTTCAACAAGATGTTCAGACTCGCTGGAGCAGCACTTTTTACATGCTGCAGTCTCTGAAAGTGCAAAAACGGGCCATTGTAGTATATGTGTCAGAACATGAGCCGCCTGCAAAGATCACTGCAAATCAGTGGAATCTCATGGAGAACATGATCAACATCTTGGCTCCCTTTGAAGAGTTGACTCGACATGTGAGTTGTTCAGATTCTTTTGCCTCAGATGTAATTCCTGCAGTGACTGTGCTACAGTGATTATTATCTAAAGAACTGGATGAGGACCATGGTGTGAAAGCGATGAAGAACACATTGCTTGGTGCTTTGCAGAAACGGTTCTCTGACATGGAGCAAAATCCACTTTACTGCATTGCTACCTTACTTGATCCAAGGTAATCAATTAGTTATTGCTGGCTGCTATTTTGACTTGTTTTTATTTGAATATTGCCGTCACCTTTGCTTCTAGCAGTGCCCCCACAGCAAGTTTCCACAGTTGTTGCTTTGCTTGCATGACTTTGTCTAATGTCTTGTATTTTTCTTCTTCTAGGTATAAAGATCAGTTCTTCTCAAATGCAGATGCTGGCAGGCAGGCCAAAGAGATGTTTGTGCAGGAAATGCAAGAAATATCTTCTGTACAGGTACTGTAGGCACAGGCAGCTACACCTAAGGAGCTTGAGAAACCAGCTACCAAAAGGCCTCGCATTGAGCAACAGCCAGGTACCAGTGTGACTGTGGAAAGTGTTTTCCAAGAAATGTCTTATTCATCTACATTTGAGAACAGTGCTCCCACAGCTGCTACCAAACAACTAGAAGCATATCTTGGAGAGGTCACTGTGCCTCATTCGGAAAAACCTCCTGAATATTGGGCAGTCAATAAACTGCGATTTCCTACTCTAGCCCAAATGGCACAAAACTATCTTTTAGCTCCTTGCAGTAGTGTGGAAAGTGAGAGATTGTTCAGTGCAGAGTCACACATTCTGACTGACACCAGAAACCGACTTCTAAATGAACATGCAGAGAATTATTCTGTTTCTTAAAAAAAACTTGCCACTTCTGTTTGAATTGGAAAAGTAATCTACCACCTGTTACTGTCCAACTGTAAGGCATCATGCACAGTTGCACGCTTCATCTCAAAGTAACTGCTCCATCTGGCATTTGAGCATTTTTTTAGCGTTTTCGCTGCCTGTTAACTCCCCTCCATGTTGGCCTTTAAAAAAAAAAATTGCCTTTTTTAACTCAATGCCACATCCTTTTTCCTGAAGTGAAAAAGTGAATCACCTATGGTGTGCACATTGCACACTATAGGTGATTCAACATGCAATGCATGGGGTACCTATAGCCTAATATGAAGAGGCATAGAGTTAACACTACATGCAAACGAAAGGCTCAAAAACAGGGAACTCAAACACCTGTAGGAGCAGCTACTTTGAGCTTTATTGTGCATGTGGCCTTACTGCTGCTAAGTCCTTGGCCTTGCCATCCTGGAATGCACCTAATTTTGGTCTGTGAAAAATGTTTTTTCAGGAGTTTTTCATAAGAAGTTGAACTAGAAGCTAGCACTTTTATTTTATTTAAAAAATGTTTACAAAATGTTAGTTTTGAGGTACTGTTCAGTACCAGCTGCTCCTTCTCAGGCCTAACATTTAGCGTTTCATCTGCCTGTTAACTCCCCTTGGCTTAATGGCTGTTGGCCATTAAAAAAAAAATAATTGCCTTTTTTAACTCCATGCCACAAACTTTTTCCTTAAGTGAAAAAGTGAATCACCTATGGTGTGCACATTGCACACTATAGGTGATTCAACGTGCAATGCATGAGGGACCCATAGCCTAATGTGGAGCGGCATAGAGTTAAAGAGGAAGTAAATCCTGATGGGTTTACTTCCTCTTTTTTTCCCTGCAAAGGTAAAGCATAATGGACTACTATGCATCGCATAGTAGCTCATTATGTGTCACTTACCTGACACAGGAGCCAGCGAAGTCGCCGCTGATCCCTGTAGTCCGCCGCATCCATCTTGCTGGTGGCGTCTCGCAGCTCCGACCAATGACAGCGGCGAAGCCGCGATGACGTCACTCCCGCGCATGCGCACGGGAGTCGCGTCTCGCAGCTCCGCCGCTGCCATTCGGCGAAGCCGCGATGACGTCACTCCCGCGCATGCGCACGGGAGTCGACAAATTAGGCAAATCCATTCTTGGACTTGCCGCATTTAGTGCGCCTGCGCGCCGCTGTCTACGGCGCATGCGCCGTAGACAGCGGTGCCCATTTTCGGGCAAATATCTCCTAAACCATATAGGTTTAGGAGATATTGCTTGGACCTACAGGTAAGCCTTAATCTAGGCTTACCTGTAGGTCAAAGTGGTTTGAAGGGGTTTACTTCCTCTTTAACACTACAGGCAAACGAAAGGCTCAAAAACAAGCAGCTCAAACGCATGTAGGAGCAGCTACTTTGAGCTTTATTGTGCATGTGGCCTTACTGCTGCTAAGTCCTTGGCTCCTTGGCCTTGCCATCCTGGAATAAACCCAATTTTGATCTGTGAAAAATGTTTTTTCACGAGTTTCATAAGAAGTTGAACTAGAAGCTAAAAATGGAAATAATGTTAGTTTTGAGGTACTGTTCAGTTGCTTCTCCTCAGGACCAACATTATTTAACTGTATTGTACTTGGGTTGGTTGATGTGATGACGTGAACTTGTAATGTTTGTTTTATATGTGGCATGATCAACAATGATGATATTTCATGTTCTGTGTGACATTTCAGCTTTTCATTCAAGGCATAATGCCTGTACAATGCAGCGAAAAGCATCTGCTCTTCAAGGAGTTTGAGCTTTTTTCCTGCCTGTTAACGCATCCCCTGCATGTCAGCCCATTGCACACTAGTTTCAGGAGTTTAGTGGCAGGAAAGTTTACAGGCATAAAAAAAATCCAAAGATTTCCATGTCCAATTTCTTTTTTTTTTTTTTTTTTTGCCTGCTGCCTGTAAGCTGCCCTGCCACTAAACTTCTGAAACGGCATAGTGTTCCTTGGCCAATGGCCATGAATATACACATAGGCTAACATGGAGAGGAAGAGTTAACAGGTGGAGAAAAAATAAGCTTGCAGAGCTAAACACCTGGAGAAGCAGCTGCCCTGAGCTGTGCATGAGGCCTTACTGCAGCCTACATGCCAACCTAACACACATCCTTCCTTGCCACCCTGGAATGTTCTGTCTGTGAAATGTGTTTCTCTTATACACGTGTAAGAATTTGAACTGGAAACAAACATATGCTCTGTTTAATTTTTTGGGGTTTTTTTGAAATTTTATAATGTCTTGTGTTGTGCGTTGACTGAGGTACTGAACTGTTCTTGCTTCTCCTCATGCCTAAATTGGGAACTTGCAATGTGCAATGTACATGTCATTGATGATATTTGACATTATTTTTTTATATAACATGTTCTGTGCAATTTGCGCTTTAACAGCTTTGTGACCAGCAAATAAACATGTTTTCTTTCATATGTCTTTTGACTGCGTTTCAATTCCTCATATTATGGCGAAAATTTATAATTTTTCATTATTTAAAAAAAATAAATAAAATGGTCACATGACCAAAATCAGGTATCGGTAATTGGTATGGGCGAGTAGATGATGTCAAGTATTGGTACTCGTACTCATTGTCAAAAAAGTGGTATTGGTGCATCCCTACTGGAAACTGATTCATTTTTTAGGCAGAGCTGCTCCAGATTTTGCACTCTCCAGTTTCTGTAAATCAACCCATCAATGGTGAAAATGTAAATGTTGCTGTACATAGTTTTTAGAGCCTGCTAGATTTCTACATATTCAGTGCATTTAGTTTAATTTCTGCTATTATTTTAAGTCTTCCCTATAGGGTCTAATTCTGAAAAATTTGCATAGCTTTTCTTCCAATGAAACTGCATGGTACATTTGTGTGCCAAGTAACCAGCTCTTGTGAAAATGGGGCAAAATCAAATGTTCTTAGTCTAGTTTCTCTTCTGGAAGTATGTTCTTAGGCTTTTTTCTTTTCTGTGTAATAAAGAATAGTGCTCATCGCTACTCAATAAATATTAAAAAAATGTAGGTTTATTAACTAAAACGAGAGTGCAAAATGAGGTGCAGCTATGCAAGGTAGTAGCCAATCAGCTTCTAACTACAGCTTCTTCATAAAGCTTTGACAAAACAACCTGGAACCTGATTGGTTTCTTTGCAGAGCTATACCAGATTTTGCAAATAAATATAAAACTTTGTGAGCTGCCATACTAAGCCTGAAATAACCTAAATCACCATAAAAATAAAATAAAACTATACTAACTTTCCACATTTCCCCAAAATGTGATAATAACAATATATATGACACAATGTGCAGCGCTAATAAAATAAACAAAGACTAAATACAAATGCATAAAACATATGTATAGCAAAAATATAAATAATGTGACATCCTATATATATAAATAATAAATTATAAAGCGCTCATGCTTCATGAATCACACACAGTCTTTATAAGGCCGCGTACACACGCGCGGACTGTTCGCCCAACTTTGTCCGTCCAACATGGCCACACACGACGGACGAACAGTTTGCTGAAACCGTGCGCGATGACGTGAACGGCACGTACGACGGGACGAAAAATACGACGTCCTATACACTGCATTATAGCTTTCGGCGTGAAAATCCTTTCTGAGCATGCGCGCAACTTTGTTTGACGAACAAGCCTACACACGGGCGGACTGTTCGCTCAAACAAGGTTTCAGCGGACAGTTTTTCGGAAATTCCGAAAAACCTTGTCCGTCCAACTGTCCGCTGAAACTGTCCGCTGAAAGCCCACACACGAGCGGACTGTCCGCCCAAACACTGTTCAGCGGACAAAGTTGGGCGAACAGTCCGCCCGTGTGTACGCGGCCTTAGAGTATAAAATTATTCAGCAAAAGTCCAAATAACATTTAATATGTGATAGTAATGTCTTCATGCGGTGTGCACATGACCCCCACCAGGTGTACTCTCACCTTGAGGGCCTAAATAATAAGCCTGCATTTTAGCCCCGGTTTCTCTGCAGAACCAGACCACAGGTGACTCTATCACTCTAGCACCTTAAAGGCGTTTTTATTCATTGGAAATGTGAGTTACATGTATGTGGAGTTCTGTTTGGAGTTAAATCTTTTTTAAACGTTATCACACTGTTGCATGCCTCTGTAATTTTTCGCATATAATATATATGAGGAGAAGCTATAAGAAGTCCCTTGTCCTACACATGATCAATGCCGCCACACTATGCATCCACAGACATTGGAGAACCACCAGAGCTCCAACTTTGAATGAATGGTTCCGACAAATTAACCATACGGAGGAAATGGAAAAACTTATACATCAGGCTCACGACGCACACTCTCGATTCACTCACACCTGGGCATGTTGGATGCACTTTAAGCTCTCCCCTGCATATACCGACATGCACTCGTTACCCTCACCAACATTTTGACTAGACAATGAGATGAATGTTTATCCCAATCTTTAGGGGGCAGTCTACCCCAATCCTCTCTTTCTCCCCTTGGATCTCCCCTTCAACCTCCTTACAGCATACGGGTGACCCTCCCTTTTACCCCATAGATGATTTCATTCACATTATCTTTTTACCTTTATACTCTAGTTTTGGTTAACAATCATCCTCCCCCCCCCCCCCCCCTTACCTCCTTTCCTTCCCCTTCCATGTTACACATTGTGTTGTTTTATGCTACTGTTGACGTTTGGATCTATTTTTGCAACAAAAGCAGTTCTATACAGCTGTACTAGATTTCATCAAGTCTCCTCTTACTCCCCTCGGTCACTGACCCGAACATGATTCTCCCATCCACAGTTTGCTCCCATTTGGGGTGGATGCCACTGCAAGAGACTTGATGCACTTTTCCAGGTTTACATCCTTTATACCTTGGACCATAATTGGCTTCAGAAGTTACCTATGCACGGGGTCCTCCTACCGATGATTCCTGCACCTACGATTTTACACACCCTCGTTATCTAAGCAACACAGTTAACAGAAGTAGGCCCCAGGTATTATATTATATTGCCCCATTCTTACTGTTTAGTTGTAGTATTTTCAATGACTGCTACCTGTTCAAGGCTTAAACAGTGACGGACTCAATATACCTAGGTATTGCATTGATCAAGCAATTACACTGTACATCTGTGAGCTCATATGTTGCTGTATCATATTTTTACCTGTGTAAGCCTGTTTGTTATATTTCAAAACTCCAATAAAATACTTTGAAACAAAAATATATATGAGGAGAGTCCCGAAACACACCAGGAGAAAATAGCGGCCCTTGAGCTGGGTTATGACCGAGCCCCAGGAAGACGTTATCTCTAACTAAACGGCATAGGGAGGAGCGGCATGCTGACGTCACCGCGATCTATGCTGAACCCGGAAGCGACGGGCAGCGTTGTATGAAGCCGGCCGGCAAACTTTTTTTACTGAAAACAAATCCTTTTTACATTCGATGTAAGTGCAAGTCTTTTTATCTATTAAAATTTTTGACAATATTACACTATGGCGATTTCTCTTGTTTATACATGTGCTGGGCAATGAGTGGTGTGGCCGTAGGAATATACCAACCATTGGAACAGAGTGCTTAAAGAGATACATCCTCCATGCAGTCCATGTTCTGAGGGAGAGATTTAACAGTGGCGATATTTGATCTCTGAGATGGGATCAGTATAGCTGGTAAGCGTCAGTATTGTTGGTGGTGGAAAGCCTTTTCCTGCAACTCTGATGACACTTTTTTCATTGGTGCGGTGTGATAGAACACGGTGGAGATGACAAGCAGAATTATTGTTGAATGGGAAATGGACTAATATCCTGAACATTTACATATAGATTCTCTGTCTGTATTTTTGGATTTATTTTTGGATTCATTTATTTTTGCATGATCAATTTATTTATATGTTAACACATTGATTTGAATCATTATAGCGCAGCTTTTCGGAAAAAATTTATATCACCGAGAGGAGCAGGTGCCTTGTAGTCCATACCAATACTCCATAAATCTGTATAGGATAAAGCAAACAAAGGAGGATCACTGCAGGCTATTGTTATCAAAATGCAGGCTTATTATTTAAGCCCTTAAGGTGAGGGTACACCTGGTGGGAGTCTTGTGCACACTGCATGAAGACATTACTATCACATATTAAATGTTATTTTGACTTTTGCTGAATAATTTTATACTCTAATAAGGACTGCGTGTGATTCACTTAGCACGAGCACTTTATATTTCATTATCTATATATAGGATTTCACGTTATATATATTGTTGCTATACATAGGTTTTATGCATTTGTATTTAGTGTTTGTTTATTTCATTGGCGTTGCACATTGTGTCATTTACATACCAGATATTGCACTCTCCAGTTTTAGTAGATCAACCCCATATTGCATGTTGCTTGATACTTTGTCATAACGGTTCCAATGGCTTAACATGCAGCTGTACTTAGCAAGCAATCTAGCGCCTCTGGATGTAATAAATGGATGAATAGTGGCTATCACCTTGCCCCATTTTTCCCACACAGCTCTACCACTACGTCCTCTTTCATTAGTTTACTTCTAAATTAAGCCCTTTATCCATACCCTTTATTCTCATGTTGTTCTGCACCATGGCTTGTGCATAGGTAACATGCTGGCTCCTTGCCCAAACCATACAGTTCCAAGTTCCTGGTGGAACTTTTCTGGGGGCATTCAGGTATCCGCACCTGCACTCACATGCCATAGTAGGAGTCAGCGGCTGCAATCTTGCAGATGTGTGTCCCAATAGAAATTAATGAGTTGCCAACTCAGGAATGCATGCAATACCAGTGCATCCCTGTTTCTGGGAAAACGCAGAGCTGAACGCGGCCCACAGTAAGGAAGGTCATAAACAGACAGCATTGACAGGGGAATCCCTCCTGCTGAGCAATTGTCTTCCCCTGGTGGGGAGCGGGCTGGGGAAGCCGTCCCTTCTGGAAGAAGACAGTGATTATCACTAGTGGTTATAGCAGCCGCTTGCGATAACCACAAGCAGATCCAGCTGGTTGCACCCAAGTTGATCTATCAACTTGGTACATTCAGCCTGCCCATTAATGGTTTTGAATCCCAGCTGGTTCCTGTTGAACCAGCTGAGATTCGAAACGTGTAAAGTTGGCCTAAAGCTCCCCATATGAATGACCCAAAAAGCCAGAAGCATGTATTATTGCAGCTTAGTTCTCTTTTTTATGCTTTCTTTCTTTTCTTTTTACCTGGTAATCCAGCCAGTAAATCTGTTGTTTTTCAGAATTACAAGCTCTCTTGCAATTTTAGCAGTTTGAGTATTGAGACAAACCACTGACATAGCTGCCTACAATCATCAGCTTTTATTTATTTATGTAAAACATTTATGCCAAAAGAAAAAAAAAAAGTTTGCTGTAACTGCTTGTGTAACTGCAGTGTGTTTCGGAGTTTGGCTTTAATTTGTTAGTGTATCTATACTGTAAATCTGCTAAGACATCTAACACGCTCCTCCAACTAATTAACAATGCTTCTGTCCAAAAATGCACCTGTGCTCCTTCATCCAGAGTGAGTCTCACTAATACAGGAAGTGTGTTACTGGCCAGATCAACACGGGAAAATAAAAGGGAAAAAAAACTAAAAGTGGCAAACTAATACAGTCACCAGATCTAATGACTGGTAAGCTGCAATATATGTCATTTTTTGGTTTTGAGTGTAATACTGCTTTAACATTGTGGGAGGAAAATGTTGATGTTTGGATGAAAACTTCCACATATTATTCATGACTGAAACTTTTCTCTGTTTGATAAAAAATCAAGTTTTATAATTGCATATGATAACAGCTAATAATGGTTAATAAGATTGGCATGCAGCACCTCTCGTGAATGTATTGCATCCAATGTGCTATCACAAAAATTAATGTAATAGTACAGATGCCTCCAAAATTCAGGCAGTTGTTTTTTTTTTTATCATATTGCGTTTTCAGCAATAAAAATTAATCCTTGAATTAACAAGAGACTGAATTAAGACATATTTGTAATAACAATTTTATGGTCTGGCTAATCGCAATTTACATTTCATTTATTGCATTTCTACTAGCAATTAAAAGTTAGGATGCAATTCATCAATGTGATGCAGCCACATAATATTTTAGAGATTTATGTTTTTATCCAGGTTTTATATTCTTGTCTAGAACCAGACATTCTTGTTTGCAATTTATTTTCCTCCTTTTAGTAAAATTGAAAAATAATAAGGATGCCAGGCAGTTCACAAAGCTGTTACGAGTATTGCTACAGGTGCTGTAAATACATACTTTTCATTGTTCTCATTGTATCTCATTCAATGTCCTCATTGTTTTCATTATGCACTCAACGCACCATCTAACACACAACGATGAGGATCCTTATGTTAAAAAAAAAAAATACAATTATTTTAAAGTTTCTGGTCAGCCAATTCTGGTTAGCCATTAAATAAATGCATTTTGATTTGTCATTTTTAGGGAGTATTGTTTAAATGCACCTTTAGCCTGGGGGAGGAGGGGTCCCAAAACAGTCCTTCATTGTACAGGAGGATGAAAGAGCCCATCCATATTACTAAAGCATAGAGGGACAGTAATTATGAGGGGAGCACACCCCACCCCCAGCAGTTAACCCTTACTACCTGGAGTCCAATAAGATTTGAAATTTACAGTCAGATGACAAATCTGAAAAGATCCTAATCCTGTGTTAAATCCTTGTGAATCTATCCATACCACTGTTATCAGAAATAGAAGGATACAAGAGTCAAGAAGAAAACCAGCAATTAATATATTAAATGAAAAGCCAACACAGTCCATAGTGATGTTTTAGGAATAAGTGCTCCTCATAACCGAACCTGTTCTACACATGTTTACCATAAATGTAAAAAGACATTTAAAACATTTAAAGCAGTGTTCCACCCCCCCCCCCCCCCCCCAATACTGTAGCTGCTGATTTTTAATATTAGTACACTTACCTGTCCAGGGTTCCTGCGATGTTGGCACCCTAGCTGAATTTCGGGTCTGCTATTGGGTGTTACCATTGCCATTCCTATTAGGGAAACTAGCACTGAAGCCTTTTGGTGTGTGTAGTGGTGTGGCTGGGTAGAAGATAAATATTTGGGAGGATTTGATCAGACTTTCTGTCAGGATGCATGTTTGTGTTCCAGAGATGCTACTACTACTAGACCTCAGTAGATGCTATGGCCTGAGGGCCTGAAGGAAACCTTCCTGTGAAAGCTTAGCTGAAGAGATACGACATTTCCCCTGCAGCTCCAGGTATGGAAGTACTTCTTGAGAATGAGTTGACAAAAGTTGCTGTATACTCACTTTGACTGCTTACAGGTTTACTGGCTGTCACCTCTTCTATCACTATTATTGTTGACATTGCTACTACATGGTCTAATTCTGTTGGGGCAAGATATTCAGGAAGCTATACTCCAAGATTTGTGAGTGCCTTAGGTATCCTACACTCTCTACCCCCCTCCCTGCAGTTTGTTTAGGACCTGAAACACCTCCAGACTGTAGCCTGAATTTGTTGGTGTGCTTCGGGGACAAGAACCAGGACGGGGAACCGATGAACAGGAAGGAGGGACCAAGCGGCCCCTTCGGTGGTCATGGCTGCAAGAATATACTGTATGAAAAATGTAGCTTAGGCAAAGTGATATTTTACTGCTGTAATGGCAGCCAGCTTTTCCAGTGAGTGTCCATTTCACAGGGGTTTGGTGGGTGATTCTGGAGCACTGTACTGGATCACCTCTTCACTTTTCAAGTCCCCACTAAATTTTTGAGCATGATCTTAGAACTGATCTATTGTGTTTTCACTAATAAGTTTTTATTGCTGACCTTATCATGGGACTGTGCATTTAAATCTATATTTTTTGCTACATTGTTTTCTTATTGTTGATTTACATCCACAAGATTGGACTTATATATATATTTCCTGACTGACTCCATGGCAGCATACATGTGGGTTAGCCCTGCCTCCATAACTACCCTATAGGACACCTCCTCCATAAATCTTTGCTCTGGGCCCCAGGCCGTGTTCCTTTTTTTTCCTCCTCTGTAGGACCGAGTTGATAGTTCTCCTACCTGATGACATCTCCCCTGCGATCAGGCCCGGCTGAGGGACCAGAAGTCATCCCTCCCATAAGCCCTATCTGTTAGCAAGATATGGAGTGTATGAGCAGAGTAGTGCTGAAGAGCTGGAAGCCTGGCAGTTAGCTGGCAAGCACGCACACTAACAAGAGAGACTAGCTGTTAGCAGGCGGCCTCTATCTGCCACAAGTCCGGCATGTGTGAGTATTCCCTCGGCCTGTGATGATTGTGGGGTGGAGTAGTAAGGATGAAAGCTCATATCCATGGCTGCAGTGTTTGTTTTAAAACATTTGTACATTTTGTGTTGTCTTGTTCCTTTCTTCCCTTTTTTCTGCTGGTGTCAGCTCCCCTGTGGGCATGGCAACTGGTTCCTCCTGTGTTCCAGCCGCCGTTCTCTCTCTTCCAGGTCCTGGCATCTGTTCTGCACATACGCGGACTCAGAACAAATGTGAGGCATGGTTCGTGCATGTGCACAAATGCCTCGACCTAGCGCCGGTGGTGACGTCACGAGGCACCACTTTTAAATCCTGATAGAAGCCTTCAAAGCCTCGGGAATGATTGCGGGTGAATGCGCAACTTCCCCAGGCTTCTGGAGCGGCTCCCCCAGGTACATACACATCCTATGGGGGAACGTAGGGGCCCTGCCTGGCAGTTGACCTCTTCTCCCCTCCGACAGTAATCACTCTCCCGATCATGGATCCTTCACTGCCTCCTGGTGGCCAGCCCTCTAGCAGCAGGTATGCATTGTGGACTATGCCTGTATTCTGCCTGTCGGGGGGGGGGGGCAGTTTTCAAAATCATACTGCCGGCACTCCTCCTCCAGGTCCAGGCACCGCAGATCTTCCTCTAGTTCTAGACACCACAGTAAAGATCCGCCCAACCCCCCTTTATCTCACTCCAGCAAGGGGACTGAGAAATCTTGCTGGGGGTGTAGGACCCGTGTCCCTGCTGGCAGATCCCTCTGTGACCACTGTTACTCCAATGCAGCAGATGAGAGGGAGGGTGCAGACCTAGAGCCCCTAGTCAAATGGGTCATGAAAGAATCCCTGCAGGAGTGGGAGGCCCATCAGTCTCATGACCCTCTGCCGGAGCCACTATGCTCATCAAGAGAGGGGCATGTCCACGGTATGTGGAAATCTTTCCAACCAAGCAGCCCATCTGCTGCCCCCTCACACAGTGAGTTGGATGTGGAAGACCCTGTAATGGGCTTCAAGTATGCACTGGTTCCCTCCCTGGTGAAAGCAGTTAGGGAAGCCCTGAACTGGGAGGATCCAGTAACTTCCCCTCCGAAGCAGAGGACATTTTTCAAGCAGCTCAGTAAAGAGTGTCAATATTTTCACTTTCTCTCTGAATTGGGCGAAATCATCTCTGACAAATGGGGCAAACTGGAGAAAAAGAGTTCTATGCAACCTAGAATACTAAAAAACATTATCCCTTCAAGAAGGAAGAAGTTAAATATCTGGAGTCAGTACCCTTGGTGGATGCAGCACTGATGAGGCCGGTCAGATATGTGACCCTTCCTCTGGAAGACACAGTCTCCTTTAAAGATCCCTTGGAAAGACGGATCTTTTCCAATCTGAAGCAGATTTACCATGGCCTGCAAGCCGGTTCTAGCCTTAGCCGCAGTGTCCAAAGCCATGGGAATCTAGTCAGACAGCGTCAATGAGACTCTCAAGGACATCTCTAGTGATGTAGCCAGAAGCTTGCCTATCAAGGAACTCAGATTGGCATCCACCTTTCTGGGGGATGCTTCTATTGATGTCATCCGCCTGGTGGCTCGAGTTTTGCTATCAGCAGTCGCCACCCAGCGTGCCTTATGGCTCTGCCATGGTTGGCTGATCCCGCTTCCAAACAGGTTTGGTGTCGAATTCCCTTTGAGGGCACCTCTTCAGCAACAAACTTGGGTGACAAGTTGTTGGTTTCCTCCCTCAGGATTGGCGCTAGGAGACAGAATACCGAACAAGCCAGAGAGGCGCTCAGCTGCAAGCCTGGCTTAAAGTTTACAAGATACTGGAAAACTAGACAGTCTTCATTTAAGAAACCTGCCAGCAACCGGGAATCCAGGAAGTCTTTTTGAGACTGGGCCCGCTCAGGCATGTCAGGTGGGAGCTCATCTTCTCCACTTAATAACTGGGCAATTTCAATCCAGGACTTCTGGACCATCAGAATGGTCTCCTCAGGCCACGCCTGGGTCTTCAGCAGCACCCTCAGGTTCAGATTCATCCCTACGTCCCTTCGACCCTTGGAAGAAAAAAGGTAGACCCTATTAGCATGTAAACTCTTTATTGGAACAAGGCATGGCTATCCCTGTTCCGGACGATGAGCAAGGCTAGGGCATATCTTCTCCTCGGTTCATGGTACAGAAGGAGAATGGCACATGGAGACTGGTTATAGATTTGGCCCATCTCAAACGTTTCATCAGAAAATAAAAATTCAAAATGGAGACTCTATACACGATCCAGCAGTCAGTCCAACCAGGAGATTGGTTATTGTTGATCGATCTAAAAGACACTTACTTCCACGTCCTGGTAGCAGTGGATTTTCAGCAATTTCTTCAGTTTTCCATAGGCCAGCTGCACTTACAATTCACCTGTCTCCCTTTTGGTCTGACGACATCGCCTTGTGTCTTCATCTCTATCTAGATGACCTCCTTCTCCTGGCACAAGACAAAAGTCAACTTCTAGAACACAGAAGCCTGGTCATCTCCACCCTTCAAGAATTCGGGTGGCTTCTGAATCTACAGAAGTGTCATCTGGAACCTTCACAGTCCCTTTTATTTCTCTGAGCTGAGTTCGCTCATCTCTGGCTTCATCTCATCTCTCTGCTATCCAGTGTCTGAAGGTGATCGGCAGCATGCCAGCCACAATTCCCATGGTGAAGTGGGCACAGTGGCAGATGCGACCTTTCCAGAAAGGGTTTCTCCAACAATGAAGGTCAGACAGTAAGAACCAGTACATCTTCCTTACTCCGGATATGAAGGTTTCCCTCTTTTGGTGGCTACAGTGGGAAAACCTTTACAATTGCCACTCGATCCTCCCCTTCACATGGATCATGATAACATCAGATGCCAGAAACAAGGGCTGGGGCGCTCATTGCCTGGTGGAAGTAGCACAGGGCAGGTGGAACGCCTCTTCTCATGGGATAGTGTCCGGCATCTTGGAACTCTGGGTCACGTTCCAGTCGCGACCAGCAATCTATGGTGCGGCCAGGTGGAACCCACAGTGGGTCCTTGCAATGGGAGGTGGAGCAAATCATGAGCTGGGCTCAGAAGAACTGGTCCAATGTTTCAGCGGTCTACATAACCAGGACCCAGAATGTTCAGGCAGACTTCCTTTCTCGATTTTGGAGGGACAACAACGTGTGGGCTCTCCACAAGGGGGTGTTCAAGTGGCTCTTGACCCTGGGAGTTTCACCAGAAGTCAACCTTTTTGACTCCCCATGCAACAACAAGTTGGCCAAGTATTACTTCAGGTCCTATGGGATAGATGCCCTTATGGATCAGTGGAGGTTCCACAAGCCTTACGCCATTCCTCTGGTGCATGTGATCCTCCAGTTCCTGCTGAGATTCAGAACAGAAAGGGTGAAAGTGGTAGCAATAATCCTTTCTGGCCTAACAGGCCATTGTTTCCACTCTTAATGCTCCTCAGTTGTCGAGTTCCCCTACTATTCAGGCCAGACCTGCTGTCTCAGAGCACAACCCTGCACCAAGTCCTTCTCACCTGCACCTCAGGGCTTGGTTCTTGAGAAGGGAAGTTTTGAAGCTCTAGGCTGCCTGAAAAAGGTCATCCTTACCCTGCTGAACGCTAGAAGAAGGAGCGCCAACAGGGTCTAAGAGTAAATATAGGCCAGGTTCATGGGCCACATGTCTTCCAGGTCCAACCCATGTAGTGCCCCAGCAGTAAAGGACATTCTAAACTTCATGCTATCAGGTCTAAACCTGACCCTATTGATCAGCTCTCTTTGGATTTAGGTGTCGGCCATCTCGGATTTCACAAAAGTATCAAAGGTCAAAAAGTCCCTTGTTCGCCAATTCTTCAAGGGGACTATCTGGCTTAGGCCTCAGAGGAAGCCAAGATTCCCCAAGTGGGATCTCCCTTTTGTTCTGGATTTCTGTCCCAGCTCAATCAGATCCTGGAAAACCACTCTCTATTAAATAACTTACTCTCAAAACCACCTTTTTAATGACCGTCACTTCAGCAAAAAGAGTAACAAAATCAGGGATCTGGGTCCAAAGGAGCCCTTTCTAACTTTCTTTCCGGACAGAGCGGTGCTAATCCACATGCTGGGGTCGAACCCTAAAGTGACCACAATGTTTCATGAAAATCAAGAAATTGTGCCCCCCACCGTTAGATCAACAGAAAACCTGGATATCCATCCTTTTGATGTGGGGCACACTCTAAAACAATATCTGGACGCCACTGCTCCCTTTCATCCATCAGAGTCTCTTCATCCTTTTCCATGGTAAAAACAGAGGAATGCGGGCCTCCATTAGATCCATTGCTGCATGGATCATTCAGACTATTCAATGGGCTTATAAAGTGAAGGGCTTGACGGAGGCAGTGATGGCGCATTCAACCTGGAGCTTTTTGACATCTTGGACAGCTTTCCACCACGTCGCTCCCAAAGTAATCTGTAGGGCGGCTTCCTGGTCTTCTATCAACACGTTTGTGTCTCATTACTGTATTGAACCAGCTGCTCTATTGTCAGTTTTGGTTTGCAAGTACTGTCAGTTGGCGGTGTAAAATATAATTTCTTTGCTCAGCATTTTCCCACCCAGGTGTGTACAGTGAGTTATTTCCCACACGTATGCTGTCATGGAGTCTGTCAGGAAAAGTGAAAATTACCTATCAAATACTTAATACTGTACCATAATTTTCCTTTCCTGATAGACTCCATTGCAGCAGGAGTCCCCTCCCAATGCTTGGAGTACACTAGTTTTGCAACACAGCCTGGGGCCCGGAGCAAAGATTTATAGGAAAGGTGTCCTATAGGGTAGTTATGGAGGCAGGACTAACCCACATGTATTCTGCCATGGGGTCTATAAGGAAAGGAAAATTATAGTAAGTATTTGATAGGAAATTTTCATTTTTGTTTCATTTTAGCATTTTTTCACTTTAACACTTTTTTTTAACTTTATTTCAATGTGCTGTCCATTTATAACACAGTATTCTCATCTCATTGATGTTCATTTACTTTTGGCACTACACATTATTAATGTTAGCACTTCCCTGCTATGTGCAATGGTTTTGCACAGAGCAGCCCTGATTCTCCTCTTCACAGGTACCCCTTGGCCACTCTGCCCTCCCACCCCACCAAGTACCCCCATATCAAGCCACTTGCTATGGGTGCACTCCTGCATGCTCACCCCTGAGCCCTTTTTTCTGTGTCCATTATCACACAGAATGGGGCTCAGACTCATTCCCTTTAGTCCTTCCTCACTGGCTGGGATTGATAGCAGCAGGAGGCAGTGGCTCATGCTGCTGTATCTGAGCCAACAAGGAGAGAGAGAAATGGGAGAGCAGCTGCTCTCGTATACATCTCTGGATCAAAGCTGGCTCAGTTAAGTATTGGGGAGCGCTGCATACAGAAGGTTTGTTACCTTAATGCATAGAGTGCATGAGGGTAAAGAAAACTTTTTGCCTTTACAACCACTTTAACAGAATTGCACACATGTTCCCTTCTAAGGAGTGAAGGGGCTGGTCGAGCCCAGGACCCTGGTAGAAGCCACAGTATCACTTGAAGTCTAGAAGTTGTATAGACAGAGTAGACCAGCCACACTCACCAGACAAGGCAGGAGTATCGACTGGATTATGCTGCATCGGTAGCGGGTACCAGATCCTGTGCACGTTGGAAAGTAGCTAATGGTCAGCAACAGACAAAAATTTAGGTAATAAGTAGACAGGGACATCAGGGAAAAGGCTTGGTTCATTATTAGGTACTCAGCTTGTACCTAATCCCTAAGTAGAGTGATGCCGCGTACACACGGGCGGACTGTATGGCGTACTTAGTCCGTCGAAACACATTTCAGCGGACAATCCGCTCGTGTGTGGGCTTCAGCGGACTTTTTCAGCGTGCAGTCTGGCGTACTAAGTATTTCGGATTTTTCGAAATTCTGTCCGTCGTACTTTGGTTTCAGCGGACAGTACGGTCGTCAGTATGCTAGTCGGACGGACTAAGAATGACGCATGCCCAGAAAGGATTTACAGGGCGGAAGGGTGCTTTGCTGTGTCTTGGACTTCCTATTTCTAGTCCCGTCGTACGTGCTGTACGTCATCGCGCAAGCTTTCGTCGGACTGTTTGGGTATCCGTGTGTGGTCAAGTCCGTTCAGTGGAAAGTATGACGGACTGTCCGTCGGATTGTATGACGGACTAAGTATGCCATACAGTCCGCTCGTGTGTACGCGGCATAAGATGCATGATGAAGTCAGCAACAGAATATCTAAAGGGGACTTCAGACAGGTGCAGGAAGGTTGAGAAAGCAAGCTCAAGGGCAGGCAGTCTAGTCCAGCAGCTATGTGCAGATGAGTCCTAAAATGGATGTTTTCCCGCTCACTAAAAAATCACACAAGCATACAGCTCTAGGCACTGATGACATTTTTTCTATTACTTACAATTACTGTTTTTCCACTTCCTGTTTTTTTGAGGTACTGTTGATGTAACCCTGACCTCACAGATGCAGCCTTGTGTAGCAATGTGGACTACAATTGCAAAGGATAGCAATTTCCTGTCAATTCTATGTACTGTATTGTCCCTCTAGTGCCCAGCATCACTAACTGACCTCATATCTGTGAGTCGCCCCAAAGGGATTGTGGGATTAGACCTCAGAATGGCAACTACTTTATATGACTATGCAACAGGACTTCATATTCCAGGGATCTTTGCTATCATGAGGGAGGATGCTGGAAGGAGCATAAAAGAAACCAGAGATGTGCACTATCGTCTCTTCCTCCATGGGCCTAGTGTGTGATGGACCTCTCCGTTTGGAGAGGGTGAGGTCGCAGTCTACCACACAGTGTACAACATTCCAACCAAGCCTAGAAGGACCCATCCCTGCTTGCTGATCATCAGGCAGCTATCCAGCATCACCTGTATAGTCCAACAACCTGTGCATTATGCTGTGCATCGGATGATCGTTGAGAGTGGAACCGCTGCATGGACCCCTCTTCAGGAATCGCTGCTCGGAAGGCATTGAATCGGCCCGGTCATTGGTGAGAGGGCAATTCCCCACTTTTACAAACTGTTCTTTGATGCTTCACTGGGACACTGTGCACAGACAGCTTTACCCTGGGGAACCACTTTACTGCATCTCTATTTGAACATTGAGCACTGTTCTTGTTCAATTGATCTCTCATTAGGATTAGAAGTTGAATAGGCTAGCCTGAGTTTCCCCTTTAGAAGTCTTGCCAGAATTAATTATTAACTCTTGCTTATCCTTTCAGGTCATGCTCAAGTGGTACTTTATTGTACATACATACAAGATTCTATTATCTCCAGATTGTCTTAAATCTGAGTTCCACCCAAAAATGGAACTTCCATTTTAAGTGACGGTGATCCCCTGAAATGCCACATTTGGCAAGTCATTTTTTGGGGGGGCAGATATCCTTTTTTTTTAGAGGCATCCACCTCTCCCCCTCCCTCCCTGAAATCTTCTGGGACACCTCAGGTGTCCCAGAAGATTACCCGGCCATTCACAGCACGCAGCGCAGTTCGTGCATGTGCAGTGCAAGCCTGGCTGTGAAGCCACAGCTGGGCACTCACAGGAATAATACCGGCGCCATGGAGAGGAGGGGGAGAAGAGCGGGGCTTCGTACGCCCACATCGCTGGACCGTGGGGCAGGTGAGTGATTATTAAAAGTCAGCAGCTACACTTTTTGCAGCTGCTGACTTTTAATTTTTTTCTGCAGAACTCCGCTTTAACTTTTATTATTGTGGATGAATTCTTCTTTTGATCTAGGACTATTATCCAAAGTTCAGTTGATCTATTACCTCCTTTGTGCAACAAAATCTTCCTTGAGTTATTCAATAAACATTAATAGAATATAAACTCATTGAGTGGTTTGATTTATTACTTAAAGATGGTGAAAAGATGTCTGAACCTAGAGTGTCAGGTGGGTTGGAATGTTCCCAGAGTCATGATGGTGCAGATGAGCAGGTAAATCCAAGCAGTCCCCAAGGGGGCTGTGCTACATTTGGAAGTTCCCATCACATGTTCCAGAAGGCAGGCTCAGAGAAACAGGTAAAGTCCCAGAAAGTAAAGAGAGATGGATTGATCTTGCCTAATGGCTACTACAAGAAGAATAGAGAGGAATATAAAAATAAGGTACACAGAATAAAAAGCCTTAGATTATCTATAAATATCTGTTTGGAGACTGAGACTACTAAACATTTCTAGATGCTTTTGCTTTTGTTGTAATTTTTATGATAAGGGTAAACTTCCTCTTTAACCTGAAGATTTTCCTCCTTAATGACCAGGCCATTTTTTCGATATGTCACTGTGCCGCTTTAACTGACAATTGCGTGGTCGTGCAATGCTGTACCCAAACATAATTCATGTCATTTTTCCCCACAAATAGAGCTTTCCTTTGATGGTTTTAATTTTTGCGTTATAACAAAAAAATTGTGTAAATTTTGAAAAAAAAAACAATATTTTTAATTTTTTTGCTATAATAAATATCCAAAAAAAAGTCTTCATCCGTTTAGATCAATATGTATTCTTCTACATATTTTTGGTAAAAAAAAAAAAAAATCGCAATAAGTGTATATTGAATGGTTTGCGCAAAAGTTATAGCAAAATAGGGGATATATTTATGACATTTTTATTCTAATTTTCTTTTTTACTAGTAATGACAGTGTTTTTAGCAAGACTTTTACATTGTGGTGAACAGATCGGAGAATTTTGAAATTTTTTCGGACCATTAACATTTATACAGCCTTAAGAGCTAAAAATAGCCACTGATTACTGTATAAATGTCACTGTCAGAGAAAGGGTTAACACTAGGGGACGAAGGGATTAAGTGTTCCCTAGGGAGTTGTTTCTAACTGTGGGGGGGGGGGGGGTGTACTGACTGGAGGAGGAGAGAGATCGCTGTTCCTGATCACTAGGAACAGCAGATCTCTCTCTACCCCCCTGACAGAACAGGGATCTGTCTGTTTACATTGACAGATCCCCATTCTGGATCCCTGAGGACCCTGGAGCTGGCCACACACATCGACTCCAGGGTCGCACCGTAGCCCTTACAGCAGCCGCTGTACAGCAACGGCGATTTGCGCAGGGGAGCCAACCTGCCACTGTATAACAGCGGCGTATAACAGGGGCGGAAAGTAGTTAAAAAGCATATTTGGCATTGATTTGTGTGAACACTTACAAAAATAAGAGTTGCTTTAAGAAGAGAAAGTGTTAACACAATATAGGTAATCGGGAACAGACTATTTGGGTAGAAAAACCTTCAGGTAATACAATAAGGACTGCATAACCTCAAAGGAAAAGCAAACATTATTTTGATTACAATAGCTCCTCAGGAATGTTAATTAGAATGCCTCTTTTAAATAATAAATTACTGGCTTTAATTATCTGCATAGTGGTGTTTTGATCATCTTACATATATAATTGTATAGTAATTATTATCTTCATTTTAATGCCATTAGCTTCAAAGTAATATATTTACTCAACAGTATTAGCATAAAAACATTACGTTATCATTTAGCCTGAAAGTGATTGACTGCATAAATTGTCCTAATTACTCTGGTCTATTAACATATAGTTTAAGTCAATGCAGTGTTTTCACCTTTGCTTCTGCTTTTATTATTTTTATTATGATGGTTTATTAATATGAGCAGGATATTAGTATTTTCTACACACTGTGTTTGATAACTATAGATCCTAATCACAACATTATTGCAGTTTATTGCCATAAAGCTGAACTATGCCAAAAGCCAATGAATCATAACCATGTCCAAGAAACACAGTAGCTTCTGGTTGCACGTTACATGATATTTACAGAAAAAAAATGCCATTATTAGTGGTCTCCTCAACCTAGGAAAGGTGGTCTTTGAATAATGAACCACGTGCTAGCTTTTGTTTATAATGAATCTGCCTAAGCTGAACTCCAAGCAAACAGCTAGTTACACATATGAAATACAACTTAAGGCTCCATTCAAATCAGATGTGTTAGCACATTCTTTTTATTGCATACGAATACAAGCACCTGTAAAAAATAAGGTGTATGAATAGGAGCACTTTACAGTGGTGTATTACTCTGATATGGGCTGGTTTTTGGTTGAAATAAATTAGAGCAAGCTACTTTTTTTCAGGGCAATGTGGCTGAGCCACGCTGTCTGTGTCAATGAATGTACACAGCCCAGCTCCAGGGTGAGCCCACAGGCATTTCCCCAAAGGAAGCAGCTTCTTATGAGGGAGCACAATGAAGAGGACCATCCAAGATCACTGGTGGGGAACCCCAGAAGAGGAGATTTGGGACCACTCTATGCAATAACTCTTCACAAAGCCAGTAAGGATAACATGTTTTTTTTTTTTTAACTGAGCTTTATAATCACTAATGCTTTATCATGGTAACAATGCTCTCCAAACCAGTTTCAGCCGACCATTAAGTGCATTGTAACTCTGTTGCATCATTATTAATGGTTTATATGCCAAGTGCTACCATGGTAGTGATTAATATTTGAAGATCTCTCCTTTTGCTCTACAGGTCCTGGCTGTGATCCAGGACTGGCCGGCAACCAGTTTGGCTCAGCCTAATCCTTTGGACACACCAGCTCGAGCAATCATTATTTTTTGGCAGCAATGTTTTTTCAATTAGCTCTTGAACCTGTGCTTGCTCAGATAGTCAATGAACAGTAATAGGCCCTACAAAAACAATTTCTGTTTAATGCTTGACTTAATCATCGTCTACTACTTCATTATTTCTCTCATTCATAAAGTTTTGCAAAGTTATAAACCTTTCCAAATTAGCCTATTTCATGTGGCTTTTTCACACTTCAATTGTGATCAAATAATATTTATTTTGTAATTCATTTTCACTCATGAACCTGCAGTGAATGCTATCTGTTTTGCAAACTGCCAGAAACATGAGTATAGCAGTAAAATAATAGACACATTTTGAAAGAAGGAAAAAAAAAAATATTTACTATAATTTTGCTTTCTTTAGTTTTATAATAAATAGTAAACCACAAGATTGTGACTCCTGTGTTCATGTACTGGAATGACATCAAGCCCTCCAGCGCTGAAGTGTCACTTCTCCCGGCAGTTCCATTTATATCCGATCTTCATTCTAGATTCATGCTTACTGGCCTTTCAAATGACCAGGCCTAATGATGTCATTCCAGAGCATGCGCACAGGAGGCGCAATCACAGCACAGTGCTCTCTGAATTCACGCCACTCTCAGTGTGCCCTAAATGCAGAGCTACTGCACATGCACCGTGATGCCAGCAGCAGCTGCCGATGTGCATAGCTTCTACGCTGCACAAGTTGAAAAGATATTTACAGTACCTAAAGGTAAGCTTTATTATAAGCTTATATGTAGATAGTTTATAATAGGCGTTTACTACCGCTTTAATGTTATTAAACCCAAAACAGAAATTGTATTATATTGTAGCTTAACAATCATTGGATGTGGTGGCTGCATCAGTTTTCTTTTTTTTTTTTGTGGCTACTTTCCCTCTCTTTTCATCTGGCAGAAACACACCTTCTGTATTAGTGAGACACAACTCAGGAGGAATCAGGCATATAAGGCACAGCAGATAGCAGCAATGTCACTCTTGGGGGAGGGTAATGTTAAAGTGTTACTAAACTCAGTGCTGTCCATCAATTTCCATCAGTGCCCATCAGTGCTGCCCATCCGTGCCACTTATCTGTGCCCACCAGTGCCACCTATCTGTGCCCAGTGCCCATCAGTGTCGCCTATCAGTGCTCAGCATAAATGCGGCATATTTGTGCCTCCTCATCAATGTCACCTAATCAGTGCCCATAAGTGCCACCTCATCAGTGCAGCCCATCAGTGCCACCTATGCCCACCAGTGCCACCTATCTGTGCCCTTGCCCACCAGTGCCACCCATCAGTGCTGCCTATCAGTGCTCATCAGTGTCACCTATCAGTGCTCATAAGTGCAGCATATTTGTGCCTCCTCATCAGTGCCACCTAATCAGTGTCCATAAGTGCCAACTCATCAGTGCCCATCAGTGGCCATCAGTGCCGCCTCATCAGCACCCATCAGTGAAAGAGAAAAATGGCTTATTTACAAAATTTACTGACAGAAACTAAGAAAAACTTTTTCAAAATGTTTGGTCTTTTTTTTAGGAAAAAAATAAAAAACCCAGGAGTGACTAAATACCACCAAAAGAAAGCTCTATTTGTATGAAGAAAATGATAAAAATTTCACATGGTTACAGAGTAGCATGAACGCGCAATTGTGATTCAAAATGTGACAGCGCTGAAAGCTGAAAAATGGCCTGGGCAGGAAGGAGTGTAAGTGCCCTATATTGAGGTGGTTAATCGAAATCAAGCTATATCTCTGTCCACAACAACAACACTACACACAGCCTTATATAGTGTGGGGTATGGGTTTGGCCAATAACGGCTCTCTTAGCAGAGGGCACTGTGATTGGCCAAAGCATGCAGGTTAGGTGCATGCTTTGGTCAATCATCATACAGCAATGTACTGCGATCTCACAGTGCATTATGGGGTGTTCTGCAAAGCTCTGATTTGCCATGAACGCCCCATAATGTTCGCTCTTCTGCAAACACCTGATGTTCGAGTCAAACTTATGTTCGACCTGAACATCAAGCTCATCCCTAGCAGTGACTTGGCATTAAAGGATAAGTTCACCTTTTAGAAAAGAATATAAATTCAAATTTTTTTGCAGGTAAACAAATGTGCATTTATTATTTTCTTATTTTGGAGCCTGTAAAGCATTGCACCAGCAATCAGAAGATCGTTGGTGCCATGCAGTCCTTCTTCAGAGCTGTTAGTATACTATATCTATATATGCAAACACCCTGTACGGGCAGGCAGATACACTGACATGAACAAATCAATGAACTACCACGGTGCTCCACAGCACTTTTAAAAAGTGATAGCTAGTATGGGAAACTTCTTCCCATACTGCTGCCACAGGGAGTGGAGGCTGCAGGCAGCGGCTGCAGCATTGGGAATATGTTACATGTGCCACCCTAAAAATGGGTGGAACGTATAACATGTTTCTAAAGGTGAACTTATCCTTTAAGTTCATCCTTTAAAAAGTGAATCCTTCGGTTGCTTTTACATGGACATTCCATTTTTTGTTCAGTTCAGTTCAGTTACGTGTTTTTTTTTTGTAAAAAAATGGATCCAAAATGGATACGGATGTCACTTTTTACATCTGTTTTCATATCCACTGACATCAGTTTTTTACAAAAAGAAAAAGTGACTGAACTGAACTTCAAACACTATATATAGCTGGTTGCTAAGGAGGGGTCGGGAAGCCGACCACCGTGTCCTTAACAACCGATGAGTCATCAGCTGTCACCAGGGCTCCCCACTGACAGCTGAATCAAAAAAAAAAAAAGAAATTGCCGACCAAAAAAATGCAAAAAAAGGCGTGGGATCCCCCCCAGGTCCATACCAGGCCCTACAGGTCTAGTATGGACTTGAAGAGGACCCCCTACACCAAGAAATGACTTGAGCCCCCCCAAAATCCATACCAGACTCTTATCTAAGCATGCAGCCTGAAAGGTCAGGAAAGGGAGGGGACAAGCGAGCGCCCCCCCCCCATACCAGGGCATATGACCTCAACATGGGGGGTGCTTTGGGACAGGGGGGCCTCTGCGCTTTTGATTAGGCCCAGGGCCTCTTCTCGACGACCCTGGCCGGTGGTTGTCGGGGTCTGCGGGTGAGGAGCTTATCACAATCTGCTGGCAATTTTTCTCTGCTGGTAATTTTTTTTTACATTCAGCTGTCAAAGGGGAACCCCGCTGACAGTTTATGACTCATCGGTTGTCAGGGACACAGCGGCCTGCTTCCCGGCCCCCTCCTTAGCAACCAGCTATATACAGTGTGCTTAATGAGGGAAAAAAAAGGGTGGTTAAAAACGGATGTCAGGGGATCTGATATAAGCATATCATCTGCTAACATTCGTTCTGGTTTTTTTACAGATGAAAAAGTAGGGTTTTCTTACGTCATAAAAAAACGGAGCTTAGCGGAGACGGATGTCAGTGGATGTCAGTGGATGATCATCCGCTAACATCCGCTATCCCATAGAGATACATGTATGTCCGTTTTTCATCCGTCAATGGATGCGTGAAAAACAGACATACGGAACGCCCGTGTGAAAGGGGCCTTTAATTAATATATAGTTTTAAAAAATGTAAATAGGCTACAAACAAAAACGAAAGCACACCTGTACCCTTCAGACACATTTGGCAGTAGGGTTGCCACCTTTTGTTCCAAGTAGTTGGTGGGAAGTGTTGTGGTGAATGTAGCTTAGAACTCCTAAATCTTCCTAAGGACAAATTTTATTCCACCTTTTGTCTCTTTTAGAATGACCCCAAAAATTATGTTTCTAGTAAAACGTGTAGTGAGGTTATATGAAAAAGAGAGGTTTTTGGGGGGGGGGGGGGGGGGGGGTTGTAAGGCAATGCAGCATACTGTACATATGATCTGTAAAAATGAAAAAAAAAATGTCTATAATAAAAAAGAAAGCTAATGATCGTTATTAACCACTTCAGCCCCGGACCAATAAACACCTTAAGGACCAGAGGTCTTTTTCCAATTTCACACAGTGCTGCTTTAACTGGTAATTGCGCGGTCATGCAATATTGCACCCAAACAAAATTTGTGTCCTTTTCTTCCCACAAATAGAGCTTTCTTTTGATGGTATTTGATTGCCTCTGCGATTTTTTTTTTTTGCGATATAAATGGAAAAAAGAGCGAAAATTTTGAAAAAAAAAGATATTTTCTTCTTTTTGTTATAAGAAAAATCGAATAAACTAAATTTTAGTCATACATTGAGGGCAAAATTTATTCAGCCACATGTCTTTAGTAAAAAAAATGTCAATAAGCATATATTTTTTGGTTTGCGCAAAAGTTATAGCGTCTACAAACTAGAGTACATTTTCTGGAATTTACACAGCTTTTAATTTATGACTGCCTATCTCATTTCTTGAGGTGCTAAAATGGCAGGGCGGTACAAACTCCCCCAAATGACCCCATTTTGGAAAGTAGACACCCCAAGGAAATTGCTGATGGGTATGTTGAGCCCATTGAATATTTTTTTTTTTGTCCTAAGGGATTGAATAATGAAAAAAAAATAAAAAATCCAAGCACCGCCTTCAGGATTTCTAAGGGCATACATTTTTTATTTTACTCCTCACTACCTATCACTACCTATCACATTTTTGAAGGCCATAAAATGCCAAGATGGCACAAAACCCCCCCAAATGACCCCATTTTGGAAAGTAGACACCCCAAGCTATTTGCTGAGGGCCATGTTGAGACCCTTGAATATTTTTTTTTTGTCCCAAGGGATTGAATAATGACAAAAAATAAAAAAAATTTTTTTTTTACAAAAAGTTGTCACTAAATGATATATTGCTCACACATGCCATTGTTATATGTGGAATTGCACCCCAAAATATATTCCGCTACTTCTCCCGAGTATGGGGATACCACATGTGTGGGACTTTTTGGGAGTCTAGTCGCGCACGGCACCCCGAAAACCAATCACCACCTTCAGGATTTCTAAGGGTGCAAATTTTTGATTTCACTCCTCACTACCTATCACAGTTTTGAAGGCCATAAAATGCCAAAATAGCACAAAACCCCCCAAAATGACCCCATTTTGGAAAGTAGATACCCCAAGCTATTTACTGAGAGGCATGTTGAGTCCATGGAATATTTTATATTTTGCCACAAATTGCGGGAATAGTACAAACTTTTTTTTTTGCACAAAGTTGTCACTAAATTATATATTGCTCACACATGCTATGGGCATAAGTCAAATTACACCCCAAAATAAATTCTGCTGCTTCTCCCGAGTACGGGGATAACACATGTGTGGGACTTTTTGGGAGCCTAGCCACACACGGGACCCCGAAAACCAAGCACTGCCTTCCGGATTTAAATATAAAATGCTACCAAAAAAAACTGTTAGCGATCGCAGGGATCAGGCCTGACTCTGCGATCGCTGCAGTTATGTGTTTAGTGTTTTGTAAGTGACAGTGATCGATCGATACTGCACTTGGGTGGGCTGGGCAGAGGGGCAAAATGCAGGTGCTAGCAGGTATCTGGGCTGATCCCGCTAACAATGCGTTTTTTTGGAACCCTAAACTGCTGGGGACGCTTGTATAGATCTGATCAGATCAGATATTGATCTGTTCAGATTCTATACCACTATGGGAGGTTTATGCTTTGCATGTGGGTGTTAGCAGTACTGGCACTAACCTAGCGCTGCCTGGGGCGACGCAGACCCTGACCCTAAAACCTAATTGATATCACCCGCCGGGTGATCAGGGGGTTAAACCTTTATTGGGTAATAAATGGTGGGTGCCCTGATGCTATAAAAAGCAAACTAACCAGAGTCACCCGTAACACTTATACGGTGATCAGTGGTGAAAGGGTTAACTAGGGGCAATCAGGGGGTTCAAATTTTTATTAGGTAGTATATGGGGGTCCCTGGCGCTATATAAAAACCTGACGGGGAACCTAAATAACTAACTGGCTAACCAGCGTCACCAGTGACACTTATACTGTGATCGCTGGTGAAAGGGTTAACTAGGGGCAATCAGGGGGTTAAAACCATTATTGGGTAGTATATGGGGGTACTTAACGCTATAAAAACCTGGCGGTGAACCTAAAAAAATAACTAGCTACCTAGCGACACTAGTGACACTAATGCAGCGATCAGAAAAACGATCGCTTAGTGACACTGGCAAAAGGGGGTGAAAGGGTTAACTAGGGCAATCAGGGGGTTAAAACCATTATTGGGTAGTATATCGGGGTACCTAGCGCTATAAAAACCTGGCAGTGAACCTAAAAAAATAACTAGCTACCTAGCGGCACTAGTGACACTAATGCAGCGATCAGAAAAACGATCGCTTAGTGACACTGGCAAAAGGGGGTGAAAGAGTTAACTAGGGGCAATCAGGGGGTTAAAACCATTATTGGGTAGTATATCGGGGTACCTAGCGCTATAAAAACCTGGCAGTGAACCTAAAAAAATAACTAGCTACCTAGCGACAGTAGTGACACTAATGCAGCGATCAGAAAAATGATTGCTTAGTGACACTGGCAAAAGGGGGTGAAAGGGTTAACTAGGGGCAATCAGGGGGTTAAAACCATTATTGGGTAGTATATCGGGGTACCTAGCGATATAAAAACCTGGCGGTGAACCTAAAAAAATAACTAGCTACCTAGCGACACTAGCGACACTACTGCAGCGATCAGAAAAATTATCGCTTAGTGACACTGGCAAAATGGGGTGAAAGGGTTAACTCTAGGGGCAATCAGTGGGTTAAATCTTTATTGGGGGGTGATAGGGGGCTACCCTGGACCTAACTCTAACTGCCCTGACAGTTTTTACTTTTACAACTGACACTGAATGCAGTGATCACTAAAGAAATGATCAATGCAATCAGTGACATTGTGACTGGGGGGGGATCGGGGGGCGATCAGGGGGGGGATCGGGGGGGGGGGGTTTGTGTGCCTGTGTGTACTTACATGTCAGTGTAGTGTTGGTGCACACTTACGTTGTGTCTTCTCCTCGTAGTCTGGTCAAAAAGACCGCCCCGAGGAGAATGACATCACTTCCTCCTTCCTGTGTAAACAATACACAGTGGGAGGAAGCTTGTCATTGGCCAGGAGCGATCCAGAGGGGGTGGCCAGACCCCCCACCCGCTGGAAGGCAGGTACGTACATGTACGTGCTTGTGCCTGCCTGTGCCATTGTGATGACGTACAATGGCAATACGGCGGTCCTTAAGTGGTTAAAGTAGCATACCAGTTAAATCCTAACTATTTCTAAACCTACTCTCAGCCCCATTCTAAGTCTATTTTACATACCCTGCTAAGGAAAGATTTGTATACTTACCTATTCTGGGCATGCGCTGGTCTGGTCACATGATCTCTCCAGTGGCCAGCTTCAGTGAAGTGGAGAGATCTTTGACATTGACTGCAGACCCTGGGCGATGACATCACCCATAGACTTAATATGGGGCATTCATTATCTGCTTCCCCCTCAACACTGAAGCCAACGCTGGGAGCCGATCATGTGATCAGACCAGAGCACCCTTCATAATTGGTAATCATAGGCATTTTTCTTTTATAAGGTAGTTAGAATAGGCTTAGAATGGGGGTGAAAGCTGGTTTAGGTCTGACCTGGCCATTTTATAGATAGACAACGCCTATCCTCATATTAATTAGTGGTTCTAAATTACTAACTATTGCAGTAGGGAACAGACACAAAAGATAATCCCTGCATCTTTCCAAATAACTGTTCTGCTTTATTATGACGCAATTGAAGGTTTTTTATACACGATTACGTAGGTATTATATTAATATTACAATTGTACATTTACGGTAACAAGAGGCGTAACATAGGCAGACTATATCTAATCAGGACCCGAAATAAATCAAATATGTAATGAAAACATTATTAGTGCCATGTGCACAGTGAGGGCAGTGTGCAATACATACAAAATAGAATACAATTTTATATACAGAACTTACAAATTTCCTATACAGGTATAATTAGGATTTGACTAGAATGCTACTTTAAAGTTATTTAAGGGTAACTAAAGATTATATATAGAGGTGACCCTGCGGCAGGCATGCTGATTGCATAGATGAGGACTGGGGTTATAATATTCCCAGGGTTAGAGCTCAGGGCTCCTAGTTGGAGATGGCTCCACTCGGCAGACAGAAGGTCTGGCCCAGGAGTCGAGAGGACTACACATTACACTACACTACATCCTATCTAGGAGTCGGAGGCTGCAGGCAGCAGCCAGAGCGTACATGTCTGCAGGAGGCAGATGTGATCCACAACAGTGCAGAGCGAAGCTGATCCAGAGTAAGCTAGGAGAAAGCTTGACTGAAGGGTACTTTATGTTGGTGTTAAGAGCAGACCTGAGGCCTAGGTGGGAGGCCTGGAGCAGCTGTGTGGAAAAAGAGTAAACCAGGAGGCTAAAGTAGAAAGTTACAGTAATGATGGAACTCCTTGCTAGGAGAAATTCCTGTTGTTTTGTGAACTTTCTGTTCCTTTAAATAAAAGTGGGCTGCCATGCCTTTAAAAATGCAGTCTGGACTGGCACTACTTCTTGAAATCGCATGCACCATTTGCACGCCCTGGATCTTTACAGTTAGTAAAAGGTTAAATAGAAACATTATATTTGGAAAAAAAATGACAGTTATCATTGAACATTTACAGATTTTCTGGAACTGGACATTTTATACACATCAAAGGACAAATCTTTAATCTGAAAATAATTGTACTATGAGTTTTATTATGTATACACAAATGAAAAGTACAAACAGTGTTTTCAGGCTTCCAACCCGGCTGTCAAACTGGAAGCCAAATCACGCAGATTACAGCAGGAATGCTATCAAAGGGAAAGCCCAGTATACTATTCAGAGTGCCCAGACCAGACACTTTGCATAGCAATTTAAGAACAAGACAGATCTGTCAGGTTAAAAACTGGATTATGGAAAAATTTGGCTAGCAAGCAAGCTAAGAAAAAAATCACTGATTTATGAATAAAACAAGAACCAGCACATGCTTATACTGGGGCTTAAAGTGACCCTGTCATTTATGTACTTTCTTACCTTTCCTGTTGCCTGTCCTGCTGAATCCTGCTCTGCTTTCAATGAAATTGACACTTCTGGAAGTGCTAATCTCTTGGGTCTCCTGAAACTTTCATTGTGTCCTTCTGCTGATTATAACAATTTCCCAGAAGACTTCTGGGGTGTTTTACATACATGACAGGGTTTGCTTTTACAGGGCAAGCCTAGGAGAGGGGCTATACTTACAGTGCCAGTGCCTTGAAAAAGTATTCATACCCCTTGACACTTTCTACATTTTGTCATGCTACAATCAAAAACATAAATGTTTTGTTATTGGGATTTTATGTGATCGACCAATGCAAAGTGGCACATAATTTTGAATTGGAAGAAAAATGATAAATGGTTTTCATTTTTTTTATTTTTCTTTAAATATGTGAAAAAGTGTGGTGTGCATTTTGTATTCAGCCCCCTTTACTCTGATACCCCTAACTAAAATCTAGTGGAGCCAATTGCCTTCAGATGTCAACTAATTAGTAAAGAAAGTCCAACTATGTGTAATTTAATCTCAGTACAAATACAGCTTTTCTGTGAAGCCCTCAGAGGTTTGTTAGAGAACCTTAGTGAACAAACAGCATCATGGATGCCAAGAAACACACCAGACAGGTCAGGGATAAAGTTGTGTAGAAGTTTAAAGCAGGGTTAGATTATAAAAAAATATCTGAAGCTTTAAACATCTCATGGAGCACTATTCAATCCATCATCTAAAAATGGAAACAGTATGGCACGACTGCAAACCTATCATGACATATCCGTCCACTTAAAATGACAGGCTGGGCAAGGAGAGCATTAATCAGAAAAGCAGCCAAGAGGCCCATGGTAACTCTGGAGGAGGTACAGAGATTCACAGCTCAGGTGGGAGAATCTGTCCACAGGACAACTATTAGTCATGCACTCCACTAAACTGGCCTTTATGAAAGAGTGCGAAGAAGAAAGCCACTATTAAACAAAAGCCATAAGAAGTCCCATTTGCAGTTTGTGAGAAGCCATGTGGGGGACACAGCAAACATGTGGAAAAGGGTGCTCTGGTCAGGTGAGACCAAAATTTAACTTTTTGGCCTAAAAGTAAAACACTATGTGTGGCAGAAAACTAACACTGCACATCACCCTGAACTTACTATATCCCACCGTGAAACATGGTGGTGGCAGCATCATGTTGTGGGGATGTGTTGTAGGGATGCTATTCTTCAGCAGGGACAGGTAAGCTGGTCAGGGTTGATGGAAAGATGGATGGAGCCAAATACAGGTCAATCTTAGAAGAAAACTTGTTAGAGTCCTCAAAAGACTTGAGACTGGGGTGGAGGTTTGATTGAAAAGATAAAATACTAATGCTCTATCTAGAAAGTGCTTGACAATCAATAAACTAAAAATTTATATAAATGTGAAAAAATTGTGAAAAATATTATTGTCGTGTAAAGTGCTTTTTAAAAAGTGGAAAGCAGCTAAACTTCTATAGTGTTACCGGCACCAATAGATCTGTGTATGAATGATGAAGTAGTGCTAACAACTCAAAAAAAAAAAATTTGCAAATGTGCTTTAAAGCATACTAATTCCTCCTAAAGTTGTGTCTTGGCACAAAAAAGTTCTTCAAAAACAATTAAAGTGAGTAAAACCTTCAAAATACAAATAACTCTGATCCAGTGGATAAAGTGCAATAAAGTCCAGTGTTTAAAGTGCATAACATTGTCTTATTGTTAATTAATCACAAAAATAACCATATTAAATGATTAAGGTGCATTAATAATCAATCTAAAAAAGTTCCCATCAAACAGTGCATCCAGAAAATAGTTTGGTGATTCAAGGAAATCTTCAGTCTCTTAATTTCTATGTAGGCAAGCAGAGATGAGGGGGACAGGGGTGGATAAGGGAGTACAATCTAAAATGCTACTATGAATATATTCAGAAACCTCCCCCAGTTCTACCAGCCTCTCACCTTCAAGGAAGACCCCCACTGATCAGATGGTGCATCAATGAACAACTGTGCAGTCACTTTCTCCTCCTTAATGGCTCCAGGGCAAAAGGTCCAGGGCAAAGGATCACTCCAATCTTCCCTTAATCTTGGCGACCCTTTTGTCCTATAGAGAAATTTGTCTCCAGGTCAGAGGATCAGAAACAGAAAAGGAGATTCTCCATGGTGTATTATCATTAAAAACGATAATAACATCAATGACCCTAAACATCCAGCCAGAGCTACAATGGAATGGTTTAGAATGGTTTAGATCCATAGGCCTGCGCACATAGGGTGGCAGGTTTGCCTGGGCACACCCTAATCACTCTGTGTTATGCAGGATCCCCCTGCTACCTGGCTGCAGAGAAAGGATCTCTGTCCTCATTCCTTTTCTTTGTCTCAAAAGTGAGAAATCAGGGGTCTGTATAGACCCCTGATATTTCACCAAAGCCCCCCAATGGGGCTCCTAGAAAACATTGTAAATAAGATAATAATAAAAAATTATTTAACAAAAAAAAAACGAAATTAAAAGTAAAAATAAATAAATAAAATTAAAATAAACTATTGACACCAATCTCTGTCCTATGCTGTGCTCTGTCACTGCCCACCGCCCTGCTGCTATATATATATATATGCATTGTACAGGCACATTTGTGTTTGAGCTTTGGGGTGCACACCCAAATGCAATAGGCTGCGCACACCTATGTTTAGATCAAAGCATATTCATGTGTTAAAATGGCCCGATGTCCAGACCTAAATCCAATTGAGAATCTGTGGCATGACTTGAAAATTGTGCTCCATCCAATCTGACAGAGTTTCTCTTGGTGTGAAAATCTGGTAGAGACATCCCCAAAAAGAATTGCAACTGTAATTGCAGCAAAATGTGGTTCTACAAAAATACATTTACGTTTTTGGTTGTAACCTGACAAAATGTGGAACATTTTCAAGGGGTATGAATACTTTTTCAAGGCACTGTTTGTAGCAAACAAAGCAAAATGTTTTGGCGGTCGTCAGACCACTTCCAGGTTACTGATTTTCTCAAGCCACTTCCACCAGTCTCACTGGAGAGATTCTTTTACTGGAACAGCCAGGGAGCCATTTGAGCAATGTCCAGTGCCCTCTGCATGTACCACCTGGGATACCATCTACAACCAGAAAGAAGATGAAACTAGAACCCAGATAGCAAGCAGTTGAGTTGCAAGTTTGAAAATGACTTGCTAAGCTATTGCTAGACTAAAAAGAATGAAAGGACAGGTTCCCCTTGGGGTTTTCGGGCAGCGACAAGAAGCAGAAATAAATTTGTAAAAATATATTTATTTTATTAGTTCAAAGGCTTAATCGCCGTCATAAATTTAAAATACGGACTCTGGTATATGTTAGTACAGCATATCGATGGGTAAAGGATACATGCAACATTTGGTACAAAGATAGTTACAGGAACAGTTTACAAATACATCAATATTTCAAAAGCTACAAATAGCACCCATGCTACCCCAATGCATTTCGACCTCCAGGGTCTTCTTCAGGGGGGGGGGACAAAACCCAAGCAGAAGGGGTGATTATATCGTATTCTGCAAATAGTCAAAAGAAAAAAGACTTTCAATAAAAAAAAGTTTTTTAGCCTACAAATTAGCTAATTATTATACCTTATTTCAGTAATATTTACCAGTTCCACCAAACCGTTACTGTTCAACCAGAGACTTTTATTAAAATCTGAAAAAGAAATTAGTGCCTTCTCTCGAAGGGTCATCCTGGTACCGCTGCCCTGCTGTTCTAACCCACTTCATCCACCCACCAAACTGGGGGAAAGAAGGGGGGGGGGAGAGGAAAATGACTTCACAGGGGCATCGATCGCTGACTTGCAAGAATTGACAGTATCTGGAGTTTATCCAGGGGAACCAGAGGAACAGAAGAGGAGGTTCTTGGCACACCCTAGGTGGCCACACCTAAAAATAATGAAATATAATAAAATATAAATTAAGTGTTCCACGTCAAGATATTCTAAGTGAATAGATAAAATGTTGTGTTACAATATTGTACTATTATATAGGTGCATATATGAATATAAATAAGAAATAGAAAGTGGAAGAAACTAATGCTTAGTTGCCCAAATATTATATGTTTATACAAAAGCAATTTAGTAAAAAACTGTGGAGTCACCAGTATGATGATTATCGTTATTGTGAAGTGGTGTTACTATTATTCGTAAATGATTAACAAGTGGTGCGAACAAACCAAAATGTGTAAGTTGTGGAGGAAAAAAATAAATAATAAAAAAAAAAAAGTGAAAAAACTGACACAGGAGTGTGTTTAAACCACTGACCCCATCTACATATGGTGATGTGACTGTGATAGTATTAGTAATAGAAAGTGCAGTGAAAACTAAAAAGATATTAGTAGCATTAATGATTGATAATATAATACCTGTGTACTCTATCTGCTGCACTTGTTTTGTAGCCTGCAGATGATTAAGTTAGCCCCATTATGGCAAGTAAAAAAAGAGAGCCCCCAGTACCGTAGCAGCCCTACAACTAAATATATAGTAATATAGTTATTCAACTTCACATTATATTAACGGAGAAAAACAAAGGAAGAGGAAATATCTCTCTTCAACATCCTCCATACCTGTTTCAATGATCTGTATCGTATGGTGTTCCAGGAATCAAATGAATGAGTCCTGACTGCTACACCCTATTTATATCACTTGCTTAATTGTTCGATTGAGTATAGGTGTGGTTCTCCTCCTTCCTAAAAGGTGTGCCTATTCTCCGCCCCTCCACTGCTCTCCTCAGCGCCCAGAGCCATAATTATGGCTCCTGTCAGTTCCTCGGCGTTCTGGAAGGCAAACAATGCCCCGGAAACACCGTAGTCTCCGACGCAACCTGCGTGACGTCGCGATGATGCGTGCGTGCATGCGCAATGCAATACTGCCCATGAAAACCCGGGGAGAACTTGCGCAGGCACACAGCGCAACCCGCAACGTGCGCGGTGATCACGGAATGCCGCCGGCACGGGGCTTACTCCCCCCAGCCAAACCTAGTCGAGGGAATCGGGGAATAGGAAGCAACAATGAAGTGCTCCCTCCTCCCCTCCCCGTGCCGGGAAGTCAGCGAAACCCCCGATATAGTCAGACCTCAATAATTTCAGCAGATCCTTGATGCCTAGGAGAAATCACATAAAGTGACAATGCACCAATAAATATAATACATATATTGCTAGTAATGCAAAATATTGTCAGAGTAATGGATACCACCACTGTTGTTTCACTGCTTCTTCCATGGTATTTTTATGGTAAAAATTCAATTATGATCCTGGAAAAAAGGGAAGATGGGAGAGAGAAGAACAAAAACGGAAAAGGGGGAGGGGGAAACAGAGGGAAAACAGAGGGATAATAGCTGAGCCCACATGATGGCTTCCTGTTGAGATTCAACCAAAGAATATATTTCTTTGCATTCACTAATATTGTTTCATTTTTCTTTTTTTAATCCCTCATCTTAATGCCTTAGCTCGTTTTTCCTGAGGTATAACCTTTTAAGAAAGGTGTGATTTTTTCCCATAAACGTGTAAATTTACGTATTAATAAAGAAATTTGAGTTTCTACCTGGTCACCTTGTTCGAGATCAGTCTCGTAACCAAACATAAGATGGGTCCATTCATCCCTCTGAAAAGCACTCATCATAGATGAGGCAGGTTAACAACAATGGGGTAAATTAGAATACAATGTTTACAAAAAAGATATGATGATTATACAAAATTTGTTATACAATCGTAAATTAGAATACAATGTTTACAAAAAAAATATATGATGATTATACAAAATTTGTTATACAATCGTTACACATGACCATCTCCCTCCCCCCCCCCCCCCCCGCCTCACATACCAGAGACCATATCCAAGCTCATATGCACAAATGGAGAAATGGTGTTTAACCACCGATAATTACGAAATGTAAGAAAAAAGTCTATTGCTAGACTTGTCAGGCTTCACAAGTTTGTTGCACCAATGCAGCAAGCCCACATTTCTTGACTCCAGATTAACTTTCTCTCAAAATTAGATAATAAAAACTGGGGATCATAATTAAAACAGAACTCGGCAAGTTTTCATTGCTGGATAGGGATGAAGGGTTTGAAAACCTGTTTTTTATTACTGTCAATCATTTTTGGGGAGAATTATTCCTGTGTGGATGATTATCAGCATAACATTATTTGTTATTAACCACTTGCCACCTGCCCTATAGGCAAATGACAGCTGCAAAGTGGTTTCAAAATCCTGACCGGACGTCATAGGACATCCTCAGGATTTTGAGCCGCTGCGCTCCCCCGGAGGCGCGCATCGCGGTGATCGCTGTCTGACACCCCAGAACTACGATCTCGGTAAAGAGTGTTCCGACGGAGACTCTTTACTACGTGATCAGCCGTTTCCAATCACGGCTGATCACAGTGTAAATAGGAAGAGCCAGTGATCGGCTTTTACTCACTCGCGTCTGTCAGACGTGAGTAGAGGAGAGCCGATCGGCTACTCCTCTGACAGGGGGGGTCTGTGCTGATCGATTATCAGCACAGCCCCCCCGAGGATGCCCACACTGGACCACCAGGGATGCCACCAGACCACCAGGGATGCCCAGCACCAGGTATGCCACCCTAGACCACCAGGGATGCCAGTCAGTGCCCACAATGAATGCCAATCAGTTCCCACAATGGATGCCAATCAGTACCCACAATGGGCATCACTGATTGGCATGCATTATTGTTTGGCACTGATTGGCATCCATCAGCACAAAACAATACAATACAATGTCGCCTATCAGTGCTCATCCATGCCACCTATCAGTGCCCATCCATGCCAACTATCAGTGCCCATCCATGCCCATATGTGCCACCTATCCATGCCCATTCATGCCGCCTATCCATGCCAATCCATGCCAGCTACCAGTGGCAATGTGTGCCACCTATCAGTGTCCATCCGCGTCGCCCATCAGTTCCACCTATCAGTGCCCATCAGTGCCGCCTATCAGTGCCACATATCAGTGCCCATCAATGCCACCTCATCAGTGCCACTTAATTGGTGCCACCTCATCAGTGCCCATCAGTGCCGCCTTATCAGTGCCCGTCAGTGCAGCCCCATCAGTGCCCATCAGTGAAGGAGAAAACGTATTCACAAAGTTTTGAAACTGAAACAAAAAAAAACATATATTTTTTCCAAATTTTCTGTCTTTTTTGTTTAGCAAAAAACAAAAACCGTAGAGGTGATCAAATACCACCAAAATAAAGCTCTATTTGTGGTAAAAAAAATTATAAAAATTTCATTTGGGTACAGGGTAGCATGACCGCGCAATTGTCATTCAAAGTGCAACAGCGCTGAAAGCTCAAAATTGGTCTGGGCAGGAAGGTGTTTAAGTGCCTGGTATTGAAGTGGTTAAAGTGGGAACCTTTTTTGGATAAATGGATTTTTCTGACATGAAGACCATATAATAAATTTTAGCTGGCACCCTATCATTTTAGTTATAATGTTAACCAATACTGCAGGTCAGTATGAGAGCACAACATTAATAATCACAGCCCCATAGACTCATATATACCAGCCTATCTGCCTAAAATGGAATTTTTTACAATTAGGGAGGGCATATTGTATTTTTTTTGTATTATACAGATAATTACTAGCTGATACACTAAGAACACTGAACTAGATCCACTATGGAGCTTTTCTAATGTGTTTGTCAGATATCCTTATCATTCAACTGCATTCATTGGAGAAGATTGCATTTCTGAAACTAACTACATAAATTGGCAGAACTTCTTAGGTCTATTTAAAAATATTTCAAGTTGAAGTTTTGTTATTGGACATTCTCCTATTTCTTCTAGTGTTACAGTGGTGTCATCTTATCGCCATCAGCAGGATATTAGTGTCTTGTACTGTCTGTGTCTGATACGTAAAAACTCTTATCACAATAAAATTGAAACTTATTGCTGTTAAGCTAGAAAAAACTATTGATATATGAATCAGCTTTGTACTTAGGAAATAAAAAGAAAGCTCGAGATTTTATCAGTAGATATTTATCCACAACAGACAGAATTACTGCATTTTTTGTTATTGTAATGTGTGTCTTTCCTATCCTATATACTTTTCTGTAATTTCTGTAAATGGCCGTACTATATATAAAACTGATCTTTATCTTTTTAGTAGATGATGAATCAATCTATATGAGCCTTCTTTTCTATTTCTATGTATACTATATTGATATGCATGCTGCAGATATTAATATAGCAGCTTCAAGTTCATTTGAGTCTTTTCCACAATATTAATGAGAATAGCACTCAACAAGAAGCAAAACTCAATGATACGTTTCTAGTGCTCTCATACAGTACATTAATTATTGATTTTTTTTTTTTTTTTTAGCAAAACCTACCCTTTTGTGAGTATTACAAGTGTTCTGTTCGAAGTTAAGTTGAAGTATTGCTATAAATGAACAGTATAAGCAATCACAGATACAGAATATGAAACTGCAGTGCTGGCTTCTCGTGTTTTTACATTATTGCTGAGCCCTGCATACTTATTGAATGACTTATCACCTTATTGATATTAGACAAATGTCAAGAGGATGGCAAAAGCCAAAAACCTTTTGAAATCAATAAGAAAGTTTGTTATTTTCTGAAAGTTATTTCAGGAAAAAATAAATGAGTGATTCAAAAATGTCCTAAATTGCAAATTTATTATTATATATGTTGGTAGTAAATAATTGTATTTCGTATACACAAGCTATATTTTATTAATATTCTACTGCAATGCTTAGTCAGTGAGGTCATCCAACGTGCAGGAGGGTGTTTTAAGTGTAGTAACCCATATCTATCTGTAGTCAGATGTTGTGGGACTATTAAAAAGTAGTGATATTGCGAATAGACCAAATGCACATTTTATAAAGCACAGCTTTACAAATGTACATTGTGCTCCACTGGCTTTAGGAGCCTGAAGCTGATGATGTTCAAGCTTCTCTCCTCTAATCATGGACATTCTGGCTTAAAAGAGAAGTATGAGATTTTTTTTTTTATTAAGAATCATACTCACCTAGGTCTGATGCTGCATCTGTCCCCTGCCGGCTCTAAGGCTGAGAACAGATCGATCAAACAAATGGCGCTCACTCGGTTCTCAGTTCCCGTAACAGAGAGCTGGTGACTGTCAGTAACCGTTGTCTGCTCTGTCCCTCCATCGCTCACTGGAGCTCTGGGCTGTGGAGGGGGCAGGAGCGATCATCTCAGTCTCTCAGTGACATGCTGAGAGGCTGAGCCAGGTGCCAGCCCAGGCATGTGGGCAAATCCTGACCATATCCTGACCCACAGCGGGCTTCAGCCTGCTTTCTGCTGAAAACTGGTCACAGGAGTGCAGAACCAACTGCACTCCTGTAATCCACAGGAGAAGTAAAGCCAAACGAAGTTTGGCTATACTTCTCCTTTAAGCAGAAAGAAATGCGTGGAACATTGAAGGCTACACACTGTGACAAATATTTTATGAATGGGCAGAGGTGTGCATATATTCACCCTCTGTTAAAAGCTGGTCCCTTTGTCTCATTTGACAACAGCAAATTTAAGTTCTGACTTGTTGCTATAAAATTATTTATTTTGCACAATATTGTTGAAATTTTCAAAACTTTCTTATATAAGCCTGTAAATGTATGATTGTGCTTTTGTGTGAAAATACATCTTTAGTGTCAGAGGAACTTGGTTTACAATCCTGAGCTGTTTTTTTGTAAATTCATTGTTTACTAGTTAAATATAGGTGGAATGTCCAGATAGCTCTGAAAACAGTAAAGGATATTCTTTAAGATCATTTGTGTATCAACATCTACACAAATTCCTGAAAATAGTTGATTGCACATTAATAGCACCAATTTCAAGCAATCATTTGGAGAAATAGCTGTTTTGATAACCAAGTACTTTAAGTAGCTTGGAATTTAAATGAAAATGCTCTAAATCGTCTTCTGATGGCTAATTAATGGAAAACACATTTAATTTTAAATGAGTACATTTTATCAATATATTCATATCCCATCTCTGATAATAAAATGGATATATTAGAACTATAGAAGCCCTGGACCTGACACGTTTATGATACATAAATAACATGTCCAACTAACCTACTTGGAAGGGCATGCTGGACTCTGCGGCTCTTCAAAAAATGGAGGACTGTCTGTTTCCCATTTCTATTTGATATATATAGTAATATTGTATTTACGTATGTGTTTATGTAATATAATATTTATAATTGCACAAACTGGGGTAACCACTTAGGAACCGCCTGCTGTAGATTTGCTGCTACAGGGCAGCCACTGTGCACAGAATCACTATATATATATATATATATATATATATATATATATATATATATATATATATATATATATATATGTGTGTGTGTGTGTGTGTGTAATTCTGCATTTCCAGGTAGGGGGTGCACGCCTGCCAAGCGGTGCTGTGATTAGTCCTAGCACATGCCACTCACCAGGTCCTGGCCATTGATTGTCTACCAACTAGATCCCCAGTAAAAACAGCACACAGTACACACATAAACACATGTGTTACCCTTAACATTTAACATAACAAAAAATGACCTGGTCATGAAGCAGGTAAAACTTTCTGAAGATGAAGTGGGTAAGCAGTATACCAAAACCTTACTGGTGCAAACTGGCTACCCACTTCATCTTCGGAAGGATTTACCAGCTTCATGACCAGGCCATTTTTCTTGCTATGTGGCACTGTGCTACTTTAACTGACAATTGGTCATGCAATGGTGTACCCAAGTGAAATATCTTCTTTTTGTTTTACTTCAATCTGACACTAATTAATGCTGGAGGTAAACTAACTAACTGCCACTGACATCACCAGTAACTTTATTACAGTGAGTAGTGCTAATAGTCTGCAATGTCATTGTACTAATGAAACTGGGCAGGAAGGGGTTAACATCTAGGGCCATCAAAGGGTTAAATGTGTGCCTAACGAGTGTTTATGTAGGTACCTTGTGCTGTTTTTACTGGGGATCTAGTTGTCTATTGTCATTCAAATATTTACAAATTCTTAACAACTGGTCATCATCAATAACAACCACTGACCTCTGTAGCTGTTGGCACTGTGAAGCAATTTTAAATCAAAGGTCTCTGCAGAAGTTCTTGAGTTGTCGCTACATAAACAGAACCCTAAATCTATACTTTGCGCAGAAGATGGCAAAAAAACCTTATAAAGCATGGTCCAATTTCTATGGAACATGGAAAAAAAAATCCTTCCAGATCCTCTATATGTCAATGAGCTTCTGTTCACTTCAAGCAGGTTTTACATCTTCATACAAGCCTATGGGAATGCAAAACCCACTTGAAGAAGGTAAAACTCAGGTCCTGAGGAGTTAGACTGTGGGTCTAATGCACCTCTCAATGAATTTTGAATTGAAGCCATAAGCTTGACTGCCATATTGACATAAGCTCAAAGCCAGTTTACTTAAGGCAATTGGATACTCCCTGGTTCAACAATCTAAAGTACAATTTCTCATGAAAAATAATAGTCATCCCAGCTGTTTTTGAAACAATCTATAGAATTGCCTAGAGCTAGCTCCTATGGAAACTTGTTTTACTTTATCAAAGCTCTTATTGTAAAAAAGTCTTTCTGCATGCAGAGGCTAAAACTATTTTCCTCCAGGCACAGAGAGTTGTCCCCTTGTCCCCTCCTCAAAGTGAATTACTGTATACATAAAAATACCCCCCCCCCCCCCATATTGCTTATCTCAATGGAGAATAAGTGGTTCAAGTCTTTTTCTCAGCAGCTCAGTTCTGAGTAATTTTATATTTTCCAGACCTAAATATAATGGACTGTAGGTGGTCTGAAGTAAATGGACGCAAGACGTTTTTACTTGACTGCCCATAGATCCAAAATGGTATGTAAGTAAAGTATGTAAGTAACTTTACATGCATTGATGTCACAAGTGACATCTGTCCCATTCTGCTCTGATTCAGCAGGAGACCTGTTCATGGACCCCCTAAATATTAGTCCACACACAGCCCATACGAGAGGGGCATAATTGTAAAATATACTTTGCTTTCTCTTTAAAAAGAACTAATTTGGCATGCATTCTAGATGTTCTGCACTTTCTAGAGTCCATATTTCAAAGAAAGTACAGCCTGTTTCAACAGAGCAAAATAATTAGATCTTGTGCTAAAGTGTTCAATAGTTCATTTTAATTGTGAATCTATGTTATTTTATGTGCCACATAAATTAGAGTTTCACATTCAATTATAGCGCTGGCTTTGGACTGTTGTATGAGAATAAATATTAAGTAGCTGACAGTTCTAGAAGATCTGTCATTTTTAGTTCTTGTATAATCACAAGCTATGTAAATATATGCAAGCGTCCCAGGAGATTTGATAATATTTCTAGTGCTCTGCTTTTGTTTTTTTTCTTCACCTTTGAACTGCAGAATGACAGGTATTTGGTGTTGTTCACAATCAAGGTCCTTAGTGGACGTTCATAGCTAAGGATATGTCTAAATCATGCATTTATACCTCCCTGTCTCTGAAGAGAAACCGTGAAAATGAAAAAAAAAAAAAGAAAGCAAGATAAAAAAGAATGCAAGATATATTAGGAAGGACAAGGCTGCGTCATTCCTTTTTTCTATAATATGTAGTCAGTTCAAGAAATAAAATAGGAATGTATGGTAACAGAACAGCTTTTATGTTTGGGAGAACAAAATTTATTCTCGTAGACGCTTTCCAATCTCATTCTTCATTCAATTCCATTCAAGTACAATACTTATGTGATCTATTCAGTCTAATTATGTGGTTAAAGCAGAACTCTAACCCAAACTAATATGTCCTCTTTGAGTGTGGAGGTAAGAGTTTGACACCTCCTCTCCATAGGTTCCTACAAGATTTAGGATACCCCCACAAATGTAATCAACCTCCATCCTTAGCACGAGGTGAAGTTAGCTATTTTTTTTCAATAATTTTTATTGTAGTTTTGCAGGAAATAACAATATGTAATGAACATTGTCATACATCTAGATTCAGTGCTGCAAAGTTCGCTGTTCAGACATGTACGACTAAGTAGAATACAAACACTTGTAAACATGTTCAACAGTTAAACACACTATCGTTGCTACTGATAGGGTTAAGAGTGCCATCTGTCAGCCCCAGACACCCCAACTGGGTACTTACTGTGTCTGGGGTAGGGAGACGGCCCCTCCCTTCCCTGTGTTGTAGAGGGTAGGGTAGGTCGGAACAGTAGAATCATAAAAAACTTAAAAGAGGAAAGAAAAAAAGAAAAAGTAAAAACCTCAATGTCTGTTGGGATTAGAATCAATAGTTTATCACACAGTTTGTGTAATCTGTCGCTTAGTACTTCTACATTCTAGCCTCTAGGATGTGTATGCTGTTTTCTTACTGTTGCGATGAGGCTTGTAGGGTTACAATAGAAAACAGGAAAATGCGAGCATTGTGTGAATGGGGAGTCAGTCCAGCTGTATACTTCTGGGGACTTTGGTCCATAATTTCCAGTTCTTGTAAAAATTTTCTACAGTTAGATGGACCTTGGCGATATTCCCTTTTGAAGTTACTATTTAGTATTATAATTAATTCCTAAATGTTCGGAGGAGGGATTTTTTTTTCCACTTTCTTGCTAGTGCTAGTCTTGCGGCAATGAGGATGTGAGTGGCCATGGTTTGGAAGTTTCTGGGCCATGTAGGGATCATCAGGCCCAGGAGGTGATCCACAGCAGATAAGTTATTTGCTTAGGGAAGCTCACTTTAAGAAGTTTTATTATCTGGTCCCAGAATTCTTTAAGAATTGGGCATTCCCACCAGATGTGGAGGAGAGTTCCTGGTAGACCACAGTTTCTCCAGCAAAGATTAGATGTGTTGGGATAAATCTTGGCAATTCTGCTAGGGGTATAGTACCACCGTTGGAATAGCTTTTGTACAGATTCCCAGTGCACCGTACAATGGGAGAGTTTTCAGGGCAATGATAGCGCCTTGTGCCATTGTGTTTCTGGTGAAGTAGTTGAGGTGTGCTTAGCCCAGTGCTCAATTTGAGAATGTGTGCGTTTTTCTGCTTCCTGTGAAAGTAGACCATAAAAGTATGAGATACCCTTGGAGGAGGTTTTCCTAACGATGAAATATTGCAGTGCAAGTGACAGCGTTCTGTCCTGTTTGGTCCAGGTTGCTTTGGTTAGTAGAGATCTGATCCTGAGATATATGTAGAAAGTTCTTGGTGAAAGTCTGAACTTGGATCTCAGTTGGTCAAATGACATTAAGTTACATGCGTTGAAGAGGTTTCCAATGGTTTGAATGCCTGCATCAATCCTTGAATTCAATTGGAGATCCGGGATTATGAGTGAGATAGCTTGTATTGGTATATGCTGTAATATGGCGTGAGGTATCCTGTTTGATAATTGAGGTAGGGATGTCCACACTCTTAGGGAAGCAGTTATTGAGTCCATCAGGAAGTGTTTGGGCATAGGGGCAAGAAGTGAGGCACAAAGGTACAATTTTAGGTCTTTAGCCAATACTGTTGCTTCTATTTGTGACCAGTTATAAGTGATTTCCGTGTTCCACCAGTGTTTAGGTTGGTCCAGTATGACCACTTTATAATACAAACTGATGTTGGGGATTTCCCATACCCCCCATTCTTGTGGGAGTCATTAGGTTATGTTTATTTATTCTGGGCGGTTTGTGCTGCCATATTAAGGAATTGATCATAGCTTAAAGAGACCGTAGCTATGTTGAGAGAAATGGTACTGGTATTGTTTGAAATAAATATAGGATGTGTGGTAGTAGATACATTTTTGCTAATGCTATTCTACCAGTCCATGACACAAAGGGGTGAAGCAATTCAGCGGATATTTTCTTAAGCTTTTCCACAAGGTCTGCCTAATTGATGCGCAAAATATTTTTACTGGAGTCAGTAACTGGGGTCAGGGTTACTGAGGTCAGGCAGATTCCTAGGTCCTGGGTTATATTTCCTAGGTAGATAAGGAATGAGTTTTTTGACCACGAGAATAAGGAATGTTTAGAGACATGTTGTATGGTTGATTTAACTAGTCCAATTGCTAGCAAAACTGATTTACTATGGTTTACCTTATATAGGGATACTGCACTGAACTGGTCAAGAATATGTTGAACCTCAGATATGGATTGTTTTGGGTCCGTAATGGAAATTATTATGTCATCTGCGTACAGTCCAATCTTGTGTTCAGTGTTTCCTATGACTAATCCTTTCATTTGGGTCACCGATCAAATATTTTGCGCTAAGGGCTCCATGATCATGGCGAAAATTAGGGGCGATAGTGGGCAACCCTGTTGTGTACCATTAGTGATATTGAATGGGTCAGATGTCATGCCCGAAGTCCGTACTTTTGCGCTCGTGGTCGTATATAGGCTGAGTATGGCATTCAGGAGTGTGCCCAATAAGCCGTATTTACGGCTTATGGCTCTGTAGTTTTCTGGGTCATCATGGGATTTGCCTGGTTTGGGGAGGGTTACTATTAATGCTTCTAGAGAAGTTACCTTTTTTTTTAAATGTATGTATTCATCTGTTAATGTAAGTTGTCCATTACCAATAAAAAAAAGCTTTTTAAAAGTGAAAAAAAAGCCTAACTGTTATTAAATATGTTCCCTCCAACTTCCTCCTAACTATCCTGCATAACCTTTCATGCCCAGGCCAATTTTTTAGCTTTTAGCGTTCTCACACTTTCATGTTTTTTTCACTTTCACAAGGCAATTGTACTATATTGTAACACTGTATCTAAATTACATTTTTATTTTGTTCACACAAATAGAGCATTCTTTTGGTAGTATTTAATCACCACTGTTTTTTTTGTCTTAGTTTCAGTTAAATAAATGATTTTTGGAAAGTAGGCAGTCCAAGGTATTTAGTAATAGGGCATTTTTTTAATAAGTAATTTTCTGTCACAATTTTTTGTAAAATCAAGAAATAATAAAAAAAAAAGTATTTTTTTATTTTTTACATACTGTCACCAGTGCAGTACAGCTTCATTGTATAACTGGTGTGGTGGTAATCAGGGACACAGACTGGTGACAGTATGTTAAAAAAAAAATCTTTTCAATTTTTTTTTTTTTTCTACATACTGTGACCAGAGAAATATGATGTTACTATAGTAACAAGTTTAACATGTGTTAAAAACATACCCTAAATGCCCTCCAATTTGTATTTTTTTTATTATTAGAAGGAAGTGTTTTTTTTGGACATATTTGAAAAATGCTTATCAAACGAGCTTAAAATGCTACATATCAACATACAAGATAATCATAACAACTACCACATATATTCAAATAGCCTTCTGTCTGACATCTAAGTAAAGGTTATATCCCTATGGTTAGAAGAAAATCTGAATAATGAATTCCTCTGTTCTAAGGCTATGTGTATTCATATAGCCCGTGTTTTACTGTCTTTATTGATTTGAGATGTATTTGTGTGATTAATCCAAAAATAAATTGAGCTAAAATGTTTGTGAACAATAGTGAACACTTTAAAGGAAGTCCATATAATGACGCAATGTCCAATGAATCCCTCAGTGCTTAACACTTTCACCAAAGTAGTGTGTGAATTTCAAAGGAAGCCACCACCTCATAAGAATGGCCACTTACCAGCTCCTTGTGACCTCCTATTACAGGAGGTCTTTCCCGCTTGTGGCTATATACCCAGCCAGGGCCTTTGGTCTTCCAAGGGAATTGCTGTCAAGTCTCCACCGCCTGAAAGGACCAGATCACACCTGGTCTTCAAGTGGTTAAAGAGAACCAAAACAGGTGTACCCCTGAATAACCAGGAAGTCAATCATGTTTGTCTAAAATGGGGAGAATTAAAATGACCGCCAGCACTATGGATGAGCTCGGTGTTCGAGTCGAATGCATGTTCGACTCGAACACCGGCTGTTCACCTGTTTGGTGAATCCAGAACTTTGTGGGCCATTCGTGCCATATTCATGTGGCGCTCATGGCCCACAATGCACTACCCCATTGCAGTGCATTGCTGGCTCATGATTGGCCAAGCAGGCACTTGGACCCAGCATGCTTGGCCAATCACAGCACCGGCAGCGAGGAGAGCCATAATTGGCCACAGACAGGATGCCTGTGGCCAATTATAGCTCAGGGGGGTTCAGTACATGCCCCACACTATATAAGGCTGCCAGCGCGGCGACCTTGTGTAGTGTATTGTGGCGGTCAGGGAAAGAGCACAATAGGCAGGGACAGTGTCTTTGTTGCTTGGGAACCTAGCGCTTGTTCAGTGGTTGTTGTGTGCCTCCTGCAAAGCATACACCTGAAGCTACCCTTTATTACTAGTGTTCTGTAATACAGGTCTCTGCAGAAGTTAGAGTGGGTGTTGTGTACTTCCTGCACAGTATACACCTGAAGATACCCCTTATTGCTGGTGTTCTGCTTCTGTAATACAGGCATCTGCAGCAGTTAAAGTGGGTGTTGTGTGCCTCCTGCACAGTATACACCTGAAGCTATCCCTTGATTAAAGCCGAGACCTGTCTCCAAAATGGAGCAATGTATGTGCAGTCCCACCATATGTGGTACATGTCTCCCAAGTTACCACAGTTTCTCCAGCATTTAGGAGAGTGAGTTGGAGAAATTTTTGCTAGTCGGACAGGCGTGTAGTACCATTTATGATATATCTTCCTGAAGCTATCCCTTATTGCTGGTGATGTTCTGTTTCTGTAATATGGGCATCTGCAGCAGTTAAAGTGGGTGTTGTGTGCATCCTGCACAGTATACACCTGAAGATACCTCTTATTGCTGGTGTTGTTCTGTTTCTGTAATACAGGCACCTGCAGCAGTTAAAGTGGGTGTTGTGTGCCTCCTTCACAGTATACACCTGAAGCTACCCCTTATTGCTGGTGTTGTTCTGTTTCTGTAATACTGGCATCTGCGGCAGTTACAGTGGGTGTTGTGTGCCTCCTGCACAGTATACACCTGAAGCTACCCCTTATTGCTGGTGTTGATCTGTTTCTGTAACACAGGCAGGCAGCTGCAGTAATTACAGTCAGTGTACTGTGTCATCTACTCAGTGTGCACCTAAAGCTACCCCAATTGCTGGTTTCCCCATCTCCCTGCAGGCCATTACTATGTCTGGAAGGCCAACAAGGAGAGGCAGACAGTCACTAGCCAATAAAAGAGGGCAAGCAGACTCTGTGTCTAGAGACAACAGTGCTGGTCGTGGACGTGGTGCATCGTCATCAGCACGTGGCCATGGGACACGATTGTCCTTAGTTTCGGCAGCTGGACGTGTTTAGCCGCATCCTGCCCGAAGACTTGGTAGAGTGGATGACCAAGTCCTCCTCATCTTCCTCAACCTCTCTCACCCAGGCTCATGGCACTTGCAAAGCAGCTGCCAATGCGTCCTCTTCCCTTGTCTCAATGTCATCAATCACTCCTTCACTAGACCCACCATGTCCTCCTGAGGATTCCCCCGAACTGTTTGAGCACAGTGTTGGGTACATGCTCCAGGAGGATGCCCAGCGTTTTGAAGGCTCTGATGATGATACCCAGCTAGAGGAAGGCAGTAGCGTGAGTGCAGAGAGAGGGGATGCTCAAGAAGGAGAGCAATCTGGCAGTCATGTTCCATCAGCTGCAACATACTGCCAGGTTTGCTCCAGTGATGAAGAGGGAGGGGATGATGAGGTCACTGACTCCATGTGGGTGCCTGATAGGAGAGAGGAGGAGGAGGAGGAAGAGATAATCTCCAACGAGGCAGGATGCCCTCCGGGGGCCAGCTTAAGGGCAGAACACCGACTGAATCACATGTGAGGCTGCCTCTGCACGTTATTCCAAAAGGTCTTTGGTGTGGGCCTTTTTTGAGACCAGTGCATCAGATTGCACCACTGCTATTTGCAACATATGTCTCAAGCGTATCTCGCGTGGCCAAAACATCAGCCGCTTGTGCACACAATGCTTGACCAGACATATGTTGACCTGCCATGCAGCTCATTGGCAAGCATACTTTAAAGACCCACACCAAAGAACAAAGCAGACTTCTCCTTGCTCCTCATCAGCTGGGATCTCCAACCCCACTAGACCTTCAGTCCTCTCTGAAACCTGCACTGAGAGGAATGAAGGTATAGAATTAGGTGTGTCACAGCCAAGTACTTGCGGGCAATCTGCTAGCAGTACACCGACGTCCGATTGTACTAGGCAAATTTCCCTTCCCCAGCTGCTGGGGGCCATCAAAAGAAGTTCACTTCTAGCCATTCACATGCCCAGCAGTTGAATGCTAGCTTGGCTAAATTGCTAGCACTTCAACTGCTGCCTTTTCAGTTGGTAGACTCGGCTCCCTTCTGTGAGTTTGTGCAATGTGCAGTTCCTCAGTGGCAGGTTCCCAAACGACACTTTTTCTCACAGAAGGTGATTCCGGCTCTCTACCGGCATGTGGAAGGCAATGTCCATGCCTCGCTGGACAGGGCTGTCAGTGGTAAAGTGCATATTACCGCTGACTCATGGTCCAGCAGGTATAGACAGGGACGTTACCTATCTTTCACGCCCCATTGGGTCACTCTTGCAGCTGGGAAGGATGCAGGACAAGGTGCAGTAGTGTTAGAAGTTGTTCCGCCACCACGCCTCCAAAATGCTACTCTCCTCCACCCCCTCCTCTTCTTCTTCCGTCATAACCAGCGGTGCTCCATAGGTGTTCAAGTGCCTACGCAAGTATGCAGGCAAAAAGATGCCATGCCGTGATTGCGCTGGTTTGTTTGGTGGACAGAAGCCACACTGGGGCAGATATTTTGTCAGTTCTGCCATGCCAGCTTAAGCCAGGAATGGTGGTTTGCGACAATGGTACCAACCTCCTCTCCGCCCTCCGACAGGGACAACTGACCCATGTGCCCTGTGTGGCTCACATCCTTAACCTGGTGGTGCAGCGGTTCTTGGGCAGGTACCCGGGCTTACAGGATGTCCTGAGGCAGGCAAGGAAATTCTGTGTGCATTTCCGTCGATCATATAATGCCAGTGCTCGGCTGGCTGAGCTCCAAAAGGAGTTGAACCTGCCCAAGAACTGCCTTATATGTGACATGCCCACCAGGTGGAACTCAACATTGACCATGCTGCAGCAGCTGCACATGCAGCAGAGGGCTATCAATGGGTACCTGTGCGAATATGGCACCAGGACAGGGTCAGAGGAGCTCAGTTTTTTTCTCACCACGCCAGTGGGGCATGATCAGGGATGCATGCACTGTCCTGTCACCATTTGAGGAGGCCACGAGGATGGTGAGCAGTGACAGCGCATGCATCAGTGACACTGTACCTCTTGTCCACCTGTTGGAGCATACGCTGCATGGAATAATGGACAAGGCACTTGAGGTAGAACAGAGGCAGGAAGAGGAGGACTTCCTTGCCTCTCAAGGCCCCCTTTATCCAGACAGTGTTCCTGCTGTCCCACCCATCACACAGGAAGAGAATGAGGAGATGGAGGAGGAGGAAGAGGAGGAGGATTGTGTCAGCATAGAGGTGGAGCCTGACACTCAGCATCAGCAGCAGCAGTCTTTTTGGGATGATTTACAGTCCCAAGAAACCCGTGGACTTGTACGTGGCTGGGAGGAGGTGGCTGCAGATGATGTTGTCCTTAGTGACCCAGAGCACTCCGGACCGAATGCCTCAGCTAACCTACACTGCATGGCCTCCCTGATCCTGCAAAGCCTGCGGAAGGATCCTCGTATTCCCCTGGATCAAGGAGACCATTACTGGCTGGTCACTCTCCTATCCACGGTACAAGGGTAAGGTTGCGGGCCTTATCTTGCCATTGCAGAGGGAGCAGAGGATGAAACATCTCCGGGAGGCCTTGCAGAAAGGTCTGTGCAACGCGTTCCCGGAGACTGGGAGGTTACAAACTCCTGGTCCTGGACAACGTGTTGCTGAGGCTTTGGTCAGTCACAGAAGGAGCGGTGGAGAAGGTGGCCTTCTGACCAATGCATTCAGACAATTTTTTAGTCCGCAGCCCCAAGGTATGATCGGTTCCAGCAACCATCGCCAGCGTCTTATTTACATGGTGCAGGAATACCTAGGGGCAGGGTCAGACTTGGACACCTTTCCCACTGAAAATCCTCTGGCTTACTGGGTCTTAAAGATGGATCACTGGCCAGAGCTTGCACAGTATGCAATTGAGCTACTGGCCTGTCCTGTATCCAGCGTTCTTTCGGAACATACCTTCAGTGCTGCTGGAGGCTTTGTAACCGATCACAGGGTGCGCCTCGGTTGATCGACTGACCTTCATAAAGATGAATCAGTCTTGGAGCACCACCAGCTACCAAGAACCTGAAGCTGATGTAACCAAATTTTTTTTTTTGAAATGTCACATCTCTTCAAGACTGTCTATGCTGATGCTGAGGGACTGTCCTGTTATGTTGACTGACTATCCTCTTCCTCCTCAATGATCCTGCTCATAGTTTAACAGGGGCGTGTAATTACAATTTTTGATGCAATGCTTTGCAGCAGGGCTCATTCCTGCACTCCAAATAGAATATATGGGAAAGGTTGCAGTGTCATGGCACCAGTGCCTAAGGCCCAATTTTTCAGCCCCTGTTTAACAGGGGCATGTAATTACAATATTTGATGCAATGCTTTGCAGCAGGGCTCATTCCTGCACTCCAACTAGAGTATCTGGGAGAGGTTGCAGTGTCGTGGCACCAGCACCAGTGCCAGCAGCCCAATTTTTCAGCCCCTGTTTAACAGGGGCATGTAATTACAATTGTTGGTGCAATATTTTGCAGGAGGGCTCATTCCTGCACTCCAACTAGAGTAGCTGTGAGGGGTTGAAGTGTGCTGGCACCAGTGCCAGTGCCTAAGGCCCAATTTGTCAGCCTCTGTTTAACATGTGCATGTAATTACAATTCTTGATATAATATTTCACAGCAGGGCCCGTTCCAGCGCCCACTGAGAGTAACTGTGAGGGCGTACAGTGTTGTGGCAACACCAACACCTTAAGCCCAAATTTCTGCAGAGCATATAGGGCAGGCCCCTACTTTCAATCATCCAACTTAGAAACGTCTCCTACTTGCAAACGGAAGGAGACAACAGGAAGGTAGATGGAAAAAAGACGGACGGCAAAAAAAATTATACAGGGGTGATAACCCTTCCCTATGTTTTCCAAAAAGCTTAAACATAGATTTTTTGACTGGAGCTACACTTTCCCATAGACTTTAATGGGGTTCTAAAGTTCGTACGAATTTTCGGTCCATTCAAAAGTTCTGGTGCGAACCCTTGTTCAGCTCATCCCTAGCTAGCATTCCAATTAATCCATACAGCCCAAAAAGATATGTGGAAACAAACAAACTCCAAGTGCTCACCACTAGTATAACTCAAATAGTTTTTTTTTTTAAAGTGGCACATTCACATGCTAAGCCACAAGTAAATAGTGTAGGAAAAGTCCATAGACGGTAACTGTATATTACAGCACCATAGAAACGAAGGATGGCAGCAGGTGACGTCCATAACGTAACTCCTCCCTCCGTACATATTGCATCCTACAAGACTTCATCAGCAGGGTCCTTGTTTGATTGCCTTCCATAATTTTTTCATCATAAGCTCTTAGATATGATGGTTGTACTGTTTTCTTTTGTTGTTGGAGAAAATACAAATAAAGACATAATGTACAGTGGAAAGCATGCATTACATTGAAACATATACGGTGCAGTCTTAAAGTATTTGTAAAGGTTAAAGGTGTTTTACCTATAATGCATTCTTTAAACCTTCCATGTTCAATTCCCCCTAGCCCCCCAAATACTTAGCTCAGCCTGATCTCAATCCAGTGCTGTGCCCAAGAGCAGCAGTGCTGTTCCTCTCTCTCCCTTTCCTCACAGGAACTGAGGCAGCAGAGGGAGCCATTGGCTGGAGGGGGACCCCAGAAGAGGAGGTTGGGGGCCACTCTGTGTAAAGCCATCGCACAGAACAAGTAAGTATAGCAAGTTTATTATTTAAAAAAACAAAACTTTACAATGTTTAATGTACAGGAGTGAAATTAAAGGATGATAGTCCAAAATGCAATACATACATTGCCTCGCACAAGAAGGCTAGATAAATTGGGAGCTAAACCCATGGAGGAGTAGAACCCCAGTGTGTCATATTTCTAGGGATGAAAGTGTTCAATGGGGTCTAGGGTGCCCAGGCGGCTGATATCAGTGTGTAAAATTAGCCAAAGGGTACTCCGATCAAGGGTATGGGTGAGTCATTTGGAAAAGTGGAACAGGGAATAGTAGGAGACGTAAAGGGCAAGGGAAGGGGGTGAAGATGGTTTAGGATAAAAGCAGGGAGAAGGTGGGCAGGGAGCGTAGGAGCCAGCAAAATAGTATAGATGGATATGAGCTAATTTCCTTGAGTTATTAAGCTTTTTTTCCCCCTGTTGATCCTGCCAAATTCATGTCCAAGGGTAACCAAGCTCACCCACAATGTTGTAACTTTGGTAGAGCAGTGTAGAGCAGTGTTTAACATAGGACATGACTGCAGAGCACCTCCTCATATTTTCTATAACATTGGGGGGGGGGGGGTGTAGTACACAAAAGAGAACTGGGCAGAGCTGGCAACACTGGCTATGATTTTATTGAAGCAGATGCACTGTGTTGTCAGCTCAAACAGAAAGTTAGGAGCTCAGTAGATTTGAGGCAGAATCACTAGGTATTTTTCTATGCTTCCAGTAATTGAAAAGAAATAAAACATGGGGAAATAGGCATTTTTTTTTTAATTTCCCGATGGTATATGATTTATCACCTGTAGGGAAAGGTTGTTCTACCTACCAAATGATAAGTCAAAAAAGTTACAAGAATGATTACAACAAAGTATAGAAGCTAGTGTATGCTATGCTATGTTTTTCCTCCTAATATATAGGCAACCTACAACATAGAAAATGTGACTAAATGTAATAAACATTTCTATATTGGAATCTAATTATATAATAAAAAAACACATGACAATTATCAATGTGTTATAGTCATAGCTAGAGTCATTACCTATCTATCCAGTCTTATACATCACCTGATATAGACACAAATGACAGCTCAAACTTTACACATTTTAAACTACAATTTGTAAAAGTGAAAAAGACCCTATGTGCACACCTGCAATACATCTGTGAACCAAATGTGAAAAACATGTAATAAAAACGATGGCGTTTATTTACTAAAGGCAAATCCACATTGCACTGCAAGTGCACTTGGAAGTAAAGTCACTCTAGATCCGAAGGGGACATGCAATGAAAATAAAAAACAGCATTTTAGCTTGCACATGATTGGATGATAAAATCAGCAGAGCTTCCACTCATTTCAGATCTACCCCTTAGATTTAGAGCGACTGCACTTCCAAGTGCACTTGCAGTGCAAAGTGGATTTGCCTTTCATAAATAACCCCCTATGTGTTGCTGCTCAGGTAATTTAGTGCACCACTCACTCTATAATACCAGATAAAACCATATTAACAGCTACACATTTAAATCTGAATTGTAATACAATGCACTGTTATTGCTCTGTGTATGTGCAATAACTGAATTAATAAACATCAATGCAAATCCTCAAAATCAGTATCAAAACAATAATTACAAATAAAGAAAAAGAGTAAAAAGAAAAAAGTACGTGGTTTAACCACTTGCTTACTGGGCACTTAAACCCCCCTCAGTCCCAGACCAATTTTCAGCTTTCAGCGCTGATGCACTTTGAATGACAATTGCGCGGGCATACAACACTGTACCCAAATGAAATTTTTATCATTTTTTTCCCACAAATAGAGCTTTCTTTTGGTGGTATTTAGTTACAGCTGGGAGTTTTATTTTTTGCTAAACAAACAAAAAAAGATGCAAAAAAAAAAAAATCATGTTTCATAGTTTGTTATAAAATTTTGCAAACAGGTCATTTTTCTCCTTCATTGAAGTGCGCTGATGAGGCGGCACTGATAGGCTGCACTGGTGGGCACTGATAGGCTGCACTGGTGGGCACTGATAGGCTGCATTGGTGGGCACTGATAGGCTGCACTGGTGGGCACTGATAGGCATAGTTAAGGTGGCACTAATAGGCACAGATAAGGCGGCACCGATGGGCACAGATAAGGCGGCACTGATGGGCAAAGACGGGCACAGATAAGATGGCACGGATGGGTGGGACAGATGGGTGGCACGGATGGGTGGCACTAAGGGGCACTGATAGGTACCACTGATAGATGGGACTGATGGGCACTGATAGGTGGCACTGATAGGTGGCTCTGATAGGTGGCACTGCTGGGCACTGATGGGCGGCACTGCTGGGCGGCACTGCTGGGCACTGATGGGCACTGATGGGCGGCACTGCTGGGCACGGATATGTGGCACTGGGGTGCAGCACCTTTGTTGAGGCAGACTGTGGGCACTGCTGGGTGGCACTGTGGGCACTTCTGGGTGGCACTGCTGGGTGGCACTGTGGGCACTGCTGGGTGGCACTGTGGGCACTGCTGGGTGGCACTATGGGCACTGCTGGGTGGCACTGACAGGGGGGACACATTTTTTATTCAGGCAGGCAAAGCAGGGGGCAGGTGGGCACTGGCAGGGGGCAGGTGGGCACTGGCAGGGCTGGCTGTGATCGGGACTGATGTCCCGATCACGGCCGCCGGTGATCGGCTTTTTTTTTTCTCCTCGTGCTGTCAGCGCGAGGAGGAATAATAGCCGATTACCGGCTCCGTTATATCACATGATCAGCTGTCATTGGCTGACAGCTGATCATGTGATAAGGGGTCGGGATCGACCCCTTGCACGGATCGGTGATCAGGCGAGTCTCGTAGACTCGCCGTTCACAGAGCGCGCCGCGCAGGCCGCTCGTGCATGGGACTACGTCAATAGACGTAGTCCCGGAAAAGGAGATCCGCGCTGTAGCCGTCATTCGGCTATAGCGCGGGTCTCAAGTGGTTAAACTTTACAGTGATACAAAAGAAAGAAAGAAAGACGACCATGTGTCTAGTTTTCACCACATAATAACTACTAATCTCAGTTTGATGACTGCAATAATGGAAAAGGGAAAAAAAGGGGAGAAAGGTCCATGCATATGACTCTACCAATGGTCCACTTCACCAGGCTGATTCCCCTCCAATACTCCTTAAGTAGTAGACCCGGTGTGTATCTTGCACCTCCACTATTTAACAGCTCACATTCAACCTTGACCAATATACAATAGGTCTAATTTGCACCGGTCCCTTTAAGGGATGTTAATGGTTGGATCCTGGTAAGTGCACTTCTCCTCGAGACTTAATTTTCACTATGCAAAGACAGGCTCCATGTTCACCAATGAACACTCAGAGATAAAACATGTACACCCAGGGCTGGTGCTGCCTAAGGTACATTGCTTCATAGGGGGTGTAGCCACAGCCGCTAGCCGCTAGCCTCATAGTACTTGCATACATCGGGGACTCCTAGGCCTCCCATCCGCTTGGGTGTTTGGTAGGGAGAGCCAGACAGGGGCTCCATCCCTGCCAGATATATTTAAGAAACGCACTGTTGAGGCTCAAAAAGAAAGACCTAGGCAATGAGATAGGCACCATTTGGAGAAAAAACAGAATGCGAGGCAACACGTTCATCTTTAACACACTGACTCGGCCCATCCATGAAAATGCCTCCCTATCCCACTGGAAAAGATCAGATTTGATAGTACAAAGTAGCTGGGCTTAGTTACTACTTTACAGCTGGGAATAGAGGGGAGTTAGATAGACCCCCAAATATTTAATGTGTGTGCTGCACCAGGTAAAGGGGAAAGAGAATTGCAACCGTGTACACAAGCTTGGGGAGATATTTAAGGACAGAATCTCTGACTTAGTGTAATTAATTTTGAAATTTGAAATAGAACCAACATTTTTCAATTCAGTCATGATGGGAGGGAGATCAATGAGTCGGCCACATAAAATAGGACATCATCCGCATATGCAGAGAGTTTATGTTCTTGTGAGCCAGCACCAAGACCCTTGATATTGGGGTTGGAGCACATCCTGTTGAGCAGGGGCTCTAGGGTAAGGGCAAAAATAAGAAGAGACAGCGGGCACCCATGTCTGGTCCATTCTCAATGGAGAATGTGTCTGAAAGTACTCTATTCACATTAACTCTGGCCTCAGGATGGCTGTATAGAGAAAATACCCAGCAGAGCATTTGAGGGCCAGCACCGCACAAAGGTATGTCCAATTCACCCTGTCGAACGCCTTTTCGGTATCGGTGGAAAGCAGGAGACATGGTTGATGGTCGGCCCGCATCCGTACCCAATGAATCAGCTGAATAGCCCAATTAGAGTTGTACCTCACCTCCCTTCCAGCAATAAACCCAGTCTGGTTAGGATGGATGAGAGAGGGAAGAATGGGTTGGAGGCGATTCGCTAAGATTTTCGCTAAAATTTTGATGTCTGTGTTCAGTAGCGATATTGGCCTGTAACTACTGGGCACCATGTGATCCTTCCCCTCCTTGGGCAGCACTGATATATGGGCCAATAGGCCTTTCTTAGGCATAACTGTGCCGGAGGCTAGTGCATCAAAATAAGTATACATATGTCCAGATAGCAAGGGAAGGAAAGCTCGGTAGTAGGCATTTGTGTAGCTATCAGGGCCTGGGCTTTTCTCTTTCGGGAGGTCTTTTACCACCGTTTCTAGTTCCTCCTGAGTAATAGGGGCTTTGAGGGCTTTGCTAATCTGGGCTGGGAGTTGGGGAGCCTGGGCCTCAGTCAAATAGTCTAGGATATAGTCTTGTTTCTGATCTACTGTCAGGTTAGGTAATGTGGCAGGAAGATGATACAGCTGGGCGTAGTAGTCTCTAAAGTTGGCTGAGATTTTAGAAGAGTGGACTACAGGGGGGCCTACCCCAGTTTGAAGCTTATGCACATGACCCGAGGCCTGTTGTCTTTTTAGAGCCCTAGCCAGCAGATGCCCACACTTGTTTCCGTACTCATAAAATGTATGTGATACGTGATGCAAGTGGGCACATATGCGGGTGTCTAGCAGGGTAACAAGTTACAGGCAAGGGGCCTGGACAAGGTCCCCAGGGAAAACTGGTCCACCAACAGCACATTAATACAAATTTAAATGGCATGAGTTGTCGAGTAGTTTCTAAAATCTTTGTCTGTAGGATGGAGTAGTCTCCAACAGTCAACAAGGTAGTGGGTGTGTAAGGTCTTCCTGAAATGTTTGAGGAAAGCAAATGAGTGGGTAGAATGTCCTGCAGATGTATCAATCTTAGGGTCCGGGCTGAGGTTGAAGTCTCCCCCCAAGATCAATTGACCCTCCCTAAAATGGGAGAGGGAGTCCAAAAGGGAGTCCAAGAAGGTGAGTTGGCCAGTATTTGGTGCTTACACGGTTGCAAAGGTGAATTTATGGCCTAGGATGGACCCTTTAATAAAAACGTACCTGCCATTCAAATCAGTTAACTGGTCTATTAGAACAAAGGGGCAGTGTTTATGTAAGGCTATGGCAACTCTGCTTGATTTGGATTGAGATGAAATGCTAAGAAACTATTGGGAGTACAAATGTGTGGGGAGGCGGGGGACCGAGTCAGTGCGAAAGTGTGTTTCCTGCAAATAAAAGAACCTGTGCCCCCAAGTTTTTCGTTTCGAGCCACAACTTAATGCGTTTGTTTTAAGCGAACCCAGCCAATGGACATTATATGACACCACTTTTAGGGAAGCCATAAGGTAAGGTTGTCATGGAGAGATCCCAGTCCCAAGTCAGAAAGGAGAGAAGGCATGCAGGCGAGCGATCCATAAGTTAATGAGCACTGAAGAAACAACAACAAAAAAAACCATAAGAACAGGAGAAACAAAAACATAGTAAGATATGTAACATTGCCAATAGGGGAGTTGCCATAGAGGTCTCCCAAGGCATCCACACTAGTGATGGACGAACTTCCGACGGGACGTTTCGCGAACGCGAAATGCGAACGGACCCAAACGTTCGCGAAACCGAACGTTCGCCGCGGGCCCCATTGACTTCAATGGGAGGCGAACTTTGCAAACCTTCATGTCGAATTTGCGGCCACGTGGTAATTATTAGGGGGTAAAACGTAGTCCCACCATCTGGACAATGACATAATACATGTATGAGGTGAATTTGGGATCGATAACTACAAGCATTTTTATTTTATTTGGGAAATTGTTCTAACAATTCAGGACTATGGAGCTAATGAAGGCAATGGAGGAGAGGGAAGGTCAGGGACCAGGGTAGGCAAAGAAGAGGGTGCAGGAGATGATCACCAGCAGCGTGACATACCGGAATGACACATGCACCGTGATAGAGGCATCTGACAGCAGCACCGTAATACAGAGCACTGACAGCAGCACCGTGACATACAGCGCTGACAGCAGCACCGTGACATACAGCGCTGACAGCAGCACCGTGACATACAGCGCTGACAGCAGCACCGTGACATACAGCGCTGACAGCAGCACCGTGACATACAGCGCTGACAGCAGCACCGTGACATACAGCGCTGACAGCAGCACCGTGACATACAGCGCTGACAGCAGCACCGTGACATACAGCGCTGACAGCAGCACCGTGACATACAGCGCTGACAGCAGCACCGTGACATACAGCGCTGACAGCAGCACCGTGACATACAGCGCTGACAGCAGCACCGTGACATACAGCGCTGACAGCAGCACCGTGACATACAGCGCTGACAGCAGCACCGTGACATACAGCACTGACAGCAGCACCGTAAGCAGCCCCAGGAGGAAGTCAGCACAGCACAGGGATGGTGTGATCCCCTCATAATAAGAACCCCCAGGAGGAAGTCAGCACAGCACAGGGATAGTGTGATCCCTTCATAATAAGAACCCCCAGGAGGAAGTCAGCACAGCACAGGGATATCATAAGCAGCCCCAGTAGAAATATGACACCGCTCAACCTCTTCAAAGAGGAGGGTAGGGGCATATAGTACGGTGTGCTTTTTTGGGTCAAGGAAGTGAGCCAAATGAATTAAGAAGGTCTGTGTGCTTGATTAAAAAAATAGTTTATAGACATATACATGGTCTACTGGTCACATGTGTTGAATTCCTCCGAGATCCATGCCTCATTCATTTTTAGAAATGTGAGGTAGTTAACACTGTGGTGAGCTAGGCGAGTACGCTTATCGGTCACAATCCCCCCTGCTGCGCTGAACGTCCTTTCGGACAGGACACTGGATGAGGGGCAAGCCAACAGTTCGATTGCAAATTGGGCAAGCTCTGGCCAGAGGTCAAGCCTGCCCACCCAGTAGTCTAGGGGTTCATCACTCCTCAGAGCGTCCACATCGGCCGTTAACCCAATGTAGTCGGACACCTGACGGTCTAGGCGTTCCCTGATGCTGGATCCGGATGACACCTGTCGATGGGTCGGCTGAAAGAATGACCTCATATCCGAAGTCACCAACACATCTTCAAACCGGCCTCTTCTTGCAGGCGCTGTTGGATTGGTACCCGCAAATCCTTCTCTGGGAGTGGGAATTGCTCCTCTGCCAGCGCACGCAAAAGCAGAATGCAGCATTTCTCGAAGCAAGGCCTGGAAGTGCTGCATTCTGACAGCCCTCTGCGACGGCGGTAACATTTCCGCCATTTTGTGTTTGTACCGGGGGTCTAAGTACGTTGCCACCCAGTACTGGTCCTTGACCCTCATGCTTTTTATACGGGGGTCCCTATTAAAACACTGGAGCATGAAGGCCCCCATTTGCACTAAAGTGGAAGCGGTGTGGTGGCCTGGCTCCTGCTCATCATCCAGGATAATGTCGTCCTCTTCATTCTCCTCTCCCCATCCTCGCACAACAGGGATCCCAGAAAGGTTTAAAGCATGCTCTTCTTGCTCCTGCTCATCCGCCCCGGCACCATCCTCCTCTGACTCCTCATCAGACTCCTGTTGTTGACTTGTCTCAGATAGAGTAGCCCCCCCTGGGAATTCATCCAGCATTGCGACTTCCTCATCTTCCCGCTCCTGCTCCTCCACAGCCTGATCAATGACACGACGCAATGCACGCTCCAGAAAGAAGGCATAAGGTACCATGTCACTGATGGCGCCATGGCTGCGACTGACCAGTTTGGTGATCTCCTCAAATGGCCGCAGAAGTCTGCATGTGTCGCGCATGAGCAGCCACTGGCGCGGTGAAAAAAAACCCAGCTCCCCAGAACCGTTTCTTTCGCAGAGTTCATACAGGTAGACGTTAACTGCACGTTTCTGCTGGAGCAGCCTATCAAGCATATAGAAGGTTGAGTTCCATCGCGTCGGGCAATCGCAAATAAGACGTCTGACCGGCAGATGGTGTCGCCGCTGAATGTCAGCAAGGCGAGCCATGGCCGTGTAAGATCTTCTGAAATGGGCCGAGATTTTCCTTGCCTGCCGCAAGATGTCCTGGACCCCAGGGTATTTGACAAGGAATCGCTGCACGACCAAGTTTAAGACGTGTGCCATGCACGGCACGTGCGTGATTTTGCCCTGTTTCAATGCGCTAAGCAGATTGGCACCGTTGTCACACACCACTTTACCAACTGTCAAATTGAGCGGTGTTAGCCACTCATCTGCCTGTGAACGCAAAGCTGAAAGGAGTGCCGGGCCAGTGTGGCTCTTTGCTTCCAGGCACAACAGACGCAGCACGGCATGGCAACGTCTCACCTGGCATGTGGAATAGGTTCTGGGGAGCTTGGGCGGTGCAGTGGAAGAGACGCTAGCAGCGGAAAAGGAGGAGGCAGCTGAGGAGGAGAGGGAGGAGGATGGAGTAGGAGGAGGAGAAGAAGAGTCAGGCCTGCATGCAATCCGTGGCGGTAAAACCAAATCTACACGGGTGCCACGGGTTACATGCTTGACGGCCGTCAGAAGGTTCACCCAGTGGGCAGTAAAACTGATATACCTTCCCTGCCCGTGTTTGCTAGACCACGTGTCTGTGGTCAGATGTATCTTGGCACCGACACTGTGTGCCAGAGATACATTCACTTGCCGCTGAACATGGCCATATAGCTCTGGGATGCCCTTCTCTGAGAAATACTTCCTTCCTGGGACCTTCCATTGTGGTGTTCCAATGGCCACAAATTTGCGAAAGGCCTCCGAGTCCACCAGTTTATATGGCAGTAGTTGGCGGGCTATGAGTTCTGACAAGCCAGCCGCCAACCGTTGGGCAAGAGGGTTATCCGGCGTCATCATTTTTTTACGCTCAAACATTAGGCCCACGGAAGCCTGCCTTTTTGCAGAAAAATGTGAGCTTGGCGTGATGGAAGGTGGAGTGGAGGACAATTGTGAGGAGAGAGGAGAAGGAGAAGTAGAAGACGAGGCTGGACGGTGAGAGCCTGCAGTGTGGCTTTGTGTGTTCCGTTGCTCCCACTGGGCTCGGTGATGGCTGCTCATGTGCCTTCTTAAGGCGGTCGTCCCTAGGTGAGTATTGGGCTTACCGCGACTAACGCGTTGACTGCAAAGATTGCAGATGGCAACGCTATTGTCAGCAGCGGACACGTTAAAAAAAGCCCACACTGCGGAGCCATGTGCCGGTGTCCTGGGAGCGCCAGATGTGACCGTACATGGTCGATGACTCGCTCCTGATACATTTGCAGTCTGCTTTGTCCCTGCTGTGCAATGTAAGTCATTGCTGCTTCTCCTCCCTATCTGCTGGTCCATATCTCCCTCTGAACTCCCCTCCTCTTCCTCTCTTGTGGGCACCCACGTGACATCACTAGACACGTCATCATCAACGTCACCTTCCCCACCGCTATAAGTAGAGATCTCGGAGTAGGCAGCAACACCGGGGACCAACCTCCTCCTTGGGCTGATCTGGGTACTGGCGTCAGACTGCTGAGTAGCGCTTGTTGCTACCTCCTCTTCCTGATCCAATACCAAGAGTGGCTGCGCATCAGAAATGTCCTCTTGATATGGATCGGAAAATAATTCCAGTGACTCAAGCGGAAGGTATGTGGTGGTGGTGGTGGTGGTCGTGTTGTTGGTGGTAGTGTCTTTGGGGGTGCACATAGCAGAGAGTGAAGAAGAGGGTGCAGATCGAGAGGATGAGGAGGGTGCAGAAGAGTAAGGCTGAGCGAGCCACTCAACCAAGTCTGGTGCATCCTTTAAAGTAATTGAACGCACCTTCTGCAACTTCCCACTTTGGCTCAAGCCTGTTGCTCCTGCCCTACCCCTACCACCCCTGCGGAAGGGCCTGCCTCTTCCTCTGCCTGTCATTTTTTAAATGACCCTGTGACAAAACTCTTAGTCCCTATACCGATGAAGGACTGCTGCAGTATAGGGCAGCGGTCAGCAGTGGTGCACGTCAACCCTATCTATTGTGGACCGATAGCGGTCCTTACAGAACAGCAGACTGTACCGCACTCAAGCCTATGTACCGTAGCACCCTATACCAAGTTACCAGTCCTTATAAGAACTTTTGTGGAACAAGCAGGTTGTGTGTTAGTGATTAGCAGACTGTACGTCAGTCCCTATACCGCTGAAGGACTGCTGCAGTATAGGGCAGCGGTCAGCAGTGGTGCACGTCAACCCTATCTATTGTGGACCGATAGCGGTCCTTACAGAACAGCAGACTGTACCGCACTCAAGCCTATGTACCGTAGCACCCTATACCAAGTTACCAGTCCTTATAAGAACTTTTGTGGACCAAGCAGGTTGTGTATTAGTGTTTAGCAGACTGTACGTCAGTCCCTATACCGCTGAAGGACTGCTGCAGTATAGGGCAGCGGTCAGCAGTGGTGCACGTCAACCCTATCTATTGTGGACCGATAGCGGTCCTTACAGAACAGCAGACTGTACCGCACTCAAGCCTATGTACCGTAGCACCCTATACCAAGTTACCAGTCCTTATAAGAACTTTTGTGGAACAAGCAGGTTGTGTGTTAGTGATTAGCAGACTGTACGTCAGTCCCTATACCGCTGAAGGACTGCTGCAGTATAGGGCAGCGGTCAGCAGTGGTGCACGTCAACCCTATCTATTGTGGACCGATAGCGGTCCTTACAGAACAGCAGACTGTACCGCACTCAAGCCTATGTACCGTAGCACCCTATACCAAGTTACCAGTCCTTATAAGAACTTTTGTGGACCAAGCAGGTTGTGTATTAGTGTTTAGCAGACTGTACGTCAGTCCCTATACCGCTGAAGGACTGCTGCAGTATAGGGCAGCGGTCAGCAGTGGTGCACGTCAACCCTATCTATTGTGGACCGATAGCGGTCCTTACAGAACAGCAGACTGTACCGCACTCAAGCCTATGTACCGTAGCACCCTATACCAAGTTACCAGTCCTTATAAAAACTTTTGTGGAACAAGCAGGTTGTGTGTTAGTGATTAGCAGACTGTACGTCAGTCCCTATACCGCTGAAGGACTGCTGCAGTATAGGGCAGCGGTCAGCAGTGGTGCACGTCAACCCTATCTATTGTGGACCGATAGCGGTCCTTACAGAACAGCAGACTGTACCGCACTCAAGCCTATGTACCGTAGCACCCTATACCAAGTTACCAGTCCTTATAAGAACTTTTGTGGAACAAGTGAGTTGTGAATGTTTAGCAGACTGCAGCAGAAGGGCAGCAGTCAAGTATAATATCCTTTCTATATTTGGAAGAAAGAATATTATACATGTACAAGCCTATTACTGTACCACTGATACCAGTCCTGAAAAGAACCTTTGTGGAACTAATAATAACAGCAAGTCTTTAAAATTACCCTCACTGCCTGACAACACTGCTTCCTTCCTGTCCCTATACAAATTGGCAAAAAAAGAGAACGATTAGTGGTTACTGGAACAGCTCTTTTGTGGACCTTGATAGTAACAGCTAATGATGATGATGATGATGATGATGATGAAAGACTAATCTGGCTGTCCCTGTAGCATACACCGTCCTTTCCCTTTCTCTAAACTAACAAAAGACACTCAGGCTGCTGCAAGAATCAGCAGCACAGCAAACCTATCAACACCTAACACCTATACCAGTCCTGAAAAGAACTTTTGTGTACCAAATAGCTAGTGGTTTATCTCTCCCTACTCCACACAGGAACCTGTCCCTATCGTAACAGAAGAAAGAATGTAAAATGGCCACCGGATCGGGTGTATTTATAGGTTAGGGGGAATGTACAAGTGTCCATGTGCTGTCATGTCTCAATTGGCTGTCCTGTATCACATGATAAACGTGTCACCAAAGGTTAAAGTTCTTGTATACATTAAACACGTAAGTCCGCCGCGGCGAACGACGGAAAAAGGCGTTCGAACGTGCGGACCGCGAATGTCGGAAATTCGCCGCGAAACGACCGCCGGGCGAACCGTTCGGCCATCACTAATCCACACCCAGCCAGTCGGGTACCTTCGCCCAGCCCTTCAGTCAACAGTAGGGGGGAGGTAAGTGAGTAGCATGGGGTCCCAAACTCGGAACATAACTCCAAGGAGTTGGCCTATGTGGGGGAAGAGGCACAGCATTAGGTGTGAGCTCTCTGGTAAGACCCACCCCATAAAGTCAGAAGGGCATAGTGACATCAAGGATGTGCCAGCCCAGTGCAAAAATACCACAGCAGCAGTGTATAACAGTTTCAGAACAGTGTTCTTAAAATGGGGCATAATGGGCCCTGCAAATAAAACCAGATCAACTTAAACTTTGAAACTTTGAAATCGCAGGGGTCCTTCAGGTTCTCCCCTGAGAAGGGGAATGTGGCAGAGAATGCGCAGCTTCCTGGCGAGTATCAATTTGGGACCGGCGTCTGCTCCGACCCCTGTGACGGAAAGTGCACCAGGGTTGTGGTTGAGGTCGCATAGGAAGCGGGATTTCAGGTGTAGTTTTCCAATCAGGGACTACAATGGCTGGAAGACCCAGTTGTTGCAGGAACTGTGGTAGGTCTGGTGTGTATGTATTTATGTCTCTGCCAAATATGTTATACATTTTTTTTGCTTCAAGCAGCAAACATATAAAGGACAGATCCATCTAGAGCTGACATTGTATTTATTCCCAGTGTTTACATAGCATTAGATTGCTCTGTAGTATTTTACATTTTACTTACAATAACAAATTAGAGTGTAAACAAAAAAGGGGGAGAAGGAGAGAACGGACTATACCGGTGCCTGAACAAGGGTGTAATAATAAATCAATGATATCTGAAATAAAAATGGTGCACTGTTCCAAAACAAGACACAGGCTCTTGCCTGTCACATAGGCTATATGGGCTTATGGAGAAGAAAATGTTATATATTCATCATATATTGTCATACATAAAGGTATCTGCAAAATAACATATAGTGCTTAACATAGCAAATCACAATCCTAATAAATGTTCAAAAAACAACAAGCACCTTTTTTGAAAAAAAAAAAAAACTTCTATGGTGCAAGTTGAAAGATATGTAAAAAAGTCCAACATACAAATTCATATCAAATGATACTATTTAGAAAAAAAGTGTGATCCATCCCTATAGTAACAGCTGCTTGAGGATGGATGCTTGGAATATAAAGGAATTATATACAAAGAAGCAATGGTCATGGGACTTTACATGAGGCATATCACTTAAAAAAATGATCATACATAAAATACATATAGTTAGAAAACAAATTATAATCAAAATTGAACATTCCATGATTAAAAATACACAATGCAATTTTTAGGTATTAAAGCCATTAAAATGCCATAAAAACAAGCTGACATATCCAGGTAAGCATTATTGGTGAAATAAATTAGTTTTGTACTAATACATGATGGTATATGCATAAACAAAAACATGATAGATGTAACTTGTAAGGACCAAGCAGTCTTGACATGCTAAAAACTCTCTTTAAATAAGGAAAAGTGTGTTGGTGTGTGAGAGCTGGGTCCAAACTACCCAGATAAACATGGACGTGGAGAAACAAAGAAAAAAAAAAGGAAAAAAGAAGAAAAAAGTGGGAAAGGTGAACACACCACCAAGGTACACATGTTGGGAGAAAACTGTGGAATATAATAATCAAAAACAGTGTGAATCAGTAGGGTCACAGACACACCAGTGTGCTCCAGTGAAAAGGCTAGTTCCATGGAGTGGACTGAGATTTCTGTGCCTCTCTGATGAAGGGAGATTGTCCACTGGCCAGCCTGAGATACTGGGTGGGTCCCTGCCAGCACCCTCACATTGTGGTGCCACATGACACCACGAGCGGGGCATGTGCACATAACGCTGATGAGCAGGATGACACTCCTCACTCCACCCCAAGGACAGGGATGAAGGGGGGAGGTAATGCCGAGCATCACAACCCCGGGAGCAGACTCGGGCAAAGCAACCCCCCTGCAATATAAAGGGACAGGGTAATAGCAGAGTATGCGTTTATAATGATATTTTTTATTATGGTTAAAAACATCTGTAATCCTCTTGCCACAAAGCATGTAGAGCGAGAAGAAACAAGGCTAGGGACGGTGAATCACCTCCTCACAGCAATAATTCCATGTCTCAGAGACGTCGGAAGTGACATCACTGGCTCCGCACGATGTATTGCGTCACTTGTCACGTGACTTCCCCAGGGTAGGCTGCAAAATTGGCTCCTATGGGCTAAGGGCTTTTTATACAGGGTTTGCAGTTTATTTGATTTGTTTCGCACTAGTGGGTATTTGGATTGTCTGCGAGACAGTCTATTATTTTGCTTAGTTACATAGTTGAAAAAGGTTTCCTCCAAATATGTTATAAAAATGTAAAATTCAAGCAAACATTTAGAGGGCAGATCCATCTAGAGCTGAAATTGTATTAATTCCCAGTGTTTACATAGCATTAGATTGTTCTATGGTATTTTATACTTTACTTCATTTTCACACCAGTAATCCACCAGAGGAGTTTACAATATACTGTCTCATAGACAGTTCTGTTTGGTTGTAATCAAAATTTTCAATGCTCATTACAATGAAAAATTAGGGTGTAACGTTAAATCAATAATTCCCCCAAATAATAAAAAAAAGTACAAACCATATGCAAGAATGACACCCTTGTTAGGATTTTGCGAGAGAGGGCAGACATACAGTAAACTACAGAGGAGAAATGTCAACAACTGAGTCTTTCAGATTGAATGCTGGCAGGTTATTTAATCTACTGATGTCAACTGTAACTTGTAACTCATCGTATATTTATCATGCAAACAAAAACTACAAAATACATCTAATCGAAGGGCTGCATCCAACATAGGAGCACATAAACAGGATGCATTGAAGCTGTGTGGCTATATAAAAATTGCCACCCTTACATGTGACTCACAGTTCAGCCTTGTGCATTGACAGTGACATGGACATGACATTAGCAAGGCAAAGCAATATTTAGCCCTTTATATACTGTGATGAATCAGGTCTTTTACACTGAAGCACAGAGGCAGCATTAAAGCTTAGACATTCCTTTGTTCTTGTTTGCAGCAAAAGCTACAGAAAGTAACACTCACGAGCACTGCCCCTGGATTCTGATGAATCCCCTTGCAATGTACATGCTCTGTAAGCCAAATGGATTCTTTGTGCTTAGTATACAAATATGCTTTTAGTCAGTGACCAAGATGTAGCAGTTGATGTACATTTTAAAGGAAAAATATACTGCATGCCAATTTAGTTAACAAGTAAGAACACCACATCCATTTAAGAACATCCATTTAAACTGGCAAGTGTTAAAGGGGACCTGTATTTAGGTAAAAGCAGAGACTGCCATGTCTGAAAAAAATTAGTTTCTTGGCTGTTTCTGGCTTCAGCCCTTTCTGAGTCACTGATATGAATCTAACAAGGTGACTAGGAGTGAATTCAGAGTTCCCACTTTGCATTAGTGTTTTCAGGAGGAAAGTCCTATGTTGCCTCAGTACAGGTTTCCTTTAAAATCCAACTCCAACCAAAACAATTTTTTTAAGAGTTGGGACAGAGTGGGGTAAGGTTAGCTCCCCTGACATGTTTTGGTTGCTCATTTCCTACTTATGCCCCGTACACACGAGAGGGATTAAGTCTGACAGACCTCCAAAGGAGTTCCGCCGGAGTTCCGCCGGAGTTCCGACGGAGTTCTGGCGGACTTTTCGACCGAACGGACTTGACCACACACCATCACACCAAACTCCGACGGAGTCGAACGTGATGACGTACGACTGGATTCGACGTAGGAAGTTCCTAGACAGTAGCCAATAGCTGCCCTAGCGTCGGTTTTAGTCCGTCGGAGTAGCACACACACGAGCGGATTTTTCAAAGGGGACCGGGTCCGGCGGAGTTCCGGCGGGAAAATTTAAAGCATGCTTCATTTCTAAAGTCCGTCAGACTTTAGCTTCGCTAAAGTCCGTTGCAGCCCACACACGATCGGATAGTCCGCCGGACTCAGTCCGTCGGAGTTTGGATGTCGAAAAGTCCGCTCGTGTGTACGGGGCATTAGTGACACTAGGCACAAGAATCCAGAGCAATGAAGGGAACAATGTTTTAATCACATTAGCACTCCCACATTTGTGATGCAATGCAGAGGAAATGGCAAGGCAATAATTGGACATTGATTGAGCTGGAACAAGAAGTTAGATGTCCTTTTGGTGATTGGGAACAAGTTAGGTGAATGAATACATAGACATGGACATAGAGGAATTGATCAGCCATGACATTACAAATTGCAGTCATAACATACGAGCCCATTATTACAAGGTAAGGCAAAAAAAAAAAAAACAAGATGTATAGCTACACTAATACCTAGGTAAAACAACAAAAACATTTTAAAGTGTACAATGCCTTTAGGGTTTCCATTAAACTGTGTGGCCATAGAAATTTGAGTGCTATGAAATATCAAGATTATATCTTGAGTACGTGGTCTGCCCTAAAGTGTAAAGCCAAATCTTTTCTTTTGGTTTTAAATACTGTAAGTGATTGGAAATCCACATTTTTATAGTTGTCACCATAGGAGTTTCAAAAGGAACATGCCCACGGTGACTCGCTAGCTGGAAAAAGTTCCTTATTTGAAGGAAGAGCAGAGAGGAGAGAGTTTCCATTGGGGAGGTGAAACAGGGCTGGGAAACAATTATCACAGCCTGCAATACTGCTAGCCACTCCTAACGAAAAGCTCCAAATCTAGCTGATTGGAAACACAAGCAGATACAAATCTTGCATATAATCTGGTGAACTCTAATGCTTCAATCACACAGGCATTTGTCCACATTGAGTATATATTATTTCTATTGCATTTCAGGTCAGTGGCAAGACCTTAACCTTGTAGCTCTCCTACAACAACAGTCCAGCACTATATCCACTGGAGCATTTGCATTTTACAGAGCAAAGTAGGACTGGCCATAGAGGAATTACTTTAACGCATCTGAGCAGCTTAAACATGTAATGCAATGTGTGTGAAACAAAAATTCCTTGTTTTTTGGCAAAGCTTGCTAGAAAGGGTAAATAGCAGTGTGCAGAGGGTTCATGCAGAATCTTTAGTAGCCATGTTGAGAATTCCAGTGGCAAGAATCATGGTAAGTAATTACTGACTTTCATTGCAGTGTACGGGCTTGGCGGCTGCAGAAATCCACTATCAGCTGTCAATCTCAGCTGCAGCAATAAGTAGATTCTTGCTACTTAGGTTTTCGGAGTGGCAAAATACCCATGCAAATTTAGCCTAATGCCGCATACACATGGTCGGATTTTCCAATGGGAAATGTTGGATGTGAGCTTGTTGTCTGAACATTTACTGTCGGACTTTCCGCCAACAAATGTTTGCTAGCAGGTTCTCAAAGTTTTGCTGGTGGAAAGTCATATTGTGTGTACACAAGTCCGCACACACAAAAGTTGACGCATGCTCGGAATCAAGTACGAGCCAGAAGCACATGGTCTTGTAAAACTAGCATTCATATTGGAGATATCACATTCGTCACATGGCAAATTTTGAAATCGCTCAATACAGCGCATTCTCTTCTTCTTTATAATGCTCCGATAAAGAATCTGCTTTGCTGATGATATTCATGGAGTTCTGACCACCATATTTTTTTATTATTTCTCGTGATCTCCTGAATAATATTTGTTTTTGTTGTTTTTTTTTTTCTTTTGTTCTACAGATTTTTTTTTATCTCGTGATCTCCGGAATAATCTTTTTTTTCTAGTGATCTCCATATTTTTAATATTTTGTTTTGATTTTTTCTCGTGACTTCAACAATATTTTTTTTCTTTTTTTTCTAGTGATCTCCCTATAGTTTTTATTTCCTTTTATGTGTCAAGTTACCACAACACCATTATTGTCTTGTATTTTTTAACCCCAAAGATACAACTATGTTGGTGTCCATTTTTAATTTGACATTGTATTTTTGAAATGTACCTGCCTACTCACAAATAAACTGTCCTTTTTTAAGTAAAACACATAGCCAAGTATTTGTCAAAAAAAAAATTTGAAATTTAGTAGGGGTCATAACAAAATAAAGAGGAAGGCAACGCTGGAGAAACAGTTGGAATTGGTAAAGCTTTTGTACCCCAGGGCAGACATCAATTATTTGAGTGTCAAAATTGGTAACTCGAGGAGTCCATTTAATAGGGAGCACAATACGGTCCAGGACTCTGAGAGATCGACAGCAGATGACATATATGCCCCAAGGCTGTGGCCTTACAACAGCCTGTGTCTTTTGCCAGACTGCACCAAACCAAGGCCATCACTCTCAACGCCTCCTTCCACGCTTCCTTCCATGCTGCTCTGGTGGGTTGGGTGGTTGTGGTGTTGGGGGTGTTGCTGGAGGTGGTGGAGGAGTATGGTCCAACTCACACAGATGGGTTTTTTTTTCTGAGTTCGCCCATTGTCCCCTTGTTTAGGGCCTTCAAAATGATTTCCTCACAGATTGTGCATTGGCCCTCCTCTATGTGTTCCAGTTTGCTTGCTGTCACACAGCCAAATGCCTTGTGGCCACAAGGGGTAGTGTTAAGTGCTGCAGTAGCCTGGCGAAGGAAAACAGTCGCTGACTACTCCAGGTTCCTCGCCTTCCTGGTCTTTTTGGTTGGAGGGCGGAGGGGAGGAACCTGGGATTCCGTCAGGCTGCTTGCCACGGCCTCCACCTGGCTGAGACTTTCCTGTATATGAAAATGGTACATAGTTTTAGTTTTTTGGTCATCGATCACACAAAATTGGGAGCTGTTGTAAATTGAATGTTAACAAATAGAAAAGACTATCATTCTGACCTCAGCATTTTTCATTCTTGTCCCAATCATTTTTGGCTACTACTGGCTATTGATATGTAAACCACTTTGTTAAATCTGAAATTAGTGATCAATAACATCTAGTTATCCTCATTCAATTTTTGACAAGAAATATGTTCAGCAATGCTATACCTGGCTCAAGCTGGGCTCATCCACATCTTCTTCCTGGGTAGAAGGCACAGGTTGTACTTCAGGAGCCTCAGCTGATGTGGAAGGAAGTGTTGAAGTGTAGATAGTGATGGCCTGGGTTCCATCTGGTTGGACAAAATGCGCAGTTTGTCATAGTACCACAGCCTGAGGACATATACATCATCTGCTGCTGCTCCGGATTTCATGGAATCCTGGACCTTCTTGTGCTCCCTATTATATGTGCTCCTCAGGCTACCAATTTTGGCCTTCAAATAGTTGATGTCTGCCATGGGATTCACCGGCCTCACCAATTCCAACAGTTTAGCCAGTGCTGCCTTCCTCTTTTGCCTGTTGGAGTAGTCCCTGTGTTGGACTTGCCAGAGACATGGCTGCTCCCTGTACATAAATTATATATAATGTTGCGCTAAGTAAACGTGAATGGTGTGAAGCAATCAGAAAATTGTGATTTGTAAAAGAATTGAAATACAAAGATATGCATAAATCATATAAACCAATTTAGAGCTATCCCATATAGAAATCACCCTGAAAATTTTAAACTCGTATTAGGTTCAAAACAACCAAAATGAAAAAAAATTACAAATATAAATATATAAATGCAAATATAAATCTAGTCCCAAAAACAAGATAATCAATCTTTCTCTCAAAGTTTGATAGTGCTTCCAAATCTTGAACAATTGTCTCTTCCCGGTGTTGCAAAGACAGGTTGGACTCTTACCCCAGCTGATGGACTCCAAACAAACGGAGTCAATAGCTCCGGCAGAAAAGACCCTCTCCGGGGATTGCCATATGTTATCCGGGTATACAGTCCACTACAAACTTGTAAGCCTCCAGAGCGTCCTCACATGCAAGCCCCTCGGAGATTCCCGACAGGAGCCGACGACTTCCGAAAATAGCCGATTCACCTCCCTTCGTCTCGGGTAACGCTGAGAGGATGGACAGGTTAGCCGACCAATCTCTCGCAACCTCCGATAGCTTCCTGTCACAACTGGAAGAGCTCTCAGATGCAAAACTACACGCGGAGGCTCCTCAATGTACGAACCTGTAGTAAGACACAAAATGGGGAAAGGGAAAAAAATGGTCTCCAATCGTGAACGTACCGTTTGAAAAATTGGGCTTATTTATTTAATTAAAATCAGATGAGACCAGGGGTATGAGCAACCATGGCCAAAATACAAAAGGTTATTATAGCAAAAAACTGTGTAAAAAAACAGTTCAAAATAAGAACAAATATACACCCGTGCTAGGGGATAATCTAAACATGGTGGTATCAGCATAAACAGCCCGACATGTTTCGTAATACCTTACGTCCTCTTGGGGCCTGTACATGTCTAGGAATTTGGGCAGGAAGTCCGGGTCAGTGAATTTATTCACCATTTTAGCTGCAAGACATGACACAAGACAAACCCTAATGTCAGGCTAAACTCTCCTAATCTTTTCCCAATATAGGCCTCAATATATGAGCAGTATAGGCCACTAACCACTGATGCCCCAAGTTACAATTGTACCTTTGTTTGCGTGATCTGAACTTACGATCCTCCATCCTCCACTCACAGTACTCACATATGCCTGCATATTTATAATACATGGTGTATTTCTTTTATTTTTAGGGGATGTGGATGTTGTGGAAGAAGAAACTCATTTCAGCAGTGCAAGTGCACAAGTCCTCATCAGTGAGATCATGGTGTGCAAAGGGGATTTAGACAACCTGAAGCAAAATATCAATGATGTTCAAAAAAGACTCAGCAACATCATTGATGTTTTATGCAAAATCGAAACCCCCAACAAATGTAAATGTTGTCGTTATTGTTGTACGTTTTTTAAACGTTTTAAAGTTTTGACAAAGCCAAATTTTGAAGATGCACACAGTGTGTCAACATGTGCTATCTGCCATCATGGGATATCAATGTTCCCGTTTTGTGGGTGCAACATCTTCCTCACAACTAAAGTAGGTGAGAGGAAGGGGTTGCACCCCCGAATCACGTTCATTGGTTCCCCATGATGGGAGCTAGCACATGTAAACACACTGTGGCTTATTTAAAAAAACAACAACACTTTGCACTAAAAGTGCAATGCAAGTGCACCTGAAAGTGCACTTGTAGGGCAAAGTTGATTGTCCTTTCTGAAATAAGGCCCAGTTTGTCAACATGTGCTAGCTCCCATCATGTGGGATCAATGGACATTTCAGGGGTGCAACCCCTTCCTCTCACCTACTTTAGTTGTGAGGAAGGGATTGCACCAACAAAATGCGTACATTGATATGCCATGATGGCAGATAGTACATGTTGACACACAGGGGGTTATTTACGAAAGGCAAATTCACTTTGCACTGTAAGTGCACTTGAAAGTGCACTGCAAATGCACTTGGAAGTGCAGTCGCTCTAAATCTGAGTGGAAGCTCTGCAGATTTTATCATCCAATCATGTGCAAGCTAAAATGCTGCTTTTTATTCTCCTTTGCATGTCCCCCTTGGATCTACAGCGACTTTACTTCCAAGTGCACTTTCAAGTGCACTTGCAGTGCAAAGTGGATTTTCCTTTTGTAAATAACCCCCACTGTGTGTTTTGTGGCTTTAGCAACATATGTGTAGGGAAAAGACACACATTTTAGGTATGGGATCATGAGGGAAATGTCAATTTTGAGTCCCAGTTTGTGTGCATCTTCAAAATTTGGCTTTTACTGGAGTGAGATCACCCCATCTGATGAAGGCAAAATCAACACAGTTCTGACATACTAATGTCTCATATGGCCTTCACTTTATTAAAGTTGAACTTTGTAAGTTCCTGAGTTGGGGAAATTTGCCTTTAGTAAATAACCCCCACTGTGCTGTTAAATTTGCCTAAATTGGGCCATTTTTGGGACTACAAGCAATAATTCATGGAATTGAAAAGGATGATTATTTTTATCATTTAATCCATTACATACATTAACAACAAAAACATTGGGGTTTATTTACTAAAGGAAAGTCCACTTTGCACTGCAAGTGCACTTAGCAGTGCAGTTGCTGTAAATCCGAGGGGGACATGCAAGGAAAATAAAATTGGATGATAAAATCAGCAGAGATTCCCCTAATTTCAAATCTTCCTCTCAGAGTTACAGTGACTGCACTTCCAAGTGCACTTGTAGTGCAAAGTGGATTTGACTTTAGTAAATAAACCCTATTGCTTGTGTGTGTGTGTAGCAAACCCATAGCACAACAGAACATAATAGTTAGCTGAAGAAGAGATTGTTACCTCATGTATCAAATAAGTTACGTTTGAACTATTGAAAAAACGGCCAAAAATAAAAGGCCATTGGAGAACCTAGGATACAGATAATAAACACCAGCAGTAAATTAAATGAAATATGATTTTAGTTTTTCACAGAAAATGTATTAGAATGAGCTTACAGATTCTCTGGCATATCAAATGCCCCCTACCCACGAAGTACTCCACATAGCTTTTCCGTACTTCGCAGACACTTTGGGGGGGAAAGCCAGGACGGCCAGCTTCAAGCGCCATCATTGTTTCTGCCGATGAGTTGGCCTCAGTCGCAACTGAGGCCAGATAGTTACATAGTTAGTCAGGTTGAAAAAAGACACAAGTCCATCCAGTTCAACCACAAAAAAAATAAAAATAATAATATCAAACAATCCCATATACCCAATTCTATACCCACAGTTTATCCAGTTGGCTGCATTCTTATGCAGAAAATTATGTAGAATTCAGGAGCTTAAAATGATGTGGTTCAGTTTGTATTCTGCCATATTTATGGAAAAGACGTCAGTTTTCTCATAGGGAATGGCCTCCCCAAAGGAAAGGCCTCATCCGCCACAAAGACAAATGGGAGGCCCGCCACATTATCCGCTGGAGGTGGCAAGCCCAAGCTGCCATGCTGGAGAAGCCTGTAAAATTCATTCTGGGCGACGTCTCCTTCATCCGACATACGGCCATTTTTCCTCATGTCCAGGAACTCATAAGACGCCGACACCACCACCAACAACACAATACTACTGTACCACTTGTAGTTGTAGTAGTATGACCCTAAGTAGGGTGGTGGGACAATTCGTACGTGCTTCCCATCTATTGCACCACCGCAGTTAGGAAAGTCCCACTGCTGGTCGAATTAGGAGGCCGCAGTCTACCATTCCTGTGGGTTGGAAGGAAACCATGGAGTCAAACAAGAAAAAAAAAATTTGTACTTTTGCACATAACATTGCAAGCAGATTACACACAAACATTCTTGACCAACATAAGTAGAACATTTATTGAAATGAGTATTTGAAGACAAAAGTATAAGGTACACTTATCAGATTCCTCCCCCTCTGATGGCCCATTGGAAAACTTTTATGGTGGGGGGAGATGTTTTGGAAAGGTAACTGTCTCCACTTCATTGAGAGATGAATGCATAAATAATGTGTGTTACTTTGGCCATCCCCTCCTTACTAACACTATTGGCAGCTCACTGTACAGGTAAGAAGTGTGATGATCCAAAAATATGAATACATACTGTCCAAATTGAAGCACATTTTTACATTCTGCAGTTACCTATCAAGATAATAGGAGAAAAAAATTGAAACCAGTAGCATTCGAAAGTATTGAGGCAGACCCTTGCACTACATGCTATGGTGACTTCATCCATAAATCTGACCACAAAAGAGGTAGGTATAGTGTGTATTGGGTTTGGCAAAGTCAGTAGATAGAGGATTGGTATCAGCTGACTTAGCAGTTGGGGAGGGGGTTCCTAATGAGTTTGGCCCAACAAAAAAAAAACATCTGGCACTTTGCATGAATTTAAGCACACATATAACATGTGTACAGATTTTAGGGGGTGTTTAGGGGAAAGCAATACTATGGAGCTGACAAATTACATTGCTAAGTGACTAGGCTAGAGGTGTATGTGCCCAGAAGAGCATGCCGGGGAAGTTAATGAAGGAAAATATGCATGAAAGCCCAACACCAAACCCCTGCACAGCACAAACTCTACGACGAGTACGTGCACGAAACATGGCTTCAAAGCGGTCGGCTGGTCATAACGGACTAACAGAAAGCACCAATAAACAGCAAGGCCTGAAAGAATGAACTGAAAAACAGAAACGAGCGGACAATAAGCACTGAAAATCAAAGCGTACTATATCAAGATATAGTCCGCAATGACCAATAAATGCGAACAGACTACACACATTGATAAGCAGATACGCATCGACAAGCACAAACTGTAGAACAGTAACGATCTGAAGCACAAATCTGCAAAGCGCAAATTGTCTCTAACCAAACTTCTACTAACACGCGATCAGGGCTGGACTTACCATTGGGCTTGACTGGGCTCAAGCCCATGGGCCCCGCCCAATAAGGGGCCCCGTCAAGATACATAGGCTCGGCTCCACTCACAGTTACGCCCAGTCCCGCCTTATGATGAACATAATACAGGGCAGCCTTTCTCAACCTTTTCAAGAGAGAGTAACCCTTAAAATAGTTCTCCGGTCTCGGGGGAATCCCTGCTAAAAATTAGAAATCTACAACTCAAAATCTACAATAGTTTGATGGTCAGTGGGAAGAATGGTCCTTAAACTTGGAAGAATTACCTCCATACAGGTAGCTAAAAATATCAATGGTGTCAGTGGGAACCTATCTGAGAGGCAGAAATTGCCCAATGCTGAAGGAACCCCTAGAAACCTTTGGAGGAACCCTAGGGTTCCACGAAACCCTGGTTGAGAATCAGTGACACAGGGACTGGGTGTGACTGTGAGCCGAGTCGAGTACACTTGGCTTCGCTCTGGACTGCGAGAGGGACCGAGAGCTGTCGACAGGACTCTGTATCTCGGTGGTGTCATTTTTAAACTTCAAGACTGCAATGACAAGGCTGCAAATGACACTGGGGCAAGGCTACACTGACAAGTGTAGATGGACACTGATCAGGCTGCATTGATGGGCATTTAAAAGTTTTTTCCTTAAACTTCCCTGCTAAAAAAAAATTTCCTTAAAATTCCCTCCTAAACTTGGGGTGCGTGTTATACGCTGATAAATATGGTAATGTATAGAAGGTATGGCCTGAAAGTGACTCCAGCCTAGGGGCCCCCACCACCCTAAGTCCTGCCCTGCACATGATAAACACGAGATCAGCACAAGGACCCCAAAGGGTGCCGCACGTGGTGCTGAACTTCCCTTTTCTAGTCCCATCGTACGCGGCTTACGTCACTGCGTTCTTGACGACCAGAAATTCCAACAACTTGTCCGACCGTGTGTAGGCAACACCAGTTCCAGACTAAATCCATCGGAAATTATTCGACGGATTTGGTGATCGGAATGTCCGACCGTGTGAACGGGGGCTTAGGCCATAAGATGCAAATCTCAGACATTTCTTCTGCAATTATCCAAAAGAGGTGAAAACCTAACACTTGTTGTCTGCTCTCACAGCTCAGGATATCCACTACCAAAGGGCTTATCCCTTCAGATTGCTATTCCAATATCATGGAAAAATCCACTCGCACTCTTCTTTCCCAGAAGGTGAAAATTTGGTCCTGGAGTTGGGCTTTATTTCCACCAGTCCCTATTCTTCACAGAGACTATCTTGAGAGGGATTTCTACCTCTCTCGCCTTTGTGGTCCACATTGATACCAAAAAAGCCCAGATGTCCTTGGTAAATACCTAATGAGCCATTATAAAACACAGAATTGCTTAAGCCCTTGGGCTGCCTTCTTTTAAATCTCCATGACTGTGGAACTTGAATCCAGTTCTATGAATGACACACCTTAAAGTTTATGCCTAGACCTGCTCTGTTTTTGGGTCTTTACCCACTGTTTGATTTTGTGCTTTGCAAAGGTCTTAAACCTTCCCTTTTTTCTCTTACTTTTGTTTTTATTTTTGAACTTTTTCTGTACACCTATATTATTCACTATAGTGCTGTTGTTATAAATTGTTTAACAATTGCCTTACTACTACTTACTACTGCCTGAGTCTCCTTTAGTCCTTGGCCTTCGACCCAGTCTAGATGATTAACATCTGTCGGTCCTAGTTAGGTCTGTTTTTCTTGAACATTTGTTTTATTGCCATTACACTCAGTGTGTTTCACTCTTGGCATGTTTTTCTTACCTTTTCTCTTTTATTTTCTAGTCGTTTTATTCTATTCTTTTTGAGGGCTCTTCACAGGCCTCACACGTCTCTTTATTCTTTTTGTCTCTAGTAGGTCCATGCGGGTGAGTACACTGGCAAATTTCCATTCACTTACCTATGACTACTTTAACTGCCATTTTGTCATCACATGTCTAATTTCTCACAAATTCTCCTTCAAAAAATATTAAAGCTTTTACTTTTTACAGATCCTGACATAATCATTCATTCCAAAAAATATCTCCACAGAGACTTCCCTATTTGTTATTTGGCCAATGCTGCTAAAAAAAAAAAAAGAGGAGTATCCCTCTGCCTGCCTAAGCATATGCTTTTCACATAAACTAAAGTCATTAGGGATGGGAACAGATGCTACCTGCCAGCAAAAAGTTATATAGTATCCTTTCTAGTTGGTTAGTGCATTTCTAGTATGCTTCAAACTCAGGTCAACTGAAATTCTTACATTCCCTTTTTCAGTGTCTTTCCTCAGAGATTGAGCGACATGTGCTTCTAGCAGGAGATTCCAAACTCTCCTTAGATGGTATGCTGGACAAATCCCACTCCACCACTTATAAATCTCCTTTGAAATATAGTTGTAAACATGCGACCCTGCTCTTTCAAAAGGGTTTAGTAGATGCCTGGAGGGAAGTTAATCTTACTGCATGGGATTGCCCCCTCTATTCCAGAGCACGCAGTCAATATTCCAGAATCAATCAATGTTTTTCTTGTTTCAGGATTGCTTTCCAAACTCCAGACAGAGTAAATACCATCAACTCCCTGGTCTGACCATGATCCCATTTTGATATCTCTTTGTAACCTTACATTTAAAGCCATAAAATCGATTGGTGCTTAAATGAATCACTGTTAACCACTTGCTTACTGGGCACTTAAACACCCTTCCTGCCCAGACAAATTTTCAGCTTTCGGTGCTCTCACACTTTGAATGACAATTACTCACCCACAAATAGAGCTTTCTTTTGGTGGTATTTGATCACCTCTGGGGTTTTTATTTTTTGCGCTATAAATGAAAAAAAGACCGAAAATTTTGAAAAAAAAACACATATTTCTTTGTTTCTGTGACAGAATTATGCAAATTATTAATTTTTCTTCATAAATTTTGGCCACAATTTATACTGCTACATATCTTTGGTAAAAATTACCCAAATTAGTGGATATTATTTGGTCTTTGTGAAAGTTAGAGAGTCTACAAGCTGTGGTGCGAATCGCACAAAATTGATCACATCTGATGTACTGGTAGCCTATCTCGCTTCTTGTGACTCAAACAAGTCAGGAAAGTACAAATACCCCCCAAATGACCCCTTTTTGGAAAGTAGACATTCCAAGGTATTTAGTAAGAGGCATGGTGAGGTTTTTGATGTTGTCATTTTTTCCCCACAATTCTTTGCAAAATTAAGATTTTTCATTTTTTTTTTTTCACAAAATTTTCGTTGTAATAGGTTATTTCTCTCACATGGCATGTGTATACCACAAATGACACCCCCAAAAAAATTCTGCTACTCCTCCTGAGTATTACAATACCACATGTGTGGGACTTTTTCACAGCCTGGCCACCTAGAGAGGCCCAACATGCAGGGAGCGCCATCACGTGTTCTAGGAGCATAAATTACACATCTAACTTGTTGACTACCTATTACACTTTTGAAGGCCCTGGAGCACCAGGACAATGACACGTGACACTGATGACATATGGCACTGATACGTGGCAATGATGACACTTATACGTGGCACCGATGACACGTGGCACTGAAGACAGATGGCACTAATATGTGGCACTGATGACAGATGGCACTTATACGTGGCACTGATGACACGTTGCACTTATACGTGGCACTGATGACACGTGGCACTAATACGTGGCACTGATGACAGATGGCACTAATACGTGGCACTAATACATGCCACCGATGACAGATGGCACTAATACGTGGCACCGATGACGCGTGACACTGATGACAGATGGCACTGATAAGTGGCATTGATGACATGTGACACTGACAACAGATGGTACGTGACACTGACAGGTGGCACTGATGACAAATGGCACTGATACATGGCACTGATGACAGATGACACTAATATGTGGCACTGATGACAGATGGCACTATGTGGCACTGATGACACGTGGCACTGATGACAGATGGCACTGGGGACAAATGGCACTGACAACAGGTGGCACTGGGGACAGATAGCACTAACAGGTGGCACTGGGGGCAGGTAGCACTGGGGTGGATGGCACTGGGGCAGATGGCACTGGGGCAGGATGGCACTGGGGCAGGATGGCACTGGGGGAGGATGGCACTGGGGAGGATGGCACTTTAACTTTTTTTTTTTTTTTTTTACACTTACGGCCGCTGCAGCCATTCATCTCTCCACTCTCACACTCTGTCTGTGTGAGGAGGGAGAGAGAGTGGCGCTGAGAGATGATCTCATATGTTTACATATGAAATAATCTCCCATTGGACATGCCTATCGCGCTGTAAATGGCCGCTGTGATTGGCCGTTTACAGCGATCTGTGTTTGCCTGTCTCCGGGGGACACAGCAAAAACAGAACTTCCCCGATGCGCGCCCGCGGCGGCGTGCATTGCGGAAGTAAACAACAGGACGTCCAGGGACGGCCTCCCGGACAAAAGCGCCTGCTCTACGGCCATCATTCGGCTATAGGGCGGGCGCGAAGAGGTTAAGCTGCAAATCGTATTGTTTTTTTTTTTTTCAATTCTTTATTTTCGCAATATAGTGATACAGTCTTCCATATCTAAACACGTACACACTTACATCTTATGTTTAACACAGTGCCATTCATCATTTAATCGTGCTTAATTTATTCTATTACATTTCCATATTTCCTTCTATTCACTATTACTTTTTCCTTAACCTGGGATAGCCCTGGCTATCTATATTAAAGAAAGAGAAACAAACAAACACAAATAAATAAATTAATAAATAAAAAGTAAAGAGAGAAAAGGGAAAGGAAGAGAGAGAAAAAATAAATAAAAATAAATGTTTTTTCTTTTTCTTCCGTCCTCCCCCTCCCCTACCCCTCCCAAAAATTACAGACCCTCCCACAAGAAGTTAAAATACAAGAAAACATTGAGATTGAGCTTTGTTTTAACCCTGTGTTGTGACGCAGCTAATGTGTCTCTGCACCTTAACCCTGCCAGAGAGAAGCATGGAAGGATTTTCATATCTACATTCCAGACGAGGAACAAAATGGTAGGACAGGGGTATTATAGTGACAGGATGACCCCAGGCCAGAATGTGGATGTAACAAAAAAGAAAAGAAAGAAAAAAACCCCTATCTAAGGATTTTGTTCCCTATATATAATATAGGGCTTCCACACTTCATGATACCTATCTTCTTGCTCTCTCAATATCATAGTCACATTTTCCATTTGTTGTATCTCCGATACCCTGCTCATCCATTGTGATTTGGTTGGAGCCACCGTGGTTTTCCATAAAGCTGGAATGCATGCTTTTGCTGCTGTAAGCAAATGCCTTAAAAGAGACTTTTTATCCGGTGCAATACTTCTGGGGTCCTGTACCATCTGGACAAAATTTTATAGCCCCCTTCTTGGTATCTAGTTGCGTGAACATGAAGATCTTATTTTTCTGTATATCTGAGAAAGTGACTCCTAGGTCACTTTCCCAAGCTCGTAAGAAAGCCGAATCTTGTGAGGCTTCTTATTCCATCCGCAACGCATACATCGATGAAAGGGAGTGTTTCAGTGGTTTACCTTTTAAGCATATCTGTTCAAACCCAGATAGTGTCCTAATCACCGGTATTCGCTGCCTACTTAATCGGAGAAAAGCATTTAGCTGTACTCGCCTGAATGGGTCCAAGTCCTCCCTAAATTCTTGTTCGATCTCTTCCTTATACATTACATGATTATCAGTTGAGAAATGTATAATCCTACTGATTCCCTTTCGTCTTGGGTCCCTAAAACCCTGATCTGTCAAGCCTGGCTGAAAACTCGGGGTGCCCAAGATTGGTATCATAGGGCTTGGATGTTCTGATATCCTAGTTTTCTTGAATAACTTTTGGACTGTCTGTAGTGTGGCACCCACTGTCGGATGTCTACGTACCTCCCGTGGAATTTCTACATCTGAGAGCCACACTATTCCTTCCAGGGGTATCGGGATTATTGCTTGTTCCATATATATCCAAGGTTTTTCTTTTTGGAGTCTACACCAATCTACTACCCGTGCTAAATGTGATGCCTCGTAATAGCTGGATCTGGGAATCCCACCCCTCCTCTCTCTTTTGGTAATATCAAAATATCTCTGCGTATTCTCGCTTTTTTACCTGCCCATATAAATTTCCTAAGTCTTGATCTCAGATCTCTCAAAAATCTTACAGGGAGCTTTATAGGTATGGACTGGAACAAATATAGCAGCCTCGGCATTAGGTTCATTTTGATAATATTAATTCTCCCAAACCATGTAAAAAACATTTTATCCCATCGTTGAAAATCTAACTTGATCTGTCGTATTAGTGGGATAAAATTTAGTTCGAACAATCTGTTCAACTTATTTGATATTTTAGTCCCTAAATAGCATATGTGGGAATCCGTCCATCTAAACGCAAAATGCGCCGCTAGCTGGGATTTCATTACATTATTCATTTCTACCCCCATCGCTTCCGATTTACTGTAATTTACTTTAAAGTTAGATATCTCTCCATATATGCGCAGCTCTAGTAACAAAGAAGGTAAGGAAATCCCTAGGGAGGATATGAAAAACAGCAGATCATCTGCATATGCGGCCAATTTATGTTCATTTTTTTTATTGAAATGCCCTTGATATCAGGATTAGCCCGAATTGTTCTCAAGAAAGGTTCTAATGTGAGAATGAATATGATAGGGGAGAGTGGACATCGGACATACAGAATAGTTCAGACATTATCTCATTTATCTTTACCCTAGCTTTTGGGCAAGAATATAAACTATCAATCTAATTCTGCATCCCATTTTTTAGTCCTATATGCTGTAACGTAGCTCTCAGGAATGTCCACCCTATCAAATGCCTTCTCTGCATCCGCCGATATAAGTACTAGCGGTTTTTGATAGTATTGTGCTATATATAGAGCATTGATAACTCTTTGCGTATTTTCTCTTCCCTCCCTGCCAGGGGTAAATCCCACTTGATCTGGATGTATTAAAGCTGGAATAAATGGCAGAAGTCTATTCGCAAGTATTTTTGTTAAAATCTTGAGGTCTACATTTAGTAAAGAAATTGGGCGGTAGCTAGCACATTGAGTTGGATCTTTCCCTTCTTTCGGGATCACAGTTATATAAACCATTAGCATTTCTGGTAGCATCCTTTGCCCATCCCGTATAGAGTTAAATGCCTCTCTAAATTTTGGTGCCAGTTTTTCAAAACAAAGGAAAAAAATTTGTGTAGCGCTTCAATAGTAATAAGTGTAATCAACATAGATTATAAAATAATCAAATACCAAAAATCATATAATTAATAATTTGAGAAAAGAGTCCATGAGATGGGCACCAATTTCACAATGAAGCTGGTATGGAGATGACTGGACCGTCATAAGGCAAGAACAGGTCACTAAGCAGATTTATTCATGTAGGCCAGCTTGTCTGTAAACGTCAAAGAGGGTAGATAAATACTTCTTACCGACTCTGTTGGACTCACAAAGTCATATGACAGTTGAGTCTGAAAAGGCTTGAGGTCTCACTCTGGGACCAGGGAGTATATGGAGGGAGGTCCGTTAGACTGGTGGAGGAACTTCAAACGGCTGTGTGCTCAATGGCGTATTTCACAGATGGAACATCGAGGTAGTTTGGAATCCAGCTCAGACACGGTCCATTACACCAATACTCCAATCACCCCAAGTGGGGAGGGAAATGTTTGGGGGTTTTGACCACAAAGAAAAGAAAAAAGAAAAAAGAGCTCCACATGGTGCGGGTCAAACGGTATAAAATGCGAATTTATTGAAGTCAAAAAGTTATTAATGACTTGGTGATCACAAAAATAGAATAAAATGAAGTTAAAAGCAATGTAGGGTGCCAACAGCTAGCCCAACGCGTTTCGACATAAATGTGTTCGACAGGGGCATGTTGGAGCCCGCCACATTGCTAACAAATATATAAGGGGTCAGAGACAGTTCCGCCTACAAAGGGGCGGAGACTCCTGTCACGGACCGCCTTTCACAAATACAATGAACAATTAGATCAGGTCAAGATAAATATGTTCAAACGCAATAATCAAATACACATATCGTCTAATATAACCCTTCTATTCACATAAGTAGTTAATTTAGATTTAGTGATAGTGAAGGATGGATCGAATAATCTATATACCAAGTAAATCAATTGCATATATTGATCTAGGCCTCTTCCAAAGGAGTCTGATATAACCACAGGGCATGTGCAGAAATACATCTAACACTAATATGAAGATATCAGCCACACAACATTACCTCAATATAGATTATGTTATACCATCGCCTGGGAGGACTGATTCACATTTATATTGTGTCACAAATGTAACTGAGGGAATCAAGAAGGTGGTATCTCATGGTGATCGGTCGTTATGTAAGTTAGATGTTTCTTGCTTGTTTGTTGGCGGTATACAGCCGAAAATTGTATATTCGTAACCATGGTAACTGGTATTACGTGTTATTTCATAGGCCAGAGATTCCGATCAGGTGACCGGAAAACGTCATGGCGTGCAGTGTAGCGGAGAAGCCTCCACCAATCACTCGATGTACATATCACATGACAGGATGTGGGAGTGACTGTGGAGGGCGGCCGTCCGCAGAATAGGGGCGTATGCGTGTAAACGTCAGCTAGTCCATCGCTATGCAGGCATGTGAGAGCGGGGAGGGGCGTCCAAACTTGGCGCCATTTCCCCCTAGTGTACGTCACACGCCGCAGGGCATGGCGAGCGGCACCGAATCGAATCTAAGCGATCACATGTGTGACGACATTACGCATGCGTCATGGCTTATGACGTAACTACGTCACGTTATGCGCCGTGATGTGCAGAGAGTCCTATGCATCCAGGACAGACGAAAAAATATGTATACAAAGGGCGCAGTTACGTCAAGACGAACCAAATGACAGGTCACGGCGTAACCATGGCGACCAAAAAACGTCCTGCATTTTAAAAAGCAGAGTATAATAGAGTGAAAAAACAAAATTAAAGAAAAACGAAAAGGGACTCAGACATCCTACCAAGATTAGCATGAAAAACTAATGGTAGATAAATAAAAAAGATTTAAAAATATTATGGGTCAAGTATTATGCGTTTGAAATACGCGCCACTTAGTAAGACAGACCCTGGGGCATCTAAGTCCCTAGATTGAACTTGGAATGTAATAAATGTAGTATATTCACAGATCATGCCAAATAAACAGTTAAGAGAGCCAGGTGTGAATATATGTTTCACAGAAGATGTATATCCCGAATCGCATAAAGTTAAAAGATGCAATATAATCCCACGTGATTATGATAGAGCGTGGGGAAGAAATGGGGGACATGTGGAAAGAAAAGTGAATCGAAATATAAAGAAATACAATTATATCGATGAGATTAAGTGACGTGCAAGAAGGACACAGACCAAAGATTATGGAATGTGTATCATAGAGGTGAAATGTTGCATGAATTAATATGTAAACATACTAAAAATCCATGAAAGAGATGGGCAAATAAATCATAAAAAATAGGCAAAAATGTGTAGTGTAATAAAAAATCTGTGACTAAATTAAGCCTGATTAATGAAACTATTGATGTCCCAATCTGTATTCATGCCAAAGGGGGAGTAGCACCTCAATTCATAAATCCAAAATGTCTCGAGGCGCGACACCCCCCTCAGGCATGAATCTCCCCTCCAGTTCGGGACAAATTTGTCAATGATTTGAAAACGTGTACCCGTAGGGTCTCTATTGTGTTTCTCGAGATAGTGTCTCGGGACCGTGTGTTTGTCACAGCCTTTTTTGATTTTACTGAGGTGTTCATTGACTCTAATGGAAAAATTACGGATGGTGCGGCCAACATATTGTTGGTTACAAGGACATGTGATCAAGTAAACAATATACCTGGTAGTGCAAGTGGTAAAGTGTTTCATAAGGTACCTGCGTGAAGTGGCTGTGGATGTAAAAGAATCACTTTTCCTCTTACCCAACGTGTTGTGTATGCAGACGTTGCATTTTTTACAGGGAAAATATCCTTTACTCTGTGGGAAAAATTGTATCGGTTTAGGAATATCTATTATGTTAGGGGACTATTTACAGAGGAGCTCGATCAATACAAAATGACATCTCCCCTAACGTAATAGATATTCCTAAACCGATACAATTTTTCCCACAGAGTAAAGGATATTTTCCCTGTAAAAAATGCAACGTCTGCATACACAACACGTTGGGTAAGAGGAAAAGTGATTCTTTTACATCCACAGCCACTTCACGCAAGTACCTTATGAAACACTTTACCACTTGCACTACCAGGTATATTGTTTACTTGATCACATGTCCTTGTAACCAACAATATGTTGGCCGCACCATCCGTAATTTTTCCATTAGAGTCAATGAACACCTCAGTAAAATCAAAAAAGGCTGTGACAAACACACGGTCCCGAGACACTATCTCGAGAAACACAATAGAGACCCTACGGGTACACGTTTTCAAATCATTGACAAATTTGTCCCGAACTGGAGGGGAGATTCATGCCTGAGGGGGGTGTCGCGCCTCGAGACATTTTGGATTTATGAATTGAGGTGCTACTCCCCCTTTGGCATGAATACAGATTGGGACATCAATAGTTTCATTAATCAGGCTTAATTTAGTCACAGATTTTTTATTACACTACACATTTTTGCCTATTTTTTATGATTTATTTGCCCATCTCTTTCATGGATTTTTAGTATGTTTACATATTAATTCATGCAACATTTCACCTCTATGATACACATTCCATAATCTTTGGTCTGTGTCCTTCTTGCACGTCACTTAATCTCATTGATATAATTGTATTTCTTTATATTTCGATTCACTTTTCTTTCCACATGTCCCCCATTTCTTCCCCACGCTCTATCATAATCACGTGGGATTATATTGCATCTTTTAACTTTATGCGATTCGGGATATACATCTTCTGTGAAACATATATTCACACCTGGCTCTCTTAACTGTTTATTTGGCATGATCTGTGAATATACTACATTTATTACATTCCAAGTTCAATCTAGGGACTTAGATGCCCCAGGGTCTGTCTTACTAAGTGGCGCGTATTTCAAACGCATAATACTTGACCCATAATATTTTTAAATCTTTTTTATTTATCTACCATTAGTTTTTCATGCTAATCTTGGTAGGATGTCCGAGTCCCTTTTCGTTTTTCTTTAATTTTGTTTTTTCACTCTATTATACTCTGCTTTTTAAAATGCAGGACGTTTTTTGGTCGCCATGGTTACGCCGTGACCTGTCATTTGGTTCGGCTTGACGTAACTGCGCCCTTTGTATACATATTTTTTCGTCTGTCCTGGATGCATAGGACTCTCTGCACATCACGGCGCATAACGTGACGTAGTTACGTCATAAGCCATGACGCATGCGTAATGTCGTCACACATGTGATCGCTTAGATTCGCTTCGGTGCCGCTCGCCATGCCCTGCGGCATGTGACGTACACTAGGGGGAAATGGCGCCAAGTTTGGACGCTCCTCCCCGCTCTCACATGCCTGCATAGCGATGGACCAGCTGACGTTTACACGCATACGCCCCTATTCTGCGGACGGCCGCCCTCCACAGTCACTCCCACATCCTGTCATGTGATATGTACATTGAGTGATTGGTGGAGGCTTCTCCGCTACACTGCACGCCATGACGTTTTCCGGTCACCTGATCGGAATCTCTGGCCTATGAAATAACACGTAATACCAGTTACCATGGTTACGAATATACAATTTTCGGCTGTATACCGCCAACAAACAAGCAAGAAACATCTAACTTACATAACGACCGATCACCATGAGATACCACCTTCTTGATTCCCTCAGTTACATTTGTGACACAATATAAATGTGAATCAGTCCTCCCAGGCGATGGTATAACATAATCTATATTGAGGTAATGTTGTGTGGCTGATATCTTCATATTAGTGTTAGATGTATTTCTGCACATGCCCTGTGGTTATATCAGACTCCTTTGGAAGAGGCCTAGATCAATATATGCAATTGATTTACTTGGTATATAGATTATTCGATCCATCCTTCACTATCACTAAATCTAAATTAACTACTTATGTGAATAGAAGGGTTATATTAGACGATATGTGTATTTGATTATTGCGTTTGAACATATTTATCTTGACCTGATCTAATTGTTCATTGTATTTGTGAAAAGCGGTCCGTGACAGGAGTCTCCGCCCCTTTGTAGGCGGAACTGTCTCTGACCCCTTATATATTTGTTAGCAATGTGGCGGGCTCCAACATGCCCCTGTCGAAGACATTTATGTCGAAACGCGTTGGGCTAGCTGTTGGCACCCTACATTGCTTTTAACTTCATTTTATTCTATTTTTGTGATCACCAAGTCATTAATAACTTTTTGACTTCAATAAATTCGCATTTTATACCGTTTGACCCGCACCATGTGGAGCTCTTTTTTCTTTTTTCTTTTCTTTGTGGTCAAAACCCCCAAACATTTCCCTCCCCACTTGGGGTGATTGGAGTATTGGTGTAATGGACCGTGTCTGAGCTGGATTCCAAACTACCTCGATGTTCCATCTGTGAAATACGCCATTGAGCACACAGCCGTTTGAAGTTCCTCCACCAGTCTAACGGACCTCCCTCCATATACTCCCTGGTCCCAGAGTGAGACCTCAAGCCTTTTCAGACTCAACTGTCATATGACTTTGTGAGTCCAACAGAGTCGGTAAGAAGTATTTATCTACCCTCTTTGACGTTTACAGACAAGCTGGCCTACATGAATAAATCTGCTTAGTGACCTGTTCTTGCCTTATGACGGTCCAGTCATCTCCATACCAGCTTCATTGTGAAATTGGTGCCCATCTCATGGACTCTTTTCTCAAATTATTAATTATATGATTTTTGGTATTTGATTATTTTATAATCTATGTTGATTACACTTATTACTATTGAAGCGCTACACAAATTTTTTTCCTTTGTATGCTGAACTTTGTTTGTTTTTAGTGTTAGCTGCTATTTTTGGCTATTGAGGCCGTTCTGTTATATATGTCTAACTTTAGCGCAGTGTTTTCCCCTTAACTTTAGTTTTTCAAAACAGGTCTTATAATAAAGTAATGTATACCCATCCGGGCCTGGGGCCTTTCCTAGTTTCATTTCTTTAAGGGCTTCTGACAATTCCTCTATTGTATTTGGTCCATCTATATTTTCAGATTTTTCTTCAAGAAGCATAGGCATTCCCGATGCCATTATGTATTCTTTTACCCTTTCCCCTCTGGAAGGTATCCCCGACGTGGGCCATCGATCCTCAATTTGATAAAGAGTAGTATAATAATCCCTAAATGCTTTCGCAATAGCCTGTGATGAGTTGACTAATACATCTCCTTGGGTTTTAATTCTCTCAATATAATTTCGTGCTCTCGTTTCTCTGAGCGCATTTGCCAGCACTCTGCTGGGTTTGTTTCCGTATTCATAGTATACTTGTCTACACCGAGTCAATTTTGCTTTTGCTTTATCCGTCAATAACAAATTCAATTCTTCCCGGAACCTCATTAATTTTTCTTCAGTCGGTTGCACCTGCGATTTCTTATGTACTGATTCAAGTGTCCAGATCTCTTCCAGCAGAGTGTCTAGTTTGGCGCCCAGAGCCCGTTACCTTTGCGCTCCTAAAGAAATAAGAATTCCCCTAATATAGCATTTATGTGCTTCCCATCTACATAGTGTAGTTACATCTTCTGATTCATTTGCTATAAAGAAGAATTCTAATTCCTGGGCTATCTGATTCTCATACTCTGGTTCTCTCAGGAGTGTCTCATTCATCTTCCAGTTCCATTCTCGCAGGGTTTTCTCTCCCCATTCCATAACGCTATTAGTTGGCGCGTGGTCCGACAACGTAAAAGATCCTATGGATGCCTTTTTTACGCAAGACAACGCACTTTGGGATATGAAAATATAGTCTATTCTAGTATATGTCTTATGTTTAGCTGAGAAGAAAGTATAGTCTCTTTCCTGTGCATGGAGAATTCTCCATGTATCTATTAACTGCAAGTCCTGTAACATTTTCTTCGCTCTGCGCAATTTTACTGCAGATAGATGAGAAACTCCCTTTGAGACATCCAGGGCAGGATCTAATGCTATATTCAGATCCCCTCCCATCATCAGAATCCCTTCTTTATTTTGGTATATCAAATTCAAATATGTCTCGAGCGTTGCGACCTGGCCCTCATTCGGTAAATACAAATTGACTAAATGTTACTTTTTGTTCTTGTAAAATGCCTTTTACAATAAGAAGTTGTCCTGCCTCATCAGTGATTATCTTACATTCTTTCCATGGTATTTGATTCAAAATCAGAATTGATACTCCGTTTGCCTTTGTAGTCTGAGCAGCACTGTGATATACTGTGGCAAATCTCCTATTTCCTAATTTTGGGATTTTGTCCTTTCTAAAATGTGTCTCTTGTAGAAAAATAATTTGGGTCTTCAATCTCCCTAGTTCCATTAACAATCTAGTCCATTTCTCTGGGCTATTTAACCCCTTTACGTTATAGGAAGTCAATTTTATCCTAGTCATCTTTTATCGCTTGGCTACAACCAAATCCCAACGCCGAAAATCTAGATAGCAGGGAGGAGGGGAGGGGGAGAGGAAGAGGAGAAATTGATGTATCCCAGGGCCAGACAGACTAAAGGCCCTAGATAATATAGAATCTAAGCGTTAGCAGGCCCTTTACAACTATAAGTCTGCCTGCCAATCGCCTAGTAGAAAGAATTAGAAATTCAATTACACAAATTAAGACACAGAGAGATGAAATGGTTAATACATCGGAGAAAATTGCTCAGGTATTCAAAGAATACTATGAGAAGCTATATCAGTTGGAAAAGAAGTCTACGTTGGCAGAGGAGTTAAAAAAAGGAGAGATCGCTAGAGAATATATTGAAAGGACAGAAATGCCAAAAATAACAGAGGAAATGGCCAGAGAAATAGATGTACCAATCACTCTAGAGGAAGTTGCAAAAGCATTAAAAATATTGAAATTAGGTAAATCACCAGGTCCAGATGGATTTACTTTGTCATATTATAGAATGTTCGCGGAGAAATTGGCTCCGAGATTCGTGGAAGCTTATAATTCAATACGGGAAGGGAAGCAAATTCCAACAGAAACGTTACTGGCGCATATAACAGTAATACCGAAAGAAGGAAAGGATCCCTCTCAGTGTCCCAGCTACCGACCTATTTCGTTGTTGAATGTGGACCTTAAATTGTTCACAAAAATATTAGCCATGAGATTGATAAATTTGATACCGGAACTAATACACCCAGATCAAGTGGGATTCGTCCCAGGGAGAGAAGGAAGAGAAAATACGCAACGAGTGGTGAACACAATTTACCTGGTACAAAAATTGCATAAGTCAATGGTGATAGTATCTGCGGATGCAGAAAAAGCGTTTGATCGGGTGGATTGGATATTCTTAAAAGCAGTACTACAACATATAGGCCTGGGGGAGGGGATGCTGAGATGGATCCTAAACTTATATTCAAAACCAAGTGCTAGGGTGAAAGTGAATGACAGATTATCAGAGCCATTCTCCATTTTAAATGGAACACGCCAGGGATGTCCCCTCTCACCCCTGATATTCATTTTGACAATAGAACCTTTTTTAAGGAAAATACGTGCCAATGTGGATATCAGGGGGGTAAAAATAAAAAATGAGGATCAGAAGTTGGCAGCTTATGCAGATGATTTGATCTTTTTTGTAACGTCCCCAATTACATCTCTCCCATCTTTACTAATGGAGCTACGAGAATATGGGAAAATATCCAACTTTAGAATAAACTATGGAAAATCGGAGGCAATGGGAGTAGAGATGGATTCGCCTCAGTTGCAAGCAGTGTCCACGCAATTTGATTTTAGATGGACGAATTCATATATAAGTTACTTAGGAACAAAAATGTCAAAAAATCTAAATGAACTGTTTGAACTTAACTATATCCCACTGGTAAGACAGATCAAAAGTGATCTTCAAAAATGGGACAAAGAGATTTTTACATGGTTCGGGAGAACCAATATTATTAAGATGAATGTGATGCCCAGACTGTTATACATAATTCAAACTATACCAATTAAGATCCCTTCAAGTTTGTTTAAGGATCTTAGATCAAGATTTATGAAGTTCATCTGGGCTGGGAAACCAGCAAGAGTACGCCGAGATATTTTAGTACTCCCCAAAGGAAAAGGAGGGATAGGACTTCCAGATCCAATAAAATACCAGGAGGCCTCACACTTAACTAGAGTAGTGGAATGGTGTAGGCTTAAAAACGAAAAACCGTGGATACAGACAGAACAAGCAGCGACAGATATCCCATTGGAAGGATTAGTGTGGATTCCAGATACAGAAATACCAATGGGATTGAGAAAACATCCAATACTAGGGGAGACATTACGAATAACTAAAAGAGTATTCAGGAAAACATCTATTTCAAGAATTCCCAGTCCGCTCCTTCCTATCCTTGGTACCCCAGCATTTCTACCGGGAATGACAGATCCAAAGTTTAAAACAATACAAGATAGAGGTATGAGTAGAATTTGTCATTTCTCGGTAGGCAACCGGTTAATGACTAAAAAAGATATTGAAAAAGGAATGACATTAGGATTAGACCCTTTCAGAATGAGGCAATTAGAAGCCTTTATTAGATCTAAATCAAAGGTATACGTAGAAATAAGGGCATTGACTGAGTTTGAAGAGATCTGTTTGAAAGGAGAGGAACTGAGACATCTGATGTCTTATTTTTATAGTATGTTAATAGAACAGGAGACTTCACAAGATTTGCCCTTTTTACAGGCTTGGGAAAGAGATTTAGGGACTACGTTTTCCCCAGAACAAAAGGATAAGATGCTGTTGTTTAATCAAAAGGCCTCGATGGCAAGCAGATATCAAGAAGGGGGATACAAGATCCTTACTAGGTGGTATAGAACACCAAAAGTGTTACATCAAATTTACCCCCAGATATCAGAGACATGTTGGAGATGTCATGGAGCAGAAGGAACATTATTACATATATTTTGGGAATGTCCAAAAATTAGAGTGTTCTGGGAGATGGTAGCCGATACTATAGTAAGGATTACAGGAATTGACCTGGGAGATAAACCGGCAACTTTTCTGCTGCTGGACATCCCAATGGCAATAGAAAGATTCAAAAATTCTTTGCTGAGACATTTATTGATAGCAGCAAGGGCATGCATCCCGGTTCTGTGGAAAAAAAGCAACCCTCCAGCTAGAGCACAGTGGTTTCAGAGAATTGCAGAAATCCAACAAATGGAAAATTTAACAATGACAATGAGAGATCAAGACGAGAAATATCAGAAGATCTGGGCTCCATATCTAAATTATAGAGAAAGTATGATGTGAAACATTTCGAAATATGATAGAGCAGGCGTGTGGTGGTGGGGGGGGGTGGAGTGAGGGGGGGGGATTATAGTGAAAATTCAAACCTTTTTTTTTTTTTTTCTTCTTGTTTGTATATTTATTTATTTATTTTTCTGGGAGGGAGGGGTGAGGGAGGGGGGAGGATGACATGGAATTGAGGTATGGATTGAAATATTATAAGACTGTTATAGCTGTTAAAGAAGTTGTAGATGTAAAACGAAATGTAATGTGAAATCTATGGAAAGAAAAGATGAAAAAATAAAGAATTTATAAAAAAAAGAAATTTAAGATGCCTCCAGGTTTCCTCCCCTAGAAGGAGAGGCGTCTAACTTATGGAAAGTGAATAAGCAAGACAGCGATCTGAGCTCTGTTAGCAAACCGCATGCACCCTTTATGCTGAATTTCCCCCTATTTAACCTATCGCACAATCAACCCTTTTCTAATGTATCATAATTCTTAGCTATCATATCTTTTCATCTTCATAACCCCTTTACATCCCTATCTATCCCAAAACCATCCCCTCTTTTCCCTTTTTCTTCTTTCCTCTCCCCCTTCTACACCTGTTGCTTTACATTTACATTTATTAAATTCCAAAAAAAAAAAAAAAAACACCTCCAAGCAGGCCCCTTTGTTATTATGTTGTTCAAATATTATTTTCTCTCTTCCTCTCTTTATTTATTTATATATCTCTCTATATCTCCCATGTCCGACTACTCAGGCAGATAGGGCAATGAATCCCGTCATCAGGGCGCCGGAGGGGATCCCTATTCTCCCTAATCCCCACTACCCCCCCCCTCGATCCATACCAATTAGTGATTCCCTCATCTCTATGTTATTCTCTTATCCTGGTGATAACATATCATATTTATTAACCTTTTATTCCCCTTTCGTGACCTTCTGATTGAGAGGAATTAACTCAAAAAAAAAAAAAAAACACCCATGAGCACCCAATTGTGTACTCTTCTAGTGTACAATCTCACATCATCAAAAACAAACCTCCATCGAGAAGAAAAAAAACAAATAAATAAATAAATAAACAAAATTATATATATATATATATATATATATATATATATATATATATATATATATATATATATATATACCCATACATATATTATTATTATCAATCTATCCACAGCAATATATTGTTTATTATTAATCCTCTAATATCTCCCCCACCCCTTGATCTTTATTAAACTATATTTAATTATATCCCCTCTTTGTGTTTTCCTACATTTTACCCCTTCTTTTTACCCCTTCTCCCCTCCTCCCCTCCCCCATACCGGGATCCCTCCCCTCCGTCTTTGAGCTGCTATTCCAGTTCATGAGATATACTCTATTTTCTTCTCCCTCCCCAGAGGTCCTCCCTCAAAAAAAAATAAAAAAAAATTAGATGGGTCAATAAAAAAAAATAAAAAATGCATAATCCAATACCCAGATTTAAACAAAATTCATAGTAAGGTCAAAAGTAAGTCCTCACTAAATCTCCCTGATACTTATACATATAATTTTTAGGCTTTGACAGATTGTAGTATTTTAGATCTATTAATTCATTCTAAAAAAAAAAGGGTTTAGTAGATGCCTGGAGGGAAGTTAATCTTACTGCATGGGATTACCCCCTCTATTCCAGAGCACACAGTCAATATTCCAGAATCAATCATGTTTTTCTTGTTTCAGGATTGCTTTCCAAACTCCACTTTGTAACCTTACATTTAAAGCCAAAAAATCGATTGGTGCTTAAATGAATCACTGTTAAGCTGCAAATCGTATTGTTTTGACTTAGCTTTACATTTTAAAACATACTTTGAAACAAATACAGTGAAAGATACTGCACCTTCTATAAATGGGGCAGCACATAAAGATTCAGTCTGTGGATTCCTATCTTCTAGGTTCAAAACAGCCCACAATGAACTTATAGACACTAAAACAAAAGATTATAATACTCTTGCTCAACAACATAAACACTTGTCTAACTTGGCTACTTTCACTAAATTGGAACAAGCCCATACAGAACTAAATGTGTGTTTGACCTCAAGGGCAGAAAAGTCTTTACATTGGGCACAAAATGCATTATTTACCTGGAGAGACAAAGCAGGTTCCATGCCAGCTAACAAACTAACTCCTTGCTCCCAGACTTACGTGTTTTCTAAAATGAAACTACACAATAGTCATGTGCATTTCATTTAGTTACGAATCGAAATTCGGACAAATTTTCGTTATTCAGACATTCGGATGCATCAGAATTACTGAATTACAATGCTAATGAATTCAAACTAAATTCAAATCAAATTCGAAAACTGACATTTTGGTACCCGAATTTGGGGCCATGTATCTCGGGGCCACTTATAGCTAGGAACCCCAAATGTGGTATGCAAACACAGTGGAACTAGCACTACAACGTATCCAAATTTGGGGTTTCTAGCACTAAGTGACCTCGAGTTAGGGGGCCCCAAAGTCGGTTCGCAAAATGTCATTCTCTGCTGCAGAAAAGTGCTTGACATTTTGCGACCCGACTTTGGGGCTCCATAACTCGGGGTCACTAGACCAAATTTGGATATGTTGTAGTGCTAGTTCTACTGTGTTTGCATATCAAATTTGGGGTTCCTAACTAAGTGGCCCCGAGATACGTGGCCCCAAAGTCGGGTCGCAAAATGTCATTCTCTTCTGGAAAAAAGTAATATAAATGAAATAAGATGTATGTGTTTTTTTGCACTGGTACACTGCAAGTATGAGAAGTTGATGTGACAGATGTATATAAGTAAGTAACTAACCATCTTCCAAAATTTCTAATTTAAATAGAAAAGATTAGAAAATAAATTCGAATTTAGTATATAATGATTTCGATTTTAATAGAAAAGATTTTCTAGAATATAAAAGAATAGACTAGAAAAACAATAGAACAGAACAGAATACAATATAATATATTCTATTCTGTTCTGTTCTATCGTTTTTCTAGTCTATTTTCTATTTTATTATAATCTTTTCTATCCAAATTTAAAATTAATTCATTAAAAAATTTGAATTCATACTATTCGAAATTCAAATTTATTCTATTTGAAATTTGAATTTCAGAAGATGGTTGTATATTCTTTCTATTTTATTCTATTAAATTTTTTTTTTTTCTATTCTGGTCTAATCTTTTCGATTTGAATTAGAAATTTTGGAAGATGGTTAGTTACTTATACTTACTTATATATATCTATCACATCAACTTTTCATACTTGCAGTGTACCAGTGCAAAAAAAACACACACATCTTATTTCATTTCTATTTATGGTATCAATGAAGTTGTCAGCATGCCTGATTGAAGAAGTCACAGATGTCAATCGCAAGGCAAGTGCATATGCTGTATGTCATTGTCCACTTGCCAAAAGTTGTGTATTGTATTTGTCCGCTTGCCACGTCACCTGCCACAAGTTGTGTATTGTCCACTTGCCACGTCACCTGCCACAAGTTGTGTATTGTCCACTTGCCACGACACCTGCCACGAGTGCCACGTGACATGCCACGAGGCTGGCCACGAGTGTCACGTGGCCGGCCACGAGTGCCACGTGACCTGACACGAGTGCCACGTGACTTGACACGAGTGCCATGTGACTGGCCATGAGTGTCACGTGACCAAGTTGTGGATTGTCCATTTGCCACGTCACCTGCCACCAAGTGACCCCAGATATGGGCAATATGAAAGTACTTTTCTGCAGCAGAGAATGACATTTTGAGACCCGAATTAGGGGCCACATATCTTGGGGACAATTATAGCTAGAAACATCAAATTTGGTATGCAAACACAATAGAACTATAACTACAACATATACAAATTTGGGGTTTCTAGCACTAAGTGACCCCGAGATACATGGCCCCAAAGTCGGGTCATAAAATGTCAATCACTTTTGTGCAGCAGAGAATTACATTTTGCGACTCGAATTTGGGGCCACATATCTCGGGGTCACTTATAGATAGAAAAACCAAATTTGGTATGCAAACAATAGAACTGGCACTACAACATATCTGAATTTGGGGTTTCTAGCACCAAGTGACCCCGAGATACATGGCCCTAAAGTTGGGTCACAAAATATTTTCGAATCCGGTTGAAATAGTTTCGAATGCGGTTGAAATAATTTCGAATCATGTTGAAATCATTTTCGAATTCGGTAGAAATATTTTTGAATTTGGTTGAAATATTTTCGAATGTGACAGATTTTTCGAATTCAGCAGAAAACCAAACGAAATCCGAAAACGAATTTAACTAATTTAACGAATATAACTAAACAAAATTAATTAATTAACGAATTAAAACAAAACGAAACTAAACAAATGTTTTCCTTTTTCACACAATGGCGCATACTCTTAAAGTCCTCAACATGTTCTTCAATAATTTTAAGATTTTTACACTGACCATTATAGCACACCTAAAGTCGATGATCACCTTTATCTGCAACACTTTTTTGGCTTCTTTAAACCTTCCTACTCTTTCTACCACACTTGTGATGTCATAGACCAGTGCATGCTGTTACTATGACGTCACAAGGGGTTGTGACCCCGTACCTTAGCTATTTAAGAATTGTCAGACGGTGGAGTAGGCAGATGACAGAAGCCTTCGGCACAAGCAGAGCTTTTTTTCCTTTCTTCTTTCTGGTCAGAGGTGGTGGCGGCCCTCATGACTGACGATGGATCTACACCTGGGGGACATTGTTTTGTTTGTTTTTTTAAAAGTTTAAAAACTGTTTATTTTATTTTTGACACTTTCATTGGTGAATGAGTAGGGGTATGTACCACATACCTATTCACATGGGGGGAGTCCTGTGGGCCCCCTTGTTAAAGGGGGCTTCCAAATTCCAATAAGCCCCCTGCTTGACGATCCCCCACAACCACTGGCCAGTGTTGTGTGAAAGAGGCCCTTGTCCTTATCAACGTGAGGACAGCGTGATTTGGGGGAGCCCTTCTTGGATGATGTCCTTATGTATATCCGCTCCCCATATGACAATACCTTCCCCGTTGACCCTACTACAAAAGTTCTCGAGGCATTCAGGTATGCCAATAGCTGCCCATTGTAATGATAATGGTTAATTATAATATGTTTTTGTATTTTTACTTATTAGACCCTTTAGAGGCAGTTCACACAGGGGCAACTCGGGATCCGACTTCAGGTCGCCCCAAGTCACACTGTTGAGAAAATCAATGTTAGTTAATGGAGCCGTCTTAATGTACTCCGACTTCAAAAAAGGTTGCTGCACTACTTCAATCTGACTTCTAGGTGACTTGTACCCATTGATTTCAATGGAAGTCACCTCCAAGTTGAATCTCCATCTATATTGAAGCGACAATGTCGCTGCGTATGTCGCACAAGCCATTACAGTGGAAGAGAGCATTGTGTCAACATCGGAAGAAGAAAGAAGAAAGAAGAGAGAAGAGGAAAGAAGGACGGAGGAGATCGGGCTCCTCCGCTACTAAAAGAGCTGGAAGAAGATAGCAGAGGAGCCCGCAGAAGAACCGGAGAGCGGGAGACAACGCTGGAGAGTGGGAAAAGAGGCCGGCCACCGGGAGAAGAGGCCGAACAGAGCGGAGAAGTGGGAAGAAGACCCCCAAAATTTGAAGAAGACCCCCGGAGCTGATTAATAAATTACTTTAAAATCCTGTTTGTGTTTTTTTATTGACACTTTTCCCCCCAGGTGAATGGGTAGGGGTAAGATGTACCCCATACTCATTCACATAAGGTGGGGGCCAGGATCTGGGGGCCCCCTTATTAAAAGGGGATCCCGGATTCCGATAAGCCCCCCAGCCGCAGACCCTGACAACCAACGGCCATGTTGAGGGCATGCGGTCTGGTATGGTTCGGGGGGGGGGGGCGCTCGCTCATCCGCACCCATTTTCCTGACTAACCGGGCTACGTGCTCGGATAAGTGTCTGTTATGGATTTTGGGGGGACCCCCACGCCATTTTTTCGGCATAGGGGGTTCCCCTTAAAATCCATACTAGACCTAAGGGCCTGGTATGCTCCTGGAGGGGGAACCCATGCCTGTTTTTTATTTAAAATTTGGTGTGGAGTTCCCCCTCAAGAGCTGATTATTCTCTGATTGGCCACGGCCAAAGTCGCCTGGCCTGGGGTGACTTAAAGTCATGTTGTAAGCCGCCCCAAGTCCCACTGTTATTCATACTCAAGTCATATCCAAGTTGCCTCCAAAAGTCACACTGGAAGTCCTATTACCCCTGTGTGAACCGACACTTAGGGTTGTATAATGTTGTTTTCTTCTTCTGTGGAAAATCGAATAAACAGATTGAAATATAAAGTCCATTTAACTGTTTTATTTATCTCTAGGTGGTTCTGACTGAGGCCAGAACATACCACATACCATTTGCATCTGCGTTTAGCTCAAAATTGAATAATTTTTATCTTTCTACAACTAATATTTTGAATTATATTAGAGATAACACATATTCTGATTAAAGAAAAATGACCAATGATTGCGGCCAATTTGGAGTCTCAATGTGTAAAGACTTCTACTTCCCTGCTGTTTTGCACTCTCAAGGTCTGTAGGATTCTTTTGATGATTTGTGAGGTGATAGTTTGATTAACTTTATTTTTAGCAACTTGCCTACTTCCTGCCAGAGGTTTATAATCAAGTGTTAAGTCAAGTCTATAAACTTATATAGTTTCTAAACTAGTCTAAAGCAGTTGTCCACTTGGATAAATGAATCTGTACTATCTTGTCACTTTTTAATAACTCAATGTTACAAGGATACGAGAAGATAAATCTTTCAGTGGGGACACCTGTTTTGGTGCCAACTATATATATATATATATATATATATATATATATATATATATATATGATAATTCGTACTCACCTTTAAGGCCTCATTCTCACGAGGCAGATGCGCTCAGCAGAGTCCGCCAGCTGAGCAAAAGATCTCACCATCGATCTCCACTGAGCCAGTGGATGACAGGTCCAACTCTGCTCGCCGAGTGGGGAGGGGCCTGTCAGACCGTCGCTGATTCCTATGGAGGGATCAGACGGAAATGGACAGCATGTCCGTTTTCAACAGATCTCATCCGATTCAATCCACCAGGATGGATGGGAACGTATCACCATATGCCTGATTTTAGGGGATCGGATCAGATGTCAGCGGACATGGTCACTGCTGACATTCGTCACACCATAGACCTGCATGGACCGTCCGTTCAGGTCTGCCCAAAAAACTGACAGTCGGACCTAAACGGTCCATCCGTGTGAAAGGGGCCTTAAAGATATTCTTTTGAATTTAGAGGAGCCCTTTCTTAGCGCAACAATATGTTGTATTTGATTTGTTGTATGTTGAAGTTTTGTGTATGTTTTCTCTAATTTAACATTCAATTAAATGTAGGAAGACCTTCAAGTTCACCTCAGAGCACATCTGAAAATACAGTTTCAAATGCACTTAGTCTCAACAAGAACGTAGAAGTAATTTAATGCATTTCAAGCTGTGGCAGTTGCTGTATGCAAAGTAAGTTTTATATTACTGAATATTATGTAAGTTGATAGAACTACTTTTTGGCTGTTAAACATGTTCACAGTAAGTACACTGACCATAGTGTTCAGTGAAGCATATAAGCCACAGCTTGTCATATTCAGCATCCCTCTGAAGTATTTTCTTTTTCCAGTTCAATGCAGCATAATATATACTGAATTGGGCATGATTTGGCTTTTTAATACAGATCTTAAAATAAGAGCCTTCACCAAGTATGGTGAAGGCTGCATGAAAAAGCCCTTCAAAAAATGACATGAATAAGATCCAATTTCTGTATGATAACTCTGCACCACGATCACAGCTTTAAGAAGTAAACTTGGCCAATGCAGAATACCCCTCAATACGCAGCCCTGTACCCAGATTTGTCAAACCCAAATATAAGCAATGTCATTATGTTTGCTGTTAAATGGAAACGGAAACAGATGTCTTTGGTTTATGACTCTGAAGGCCGTACATAAGAGCCCCTAAATCTCAACTTCAGAATAGGATTTAGGTTGAGCCTCCCCCCCCCCATTCTGAAATGGCTCCCAAGTAGTTTTTTAAAATATGTTGCAGTATACAAACTTTTTTCAGGGGTCTTATGGCCAGTTACACATCAAATGGGGACCTCTTCCTTGGCTGTTCTTAACACTGCAGGGAACCAGGCTCACATTAAGAAGTCAGTGCTATTTTCTGCAACATTGTACTATGAACCCAAGCTAAATGATGGTGCACCCCAGACAGTGTAACCATGATGATCTGGACACACAGGAGGGGTGGGTAATGCTAAATAGATAACCTGTCACATTTCCCTGATTAGATAGATAAGCAGAAAATGAACACAAAAATCTTTTGCTATGGAAAAAAAAATAGGATTTTTTTACTTACCGTAAAAATTAGTTTCTCTGAGTTCATTGACAGATACAGTCTTCTTTATTCAGAACGGTAGGGTTATATCAGCTCGGCAGGAGTACGACTAGGCAGAACAAAAAATCAACCCCTGGCTATGCCCATTGGCTGTCCTCCGTCAGTATATAACCCCCTCCCTGTTCTAGGTATTCAGTTTAGTAGCAAGCAGTAATAAAAGTATCAAAAAACTCCATAGAGGGATTGGTGCTGTGTCTGTCAATGAACTCAGAGAAACGGATTTTAGTAAAAAATCCTATTTTCTCATTCGTCCATTGACAGACACAGCCTTCTTTATTCAGAATGGTAGGAACGTCCCAAAGCAGTGCTGAACATGAAGGGTGGGACAGTGAAAAATCCTGAGGCTAACCAAAAGCCAACCAGGTAACAGGAGCTTCACATAGGACAAGCTGGAACCCAACCTGAATGATACCCCTTCAAGAGGGATTAGACCCTTTTAACAGCAGCCTGAAAAAAGCTTGCGGCCAAAAAAGGCACCTGCAGATGCCAAGCCATCCACTTCTTAGAACTTGTGAAAACGCGCCACGAACGCCTGAAGACAGAAGGCCCAAGACGCACTAGGCGCCCGAGAAGAATGCACCATAACAGGGAAAGCAGGAACACGATTCCTGACAGAATAGCCCCGAGTCATCATCTGTCTGATCCATCCAGAAGAAGGTCGCAGAAGAAGCAGACAGCCCCTTTCTTGGCTTATCCAAGAGTACAGAAAGCCTGACCTCCAAAAGACTCAGTGACTGGCAAATACAACCGAATCCCCCAAACCACATCCCGGGCAGATAAGGCAAATTCCTTGGGATGTGTTGCCAGGGACACGAGAAAGGAAACACAATGTCCTTGTTCAAATAGAAACCCAGGGACAGAACTACAGAAAAGAGCAAAGCACCGCCTAAACCTGGGTTATATAACCCCCTCTAAGCCTACGGCACCAGGTATTCCCAGGTGGTCTCCCATCCAGGTACTAACCAGGCCTAACCCTGCTTAGCCTCCGAGATCAGACGAGATAGGGTTCTCTCAGGGTGATGTGGCTGTAGGCTGAATACCTAGAGCAGGGAGGGGGTTATATGCTGACGGAGGACAGCCCATGGGCATAGCCAGGGGTTGTTTTTTTTTGTTCTGCCTAGTCCTACTCCTGCAGAGATGATATAACCCTACCATTCTGAAAAAGAAGGCTGTGTCTGTCAATGAACGAATGAGAAAGGCACATTTATAATGTGGCAGTATTACTGTGGCTGCCTGCCAGTAAACCTGAGTGTGTTTACATGCTATGTCCAAAGTGCTTCTCAGCACACTCTATGTATAAGTGTGTTATTTGCTGTTTAATAGGGATCCTAATTTGAACCCACATGAGTGAGCCTGCTAGGAAGCTGTCGCTGTACTGGGCCAATTATCTGTGGTCAATGCATTCCCTGACTTACAGTTGCACCTATATGTGCCACTTGGCTGCAGATAATTAGCCCAGTACAAGTTACAGCTTCTTGACAGGCCTCAGGATGAACATGTGTTCACCCTGAGCTCATCCCTACCAATTTCCATCTTGTTTGTGAGTTATACTCTACTGAATCCCTTTGATTAGAGATATAGTTATATTGTGTATACACATAACATTATGGCCACCCACCTTAACCCATCAAGGCAAGGACTTCCCTAGACCTCTGAATGCTGGAGTATGTGGCACCAAGCCATCATAAACAGATCCATTAAGTTGCAAGGTGGGGCCTCCAAAGAACAGACTTGTTTTTCTAGCTGCTAGAAAAACAAGTCTAGAACATCCCACAGATATTTGATTGGATTGCGATCTGGAGAATAGATGTGTTCCTCAAACCATTCTTGAATTCATCAGACCAGACTACCTTCTATTGCTTTGTAGTTCAGGTCTGATGCTCACTTGCCCATTGTAGGCTCATTTGGCTGTGGGCATGGGTCAGCATGGGTACCGTGACCGGTCTGCAGCTGTATATTGGCTGGGAATAAATGTCAATCTGGAGGAGACTACTGCTGCATTATACCTGTGCACTTTTTAGACAGCCTATAACAAAAAGTACATTTTTAATGAGTTTAAAGGCTAAGTTCACTTTTTTTCAAAATTTCAGCTCCACTATGGACCAATATAGCATCAATGTACTTATTTTGCAAAAATAAAACAACTTTCCATTAATTCTACACCTGCATACCTAACTATCTTCATAGCTGTTTAAACACACTGCTAAATTAGTTCTGCCTTTCTTCTTCAGGTCAGACTTTAGGTCATGACACAGGAAGGGGTTGACCAGCTGACCTTATTAGCACACACCCTGCATCATCTACCCTGAGCTGATCAACTTCTTCCTGTGTCATGACCTAAAGTCTGTCCAGGAAGTAAGGCAGAACTAATTGAGCAGTGTGTTTAACTGCTTGCCGACCGGCTCCTGTAGATATACGTCTGCAGAATGGTATGGCTGGACAAAGTAACGTTCCCGTACCTTACTTTGGATTTCCCTCCCTGCTGCGAACTCCATGACCATGCCTGTGGGACCCGCGGACTCGATGTACGCAGGGTGCTCGCTATCATTTCACGGAGCTGTAGAACAGGGAGATGCCGATGTAAACACAGCATCTCCCCATTCTGCCTAGTGACAGGCCACTGATGCTGTCATCGGGAGCAGCGATCAGTGTTGTGTCACTACTATCCCATCCCCCCACAGTTAGAATAACTCTCCAGGACACACGTAACCCCTCCCCCGCCCCCTAGTGGTTAACCCCTTCACTGCCAGTGACATTTTTACAGTAATAAATGCAATTTTATAACATTGATCGCTGTATTAATGCAGTGGTCCCATGTGGAATTGTGTGTAAAAATGTATGTAAATGTGTCAAAATTGTCCGATGTATCTGCCATAATGTCGCAGTCACGATAAAAATCGCTGATCGCCGCCATTACTAGTAAAAAAAAAATATATTAATAAAAATGCCATAAATCTATCCCCTATTTTGTAGACGCTATAACGTTTGCACAAACCAATCACTAAACGCTTATTGCTATTTTTTTAACCAAAAATATGTCGAAGAATACGTATCGACCTAAACTGAGGAAAAAAAATGTTTTTTTTATAAAAAGTAAAAAAATTCAAATACCACCAAAAGAAAGCTCTATTTGTGGAAAAAAAGGACATCAATTTAGTTTGGGAGCCACGATGCACGACCGCGCAATTGTCAGTTAAAGCGACGCAGTGCCGAATCGTAAAAAGTGCTCTGGTCTTGGGCCAACAAAATGGTCCGGGGCTTACGTGGTTAAACAGCTATGAAGAGAGTGAGGTAAGCAGGTGTAGTATTAATGGAAAGCTGTTTTATTTTTGCAAAATAAGTACATTAATGCCATATTGGTACATAGAGGAGCTGGGATTTAGAAAAAAAAGGTGAACTTAGCCTTTAACTTACTTTTGTCTGGTTGTCGATTGCTTCACCTGGGAAAATACACAAGAGGATTTTTGGAATTGCATCCATTTGTTTGAAAATACCACACTTGGGACTCCTTCTAATGCCACATACACACTACCGGACTTTCTGGCAGACTAGGTCCGGCGGTCTTCCCGACGGACTTTCGGCAGAGTTCCGACTGACTTTCCCAAACAAACAGACTTGGCCACACACGGATGGACTAAGTCCGTTCTAAAGTCCGTTTGTTTTGAACGTGATGACGTAAACAGGACTAAACAAGGAAGTTCAATGGCCAGTAGCCAATAACTGCCCTTGCGTTGTATTTGGTCCGTTGGACCAGCACACAAACGGTTATGACGATTTTAGTCCATCAGAATTGAGTCCGACGAATAGATTTGAAACATGTTCTAGGTCCGTCTGATTTTTATTTTTTTTAAATGATCAGACAAGCCCACACACAATGGGATTGTCTGATGGACTAATCCCTTCGGACCTAGTCTGTCGGAAAGTCCGGTCGTGTGTACGCGGCATTAGATTTACTTTTTGGGCTTTGCGTTGCATATTCAGAATTTTGTCTTGGAATTTTATACTTATCTGTGGTTATCATTTTTGTATGCATATGTACAAGATGGAAAGTGTTGGTCAACCTCTTAAACATTTATTAGAATTTTCAAAATAGCTCCACATCCACACATTTATTGATTGGAGCACACCTTAAAGCGGAGGTTCACACAAAAATTAAACCTCCGCTTTTTTCGGAACCCTACAGGTATTTTCACCCACTTCTGGGCGTAGACTCCCATAGGAGTCTATGCCTCTTCCTGTCCCGGTGCGCTGTCTGCTGGGACACACACGGGTCCCAGAGACAGCACGGACCATTCTCATTGCGCTGCGCGGCTCGCGCATGCGCAGTAGGGAACCGGGAAGTGAAGCCGTAATGCTTCACTTCCTGATTCCCTCACTGAGAATGGCGCTGGCAGCAGCTGAGAGCCGAGCGATTGCTCGGCCTCGGCTGTCGAAATCGCTGGACTCTAGGAAAGGTAAGTGCCCATTTATTAAAAGTCAGCAGCTGCAGTATTTGTAGCTGCTGATTTTTTTTTTTTTTATTCACCGGACTCCCTCTTTAATATTATCTCTTATCTCAAGTTATATTTGACTCTGTTGTAATGGAATTAAGCTCACTGTTTTGGGTTTGACATATATACAGTAATTTAGACAATTTAGACAGAGCAGTGTACTGCTGGGTATACATACATTCAAAAGGCTCATCACAATGGTAGATGTTTGAGGTAAAGGTATGTTTCACTGGCGGCCCGCCCATAGGGGGCGCCCGGGCGCCGCCCCCCTCCCCCTAGGTGTAAAAAAAAAAGGAAAAAAAAAAAGCGGGCCCTTTAAGACATAAAAAAAAAATAAAAATTAATTTAACAATTTAACATAGTGTACTGTGGCGCCGGTCACAGTGCACTATGAGAAGCGCCACGTCGATGCAATCACAAGATTGCATCCATGGCGCTTCATTTGCGGGTTAAAAACCCGCCTTGCAGCGCACTGTAGAACGCCGACTAGCTTCCGCCCGTAAAATCACTGTGATTCTACGGGCGGGAGCATTGTCATTCTTAGACAGGCAGGTCACTTCCGGCTTTCGGCTGCTTCAGGAAACGCGGAAGTGACGTCGGCAGCTCCGTTCCTCAGCCCGAGCGGAGCTGCAAGACAGTGAGGCAGGTGAGTCACCGCATAAAGGCTTTCTACTTTGTTGAGAATGTTCATGCATTTAGCTGAATGAATGGAAAAAAGCTTTCACAGAGCCAGAAAGGTTTTCTATACTTTGGTAATAAATTGTAAATGTACCTTTTGGGTTATTACTTATTATGGTGTGTGTCCAAGGTCATGGGTGGAAATTAATCGCTTTAGAAAACTGGTGTCTCATGATCTGCTTGTCTAGAACATTTTTTCCACAGAGGTTGAAGAATCTTTTGTATACCACATTGAAATTTAATATAATAAAATACTATAGACACCTTTTTTCCACTGAAGAAAGTTTTTACTGTTTTAAAAAAAAAATTACTCAGTCAGGACTCCTGGCCCCCCTTTCTTTGCCACTGCTCCTAATCACATGAAACATACATTTTAACCTTTGCTAGTCCTTACTAATACTGCTAGTGGCCTAGTCACCCCTGTCACCTAAAGCTCTCCTGCTACATGCATCCCATTTAGGAGTACTCAAGAACTTGCCTTATATCCTGACCTGAGTGCTGTTCCTGCTTTGCAGCATGACATGGGAAATCCCATACACGGGGGGCAGTCTAGCTGTATTGGGTCCCTCCAGCTCTAAATCCCCTAATAGTTCCCTCTGAGGCTGGGTTCACACCGTTGCGGCAGCGAGAACCGGATGTGATTCGCACCGCACTGCAGTGCAAATCACATCCGATCTCTGTGCGATGCGAGTTCAGCCATACAGATAGTATGGCTGAATTTGCATCGCACCCGCCGCAAACTCGCACGGGACCCTTTTTTTGGTCCGCAGCAGAATCGGATCGCATGGGTGTTCACACCATGCGATCCGATTCCTGTCCGAGTTTGCAGATCGCACTGCGATATGCGAACTGATCTGGGGGTGTCAATAACATTTCACTGACACTCCCAGCAGTCCGCATAGGGCAGTGCGAACTGCCGGCGGGAGGCATGCGATGCGGGAAAACGCTGCGGATTCGCGGTGTTCCCGCATCGCTCCAGTGTGAACCCAGCCTCAATGCGGTATTCTTATTCAGCAAAGTGCAAAAAGTAATGGTCTGCTGATGCTCTGTTTCTTGTTGTTACTCACAGTTAATTTGCTGGCAAAGACATTTTATAAACCTTTTTTGTATTTTAGTGTAAATGTGAGATCTGAGGACTTTTTGACCCAGATCTCATATTTAAGAGGACCTGTCATGCTTTTTTCTATTACAAGGAATGTTTACATTCCTTGTAATAGGAATAAAAGTGACACCATTTATTTTTTAAAACTGTGAAAAAAATGTTTTTTAAAGCACCTAGTCCCAACGATCTTGCGTGCATAAGCGAACGCATACGTGAGTACTGCGCCCGGCCGCCCGCATATGAAAACGGCGGTCAAACCACACATGTGAGGTATCGCCGCGATCGTTAGACTGAGCTCAATAATTCTAGCCCTAGACCTCAGATAATAACTCAAAAGATGCAACCTGTAGAATTTTTTAAACGTTGCCTATGGAGATTTTTGAGGGTAAAAGTTTGACGCCATTCCATGAGCGGGCGCAATCTAGAAGCGTGACATGTTGGGTATTAATTTACTCGGCGTAACATTATCTTTCGGAATATATCTAAAAATTGGGGTAACTTTACTGTTATCTTATTTTTTTATTTAAAAAATTTATTTTTTTTCCAAATAAAGTGCGCTTGTAAGACCGTTGTGCAAATACAGTATGACAGTAAGTATTGCAATGACCGCAATTTTATTCTCTAGGGTGTTAGAAAAAAAAAACAATATATAATGTTTGGGGGTTTCTAAGTAATTTTATAGCAAAAAAAACTGTTTTAAAGATGTAAACACCTAAATTATAAAACGAGGCTGGTCCTTAAGTTGTTCAGAAGGCATTTGCTGTATATAACGTTTAAGACCGATAATATCACTGCTCGGTCAGATACATAAACCCAGGGCAGGGACATATTTAAGGCCGGGCAAAAGGGGCAGCTGCCCTGGGCCCTGGCATTGTTGTATGTCCCCAAGCAGCTGACTCATACTTGCAAACTATCCCAGTTTAAATTCCCTTGTCCCTTGAGGTTTTAGTCCTGTGCTATGTCCCAATATCTCAGTGTGAAGTTCTGTTACTAAAGCTGCCCAGCCCTATTGTTGTGTACAGATAACTCACCTGCAGAGTGCAGACCCTGTGTTTACATGTAAATACCGGCATTCATATGTAAATAGCGGCGGACTGGTGGCATTGATATGTAAATAATAGAGGGGCCATTCATATGTATATCATATCAAATACAAATTTTTGCCCAGGGTCCAATCAATATTAAAGCTTTTTTATTTATTTATGTATTTATTTATTTTTATGTAAAAGGATGAACTTCCGATGCAAAAGGCTGGACCCACAAATCTATATATGATGTGCAGGGTCCTGTGTATAATGTGGAGCCTGGTATGGTATATAATAATAACTGATAGCTATTGTTTTTCCAAGATAAACTTCAAATTTCTGGCTGTGTTTTTCACATGGCAATATTGAATAAACATGCATCCAGAACAGCAGGAAAAATGTTGTGATCAGATTGAACCTACATTATGTACCCTGTACACTTGTCCTCTGAAGTCTATTGCCACTGTATAAAAGCCAGCCAGGAACTCAGCACAGGGATGGGGGGAACCCCTTATAATGGGCACAGCAGCCAGCAGCTGTACAGGCCCAGGAACTCAGCACAGGGATGGGGGGAACCACTTATAATGGGCACAGCAGCCAGCAGCTGTACAGGCCCGGGAACTCAGCACAGCCATGGTGGGAACCCCTCATTATGGGCACAGTGAGGCTGCAATTGATGGGCAAGGTGAGGCTGCATTTGATGAAATAGACACTTGCATTTGGCAGCGCCATAATCTCTCTTTTAAACTTACCCATACTTTCATTTGACTCATAGGTATTGATCATTGTGCAATTTATTTTCAAAATGACTGAAAATTCGGTTCCATCTTTGAAACTATTTCCCTTCACAAGGCTTACAGATGAGGAAAAAATGAGGTTAAAGGAGCTTGGACCATATCAACCCAAACTGCAAATTCAGCAGAGGTCAAGTGATCGTGGTCGAGTTTACACACAAAGCTTTTCCACCACTTCTTATAATAAATGGAGTTGGCTAGCTGGATGTGATGTGACTCATGCATATTATTGTTTTCCATGTTTGCTATTCCAAAGTCATGGCACCAACACGCTGTGGATATCAACAGGGGTTAACGACCTAAAGCATCTCACTGAAAAATGCAAGCGGCATGAAACTACCCAAAGCCATCTTGACAATGTTATGAGGCTCGAGTTTTTTGGAAAGCGTAGCATTGGTGAACAGCTAGATGCAGGCTACAGAATTTCCATTAGAAGACACAATGAAGAGGTCACAAAAAATCGACACATCCTGTCTAGGATAATAGACTGCGTGAAATTTTGTGGTGCATTTGAGCTGGCTTTGCGTGGTCATGATGAGAGTGAGAGCTCCAAAAATCCTGGGATATTCCGTGGCTTGGTTGATTTTGTTGCTTCTCTTGATGGAGTTTTGAAAGAGCACCTTGAGAATGCCACTGTTTTTAAGGGCACTTCAAAAACTGTGCAGAACGAGCTGTTGGACTGTATGCTGTCTGTAGTGAAGGAGCACATTATCCAAGAAGCACAGAGCAGCAATTTCATCTCAATCCAGGCCGATGAGACCACTGATATTGCCACCCATTGCCAACTTGTGCTTGTACTGTGCTACATAGATGCCAAAAACAATGTACAGGAGAGGTTTTTTTAGTTTATTCCTCTACATTCCGCTAATGCAGATTCCATTGTTACTGCACTACAAGAGCGCCTTGCTGTCATCCTTCCAGGGGATCAGAAACATAAGCTCATCTCCCAAGCATATAATGGAGCCAGCGTGATGAGGGGTGCCACTTCAGGGGTTCAAAAGAAGATTCAGGATATTTACCCAAATGCCCATTACATCCACTGCTATGCACATCAGCTCAATCTGATAATGCAACAGGCCACTTCTCAAATGCCCAAAGTGAGACTTTTTTTTGCAAACCTTGGAGGATTTGCCAGCTTTTTTGCCAGATCACCCAAGCGCACAGATGTACTTGATAAAGTAGTTGCCCATAGACTACCGACATCAAGCAGTGTTAGATGGAACTTCCACAGCCGTGCCGTCAATACAGTGTTTGAGCACAGAGAGGACCTCATCCGCTGTTTTGAAACCATGAGAGACTCAAGTGATTTTGACTCTGTTACCATGAGAGAAGCAGCAGGCTTTGCCGTGCTGCTGGAGGATCAGGATTTTAAATATTTTCTTACGCTTTTCCACAACATCATGCCGCATGTTGACCTCCTTTATGCCAAACTCCAGAAGAAGGACATAGATTCAGTCCACATTAAGGGGAGCATCCAGCAGTTCCAGCGGGACATACAGACGATCAGGTAGCAGCCGTAATCCTCCTTTTCCATGTGTTGTTGTTATTATTATTATTTATTTTTATTATTATTGCTCATACATTTTGCAGAGATTCTATCCCATCCCTGGTTGACGAAAGCAGTCAAGGTGGTTCTCAACCGAAGAGGCGGGGCTCACTGAATCCAGGAGACCATAAACGCATTGCATCTGAGGTGAGTGTTTATTTGTTGCAATATTTGTCTTTTTGATAGCTCCCTTATAGATATGAAGATTGGAAAGAAAAATATTTTTCTTACAATAGTCATATAAAAATGATGTGATCTAAAAGGATTTGTTATTCCCTATAGTGGATAACATGAGTATTACAACCTTCATCTGTGTTAGCTGCCTGAACATCAGAAATGCATGAAACTTGACATATTTACTAAGAATGTCTTGTTGTCCATGTGTATGGAGTTCTGAGAAATTATGGATTCCAAACCACTGAAACTGATCTCCCTTTATAACTTTAAACTGAACATTTTAAAATGACCAGTTTTAAGTTATGAAGGGAGATCAGTTTTAGTGTTTTTTAATCCATAATTTCTCAGAACTCCATACACATGGACAAGACATTCTTAGTAAATATGTCAAGTTGCATGCACTTATGATGGTCAGGGAGCTAACAGAGATGACATTGACACCCCTAATTGACATCACTACCTAATTTTTGTTTTTATCCTTCACTCTATAGGTCTGTGATACCATACTATTGCACACCATGCAACGTTTCTCCTTCACAAAACACCTTGTTAGTGCCACTTTGCTTCCAGCAGACAGGTTTGAACAGTACGCAATGGAGTTTCCCGAGCATGCACTGAGTGAGACTTTGAAGGCCTATCCAGTGCTGAATAAAAATAAGTTAAAGACAGAGCTTGGTCTCATCTACCGCACACAAGAGTTCAAAAAGTGTAACGGTGCTGTGGACCTATTCCAGCTGTTTGTGGACAACAATCTTGCTCATGTATTTAGAGAGACTGTGACTTTGCTAAAGATCCTCATCACCACACCCATGACCACAGCAGAAGCTGAGAGGTGCTTCTCAACCTTAAAAAGAATAAAGACTTTTCTGAGAAATAGCATGACCCAGGAAAGGCTTAATGCATTGGCCATGCTGTCAATGGAAAAGAGAGTGGTGACAGAGATGACTGACTTCAACCAGAAGGTCATTGAGAAATTTGCAAGCCAGAAAGAAAGGAGAGCAAAATTTATTTTCAAATAGTTGGACTGGTGCTAACGTGAATTTGTATTCAGTCACCTTTACTCTGAGTCTTTTAGTTGTATGTTGTACAATAAAGTTTGTTTTCTGTTGTAAAAAAAAAATCACTGATTCGTGGTACTTTTATTGCATTCTTTAACAGTTGGTTTAAACATTGACATTTTCAATATTTTATCCAGATATATAATCTGTCCTGTGATTCTGGGGCTGTATACTCTGTCCTGTGATCTGAGCTGTATACTCGTGACACTATGGGTGGAAGGAAGTGGAATACAGGGGACGGATTAGGTGGATTACATAAGGGGCGTGGTTTATTAGAAGTGGGATGGGTCAAAATGATGGGCGGGGTCATGATGGGCGGGGTCTGGCGCCCCCCCATCCAAAAACTTCACCAGCCGCCACTGGTATGTTTTTGTTGAAAGCAATATTTTACCATACCCAAATGCTTTATTTTGTCAAACCTGCTTTGGCGAAGTGAAGGATAACATTGATAAAGCAATGCATATTTAAGGCATATCTAAATCCAAAAGCAAAAATGAAATATATTGCAGCTTAATAGTCCTTAAAGAGGAATTAAAGCGGTATTGAACCCAAAACAAAAAAATGTAATACATTGAAACTTACCAATCACTAGATGCTGTGTCTGTATCTTTTTTATATTTGGCTTTTTCTCCTCTGTTTTCATCTGGTGATCTGGCCTGTAACACACCTTCAATTTTAGATATAACTCTGGAGGAATGAGCAAGGGAGGCACGGCAAACAGCAGCATTGTCAATCTGGGGTAAGGGCAATGTTAAATGTATTAGCAGATTTAGAACCACTAACAAATTGAAGCCAAACTCCAGCTCACACTTTATAAGTAGTTTTTTGTTTTTTTTTCCTTGTTGGATAAAGAATTTAGCATGCGTTTCTAAAAGCTGATCAGTTTAATCACCGCTGCCAGTGTTACATGGTTTGTCTCATTCACATAAACCTGTACATTCTGCTGCAGAGTTTGTGCTGTGAAAAACAACAGACTTGCTGACTGAATTGCCAGAAAAAATATAAGAAAGAAAGCCTTCAAAAAAATATATAAGAAACAAAAAAAAAAATAAAAGCCATCACATGTAAGTATTAGTAATAAATGTTTGCTTCTAGTCTTAATACTGCTTTAAAGCTGAAATAAACTCTCCTTTCCTTTTGAGCCAAGGAAGCTTCCATCTCAGCTTCTCTTTGATCTGCAACTGCCCTGGTGCTGCACATGTGATCAGTTGTGACACCAGCCATTTGATGGTTTGACAGTTTGGATGGGAGCACAAGCAAATGTTAGTATTACATTCTCGGCATGCTGGGAATGTAACAGTTTTTTTTTTAACCATTAAATTGATGGGCTTAGTTCAGTATAATGATAACTGCAACAATAACTCTCAACCAAAGTGTCAAACCATCAAATGACAAGTGTTGCAGCACCATGTCAACTGTAAGGCCGCGTACACACGGGCGGACTGTTCGCCCAACTTTGTTTGTCAAACAGTTTCGGCAAACAGTCCGCTCAAAATTAGCATGGACGGACATGGCCACACACGGCACTTTTTGAGCGGACTGTTTCAGCGAACTGTTTGACAAACAGTTCGCTCAACTTTTGAAATGAACGGACTCGCCCACGTAAGGCGGAGGCAAATTCGCCCATTTCGAGCGCGTGTACAGGTAGGCGGGGCCCGCGAAGGAGACGTCGCGGGCTCCACCGCCTGGAATGGACTCAAAGGGGAACCCCAACGCCGCAAAAAATCGGCGTGGGGGTTCCCCCAAAGTCCACAACAGACCCTTGTCCGAGCACGCTACCCGGCCGGCCAGGAAAGGGGGGCGAGCGAGCGCGCCCCCCCTCCTGAGCCGTACCAGGCCGCGTGCCCTCAACATGGGGGGGTGCCTTGGGGAAGGGGGGGCCGCGCCGCCCCCCCCACCCCAAAGCACCTTGTCCCCATGTTGATGAGGACAAGGGCCTCTTCCCGACAACCCTGGCCGTTGGTTGTCGGGGTCTGCGGGCGGGGGGCTTATCGGAATCCGGGAGCCCCCTTTAAGAAGGGGGCCCCCGGATACCGGCCCCCCACCCTATGTGAATGAGTATGGGGTACAATGTACCCCTACCCATTCACCTGTGAAATAAAGTACAAAAAAAAACACAACACAGAGAAAAAATATTTTATTGCACAGCTCCGGGGGTCTTCCGTCTTCGGGGGTCTTCTCGCCGGACTCCTCCGCTATCTTCTTGTAGCTCTTTTACTAGCGGAGGAGCCCGGCTTTCTTCCTCCCCGCCGCCGGCCTCTTCTCCCGACTTCGGGGGTCTTGTCCCCCTCTTCGGTTCTTCTGCCGGGCCACCGCGCCTTCTTATAGCTCTTTTACAGGCGGTGGCCCGGTCTTCTGTCGCCGCTGCCTTCCGTTCTTCTGTCGCCGCCTTCGGTTCTTCTGCCGGGCCACCGCGCCTTCTTATAGCTCTTTTACAGGCGGTGGCCCGGTCTTCTGTCGCCGCTGCCTTCCGTTCTTCTGTCGCCGCCTTCGGTTCTTCTGCCGGGCCACCGCGCCTTCTTGTAGCTCTTTTACAGGCGGTGGCCCGGTCTTCTGTCGCCGCTGTCGCTGTCGCCGTCGCCGCCTTCCGTTCTTCTTCTTCTTCTTGTTCTTCTTCCCCAGGAGATGTTGACACGTCGCTCTCTCCGGCCGGAATGCCAGAGCCGCGCTGTGCGGTCACTTATATAGTGACAATGGGGCGGTGTCACATGGTATATGTCACATGGGTTGGTCACATGGTGACCCCGCCCCCTTACGATGTCATAGTCCCCATGTGACATCAACCCATGTGACCAACCCATGTGACATATACCATGTGACACCGCCCCATTGTCACTATATAAGTGACCGCACAGCGCGGCTCTGGCATTCCGGCCGGAGAGATCATCGAGGCAACATCTCCTGGGGAAGAAGAACAAGAAGAAGAAGAAGAACGGAAGGCGGCGACAGCGACAGCGGCGACAGAAGACCGGGCCACCGCCTGTAAAAGAGCTACAAGAAGGCGCGGTGGCCCGGCAGAAGAACCGAAGGCGGCGACAGAAGAACGGAAGGCAGCGGCGACAGAAGACCGGGCCACCGCCTGTAAAAGAGCTATAAGAAGGCGCGGTGGCCCGGCAGAAGAACCGAAGAGGGGGACAAGACCCCCGAAGTCGGGAGAAGAGGCCGGCGGCGGGGAGGAAGAAAGCCGGGCTCCTCCGCTAGTAAAAGAGCTACACGAAGATAGCGGAGGAGTCCGGCGAGAAGACCCCCGAAGACGGAAGACCCCCGGAGCTGTGCAATAAAATATTTTTTCTCTGTGTTGTGTTTTTTTTGTACTTTATTTCACAGGTGAATGGGTAGGGGTACATTGTACCCCATACTCATTCACATAGGGTGGGGGGCCGGTATCCGGGGGCCCCCTTCTTAAAGGGGGCTCCCGGATTCCGATAAGCCCCCCGCCCGCAGACCCCGACAACCAACGGCCAGGGTTGTCGGGAAGAGGCCCTTGTCCTCATCAACATGGGGACAAGGTGCTTTGGGGTGGGGGGGCCGCGCGGCCCCCCCTTCCCCAAGGCACCCCCCCATGTTGAGGGCACGCGGCCTGGTACGGCTCCGGAGGGGGGGCGCGCTCGCTCGCCCCCCTTTCCTGGCCGGCCGGGTAGCGTGCTCGGACAAGGGTCTGTTGTGGACTTTGGGGGAACCCCCACGCCGATTTTTTTCGGCGTTGGGGTTGCCCTTTAAGCCCATTCCAGGCGGCGGAGCCCGCGACATCTCCTTCGCGGGCCCCGCCTACCTTCACACGCGCTCGAAATGAGCAGACTTTCCTCCGAGCGGGAACAGTTTGCTCATTTCGAAAGTAGCCTACACACGGGCGGACTGTTCGCTCAAACACAGTTTCAGCGGACAGTTTTTCGGAATTTCCGAAAGACTTTGTCCGTCAAACTGTCCGCTGAAACTGTCCGCTGAAAGCCCACACACGAGCGGACTGTCCGCCCAAACACTGTTCAGCGGACAAGGTTGGGCGAACAGTCCGCCCGTGTGTACGCGGCCTAAATCAAACAGAAGCTAAGATGGCAGCTTCTTTGGCTACAAAGGATAGGAGGGTTTAGTTCCACTTCAAATGTGGTGGCTTCATCAGTGTTCTTTTTTATCAGGTGACCCAGCCAGTACATTTGTTCTTTTTCAACTTCCTTTAACAGACCCAGCTGTTCAGCACTAGTGGCAGTTGAGAGAGTTGAGACAAACCATTTAACACTGACAGGGGTGCTTACAATGGTTAGGTTTTTCATGTATGTAAAATCTTTATCCCAAAAGGGAAAAAAAAAAAAAAAAAAACTGTTTCTGTAACCTAAAAAGCATTAACTTGAGTTCAGCTTTAATTTGTTAATTTTGTTTGTAATTTGCAAGTCCATCTAAATCTGCTAGAGCACCTAGCACTACCCTCTCCCCATACTGACAATCCTGCTGTCCAAACATGTCCCTGTTGCTCCTCCATCCTAAGTGGAGAGACCCTTATGCCCCATACACACAGTCGGATTTTCCGGCGGAAAATGTGCGTTTAGATCATGTTGTCAGAAAATCCAATAGTGTGTGGGCTCCATCTGACTTTTTCCGTCGGATTTTCGGACGAACAAAGTTTGAGAGCAGGATCTAAAATTTTCCGACAACAAAATCCGATTGCATACATTTCCGATCGTGTGTAGATAATTCCGACGGACAAAGTGCCGCGCATGCTCAGAATAAACTAAGAGCCGAAAGCTATTGGCTACTGGCCCGTTTATAGTCCCGACGTACATATTTGACGTCACCTCATTCAAAACGATCGGAAATTCAGACAACTTTGTGCGACCGTGTGTATGCAACACAAGTTTTGGCCAAAATCTGTCAGAAAAATCAGATGGATTTTGTGGTTGGAATGTCTGACCATGTGTATGGGGCATAAGACAGGAAGTATGTTACAGGGTGGATCACTAGATGAGAATAAAGGGGAAAAAAAGGCAAAAATTTAAAACAAATGCAGTCATAACATTTATGATTGGTAAACTGCTAAATAATTCCTTTTTTGTTGTTGACACTTTTAAAAAAAAATATGGTTAACCACTTCCCACCCACCATATATGTGTTGTCCTGACTGGGCATCATGTGATATCCAGCAGGATAAGCCGCTAACGATCGGTGGTGTGTCGCTCTGACACACTGCATCTCCAATCTAGGTAAAAAGCCTATGACGTAGCCTCTTTACCATGTGATCAGCTGTGTCCAATTACAGCTCATCGCATGGTAACCAGAAGTGTCATTTATCTGCTTTTCCTGTACTCGTGCTGACAAGGGTAGATGAGAGCCAATCGGCTTCTCTTCTGGTGGTGGGGGGGGGGGGGGCTCTGCACTAGGGTTGCCACCTCATCCCTTTAAACCTGAACACATATTAATTACACTGGTTCTGGGGCTGTTTAAGGTGGTAATTAAACTTGGTGCCTTACCTGCATTTAATTAGCCTCAGAATCTGTGTAATTCAAAGGTGTTCGAGTTTAAAGGGATGAGGTGGCAATCCTATTCTGCACTGATAATCAGTGCATTCATTATCAGTGTAGACCCATTGAGGGTGCACACTAGAGCCCACCAGGGATGCGCACTAGAGCCCGCCAGGAATGCCAGCCAGTGCCAATAAGTGCCCATTAGGGATGCAAATCTGTGCCCATCAGTGATTCCTGTAAGTGCCTCCTAATCAGTGCCATCTATTAGTGCCACCCATTAGTGTCCTTTAGTGCCACCTATCAGAGCCACCTACTAGTGCCCATCAGTGCCACCTATGAGTGCCCATCAGTGCCACATATCAGTGCCCATCGGTGCTACCTATGAGTGCCCATGACTGCCACATATCAGTGGCCATCAGTGCTACATATCAGTGCCCATCAGTGCTATATATAAGTGCCTCGTCATCAGTGTCCATCAGTGCCACCTCATTCGTTCCCATTAGTGCAAACTCATCAGTGCCTGTCAGTGCAGCCTTTATCATTGCTCATCAGTGAAGAAGAATACATACTTATTTACAAAGTTTTATAACAGAAACAACAAAACATTTTTTTTTTATTTGAAGTGCAAAACATAAAAAACCCATTAGTGATCAAATACCACCAAAAGAAATCTCTGTTCGTGGGAAAAAAATTATACAATTTTTGTTTGGGTATAGTGTTGCATGACCGTGCAATTGTCATTCAAAATGCGGTAGCGGTGAAACCGGAAAATTGGCCTGAGCAGGAAGGGGGTGAAAGTGCCCTGTATTGAGGCGATTAACATAATAAATAAGTTCCTACCTACTCACTCTGTGCAACAAAATGGCCTGATCCTCCAATACCGGGGTCGCCCGTTGGCGCTCTAGGTTCCTCCTCTTCTCTGTGTGCCACCATAGGAATCCACTGACTATGGTAGCACTCGTGTGGGCTCACTCCTGAGCCTTGCTGTGTGCATCCATAGACATGCACAGTGCAGCTCAGCTCTGTCTGTCTGTTCCCAGGATTTCATTGACAGGAGCAGGAGCCAATGGCTCCGACTGCTTCTCTGTCCTTTGAGATAGTACAGAGAGGACAGAGCTGCTGCAGACAAACACATCACTGGACCAAGTAAGGACTCAGAGTAAGTATTTAGAAGGTGAGAACAAATGTTTTCCCCCTTAGAACCAGTAAGCCCAGGTTTACACATGTGCATTGTGAATTGAAGCTCCAGTTTCCCTGCGCAGATAAAAATCAGTTGTTCAGGGGTCCCTCTGCGTTTTAGCTGTGGATCAGCTGCGAATGCACAAGTAGCCCCTGAAGTGTCTAAGATACTGGGTTAATCCCATAATTGCAAATCTGGAGGAGAGAGGCCAGTTCATGATCCTGTATGAAGACCGTGTGCATGATGAGACATTTTTTAATTACACGCGCATGTCAATAACTAGGTGAATAATTTATCTGTCAAACAATACATTTTCTTCATGCATATTTCCATAGTAGGGGATGTTTGAAAAAGACACAAGTCCATCAAGTGTAACCTTTGTATGTGATTATGTCAATCTTATATTTTTAAAAATAAGTGCTGTCTCCCCCCCCCCCCCCACAAAATCCATACCAGAAAATTATCTGAGCATGCAGCCTAAAAGGCTATGAAAAGAGAGGGAGCGAGCACCCCCCTCCTGGACCAAACCAGGCCATATGCCCTTAACATGTGTAGTGTGTTTTGTGAGCCCCCCCCCCAAAATACCTTGTCACCATTCACCAAGTTGGTGGGGGGGATCCCACTTTGTTATACAGTTTGGGACCAGACAATTGTTATTGTTAAATTCAAATGCCAGTTGCTAAATCTATGTCCAAATGATGTCACAACTGGAAATAACATAGGATCTTATTTTTGATGCCACTTCTTTAACCTACATTTTGATGTAGATGAAGGATGCAGGCCTTCTTAGGAATAATAATGTTCTCTACCACTTACCTTACTATTTTTAAAACTGTATGCCAAAATGTGTTTCATACATGTATCTAATAAAAGATTTATTTTTGAATTAGTTATGACGAATTGCTTGGATTAATATCCAGTCTGCTCAAAGATTACTGATCACATTAAGGTACTTTTCATTACTGATGTCCTTTGTCATGTGAATTTTGGAGCATGTAACCTAATTGTTTTAGAACTATTCAAGCATGTGTAATGCTGGGAGCAGGCCTAGCCTCACCATATTGACTTGACGCATACATACCCGGATTTTTTTTTGGGGGGGGGGCTGATTGAAGGCATTGGGGATGGGATGGGATAGGGAATGTTACTGTGTGGCACTTCATATCTGGAGATTTCCTTTTCAAGACTAGAAGGATAGGATGGGGAATTATAGGGATAAAGTTGGTGTTGTTGTTCAAGGTAGTGGACGTATCTGGGGTAGTTAAGGGGAGATCTTGGTGGTGGCACATATGGCATTTTAAATGAAGCTACCTCACGTGGCTGTGAGAAGGAGTGCAGTACTTGTTCGATAGTGTTTCGCATTTCAAAGTAGCGCTCTGGTGGTACCTTTTTAATTAGAGGGACAAAACTGAGCGCCAGTATAGTATCCGGACATAAAAAAGCATTCACGTTTTCAGACATGGTTTTCAACATTTCAAGTAGGCTCTCACTTATGTCAGGTTGGGATAGAGGTGCTCGCCTCCGTAGCACTTTGGCTGGCAGAACAATGTCTGCAGGAGCAGAGGAGGGCCCAGGGATATCATCTGCCACTACAGATTGCTCATCTGGATTTGTTTCCCAAAGATTTTAAGAGCTTTGAATGTGTGCCTTCTTGAAAAACAATCTGGGCTTGGTCCTCCGGTTGGTCCTCCATTACATCTTGTTCCTCCCAACTAGCTTCTGTCCTGTTTTACAAAAAAAAAGAGTGTAACTTAACTAGGCATAATCAAAGTTAAGAGGTTTGCAGATACATAGATGATATAGATGAAAACTTACTCCCTCATCTCCACAATCAGTTGCAGAAAATCGAAGTCCCTGGCAAACATATAGGGTACCCTAGTAGCTGCCCCCGAGCCACTCCTTGCTTCTTTGAGGTGACATATATATTTTCGATAAGCATCACGCATACTATGCCACCTAGTCTGTAAGTAGTTCACTGAAAAACATAAAAAATAACAATAATTTTATTTATGTTTGCTTTTAGGTACCTAGCAACAGGAAATTCTTTTGGAAGTTTGCACTATGAATTTTATTTTATTTTTTCCCATAAAGAATTTCTTTTATTAAAGATAATGGGGAACATAACAAGAGATAGCAGTACAGGTAATTATGGCACCCTTTGTCAGGTTAACCAAATGAAACACTCAAATATACTGAAAGTAAAACTTATACAGCCACCTATTCATATCCAGACTTGAGTTATACAACAGCAAAATCAATTTGACCATATATGTCTATTGCTCTTAAGCGTTTTGGCTTATGGGTGCCAATTGTACTGTGGATCAGCTTCTCATTTTGTTTATATCTTACTGGAGTTGGACCATTAGGAAGTCTGACCTCCTGATGTCTGTGTGTCCTACCTTCAGAGGGATGCGGACCGATGGCCCACCGATAAATCAGCCCCACACTCCACATCCTCCCTGAATTACAGGCCAATTGGGGGAGGGTGAAAGGGGAAGGAAAGATGGGTGAGGGAAGAGAGGGGAGGAGAGGTAGGGGGCAAAGGGAAGCAGCAGAGGGGAGAAGGGATATGCGCATCCGAGCTTGAGGAGGGGATGGGGTCGCCACCAGCTACCCTCCCCATAAAATCCTCATAGTTCGCCTGTTGCTTTGTTATTGTCTTATCCGCTGACTGTTCGTAAACCTGATACAGCTCAGTTGCTGTTAGTTTATTAGCCATTGTTGTTCAATAGGTTTTGATATTCTGGCGACCTACGAAACTTAAACCAAGTTTCCCAAATTACCGTGAAGCTGGCAATTCTATCTTGAGTGGAAAATATCAGCTCCTCTATCCCTGCAATGTGATCAATGCATGAGGTCCATTCTTTCATTGATGAAATCACTGTGGACTTCCAATGGACTGGTAGGCATAGCCTGGCAGTGTTGATCATATGCATTGCAGCCGATTTGAAATATCTTTTCTTGAATATTTTTGAGTGGTGGAGGAGGTATTGTGCTGGTGTGAATTCTAGGGGGAGCGAAGAGACCAAAGTAGTTGTTTCATGTACTTTTTGCCAATATGGTTGGATCTGAGGGCAGTCCCACCAGACATGTAGGAAGGTACCTTGCTCCTGGCCACATCTCCAACAGCGGTCGGAGACTGTGGGTATAAACCTATGCAGCATCTCTGGTGTTTTGTACCACTGTGCCTTAATCTTGCACCCGTTTTCTTAGGTGTGGACACTCATTGATCCTTTGTGGATGTACAAATGAATGCGCTCCCAGCTTGTGTGAGGTAATTCTATGTTTAGTTGTCTCTCCCAAAAGTCGTGTTCTTTTTGCAGGATGTTGTGCGCGTCCTGAAACATGGAGGCATATAGTATTGAGATCACATGTCACTGAGGAGGGTGACCTGAGCACAGTGACACAATATGTGTAGAAACAGAACGAAACTCTGGATAGCCGCACTCCGGATTGTGTAAAAATTAGATGCCTTTATTTCTTCAAAATGCAAGTGCAAAACTTCATTGAACAAAACGTCACAGCAAAAAGGGAACAAAAAAGAATTTTTGAATAAAATAGCTAACGCGTTTCACGCTACAAACAGCGCTTACTCATAGCTAGCTTATGTTCTGAATAACAAACAAATATATACTGTTCATGTATAAGCACACCACAGTGAAATCAGAGGTAAAGCCATGACAGCTGATAAGGCTATCATCATAGATTCCCCACACATGCATTCCACACCCAGTTGTTGGTTGGTGAAAATAACTGGGAAAGGAAAAAAGGGGGAAAAAAAGGTGAACATGTCTGTGTGTTGAAACGGGATTAGATGAAAAGTATAAATATGTAAAAAATATATATATATATACATATAGAGGTGAAAATAACAAAGTGTGAAAATAAAAATAAAAATGTATATATGTATATAGGCGTGTATAAATGTGTGTATATAAATATATTGGTGTAAAGGTGATAATAGTACATATAATTGTGCACTAGTGCAGAATAACCTTTTAATGCATAGATAAAGAATATGAATAAATGTCATAAGATTCAAACTAAAACAGTATTGAATGTTTATATGTATGTAAATAAACTCAAATATTTAGAGAATGAACTGTGTTATAACAGTGACAGGGATGAACCTGCACCAAACAAAAACACATCAGATCGATGGCCATATTTATGTGAACTGTTGGTGAAAAAAGAAAAGAATAATAATGAAAGAACCAATATGAAACCATACAATTGATGGACTTATTTCGATGACAAGTAGTATGCATGCATGGAAAATCCAGGATTCAGAAGCAGATCACAATTGCCAAATATTTCTAAAGTTGTACATACACCAACCAATCTCGTGTTTTTATCGATGTGTAAATGAATGTAAATACACCAATCAATGCATAAAATAAAGTATGTACCTGCAACTACCACTATAAAAGACTTTAGTGTCATCTAAACAAAAAGAAATAGAAGTGCTACAAACAGAGATAACCTCCGTTCAAACAGACCTAGCAAGGATGCAAACTCACCCTGACTTTTTGAATTTAGACAGCCGACTTAACAGCAAATTGGATAAAATGGAAAAATCGGTGATCGACAGTAAAAGAGGGAAAATGGCTCGTGATAAAACAGACTATGAAAATAAAAAAGTCTATGTTTGGAAGAAGCCACGATTTTTTCCTGGACGTTCTCAGAGGAATCCAATTAAACAAGTCAGTTTCTCAGATCATGACAGTGACCTGGGAGATGATACCCTTGCGTATACCATGTCAGATTCTTCTCCAGAACACCTCACAAGTTCTACAGAACCATCAAGTTCAATCAAATCTACTACAGATCGGTCACCGGGAAACCCTCAAAGATCCAGTCAAACCAAAAAGAAAAAATCATCCATAAAAAAGTCAGGAGAGGGGGCAAGAAACACAGAAGTCGCGAAGGACACTCAGCACATGCCACGAACGAGAACCAGAAGATAGCCCTAAACGTTATCAATGTTTCAGAGAGAATTTTATTGAAAGAGGAATGTCATTTATTATCAAGAGGACTTGGTTTTTGCCCCAATAGACACTTTGATTTGTTTGGAACTATTTTAGATGTCAATAGGTTTTCACGAGCTTTAACACTCAAGAAACATTTCTTGGACATTTCTCCCACAGACATTGAAGCTGAGGTTTCCTTTGACACCTGCGAGCGGGGTGAGTCTCCTGATCTTCCTTCACCTGTCAAGTTTTGTGATACTTGTGCATTATTAGATTTACAGGATCTTGCTATGGAATCGGATTCCTTCCCCCTTGACCCTATCGATGTTTCCCTAAAAATGTCATTTAAGACTAGATCCAATTTTTACCCTATCGAGTCAAGGGGCAAGGATCTGGATTTATTCCAAAAAATGGTGGAGAGAGACTTGACCCGCCTTGCTCGCACTTGTCATAAAAAAACATTTCTTGACAATTTAACAAATGCTGAAAGAAACGCTTTCAAATCATTGTCAACAGATAAAAACATAGTTATCAAGAATGCGGATAAGGGAGGCAGTGTGGTGGTCCTGAATTCATGTGATTATAAAGCAGAAGCACTGCGTCAACTTTCAGATACCAACACTTATCAATTACTGCGATCTAACCCCACTGCCTCCTTTAAACTTGAACTTTCTAATTTGTTGAATAGAGCTGTTAGGGCTGGTCTTCTGTCTGAAAATGACAAAATCTCTTTTATTCCTGAGAATCCAGTCATGCCTATTTTTCACTATCTTCCTAAGGTCCACAAGGGGTTAAATCCCCTTGTGGGTCGACCGATAGTGGCAGGAATAGGCTCTCTTAACGAACGATTAGGAGAGTGGGTGGATAATTTACTCCAGCCTTTAGTCCTAAGTTTACCTGGATATCTCAGAGATACTGGTGATTTGCTGGGTAAATTACAGAATCTAAAGTGGCACTCTACATACAGATGGATCAGCTGTGATGTTACCAGTCTGTATTCCAGCATTCCACACCGACTGGGTTTAAGAGCAGTAGCTCACTTTTTACAAACATCTGGGAGGTTTTCTCTAACACTTCAAGAATTTATATTGTCATCTTTAGAATATTTACTTACACATAATTTCTTTATGTTTGATGGGGCCTATTACCTCCAGAGATGCGGGGCCTCCATGGGAGCGAAATTTTCGCCCTCATTAGCCAAGCTGTACATGGGTTGGTGGGAGAGGTCCCGCATCTTTGGACATGATAGCCCCCGCCGCAAAGATACCATATTTTTTGGGCGCTTCATAGACGATCTGTTATTTATTTAATCTGATGAGTGTGCCAGTTTGGAAAATTGGCTTACCTATTTCAATGACAACAATTTAAATTTACAATTTACTGGAGTCATGAGAATAAGCACCATAGAATTTTTAGATGTCAATCTGACTGGTTCAGAAGAAAACATAGTCTCTGGTCTACATAGAAAATCAATCGCAGGTAACACACTTTTAAGAGCAGACTCAGCCCATCCTGGTCATACTATCAGAGGGATACCATATGGACAATTTTTGAGGTTGAGGCGTTTATGCAGCACCCCAGAAATTTTTCAGCTGGAAGCCAAAGAGATGGCCAATAGATTCAAGGAAAGAGGATATACACCCGCCAATATACAAAAAGCCCTGGTTTCAGCTAGTACCATCCCAAGAGATACTTTGTTACAAAATAAACGTTCCTCCAGTAGAAATAGCAATAAAAGCAAATTTTCTTCTTTAGGGACAAACATCCCTGTGTTCTCCACATCTTATAGTTCAGAATTTAATGACGTGAGGAAAATAGTGACTAAATATCTCCCTATTTTATTTAGCGATTTTGCATACAATCAAATCCTTTCCAGAGGTATAAAAACGGTTTCTCGTAGAGCACCTACTTTAGGACATACCTTATCCCCCAGTTTATTTACAAGTAGCAAATCCGACCAACATTGGTTAAGATTTACAGGTAACTTTAAATGCGGTGGAACAGGTTGTGCTTACTGTTGCCATATTATGAGAGGTACACAGATTACTTCTTGTGTTAATAATAAAATTGCTGACATTAAATCTTTCATGAATTGCAACACTAAGTATTTGATTTATGTCATCACATGCAATCTTTGCCATATACAATATGTAGGACGCACTACACGCAGACTTAAAGATCGCTTATATGATCATTTATATGACATTGAAAAGAACAAATCCACTAATGTGGCTAGACACTGGAACACTGTACATCAGAAGGATGTTTCAAATCTATTCATACAGGGGATTGAGAAGGTGGTGACCCCCAAGCGAGGAGGTGACAGATTTCTCATACTCTGTAAACGTGAAGTTTTCTGGATATTCTTTTTTAGAAACCAGAATTCCGACAGGGTTAAACTTTGATTGGGATGTTTCATATTATTATGATTGAGAAATCTTTTGAAACACTGCAATTCCCCTTCAGGATTAAGATTACCCCAATTTAATGTTACCTTTTATGATATACTAGTGTTCCAGTTCTGTTTCTTATTTTCCATCAGCTTTTTCAGCCATCCCAAAATCTAACGTTATAATAGTCATAGGTTCATTCACAATAACACCCTCTACAAGCTTGTCACATGGGATCAAAATGATAACATCCATGTGAATGTCTAAAATTATACATGTGTGCGCTAGTCAGACACACCAAGTGGGTGGTAATTGACATTTCTTCCCCATATTTACTAAGATTATAGAGGGGGGTTTGTCTAGTTTGTGAATGTCACCCATATATAGATATTTTCAGATACAGTATATATTATATGGGTATAGTCTCATAGATATGGGACACACTCACTATTTTACATGTATGTGGTTTACTGATATAACCCAGATATTGGGGATTTTGTATATACCGCATTACACACTTTGCGGTTTATGCAATTTATTGATGCGGTTTATACACAGCACATTTCACATTTAACCATTGTACAGATCTGGAAATATTCTTTTTCCGCGACTATAGTCTTTTAACAAGTAAATCTTTATATATTTTTTCACTTTACATAATCTAGAGAGGTGTCATTTACATTAGGTTAATAAATAAATAATAATAAAAATAAGGAATAGAAATCAAGAGATCTCACAGCATTGTAGCGTGATCCCTTCTGCATATATATAGTCCACAAACCGTGTTCACATGAGTTTATACATATTGTGGTTATATATATCACCATTTTATCTTATGCGGAATTGATCATGTTCAATCACCCGTTATAGCCATTGCATCCTTGCCTCTATTCCATCATAAACTTTCTTATACTATTCACTCAGGTCATTGGTCTTCAAAGAAAAGGAGATGTTTCACAGCATTATAGTGAGATATTTCCTTTTCATATTACACAACCTATATAAAAATGTCTAAGTGACTTTATATACACTGCGATTACACACTATATATCACTATTCTATGTAGAACAGTTGGTGTCTGTACACTAGTTGCATTTATTGTATTACAGACATTTCTGCACGTCGCTGTATTGGTGTTTTTATATGGGCGACCCGTGTGAACAACATGAGTTAATTATAGTTTAGGAAGGAAGGGGTTAAAATGTTTGTTCCTTTTCTTGCCCATTAATCGTAATATCTATGGAATATTCAAGTAGACGGTTGATTGCCTAAAGCATACGCCTGATTTGGGTGCATTTACTGTTTTAGGCACTTGATTGAGGCGTCTAGGCTTATTCTAGTGTCCGTGAGGGTTCTAAAAGGCTTTTTGTTTTTCTTTTTTGTTTCTGTTTTTATTCAACTATTTTACATGTTATATTTGTATATTTGTGTGTTTTTATAGTGGTAGTTGCAGGTACATACTTTATTTTATGCATTGATTGGTGTATTTACATTCATTTACACATCGATAAAAACACGAGATTGGTTGGTGTATGTACAACTTTAGAAATATTTGGCAATTTTGATCTGCTTCTGAATCTTGGATTTTCCATGCATGCATACTACTTGTCATCGAAATAAGTCCATCAATTGTATGGTTTCATATTGGTTCTTTCATTATTATTCTTTTCTTTTTTCACCAACAGTTCACATAAATATGGCCATCGATCTGATGTGTTTTTGTTTGGTGCAGGTTCATCCCTGTCACTGTTATAACACAGTTCATTCTCTAAATATTTGAGTTTATTTACATACATATAAACATTCAATACTGTTTTACTTTGAATCTTATGACATTTATTCATATTCTTTATCTATGCATTAAAAGGTTACTCTGCACTAGTGCACAATTATATGTACTATTATCACCTTTACACCAATATATTTATATACACACATTTATACACGCCTATATACATATATACATTTTTATTTTTATTTTCACACTTTGTTATTTTCACCTCTATATGTATATATATATATTTTTTACATATTAAGGCCCGGTTCACACCGATGCGGGGGGAGATCCGGATGTGATTCGCACAGCAAATCACATCCGATCTCCGTAGCGATGCGAGTTCAGCCATACAGATAGTATGGCTGAATTCGCAGCGCTCCCGCAGCAAACTCGCACGGGACCCTTTTTTGGGTCCGCAACAGAATCGGATCGCATGGGGGTTCACACCATGCGATCCGATTCCTGTGCGAGTCGGCAGATCGCACTGCGATATGCCGACGGATCTGGGGGTGTCATTAACATAACATTGACACTCCCAGCCGTCCGCATAGGGCAGTGTGAACTGCCGGCGGGAGGTGTGCGATGCGGGTAAACGCCGCGGATTCGCAGCGTTCCCGCATCGCTATAGTGTGAACCCGGCCTTATACTTTTCATCTAATCCCGTTTCAACACACAGACATGTTCACCTTTTTTTTCCCCTTTTTTCCTTTCCCAGTTATTTTCACCAACCAACAACTGGGTGTGGAATGCATGTGTGGAGAATCTATGATGATAGCCTTATCAGCTGTCATGGTTTTACCTCTGATTTCACTGTGGTGTGCTTATACATGAACAGTATATATTTGTTTGTTATTCAGAACATAAGCTAGCTATGAGTAAGCGCTGTTTGTAGCGTGAAACGCGTTAGCTATTTTATTCAAAAATCCTTTTTTGTTCCCTTTTTGCTGTGACGTTTTGTTCAATGAAGTTTTGCACTTGCATTTTGAAGAAATAAAGGCATCTAATTTTTACACAATCCGGAGTGCGGCTATCCAGAGTTTCGTTCTGTTTCTACACATTTGGCTTACGCAATCAGCCTGCACCTGGAACCCCATTTGGAGAGCTAGCAGCCTGTCAGTGGTTTTGACTTGGAGCGGTGACATCTTTGTTTGTTTCACAGTGACACAATAACCATAGGGGTTGTTCGCAAATTTTGCCCTGGCTGTTGGGCTGTCTAAGTAGTGTTTGAGTTGTATGTATATCCAAAAGGTGAAGGATTTGGTCAGCGACAGGGATGCTAGTTCTCTCTGACTGAGGAACCTGCCTCTGGAGAAAAAGTGTCTGGCTAATATCTCTGCATGTGGCCATTCCGCAGACAGGTAGGACTTGGCTAGCCCAGGCGTGAAGTCCGGATTTCCCCGGATAGGAGTAAGGGCACATTCTTTGGCCGAGATTGCATGGGACTTACAAGCTCTGTCAAAAGCCTCTAAGGTTGCATTAATAAGAGGGTGAGTATGTGCGACTGCAGGCACATGCTTTTTGGTCAGCCAGGGAAGTGAACCAAGATTAGTTTCAGCAATCACTGTTCCAAGAGAACCCATCCCTTACACCTAGTATGGACCTTCCAATCCACTATCCATGCTAGTTGAGAGGCCCAATAGTATCTCTGGAGATCTGTTAGCCCAATTCCCCCATCGGATTTTGGCAACACCAGCTTCGCCCACCCAATTCTTACCCCCCTGGATCCCCATAGAAAGGTTCTACACATTTTCTTGTAGTCCGCAAAAAAGGAGGGAGGGAGGTGGATTGGTATGGGATCTGCATTTTATACAAAATGCGAGGGAGTACCATCATCTTTATAACGGAGGCTCGTCCGAACCAGGAAATGGTGGGTGAAGTTCCATTGGCATATTTGCACTTCGTGGGGGGATAAGGTAATATTTAGGGTGAAAGATTTAGAAAAGTTGATTTTCAAATTAGAGATACATCGGAATTGTTCCAGTACTTGCATCAAGTTTCGTAGGGATGTCATAGGAGATGAGAGGAAAAGCAGGACATCGTCCGTGAATGCCGCAAGTTTGTATTGTCGGTCATGCACTTCAATGCCTTTTATATTCACATTTGCTCAAATACATTGTAGGAGGGGTTCCAATGTGAGAATGTAAAGTAAGGGAGAGAGGGGGCAGCCCTGTCTGGTTCCATTCTGGATGGAGAAGGCCTCTGAGAGGTGACCGTTGACCCGGACCCTAGCACTAGGGTTAGTGTACAAAGATTTAATAAACACTTGCATGTGGCTCCCCAAGCCTATTGTCTCCAGGACTGCGTCCATATAGTTCCAGGCCACCCGGTCAAAGGCCTTCTCCGCATCCATGGACAAGAAAACCCCTTTTCTGTGTGTGGAAGTTAGCCAATGGTGTAGGTTTAGCGCTTTGATGGTGTTGTCCCTGGCCTCTCTGCCATGGACAAAACCCACTTGATCCAGCCCCACCCAAGCCGGTATATGATAGGAAAGCCTGGTCGCTATTATTTTGGAGAAGAGTTTCACATCTACGTTTAAAAGTGATATTGGTCGATAGTTCGCACCGTTAGCCGTGTCTTTATTCTCTGTTGGTATCACTGTGATATTTGCTTCTAGTAAACTGCGGGGGGGGGGGGGGTTCTATATACCTGCTATAGAATTAAAGGCTTTTATGAAGCCTGGGCCTAAGAGGTCTGGAAAGCTCTTATAATACTGTGCTGTGTAGCCATCCGGTCCAGGGCTCTTGCCCAGTTTTGTAGACGTTAAGGCTTCTGCCCACTCTTCTGAAGACAACAGAGCTTCAAGAGCCTGTTGGTCTTCAGCTGATAACGCTGTAGGGCTGTACTTGCGAAGGAAATTTCTTATCAGGTGTGGTCTATCCTCTGCTGAGGTCAGGTTTTGCTCATTCGTCTGTATGTCATACAGTCTCCTATAATAATCGTGAAATAGGCCCGCTATCTCCTCATTTTTGGTGTGCATCTCCCCTGTATTGTCCACTAGGTGATGGACAGTGAGGGCGAGGGTTCGTTTTTGCGTAAACCTGGCCAGAATTCTTCCAGGTTTATTGCTGTTCCCATAGAAGAATTTCTGTGATATCACCTGCCGATTCCGTGCTCTATTGTACAGTTCTTCCCGTAAAAGTGCCCGAGTATCTGCCAGTTCAGATGTTACTGTAGTAGCGAGTGAACATTTGTGTTGTGCCTCCAATTTGGAGATTTTGGATGACAGTTACAAAATCAGGGCCTGGTGTCGTTTCTTTTTCTTTGCCGCTAGGGCCATCAGGTGCCCGCGTATCACATATTTGTGGGCTTCCCACTGAACCATGGGGGAAATGTCCGGTGTATCATTATGTTGGAAATACTCACTAATGGTCTGTTTAATGTCGGCCAAATCCCCAATATCTGAGAGAAGGGATGAGTCGAACTGCACTATGAATTTAAGGTTGGGAAATCAACTATTAGTGGCATTGTTAATGAAACCTGCCTAGTCATATGGGAAGAACTGAAGGATTTGGTAATAAAGAAGCCAAAAAATATGAATGGTTGAAGGTTGTGGAGCTATTCTGGGAGTGTTGCAACTTCCCCAACTGTCTGGGAGCCATTAATGGGAAGGACATCTGAATCCTCAAGCCTCCGGCTAGTGGGAGCCAATATTTTAATTATAAGATTTTTTTTCGTTGGTATCAATGGCAGTGGCAGATGCCAATTATAAATTGATTTATATTGATCTGGATTCTTATGGCAGCAGCTCGGATTCTAGTGTATTTTTAAAATTCCTCATTTGGCCGCATCCTGCGTGAGAATACACTAGACTTGCCCAATCATTCTCCCCTGCCCGGAACAACAGAGCCTTCCCTCCCACATGTATTTGTAGGAGATGAAGTGTTTGCACTTTCAGAGCACGTGCTCAGGCCTTTTTCAAGTCGCTCTCTGACAACAGAAAAAAAGGGTGTTCCATTATAGGCTCAATAGGGCACGAAGAGTAGTAGAATGTGCATTTAGTATACTGTGCAATAAGTGGAGATTCTTGCATACTTCAATAAACCTCAGTATTGACCATGCTATCAGTGCTGTTAAAGCAGCCTGTGCACTGCACAACTATGTACGTGAACGAGATGGATATCTATTTGAGGATTCCCTGAGCCATAACATGGAGGCGGCACAATGGAATGTTACTAGGAGCACCACTACTGGTGAATTCCAAAAATTCTTTGTCACCAGCTGGGTAGGTGCCTTGGCAGATGAATTCTATCTAATCATAAAAAGTGTGTATTTGATTGCATTATATTATCAGGCCCTTTACAAAGTGAAAAGTGTGCTGTAACAAATGTTTTTTTTTTTCGTCATTTTGGTTTATTTAAATAAAAATAACGTTATTCACAATTGTGTTGTATATTATTTTGCAAACTTAAGCGAATCTAAGATTATTAATTAATTTAGGGACTCCTCCGTCGCTGTCTGACGCCGTTATGTTACTCCATACTCCATACTCCAGATGACGTCCGTGTGACGAAACGCGTAGGGCGCGGCCAGGCAACGTACACCTCGAGCTCAGGCGGAGATAATAGAGCGGGACTTTTAAAGCTGCATGCACTACCGCAATTTTAAATGATTTGTTTGAACGAGGGATCTCTAATTGTACATCTAAAGGAAGCCAGAGAGCGACACAATAGCTGATATTGTGAAGGCTGATCCACCCCGGATGGGGTCTTCTTTCCGGTGAGAGCATAAATATATAATATATAGGTAGCCACTGAACGTGAAGAACATTACTGGAAACCATCACCTCCCTCCTTCACTCACGGAAGATTCCGTCACTTATCAGAGACTTGCTTCACTACGTTAACTGTTCACAGTTCACTTGCAATTTTTTGCACATTTTTTATTTATTTTTTCCAATCTTTATTCAATTTGTATGGTATTTTATTGCATTTAAGTTTTTATGGTATTCTCATATTCATCTTACATAGTACTATTTATCATAATTGAACCAGCTATCAGATTATGCCACCACTGTGATATTCACTTTTATTTTAGAGCACTAATATCACGCTCACGGTTATTTTATTAGTTATCACCGTATAATATATCCTTACTTTCAAGTACTTTTTGCACTTGCACTTTAGTAATAATCATACACTGTTATGGTATAGAGACAAGTATCCCATATTATAGTCACAAGGTCTTGTGTTTTTTGATTTCCTGACTGTTTGAGTTTTTTGTGTTCTTTGTGTTTTTGGTTTTTTAACCAGCACGCTGAGAAATATATGTAATACGTGTTTTTGTGCTAAATTAACCAGCACGCTGAGAATTATATGTGCTCCCACTCATGTGATGTTCACTAACAAATAGCATAGGATGTATGATAGCACATATACGTCCATACTCAATTTACCAGCACACTGAGAAATACATACAATAGAGCCCTCACATAGAGGTTCACAATAATAATTGATATTATCGGTATAGCGCCACATCTATTTCCTCTCCTTGTTCTGACGCCGTTATGTGCCCAATGTTGAGAGCATGTGGCCTGGTATGGATTTGTGGGTGAACGTTCGCTGTTGTTTTTTCTAATATTAGAATTAATAAAAATGGACAATATAAAGAAACAACAGGACAGCATCTACATGTAGTGAAAGGGAATAAAAAAACTTACATTTGTCAGCCTGAACTAGAGATGAGCACATGCTCCACTCTGGCATGAGGTTTCTGGCAATTTCCAGCCAGGCACATTTTTTAAGAACGTTGTCCGTATATTTAGGATGCCGGGTGTCATAAATTATTGGTTTGTCCCTCACAAACTGATCAGCTCCTCACAATCCATGGATTCCTTGACCTTTGATGGCACTTTTCTCCCTCTTTTTGCCATGCTTGCTTCGGTCAGCAGCACAAAACAGACAGGGGAGGAACTGGAAGGGGGAGGTGTAGAAGGAGGAGAGATAATTTATCTTCACACCGCAACACAGCTGCGAATCAGATGCGTGCCCATAGAAGATAGTGGCCTTGTAATATGCACAGCAATGACCAGAAAAGGCACATGTTTTTTGTGCAATGCGCAGTGCGAATGCAACGCACATATGTGAACTAGCCTCATTCAAATTGACTTAGTTTAAAATGTCTTGCGAATTGGATGTGTTGTAAGCCGCATCTAATTCGCATAGGTGTGAACGGGGGCTAAAACAGGTAAAGGAACATTTAAATACATATGGGTGAAATATTTCTGTCTGTCTCTCCATCTCTCTATCTATCTCTCTATCTGTATAACCACTTGCTTGTTTTACATGGTTCTTGGCTCTTTGACCAAAGCAATAGAAGAAAAATGTTTGCCCTGCATACAGATCCCTTTTTCTTAAGTGCGTTCTGGAATGCATTTTATGGGTCTAGGCTTTTCCAAAACTTTAGCAGCGTTATTTTTTCTTAAGTGAATTGTGGAGCTAATTGTTGTAATTGCAAGGTAATTACACTTAAATGAACATATGTATCAGTACCATTAAGTCAGCAAATAGTTCTTTGATATTTCTTTCCTAGACTGGGATAGGAAGGATTTCATTGTGTTGTGTAAAATATTCTAAATGTAACTGTATACAACAATTGTGATGTCAGTGGAAAAAAAAATGCATTTCCAAATAAATTGTAATATCTTCTCTGAGCTATAGACTGGAGGGCAGCACAATGACACTATCACTAAGGAACATCTGTGAATTTTGTGCTTGATTTCATATCATGGTCCATAGACTTGTGTAGCCCAATAACTGTTTACAAATGTGCATTAGTTTTCTTTTGGTATTCTGCATGCTGAAGGCTCTTGATTTATACCAGGGTTGCTTTCCTGGAAGTTCTCATGTAATTAACATTTCATATAATTTATACAGTGGTTTCTCACTGAAAGAGATGTCAACTGTCATAGCTGTGTTCCAAGGGTATAATTCAGACCCTACTCACACATAGTCATGAATGATGAGGACTGCTGTCCACTACATAATAAATAAATCAATAGAAGAAACAAAAGTACACATGTACAGTACACCAACAGAAGCACTAAAATTTAGTTGTGTAGGTGAAGGAATAACAATCCTTGTGGTGCTGCTTCACTTTTTTATATATATATATATATATAATCTTTATTTAGAACAAAGTCAAATGTCACAACAAACATTTTGTGAGTTTTTGGAGCAGCAGATCTAGATTTTCAGTTAGGAAAAATAGAACACAATACAACATAAATGTTTAGCAATTATATGTTTAGCATGGCTCTGGAGTTCACCCCCTTTGGAAACAAAGGGTGACATTCACATTATTATCACAGATTAACCAGAGTATAAGTTGCCTATTGTAGAACACATCACTGGTCTTAGCCCCTGTACACACGGTCAGAGATTTCGACAACCAAATCCGTCGGATTTTGTCCGTCGGATCTTGTCCAAAACTGTTGCATACACACAGTCGGACTAAGTTGTCGAAAAATCTGATCTTTCGGAACGTGATGACGTAATTTCGTTATGATGGGACTACATTCAGGCTAGTAGCCAATAGCTTTGATGTAGGAATTTGATCTGAGCATGCGTGGCACTTGGTCCGATCAAAATTCGCTACACATGATCGGAGTATGTCCGACCGGCCCAGTTGGTCGGTAAATATTTCCAACATGTTGGAAAATTGGGTCCGACGGATATTCCGATGGAATCAGTCCGATGCATACCACACACAGTCGGATTATCCGACGACATGGTCCGATAGGACACATTCCGACGGATTCTCCGACCGTGTGTACAAGGGCTTAGGCAAGCCCAATCTGAAGAAAGCCCTTGACTACATTGTGGCTCCCAATATGTCACATATCTGAGGAGGGGGGCTATGATCATCTCCAACTAACCTCCCCAGACACTACACCCCAGCTGGAGCAACAGCAAAGTACACATGAGACACCAAGGGGAGGAAAGAAAAAACAGAGCCATCCTTCCACCAGGTGGCCTCTTTCATTGTAAACAAAACAGTATTAATATTTGCCGGTTTAAAGCATACATGATGAAATATATAAACTAAGGTCAGATCATACCTGAAGTCTTCCAGGTGAAATCTTTGCCCATGCCCGGCCCGCCACCAACAAGTACAGTTGGAATCAGTTAAAGCAAGGGGAGCCAGTAGTAATCGGTACCATATCCAACACTATGTATAAATCCCAGCTCACTACTCCTAGAGTTGAATACGCTGTCTAAGAGATGGTTCCGCCAGTTCTCGCAATGGCAGGTACAAACTGGAGGATATGTGGGCTGAATCATGAATATGTTCTACCCATGGTGCCAAAGTGCTGGTGAAACAATCCCGAGTACCTTTACAGGTCGCAATCCAGTCCTCAGCCTTAATCTCATTTACCCCACATACCCAGTCTTCCTGACCAGGAACTTGTGCTCACTTCCAATAGATTGGTAGCAACTGTTTGGCTGCATTTAACAGGTGGGGCAGCATGATCTTCTTATACTGACTAACTGGTAGAGGAGAGATCTGCAGGAGAAATGGATTGGGGAGTAGGGAACATCAAGGCCCACAATTTATTTAATCTGAGCTCTAACATCTGACCAAAAGGGAACAATCATAGGGCACTCCCACCACAGATGTATGAGTGGCCGTAGCCTTAACAACCTTTCCAGCATAACCCAGAGGTAGAGGGATATAATCTGGCCAGGTCATCAGGTACACGATAACGGGGCAGAATCTTATAGTTAGTCTCCTGCATTTTAGAGTCAATAGAGCTCAAGTGGTGAGCTGTTAAAGATGTGTCAACTGAGCAGTGATAAACTCGGACCCCAGACAAACCCAGTCAACATACTAGACAGTTGGGTAGAGATTCCATTAGGCAGGGGTATAGGTAGCATCTGCAGGTAAAAGAGTATGCTTAGGAGTACATTAAAATTTATTATGTTTACCCTCCCCAGCAATCTTAGTCCATACTGATAAGTTTTGATGTACTGCTGCCAATAACGAGGGGTAGTTAGCCTTGTATAGAGTATCAAATAGGTCTGTAAGTTGTATGCCTAAATACCTCAGGGAGGATTTGGTACATGTAAAGGGGAGTGAAGCCTGAAGGCTGCTCGCTAGAGCAGGGGGTATGTGGATGGGTAGAATTTCAGATTTTGGGAGGTTTATTTTAAAGTTTGAAAGTAACCCAAAATGTAAAAGTTCTCGCATCAGGACTGGCAATGAGATCAGGGGTCTGTGAGGTGGAAGCCTTTTGTCAGCATATGCTGAAAGTTTATGTCCCTTATTGCCCACCTTTTAATCCCTTTATATCTGGGTTAACTCACACCTTTTGCCACAAGGGTTCAAGAACCAATGCAAAAAGGAGAGGCGAGAGGGGGTACCCCGTCTCGTGCCATTCCTGATTGAGATCCTAGAGGAGAAGAGTCTGTTAACTTTAACCTGTGCACTAGTAGACCCTAGAAAAAAAGAAACAGAGAGAGAAAGAAAAGAAAAAGAAGAATAAAAAACTTGAAAAATCATCACAGATAATATATGCATCATAACTTGTCGGGATGAACCCGATCACATTTTATCTGCAGGTTAGGCTGAGGGAGCCACCTTAATAGGGAGGCATCCCTAAGCCCAAGCCCATATTCCCAAAAGGGATCTGTACCCATATGGGTGCAGCCTACGTGGGAAACGTGAACCAACATGGGAAGTATGGGAGGGGGCTCATCCTGCATACACCGCAGCAGACATCTGTCAAAGAGTAAATTGGCAGGGGGGGAAGCGAACACAATAATAATGAAAAAAGGGGGATACCAGGGGTATCCGGAAGATCCATCCCAACCAAATTCAATACACTAGTTCTAATGCCCAGGAAGGGAGGGCTCAAGCAGTGCCAGCACAGTGCTTAGGCTGGTGCAGGTCTTGGGAGACCAGACTCTGTCGTGAGCAATATCAGGAGCAATCTCATAAATTTTCTCTGGACATGGGGCATAGTGTGGGCCAGAGTCTTAGTGTAATTTGCAAATGTTAAGTGCAAAAAGAAAAAAGGAACACAAAGTAAAAGGTGCGGGGGAAACAACCCAGACATGTCCATCAGTCCCTTGGAACCGAGGGGCCCGGGGAAGAATCAGAAGAAGGATGCTAGCAAACCCTTTTACGGCTCCTTCGCTTAGCTGGCAGTCACGGTTGGGGAAGTTGGAGAGCTGGAAACTCTGACGATCCTCTCCAGTCTGGCAAATCCCCCGGGTCTAGCTCAAGAGTGGACATATAGTGGGGAAGGTCATCCTTGGTGCATAGCGTAGCTTGTCGACCATCTTTAGTCATCTGGTGGTAGAATGGAAAACCCCAGCTATATGTGAGGCCTGCCTCCTGGATGGCAGCCAGCAAAGCCAGACTGCCCTGCGCTGCATGAGGGTATGCCTGTATATGTCCTGGTAGAAATACAGGTGGACCGTCAAAGTAAGGTTTATTTCACATTTTCTGCATAATACAGTCTTTGAGAGTGAATTTGTACAATTTGCATATGACATCTCTGGGATTAGCCTGTGATGGAGGCCTGAGAGCCCTGTGGGGATGGTGTCAGGAAGCTCCAGGATTTCCCGAAACATGCCCACTAAGGTAGGTATGATGTCTCTCTGTGCTGTAGCATCAGGTAGGCCATGGATGCGGATATTAGCCCGCTGACTGCGGTTCTCAAAGTCATCTAGTTGACTCAATAGGGTCTCTATTTTCTGGTCTTGCACAATACATCCAGATTGAGGCCCAGAGATAGTGGGCAACGCCTCATCAAATCTTTGCTCCAACATCGCCAATCTTGTCCCTAGGTGTGTAGTGTTCTTAAGTTGTGCTATATCCTCTTTGAAAGCCTTTTCAATTCTGTTAGTAAACTTTTACATGTTATCTCGGGTAGGGAGTGACCAGATATGTCTCTTAATATCCCTGTAGTCCAGGAGGTCTGCAATATCAGAGTCTCTGTCCTGTGAAGCGATGCAACCAGTAGAGGCAGGAGGGGCAGAGTCGCTTGCCGATCTCGGGAAGGGTATCGGGGATGCAGCTATCTCTGCAAGTCGGGCCACGTGCTGGTTTTAGTAGCAGTTGTCATCTTGGATGTCCCATTCCCCTTCCTTGGGGAAGAACTTCTCCAGGTGCCCTTGCTGGGTACGGTTCCTCCTCAGAGGTTGGGATGAGGTCCACCGCTTCTGGGACATGGTTAGAGCCCCCTGGGAGTGAAATCTCCCCTGTATGATGGATGTAATGTAGCGGTGGATGCAGAGCTGAAGTGAAACACGTCCTCACACTTCCATAGCCAAGACACGCCCCTGCTGCTTCACCTTTAACAGTTCTCTTGTACTGTATAGTACGCTGGTATTGAGAGTTATAATGCACATCCCTTCACTGTATAGTATTGTCCTCTGAATTAATGAAATAATGTAGTATATGATATTGTGTAGTAGTTTAAGTTAACAGTATTTTACAATATTTTTTTTTTAATTCATTATTTTTTCCCCTAGAAGCCTTCAAAGCATTGCGCCTGATATCAGTGGACTGGGGGTGCAATGTCAGGCTCCTGCAGGCATATTCTGCTGTTTTATGCTCTGTGTGGGCTTTCTGCTGAAAGCTGGAGGAAGTGTCCATGGACTACAAGGGATCATCAGATAAAAAGTATAAAGCCCCATACACACTATCAGATTTTCTGCTGAGTTTTTCCTTCAGATTTACCAAAACCATATAATATGAGGTCAAACATTAGGAGTTTCAATGTGTATGCAATCAAGCAGGCCCTTCTACTACATGGTTTTGGTAAATCTGATGACAAAAATCAGCAGACAATCTGATAGTGTGTATGGGGCTTAAGAAATTACTCCCAAAATACCTTTTTCATATTAAAACTTTTTTCACAGTTTAGGCTTTGCGCAATGCCTAGTCAGGGCTATCAGTGGACTAGAAATCACACTGGCCTGTCACTACCAGCGATGTCACTGCTATCCCAAAGAGAACTTCAGACAGGCTGTATGTCAGCACAGCTTCCTGTAGCACCACCACTTAAACATGAACAGAGGTGTGACAATGCCACATCTGTATTGAAAGTAGTGTGCGAACATTCTCGCCCTTATCAGAATGAAATAATATGGCCTGAATAGTGATTGGTAGGAACAACATTTAACACTTTTTTCAGGCTTTGAGCTTACATATGCTTTTTGTTTTAACAATAACTCTTTATTGGATTTCAAAAAATAAAGGCTTGAGATTTGAACCATGTATGGTCAGGCTAATTGGAGCCAAGGTGATCGATCTATCAACTTGGGTAGGACCAGCCTGCCAGATTTTACATGTGCTTATCATTAGCGAATAGCAATAATGACTGTGTTCTCCTAGCAGGGACTGCTTCCCCGCCGGGAGAACACAATGGCTCAGCGGGAGGGATTCCCCTGTCAACACTGACAGTGCTTGCTGGAAATAAAATGTGCTCCATCTATGGACAGCCATAATGGAAAATTATATAAAATGTACAAAGAATATCCACAATCATAGAAATAACTCACAAAAAACATGACATGTCAATGAACATCAGAATAACGCTGTCATTCTGAAACTTTACATAGCTGAGAGCAAACATGTATAACAGAAGTAAACCAAAAACTACAAGAAATTACTTAGCTTCACTATTCCAGAGAAAACTGTATATGTTCATCTCATGTTTCAGGGTGTGTTACAGTTGTGCTCATAAGTTTACATACCCTAGCAGAATTTAAGATTTCTTGGCCATTTTTCAGAGAATATGAATGACAACACATAAACTTTTCTTTCACTCATGGTTAGTGTCTGACTGAAGCCATTTATTATCAATCGCTAATATTTCCTATTAGGATATAAATCACCCCACAATGAAAAAAAGGTGCTCAATATGACTTAAAAATCAAAAGTAAAATCCATTAACTACATGCAAAATATGAAGTAACATGCATTGTCACCCATTAGTGTAAACATAAACCTATTGGCATATAACACTGAGTCTGCGTGATCCCAGCACTCGAAAAAGGGGAACAAAATTTAACACAGTAAAAAATTACATATAAAATAATGTATCAGTAGTATAAAGTCCATGTGAATTAAACTGGAAAAACACCACGTGTCCAAAGTGATTATCCAAATTCAGACCCTTTGTTGACGTGAAGCGAATTGAGGTGCACCACCACCAGACGGATAACAGTGGCCCCTTACCAGATGCCCCAGTAAGGAGCGCTTTATCATAAATTCAGGTCAGGAAATACGTCAGTCTTGAATCATCCGAGACAGGAAAAAATCTTTTGGAGCAGGACTCAAGTATGTTCCAATGGAAAAGCAAAAGGTCCACCATAGGAAGGAAGAATACTCCAAATAGTGTAAAATCATTTAATAAAAAATAAACATAAAAGGAAATGCACTTACAAAAGTAAAAGGACACAGGGCATATCATCATATGGACAAGCGTCGGCCGATCGCGAACTCCAATCGATATCCCATTTAGTAACAGTTCTGTTGAGGCATAAAAGCATGTCACGCCACCCAACGCGTTTCGTGAAAAGATCACGTCGTCCTGGGGTGTGGGTGACACGCCATGATGCCTCTGTTATATAGTAAAACCTGGCCCAAGCCACCTCCTCCATTGGACCGTTCTACTCCACTTCCGGGTTCATCCCAGAAGTGAGGCATGTAGGCCATGGGTCGCAACCCTTGGAAAAAATTATTTTCACCCACAAAATGGGGAATAAAAAATAAATGAGAAGAGAACGCCTACCATTACCCCTAACCGCAAGTGCGGGAACCCAAAAACAATGTCCTTGTCGGCTAATGGGATTGCCTCGTTCCGTACCCACGGAACAAAGCCAAGCCTCATTGTCACCGCCAATGGGAAATGGGGTCAAAGGATTAGAGCGGCGGAAGTGACGCATATCAAAGCAGTCACCTGTCCCTCTATAGTCAGCAACATCATGGTGACGCCCCTTTCAACGGCGTGATGACGCGCCGTGCGTGCCAGACGAACACAGCGCGTCACCGCCCAACACGGAAGCGTACGCGCTCCACCTTAACCAGGCCTCGTTTGGAATACACAAGTGGAGCGACAGAAGAAACATGCGCTCCACTTAGACCAAGCCACTTATCAAATAGGAAATAAGAGGCATCGAAGATCGTAAATAGCTCCTCCCCTGAAAACCGACAAAACGATCGGCAACCCGGCCTATGTAAATATGTTCCCAAATCATAAAGGGACAGGGCCACGGGTGCCAAACTCAAAAACTTGTACTCAGATGACCCAAGAAAAAAGGTACAAGAAAAGAGAGGGGGGAGGAGGGGACTTGTCCCGGTGGTGATATTGATATAAACAGGTTGCAAATAATCCCAAGCATCAATTAAAAGAAAAGGATAAATAAAACATGAATCAACATTGTGTAACAAATGCCTAGCTCGCTATGTGGTTATACCCATCTGATTCTAATACACATATTGTAGACTGAGTGCAAGATTCAAATCCGGAAAACCACCCCTAACTACATAGTGGGTGGAACGTCGGTAAGTCTGGCACACATGCCGCAATACCCATCATACTCCCTAGACAATCCGCTCCCAGAGTTTAATTAGGGGCTATCTAATCCATACTTGTACACAAATTTCTTCATATAGAGATCCCAAAGAAATTAATGATGAAAACATTTTTTTGGAAAAATTTGGAAAAGGTTAAAAATTGCATAATAAAAGGGTTGAGTCCACAAAAAGCCAATCACTACGTCACCCAATTGGGTGTTAATAGTAAACACATTCACATCTGTGTCAGCGTCCATACCACAAAGTGGCATGAACAACCCATTAGGCATTATTGATAAATGCATTCACATCTGTGTCTGTGTTCATACCAAAAGGGGTATACGTTTTTAGCTTGTGGATCCAAGACATTTCCAACCGTGAGATCTCTCTAACCAAAGCTCCACCCCTCCAGTGCGGTTTGTACTTATCAATCCCCATGTATAGAGTATTAGACGGATCCCTGCCGTGTTTCTCGTCATAGTGTCTAGATAGGGGGTGCTTGTCAAAGCCCCGTTTGATATTAGCGATATGCTCATTCAGCCTGACATTTAGGGCCCTCTTGGTTCTCCCCACGTACTGAAGCCCACAAGGACATTGAATGAGATAAACAACCGCTTCCGAAGAGCAGGTAATGAACGGCTCTACTGTATATCTCCTCTGGGTACTGGTGGAGACAAAATTGAGGATCTTGGAGTTTTTATTCACGTTGCAAGAGCACACTTGACAGTTCTTACACCTGTAGAACCCTTTAAGGTTCTGAAAAAAACATCTATCTTTTTCGGGGGGATTTTGTACACTGGGGGCGACCTTACTGCCTAGTGTAGAGGCTCCTTTAAAGATCACCCTAGGGACTTCGGGTAGAATAGTTCCTAGAGTCTGGTCACTGGTCAGTGACCAGACTCTAGGAACTATTCTACCCGAAGTCCCTAGGGTGATCCACAGGACCCGGCGCATCACGGATCACGGTAAACGGCCGCTCATAGCGGCCGTTTACCACGTGATCGCTCCGTCAAATGACGGAGTGATCACTTGTAAACCAACCGGCGTCATGTTATGACGCCGGTTCCTCCCTCCCCCTCTCTGTACCGATCGGAACAGCGGAGGGGGAAGAGATCGGTGTCAGCAGCGATGTGGGCTGCATCTGCAGTGCCCACATCGCTGCTCACCGAAAATTAACCCCTCAATTCCCTGCCAATACTCTGCAATACCCTGCCATTACTCTGCATTACTCTGCAATACCCTGCATTACTCTGCAATACTCTGCATTACTCTGCAATACTCTGCATTACTCTGCATTGCACTGCAATACTCTGCATTACTCTGCATTACTCTGCAATACCCTGCAACACTCTGCAACACTCTGCAATACCCTGCAACACTCTGCAATACCCTGCAACGCTCTGCAATGCTCTGCAACACCCGCCAATACCCTGCAACACTCTGCAATGCTCTGCAACACCCGCCAATACCCTGCAACACTCTGCAATGCTCTGCAACACCCACCAATACCCTGCAACACTCTGCAATGCTCTGCAACACCCGCCAATACCCTGCAACACTCTGCAATGCTCTGCAACACCTGCCAATACCCTGCAATGCTCTGCAATGCTCTGCAACACCCACCAATACCCTGCAACACTCTGCAATGCTCTGCAACACTCTGCAATGCTCTGCAACACCCACCAATACCCCGCAACACTCTGCAATGCTCTGCAACACCCGCCAATACCCTGCAACACTCTGCCATGCTCTGCAACACCCGCCAATACCCTGCAATGCTCTGCAACGCAATACTCTGCAACGCCATACTCTGAGATACCCAGCCATACTCTGAGATACCCAGCCATACCCAGCCATAGTCGGTGATACCTTGCAATACCCAGCCATAGACACCCCCCCCCTCCCGCCGCCCTCCGGTGCTTCTACCGACTCGCCAATACGATCAAATCCAGAATCTTTTTTTTTTTTTTTCAGGCTTCCCAGCTTACAAGTGAGATGCAGGGTCTTATTGACCCCATATCTCACTGTAAAGAGGACCTGTCATGCCATATTCCTATTACAAGGGATGTTTACATTCCTTGTAATAGGAATAAAAGTGATCAAAACATTTTTTGGGGGGGAAAAAATGTCAAACTAAAATAAATAAAGTAAATAAAGTTTTTTAAAGCGCCCCTGTCCCCATGTGCTCGCATGCAGAAGCGAACGCATACGTAAGTCCCGCCCACATATGAAAACGGTGTTCAAACCACACATGTGAGGTATCGCTGCGAACGTTAGAGCGAGAGCAATAATTCTAGCCCTAGACCTCCTCTGTAACTCAAAACATGTAACCAGTAAAAAAAAATTAAATCATCGCCTATGGGAATTTTTAAGTAGCGATGTTTGGCGCCATTCCACGAGCCTGTGCAATTTTGAAGAGTGACATGTTAGGTATCTATTTACTCGGTGTAACTTCATCTTTCACATTATGCAAAAATTGGGCTAACTTTACTGTGTGTTTTTTTTTAAGCACAAAACAGTTTTTTTTCCAAAAAAAGCATTCGAAAAATTGCTGCGCAAATACCGTGCGAGATAAAAAGTTGCAACGGCCACCATTGTATTCTCCAGGGTGTTTGCTAAAAAACATATATAATGTTTTGGGATTCTATGTAATTTTTTAGCAAATAAATGATGATTTTTACATGTAGGAGAGAAATGTCAGAATTGTCCTGGGTGCTCCAGAACGCCTGATGGCGCTCCCTGCATGTTGGGCCTCTGTATGTGGCCACACTGTGTAAAAGTCTCACACATGTGGTGTCACCGTACTCAGGAGTAATAGCAGAATGTGTTTTGGGGTGTAATTTGTGGTATGCATATGCTGTGTGAGAAATAAATTGATAATATGACAATTTTGTGAAAAAAAAAAAAGCTAAAAAAATCTTGTTTTTGCAAAGAATTGTGGGAAAAAATGACAACTTTAAAAAACTCATGCCTCTTACTAAATACCTTTGAATGTCTTCTTTCCAAAAAGGGGTCATTTGGGGGGTATTTGTACTTTTCTAGCATGTTAAGGTCTCAAGAATTGAAATAGGCCGTCAGTACTTCAGGTGTGATCAATTTTCAGATATTGGCACCATAGCTTGTGGACTCTATAACTTTCACAAAGACCAAATAATATCCACAAATTTGTACTTATTTTTTACCAAAGATATGTGGTAGTATACATTTTGGCCAAAATTTATGAAGAAAAAATTACTAATCTGCTAAATTTTATAACAGAAACAAAGAAAAATTAATTTATTTACAGAATTTTCTGTATTTTTTCTTTTATAGCACAAAAAATAAAAAAACGAGCGGTGATTAAATACCACCAAAAGAAAGCTCATTTTGTGTGAAAAAAAGGACAAAAATTTCATATAGGTCCAGTGTTGCATGACTGAGTAATTGTCATTCAAAATGTGAGAGCACCGAAAGCTGAAAATTGGTCTGGTTATTAAGGGTGTTTAAGTGCCCGGTGGTCAAGTGGTTAAACTGTAATCAAGAAGTGGAAAATGAGGGGCTCTGTTGAAACCAAACCACAGTGAAATACAGGACTCTCTGAAAACATGTGTGGCTGTTTCACGTTAAACACGGAGGTGGATCACTGATGTTTTGGGGATGTGTGAGCTACAAAGGCACAGGAAATTTGGTCAAAATTGATGAATGCAGTATGTTATCAAAAAACACTGGAGGGAAATTTGCATTTATCAGCCATGGGACTTACTTGGACATTCCAACATGACAATGATCCAAAACACAAGGCCAAGTCGACCTGTTATTGGCTACAGCAGAATAAAGTGAAGGTTCTGGAGTGGCCATCTCAGTCTCCTGACCTCAATATCATGGAGCCACTCTGGGGAGATCTCAAACATGCAGTTCATGCAAGACAGCCCAAGAATACACAGGAACTGGAGGCTTTTTGCCAAGAGGAATGGGCAGCTTTACCATCTGAGAAGATAAAGAGCCTCATCCACAAATATCACAAAAGACTTCAAGCTGTCATTGATTTCATCGGGGTCAATTGGGTAGTTTCTGTTGTGCTTATGATTTAAAAAGAGTAAACACAGTTGATTGATAATAAATGGCTTCAGCCAAACACTAACCACAAGTGAAAAAAGTTTTTATGTTATCATTCATATTCTCTGAAAAATGGCCAAGAAATCATAAATTATGCTAGGGTATGTAAACTTATGAACATAGCTGTATATTTAGGGTAGGTTCCGAAGTTTAAATGAAGTCAACCAGGATTCCCACTCTATCCTGAAATGCTCACCTCTGTCACCTGTAATAGCAAAAAAGTATTCATGGGAGCACTATAGGTGCACTTTGTCTATAACCTCCAATATATTACAGTAAGTGCAATATCCCCTTTCCACTTGTTTGAAATTGTGAGTAAGACTGCAATTAAAATATACATGACTACTATGCGGAATTGTTTAGGGAAGAATACTCACTTCCAAAAACTGACAACTGATTTACAGTACCACAGTATATGGAGCAGGTTGCCCTTTTGACCACAATTCCACAAACAGTCAGGAGAGGTATGGGAAAACATAAATGATAACCTATAGGGCATAGGATACTATCTATATTCAATGTTAAAGGCATTTTTCTAATCAGACTCACAGTGTGTTACTTTATAAATGTATTTAAAAGCCTGGCTCTATTCCTGTTCTGTAAATGGATAGCCCAATTCCTCTTTCCTTTTTAACAGAGGGGAGGATTCCACCATTTGATCCTGAAGTTGTAGTTCGTCGAACTCCTTATCATAAAAGTCCCAGAGTGGTTTTATCTATGTGTATTTAGCCCCCCCCCCCCAACCATTTGAAATAGTTCATTAGCCTCTCTATTTCAGACATCAGCAAAAATGTCCATATGGGTAGACTACCCTCTAATTAACCAAGATCTAAAGTGAAAGTAAACCATGGATGTTTATAAAAGCAAAGGCCTGCAAGACACCTTGCAAAGAAGCCCACCAGCACTGGGAGATGGTTGATGTTCCCCCTGTCTTTCTTCTGGATTCATGTGCTCCAGCTATGTGATTGGCCGGAGCTGTGATGACTTCACTCCTGGGCTTGCGCGCTGGACCCCCGTTGGTTTCCGGCAAAAATCTATGAAGGTCCAGCAAGGTATAACGGACCTTCAGAGTGCATGCACCAGTGACGTAACTACAGTAGCTGCATTCAGGGTGACTATCTCCTAAACCAGGGGTCTCAAACTGGTGGCCTCCAGCTGTTACAGAATTACAATTCCCATGAGGCATGACTCCCATAGGCATGATGGAACTTATTATAGGGTTACCTCAAGGTAAAAATGACATACACTTTTAATCTAGACCAGTATGCACATAACCATTAGGAATGATTCTTTTTTTATAGTGGAAATGAACCGCTAAAAAATACATATAGATTGTGCAGTATCTCACAAAAGTGAGAACACTCCTCACGTTTTTGTAAATATTTTATTATATCTTTTCATGTGACAACACTGAAGAAATGACACTTTGCTACAATGTAAAGTAGTGAGTGTACAGCTTGTATAATAGTGTAAATGTGATGTTCCCTCAAAATATCTCAACACGCAGCCATTAATATTGAAACTGCTGGCAACAAAAGTGAGTATGCAGGGCAGTATTCCAACATGATAATGACCACAAATACACCTCCAAGACAACCACTGAGTTGCTAAAGAAGTTAAGGGGAAAGGTGATGGACTGGCCAAGCATGTCTCTAGACCTAAACCCTATTGAGCATCTGTGAGGCATGATCACATGGAAGGTGGTAGAGCACAGGGTCTCTAACATCCACCAGCTCCATGATGTTGTCATGGAGGAGTGAAAGAGGACTCCAGTGGCAACCTGTGAAGCTCTGGTGAACTCCATGCCCAAGAGGGATAAGGCAGTGCTGGAAAACAATGGTGGCCACACAAAATACTGACACTTTGGGCCATATTTGGACATATTCACTTAGGGGTGTGCTCACTTTTGTTCCCAGCAGTTTAGACATCAATGGCTGTGTGTTGAGTTCTTTGGAGGGGACAGACAGCAAATTTACACTGTTATACAAGCTGTACACTCACTAATTTATATTGTAGCAAAGCGTCATTTCTTCAGTGTTGTCACATGAAGAGATATAATAAAATAATTTCAAAAATGTGAGGGGTGTACTCACATTTGTGAGATACTGTACATATTTTGTAGAGTGATACAAAATACATTGTTGATATTAAGTTGAGTTACAGACTTGGTACAGATGCTAGTGTTAAAAGCATTGCATTTTTTCCATTTAGTATGTGATGTGTAAGCTGGGTTTCTAGCTTGATTTTTTTCAAAGGAAATGAAAAGAGTTCATGTAATTTTATCTTGTGTCTGCCAACCCTTTGTAAGCTGGACAAACAGGATTGTATGATTAGACACAAAACCATATATACTGTAAAAGTTTTGCAGGAGCATAGTTTTCACTATTTTGTTAGTGCACTGATGTAGGTCACGTCTTCTCAGTGCTACTAAGTGCCATCATCATTTACAGTCACAGAGCATTTGAGACTGCTTTCACTGTATCTGCGTGATTAATCATAGTCACTACTATCCATTATCTCTATCATCAATTAATTCTTTCTACTTGTTCGGTGAGTTAAAATCACTAAAATAAGACATCATGTTGTCTTTACATACTACGTGCATGCAAGCCATTAGCAATTAGAGTGAAGGTCAGATAATAGGAAAAGAAAATGTAGGTGAGACTGCAAGTTCTTAAGTTACTAAAGATCTTTTTTTTTTTTGTTTTTTTTTGATTAACTGGGGCCACTAGACACAGTTTACTCATTAAATAAAATTACAGACACATTCAAAAAAATGTCTTTATTAAAAAATCTCCAAATAATGTCCCACAATCAGGAATGAGCTTCGAGTTCGAGTCGAACTTATGTTCGACTCGAACATTGCCTGTTCGCCTGTTCAGCGAACAGTGAACAATTTGGGCTGTTCGCGGCAAATTCGAAAAGCCGGAACACCCTGTACAAGATTATGGGAGAAATGTAAAGTGTTCATTTTTTTTTTTTTAATTAGCACTTTAGATTGTGAACGTTTGAGTCCCATAGACTTTAATAGGGTTTTAAAGTTCACAGGAAGTTTAGGTCTGTTCGCAGGTTCTGGTGCGAACCGAACAGGGGGATGTTTGGCTCATCCTTAGCCACAATGTAGATACAATATCAATAAGATTGTGCAGTGATGTAGAATCATTGTCAATCACGCTGAACAATTCCTGACAACCCACCAACACAAACCATGCCAACAATTCTTGTTAAATCTTTTTATTGAATTTCAAGGAAAAAAAGGGAAGTTTACAGATCATAACGAGCATCATATCATGAGTATCGTAAATTAACAATATAGTTATAATCAGGTATTGATCACATAGATTAGGTATGTTATAAGTGAAAGTATAAGTAACATAGAGATAGTATACTATAATATTATAAGTACTGAACTAAATTAGGAACGAACTATATGAGAGAATTAATTAAATATGCCTCCAGACCACCTGTCCACCCCAAATGGGTTCAAGCTGTGAACACAGGTGGGGGCAGATATAATTAAAAAGTAAAACTCTTTTCCTGGTTAACTTTAGCTCAGCACAACCAGTATTTAAAGAAAGTTTTGAAGAATAGACCCTCTAAAAGAGAGATCGATTCTCTATGTTGATGAGAAATAAACCAACTTTTGAAAGATAAAACATAAATAAAAAGAAAAAAAGAAAAAAAGAATAGGAGGGATAGAAAAGGAGGAAAAGAGAGAAGAAAAGGGATGAGATGAAAACTCTCGAGGTAGTGACCTGGTACATGACATAAATCAATAGCACAACAGCGATACACAAGGATTTTATTGTGGGAACAGCAATGACTGGTCAAAATCAGAAGGAAAGAAATGTTTAACCTATGGTTGCCAAATCATGTGAAATTTACTAATATTATTGTTTTCAATAGCTGTCATTTTATCGAAAATGAGAGCTTTGTTCAGTCTGTGTTTGGCTTCCGGCACAATAAAATTTTTGGTTTTCCATGCCTTAGCTATGGTTTGTTTAGCTGCCGTATTAATATAAACAAGTACCGTAGTTTGAATTGTGTCCGTGTGAGTGAATCTGGTTTGAGATTTAAAAGTGCAATAGCTGGTTCTGGGGCAATATAGATATCTAAAGCTTTAGAGGCCATTGCAAAGATGTTATTCCAAAATTCTTGCACCACCGGACAATCCCACCATATATGAAAATGAATACCAGGAGAGGAGCAACCTCTAAAACAATGATTAGGGTAAGATGGAGAACATTTTTCAATCCTTGCTGGTGCTAGGTACCATCGTGCCAGAACATTAAAGTTAGTTTCCAAAGCATAACAGTTGGGAGATGATGATTTAGTAGCTAATCAAATGTTGGAACAGTCATTGTTGTTAAATATTCGACCCAAATCCTGTGCCCATTTAACAGAATATGATGGAAGTACCTCATTGGGGGTAGTAATAAGGGTTTGGTACACATATGAAATTAAACCTTTAACATGTGGGTCACTTATACAAATATGTTCAAATTTAGACATCTGACTAAGTGCTAAACCTGACCCAATAAGAGGCATATAGAAATTTTTAATTTGTAGATATCGAAATATCTCATTGTTTGAGAGCCCGTAGTTCGTACATAGCATAGGGAATGTTTGAAAGGTATTTGAGGATAATAGCTTATAACATCTAGTCAGATTAGTAGAAGACCATGCTGAAAAAGATTTCGGAAATGTCCATGCAGGATAAAAAGCTGGATTCCCTAAAAAGGAAAGAAGTGGATTATGTACTGATTGTAAATTTACATGAACTACCAAATCTATCCCAGATAACCAATGAATGTTTTGTGATAGGATTAGTCAGATGCGATCTGTCCTTTGGCTGAATCCATAGTAGATAGGCCACTGATATGGGGTCACAATCAATGGCTTCAATAGATACCCATAAAGGTATGTCTTCTGTTGAATGATATTTAGGGATTATCGATAGTTGAGCTGCAAAGTAGTAAGAAGTGAAGTTAGGTAGCCCCAAGCCTGCACTGGTTTTACTAAGATATAAAGTGGATTTAGGTATACAGGGTTTAATATTCTTCCAAATAAAAGACATAATTCTACGCTGTGTGAGTCGTAAAAAATATGTAGGTATGGAAATGGGAAGTACCCTATATAAATATAAAAACTTAGGCAGTATTGACATTTTTATTGAGTTAATCCGACCCATCCATGATAGTGGTAGTGCGGACCATTGCTTTAATAAGCCTGTAACTTGCTTCTGCAGGGGTAAATAATTAGCTGCAAAAAGATAAGAAAGTGAGGATGTAAGGTGTACACCTAAATATGGTAATTGGCAATCAACCCAATTCAAAGGTAGAGAGGCTTGAGCCTGTAATAGGTCAGAGTGTTTTATAGAAATATTCAATGCATTTGATTTGATGGGGTTTACAAAGAGAAAATATGTGAAAATGTATCCAATATTCGCAGAAGAATTGGGGCAGAAATGTGGGGATGAGATAGATAAATAAGTATGTCATCCGCATAAAGACACAGTTTATGGTGATGCCCACCTAGTTCAATACCTTTGATATCTGGGTTAGATCTAATTAATTGTGCCAAAGGTTCCATAAGTAGGGCAAAAAGTAGTGGGGATGACAATCAAAGAAAAACACAGTGCTACAAAGAGCTAGGAGGGTGCTGCTCACCCCAAGTAGATACAGATAAAACCAGTTCCCCCACAAACGGGGTTTTTAGGCAGCAAGAGACAGTAATAGAAGCCAATAGAAGTAGTATAAAAGGTATTTTAATATTATTTGGTAAAAACAAACATGAGCTTCACCTGAACATTTGTATAACAGACAAAATCATGTGTATAAGGTACATATAATGTCACATGGAAGTATATTAACAGACACAGCTATATGTTACACTGTATGGGTTAGTAGCAGTGAAAACATGAATCTAGCTATATGTTACACTGTATAGGTTAATAACAGTGAAAGCATGAATCTGACGTGTTTCAACCCCAAAAGGGGTCTTCTTCAGAGATGATAGTCTGTTAAAAGAAAGACAAGGTTACACTGAATAAATAAATCCGGTGTTATGCATGTTGGGGATACCCAATATTGATTTAATATGGTTTACCCGATGATGTACTTCCAGGTAGGTAGGGTGGATTATAGTACTTCGGATGGAATTCCCCCAGAGGGCAATGTCCCAATTTCCTTTACGCAACTGGAGTGGTACCTGGTCCATATGTGTCGCCGGACCGTCAGGAGGAAGAGGAGACAGCATCACAAGCCCACTGACGTGACTCGCGGGAGGTCACACAAATGCCTTGCCCCCCAGAAAAAAGAAGAATCCGGGGGGTAGGTGCGAGTAAGGGTACCGCGATAATACGGTGGGTAACACCTGCAGCAAAATCCCAACAACAGGCAAAAAATTAAAAACAAGGATTATTTAATATTGGAAACATGGGGTGCATACGTGGTATGAGGTTAATACTATCATAACCTCATTATGTATACCTAGAATTATATATATGTATATATGTGCACCCCCAATTATCCAAATATCCATGTAGGGTGCTTTCTAAAAAAGAAAGGAAGGAGAAAAAAAGGGGACCATGCCTGGAAGTATCTAAAGTGCCTAGGAAAAAGGGGAGAGGGGGAAGGGAAAGGCAAAAATGAGTGAATGTGTTGATGAGTGCTGCTGTGTAAGCCATAACAACAAGGAAGGAGGGGGATGGGGAAAAAGAAAAAGAAAAAGGAGTGATGAACAGTGGACTGGTGGAAACAGTGAAAGTGTAGGCACTCAAACAGAAGAAGAAAAGAAAAGAAGAGAACGAGGAGAAAAAAAAAAAAAAAAAAATGCGCTAGAAGATGGTGAAAAAAGTAACGAAAATATAAAACGTGCAACAAGAAAAACCACATGTGAAAATATACAAGACAAAAATGCCTTGAAGTAGGTGACGGCAATAGGAGACATAACCAATAGAAATATCAAGTGCATAGACGCATGTACATGCGTGAAAAAATATATGTGTGTAATGATAGTGTGAAAAAGTACCAAGCAGATATATTAGCCTCATTAGAACAGCCAGACCAGTAGTGAGGTTATTACCTGGGTTATAAGACCTGGTGGAAGACTATTCCAGAAGGTAATGAGGAAGGGACGGCTACTTAAGCGTTAGTCCACAAGGGGTAACTGGCGCAGTCCCTGACTCATATTTTCTAAAGTCCGATCTATAAGTTAGTTAGATCAGTCCTCATACCAAACAACTAATAAAGAAACTTATTTTGGTGCAATATATCACCAAAATGCAGGTCAAATGCAAAGGAAAAATCATGCTCACCAAACAACAGGTGCAGGTTTCTTTCCCCCTGGGTAAATGTGCACTTCCTGTGAAGGAAGGTTTGTATTTAAAGCCTGAAAATTGGCTGCAGGTGCATACACCCACCAATCAACCGGTATAACCCGGACGCATTGGCCGCCTAAACAGGATCAGCCTCGTGTGGCCGCCCCGGCGTCCTGGAAGGCCGGAAAACGGCCCTGAAATAACGTCACTTCCGTCGCAATCGCGTGGCGTCACAGTGTCACGGACGTCCGCTAAAACGAGCGGACGCGCGTGAGGTATGCGTCACGCACGTTCGCTAAAACGAGCAGACGTGCGTGAGATGTGCGCCCGGAAGTGTCCGAGGATGCCGCCGGCAAGGGACTATGTGTCCCCCATCCCTGGGCGGGACCATCCGCCCCTTCAGCAGGGGGGGGGGAACCAACGGAGAGGTTTGTCCGTAATAACCAGACAGAAACCACTCCTACCCTTGCCGGGGAGTCAGGGCAGGGGGCAGACACAGTTCTATCCTCCTCACCTCTGGACTGTGATTGGGCGAAGGACCATTTTAGATTGCGAGGAAAGAGAGACATATGCTCAATGAAAGGAAAAATTATATTATAAAAATTAGGCGATGTCTAATGCCCAGACTAGCCAGATCCCTCCCGAATGCCCACCGGGGATCTTCAGGGCTAATAAAGGGATGGGGAGTGTGAGAGTGAGGAACATAGGGGAGGGGGGGTTTGGGGGTGGGGGAGTGGGAGAGAAAAAAAAAAAAAAAAACAGAGACAGGGCGGCCACACGAGGCTGATCCTGTTTAGGCGGTATTAGTTGTTTGGTATGAGGACTGATCTAACTAACTTATAGATCGGACTTTAGAAAATATGAGTCAGGGACTGCGCCAGTTACCCCTTGTGGACTAACGCTTAAGTAGCCGTCCCTTCCTCATTACCTTCTGGAATAGTCTTCCACCAGGTCTTATAACCCAGGTAATAACCTCACTACTGGTCTGGCTGTTCTAATGAGGCTAATATATCTGCTTGGTACTTTTTCACACTATCATTACACACATATATTTTTTCACGCATGTACATGCGTCTATGCACTTGATATTTCTATTGGTTATGTCTCCTATTGCCGTCACCTACTTCAAGGCATTTTTGTCTTGTATATTTTCACATGTGGTTTTTCTTGTTGCACGTTTTATATTTTCGTTACTTTTTTCACCATCTTCTAGCGCATTTTTTTTTTTTTTTTCTCTCCTCGTTCTCTTCTTTTCTTTTCTTCTTCTGTTTGAGTGCCTAGACTTTCACTGTTTCCACCAGTCCACTGTTCATCACTCATTTTTCTTTTTCTTTTTCCCCATCCCCCTCCTTCCTTGTTGTTATGGCTTACACAGCAGCACTCATCAACACATTCACTCATTTTTGCCTTTCCCTTCCCCCTCTCCCCTTTTTCCTAGGCACTTTAGATACTTCCAGGCATGGTCCCCTTTTTTTCTCCTTCCTTTCTTTTTTAGAAAGCACCCTACATGGATATTTGGATAATTGGGGGTGCACATGTATACATATATATAATTCTAGGTATACATAATGAGGTTATGATAGTATTAACCTCATACCACGTATGCACCCCATGTTTCCAATATTAAATAATCCTTGTTTTTAATTTTTTGCCTGTTGTTGGGATTTTGCTGCAGGTGTTACCCACCGTATTATCGCGGTACCCTTACTCGCACCTACCCCCCGGATTCTTCTTTTTTCTGGGGGGCAAGGCATTTGTGTGACCTCCCGCGAGTCACGTCAGTGGGCTTGTGACGCTGTCTCCTCTTCCTCCTGACGGTCCGGCGACACATATGGACCAGGTACCACTCCAGTTGCGTAAAGGAAATTGGGACATTGCCCTCTGGGGGAATTCCATCCGAAGTACTATAATCCACCCTACCTACCCGGAAGTACATCATCGGGTAAACCATATTAAATCAATATTGGGTATCCCCAACATGCATAACACCGGATTTATTTATTCAGTGTAACCTTGTCTTTCTTTTAACAGACTATCATCTCTGAAGAAGACCCCTTTTGGGGTTGAAACACGTCAGATTCATGCTTTCACTGTTATTAACCTATACAGTGTAACATATAGCTAGATTCATGTTTTCACTGCTACTAACCCATACAGTGTAACATATAGCTGTGTCTGTTAATATACTTCCATGTGACATTATATGTACCTTATACACATGATTTTGTCTGTTATACAAATGTTCAGGTGAAGCTCATGTTTGTTTTTACCAAATAATATTAAAATACCTTTTATACTACTTCTATTGGCTTCTATTACTGTCTCTTGCTGCCTAAAAACCCCGTTTGTGAGGGAACTGGTTTTATCCAAAAGTAGTGGGGATAAGGGACAACCCTGTCTTGTGCCTCTTCTGATGTATATTATTGCTGATTTATAACCTACATATTTAATATATGCCCTGGGATTGTTATAGAGGGAAGAGATCCAAGTCAGGAAATGATTACCAAAACCCAATTTTTTGAGAGTAAATTGCATATAAGGCCAGGTGACTGAGTCAAAAGCCTTACTGATATCCAAAGATAGAAGGCAAGTTGGGATACGTCTGTTTTTAGTGGCTTGAATAAGTAATAGTGTTCTTCTAATATTGTCTCCTGCCTGTCTCTGGGTATAAAACCCATTTGGTCTTGATGAATTAGGTGACCTATAAAATTATTCAAAGGAGATGCAAGGACCTTAGCTAATATTTTAATGTCTAAGTTAAGGAGAGAAATGGGACGATAATTAGACCAGATAGTTAAATCTGATCGTGGTTTAGGTAACATAACTATAATAGAAGATAATGACTCAGGCTGAAATAAATGACCCGACAGAAGGGAGTTGAAGGCTCTGGTTAAGACTGGTTTTAAAATATGCTCAAAGTTTTTATAATACGATGCCGAGTAGCCATCGGGGCCAGGCCTTTTATGTAATTTTAGTCCCTTTATAGCAGTCTGAACCTCATTAATAGTAATAGGGCTTTCTAGACTCTCTCTTTGTTCAATATCAAGAGTAGGGAGATTAATATTAGAAAATAGCCTGTCCGCACTGGCCTGATTGAAATCAGTAGCAGGGGAGTAAATTTTAGCTAATTTGGAACGAAACACCTCTAAAATTCTGACTGGATTACTGGTATATGAATCAAGGGGTGTTTTCAATCTTATGGAGGATCTGATTTGATTTATTGATCTTAAACTTCTGGCCATAAGGGAGTCTGGTTTATTAGCATTGAGGTATTGTGTATGTTGGCGTTTACGGTGGAGTTTATCTGACGAATCCGTTAAAAATAGATCTAAATCTAAACGGGCTTTATCTAATTAAGCATTATTAATGGCATTTGGGGAAGATTGGAACGTATCATGACATGAAGTAAAGTTAGCTTCCAGCTTTGTAAACATGAGTTTACGTTCTTTTTTAAGCTTTGCAGCTAGTTGTATCAACTTACCCCAAACAACGGTTTTATGGGCTTCCCACAATGTAAAGTCAGAAGTGTCACCAGTATCATTAAATGAAAGATAGTCATTAATCTCTTTTTCTATCGTCTGTCGATGTAGAGGGTTAGCTAATGTAGAGTCGTTTATGCACCAGGTGGTATCATGTGATCTGGGTATTATAGAAGCAATAGTTGTGAATACGGCACAATGGTCGGACCATGAGGACGGGATAATATTAGATGATAGAATTTCAGGTAGCATACTAGAAGGGACCAGAATATGATCAATACGGGAGAAAGATTTATGTGGGTAGGAGTAATATGTAAAATGTCTACTAGTCGGATTGGTTTCACGTCATGTATCAACCAGATTATGTTTGGCAAGTAAATGTTGAAGATTAAGCTTATTAGAGCTAGTGATAGGGGCTGGGGGAGACTTATCTAGAAAAGGAAATACCATCGCATTCGAGTCACCACATAGGACTACAGTACCAAATTTATGTGTCTCAACCACTTGAAAAGGATGGGATAAAAAAGATTCTTTTTTTTTATTTGGAGCATAATATAAAACAATTGTAATAGCTATATCTGCTATATATCCAGTAAGGAGTAGATATCTACCTTCGGGATCATTTAGTTGTGTTAAGAGGGTGAATGGCATGGAACGATGAAATCCAATAAGAGTTCCACGTTTTTTAACCGTGGTAGAAAAAAAAATTGCGGGTATGAGGAGGAAAGAAATTTAGGGGCAGCTTTGTAAATAAAATGGGTTTCCTGCAAACAGATTATACTGTATTTGCCTTCTTGGCCGAGAAAGATCTCATTGCTTTTGTTCGTTTGTGTGGGATATTCAATCCTTGTACATTAAGAGATAAAATATTTATGGTGGCCATAAAAAGTCTAAGTAAACTAGCTCATAATAAGAACAATGACTTGAACTTAGAATACAGGTCACAATCTCGAGAGAAAAAAGAAGAGAAGAAAGAATAGAATAAAGAAGAGCATAGCTTGGAAGAATAAACCTAATATGAAAAAACTGTGAGTTAATGCAATAAGAAATCACTAGGGTATGAGAGCAACTCCTGGGAGTGAACAAAGGACTCACAGGGGCTCCACAGCCATCATCAGAGTCTCGCATAATAAAAGCAAGGGTCTGAGGATGGCGAAAGGGCAGCAAGTAGTTCCTAAAGTGACAAACCATGCCGGAGAACCACAGGAACTATACAAAAAGCATCTATACTATCATAATAATAACTGTATATATATTATCCAGAAAAAAAAGGGGGGGGGGGGTTGGAAGACTATCAAGACCATAACCTCAGGAAATTACCACATAAGTATCTTTGACTGATATGAGAGAAGGAGACAAAAAAAGGGGGGGGGGGGGGATTTAAGTAAATAAGCAGTAAAAAAAAAAAAAGTTTTATATAGAAGAGGGCCAGAAAAGAATTGTAAGCCAAAGGGCCATACAGTTGCAAAAATTAGTAACTTAAAAATTAAGTTGTTTCAGAAAAAGTGGAATCCTGCAGTTCTGAAAAAGTGGAAATGTATCAAAGAGGAGAAAAATATATATTTATTTTAAACTCAGTCCATAGAGTCTTCAGTATTAGGAGGCTGATGTTCAAATCGACCACGTTTATGCTGATTATGGCAAGAAGGAGTAGATGACTTAGAGCTGGTTGCAGTGTTTTGTTGAGGGGACCTGGAGGCTGATCCTCTGCGGAATTGGTCTTTAATTGTGGTTTGATCTGCAAGACCTAATTCGACCAAGGCTGACTGTAAGTCCTCTGAAGAGCGACATACATATCTGGTTTCCAGATGTGTGAATTTGAGGGAGAAAGGAAACCCCCAATGATAAGTGATCTGGTGCTGTTGAAGTATTTGTAGCTGTGGTTTAAGAGCTCGCCTTTTAGCCACTGTAATAGGAGATAAATCTGAGAAGAGTTGGTATACTTGTCCTTGGAACATTAGGGAACCCTTTTCTCTCGCTGCTGCCAACAATTGTTCTTTTGTACGAAAATAGTGCATCTTGGCAATTATGTCCCTGGGAGGGCCGTTAGGTTTACGTGGCGCTAACGTTCTATGCACTCTGTCCATTTCTAATCTCTCCACAGAGATACCAGGGTGCAATTCCTGAAATAAAGCGATCATAGTGGCATTCACATCCATGACAGTATCTGGAATTCCCCTGATCCTCAAGTTGGCCCTTCTGTCTCTATTCTCCTGGTCCTCTAAACGTGACTGAAATATGACATTCTCTTCTTTGAGACTAGTAAATTCAGAAATGTAGTTCTGAGTTTGACTTTCAATATCATCTACTCGTATCTCTAATTCAGCTGTTCTCTGACCCAGCTCTCTAATGTCTCTTGTCAGTTTGTCAGTAATATGATCTGATGTCTGTTTCAAAGCCTTCTGTAAAATATGCTCAAATTTTTTAAATATGACAGATTGAAACTCTGATTCTAATACCGAAGCACCACAATGAGAGTCAGAGTCCTCGGTATTTTCTGTGGTGTTTATATTGGATTTAGGAGGTTTAGCCAGCTGTGAAGAATGAGGCTGTAAGAATACTGCCACAGCCATCTTGGAAGACGGCTGAGGTAATTTTTCTTTGCTTGTTCCACTTTTAAATTTAGCTTTTGTACCCTTTAAAACCATACTTATATGTGCCTGAGTCTTAGTAGTAGGTTTTTCTCTTGTTTTGTGTAGAATTAGGGACTTCTGTGACCTGTAGTCCTCCGGCGCGTTCGTCACAGGAGCGGAGCTCTAAGTCGGCATTATCGTCCTTCTAGGCATCCGCACATGCTTCCCCACCATGCCAACAATTCACTCACACAGAAATTCTCACCATAAATGACTGCTTGCTTTGCTCATTCAATTAGGGGGATATCTCTAGGCCTCTTTTTTTTTAAGGGACATGTGGTATGGTATTGTTCAGGAGTGGAGGAGGACTTATTATGACCTGTGACACTTGTTAACATAAAAGGACTCCCAAATACCCCCTCCCCCCACCACATTAATGAGCAATGGGTACCTAGTGCCTGTTTTTGCTCATGCACTAAAAAAATGTGCATGCTAAATAAACATACACACTGTATATAAAGGACATTATTTAACCACTTCAATACAGGGAATTTTCACCCCCTTACTGCCCAGGCCAATTTAAATTTTTTCATTTTGAATGACAATTGGGCAGTCGTGCAACACTGTACCCAAATGAAATTTTTGTCATTTTTTTCCCAACAAATAGAGATTTATTTTGGTGGTATTTGATAACCTCTCTGGTTTTTATTTTTTGCACTATAATCAAAAGAATAGAGAGAAGTTTGAAAAAAACACAATATTTTTAACTTTTTGCTATAATAAATATCCCAAATAAAAAAAAAACAACGAAAAAAAAAAAAAAACTTTTTTCCCTCAGTTTAGGTTGATATGTATTCTTCTACATATTTTTGGTAAAAAAAAATCACAATAATTGTATATTGATTGGGCGCCTACAAAATAGAGGATAGATTTATGGCATTTTTATTATTATTTTTTTTTACTAGTAATGGAGGCAATCTGCAATTTTTATTGTGACCGTGACATTGCGGCGGACATATCGGACACTTTTGACACTATTTTGGGACCATTGACGTTTATATAGTGATCAGTGCTATAAATAGGCACTGCTTACTGTAGAAATGTCACTGGCAGAGAAGGGGTTAACACCAGGGGGTGATCAAGGGGTTAAATGAGTTACCTAGGGAGTGATTCTAATTGTGGGGGGAGGAGACTGATTTGGGGAGGAGATCGGTGTTCCTATATACTAGTGCAGCACTGACCCCCGAAGGAGTGGCTGGTTTGTTTGGGCTTACCGATTACCTTCTCCACCTCGTAGCTCGTCGTTCTTGTCTAGGGGTTCCCAAGGTTGATGGCCCAATAACTACAGAGACCGACACTTGAATTCCTTTAGGAATTTTTATTTCCATGAAACGGTTGAACAGAAACTCAGTTTCTCAGTTGGGAATAGAGGATATGGGTAGGAAAGCTCCGGTACTTTGGTCCTGCCAACACTTAGTAAATGTCTCTCTCTAGATGATCCTGGGAGCAGCCACTCACAACTGGACACTTCAACTGTTGGATAAACCCTTATTTGTGGATCTAGCAGCCAATAAGTGATTTTAGCTTAGCGAAGTCTCTGCCACAGACTTGGTTGTAAAACTTTTGATGAACACAAAAAGTCTCTCACGGGAACTTAGTTGTAATTGAAGGATAAAGTTAGGAACTTTCTTACAGTACCAGTATCTTGCAGCCGGTTCGCCAATACCGTAAGAAATGCGGATTCAATTAGTGTCCTTACAGCTCAGCTTCCAGGCTCTTACCGAGCAGCCAGGCTTGTGCATGACCCTCTTCTGAAGAGTCCTCCCCTGGTTGTATTTTGAGTTGCTAGGCCTCTTCAAACCCAAAACGGCACCGGACCACCTTAGAATCCTCCCTCTAGTTGCTGTGCCTCGGGCTAGCCAGTCCCGAGACTCAGAAATGGATGGATCCGCACCCCAGGCCATGAGGGCCTCTGGGGGCTGGTCAGGAGGACCAGGACCCTGGAGTCAGAACATACTTCTGAACCCAGTACCACGTGACTTCAGCACCTTAAGTACCCTCTCCCTGAATGCACAGCGAGACAGCGCACCGACTGATAGGCTCAGAGAGAGAGATTGGTACTCAATGCGTCCAACCAGACTGCACTCCAATGCCTGTCAAAGGTGATACCTACACCTATGATCAGGCAGAACATAGTACAGCCCAGTCAAACTGATGTCAAACCAACATTTCAGAGAAATTAACCCCAAGACTCAACTACAGTCTCAGAAAAAAATTGAATTTACAACATAGCGCATACTCTTCAGGAGTACCGGCGCTACACTAGGAACACAAGATCTGTCTCCTCTCCTCTGACAGGACGTGGATCTGTGTGTTTACACACACAGATCCATGTTCCTGCTCTGTAACGAACGATTGCGAGTGCCCAGCGGATATCGCGTCCGACGGGCACATGCATCGGCTCCTCGGTGATGCAGTGGGAGTGCATGATCTATACTGCTGGGAAGCCGAGGACGTCATATGACGCCTGCCCAGGATGGGAGATCCCATCTGCGGACGTCATATGACAATGTGCGGGTAGGGAAGTGGTTAATAAAAATTTCCACAGTGTGAATCCATTATCAATCAAGATAGTGATATCACTACTAAATGAACAACTTCTGGCTGCTGCTGCTATGGATCAAATCTGGCCATTTAGTTCACCCATTTGGTGAACCTTAAACAGTTAGATTTCCTAAAGTGCATCCCTAGTGTTCGGCTTTTTTATTGGTTCAGAAAATGCACACACATTCACACACACACACAAGTCCCATTTTACTGGTATGGTTGATTGAAAAATATGAAGCATGTTTGTCTTCAAAGACTCTGCAAAATAAGCAGCTATAACTATTTAATGTAAACTGCTTGAAAATGAGACAATGCCACACCACCAGTGGAAAAGGGATTTTACAAATGAAGAAACAAATTCTTAATTTTTTTTTGTTTAGAATAAATATTTGTTTGCGGTGAACAGCTATACTACTTAATACTACTTAACACTTTACATATTTGAACCATGTATGTAGTTAACCTTAACCTAGTTATGCTGATATGGATGTGAACCTGGAACTAGATAAAAATTTCAAAAATTGATTCAACTCTAGTTAGCAAATTAGCTAGGTAGGATGCATGCACAATTCTCTTCTGTTGTTCTTCAGACCTACATCTCGAAGCCCAGAGGGAAGAAGGCTAGTTAAACTTTGAAACTAATCCTTATTTTTTTTTTTTATCTAATTCTGATTTTATTTTAAAGTTTTAATAACAAGTATATAAAAAGAGAACAAAACATACATTTAAACTAAAAAAAACATTTTGACAAATAAAGCAGTAATGTCAACAGTACATTTAATTCATTATTGTCTAGCTTTCCAAAAATATTCAAAGGGTACAGTATTTGCAAATATTCAAAAATATTCCAGAGCAACTGATAAACTGTATTGTTAACAGTATATAGATTATAAAGAATTTATCCAAAATAGGCCATCCCATTCCGAAAAAGAATAAATAAAAAAGTGGAGAACAAAGATGATCAAGCCTTCCCACTCTTTATTATAAGCTTGGATTACAACATGAGGTATCTATCCATTTTTCCCTATATTTTCAAACTTCCAAGAGGCATTTTGTTGAAAATATGTGAATTTATCAAATGTTACATATTTACCGTATATACTCGAGTATAAGCCGAGATTTTCAGCCTTTTTTTAGGCTGAAAGTGCCCCCCTCGGCTTATACTCGAGTCACCGCCGTCTGCCTACCTGATCAGGCATGTCATGTAGACAGACGGTGGCCAGCGTGTCATAAAAACATACAGCGGTCATTCCAGTATTTAAAAGCCACGCCTCCTCCTTGTCTGATAGGCAGAACACTCAATTTCCCAGCAGTCAGTTTTCAGCCTATCACGGACATCCTCTCATCCTCATACCTCAGACGAGGATGAGGGGATGTCCGTGATAGGCTGAAAACTGACTGCTGGGAAATTGAGTGTTCTGCCTATCACAGACGAAGAGGAGGCGTGGCTTTTGAATACTGGAATGGCCGCCGTATGTTTTTATGACATGCTGATCGGTGGCTGCAGATGGGCACACGGAGGCATGCACAGGACACAAAGGATGAAGATTAGCACAGGTAGGCTGCAATGGACACAGGGAGGTATACACAGGACACAGTGAGGTAGGCAGATCTGCACAGGACACAGGGAGGTATACACAGGACACAGTGAGGTAGGCAGATCTGCACAGGACACAGGAAGGCATGCAATAGACACAGTGAGACATGCAGCTGCAGATGGGCATTGTTGACCCTCTTTGCCACTTACAGTAGCTGCTGCATTTCCCACCCCCAGCTTATACTCGAGTCAATAAGTTTTCCCAGTTTTTTGTGGTAAATTAGGGGCCTCGGCTTATATTCGGATCGACCTATACTCGAGTATATACGGTATCCATTTCTCAAATTCAGTACCCAAAGGTAAGAGGATTGGGTGAAACCCAGAAAGGGGCTATTAACTTACGAGCCATGAAGAGCGATCTTACAATGGCCACTACCTGATAATTTTTCAAATTGTTGGAATTTATATGCCCAAGGAGACATAAGATGGGATCTGGAATCCACACAGTATCATATTCAGAATTTATCATATCTATTACATACTTCCAATACCAGTGTAATTTTGAACATCTCCAAAACAAATGCATAAAAGAGCCAGCAACATAAAACCCAACCCACCAACATCAGCAAAAAACATACCTCCCCAGCAACAATAGACCTTCCCCCTGCAAAAATAGATCCCTTCCAGGAACAATAGCAGCCAGTAGGAACAATAGCAGCAAGCATCAATAGACACTGTAGCACAACCCAGCACCCTTTGATATCACATACATTCAGTGCTGGAGATGCTGGAGGTGCCGGAACTGCATTCCCCCACGTTCCTGCTAAAAAAAAGCCCTGAATACATGTAATAACATTGTTTAACCAGTTGGCCAGAATTTTAGCCAGTATGAGAATCTGGAAATAATAAATTCTTCCCTTTCTTAGGTAAGGCCACTATAATAGTCTCTGTGATAGACAGAGGGAGGCATCTGTTCTTGAAAGCAGCATTAAAAGTTTGTATGAAAAAAGGTTAATGTGTCCTGCCATATTGGTTATATACTTCATTAGGGAGGCCATCTAAGCTGGGGACTTTTGAACTAAAGTTATACTATTAATTCGATGTAGGGAATATGGATGCTCATGCAAGTATTAATGTTTATTTGATCTAAATAGGTGATCAGTTAGAAATGTTCAGGCTAGGCAATGCAAATGTTTTCATTTGGCACTTCTTAGGGTTAAGGAATGTTGTGCGTCCCACATATTTACACTACAGTGTCAACTGTCCAGAAAAAACTTTAGAGGTGGTGCCATTTGGGAACTTGGCATTAAAGAAGCAAGAGTTTTGCTTGGATGGTGCTATAGGTGCAACTCCAACAGTTCCAATAAAATTATTCTTAAAGTTCTCCTATGGCTGAATCCATTCACTGGGCCAGGTGAAATTTTGTGCAGATTCTCAGCCACTCCAAATCTCCATGGAGAATATATCTTCAAGACTACATTCAAATTCGGTGGTAGTCGAAAGATTGTAAACTGGTTATGTTTACTACTTTTATATCGATGACGTCTATAACAGTTACTGAAAACTGTGTTTCTAGAACCAGTTACTAAATAATAGACACCTTACATAGGTCAGTAAATTTAGAATCCACAACGTAAAGGAGTACTTAGTGCCACAGCGTTTTTTTATGTTACCCCCAACATTTCATATTCCTTATTTGTGCCTGCTGTACCATGTACTTACCTCAACAAAAAAATTAATTACTGCTCTACCATAAAAGATTAAGTGAAAAACAGTGAAATGTCTAAAATAAGAATTGAAACTGGTATGGAAAAAACAAGCTGCAACTTCCTGTGAGATACCCACATTAATACTTTCAATACTAAGTTGCTCTATAATATTCCATATAAGTTAATTGTGCAAAACTCCTATAAAATGAATATCATGAAATAAACTTGATCAATTAGCACACTATAAATAGTCCGTTCAGTTGATGATCGATCTCCAATGTGAAATTGACACACAATACACCCAGGAATTGTGATGAGAAAAGAGGCAAATTACACCTTTACACATACTGCCGCTTACCGACTTCTGTTGATCTCCTATTATGGGAGATTACACATGCTTTTGGCTTAATATCCAGCCCGGGCCTTTAGCTACTTCCCATCCAGGCCAATTCTGACACTTCTCTCCTATATGTAACAATTCATCCTTTTTATGCTAGAAAATTACATAGAACCCACAAACATTATATATATATATATATATATATATATATATATATATATATATATATATATATATATATATATATATATATATATATATATATATATATATATATATATATATATATTAGCAAAGACCCCAGAGAATACAATGGCTGTCGTTGCAACCTTTTATCTCACATGATATTTGCATAGCAATTTTTCATACACATTTAAAAAAAAAAAAAACTGTTTCATACTTTAAAAAAAAAAAAAAACATTAAAGTTAACCCACTTTTTGCATAATGTGAAAGATAAAGTTACACTGAGTAAATAGATACCTAACATGTCATGCTTCAAAATTGCACACACTCATGGAATGGCGCCAAACTTAGGTATTTAAACATCCCCATAGACGACGCTTTAATTTTTTTTACTGGTTACATGTTTTGAGTTACAGAGGAGGTCTAGGACTATAATTATTGCTCTCGCTCTAACGTTCACAGCGATACCTCACATGTGTGGTTGGAATACCATTTTCATATGTGGGCGGGACTTATGTATGTGTTCACTTCTTCTGCGTGCGAGCACACAGAGACAGGGGCGCTTTAAAAAAAAAAAATGATTGTTAATTTTATTTTTGTTTTTTTAGTTTGACACTTTAAAAAAAATATATCACTTTTATTCCCATTACAAGCAATGTAAACATCCCTTGCAATAGGAATATGGCATGATCGGTCCTGTTTACAGTGAGATATGGGGTCAATAAGATCCCATATCTCACCTCTAGGCTGGGAAGCCTGAAATAAAAAATAAAAGCTGAGGCGGCGCCATTCGTTTGAATGCAGAGGTGGGTGGGACGTCATAACATTGCGCCCGACCTCCAAACGATCATAGTGAGCATCTGAACCACCGTAAATCTCTTTCGTCACCATCCAGGGCTGGCAGATACTGTGTCTGACTCACCGATGGAAGTGGTGAGTCGGTAGAAGCACCGAAGGCCGGCGGGAGGGGGACATCCCCTCTCGCAGTCTGTAAGCCCTTGTACACACGGTCGAACATTCCGACGGAAAATGTCAGATCGGACCGGGTTGTTGGATAATCCGACCATGTGTGGGCTTCATCTGACTTTTTCCGTCGGAATGTCCGACCAACAAAGTTTGAGAGCTGGATATAAAAATTTTCCGACAACATGATCCGATCGGATTTTGTCCGATCGTTTGTAGAGAATTCCGATCGGACAAAGTGCCACGCATGCTCAGATCAAATTTCTAGACCAAAGCTATTGGTTACTAGCTTGAACGTAGTCCCGTCGTAACTAAATAACGTCATCACGTTACGAACAATCGGATTTTCTGACAACTTTGTCCGACCGTGTGTATGCAACACCAGTTTCGGACAAAATCCGTTAGACAAAATCCGACGGATTTTGTTGTCAGAATGTCCGACTGTGTGTACAAGGGCTAAGAATGATCAAGAGGCAGAACAGCCACTATGATCATTCGTATGGTGCAGGGAATCGCCGGCTGAAAAAGCCAATATCTGAATGATGTCTGTACCTAACAGATCGTTGTACTAACACAAGCAATGTTAGTACAGCGACCCCCCCCCCCCCTATTGTGTTCTGATCAGAGCTCTCAGCAATTAGCTACCAGCACTGATAAGATGCTGGTTTTCCAGAATGCCCATGCAACAGAAGTTAGTCATAAGACCGGCTTCTGTCGGCCAGAAAACTCTACACAAGGGTTGAAAGATGTCCGGTTTCTGCCAAACCAACCCTTTTCGACTGATTTTGAGCCCATGTGTATTGCTTTAGAGTTAGGTATCTTAGCATGAAAGGCTCTATTTGTCAGTTTTGGACAATAGGTATTTGATAATGACTGCATCATCCATCTATTGTTCAACCTGGCTCTGGCCTAGACATGCAGGCCTGCGATGTAAGCTTACCATAACTCTTCCCTTGTTGATTTGCTTTTCAGCTCCAGAATATTTATTTTACTCCTCCTAGCAAACAAATGGTGGTGCTACCGTGGGATTATTTTTGTGCCTCTCTTGACCTGTATTGCACTGTGCTCAAGGTGGTACTCTCATCCATCTATGGCTAGACCCGACCCTGTTAGACATGACCTATGATATAAGCCTAATGCAACCCTTCTCTTGTTCTTTTGCATTAGTAGGTTGTCCGCTAACTATTAAGTTATAAATCAATGTCAAACCAATGGTCCAGATAGATAGTTTTAATACATTGCTAAATCTGCCATGTGTAGATTAAATTGATATAATGTGAGTCGGAAGAAACAGTAGCATCACCAGCTACCACTCAACCACAGCCACATTAAACTCGAATAGAAAACTCCAATGGGAATAAATCTCAGAAATGCCGGTAACAATGTAAAAATGTGACACTGTAAAATGAACATAGGATCCCAGGCAGATAGTTAACAAACCAACATTACAAATAGGAACTACTTTAGGAAGAAAGCATGTCTGAGGTAAGTTTTTGCTCAGAATGTTCATCCACTTTCATTCATCTATCCTACTTCCAGTATACACTTCCAAAAACAAGAAGAAAGTAACTTGGAGCTATCATTAGCTACAATGCCATCAGCATAAAAAATATAGTCTTCAGAGGAAGAGCTGTGTCATTACCTTGGAGGTAGTCACTGAATATGTGAACATTACAGAACGGTAACACAATAAAAAATAACACTGGAGAAAGATGAGAACTTCCCTAAGGATTCAACCAACAATGGCATAACAGGATTCCTCAGAGAGTTCTGTGACCAGCTAGCTAGATGTCGTTTCTGAGATGAAATACCTGCTATAAAACATCAGTGTGTTCCTATGCCTAATAAGGATTTCTAGTAGAATGAACAGGTCATAAAAACCTGTGGATTAGTTCACAGACCTGTCCTAGCATTCCACCACAAATATATGCAGATAAATAGTGCAGAGCTAGGATGAGAGTACTATATTGAAGATAAAAAAAAAATCACAGTAGAAGCATTTTAGAAATCAGAAGAACAGGAAATATTTACAAAGACTTGGCCAAGAAGATAATCGACAGAAAAAATTCACTGCCCAGTTGTTGTTGCATGGTTATCTCTCACTGTGGCTAGCATTACTGTATTTGTACTGTATAAATCTCATTTGGGTACAGTGTTGCATGACCGCGCAATTATCAAAGAAGCACAGTGCCTAATGGCAAAAAACAAAAATTCAAGGGTATGTAAAGTGATTTTGTTAACCACTTCAGCCCAGGAAGGATTTACCCCCTCCCTGACCAGAGCACTTTTTGCGATTCGGCACTGCATCGCTTTAACTGACAATTGCGCAGTCGTGCGGCGTGGCTCCCAAACAAAATTGACATCCTTTTTTTTCCACAAATAGAGCTTTTTATTTTTTGCGCTATAAACAAAAAAAGAGCGTTAATTTTGAAAAAAAACACATTTTTTTTTTACTTTTTGCTATAATAAATATCCCCCAAAAATATAAAAAAAACATTTTTTTCCTCAGTTTAGGTCGATACATAATCTTCTACATATTTTTGGTAAAAAAAAATCACAATAAGCGTTTATTGATTGGAAAGTTATAGTGTCTACAAAATAGGGGATAGTTTTATTAATATTTTTTTTTTCACTAGTAATGGCAGAGATTTTATCGTGACTGTGACATTATTGCGGACACATCTGACAATTTTGACACATTTTAGGGACCACTGGCATTAATACAGCAATCAATGCTATAAAATTGCATTGATTACTGTAAAAATGTCACTCGCAGTGAAGAGGTTAGCCACTAGGGGGCGGGGAAGGGTTAAGTGTGCACTGGGGGAGTGTTTCTAACTGTCTGGGGGATGGTATAGCAGTGACACGACACTGATCACTGCTCCCAATGACAGGGAGCAGACGATCAGTGTCTTGTCACTAAGCAGAACGGGTAGATGCTGTTTACATCGGCATCTCCCCATTCTTCAGCTCTGTGACACAATCGCGGGTATCCCAGCAGCGACCGAGTCCGCGGGTCCCGGTCACAGAGCTTGCGGTAGGCATACGTGCGTGGGTGCATGGCAGGAAATTCAAAGTAACGTACGGGTATGTTACTTTGCCCAGCCGTGCCATTCTGCCGACGTATTTATGCTGACAGCGGTCGGCAAGTGGTTAATATGAGTTTTATATTTTTATTTTACTGAGAACTAAAGAAAACTAATTTTATTTTGTTCTTTTTAGTTAGGGAACTATAAAATCAGCTACAGTACACTATCAAGTCACCTGAGGCCAGGGGGCAGATGCACGCCGTTTGGATCAGAAGTGCACCGCTAAGGTAGTGGACCTTATGGCTGACTGCCTTAGATGGGGCTCTGGGTGGTTCAGGAAAGCAGGCCCTTTGGAGCACCGACACAGATCACACTCAGAGTTAGAGCATGAGATTCCCCAGGGCATGGAGTCTAAAAGCTAGCAGGTGTTCACCAGAGCCCCTAATGGTGGGGATGAACTTTTCTACAACTGGCTCCAGGTTGTGGCCCCCAGAGTCTACCAGCTCACGCTCACGGTAGGCTACTGAAGGTTAAAGAGGAGGCAGCAGACGGGGACAACAAGGGATAGTCCAGAGATAAGCCAAAAGGTTGTGGCAACGAGCAGACAGGGGTAGTCAAAGAACACGCCAAAGGTCAAGGTATGAAGCAGACAAGGATAGTCAAGAACAAGCCAAGGATGGTAAACACAATCAGACATAAAGCACACAGCAAGACACACACAGGAAGCCAAACACACCAAATTGATCAATGAGGTTGGCTTGCTGTGCGCAGGTTAATATAGTGTGTAAGTTAAAGGGTGGAGTCATGCTCGAGGGAAGATTACTGAAGCAGACAGGTGTGAGAGAGGAGGCCCTAAGGCTGATATACAACCAGAGGTAAGCAGACAGACATGGCATGAAAGTATTACTGCAAATTCATGACATACACCTGGGAACTGGGAGCCATTTGCTTGGAGTATTTGCTTCCCCTTTTTCAAAATGCTTTGAGGGAAGGTTATCTGTCATGTCGAAATGGCATTGGCTGGTAAAGATCTTTTCCACCTGGTTTTGCAAGATTACACCTGTGAAAATTTGTTGGAATGCATTCTGACAGCACATGTTTTAGTTGATGAGGGCAGATATGCGCTTAGTAAAATCTAGCCTTTGGTTTGGGGCTATTCTGAACTATTATTTCCATTTACCTCTAAGGGCCACGATGGGACTCCCCACTGACAGCTCAATAAAAAAAAAGGATTGCCAGCATTTAAAAAGTGAAAAAAAAGGCATAGGGCCCCCCCAAAATTCATACCAGATCCTTATGCAAGCATGCAGCCTGGCAGGCCAGGAAAGGGGGGGACGAGCAAGCGTCCCCCCTTTTATATTTTTAGTTTTTTTCAAAATTGTTGCTCTTTTTTTTGTTTATAGAGCAAAAAATAAAAATGCAAAGGTGTTCAAATACCACCAAAAGAAAGCTCTATTTATGGGAAAAAAGGAACGAAAATGTCTTTTGGGTACAGTGCCCCATGACCGCGCAATTGTCAGTTAAAGCGACGCAGTGTCAAATTTAAAAAGTGCTCTGGTCAGGAAGGGGGTAAAATCTTCTGGGGCTGAAACAGTTAAGCATCATTAAAATCACTGCTCCTGTAAAAACTATTGTTAAAAAAAATGCATTGGTACATGCCCCCCAGGTCAGTACCCATGACCCCATACCCTTTTAATGGCCAATGCCTTCAAAATGGGGACTATTACTTTTTCAAGTTTGGGTCCCATAGACTTTAATAGGGTTTGATATTTGGATAAAAACTTTGTTTTTTTTTGGAGAGTGATCGGCCCATCTCTACCCCTGATGAGCCCCATTTGAAATGAGCACTGGGCTCGACAAGGAAAAGAATTTACAGTTGAGGCATCAAAAGCTTGAAGGCTCCACTTAATTAAGGTGGCACCCGCACCCGAGCCGATGGACGGATCAGCCTCGGGGCAGAGATCACGGGCTTCCTGGACAGGTCAGTGTCCTTATTAAAAGTCAGCAGCTACAGTGTTTGTAGCTGCTGACTTTAAAAAAAAATACATTTTTGAGGGTGGAACTCTGCTTAAACCTCTTGTTAGTGCAGGTATCCAACATGGATGACCAGATCAGTGAGCTATACCTCAAGGAATCAGGCACCAGAAGTATTATTAAATAAAAAGTATTAATATAAATACCACAATTCCAACACCAACAAACCATAAAAAATTTTAAAAGTGAAACATAAAAGGTATAGTGTAGCAAAGCTAGAGCAACAATCTAACTAATGAACGCTATGTATGAAATGGAGGGAGCTCACATAAACAGGGCAGGATCAGGGCTGGGACAGGAAACAAGGGGAGCAGAGTAGGACACAGAGTACTGGATGTGGGGAACAGGGTGTTGGGTGCAGGGTGTAGGGTGCAGGGTACAGGATACTGGAAGCAGGTCACAGGATACAAGGCACAGGATTGGGTAGGGAATGGCTCACATTTAGAACATGGAAAAAACAATCTCCATCAAGGACGGGATTACATACTGCACCTTCCCAGCAGCCAGTATCAGTTAAATCCTAATTACTAGAATAAGCTGGCAGCTGAAAGATTCCCACTGGTGGCCACTGGAACTGTGCCCTTTAGCTCTGGAAACAACAGTGCCACCAGCAGATGACCCAGGTCCTGACACGTGTCCTGGCACCTGTTCTGTGCAATGGTTCTGCACATGGCAGCCCCAGTTCTCCCTTTTCTGGTGCCCCGCTGGAGCTCCTGGCTCCTTACCCCTGCTCAATGCCCCTATAGCAAGCTGCATGCTATGGGGCAACTTATGCAGGCTTGCTCCTAAGCTGCATTTTGTGTGTCCATTTACACACACAGTGAGGCTCACCCCCGCCCCCTGCTCCCTTCTCAAGGGCTGTTATTGACAGCATTGGGAGCCAATGTCTCCTGCTGCTGCCTTTAAACCAGTGAGGAGAGAGAAAGCAATGCTGCTCTCATTCACAGTGCTGAATCAACCTCAGGCAAATATAGGGGGTGCTGCACACAGAAGGTTTTTCTAATTTAATGCATAGAGCTTAATGTATTTAGAGCCACTTTAATGTTCCAGCCAGCTATTGACTGCCAAAGCTGGGTGGTTTATTCTTACAGCCAGTCATTGACAACCAGTGTTGGTGGTTATTTTTACTGACAATGACACAAATGTTTGGTACAGCCAGTGGCCACCAAAGCTGAAGTGGGGGGGCTAACTGTCCCTGCCAGCCACTGACCATCATTGCTGGGGGTAGGGAAGTTATGGTTATGGTTATAGCCAGCCAATGACCACAAAGGCTAGGAGGGTATAAAATTACTACCACTGAGGGGTGGAATTGCAGCCACTTACACCGGTACTGGGGGTTATTATTGCTGCCAATGACTGCATAACGTTACAGTCTTACTTACAATAACTGTTATTATTGAACATCATTTTGATTGACCGAGTGAGGGGTTGTTAACAAATTATCCACCCTGGGCTGCAGATATACTAGGTATACCACTGACCATCATCATAATGTTTAGGAATTATTATAACTCAATGATTCTTATTAGATAATTATGTGGAGAAGCACGATCGATATATCATGCTCATAAGCCCGTAACTCCATTTTGCTGCTTAATGCACTGTAAGGTATATGCGACAAGCCAATATATGACACGTGGGACACATATCCCACATTTTTATCTAATAGGAAGTAATGAAATGCAGTATATCCTATTAGAAAACAAATATAATGATGACTGAGAAGGGGGCAGGAAAGCACACCCAATAATGCATTTAGCAGCCCATTTATAAATATTGCAAGAATAATATATTGTGTAAGACCACTACCCCTTTGGTGTTGGTGAAGTTAATTTTGCAATACTAATTTAAGAAACCAAACTTTGCAGCATTATATATACAGTGAGCAAATACAACTGCAAAGGCTGGTGTTTACTACACAGTAAATATAATTCCTCTTGCATTTATACATTGTCCCCTAAGCTTTTATTCTGTATTGCCCCCAACCACTACTTCACAAATGTGGCCTAAGCTTATTTATGCAATATCCTCCTTTCTTTAGAAATGCACCCCTAAGCTTTTTCATTGCAGTGTTTCTGACTTCTTTATAAATGAGCCCTGAGCTTCTTTTTCCTGCACAATGTCTTGTGACATTGTTTTGATAAATTGGCCTCTAAAACACGTTTCTATGTCCTTGGCCATGTTTTTAGAAATGGGCCCCTAAGTGTTTTTTGCAATGTCCCCTACCATTTCTTTTTAAATGGACCCCTAAGCTTTTTCCTGCAATATCCTCTACTTCTTCTTAAATGCATCCTAAACCTGTATTTTTTTATGCAATGTCCTGTACTACATCAAGTAATATGCCTTCTTTATAAAAAGACCTCCCTTTTTCTATTATCTTCTGACACTCCTTTATAAATGGACCCCTGGGATTTTTTTAAAAGCCTTTTACTACAATAATAAAAACAAATCCAGTTTTTTTTCTGAAATGTCATCTAGCAATTATTCACCACTTCTCTAAAACAGCCTTGGACACTTGGGCTTTTCTCTTTTTCTGTCCATAGCCATTTAAGCTATGTTCTTTGCCAATTCTTTATAAATGGCCCTCTTTTTGTTTGTTTGATTTTACTTGGTAAAGACTTTTACCTTTTTAAATATTGGCACCACATTGGCATTACACCAATCCAGTGGTACTATGCCATTCATTAAAGAGTCCCTAGAACTGAGAAGCAAAGGCTTGGAAATGACAGACTTCAACTCTTTTAGGAACCTAGGGTGTATGCCATCCAGTCCAGATGCCTTATTAACCTTTATGCTGTCTAAAAATTTCCGGACCATATCAATTTTGAGCCAGAGTGGTTCATTAGGGGCTTTGTCAATATCATCCCCATCCCCATTATGGACACGAGCTCAACCATGCTCCTTTGTGTACACAGAGCTCAAGAAGGTATTTAATAAACGTGAATGGTTTAGGGGTGAATGGATAGGGTGAATGGTTTAGGTTTGGTGAATGGATAGGGGTACTATGTACCCTATACTCATTCACATAGGAGGGGGGGGGGTCGGGATCTGGGGGGGCCCTTCTTAAAGGGGGCTTCCAGATCCTGATAAGACAAAGAGCTTTAGGGTGGGGGAGAGCCAGAGCCCTTTTGCCCCAAAGCACCCACTCCCCATGCTGAGGGCATGTGGCCTGGTATGGTTCAGGAGGGGAGGCACTCTCTCGCCCCACATTTCCTGACCTGTCAGGCTGCTTGCTGGGATAAGGGTCTGGTATGGATTTTGGGGGGACCCTACACCATAAAAAAAATAGAGTTCCCCTTAAAATCCATATTAGACCTGAAGGGCCTGGTATGGACTGCAGGGGAACCCATGCCGTTTTTTTCTTTATTTTTTTTCAATAGCCGGTTTCCACTACCCAACACCACTTCTGGGTTCATATTTTATTTCTATTTTCTACTATTTAAACCCCAATTTAGCTGTCAACTTTAACAAAATACTTAACAGACCAGTTTGTTTCCTGGATTTATCATTTTGTTATGGAATTCTTGTAATCATCTGTGAAGACAACAATTTCCAGGGTCATACACAAGGAGGAAGGTTGGCAAATGACCACAATGCATCAAATTCAACCTACTCTAGTTTTAATACAGTTACCTTTGACCCAAATAAAATTATAACAAAACATTAGTGAAAACAGCTGCCAACTTAATGTCATATTTGGAGGAAAAAGCTTTCTCTTTGACTTTGCCAATAGTAGCTGAATTCTTTCTCTGTACAAACTACTACTCTAATACATTATCTGATTGATTCATCTTTCTAATATAAAAGACACCCAAACCACATTTTTTTCACTATGGCAGCACTCATCATTTCAATTGGCAGAAAAAAAGTCAAAATGCATATATGAAGGTATGTTCATGGAAATTAAGGATGGTTAGCAACCATACAGTATTAAAATATGTATAACATATAAAATACTAAAATGTGTACCCAAAAATGTATAATTTAGTAATGTAACTTTGTTTTTACTGCCATACTGAACAAAATATGTCAACACAATTAGCAAGTGCAAATTCATTATGTCATCTGAGAACAAGCATGAAATTATCTAAAATGGAAGGAACTCTCCATCTCATCATATACTTTAGTGTTAACTAAGGTGTGAATAATCACATAATTGTACCTGTCTGTTTTTGGATGATTCTCTAGTGGCGGAATTGTATCATTGCATCCCTTGGATTTCCTGATGGCTATTATTTATTATTTATGAATGAAATAAGAGAATCCTGGAGTTTGTTTGATTTGCTTATTCACTTTGTTTAAAGGTGAGATTTCTGGGAGCCTTGAGTAGCGGACATTTTATTATTGTTCTATCATTAAACCTTTTTTCCATTTTTTTATATATATTTTATATATTTTTATGCGTGCTGTTTTTTGGACTATATTTTTTTTCACGGCATTGTATGTATGCACATATTTATATTATTTTGAATTTGTGTATTTTATTTGAGTGGCACGATTTGCGCAGGACCCACCCCTTTATATTCATTATTTGATAGTTTGTGCTCACTATTTTGTCCTGCTGCATTTTTTAGTTAGCATTTGCACTTTATATCACTCAGGCTCTTTTTCACAGCATCTGTGTTTCATTATATCTGATTTTGGATTTTGTTCCACTTTAGTCACTTATTAGCACTTAGCGGCGCGAAGGCTGACCACTTTTATTTTACTTAGTCCCTTCACCCATCTCCTGGCTGATAGGCTGCGTTAAGCAATGACACAACACTGTAGTCCTTATCAAAAACACATTATTTTTGACTGGACAGTACTCTGTGTGTTAGACCCATGTATTGCATATTCCTCTAGCTCAGTCCTCTTGTGTTCTAAACCCAGTTTTTTGACACACTATACATACATCCCTTTTAGAGATTACAGACCAGGCAATTAACAGTTGTAACCTACTGAAAAAAGTCAGACATACAAGAACAGTTCTTGTAAAGCAGCTTCTCACATATATTCCTGTACAAAGGTGTTCTAGAGCCTATAAGGTACTCATACCTGGATAACAGCAGAGTCCATAGAGACAGAGCCCTTAACTACTTCTGGACTGCCCGGCGTTGTTATACATTGGTTGTGTGACGTTAAATACAGGGGTTATAGCAGCAGATAGCTGCCCCGGTATAGTTTTAAACAGGGGGTGATCCACTTTCAGATAAAAGCGGTCTCTGTGGCTGATTTGACATGAGATCACTTTTATCCCCTCCTGCCACTCCACAGTGGTCTCCACCGCTTACTGAACCCGAGGGAAAGATGGCCCCCACTTGGCTCTATACTATTGGATGACGGAAGCTATGTCAAACATCACTTCCGCCCAATGATCTTAAAGGGGATTTTTTTTATTGAAAAAATACACTTTTTTTTGTATTGCTTTTAAGTGTAAATGTGAGATCTGAGGTCTTTTTGACCCCAGATCTCACATTAAAGAGGTCCTGTCATGCTTTTTTTTACTACAAGGTATGTTTACATTCCTTGTAATAGGAATAAAAGTGACCCATTTTTTTTAAATACAATATAAAAATAAAAAGTAAAATAAATAACAAAAAAATAAAAAATTTAGGGGCGTGACCTGGCCGCTGGTGAGGATGGTCGCTTGATTCAGCTGCTCCGCTCCTCCGCAGCCACATCCAGCATCAAGGCAGCTCTTATCCCGCCGCATTGCCTCCAGATCGGGGGACACAGCTAGGGGACGTCCCACGGAGTATGTCCCGCAAGAAATCTAAGCTGAAGGGACCCCGTAGGCTCTTAGACTTCTACATGAAGCCTCCTCGGCAGGGGAGCCAAGATGGCGCCGGCCGCGCTGACCGCGCGTGCAGCAGCCCGGAGACACCGCCGAATACACAGGCAAGTGTCCCCCCTGACTGCCCTGAACATTTGGAAGATATGGACCACCTGGACAACCACACTTCGTCCCCGGGAGACAGAGGTAAGAGGCTAGCTGACTTCCCTGCACCTTCTCCTGACAAACAGCCTCCCTCTAAAAGGCAACATGGCGCTGAGACTTGTAGTCCCTCTGCAGCACAATCTCAGGCACAATCACTTGCTGCTTTCCCCTCTACAGACAGCCCTGCCTCAGAACACAGCATAAAAGCCATGCTGATGTCCCTCCAGGCTGAATTTCATAGAGAGTTAAAGATCTCTGTTAACCAAATACAGGACACAGTTAACTCTTTAGAGCAGCGCACAGAGCATATTGAGCAGCACCTCTCTGAAGCTACTAATGCGCATAACATGATGGTTGACATACAAGATGAGCAGGCTGCAGCAATATCCCAACTGCGTTTAAAAGTCGCAGACCTTGAAGATCGCTCACGCAGGAATAATATTAAAATAAGGGAGGTATCAGAGTCCCTGGCAACAACGGATATTATTCCGTATCTACACCAGTTATTCTGCAAACTTGTCCCATCTCTGACGACTCAGGACATGCTAATTGACCGAGCACACAGATTACATAAGCCGCAACACCTTTCTCCCTCAATCCCCAGGGACATACTAGCAAGAGTGCACTTCTTTCATGTAAAAGAGGAAATCATGCGTGCTGCAAGGGCCTTACGAGCCCTCCCAGAGCCCTTCACTAAGGTATTGCTATTCAATGATATTTCTGCCACCACGGCTCAGGCTCGTAGGGCGTTCGCCCCAGTAACTTCCATCTTGATTGAACGTAAAATCATATACAAATGGGGACACCCCACAAAGCTCTTGGTGTCATATCGCAACCAACAAGTTACCATTATGTCTCCGAAAGAGGGCCTCAAGCAACTTCACAACTGGGGTCTGATCACCCAAGCACCCCCTCCTACTACTCCGGGAACAAGACCCTCATCCAAGATGGTCACTCCATGGGACTCCCATGATCTCACTTAAATAGAACACACCCGGTTCTATGCGGTATTATGCATTATTAGATACTATAGTTGAATACTGCTGCCTTTTCTGTTTCTGTTTGTGTTTAACTGCATTTGTATAATGTTGCTGTGGAGGAGTGGAAGCTGATATGATATCCCTTCCACGCTCCACTTCTTCTTTTTGATGTGCTAAGCACATCCGCTGATTAGAGTTTAACTGTTGTAGGGTTCATCGCCCTATAGTTTACTACAACTTTTTTTTTTGCGTTACTGTTTTATTTAAAGTTACAGCTGTACTGATTGCTACAGGGGTATGAGTGGCTCAGCCATTTATCTGAGGGAACTTATCTGATCCGATAACCCAATCTATTGTTTACGTAGCAAGTGAGATATTCCGATTTCCTCACTGCATTTTTGCTCTGCTGCGACACCCCTGGAGTCTCCTTCTAGTGCGGAGTGTATCTCTCTTGGTACCACAGCATAGACTAAGAGCAGCCCTTGATCACCGTCAGTCATGTCGATTAAGATTGTGTCGTTAAATGCCAAAGGCCTTAACAGTCCCTTTAAACGATCGCTACTGTGGCGAGAAGCCTTAACCCAAAAAGCAGACATATTATGTGTTCAGGAAACGCATTTCTCTGAACTAAATCACCCACACTGTTCCCACAGACTATTTCCCCATTGCTTCCATGCTCGCGCCGATAAGAAAACAAGAGGTGTGATGATCGCAGTGCGTTCATCCGTAACCTTCTCCCTCACATATATTGAACAAGATCCTGCGGGTAGATACTTAATACTCTCAGCTGTATTCAATAATCAACCGCTAGTTTTGGTTAATATTTATGCCCCGAACACCGGCCAAAGAGAATTTTATAAGTCCATGCTAAGCAAAATCCAACCCTTTCCCAAGGAGCACCTAGTGCTCTGTGGGGATTTTAACGATGTCCTAGATTTTCATTTGGACACCTCCAATACGAAACGTAGACATTCCACTGCCTTATCTGCTGTAGTCCTGCAGGAGGACCTTCATGACCCATGGAGGTGTCTTCATGGTACCGAGAGGGATTACTCCTTTTTATTCTCATGCACAAAAGTCGTATTCTCGGATCGATCTCTTCCTAGTCTCCAAAATTGCACTTCAGAGAATTAGTGAAGCTACAGTGGGCCTCATAACATGGTCAGATCACGCACCAGTGTCGATTAATATTGCCATCTCCCCACCCACAGTCAGACTGAATTCTGCACTTTTTTAGTGTACCGGAGACTAGAGAATTGATTCGATCCGAGATTTCATCATTCTTTGACTCCAACTCTGGATCTGTGTCCAATCCCACAATGCTCTGGAACGCCCATAAGCGGTTATCCGTGGAATATGTCTAAAATTGGGTGCCCAGGAGAAGAAAAAACGAACAGCGACCATTGACTCCCTCCTAATAAAAGAACACCCTCCCTCTCGGTTGCGAAAGAAATTACCGCCCTAAGAAATGACCTTAGCTCATTTCTCCACAAAAACTTTGATTATTATCTTAGACGCCTACGACTCACCTGGTACTCCCAAAGTAACAAAGCTGGGAAGCACCTTGCCCAACAATACAAAAAAAGGGTAGCACAGAATAGGATCCCCTTCCTGCTAAACCAAAAAGGACAGAAACTTAGTAATCCCAAGGATATAGCTGATGAATTTAGTCTCTTCTACTCGAAATTATATAATCTTGCCAATTCTACCTCAGAACCACATCCCACGTCAGAGCAAATATTAGAATTCTTGGCCCCCCCTTCAGCTCCCCTCACTTTCCCTTTCACAATTGGAATCATTGGCCCAACCCTTCACTCATCAAGAGCTTGCTAAGGCGATAAAAGACCTTCCCCTACATAAAGCTCCCGGACCTGACGGTTATACAAACGACTATTATAAAACCTACTTAGACCAGTTAATACCTCATTTATGCACCTCTTTTAATAGGTTCTTAGCAACCGGGGAAATTCCATCAGAATCTTTAGAAGCGGTCATCACTACTATACACAAAGCGGGGAAACCATCCCATGACCCAGCGAATTATCGCCCCATATCGTTACTAAATACTGACACTAAAATATACGCAAAATTATTAGCCACCAGGCTAGCCAGTTTCATCTCATCCTTGATTCACCCGGATCAGGTGGGATTTATCCCTTCCAGACAAGCCCCGGATGGAACTCGCAGGCTGATTGACATGCTCTACTGGGCTGAACACCGTCAGGTGCCTTCCCTGTTGATCTCTTTAGACGCAGAGAAGGCATTTGATAGGGTCAATTGGCTCTACTTAGACTTGGTCCTTCAAAAATGTGGTATTTCGGGCACATTCCATCAAGCCATATTAGACCTATATTCTACCCCCAGCGCTAGAGTACTGACGTCAGGTCTACTGTCATCCCCTTTTCAGATCTCGAATGGGACTCGCCAAGGGTGTCCTTTGTCACCATTAATTTTTGCATTGATGATTGAACCCTTAGCACAAGCCATTAGGTCTAACCCCGAAATATCAGGCCTTGAAATTAATCAAACTTCTCACAAGATTGGCCTATACGCTGATGACATTGTCATCTGGCTCACTAATCCCAACCACTCTCTTCCTCCTCTCTGTGCTCTCCTGCACAGTTTCAGTGAAATTTCCTTGTATAAATTAAATCCCTCCAAATCCGCGATGTTAGCGATCTCCCTCTCTACACAACTTAAAACGAGCATTACGTCAATATCACCCTTCTCCTGGGCGCCCAATAGTTCCATATCTTATTTAGGTATTCAGCTGACTTCCCCAGCCTCCCTAATTCTGCATACTAACATTGCTCTGCTGACCAGGAGGCTTCAGGAAATGGCTACATCGCTTCTTTCCATAAAAGCCTCCTGGGCAGGCAGAATTGCTTTAGCTAAAATGTTCCTACTGCCGCATGTTCTTTATATGTTTAGAACGATACCTGTGCCTATGTTGAAACCAGATATTGCTATACTGCAAAGAATTATTAACAACTTTGTATGGGCGAACCGCAAGCCACGTATTAGAGCCACACTACTTAATATTCCAACTAGATTTGCTGGGTTGGGAGTCCCAGACCTTGGAGCCTATTACAAGGCCATCATATTGGACCAATCTAGAAAACTGTGGGACTCAGCTTCACCACAACCATGGACTTCGATCGAATCTGCAGATATGCCACATTCCCCCTCTCACTTGCTAGCAGCTATTTGGATGGGTCTACACTCTACACACTTTCATCTCCCAACTGTCAAGGCCCTCATAAATAACTGGAAGGCGATTGTGCAATCATCAGGTGGCGTACATGCCCAAGCCCTTTATCACTTCCCGATTGCCTCCATCTCGCTTCTAGCGCAGGATCTTCCACTTCTTGATTGGACCCAGAAAGGCATAAAAACCCTGGGGGACCTGTTTCAAAAGGGGCAACTTAGGTCCTTTCAACAGCTCTCACAGCTATTCAATATCCCCAGCAAGGACTTCTACGTCTACCTAAGGATACGTCATGTTCTAACCTCTATCCCGACCTCAGCCAACTCTATAACTAAAGACATAATGCAAATATTCTCCGCAACCAACCTCAAGATACGAGGCATATCACACTTTTACGGACTCCTAATGAAACCCCATACGGATCAAACCGTACTGGTGATTTCCTCCTGGGAACGTACTTTGCAAATACAAACCCCACCATCGCTTTGGTACCGAGCAATCAGGTTGCCTGCAGTGGTATCTAGGAACATCTCCCACTGGGAAACGGTAATGAAAATCCTTTACAGATGGTATTTCTCTCCGACAAAACTGGCAAGGATTTTTCCATCCCAATTGAGTAAATGCTGGAGAAAGTGCGACCAGGAGGGGCACATTTTCCATATTTGGTGGGAATGTCCGTCCATTAAGTCTTTCTGGACGGACGTTTCTTCCTGCATACAGGAGGTTACTGATCTATCTCTAACTTTGACACCGCAGACGGCTCTATTTGGTCTTGACATTGCCTCATGGCCCTCAAAATTCCACCCCATCATCACGCACATACTCATAGCAGCGAGATTGGCCATTTCCCGTTGTTGGAAACAAACTTGCCCACCAACCATTTCTGACGCCATTAAGATTTTAAATGAACACCTATTGATGGAATTCCTTTTTGCAAAGGCGCATATGTCCTTAGGGAAATTTTACAACAATAAGCAATATTGGTTATCTGACCCTAGAGCTGTACGATGCACTTAATTCTATTATATCCTATTGTGCCCCGCCACTAATACTCTCCTTTTGGGGACGATTGAGGCACATTTGTGCTACTCATAGATTAAGAAGAGCCCTCTGCGGTTGATTCGGCCTTATCTAATCTTATCTTATCGTATCGTATCGCAGTTTGATCTGTGAGGTTCAAATTTTTAAAGGTACTTCCAAGCCATAGTTCACGGCCTACTTCACCCTGTACGATTACTTTCTTCCTTTGTGTCCCTGATCCTTGCGAGGATGCTCTGGAGAGGTAGGGATAGAGATAGTCCCTTCCTCCCAGTAGTCATCATCCAACATGGATGCTATGCACTACTGTTCGATACTTTTGTCCTTCCCTTTTTCAATTTTCTCTTTTGAGACTCTTGTTTTGGCTAGTTCTATGCTATTGTTGCATACATTTTGTACTGCTAAGCCATTGTGAAACTTGATGTACATTATGCTTTGTCTTCAATAAAATCCTTTAAAAAAAAAAAAAAAAAAAATCAAAAATGTAAAGTGCCCCATCCCCCCGAGCTCACACGCAGAAGCGAATGCATACATAAGTCGCGCCTGCATATGAAAATGGTGTTCAAATCACACATGTGAGGTATCGCCGTGATCGCAAGAGCAAGAGCAATAATTCTATCAAAATACCTCCTCTATAGGCGTATACGCAAATCTAAAGATGGTGGCAGTATGAAGCTTCAGCTCCACTCACAGCTGGCCTAAAAGACTCCACCACAGCTAATAACGATCCCACCCGTGATCACCACACACCCGACTGGACACCCAATGCTTCCCAGATCCGGTAGGTGTACGGGGAAATTATCTTTCACAATATAGAAAAATGATGGGCTAACTTTACTGTTGTATTTTTATTTATTTTTTCCCAAAAAAATTGCGCTTGTAAGACCGCTGTGCAAATACGGTGTGACATAAAGTATTGCAAGGACCACAATTTTATTCTCTAGGGTGTCTAAAAAAATATATATATAAATATATATATATATATATATATATATTATTATTATTATTTTTTTTATTTTTTTTTAGGATGTCTGAGTGCAAGCACCTTTAAATCACTACCCACAGGATTTCATCCTGTAGGCCTCAGTGGGTTCTGGTTTTCCTCTCATGAGGTGAGCACTTGGACATGCTCCTTTAAACTATGATCTTACCATGTACCATACAACCTATGTTTCTTGAGAGTATGGGCTAGATGAGCAGGAGCTCTTAGGACTCTGTCTTTCTTTTAATAGAACTTGGCATGTTCACATGTACACATTGAAGGTGGCCATATCTCCATTACCCTTGCTGAAGGAGCTGTAATGTAATTATGAAACGCATTGGGTAGAGATGTTCTCTTGATACCATCTTCTTATCCATCAGTTTGTGTATTTTGGTCACTTCTGTTATATACATTGCATGCAAATGTTTTTATTGATGTGTGTTAAATAAAAGTTTATTTATTTTTTACTATTTCTACTACATTGTGTTTAGTGCCTTTAAAATCCTGCTTACAGGGGAATTTCTTGTTCATTGTCTGTAAAGCCTAGTACCTATTTTTGAACTATTTGAATACTAAAACTGCAACATATAAATAGCAAGGGAACTGCTGGATTCTGAACACTAGAGGCCACCCGGAGAAGCAGAGAACAGTGGTGTCCTGAAAAATAACTTCCTAAAACAAAGAGGTTTGTGACTGCCTACAGGTCTAAAAATATGTTTTTACCATGGTGCAAGCAAACCATGATATTTACAGGAGTACAGTGACTAAAAAAGGTTCTTTGGAACAATAAAGAATAGCATGGAAAACCCATAAATGCCCTGGACAGTAAATGAGTTTCCTCAATCTTATTGAGATATTTGTGAAAACTTTAGCTAATGCATGATCTACTGCTCAAATCTGGTATTGTGGAGCATTTTTTTAAACTATTAGATGAGGCAAATAAGCTCACTAATCAAAATGATAGTTGCAGGAATTTATTTCTACAAGTTATGTGAATGGTAACAGAGCAAAAATATTTCTGTTGCATTTGAATGTTATGGAAGCTGGACACTCTCTTCAGAACTGAACTTCCAGGTCAGAAAAAGACGAGATTTTCATTTTTTTTTTTTTATAATTTCTTCAGCACATTATATAAACTCGAGGGCCCTTGCATTAGCCAACAAACACTGTAAATGTAATGGTAAAACAAGATAATAAAAATAGGATATTACTAGTTTTCTATGCTATGTTGGCCTTTGAAAAAGCTTTAGATATAATACAAGTGTGTGCTGCACTCTAGTGTTAACCTTGATTGTACAAGGGTCACAGTCTGTGCAATGAAAATGATCCAACGTTCCAACATTTTTACAGACATCTAGACGGCTTGTACTTTTTTAATAAAATATTTACAATGAGGAACCAAACCTAATGTGAGAATTATTGTAAAGATATATACAACAACTGTATATACAGTATTTTCTTTAACAATCTATGTTTTACTGCAGGTAGGTTCTGCTTTATCAACCTCCTTGTTTTTTTTTATATTTACATGACACCAAAAATATTTCAAGATACCAGTGATAAAAATGAATGTCAGTATACCTTAATTATATAAGGTTATTTTCACTTTATTTCAGTGTCAGCTAGAAAAGCCCTGATATTGAAGGATAAAAATGACTTCCCAGCAGATGTGTGGACATTTGTGATCAGATACCTGGGAAGGTGGGAATCTATACGTTGACAGAAATGAATACATTGCTTTAGTTTGTGTTTTTTACAACATATGGAGGTAAAGTAGTCATAAAGGCACTTTTCCTGTCCCAGGCCAGGTAAATTAATATATGTGATTTTTAGTGGGGCTCGCAACTGTATGCTTCTAAGGTTTCTGATATAATTTATTGTCAAAGTATCTTCTAAACAACTTGAAAGGTTCATACTATGACTGGCAAAACAACCTGAAAGCTTGTGAGTTTATTTTGTGAAATTTAACATTTGTATCTTTTTCAAGCAATGGTCATTGAGGGTCATGTTTCTGGTGGGTCACACCCTAAAATGTCTAAGCCCTTATACACACGGTCGGAGATTCCGACGGAATGTTTCCTATCGGACCGTTTTGTCGGATATTCCGACTGTGTGTGGTCTCCATCAAACTGTTTCCGTCTGAATATCCGACGGACCAACTTTTCCAACTTGCCGGTAAAATTTTCCGACAAAATGCTCCGATCGGACATACTCCGATCATGTGTAGCCTACTCCGACGGATAAAGTGCCACGCATGCTCAGATCAAATTCCTAGACCAAAGCTATTGGCTACTAGCCTGAACGTAGTCCTGCCGTAACGAAATAACGTCATCACGTTATGTACAACTTTGTCCAACCGTGTGTATGAAACAGTTTCGGACAAAATCCGTCAGACAAAATCCGTCAGACAAAATCCAACGAATTTGGTTGTCAGAATGTCCGACCGTGTGTACAAGGGCTTAGGCTCTGTTTCCACTAGACATGTGCGATTAGTTTCGTACGAAACGAAAATTCGTACAAATTTACGGAAATTCGTACATTTGTACGAATCCGAAATACAAATTTTTATGCAAACAAATTCCGTACGAAATAGGAAATTTCATTTATGAATTTCAGATCCAAATTCATAACAAAAATTTGTAAATAAAAGTTAAAAACCCAGGAAGTCAGCACAGCACAGGGATGGTGGGAACCCCTCATAATGATAAATTCATCATAACGAAAATTCGTAATTGTTACGAAAAGTTAATGAACCTAAATGTTAAAACCCCAGGAAGTAAGCACAGGGATGGTGGGAACCCCTCATAATGATAAATTCATCATAATGAACTTTCGTTCGTTTTACAAAAAGTTAACAAAACTAAAAGGTTAAAAACCCAGGAAGTCAGCACAGGGATGGTGGGAGCCCCTCATAATGATAAATGCATCATAACGAACTTTCGTTATTTTAACGAAAAGTTTACGAATCTAACGAAAATTTGTATTTCGTAGGAATCCGAATTGAATTTCGTACACGAATTACGAAATATGATTTTTTTTTTTCGTACAGAACGAAACAAAACAAAACACATTTTTTGACAGTGCCCATGTCTAGTTTCCACTACTGCAAGTTGTTGTGTGACTTGACATATGTCATGACAAGTCAAAATTCATGTATTTTAATGGACCCCGTTCTAATTGGTGGGACTCAAGTCGCAGCGACTCCAAAAACGTTTTTTGTACTACTAGGGTGCGATTTGTTCTCCATAGAAAGTAATTAAGTCACAATGCAGTCGCATGTACGTCACCGCAACGTTGTCGTGACTTCCACGGAAGTCTGCAAAAGCACATGATCTCTACTCCTCCCAAATACAGAATTTCCTATATGGATGTACGTAAGTGTGGAAGACAGCAGAAAACATGCCTAGGGCTAGAAAGAACAAGCAATAAGTTCATGACAATGAAGAAATCCATTAGCTTCTCAGACAATGTCCGGCAATATATGACTTCAGAGATCCATGTTACAAAGATCGTGTAAAGAGGGAGAGAGCATGGTTGGAAGTGGCTCGCATATATAATGATACCTGGGACTCTTTATCAGCTATAGAACGGTCTGCAAAAAGTAAGTGTTTGATATAGGCTGCTTAGCACTTTGCGGCTTGCACCTATTTAAATGTGCAGTAACCTCTAGCAACCAATGGGTGTGCTGTAATAATGTGCAGTAACCTCTAGCAACCAGGGGATGTGTGGTAATAATGTGCAGTAACCTCTAGCAACCAATGGGTATGCTGTAATAATGTGCAGTAACCTCTAGCAACCAGTGGGTGTGTGGTAATAATGTGCAGTAACCTCTAGCAACCAATGGATGTGTGGTAATAATGTGCACTGTGTTTTCTTGGTGGGGGCTGCTTCTCCTGCCAGGAGATCACAATGGTTTGGCAGGAGGGAATCCCCTGTCAATACTGTCTGTGTTGATGGTGGTATTTAGCTAGTTTCTTTCCTGCAACCTCTGGCTGCAGGAAAGTAGATCTGTGTGTGTGTGTGGGGGGGGGGGGGGGCAAGTAATATCTGCTCATGGTCCAAATAATAATAAAGATGGCTCTGACGACATCATTCAGCACATCACACATTCTGCAGTTGTCATGGATAATATAGCTTGCGGTTGTTTTCCCACCTTCTTTTTTCTTATACCTGAACCAGTGATAGAGGCACTCACTGTATGCTTCATTTAAAGTCCCCGAATTCCCCCTATTATTCTATATGCAACAGGGATGGAGACTTTTTTGATCATTGGATTGGCAGCGTTCCCCTGCTCTCCATGTGTAGGGTCACCTATGTTCTGGGTGTTAATGTACCAAAATACGGGGTCCATACACCCAGGCCATGACGGCACCATTGACATGATTTTTTATGGTGATTTTTGCATTGTACAAATTGTGTGGGTCTGGTTTATTGTGGGACCAGGATTTGATGTATTGTTCCTGTTTTTGTCCTTTGTCCGGGAGCTGTAATTTGGGGTGCTGTCGCCTTCCTCATCCCCCCATTTGAGCATCGGGTGATACGGGGGATTGGGTGGGCCTGCCTCTACCACAAATCAGCATCACACTTCCAAGCCATAGGTGTGATGTACCCATAGGGCTTCTTGGCACTGGTGTGTCTGAATTTTTCCATCTGATGCCACCATATGGAGGAGGGCGTCTCCAGCCTCCATGGGTGGCGGCTGCTGTTCGGGCGCAGATGCCTCTCTTCGTCTCTTGATGCATCTGTGTGATGTTGGGAGGAGCCCGTGGGTGTGTGCGCTGAGTGTATTTAACATCCTCACTCTGTGCTAGCCAGTCTGCATGGCAGCACCTCACTGTGCACACTGCACACCACATGGCACTTACTTTTAAATATCCTAAACAGGTAATTACATGTTTTTTCTTTGCCTGTTTACGTACACGTATGCTCACTTTTGTTTTTGTCATCTATACTTGTCTCATGGTCTTCTTTTCTTCCCTTTTTTCTTTTTCTTTTTATCTTTTCTGTTTCTTTTTTTTCTCTTTTTCTCTCTTCTCTTTCTTTTTCTTTGTCTTCCTTTTCTTTTTTCTTCTTTCTTTCTTTTTCCCTCTTTTTTCCCCCTTTTCTTTCCTCCTTTATTCTTTTTCATCTCTGATCTTTTTTCTAGATGAAAGAGGGTCATCAACAAACTCCTGAATTAGGAGGAGGCTGAACCGGGGCCTAGCAATATCTCGCGAAGATCTACAAGGGGAAGTGCAAGGACTAGTAAACCCATAGATAAAATCTTGTGGTCAGTGAGATGTCCACTAAAATGGCTGAAAACCAGTGTGAAGATACAGCTTTTCTCACTATAATTTTAGGCATATGTAAACAGGTCCCCTGAGAGAAAAAATATGCACTCAGGATGGCTTTGATGTCAACTGCTCAATCCTTTGTGGGTGAGGGGCCAACAACATCCTCAGTATATATGCAACCCCCCCATATTCCTCCTTATTACCAGTACCCTCACTCTCCAAGTACACAGTATGACCCACCAATAAACTGGCCATACTGTGGGGAGTATAGTAATATGCTGAATCCCTCAAGGCCACGCATGTTACATCCAATTCCTGCCCCAGTACCTCCGTCCTTGGCCCCTGACCACTCACCAACTCATGAAGCTTACACTCACTCAGGTTCCACCTTTTCAGGAAAGGTAATACTACCCAGAAACATCAGTGGATAACCCTGGACCATCCACTAGTTCAGGTTCTGGGACCACTGAAACAAAACCATACCAGAAATTGTACGGCTTTTGATATTTTTGGTGTTGTTTTGATACTTGTTCATTTATGTTTCTTTGTTGTGGTTACCAAAACAACAACCAAAAATTGGTGTAGTTCAGCAAAAAAAAAAAAAATAGTTTTGTTGCATTCTTGCAAAAAGATTTTGCTGCTAAAAAATATTAAGATTATATATTATTATTTTTTGTCTGCCTTTTTTGGTGTTGTTCAAATTGATATATGTTAATTAATTTTTCTTGTGGTTTGCAAAAATAAACAACCAAAAAATGGTGTCATTCACTGAAAACAAACATTATTTTTGGTGCATTCTTACACGAAAATTTAGCAAATAAAAAATTCTGGTTACAAATATAAGTTTTTTTAATTATCCCTTTTTTTTGGTTAAAGAACGTTATTCAGCATTTGAATGAAATTACACATAAGAGACATATAAATAATAATAAAAAATGTGTGACATACATTATGCAATAGCAACCAACAGGAGACATGAAAAACAAAGTGAAACCCTCACGTACAGTGGCACCATTGCTAGTGCCCCTACTGGCACTCTAATGGGCACCCTCCATATCATGCATGAGGGAATCTTCAAAAAGGTACCCATCACAAATTTGGACATAGTTATGAATAATACATGCTGCTTTTACCGCAGATATTGCATTCTCCATTTTCAAATTTATAGGTGTATGTAGGAATCATCACTTGTTAGATAAAATGCCAAAAGCACATTCGACGACTCATCTTGCCCTCATTAAGCTGTAGTTGAAGATTCTCTTCTCTTCACTCAGAGACTGAATAGAATAAAGCCTTAGTAGATGGTCACTGAGAGCAAAGGCATCATCCCCAACATAGACAAATGGCAGTGGCAGCCCATCTGTCCCTGGCAACGGACAGTCCTGTAGCAAGTGCAGGCTATTTTCCCTCAACATTCTTCCAAAAGATGATTGTGCAAAAATACTGCAGTCTGAGCTGCTGCCATACGATCCTATGTCTATATATCTAAAACAATAATTGGCATTAGCCACTGCTAGTAAGACAAACAAAAATATTTTTTATAGTTGAAGAATTTGGTTCCACTGCCAATGGGCATCACTACTCTTATATGTTTGTTGTCAATTGCCCTGACACAATTCAGAAAATTGCATCATCCCAGAAAACTTCTGCTATGCACCAATCTTCGGGAGTGGGCTTCTTATGTACAAAATCCCTAAGACCATTCCAAATGTCTCTGCAGGTATCATGTACAATTTTGCTGGCAGTAGTTTTGCCAACCAAGAACTCAAAATGCAAACTTGCAAAGGAATGTCCAGTTGCCAGGTACCTAAAATGGTGTGAGTAAATACATTTTATTAGAATGATGCATATTAACAATAATTAACTAACTACAATTAATAATTAACTAACTCCTCAATTATATGTATACCCCTGGATAACCATGTTCACTTGATCTGTGGATCCATTAAATTTTTTAATTGTAATTGTTTGTACTAATTATGTCTTTTCTATTACAAATATTAAATATATCAAACATGATTATTATTATTTTTTGTTATGCTATGTTATGCATGATTATGTATTTTATATTATGATACATTACAAAATACTCATGAATTGAATTGAATTTAATTTACTGGATTGATTAGCAACTATTTATGGCTACACAGATCTTCCTATATAGGGATTGTGACAATGAATGTATTTCTAGGTATCCTAAATTATTCTAAATACATATCCATTCCTTATTTAAAGTCCCACAACTCCCCCTTTTTCCTTTTTTCTACATAACAGGGATGGAGGCATGTTTATGTTATTGTTGGGATCTAAACAGGTCACATGCTATTTGTCGAATGTAAAAATTGACCCTTTTTTGCTCTTACTCTTTTTTGGAACACAGTCATGGTGATCATGCATATACACGTTTTCCAAAATATATCTTGGTGCATTTTCAAGTTGACATAAACAAATGTTCTCACCTTCCAATTGACATCCATGTGTTGTTGAAGAATTTGTGTTCATGAGCACAGAGGTCATTATAAGGGACCCAAAACTGGCCTCTCCCTTCCCTTTGGGCGATGACAAGATGGATCCAAAACCTATGCCTTCTCTTCCTCCAGTTATCCTCTTGTTCTTCATCTATTAATGCTGCTACAGCAGTCAAAATGACTGCTGACCAAACATATTGCATAGCCAACATGTTTGCTAAGCACTATACAACACGTGACAACAAAAGAGGAAGGAGAAATGACTGAGCAGGTTAAGGAATTACATCACTATGACTAAATTGCATAACATCAAAGTCCTACAAAGTCGTTTGTAAAGTCACGTCAAATCACAACAAAATTGCATTGCAAAGTCGCACTGTAAATCACACGACTTTGGGGTTGCAATAGTGGAAACCTAGGCTAACACCTAATACTACTGAGCTACTACTAAAATGCATGATCCCTGTTACTGAAAACTGTTCTCTTCCAATCTGGCTTATCAGATCAACAAATTTGAAAGAATTTCAATGTTCAGCAATAATATAGGAAGGCATCTACAGCACATCCAAAATGGTATAGTTACTTAATTTATGATGGTGCTTTTATTGTTGATATCAAGTCAAGTTTGGATATATCCACTAGTTACATTTAAAAAAAAAAAACCTTCTCATAAATAATAAATCTAACAGTAATAACAATAATAACATAACACTGGCAGGCGGGTATTTAGGCGTTACTTTTTAAGTGTTTAAACTTGCTTTAAATATACGTATTGTACACAGATATGATGTCTCCCTTGATACACATAAAAGAGGAATAATTACTGGAAATTATATTTAGATTATAGCTAGAAAGGAAAAGAGGAAATGAATCATCAAGATGGGGCTGAAAAATCCTGCATGTTCATCCTGAAAATTCAGATGTCTTCCTATAATTCACTCTCTCATCAATGTGGAATAACATCTTCAGCAGAAAATCTGTCTAATACAAAACAAAATATGTTTCATCACATTTTACCAACACCTAGAAATGTGTTAATTAGTCCCAAAGCAAACTGTCAGAACAAATAGAGGATATGGTCATAAATCGATAGACTTGTAAATCATTTTGAGGATTAAAATGGGAATGCAAATGTTCCCTAATTCCATCTTAATGTTTCATTGAAATTTATCATTCTGTCATTAACACCATTTAAAGTATGAAAAATGGATAAGTAGTTGAAATTTTTTATGTTAATCATTCTCCTAACAACCTTTTCAACATACATTTGAAGCCTTTTTACTTAATAAATAACATAATAAATAATATATAGCATTCACTAAACTACTAAACACTAGAATATGTGAAAGAATGGCATTTTTATAGAATTTCCATCAAAAAAGGGAAAACCCTGTTTTTCTGAAATCTGTTGATGTAGTTACTGTAGTTGATTTACTAAAGAAGTAGCTGCTGTTCACTTAGCAAAATCATGATACTGTAGCAGCCAACAGTGATTATTGTGTTCAGCCGGCACAAAAGACTCCCCATGCTCCCTGCCAATAGAACACAATAGCACTGCGGGTAGGATCCCCCCATCAACACAGGCATCATTTTTTTTTCCCTCCACCTATGCTGGAAGAAAAGTAAATTGCATAATCTATTGATGCTTTAGTTGTCCATCCTATTAGGGGTGAGCCATATGCAGCTGGGTGCACTTTGAGGCAGGTTCAGCGAACTACTGAAATTAGTTTGATGAATACTTTGTTCTACTACACTGCAGAGTGTATGAGCATCATTGGAATTGTAGTTCTAAAACATCTGGTGTGCCAAGGTTTGCCATCACTGGTCTAGGGTAATAAGCATGAGATTGCCAACAAATGAAATAGGGAGCTGGGAATCAGATTGAGGAAGAAAGCAAAAGAATGTTTTCAATTATGTTTGGTGGGGAGCAAACATTTTGTATAATATGCTAACTTTCTTTAAATAATGTGTCTGGGGTATTCTGTTGAGCTGCCTATGAAGTGGGGCATCTGCAGATGTATGAAACATACTACAACAAAACTGACCTTTTATAATCAAAGCGGGCCAGAATTCCTCTCACCTATACCAGATACTTACAATAACCTAGATAAGAGTCTAGTATAGATGTTAATGAGGAGCCCCACATAAAAAAATGGGGGGGGGGGCGAGATTTGGGACTCCCCCTAAAAATACCTACCAGACCCTTATCCTTGATGAGGGACTGGTATGGATGTCAAGGGGGACTCCATACAATAAAGCAAAATAACAAAAGCATTGGATACTCCCCAAAATCCATATCAGACTCCAGAACATGTGGCCTGGCAGGCCAGGCTGAGTGCTGTTTCCTTCCTGCTGTATGGAGATATTAATGCTGGATACAATATTGGCAGGAGTGATCTTTTTGGTGTCCTTACTGGACCCATATGCGCTAGTTGCATTAATTTCTTTGAACTAGTCTGGCTCTGGCTGTGTATAGGTTTTTTTTCCGTTTGATCAACATTAGCTGTCTTTCTTGAGAATATTTATACAGGTGATAAGGAAACATTGTCCCTATGTGGCTGGAACTATGCTAAGTGATCCTATTGAACTACTACAGTGGTGTGAAAAAGTGTTTGCCCCCTTCCTCATTTCCTGTTCCTTTGCATGTTTGTCACACTTAAGTGTTTCGGAACATCAAACCAATTTAAACAATAGTCAAGGACAACACAAGTAAACACAAAATGCAATTTGTAAATGAAGGTGTTTATTATTAAAGGTGAAAAAAAATCCAAACCATCATGGCCCTGTGTGAAAAAGTGATTGCCCCCTAAACCTAATAACTGGTTGGGCCACCCTTAGCAGCAACAACTGCAACCAAGCATTTGCGATAACATGCAATGAGGCTTTTACAGCGTCCTGGAGGAATTTTGGCCCACTCATCTTTGCAGAATTGTCCTAATTCAGTTACATTAGAGGGTTTTTGAGCATGAACGGCCTTTTTAAGGTCATACCACAACATCTCAATAGGATTCAGGTCAGGACTTTGGCTAGGCCACTCCAAAGTCTTCATTTTGTTTTTCTTCAGCCATTCGGTGGTGGACTTGCTGGTGTGTTTAGGATCATTGTCCTGCTGCAGAACCCAAGTTCGTTTCAGCTTGAGTACACGAACAGATGGTCGGACATTCTCCTTCAGGATCTCTTGGTAGACAGCAGAATTCATAGTTCCTTTTATCACGGCAAGTCTTCCAGGTCCTGAAGCAGCAAAACAGCCCCAGACCATCACACTACCACCACCATATTTTACTGTTGGTATAATGTTCTTTTTATGAAATGCAGTGTTCCTTCTACGCCAGATATACTTGGACACACACCTTCCAAAGAGTTCCACTTTTGTCTCATCTGTCCACAGAATGTTGTCCCAAAAGTCTTGGGGATCATCAAGATGTGTTGTGGAGAAATTGAGACGAGCTTTGATGTTCTTTTTGCTCAGCAGTGGTTTTCTCCTTGGAACTCTGCCATGCAGGCCATTTTTGCCCAGTCTTTTCCTGATGGTGGAGGCATGAACGCTGACCTTAACTGAGGCAAGTGAGGCCTGCAGTTCCTTGGACGTTGTTGTGGGGTCTTTTGTGACCTCTTGGATGAGTCGTCGCTGCGCTCTTGGGGTAATTTTTGGCGGCCGGCCACTCCTGGGAAGGTTCACCACTGTTCCATGTCTTCGCCATTTGTGGATAACGGCTCTCACTGTGGTTCGCTGGATTCCCAAAGCTTTGGAAATGGCTTTATAACCCTTTCCAGACTGATGGATCTCAATTACTTTCTTTCTCAATTGTTCCTGAATTTCTTTGGGTCTCGGCATGATGTGTAGCTTTTAAGGATCTTCTGGTGGACCTTACTGTGTCAAGCAGCTCCTATTTAAGTGATGTCTTGATTGTGAACAGGTGTGGCAATAATCAGGCCTGGGTGTGGCTAGAGAAATTGAACTCAGGTGTGGACAACCACAGTTATAGTATGTTTTAACATGATGGTTTGGATTTTTTTTCACCTTTAATAATAAACACCTTCATTTAGAAATTGCATTTTGTGTTTACTTGTGTTGTCCTTGACTATTGTTTAAATTGGTTTGATGTTCCGAAACACTTAAGTGTGACAAACATGCAAAGGAACAGGAAATGAGGAAGGGGGCAAACACTTTTTCACACCACTGTATATCTTATATAGCAAAGATCAATATGGCTACGGTGAAATAGCATCTCCGCACTTGTTATGTCATCTATCTTCCTCACTATGGGCATCGCCTGATCTATAGATGGATCACTTGAAGCTATTTTATGTCTTCAATATAATTTTTTTTTGTTACAATCATTGAATAATCGGTTCTGAAGAAGCTAATAAGTGAAACGTGTCAACCAGCTCTATGATATCTTCTGTAACTACTTTGTTGAACCTTATAATCATTTGATGATTTTACTGTGTCTCTATGTATATGTTTTGTGAAACTGTTCTTCTCTGGTACTGTAATAATCCATCACGTTGGTTCTCTTTTTATGTAAATATTAATATACAGGATTTATTAACGCCAACAGTGTATGCAGAGCTTTACAATATAAAAGGGGCAGCACAATTACTCTAGAATTCAATACAGAAGGAACAGGGGGGCTCTGCTCATGGAGCTTACAATCTAAAGGGAGGGGGTGGTACAGTTCTTAGGTGGAGGTGGGGTAAGCTTCCCTGAATAAATACGTTTTCAAGGATCGCCTAAAGGCAGACAGGGTAGGAGCTGACCAGATATACTGGGGCAGGAAGTTCCAGAGGATGGTAGAGGCTCTGGAGAAGTCCTGGAGGTGAGCATGGGAGGAGGTAACAAGGGAGCTAGAGGGTAGGAAGTCTTGAGAGGAGTGGAGAGGACAGTTTGGGAGATATCTGCAGGTGAGATTGGTAATGTAGCTAGGGATGATTTTGTGGATGGCCTTGTATGTTGTGGTTAGCATTTTGAATTTTACAGGATGGGGTAGGAGAAGCCAGTGAAGGGATTGGTAGAGAGGAGCAGCAGTCCCAGATTTGTATTAAAGTGTGTTAGTCTAGCAGCAGAATTCATAATAGACTGAAGTGGGGTTAGCCTGTGTAAAGTTAGGCCAGTGAGGAGTGAGTTGCAGTAGTCAAGGCAGGAAATAACCAAGGAGTGAATAGGTTGCTTTGTGGCATCGTTAGTCTGGAAGGGACAAATTCTGGAAATGTTGCGGAGGTTAAGGTGGCAAGGTTTAGCCAGTTAAGGGATGTGGGGACTGAAGGAGAGGTCAGAGTCTAGGATTACACCTAGCACCCTGGCCTGTGTGGAAGGGCCAATGGCTGTGCCGTTGATCTCAATGGTAAATACTGTATATAATAAAGTGATGCTGAAATATTAACAATAAAACCTGGCTACATTGTTTACAGTCAAAGTTACCTAGGGGGACATCTTCCAATTTTTAATTTGTAAGTTTCCAGACAACCCTAAATAAAAGTGGCAGCCACCAGTACATATTTGAAATATTAAAGCGGAGGTCCACCCTAAAGTGGACCTTCTGCTCATTGGAATCCTCGCCCCTCTGGCGCCACAATTGGCACCTTTCAGGGGGGAGGGGGGTGCAGGTACCTGTACAGTACAGGTATCTGCACCCACTTCCGGCGTAGATTCTGCAGAAGGTACGCCCCTTTCCGAAAGTCCCCCGCTGCCTGCTGGGAAACACACGGATCCCAGAGACAGCGGGGACCATCCTTATTGCGTAGCGTGACTCGCGCATGCGCAGTAGGGAACCGGGAAATAAAGCCGAAAGGCTCCACTTCCTGATTCCCATACCCAAGATGGCGGTGGCAGCACCCGAGAGACGATCGAGAGATCGACTTCGGGTGCCGACATTGCGGGCGCGCTGGGTGGGTAAGTGTCACTATTTTAAAAGTCAGCAGCTGCACTATTTGTAGCTGCTGGCTTTTTAAAAAAAAAAACGGCGGACTCCCGCTTTAACTTAAAAATCCAGAGTCTGTAAAAATTGAAGTTTTTTTTTAATAGGTCAAATATAGTTGCAGATAACATTTTGGAAATAAATTAATGTATAGATCATTATGTTTTTTTTTTTTTTCAAATGTTATCTTTATTTAATTTCAAAGGTTTGAATTGCAAAACAGCACCTATTGGGCATTCCCAGGCTCAATATAATAAATTGAATTAAAAAACAGGCTACAGTTGTGCTGATAAGTTTACATACCCTGGCATAATTTATGATTTCTTGGCCATTTTTTAGAGAATTTGAATAACACGAAAACTTTTCTTTCACTCCAGTTCCTGTAAATTCTTGGGCTGTCTTGCATGAACTGCATGTTTGAGATCTCCCCAGAGTTGAGGTCAGGAGACTGGGGTGGCCACTCCAGAACCTTCACTTTATTCTGCTGCAGCCAATGACAGGTCGCCTTATGTTTTGGATCATTGTCATGTTGGAATGTCCAAGTATGTCCTATGCGCAGCTTCCTGGCTGATAAATGGAAATGCTCCTCTAATATTCGTTGATAACATACTGCATTCATCTTGCCATCAATTTTGACCAAATTTCCCCAAAACAACAGCAATTCACCTCCGTGTTTCACAGTAGAAATGGTGTACCTTTCATCTTAGGCCTTATTGACTCCTCTCCAAATGTAGCCTATATGGTTGTGGCCAAAAAGCTTAATTTTGGTCTCATCACTCCAAATGACTTTGTGCCAGAAGGTTTGGGGCGTATTTCTGTGCTGTTTGGCATATTGTAAGCGGGATACTTTAGGGAATTTGTGTAGTAATGGCTTTCTTATGGCGACTCGACCATGCAGCCCATCTTTCTTCAAGGGCCTCCTTATTGTGCATCTTGAAACAGCCACACCACATGTTTTATAAAGCCTCATACACATGATCACATTGTTGGCCAACAAAACCGTGAACTTTTGTCCGAAGGGCGTTGGCCCAAACTTGTCTTGCATACAAATGCCAAGGAATTGCTGGCCAACAAACACGAACATACTGACATACTATGCGTTTTTTCAGCTCTTTGGCACCATCTTTGGGCTCCTTCTGCTAATTTCATGTTGTCTAGTAATGATTTGTACTTATCATTTTGTGCTTTAATTTCACGCTTTTCATTTACCGCTTTTCATTTTGTGATTTTTTTTCAGTTTGTGCTTTTCAGTTCATTTCTGAACGGCCGTTCATCAACCAGACATGTTGCGGAATCGGAGGAGATAACCTGTTATCTATTATTGGGCTTGGAGTTATTGCTTTGACATAACTTTTTTGGTTGAATAATGATTTGATTTGGTATATTTTCTATATTTTTGGATGCATAGAATGCACTTTTTAGTTAACTTATATTGGCAGATAGCATGTCTATTTTTATTTGTTTTCTTTTTTTAATGCGCAATACAAAAATTGTGTAGAATAATACTCGGCTATGTGTTTTACTTCAATGGACAGTTTGGGAGTAGTCAGTTACATAAAAAAAAATTCAATGTAAACTTGACAAGGGTGACAAGGGACACCAACATAGTTGTATCTTTGATCTTAAAAACTATGGGATAATGGTGTTGTGGTAACTCCCCCCCCCCCAAAAAAAAAATCATAATAATATTATTCTTGATATCACTAGAAAAAAAAAGCCTTTGCAAATCCGTTTATAATAACTGCATCAGAATCACCAGCAAAGCATCTTCATTATTATCCCATTAAAGAAGAAGAGAATGTGCGCTGCATTTCGTGATTTCATAATTTACAATGTCATGAATGTTAATTCTCCAATACAAATGCTAGTTTACAAGACCAACAGCTTCTGGCTCATCCTTGCTTCCGAGCATGCGCGTTTGTACACACGCTCAGAAAATCCGACAACAGACATTTGTCCGCGGAAAATTTTAAAACCAACTATCCAACTCCATCAGACAACAATTGTCTGATGGAGCATACACATGGTCAGATTTTCCGCCAACAACCTGTCATCACACATTTCCCATTGGAAAATACAATCGTGTGTACAAAGCTATAGAGTCCTGTATTTCACCTGAAGTTGTTTGTGGGTTTTTCTTTGCATCCCGAATAATTCTCCTGGTAGTTGAAATTGTAGTTGGTCTACCTGACCATGGTTTGGTTTCAACAGAACCCCTCATTTTCCACTTCTTCATTAGAGTTTGAACACTGCTGATTGACATTCTCAATTCCTTGGATTTTTTTTTATATCCCTTTCCTGTTTTATACAGTTCAACTACCTTTTCCCGCAGATCCTTTGACAATTCTTTTGCTTTCCCAATGACTCAGGATCCAGAAACGTAAGTGCAGCACTGGATGAAAGTTGCAAAAATCTGTCAGGGGTCCAGAAACTCATTGGGGTTGATTTAATAAAGGCAAATCCAGTCTGCACTACAAGTGCATTGAAAGTGCACTTGAAAGTGCAGTCGCTGTAGATCTGAGGGGAAGAGCTGAAATGAGGGGAAGGTCAGCTGATTTTATCATCCAATCATGTGCAAAATAAAATGTTGTTTTTTATTTTCCTTGCATGCCCCTCTCAGATCTACAGCGACTGCACTTCCAAGTGCACTTGCAGTGCAAAGTGGATTTGCCTTTAGAAAAATAACCCCCATTGACCTTTTATACACACACACTATTTTCAAGCTAACAGATTACAGGTGAGGATGGTTACCTTTAACCACTTGGGTACCGCGCTATTGCAAAATGACGGCAATAGCGCGGACCCACATTTTCGGGACTACGTCTATTGACGTAGTCCCGGTTACGAGCGGCCTGCGCGCCCCCTGTGATCGGCGAGTCCGTGAGACTCGCCTGATCACCGATCCGTGTAAGGGGTCGATCCCGACCCCTTATCACGTGATCAGCTGTCAGCCAATGACAGCTGATCATGTGATAAAACGGAGCCGGTAATCGGCTAGTATTCCTCCTCGCGCTGACAGCGCGAGGAGAAAAAAAAAAAGCCGATCGCCGGCGGCCGTGTTCGGGACATCAGTCCCGATCACGGCCAGCAATTTAAACGGACACCTGCCCCCTGCCAGTGCCCACCTGCCACCCGCAGTGCCATCCTGAAATAAAGTAAGTGCCCCCCTGTCAGTGCCACCCAGCAGTGCCCATAGTGCCCACAGTGCCACCCAGCAGTGCCCACAGTGCCACCCAGCAGTGCCCACAGTGCCACCCACAGTGCCACCCAGCAGTGCCACCCACAGTGCCACCCAAAATCTGCCTCAAAGGTGCTGCACCCCAGTGCCGCCCATCAGTGCCCAGCAGTGCCGCCCATCAGTGCCCAGCAGTGCCGCCCATCAGTGCCCAGCAGTGTCACCTATCAGAGCCACCTATCAGTGCCCATCAGTCCCATCTATCTGTGGTACCTATCAGTGCCCATCCGTGCCACCCATCCGTGCCACTTATCCGTGCCACCCATCCGTGCCATCTTATCTGTGCCCATCTTTGCCCATCAGTGCCGCCTTATCTGTGCCCATCGGTGCTGCCTTATCTGTGCCTATTAGTGCCGCCTTAACTATGCCTATCAGTGCCCACCAGTGCAGCCTATCAGTGCCCACCAATGCAGCCCATCAGTGCCCACCAATGCAGCCCATCAGTGCCCACCAATGCAGCCTATCAGTGCCGCCTAATCAGCGCACTTCAATGAAGGAGAAAAATGACCCGTTTGCAAAATTTTATAACAAACTATTAAAACATGATTTTTTTTTTTTTTTTTTTGCATCTTTTTTTGTTTGTTTAGCAAAAAATAAAACTCCGAGCTGTAACTAAATACCACCAAAAGAAAGCTCTATTTGTGGGAAAAAAATGATAAAATTTCATTTGGGTACAGTGTTGTATGCCCGCGCAATTGTCATTCAAAGTGCATCAGCGCTGAAAGCTGAAAATTGGTCTGGGACTGAGGGGGGTTTAAGTGCCCAGTAAGCAAGTGGTTAATAGCCATTCAAACCCCTTTGTGTCAACTTGTGTGCATGTATCATGCCAAAATCACCAGGGTATGTAAACTTTTGATCAGGATCATTTGAGTAGTTTCTGATGTCAATTATGATTTAAAAGGAGTAAGCACAGTTAATTGATAATACATGGTTTCAGCCACACACTAACCATTGAGTGAAAGAATTGTTTTTGTGGTATCATTCATATTATCTTAAAAATGGCCAATAAATCATAAATTCCACCAGGATATGTAAACTTATGAGCACAACTGTATACAGTATTTCACAAAAATGAGTGCACCCCTCACATTTTTGTAAATATTTTATTAAACCTTTTCATGTAACAACACTGAAAAAATGACACTTTGCTACAATGTAAAGTTGTGAGTTTACAGCTTGTATAACAATGTAAATTTGTTGTCCCCTCAAAATAAATCAAAACACAGCAATTAATGTCTAAACCTCTGGCAACAAAAACGAGTACACCCCTAAGTGAAAATGTCACTGGAAGTTCAACATGGCCCCTCATGGTAAAGAACTCTCTGAGGATCTGAAAAAAAATATCTGTTGCTCTACATAAAGATAGCCTAGGCTATAAGAAGATTGCCAAGACCCTCAAACTGAGCTGCAGCACAGTGGCCAAGAGGATACAGTGGTTTAAAAGTACAGCTTTCGACTCAGAACAGGCCTCATCATGGTTGACCAAAGAAGTTGAGTCCACATGCTCAGCATCTCATGAGAAATAGATATATGAGTGCTGCCAGCATTGCTGCAGAGGTGGAAGGGATGGGGGGGGGGGGGGGGGGGGGTTAGCCTGTCAGTGCTCAGACCATACGCCACACACTGCATCAAATTGGTCTGCATGGCTGTCATCCCAGAAGGAAGCCTCTTCTAAAGATGATGCACAAGAAAGCCTGCAAAGAGTTTGCTGAAGACAAGCAGACTAAGGACATGGATTACTGGAACCATGTCCTGTGGTCTGATAAAACCAAGATAAACTTATTTGGTTCAGATGGTGTCAAGTGTATGCGGTGACAACCAGGTGAGGAGTACAAAGACAAGTGTGTCCTGCCTACAGTCAAGCATTGTGGTGGGAGTGTCATCATCTGGGGCTGCATGAGTGCTGCCGGCACTGGGGAGCTACAGTTCATTGGGGGGACCATGAATGCCAACATGTACTGTGACATACAGAAGAAGAGCATGATCCCCTCCCTTTGGAGACTGGGCTGCAGGGCAGTATTCCAATATGATAACGACCCCAAACACACCTCCAAGACGATCACTGCCTTGCTAAAGAAGCTGAGGGTAAAGGTGATGGACTGGCCAAGCATATCTCCAGACTTAAACCCTATTGACAGCAAATTTACACTGTTACTGTTATATACACTGTACACTCACTACTTTACATTGTAGCAAAGTGTCATTTTTTTCAGTGTTGTCACATGAAAAGATATAATAAAATATTTACAAAAATTTGAGGGATGTACTCACTTTTGTGGGATACTAAATATCCTAAGTTACAAGTAAATTGTTTCCTTCTTTACCTAGTCAACCAAAAAGAAAAAAGGTTTTAAAATGAGTTACCTTTGTACTATCCGACTTAGAAATTCAGCGTTTATGATCTAAGGGTCCATGCCTCAACAGGTTTGTATTGCTTGTGGTGATACACAGCAGAATCCCATTGGTCTGCCTTCTCTCTTCCGTGACTAGCCTCTTTGTGACTAGCCTCTACCCATCTAGGAAGTCTGAGCCCTTTTACACACCGTCGGAGATTCCGACTACCAAATCCGTCGGAGTAATTCCGACGGATTAATTCCGGAAGAGGTCCGTAAGTGATGTTGCATACACACGGTCGGACTAAGTTGTCGGAAAATCGGATTGTACATAACGTGATGACGTTATTTCGTTAGACGGGACTACATTCAGGCTAGTAGCCAATAGCTTTGGTCTAGAAATTTGATCTGAGCATGCGTGGCACTTTGTCCGTTGGAGTAGGCTACACATGATCGGAGTATGTCCGATAGGAGCATTTTGTTGGAAAATTTTAACCGGCAAGTTGGAAAACTTGGTCTGTCGGATATTCCGACAGAAACAGTCCGATGCAGACCACACACAGTCGGAATATCCGACAAAACGGTCCGATAGGACACATTCCTTCGGAACCTCTGACCGTGTGTACAAGGGCTGAGGGTCATATGTCAGAGGATGAGGGAAATGCATTGCGGAGTGGGTAAGAAGTGTCCACGTGGGTATTGGGAGGGAGTTGTTATGTTGGGATTGTGGTATGGCAGTTTAGTACCTATGACCAAGATGTGTCATTTGTTATTTCGTTTATCGACAACCATAGGTGAGCATCCTAAAGGGATGTGTCGTTTAAAAGGAGAGAGGAACATAACATATAACATGAACCAAGTGAGGAGGAGTCCAACGTAGTGTTTTAACAAATGAACTGTGCATCATCGTAAAGGGGTAGATTGTGGGTGTTGATGAGGTGGTACCTGTGGAGCCAGAGGTGGGTGAGCAGGATAAGGCAACAGTTTTTATAACCTTATGCTATCTCAGGACAAGAGGGAGTCTAATGAGGTTGAATATAATCGTGTTTTGGAGGTAGAGTGGTGTACATGAGTCTGGTGTGGAGGTGGTATTTGGGATTCAGATTGTGTAACAGTGTGCCCGGATGGGAATATGCGGTCTATCCTCTTTTACCGCTTACCCCCCTATGGGGTATGGGGTGAGTTGAGGGCCCTATTCAGGGACCTCCCTCTTGTCCTGTGTGATTATATCTATGACAACATTAAAGGAATCACATACATAACTATTAAGTGCAATTGGTGTGATATTGTTCATGTTATTACTTCCTGTTTAGGATAAAAGTGGTGCTTTCTTGATGATCCAGAGGATCGGTGGTCATCATGTTGACCTGTCTGCATCATGCCTACCTCATCCTTGTGTTAGACAAGAATATTGCTTCCTATAACGTCATATCAGGATAGAGGAGTGGGTATCTCTAGAGTCTTAAAGCATCTCTAGCCGAATGTATGGGTCCGAGGTGTGTAACAATGCATGAACATACATGGGTAAAATTTTATAGAAGTTCAGTCTGTTGTGATAGGATACGGAACATGCATCTTGAATGCGGATTGCGCCTTGAGAGGTAAATATTGGGTTGGATTGTTAGGGAATCATCCCTCGGCTCCACTGGAGATATTGGCAGTTGTATTTCCTCATAAGGATCAGAAATGTTGCATCAGGGGTGTGCCCTGCATTGTGAAAGGACAAAGGCTTTCTCTTTTCTGCGATGTGGAGCGTAAAACTTGCGTGACATGTCTGTCAAGCACATCATTCTTGAATCTGAGTTTTGGAGGCAGTGCTTTACGGGTGTAAGCAGGCAACGTGGGGCCGTTAAAGAGTCAACAACTGAGAATAAGTAACCAAAAACGTATAACTTGTAACTTACGGTTTGTTTGGAACCTTCGAACAAGTAGGTGAGCGGGGTAGCCCATAAGATGCTAACAGGCTGTGCTGTTTCCAGGTTAGGTGAGCTCCCGTTTGCAGGGTGACGGCGTGCTTGGAGTGGAGGAGTTGCTGGAGGAGACCTCTGGCGATGTGGTCTTTGTATGTTCCATTCCATGGGGTCTTCTCCGTGATCTGCGTTCCAGGGGGTTTATACTCGATGTTCGCTGTACCAGTCAGACAAGAGAGGGATTGGCACATTTAGAGTGTTGCACAATTGTCGCAGGTCCTCTGGGACCCGAAGTAAAGCGGTGCGACCCATTGCTGAGGCAGAAAGGCAGAAGGGGAATTTCCACATGTATGAAATGTTTCTTGATCGTAAAATGTCTAACAGAGGCCGGAGGTATTTCCGATGTTGAAGTGTAATCGGCGATTGGTCCTGAAAGAGTTTTATTTCTGCACCCTCGTGTAGGATCTGTAATTTTTACACAGCCAGTGATGATGTGGGGAGCCATATCATCTGCTGGTGTTGGTCCACTGAGTTTTATCAAGTCCAAAGTCAGCGCAGCCCTCTGCCAGGAAATTCTAGAGAACTTCATGCTGACCAGCCTTATGGAGATGCTGATTTCATTTTCTAGAAGGACTTGGCCTCTGCCCACACTGCCAAAGGTACAAATACATGGTTAATGATCATGCTATCACTGTACTTGATTGGCCAGCAAACTCTCCTGACCTAAACCCCATAGAGAATCTGTGGGGTATTGTCAAGAGGGAGATGGGAAACACCAGACCCAACAATGCAGATGAGCTGAAAGCTGCTATCAAAGCAACCCGGGTTTCCATAACACCTTAGCAGTGCCATAGGCTGATCGCCTCCATGCCATGCCGCATTGATGAAGTAATTAATGCAAAAGGAGCCCAACCAAGTAATGAGTGAATACAAATGGTGACCCAACCATAAGAGGTGCAGGAGCGCCACCCCCTAATCCATGCGTCCAGCGCCTAATCTACATGCAGGGTGCCAGACGCATGGATTCCAATAGTTTTTTTGTTTTTTTTAGAAGCACATGATTGGAGCCCAAGGCTCTAATTGGCTTCAAAAAGGGTTACATTGGGGTGCAGAGCACTGCACCCTGAGCCTACCCAGTTGTGTGACAATAGCAAATTAATATTCGCTATTGTCTTCCTGATTATCCTCCCAGCCAATTAGGAAGCGGGTCCTGAGACCTGATTGGGAGGAGAGGCAACATCTGTTCAGCTTGGAGGAAAAGCTCCAGCTCTTCCCTTGGCTAGAGCGAAGAGCAGCAGCCCTACCCCTCAACCTCAATCCTCGTCATCTCCTAAGGTAAGGCCTGCCTTCCCGTCCGGCTCCCGTGAGGTGGCGACAGTGCGAGTGAGGGGGGGTTTGTTTGCCCCCCAAATATATTGAGCATCAGCTGCCACTGGTGCATACTATACTGTACATAGATATACTTTTCAGTAAGCCAACATTTCTGTTGAAAATCCTTTTTTTATTTATCTTATGTAATATTCTAGTTTTCTGAGATATTGAATTTTGGGTTTTCACTAGCTCTAAGCCATAATCATTAAAATTAAAAAAAAAGAAAGGCTTAAAATATATCACTCTGTGTGTAATAAATCTATACACTATATGAGTTTCACTTTTTGAATTGAATTACTGAAATTAATTAACTTTTTGATGATATTCAAACTTTATTCGATGTAGCTGTACATCATAAGCAAAGTTCCATTTGTAAAAGACCCTCTTATGTTAAAGAGACACAATGATATCAAAACATCTCCACTCCACTGCGCCTGAAAATATGACATCTCAATAATGTGCATAGTGGAGGTTAAACCCATTATAGAAGATTTCAGACTCAGACACACAACAAATACAAGGGTAAGAAAAGAAGAAGTAAAGGAATAGAAAGGGACTCTGGGATGGGGGGTGGATGCCAGGAAACAAGCTCCTCTGCACAATCATTTATGCCGCGTACACACGATCAAACAATCGGGTGGAAAAGTCCGGCAAACTCAAGCCCGCCGGACAATCCCCCCGTGTGTAGCCTCCGGCAGACTTTTTTGACCCGAAAGTACAAGGGACTTAGAAAGTAGTTTTGCACTTCCCGCCAAATTCGCATTTCGGTGGACAATCCGGCCATGCGTATGCCAGTCCGCCGTACTTTTGAAATGAACAGACTTTTCCCGCCCGGAGAAAAGTCCACTCATTTCGAGCGGGTCTGCAGGTAGGCAGGGCCCGCGAAGGAGATGTCACTGGCCCCGCCACCTGGTATGGACTTAAAGGGGAACCCCAACGCCGAAAAAATTGGTGTGGGGGTTCCCCCCAGGTCCACATCAGACCCTTGTCCGAGCACGCTACCCGGCCGGCCAGGAGAGGGGGGGAAGAGCGAGCGCCCCCCGAGCCATACCAGGCTGCGTGCCCTCAACATGGGGGGTGCCTTGGGGAAGGGGGGGCCGCGTGGCCCCCCCACCCCAAAGCACCTTGTCCCCATGTTAATGAAGAAAAGGGCCTCTTCCCGGCAACCCTCGCCGTTGGTTGTCGGGGTCTGCGGGTGGGGGGCTTATCGGAATCCGGGAGCCCCCTTTAATAAAGGGGCCCCCGGATACCAGCCCCCCACCCTATGTGAATGAGTATGGGGTACAATGTACCCCTACCCATTCACCTGTGAAAAAAAGTACAAAAAAAAACACAACACAGGGTTCCCCTTTAAGTCCATACTAGGTGGCGGGGCCAGCGACGTCTCCTTCGCGGGCCCCGCCTACCTGGAGACCCGCTCAAAATGAGCGGACTTTCCTCCGTGTGTGGGCGAGTCCGTTCATTTCAAAAGTAGGGCGGATAGTACGGCGGACTTAGTACGCCGTATTTGTCCGCTGAAAAAGTGCCGTGTGTGGGCAAGTAGCCCGTTCGGAAAGTCGGACGGACAGTCTGGCGGGAAGTCCGCCAGACTAAGCCCGTCGGATAGTCCGCTACGTGTGTATGCGGCATTAGCATCACATCAGTAATTTCAGTAGGTCAGATTATAACAGTAATAATAAGGACCCATCAATGGTAATTGGGTTGATTTACTAAAACTGGAGAGTGCAAAATATGGTGCAGCTCTCCATAGGAACCAATCAGCTTCCATTTTTTTTTTTGTCAAAGCTTAATTGAAGAAGCTGAAGTTAGAAGCTCATTTGCTACCATGCACACCAGATTTTGCACTCTCTAGTTTCAGTAAATGATCTCTATAGTGTCTCTTTAAAAATGTGCCAATACTTTAACCACTTCAGCTCCGGACCAATAAACACCTTAAGGACCAGAGGTCTTTTTGCAATTTCGCACTGCGCTGCTTTAACTGGTAATTGCGCGGTCATGCAATATTGCACCCAAACGAAATTTGCGTCCTTTTCTTCCCACAAATAGAGCTTTCTTTTGATGGTATTTGATTGCCTCTGCGATTTTTTTTTTTTGCGATATAAATGGAAAAAGAGCGAAAATTTTGAAAAAAAAAGATATTTTCTTCTTTTTGTTATAAGAAAAATCGAATAAACTAAATTTTAGTCATACATTGAGGGCAAAATTTATTCAGCCACATGTCTTTAGTAAAAAAAATGTCAATAAGCGTATATTTTTTGGTTTGCGCAAAAGTTATAGCGTCTACAAACTAGAGTACATTTTCTGGAATTTACACAGCTTTTAATTTATGACTGCCGATCTCATTTCTTGAGGTGCTAAAATGGCAGGGCAGTACAAATCCCCCCCAAATGACCCCATTTTGGAAAGTAGACACCCCAAGGAAATTGCTGATGGGTATGTTGAGCCCATTGAATATTTATTTTTTTTGTCCTAAGGGATTGAATAATGACAAAAAAAAAAAGTTGTCACTAAATGATATATTGCTCACACATGCCATGGTTATATGTGGAATTGCACCCCAAAATATATTCCGCTACTTCTCCCGAGTATGGGGATACCACATGTGTGGGACTTTTTGGGAGTCTAGTCGCGCACGGCACCCCGAAAACCAATCACCACCTTCAGGATTTCTAAGGGTGCAAATTTTTGATTTAACTCCTCACTACCTATCACAGTTTCGAAGGCCATAAAATGCCAAAATAGCACAAAACCCCCCAAAATGACCCCATTTTGGAAAGTAGACACCCCAAGCTATTTACTGAGAGGCATGTTGAGTCCATGGAATATTTTATATTTTGCCACAAGTTGCGGGAATATTACAAACCTTTTTTTTTTTTTCGCCAAGTTGTCACTAAATGATATATTGCTCACACATGCTATGGGCATATGTGAAATGACACCCCAAAATACATTCTGCTGCTTCTCCTGAGTACGGGGATACCACATGTGTGGGACTTTTTGGGAGTCTAGTCGCGCACGGCACCCCGAAAACCAATCACCACCTTCAGGATTTCTAAGGGTGCAAATTTTTGATTTAACTCCTCACTACCTATCACAGTTTCGAAGGCCATAAAATGCCAAAATAGCACAAAACCCCCCCAAATGACCCCATTTTGGAAAGTAGACACCCCAAGCTATTTACTGAGAGGCATGTTGAGTCCATGGAATATTTTATATTTTGCCAAAAGTTGCGGGAATATTACAAACTTTTTTTTTTTTTTTTGCACAAAGTTGTCACTAAATGATATATTGCTCACACATGCTATGGGCAGAAGTCAAATTACACCCCAAAATAAATTCTGCTGCTTCTCCCGAGTATGGGGATACCACATGTGGGGGACTTTTTGGGAGCCTAGCCACGTACGGGACCCCGAAAACCAAGCACTGCCTTCCGGATTTGAATATAAAATGCTACCAAAAAACCTGTTAGCGATGGCAGGGATCAGGCCTGACTCTGCGATCGCTGCAGTTATGTGTTTAGTGTTTTGTAAGTGACAGTGATCGATCGATACTGCACTTGGGTGGGCTGGGCAGAGGGGCAAAACGCAGGTGCCAGCAGGTATCTGGGCTGATCCCGCTAACAATGCGTTTTTTTGGAACCCTAAACTGCTGGGGACGCTAGTATAGATCTGATCAGATCAGATATTGATCTGTTCAGATTCTATACCACTACGGGAGGTGTATGCTTTGCATGTGGGTGTTAGCGGTACTGGCACTAACCTAGCGCTGCCTGGGGCGACGCAGACCCTGACCCTAAAACCTAATTGATATCACCCGCCGGGTGATCAGGGGGTTAAACCTTTATTGGGTAATAAATGGTGGGTGCCCTGATGCTATAAAAAACAAACTAACCAGAGTCACCCGTAACACTTATACGGTGATCAGTGGTGAAAGGGTTAACTAGGGGCAATCAGGGGGTTCAAATTTTTATTAGGTAGTATATGGGGGTCCCTGGCGCTATATAAAAACCTGACGGGGAACCTAAATAACTAACTGGCTAACCAGCATCACCAGTGACACTTATACTGTGATCGCTGGTGAAAGGGGGTGAAAGGGTTAACTAGCAGCAATCAGGGGGTTAAAACCATTATTGGGTAGTATATCGGGGTACCTAGCGCTATAAAAACCTGGCGGTGAACCTAAAAAAATAACTAGCTACCTAGCGACACTAGCGACACTGATGCAGCATTCAGAAAAATGATCGCTTAGTGACACTGGCAAAAGGGGGTGAAATGGTTAACTAGCGGAAATCAGGGGGTTAAAACCATTATTGGGTAGTATATCGGGGTACCTAGCGCTATAAAAACCTGGCGGTGAACCTAAAAAAATAACTAGCTACCTAGCGACTGTAGCGACACTAATGCAGCGATCAGAAAAACGATTGCTTAGTGACACTGGCAAAAGGGGGTGAAAGGGTTAACTAGCGGCAATCAGGGGGTTAAAACCATTATTGGGTAGTATATCGGGGTACCTAGCGATATAAAAACCTGGCGGTGAACCTAAAAAAATAACTAGCTACCTAGCGACACATGCAGCGATCAGAAAAATGATCGCTTAGTGACACTGGCAAAAGGGGGTGAAAGGGTTAACTAGCGGCAATCAGGGGGTTAAAACCATTATTGGGTAGTATATCGGGGTACCTAGCGCTATAAAAACCTGGCGGTGAACCTAAAAAAATAACTAGCTACCTAGCGACTGTAGCGACACTAATGCAGCGATCAGAAAAACGATTGCTTAGTGACACTGGCAAAAGGGGGTGAAAGGGTTAACTAGCGGCAATCAGGGGGTTAAAACCATTATTGGGTAGTATATCGGGGTACCTAGCGATATAAAAACCTGGCGGTGAACCTAAAAAAATAACTAGCTACCTAGCGACACATGCAGCGATCAGAAAAATGATCGCTTAGTGACACTGGCAAAAGGGGGTGAAAGGGTTAACTCTAGGGGCAATCAGGGGGTTAAATCTTTATTGGGGGGTGATAGGGGGCTACCCTGGACCTAACACTAACTGTCCTGACAGTTTTTACTGTCACAACTGACACTGAATGCATTGATCAGTAAAGAAATGATCAATGCAATCAGTGACACTGTGACTGGGGGGGGGGAGGGGGGGCGGGGGGGATCGGGGGGCGATCGGGGGGGATCGGGGGGGGTTTGTGTGCCTGTGTGTACCTACATGTCAGTGTAGTGTTGGTGCACACTTACTATTAGTCTTCTCCTCGTAGTCCGGTCAAAAAGACCGCCCCGAGGAGAATGACATCACTTCCTCCTTCCTGTGTAAACAATACACAGGGGAGGAAGCTTCTCATTGGCCAGGAGCGATCCAGAGGGGGTGGCCGAAAACCAACGGCCATCCCCTCATCACGGAGCGCTCCTGGACCGAACCGGACCGCCGTAACCAGCGGGAGGGGGTCCGATCGGACCCCCCACCCGCTGGAAGGCAATCACGTAAATCTACGTGATTGTGCCTGCCTGTGCCATTGTGTTGACGTACAATGGCAATACGGCGGTCCTGAAGTGGTTAATGTTCATCCTCTGAACACAGGTGAGCTTTAATGTGGAACTAAAGTCTGCAATACTTCTTCAATGGTATTAAAGCGGGGCTCCACCCTAAAGTGGAACTTCCGCTGATCGGAACCCTCCCCCCCTCCGGTGTCACAATTGGCACCTTTCAGGGGGGAGGGGGGTGCAGATACCTGTCAAAGACAGGTATTTACACTGACTTCCGGGCATAGACTCCCACGGGAGTCTATGCTGTTTCCTGTCCCTGCGCACTGTCTGCTGGGACACACACGGGTCCCAGAGACAGCGCAGACAATTCCTATTGCACTGCACGACTCGCGCATGCGCAGTAGGGAACCGGGAAGTGAAATCACAGCGGTTCACTTCCTGATTCCCTCACCTAGAATGGTGGTGGCAGCAGCTGAGAGCCGAGCGATCGATCGGCCTCAGCTGCCAGCATCGCTGGACCCTGGGACAGGTGAGTGTCCATTTATTAAAAGTCAGCAGCTGTAGTATTTGTAGCTGCTGGCTTTTAATATTTTTTTCCACAGTGAAATCCCGCTTTAAAATACAAACTAGCCTGCAGTTTATGGAAACATGCTTTAATGCTGAGGCTCACTGGACCTCATAATGGGATTAGTAGCGGCTTGTAAATTAAACCTGTCCCAAAATATATCCATTAGGGATGAGCCGAACACCCCCCGGTTCGGTTCGCACCAGAACTTTCGAACGGACCCCAAGTTCGAACGAACGTTAGAACCCAATTGAAGTCTATGGGACTCGAACGTTCGAAATTAAAAGTGCTAATTTTAACGGCTAATATGCAAGATACTGTCCTAAAAAGGGTTTGGGGACCTGACTCCTGCCTCAGGGGACATGGGTCAATGCAAAAAAAAGTTTTAAAAACGGCCGTTTTGGCAGAAGCACTGATTTTAATGACGATTAAAGTGAAAAAAAAAAGTGAAATATTCCTTTAAATATCGTGCCTGGGGGGTGTCTGTAGTATGCCTGTGAAGTGCCACGTCTTTCCCGTGTTTAGAACAGTCCCTGCACAAAATGACATTAAACGGAAATAACACCATTTAAAACTGCTTGCGGTTTTAATGTTATATCTGGTTCCTGCAATATGGTTGAAAATCATTGAGAAAAATGGCATGGGTAGCCCTCCCTGCCCATTACCAGCCTATTTGGGTCTTGTACGCATATTAAGGGGAACCCTGTACCCATATTAAAAAAAGGAAATGCGTGTGGCCCCCAGGCCCTATATACTCAGAACAGCAGTATACAGGCGGTGCAAACAAGACAGGGACTGTGTAGGTTTGTTGTGTTAAGTTGAATCTGTTTGTAATTTTCAACTGGTACATTTTTAAAGTGTAGCTCCAGTCCAAAAAACTATTTTTAAGCTTTTTGGAAAACATAGGGAAGGGTTATCACCCCTGTATAATTTGTTTTGTCGTCCATCTTTTTTCATCTCACTTGCTGTTGTCTCCTTCCGTTTGCAAGTAGGAGACGTTTGTAAGTTGGATGTTTGAAAGTAGGGGCCTGCCCTATATGCTCTGCAGAAATGGCGGAACAAGGTGTTGGTTTTGCCACAACATTGTAAGCCCTCAAAGTGACTCTTGGTGGGCGCTGGAGCGCCCTGCTGTGAACGATTATATCAAGAATTGTAATTATATGCCATTGTTGAACAGTGGTAGAAAAATTTACCTTTGGTGGTTGTGGTCCTCACCGTTACTCTGGGTGGGCACAGGAAGGGGCCCTCCTGTGAAATATTATATCAAGAATTGTAATTACATGTCCCTGTTAAACAGGGGCAGAAAAATTTGGCCTTAGGCACTGGTGCTGGTGCCACCACACTGCAACCTCTCCCATATACTCTAGTTTTATTGCAGGAATTAGCCCTGCTGCAAAGCATTGCATCAAAAATTGTACTTAAACGCCCCTGTTAAACAGGGGCAGAAAAATTGGGCCTTAGGCACTGGTGCTGGTGCCACCACACTGCAACCTCTGCCATATAATTACAAATGACATTTGTTCTGCCTATGAAGCAATAAAATATTAATTTAAGTGGGAGTTTAATGTAGTGGTACTGGAGAAAAGAAAGAAGAATGCAATAGGAAAATAATTAGAATGCATAATTTGCTGGATCCATTGGGCTCCCAAAATGTTTTCTCTACCTCTTCATTATTTGACTTAAATACCCACTATCTTTTTCTATTAGGCCTTTTCCCCCTTACTGTGTGAAGCCAGATATACCCACGTAAATCCCCAAACTAGATCCCACATCCCCACCGTTAGGAGTACCACCGACCCAGGGGACCACCAGTCTCCTCCAATCCTCTCTGCTGACGTCCACCTTTTTTTTACCATAGCCCATCCAATAGGAAGTGGCTACAACAGGCAGGGGTGTGGATTTTATCTCTGAGAGGGGCTTTAAATGAAAAGTATAACATACAGTGGCAGTGCGTCCGTAAAGGGCGCAGGAGCGCTGCCCCCTCTCTCCTGTCACCGCTCTATCACCATAGATAGATTCATGCCTTGCATGAATCTATTTATAGTCCCCGTTGACACCCCCTATTCAGGTGTCTGGCCCCTTTTCTGGTGCTGGGCACCTGAATTATAGTGATGTTTTTTTTTTTGGAAGCACCTGATTAGAGCCGTAGACTCTAATAGGCACCCAAAAAGGTGAACAGCGGGTGCAATGCTGTGCGTTTGCTGCTCACTCAATTGTTTGTTAGCAAAGCAAAGGAATTCACTTTGCTAACACTGAACCACCTCTCAGCCAATCAGGTGCTCGGGTCTGTTATCTGTCACCTGATTGGCTGAAATATCAGACGCTGTGATTGGACGCCTGATAGAGAGGACGGAAGAAGACATCAAGGAGCACGCAGGACACCGCCACTGACCCACTGCGAGACAGGCAAGTGCCGGGGTGATACACACTGCCAGCATTTGATGGGGCACAGTTGCAGCGGCAAATGATGGGCACACTGGCAGCATTTGATGGGGCACAGGAGCGGCAATTGATGGGTACACTGGCAGAAATTGATGGGCATACTGGCAGCAATTGATAGGTATGGTAGTTGGCACAATGGCTGCTCTTGATGGGCACAGTAGCTGCCTTTGATGGGCACAGTGGCTGCGTTTCATGGGCATAATGGCAGAATTTGATGGGCACAGTGGCTTGCATTTGATGGCACAGTGGCTGCATTTGATGGGCACAGTGGCGGCGTTTGATGGGCACAGTGGTTGCATTTGATGGGCACAGTGGCTGCGCTTGAAGAGCACAGTGGCTGCGTTTGATAGACACAGTGGTTGCATTTGATGGGCACGGTGGTGGCAATTGATGGGCACAGTGGCTGTGGTTGATGGGCACAGTGGTTGCATTTGATGGGCACAGTGGCTGAACTTGCTGGGCACAGGGGCTACGCTTGATGGGCACAGTGGCTGCGTTTGATAGACACAGTGGTTGGGCTTGATGGGCACAGTGGCTTAGTTTGATGGCACAATGGCCGCAATTGATTTTCTTTTTTCAGTTTGTTTGCGCCTCCCCAAAAATTTTGAGCACCAGCCGCTAGTGGCACCAGTAGCTGCGTTTAATGAGCACAGAACTTGCATTTGATGGGCACAGTGGCTGCGCTTGATAGGCACAGTGGCTGCGCTTGATGGGCGCAGTGGCTGCGCATAAAGATCAAGTAGGCTTTGTCCATTTAAGGGGTACATGAGACAGCATTTGCAGAGCGATCCAATTGATTGATATTGCAAAATCCTACTCTAACTCAGCACGCACTATCTCCTAACACTACTGACTGCAAGCTCTATTATAAAAGATAGATCACTAGCTATATAGGTGAGGTGAATATAGCGGTGTATACTGCGGTCAGGGCACAGACAATAACCACTACACATCAGCAAGATAGAAAAATCGTCCGAAAACGATCGGTGTGTACTGTGTTGAAGGTACACAGAACACCCACTGCTTCAGATGCCAACACACTACACGAGGCCACCGCGATGGCGGCCTTATATAGTGTGGGGCGTGCACTACACAGCCTGAGCTATGATTGGCCACAGGCATCCTGCCTGTGGCCAATCATGGCTCTCCTCGCTGCTGGCGCTGCGATTGGCCAAGCATGCGGGGTCACAGTGCATGCTTGGCCAATCATGAGCCAGCAATGCACTGCGCCATCGCACACGAATTTGACGCGAACTGACTAAAATGTTTGGATTTCGCCGAACGGACGAACAGCCAATGTTCGAGTCGAACGTACGTTCGACTCGAACACGGAGCTCATCCCTAATATCCATTATAAAACATACAAAAAAAGTCTATAATATTAGGACTAATAATCACAGAGATCTGGTAATAATCACAAAGAGCTGTGATTGGTACCGGGTATTGGATACAGATTTAAACGTTTTAGACAGGTGTGAAACAAAATGCTGTAAACAAGAATGCTTTCAGAAATAGAAATGTTAATAGCACAATAGAAAGCAAGTGAACAGAAGAGAAAACCAAATCAGATCAATATTTGGTGTGCCCTCCCTTTGCCTTCAAAACAGCATCAATTCTTCTAGGTACACTTCCACACCATTTTTGAAGAAACTCGTCTGGTAGGTTGTTTCAAACACCTTGGTGAACTAAGCCCAGATCTTCTGTGGATGTAGGCTGCTTCAAATCCTTCTGTCTCTTCATGTAATCCCAGACAGACTCCATGATGTTGAGATCAGGACTCTGTGAGGCCAAAACAGTCACTTCCAGGACTCCTTATTTTTCTTAACCCCGAAGATGGTTCTTAATGATATTGGCTGTATGTTTGGGGTGGTTGCCCTGCTGCAGAAAAAAATCTGTTGCCAATCACATACCTCCCTGATGGTATGGCATGATGAATAAGTATCTGCCTGTATTTCTCAGCATTGAGGACACAATTGGTCCTGATTAAATCTCCGTTTTCAGAAATGCTGCCCCAAACTTGTATGGAACCTCCACCATGCTTCACTGTTGCCTGCAGACACTTGTGTACTGCTCTCTAGACCTTCACCAACAAGCTGCCTTCTGCTACAGCCATATGTTTCAAATTATGACTCATCGGTCCAGAGCACCTGCTACCATTATTATGCACCCCAGTTCCTATGTATTCCTACATAGGACATGGAAACAAGGCTAACCGACTCAACTATGCATGTAAGCAAAGCAACTGGGGTGCAGAAAAATGGTAGCATGTGCCCGGACTGATGAGCCAAAGTTTGAAATATTTGACTGTAGCAGGAGGCAGTTTGTTAGTGAAGGGCTGGAGAATGCTACAATAATGAGTTTCTACATGCAACTGAAGCATGGTGGAGGTTCCTTGCAAGTTTGGACCTGCATTTCCGCAAATAGAGTTGGAGATTTGGTCAGGATCAATGGTGTCCTAAATTCTGAGAAATACAGGCAGATACTTATCCATCATGCCATAACATCAGGGAGGCATTTGATTGGCCCCAAATGTATTCTGAAGCAGGACAATGACCCCAAACATACAGCCAATGTCATTAAGAACTAATATTCCTTGTAAAGAGGAGCACAAATTCCTGGAAGTGATGGTTTAGCATCCACAGAGCCCTGATCTCAATATCATCAAGTCTGTCTGGGATTACATGAAGATACAGATATATTTGAGGCAGCCTACATGCACAGAAGATCTGTAGTTAATTCTCCAAAATTACCTGCCGAATTCCTTTAAAAACTGTGTGCAAGTGTACCTAGAAGAATTTATGCTGTTTTGAAGGCAAAGGATGGTCACACCAAATATTGATTTGGTTTGGCTTTCTCTCCTTTGCTTTTCATTTTGTTAACCACTTCAGCCCCGGAAGATTTGGCTGCTAAATTACCCGGCTATTTTTTGCTATTCGGCACTTTAACTGACAATTGCGCGGTTGTGCGACGCTGCACCCAAACAAAATTGGCGTCAGTTTTTTCCCCACAAATAGAGCTTTCTTTTGGTGGTATTTGATTGCCTCTATGGTTTTTATTTTTTGCGCTATAAACATATAAAATCAGCAGAGCTTCCACTCATTTCAGATCTACCCCTTAGATTTAGAGCGACTGTACTTTCAAGTGCACTTGCAGTGCAAAGTGGATTTGCCTTTCATAAGTAACCCCCAATATTTTGTACTTTTTGCTATAATAAATACCCCCATTTTTTTTTTAAGCAATTTTTTTCTCAGTTTAGGCCGATATGTATTCTTCTACATGTTTTTGGTAGAAAAAATCTCAATAAGCCTATATAGATTGGTTTGCGCAAAAGTTATAGCCTCTACAAAATAGGGGATATAATTATAGTTTTTTATTATTATTATTATTATTTTTACTAGTAATGGCGGCAATCTGCGATTTTTATCAGGACTGCGACATTATGGAGGACACTTTTGACACAATTTTTGGAAACACTGGCACTTATACAGCGATCAGTGTTATAAAAATGCACTGATTACTGTAAAAATGTTACTGGCAGGGAAGGGGTTAACACTAGGGGCGATCAAGGGGTTAACTGTGTTCCCTGCTATGTGTTTCTAACTGTAATATGAAATCATAAATTATAATATAATATTATATATAATATATATATATATATATATAATAAAATAAATAGCTATAAATAATTATAACAAATAATAATATAATAATAATAAAAATTATTCAATAATATAATCAAATCAAAAACACTGAAATGTGCTGAGTTGCAGAATTGTCGCTTTCATTACTTTTAGTGTTTGATGACGAATTTCCCCGCAAATTACTATCGCTCAAATCTGCAAGTGATTCTAATTTATTATCGCTGTTTTCTAGCTGGTCTATAACTACTTTTGATGTAAACTGACATTTTTTGGTTGCTATGGACAATATCCAGTTTCCTTGCATAAAGAACAGTATTTATAATATAAAACTGCATGCAGGACACTGGAAAAACCACTGGGGACAAAGGGGATGTGTAATTATTTGATACAGTACTGTAATCTGTAAGATTCCAGTATACTGTATCTTGTATGGTGTTGTTTACTTTTTGAATTTGGCGCTGAACTCTGTCCCCGTGCACCGCAAAGCTCGCAGGGAACGGAGCCCGGCACTGTGACAGATCGAGCGAGACGCAGCGGCTTGCTGATCACAGCGGGGAGACATCGCTGGATCCAGGGGACAAGGTAAGTAACCCCCTCCATGGATCCAGCGATGTGATCCCGAGTCTGGCTCGGGAATACCACTTATGGTAATTAAATATCACCCCGAGCCAGACTCGGGAATACCACCAGGGAGGCTACTGATGCCTGAACGGGTAATGCTGAAAACATATGATATGACACTTTTTCTAAGCAAAGGTTTTCTCATAATTTTTAAATTATGGTGTTGATCTTCAGACAATAGTCCTCAGCAGCACAGAATGTCCAACAGTTATATTCTCTATAATATAAAATACATTCTGTTTCCTATATAATTGGTGTTATAGGTGTGCAGACCAGGGAACGCCATTGCAGAGGTCCCCCTCACACCCATAGCTATATGGCCATGAGAATCAGCAGAGAGTGGAAGCATCGAGATATACTTCTGTGTTTTGTTACAATTGTTTGTGACTTGTGGTTCTGTTCACACCATGTTTTTTTCCAGTAACGTTAGTGCCATGCATGTTAAGTGTGCGGATGCCATTTGTTCTTTCTGAATGGCACTCCAACATACTTTCTGATGGAGGTGCATTGTAGCAAAACAGCAAACTAACATGCATTGTGGTGTTTTGCACAAAATGATGCAGGCACCATTTTTTGGCAGCACACCAGACAATATGATGTTGTGCTTTTGGCATATTATAGTGCTGTCCTGCATTGTGCTGCTACACACATTCATATCAAGGTGCATTACTCCCTAACAAGGAGATCTTTTTACCCAAGCAGTATATAGACTGTGATAGCATGGGCGTCTTATATCTAATTTCATGGACCTGCAGAGTATTTTACGTTGAATAAACCATCAAAGGATTGGAGATCATGTATACTTTTCCAGTAATGGTAAAATGATAACATGGAACACATATCAAAATCATAATTTTGACACATTACATATGGGAGTTGTAGCTTTGGAGCGGTCTTCAAAGACCCCTGTGGTGAAGATTTTCATAAGGTAAAGCTTCAGAAAGAAACAAAACAGATTCAAAGATTTGAAGCCACCACTCCCCCAGGTTTGAATGAGACTATGAGCCATAAACGGTTTTTATCATTCTTACAAATTTACAAATTTAGTTTCTGTATGATTTAGAAAATCGGAGGCACTACGGGTACAGCTGTACTATTTAATGTTGCTAATTATTTGATAGTTTATTGTTTGCTTGCTTTTTTTTATCAAACTATTATACCTTGTAAATATCATGTACATTTGATCCGATTATTATCTATTGGTGGGGGGGCTCTGGGCAGCCCCGTCCCTTGTTCTATATGGGTCCCCTATTTTGTACATGTGGAGACCCTGGGTGAGGGTTAAGGTTGCGTAGAACTTGTATCTATGGGAGCAGATGGATACCATTTTGTGCATGCTTGTGACATCATAGGGAGTGCAGTCCAGAGCTCTGGAGCGGAGGGCGGTCACACACCGACAAAGGGAAGCCAGTGTGGGCACCACCGCTGGGGGCACATTTAAGGCAGGGGCACAAGGTGGGGGGAGAGGAACACATTGCAACCTATTGAGCAGATGCCCTGCATGGTGGAACGATGTTTTCAGACACTGGCTCACTAAGGTAACTGATTGTGTACTACCTAACAACCATTGTGTTTGTATATACATAACTCACAACATTTTGAGATGGGAATGAGGGACACCTACAGTAGATGCCGCCAATATTGTGTCTCCAGCGCGATGGGATCACGCTGGAAATCATGGTTGCGAGCTGTACTTTTCGCTCTCACCACCCCCACGAGATGCCGCGCATCCATAGGAATGTATTGGGGCGGCGAATGGGAGGAGCGACATAGCTCGGCGCTGGCTCCTGCGATGGGGCTCGTGGGTGTCAATCTCGCGGCTAACAGCGTCGAAATTGACACAATATCGGCGGCACCCACTGTACTAAAAATGTATGTAGGCATAGGACATGCCCCCCTGCCACACCCCCTTAACGTATCAATTTTATTACAGGTGCAGATTGGACGATAAGATATACAGCTTCCCTGATCATCTGCATCCCTGGATGACAAGATTTCCTCTCTCTCACTCTCTCTCTCTTTTTCTCTCTCTCCAAAAAAAAAATGTTTTCTCAGTTCCTATTAATATATGAATTGTTATTTCAGGAATAGATTGGGCAACAGGGTCTAGAGATTCCTCGATCTCCATCACCACTGCATTGCTGGACATTCATCTGCTTCGCTGGATGATGTGTCTGACAATGGAGTTACAACGAGGGACATTTTTTCAGATTTATATTTTTAACCACTTGCTGTCCAGGGCAATTTTATTTCATTTTTCACACACATGTAGACATCAGCATTTTTAGCTTGACAGTTAGAAGCCACAAACATTACATATTTTATGAAAGCAGAAGCCCTGGAGAATGCCATGGTAGTTGTTGCAACTTTTTATGCCACGTGATATTTGCACAGATATTTACAGTCTATTTGCCTTTAGTAAATCAACCCAACGAGTACAGTAGAGTAATGTAATATAGTGAAGAGTAGTGTTGTGTGGAGTAATGTAACATGGTGTAGATATGAGACCCGTGTTCTGGAGTATAGTATAGACTGTAGGGCAGAGTGTAGTGTAGAATCCAGTGTTGTTGTGTAGTGTAGAGTGTAGTGCAGGTTAGTATAGAGTAGTGTAGTATAGAATAGTGTAGTTTAGGTCTGGTCAGAAAGTGATTATTTTGGCGCAGTTGGCCAGCTTAAGGATGCATTACAATGCATGTGAACCAAAAATCCCTGTCCTTGTGCAAAGTTTGCTAGAAATGAAACAGAGTATAGCATTGTGTGGAGGATTGATTCCGATCTTTGGGTATTCGGATCCCTGCCCCCCACCCTATGTGAATGAGTATGGGGTACATCGTCGACAGCGGCGACAGAAGACCGGGCCACCGCTTGTAAAAGAGCTAGAAGAAGGCGCAGAGCCCCGGCAAGAAGAACCGAAGAGAGGGACAAGACCCCCGAAGTTGGAATAAGAGGGCGGCGGCGACGAAGAAGAAAGCCGGGCTCCTCCGCTAGTAAAAGAGCTAGCAAAAGAGCAGAAGATAGCGGAGGAGTCCGGTGAGAAGACCCCCGAAGCTGTGCAATAAACTATTTTAACCCTAGTGTGTTGTGTTTTTTTACATTTTTTCACAGGTGAATGGGTAGGGGTACATTGTACCCCATACTCATTCACATAGGGTGGGGGGTTGGGATCTGGGGGCCCCCTTATTAAAGGGGGCTCACGGATTCCGATAAGCCCCCCCGCCCGCAGACCCTGACAACCAACGGCCAGGGTTGTCGGGAAGAGGCCCTTGTCCTCATCAACATGGGGACAAGGTGCTTTGGGACGCGCGGCCCCCCCTTCCCCAAAGCACCCCCCATGTTGAGGGCACACGGCCTGGTACGGCTCAGGAGGGGGGTTAATTTCAAAAGTACGGCGGACTAGCACACACACGGCCGTATTGTCCGCCGGACATATTTTGGTGCAAAACTACTTTCTTCCGCCGGACTTTTGGGTAAAAAAAGTCCGCCGGAGCCCACACATGGGGGGATTGTCCGGGGGACTTGAGATTGTTTGACTGTGTGTACGCGGCATTGCTCTTTGTCTCTTCTTTGTTGCTGGGCCACCCTCAAACAGAACAGGTGACTAAAACTGTAGAGGACTATATTCTTGCACAGTGTAGGTAAATATACGTAATTTACATAATTTGGGCTTTATTACATTCAGTAAATTACATGACCGCTTCTGTCTATGGAAGCTTTAGCTTTTATAACCGCAGTAGGTCTTAAGCACAGCCAGACCTAGAGTATAGAGCAATCATCCATACATGGAATATACCTGACAGAGATAACTTTTTTTTTTACACAATCTAAATGACTCTGTACTCTAGAGCAGCTTTACTCAACTAGGGTTCTTCCAAAGGTTGTTTGGGGGTTCCTTGAGACGTGGCTGAATTTGATAATTCCTGCATAGTTCCGGAGTCAATTCCACTTGATGAATCAGTGGCATGACATAAATTATATTTGTAGCTATCTGTAAGGGTGAATTATTCCCACTGACCAGTGACCATGGTAAATTGGTTTTAGAAGGGGCTCCCCAGGACCTGACAATTTATTCAAAGGTTCCTCTAGGGTAAAAAGGTTAAAGTGGAAGTTTAGGCGAAATCTAACTAACTATAATCCTACTCTATGCCACATTCAAAGACTAATCTATCTATCCCTGTAAAGTAAAAGCTGAGCTGTCAGTGGCGGCTTCTCTGTGTAAGCAAGTGCAGGAGAGGTAGCCGACAACGGAAGCTACATAATAACACTATAAATGACGTCACTTCCCAGGCATTTCCCAGCCATTGACGGTTCTCTCCTGCACACAGCATCTGCTGCTGGAGACCGGACCGGATTTGCTGCAGAAAAAGTTAGTATAGCGATTTTTGCTTTACAAGGCTAAATAGATTAATCTTAGAATGTGGCATTAGAATTTGTTTGTTTTTGCATAAACTTCCACTTTAAAAAGGAGGCTCAATAAATGAATATGTATTTTTAACTGGACCAACCGCTTGGTTACTTTTGTATATAATACACACACAGAAAGAGACAGGGCATGCCCAGAGCTCCCATGTACTGTAACTTGTGATTGTTCATTCCCATTGATCATTATGTCTGCAAAACAAAACAAACGTCCCTTCATAAGTTTGTGACAAATTTGTTGAGGTAATGCTAAGTTTGGAAATCATTTGGGAAAAATATGACAGACAGGAAATCTGTATTTACATATTAACTGAAACAAGTATTCCATCTTCCCAAATACATTTCTGTCCAATTTCTTATGAGAGCAAACATTGGAAAGTGTTGATGGCCTATACTGTATGACTAGTCTTTACCTTGGTGAAGGTTGTTTACTTCATTAGGGTGATCTCTTACTTATCCCTGATGGATTATGTAAACTTATTATAAGGCAAATACATCCTTCAAATTAAGCAAATAAAAGCACTTTCAATTAAACTATTGCTGACAAAATAGTATACTGTAAGTTCAAGGTCATCTTCGCACTCAAAAAAAAAATCTTTCTGCATTACGTGTAATGATGTTTGATTAGGATAATGCTTGATTTAAAGTTAAACGTAATTCCTTTGTTGTAAATAATTTATATGCCTAGTGTATAGAGCCTAATTTATTAAAACCATTCTTCAGACATCCTAGAATGCAATGATTTTATCCTGAAAATTTTGTGCGCTGTTCTGTGCAGAGAAGGAGCCAGCTGTTATTTTCAGACAAATGCGTGGTCTGTAATTGATGTTTGTGGGCATGATGATTGTGGCCTAATGTCATTTATATACCTAGTACAGAAAATATTCCTTGACGTGTTTGTAAAGGCACAAGGCTTTTTATCTGCACATCAATTCCCATCAGTGCTACCCATCAGTGCCGCTCATCAGTGCTGCACAATCAGTGCACACTAGTGCCATCTATCAATGTTGCCTATCAGTGCCTACTAGTGCCACCTATCAGTGTTCATCAGTGCCGCCTATCAGTGTTCATCAGTGCCGCATATTAGTGCCACCTATCAGTGCCCATCAGTGTGGCATAATAGTGCTTCCTCGTCAGCGCCACCTATTCAGTGCCCATAAGTGCCACTTCATCATTGCCCGTAAGTGGCACCTCATCAGTGCAGCCTATCAGTGCCCCTCAGTGCTGCCTCAGCAGTGTACATCAGTGAAGGAGAAAAATGACTTATTTACAACATTTACTGACAGAAACTAAGAAAAAACTTTTTTTTTTCCAAATACCAGTCTTTTTTCTTTTTTTTTTGAAAGTTGAGTAGAATGGCTAGGTCTGGCTGAAAATTATTGTGCCACATCCAATAATACCAGAAGAAAAGAGGGGGTTCCACTGGTGATGGACTTTTTAGGCACGTACACAAAGGAATATATAACAAAATACAAAATTTATTTAATGGAATAAAATCATGCCATGAAGAAAAAACAGCATTATACATAGAGTACAGAGAATAAATTATCCATACATTTTATCATTATAATTAACCACAGTATAAATTGCCCTATACGTTCAGAGCCTTGGGAATCTCCTTCTTCAGGAGAAGAAGTACATCACCAGGGGAACCCCCTTTTTTCTTTTTCTTTTTGTAAAAAATAAAAAACACAGCAGTGATTTAACACCACCACCTCGTGCGCCCCTCTGCTCCCACCTAGGCCGATGGGCTTGGACATATATATAGTCTACAGTCCTTTGTTATATATATATATATATTATTTTTTATTTTATTTTACAAGTACTTTCTTTGTGCTATTATGTGGGAGCACGGGTGCCTCAAACATTTGCTTTTGATATGTAATGGGACAATAACTTGGAATGTTAAGATGTCTTCTCTTTAAATGTATCCTTTCTGTTTAATAAAAAAGATATTAAACAAAAAAAAAAAAAAAAATACACCACCAAAGAAAGCTCTATTTGTGTGAAGAAAATGATTAAAAATTCATTTGGGTGCAGTGTTGCATGACCGCTCAATTGTCATTCACAGTGCGACAGCATTGAAAGATGAAAAATGGCCTGGCAGGAAGGGGATGAAAAAGCCGGTATTGAAGTGGTTAAACAGTGTCAAATCATCAGTCTCACTCTGCTATATGAAAGTACTGTGTATATTCAGAGTTTAGTGTCAAAGCTGGGTACACAAGATCTGAATTTTGGCAGGTCCTTTGATTAAAATATCGAAGGAGCCAGATGGAAAATTGATGGCTGATTTAAGTGTTCTGACTGGCACCAGTTGCAGATGTCAAAATACCATAGCTGTTGTAGCAGGGCGGTACCCTGCCAGGGTCTAAATGAAGATTATAACCAAAGGATTTTCTGGAACTTTGAGCTTTCTTTTAATACAATTTGCGCAAGAAAAGCCTTTAAAAAGAAGAAAGTGAGTGGCGGTGTCATACCATTTGATGCTAGTTCTCGCATTGCATATTGAAATTCCTCCATTTGTGTCATATATCGTGGATGATGGAATCAGTTTTTCAGTCAGGCTTTTGGGAGGATCAAATTATTTTCATTCAGCCTACAGCCTGACCAAAACTAAACTATTTGTGTATACCCAGCATTAGGCAAAAAAAAATTAAATATGTTGTGTTGGATTACTGAAAGTAGCTTTCTCAAGTCTGAATCAGAGTTCAAAAAGTACATTGTTAAAAAGATGGAGTGGGGGCATGACCGGAAGCCGACCTTGATGGAAGCCTAACTCCCTCGCTCTCCCGCCAGCCTCTGCTAAACGGCATCCACGGGGACCATCCGCCGCCATCCGATGGGTAGATCCAGGGCTAACCACTCATCTACCTCCAGGCGACCCTCTGCTGTCCCGCCGGGCTCCGTTCCTTCTTTTTGGCGACGGAGCTCCCGGCCGGCGGATCCTCCAAGATGGCACCGGCTGCATCTACCGCACCATCACGGGCTCCCTCCCCGGCCCGCAGCCTGCAGACAAGCCGCCAGCCCGGACCCGCGAGCATTGGGACACCGCAGCAGACAACCTCGGCCCCTGCAGCCTCTGGTGCGGTGAGTCAACCCCCGGCCCCGACCGCCCTTCAAACCACCCAGCTAGGCCTGAGGCCTACCATGCTGCCCCCATCGCTTCAGCGGTGCACGGACAGCCATTCACTGGGGCCCAGTCAGCAAGAATTCATGGGGAGTCAGCACCCACACCGCCCAGCACAGCAGTCCCCCTCCCATTCACCTGTGGATCGGGTGACAGGCATGAGAGATCCCTGCTGGGATGGACTGAACCGGGAGGCGGGGCCTGAGGCACCAGACAGTCATTGGCACTCCCCAGGCTGCTCCGGGCAACTTCAGACCCCTTTATCTCTGCCGCATCCCCGGGATCTTCCTCCTCTCTGGACACTAGGGACTTCCCTGCTCCCCCCCCCCGGGAGCCACTGTCCTGGGCATACCAGGGGCCCGGGAGGATAGGAGGACCCCAACAGGACCCCTACCCCGGGTCATAGCCACCTAAAGCCCAAAGACTGGCCCCTTCACGGGCTCCCAGCCCCCCACATTACCAAGGAGGATCCCCAACCTCCTCAGCACACTCCGGGGCCCCACAGCGTTCTCCCCACAAGAAGGAGGGGGACAGAATCGGCCACCTCCCCTGGCCCCTGCATCCGAGTGGGCAGGGATGTGGGACTCCCCTTCTGAGCCCGCTTCCCCCACACATGTAGATGGGCACGTGGGTCCTGAACCCCTGCCACCCCATCTCCGCCCAGATTGGGGTGACCCTGGGGAGCCAAATCCCCCACCACTACACCCACAGTGGCAGTTATACTTGCAAGCGATACCCACCAAAGAGGATTTTAAGCAATTGATTGAAGACGTCAAATCCACGTGCAGAGCGGAAATAAAAATGCTCCACTCTGGCCTCAAGCATCTTGCGGACCGGGTGGAGATTCAGGAGACCAAGATAGCGGTCCACAGGACCCAAACACAAGGGGCTGACCATCATCTGTTACTGAGAGATATGCAACGTCATGTGGAGGACTTGGATAACAGAGGGTGCAGGCATAACATAAAAGTGCGGGGGATTCCGTCTGATGGCCCGGAGGACATTCAGATTATCTTGCAGGAAGTATTTAATACCCTCCTAGGGGAACCCACCACCAAGTTTATCAAGATGGACAGAGCCCATAGGGCCTTGCGCCCCAAAAATGCTAACTCCAGCCCCAGAGACATCATCTGTAGAGTTAACTCGTTTCACCTTAAAGAGGACATCATGAGGCAAGCCCGCTTGGCCCGAGTGGCGACCTTCCGGGATCTTCCAGTGCAACTTTTTCCGGACCTCTCCTGGATCACCCTGCAAAAACGCAGACTTCTCCAGCCGTTGCTCCGCACTTTGCAAGAAGCCAACATTCCTTATCACTGGGGTTTCCCATTTAGCCTCACCGCCAAACATCAAGGCAAATCGGCCTCCCTGCAGTACCCTGAAGATCTACAGACCTTCTGTGAGGATTTGGGCGTCCATCCTCCCCAGATCTCCAATTGGGACCTTGTGGCTATTCAGACTACACCGCCAACGCTGTGGCAGAAGGTTCCATCTCGCCAACGACCCAGAAACCGGGACGCGCCCAAAAAGTCTAATCGACAGGGCCCTGGCTGACACACCCAGCCCCAATTTTTTCTTTGGGACTCTTTTTTCTCATTTGTTGACCCCCTCCGCCCTTGTGGCTATAGGGATGAAGGTTCGCTGTTCTCCTGACTGATCAGTGGTCTAGTGCCTGGATGTTACATTGCTGCTGGTCCCCATTGTCTCTATTCCCCCCTCCCTCCTGGTGTCTTAACATTGACTTCCTGCTCTTAGGCTGGCATTTGGGAGACTCCAGATAGTGGGTTCCACCTAGCTCTCACGACCCCCCCTCCTTCCTGAGTACACAAGTGGTGTACCCAGGGCCCTAGGCTCCTCTTTGCACTTACTGTTACAATTAATATTTTATCGTTTTTTTTCAGCCCGCACTCACTCATTCATTCATTCCTAGGAGCTGAATGAGGAGAACTGGACTCCCATGCGGCCGCCTGGCCCAGGCCTTGAGCACTGAGTCGGGTGGCCCCCTGGGAATCCGTGCAGATCCGAGTGATTTGCTCACTTAGGGTCGAGTAATGCTATATGTCTGGTCCTGTTACGGATCCATGTTTTCTTTACGATTTCTCTTTTGTTGCTCTAACGTATCTCTCTTCTCTCTCCTTTCTTCTCTCCCCCTCTTCTTTTCCCTTTGTCACCAGTCCGCAGTCTGTAGGTTCCGGAGACGTAGTGGCTGGGTACTCCGGCTGGGGCAAGCCCGCTCCTGGCTCCTGGCGGTCATCACTGGACGTCGCTATCGGGTAAGATTCCGTCTACACACCTACCCCCCCCCCCACATGACTTGACTGATGGCTAAGATTCTATCCCTGAATGTTCATGGCTTAAATTCAAACAGGAAACGGCATCTGGCGCTATGGGAATTTAAACAGTCAGGAGCAGATATTGTCCTAGTTCAGGAGACGCATTTTGACAAAGGGGGATCCCTTTCCGCTCATGTATCTATCCTCAGGGTCCCATAAGAGAGCTATGGAGGTGGCTATCCTGATCTGACATGGAGCACCGTTTACTTATATTGACCACTACAGCGACCCTCGGGGGGGATTCCTGATACTTAAGGGAACGTGGCAGTCGCAACTGATTACCCTGTGTACTCTGTATACTCCAAACGTCCATTAGCATATCTTTCTCTCCAGAGTCTTATCACGTCTCTTCAAAGCCGATCATGGATATCTGGTGGCGGGCGGAGACTTTAATCTAGCTCATTCGGCTGCGGTGGACCGCCTAGTGGCGACCACCCGTGTGCCTTCGATCAAGGCCCTCAGGGACTCGAAACTCTTTTGACAACTCACTTGACATTATGCACTCTTCGATGCCCGGCGAGCCCTCCTCCCAGGGGATCGGCAATATACGTACTACTCAGCCCCCCACCAGATGCACTCCCACATCGATTACTTCTTTACCAATAACGCTACATTGAGAGCGACACGTAGTGCTTTTATCCTACCAATCTCATGGTCGGATCATGCCCCGATCATGCTTACCCTGGAATTGGGCTCCCCGGTAGCTCGGCCCTAGGCTTGTGCAATTCGTTTCGTAACGAATCGAAATTCGGCTGAATTTTGCATCTTTCGGACATTCGGATGCATCCGAATGTCCGAATAAAAAAATAACAAATTACAACGAATACGAAAGAAATATAACAAATGAATTCGAATGATTTCAACATGATTCAACATTATTTCAACCACATTCGAAAATATTTTGTGACCCGACTTTAGGGCCATGTATCTCGGAGTCACTTGGTGCTAGACACTTCATGTTTATGTTGTAGAGCTAGTATTATTGTGTTTGCATACCAAATTTGGGGTTTCTAGCTATAAGTGACCCCGAGATATGTGGCCCCAAAATCGGGTCGCAAAATGTCATTCTCTGCTCTATTAACTAATAACATTTTGCGACCCGATTTTGGGGCCACATATCTCGGGGTCACTTATAGCTAGAAACCCCAAATTTGGTATGCAAACCCAATAGTACTAGCACTACAACATAATTTGGAATTTCTAGCACCAAGTGACCCCGAGATACATGGCCCTAAAGTCGGGTCACAAAATATTTTCGAATGTGGTTGAAATAATGTCGAATCATGTTGAAATCATTTCGAATCCGGTAGAAATATTTTCGAATTTCGTTGAAATATTTTTCGAATGTGGCCGATTTTTCGAATTCGGTAGAAAACTAAACGAAATCCGAAAACGAATTTAAGGAAGTTAACGAATATAACTAAACGAAATTAATGAATTAACGAATTAAAACGAAACTAAACTAAACTAATTTTTTCCTTTTGCACATGTCTACTCGGCCCTATAATTGGAAACTGAACACCTTCCTTCTACAACACCTTCCCTCCCAATCGGAATTAGTTTTGACCCTGAACCACTATTTTACAGAAAATATGACCCCAGACGTTACTCTCCCCACCTTGTGGGAGGCCCACAAGGCAGTCATACGAGGTAAATGTATGGCACTTTCATCAGCCATGAAGAGGGACATCACACTCACCAAATTAAACACAGAGAAGAAGCTCAGACAGTTAGAACAGAAATTACAAACCTCTCCGTCCCTGCCACTCCTCAGAAAAATCACAAACCTGTGTACGGCGCTCGGAGACTTGGCACTCCGCCGGGTAGATAAAGCTCTTCTGCGGATCAAACAGACGTACTATGATAGGGGCAATAAGGCGCACTCTCTCTTAGCAAGGAAACAAAGGCAAAGCCCTCCTGTCCGCTCCACACCAGATCAAAAATAAACTCAATAAGGTTGTCTCCCACCCCAAAGATGTCGTTGACACGTTTGCGGGCTTCTATGCGGAGCTATATAATAGCCCTGACATCGCCAGCAACCCCCTACCGGCCGAGCTCTCACATGATATGCAGCAGTACCTATCAGACAGTGGCATCCCTCGTATTCGAGAGTCAGACCTAGCCTCTTTAAATATGCCAATCACGGAAGAAGAGGTAGAACTGACTATTAAGTCCCGCCCAGCGCACAAATCCCGGGTCCAGATGGCCTGCCCTACGAGTATTATAAAGCGTTTCTACCCCTTCTACTCCCGCACATGAGTAGACTTTTTAATGCTTTCTTACAGAACACCCCTGTCCCCTCGGATATGCAACGTTCCTTCCTTACCCTGATCCCTAAACCAGATAAGGACCCCAGCCTTTGCGCCAATTATAAGCCCATAGCGCTCCTGAACGCAGACTTGAAAATCTTCACAAAACTGCTATCTCTGCGTCTCAACATGGTCCTTCCCTCCCTTATTCACAAAGACCAGGTGGGTTTTGTCCCTCTCTGCCAGGCTGGGGATAACACCAGGAGGGTAATAGATCTGATCAATGTGGCGAATAGGGAGAGTGTGCTGTCCTTGCTCCTGAGTCTGGACGCAGAGAAGGCCTTTGATAGATTGGGGTGGCCCTTCTTGTTCGCCACGTTGACCCACATAGGGATAGGGGGACCTTTTTTGCGGGCCATACGTCATCTTTACTCCAACCCATCCTCTCAAGTAAAGACCCCCTTCGCCACCTCTTCGACCTTTTCTATCTCCAATGGCACACGTCAGGGATGCCCTCTGTCACCCTTATTGTTTGCTCTCTGTATAGAGCCCCTGGCGGCGTCCATTGGATGGAACCATGCTATTAGGGGCATCCCGGTTCGGGGCAGGGAATTTAAAATCTCGTTATTTGTGGACGATGTTATCCTCACTCTGACCCAACCCAGGATATCCTTGCCCAATTTACATATGGAGCTGGACCGTTATAGTGCCCTATCGGGCTACAAAATTATTGCTTCAAAGTCAGAGGCCCTTTTTCAGGTCACCTGAGACCAGGTGACAGATGCACTCCATAGGAATCGAAAGTGCACCGCTGGGTAGTGGACCTTAGGACTGACTGCTGCGGTTTGTACCCAGGGAGATTCAGGACACAGGTCTACTGGATCACTAACACAGATCTCAGTAGGAGCTAGAGCATAGATTCCTCAGGGCGCGGAGTCTAAGAGCCAGCAGGTGTTCACCAGAGCCTCCAGTGGTGAGGATGGACTTGGCTGCAGTCTGGCTCCAGGTCGCGGCCCCTCGGGTCTCACAGCTCACACTCACAGTAGACTACAGGAGAAGGAAGCAGCAGGCTAGAAGAACAAGAATAGTAAGGGGATAAGGCAGAGGTCAGGGCAACTAGCAGACAGGAACAACAGAGTACACGCCAAAGGTTCAGGGTCACAGGCAGACAGGGATGGTCAGGAACATGCCAAAAGGTCAAGGTCACAAACAGACAGGAATCGTTGAGAACACGCCAAGGTCGGTAACAGAGACAAACGAAGAGCACACGGCAAGCAGGAACCAGGAAGCCAAACACACAATGAATACACAATGGTTGATCAGCCCTGATGGCTTGCAGTGCACAGGTTAATATAGGGTTCCCTGATAGGGTGTCACGATCTGGAGTCAGGCTCAGAGACCAGTAGCTATAGCAGCAGAGCAGATATTCACACAGGTCACCCTGGCTGATGGCACGGGTTCACCTGAGGTGCGGGGTCTAAGCACTAACCGGTATTCACCAGAGCTCCCAAAGGTGGAAATGGGCTTGGCTGCGTGTTAGTGCCAGGTCGCGGTCCTCAGGATAGCCCCACCAGGAGGTGAGCAAGCCGGGGGTCTGGTAGCAGATATAGCAGGTAGAGATCAGCAGAAGCGTAGTTGAGAAACAAGCCAAAAGTCGGTAACCAATAGTTGCAGGTTGGGATTCAGCAGAAGCGTAGTCCAGGAGCAAGCCAAATGTCGGTAACGAAAGGTAGCGAGGATACGGTCGGCAGCAGGAGAGATAGAAGCAAGATATTGGCTGGTAAAGGCACAATATTCTGGCAAGGAGGAAGTGCAGAGACATGGCTTATATCAGGAAGTTCATGGGAGGAGCAAAGGGTTCAAGGTTCAAGGCAAACAAGATTCAAGACAAGATCACTAAAGGAATTGTCCAAGGAGCTGTCCAAGGAGCTGTCCAGCATTCCAGGTGGCTCAGCAAGCAGAGTCACTGCCAGACACACCAGAGGTCCCAGGCTCAAGCCCAGGTCCTAACAGTACTCCCCTCCTCCCAGGACGTCCCCTGGACGTCTTAGGGCCAGGTTTCTGAGGAAACCTCTGGTGGAATTCCCTTGTTAATCTAGGGGCATGAACATTCTCCTCAGGCTCCCAAGAATTTTCTTCTGGCCCATATCCTTCCCATTGAACCAAATATTGCAATTTGTTCCTAGAGATCCTGGAGTCAAGAATTTTTCCCACCACAAATTCTTCTTCACCCTGTACCTCGACAGGTGGGGGAGGAGGATGAATTCTTCCAGAAAAAGTATTTTCATGAAATGGTTTGAGTAGTGATATATGAAACACAGGGTGAATCTTCATATTGTCAGGAAGTTTTAGGCGAAAAGTGACCGGGTTGATTTGAGCAGAAATCTCAAAAGGTCCCATAAACTTTTGACCCAACTTAGCACATGGAACTTGAACTTTTAAAACTTTTGATAGATAACCAAACTTTCTCACCTACTTGAAAAGTGGGAGTAGACCTACGATGTCTGTCAGCAGCCTTCTTGTAATATTCCTGCGCCTCCTTCAATGTATCAGTCAATTTCTCCTGGATCTCATGTAATGAAGTTAGTCTGTTGGTAACAGCAGGAATTGAAGTTGAGATGGGGAGATCAGGAATAAAAACTGGATGATACCCGGTGTTTAAGAAAAATGGACTTTGGGATGTGGAACTATGTTTAGAGTTATTATAAGCAAACTCTGCCGTAGGAAGGTAGTCCACCCAGTCATCCTGAAGATAACTCACGAAGCATCGAAGGTATTGCTCCAGAGTTTGATTGGTCCTATCGGTCTGACCATTAGACTGCGGATGAAAAGCCGAGGACAGATTAACTGTTACACCCAAAGCTGAGCAAAAACTTCTCCAAAATTTTGAGGTAAACTGTACCCCTCTGTCAGACACCACATCATCAGGAATTCCATGTCCATGAAGTTTAAAAACTTCTCTAACCATTACCTCAGCAGTATGTTCGGCGGAGGGTACCCCTTTAACTGGAATAAAATGAGCCATCTTAGTGAGATGGTCAACGACTACCAGAATGGTGGTCATCCCTTTTGAAAGAGGAAGGTCAACCCCAAAGTCCATAGAAATTGACCCCCATGGTCTTGATGGAACAGGTAGTGGTAGAAGTAACCCCAGAGGAGAAGATCGAGGTGTCTTATTGCGAGCACAGATTAGACATTAAGCCACATAACTCTTAACATCTTTCTTGTACCCAGGCCACCAAAAGGAACGTGATAAGAGTTCTTCTGTTTTAGAAACCCCAAAATGACCAGCAAGCTTAGAGTCATGTACCAACCTGAGGGCTTCTACCCGAACTGATTCAGGTACATAGAGGCAATGCGCTTGAGTCCAAAAACCATTGTTGTACTTGAGGTTAATGTCCTTAGGAGGATTATTAAGTAGTGGGTCATTCTCATACCCCTCCTTGAGAAGATTAAGAAATGTCTTTGAACTCATGGCCCCAGGAAAGTTCTTTTGAGGCAGGATTGTACATTCAGAGATGCTTTCCTGGAGAGGCCCAGACAACATCCGTGATAGGGCATCAGCCTTACCATTCCTTGACCCAGGGCGGTATGAAATAACAAAATTAAACCTGGAAAAGAAAAGGGTCCAACGTGCTTGTCTAGATGACAACCTTTTAGCAGACCTAATAAATTCTAAATTTTTATGATCGGTGAGAACGGTTACAGGGTGCTTAGCTCCTTCCAGCAGATGCCTCCACTCAGAAAATGCTTCCTTAATTGCCAGCAGCTCCTTGTTTCCAATGTCATAATTCATCTCGGCTGAAGACATCAGTCGAGAGAAATAAGCACAAGGATGAAGCTGCATTTTTTCTCCCATTCGCTGAGAAAGGATAGCTCCCACAGCAGAATTAGAAGCATCAACTTCTACGATGAAAGGTAGTTCTGGATCTGGATGTACCAGTATTGGTGCAGAAGTGAAGATAGTTTTCAGTTTACTAAAGGCAGCCTGTGCCTCAGGTGACCACAAACAGGACACCCCTTTCTTTGTCAACTGTGTGATTGGAGCAATTACCCTAGAGAAATTCCTTATAAATCTTCTGTAAAAGTTGGCAAATCCAACAAATCGCTGTATCTCTTTAACATTCTTAGGGGCGGGCCAATCCACCACAGCTTTGATCTTATCGGGATCCATGCTTACCCCTTCAGAAGAGATTATGTATCCCAAGAACTGGATCTGAGTTTGTTCAAACTCGCATTTCTCTAATTTTATGTAAAGTTGATTTAGCCTTAATCTCTCGAAAACAATACAGACATGCTTGCGGTGTTCTTCCAAAGTATCAGAGAAAATGAGAATGTCATCCAAATATGCTATTACAAACTGATTAAGCAAATCTCGAAAAGCATCATTAATAAAATGTTGAAAAGTTGCAGGAGCATTGCAAAGCCCAAAGGGCATGACCAAAGACTCAAAATATCCATATCTGGTTCTGAAAGCAGTTTTCCATTCATCACCGGAACGAATGCAGACAAGGTTGTATGCCCCCTGTAAATCTAATTTGGTAAAGAGCTTGGCAGAGCGGAGTCTCTCAAGCATTTCTGGAATCAGTGGGAGTGGATAGCGATTCTTAATTGTGATCTTATTTAAATCTCTGTAGTCAATACACGGACGCAGGGTGGAGTCCTTTTTTGTCACAAAGAATAAGGCTGCGCCAGCAGGAGAGGTTGAGTGTCTGATAAAACCCTTCTCAAGATTCTCATTAATCCACTCCCTGAGCACTTTCAGTTCAGGTTCTGATAAAGAATAAAGGCGACCAAATGGTATTTCTGCCCCTGGAAGCAATTCAATGGGACAACCATAAGAGCGATGAGGAGGCAGCTGATCTGCGTTCTTTTTATCACAAACGTCCCGAAACTCAAGATATTGTGGAGGTAGCTTGTCGTATGACTGGATAGTTGCCAAAACTGCTCGTAAATCTTGGGTTGGTGGAGGGCTTATTTGATAAGATTCTTTGCAATGTTTCTTGCAATGGTCAGATATAAAGCTTAAAGAACGTGTCTCCCAGTTGATGGAGGGATTATGGATAGAGAACCAAGGAATGCCCAGGATAATAGGGAACTTGGGTGATGTAATCAGCTCAAAGCTGATAGTCTCCTGATGGTCAGTTTCAATTAGGAGTTTAAGTGGGATTGTCTCGTGGGTAACAGGGCCTGAAGTCAAAGGTGAGCCATCCACAGTTTCCATATCAACTGGGGCAAGTTTATTTCTTATTTGAATGTTATTACTTTGGGCAAATACGATGTCGATGAAGTTTCCCCCAGCCCCTGAGTCCAGCATAGCAGAGCAAGGTATTTCATTGCTTTCAACAATAAGCTTTATAGGGATGACAAAATGAGTTGATAAAGAATTAACTTTATTTGCTTCCTGAATCAAAGGAGAGATGGACTGAGAAATTGAGTTTATTTGTTCAGATACTGTAACATCCATTGCTGCAATTTTTCTTTTAAATTTATTGGGACAATTAACTGCGTAATGTCCAGAGTCTCCACAATAAAGACATACGTTTTCTGAACGTCGTCTTTCTTTCTCCTGAGTAGTAATAGATCTTTTACTAGCATCCACCTGCATAGGTTCAGGAGTGTCAGAATCAGGAAAAAACTCTTGGACCCTTAGGAGGATACTGAGTAGTAGAAAAACGCATGCCACCATTACTGCCTAGGATTCCCAGTCTCTCCTTTCTCCTTTCAGTAAGTCTCTGATCAATTCGAATACATAATTTAATAAAAGCTTCAAGGTCATCAGGACTTTCTACTCTGGCAAGCTCATCTTTTACTTGTTCCGAGAGTCCTTGACGGAACTGACTCTTCTGTGCTGCTGGATTCCAATTGGTATCTGAGATCCAACGTCGGAATTCAGTTGTGTACTCTGCAACAGAGCGTCTTCCCTGCTGTAAATTATGCAATTTTGCTTCAGCAGTAGCACAGCGGTTAGGAACAACGAAAACTTGGTTCATCGCAGTCACAAAAGAATCAAAATTATCCAGGATGACATCATCTTTCTCCACATAAGGGGAGGCCCAGGCTAAGGCTTCCTCAGTCAGGAGGTTGATAATAAACAGCACCTTTTTCCTGTCAGAAGTGAATGCAGCAGGTTGCATCTGAAAGTATATACGACATTGATTAAGGAATCCTCTATAATGGCGGCGGTCTCCGCTAAACTTGAGTGGTAGGGGCATTCGTGCATTAGTTTCTATGGCAGCAGTATCTCGGGCATGAAAATCCTGCAATTGTTTGTGTAGATCAAGGATTTCCTCTTGTAGACCTTTCACTTCAATTTGTAACTCAGAAAATTTTTCCTGGTAGTCAACACCAAATGCCTGTAACTCAGCGATTTGAACCCTGAGAGGAGCCACGGCAGCTGCTACAACGGCCTCCATGTTTTTGGCCAGAATATTCTGTCACGATCTGGAGTCAGGCTCAGAGACCAGTAGCTATAGCAGCAGAGCAGATATTCACACAGGTCACCCTGGCTGATGGCACGGGTTCACCTGAGGTGCGGGGTCTAAGCACTAACCGGTATTCACCAGAGCTCCCAAAGGTGGAGATGGGCTTGGCTGCGTGTTAGTGCCAGGTCGCAGTCCTCAGGATAGCCCCACCAGGAGGTGAGCAAGCCGGGGGTCTGGTAGCAGATATAGCAGGTAGAGATCAGCAGAAGCGTAGTTGAGAAACAAGCCAAAAGTCGGTAACCAATAGTTGCAGGTTGGGATTCAGCAGAAGCGTAGTCCAGGAGCAAGCCAAATGTCGGTAACGAAAGGTAGCGAGGATACGGTCGGCAGCAGGAGAGATAGAAGCAAGATATTGGCTGGTAAAGGCACAATATTCTGGCAAGGAGGAAGTGCAGAGACATGGCTTATATCAGGAAGTTCATGGGAGGAGCAAAGGGTTCAAGGTTCAAGGCAAACAAGATTCAAGACAAGATCACTAAAGGAATTGTCCAAGGAGCTGTCCAAGGAGCTGTCCAAGGAGCTGTCCAGCATTCCAGGTGGCTCAGCAAGCAGAGTCACTGCCAGACACACCAGAGGTCCCAGGTTCAAGCCCAGGTCCTAACATAGGGCCTGGGGTGGAGCCATGCCTAGAGGAGAGGTTATAAAAACCACCAGGTGAAAGTGGCTGGCCTCTTAGTCTGAACACATGAGGGGAGGTAAGCAAACACAGGAAGATCACTGCATAACCATGACACCCTTCCAGTTAACATCCTGCCCCTGGAAGTGGACCATCTACGATCCAATTTTCCCTACAACTGGAAATCTACCTCCCTGAGACACCTGGGGATAAACATCACCCCAACTTTCACCTCCCTATACCAAGCAAACTACCCACCCCTTTACAGAGATATTAGGCAGCTAATCTCACAATGGCAGAAACACCAAATTTCTCTCCTTGGTAGAATAGCCTCTGTGAAAATGACAATTCTCCTGAAGCTCCTCTACCTCTTCCAGACCCTCCCCATCCCCATACCTTCCTCACACCTGAAAAGACTACAAACAGACCTGCTTCAATTCACGTGGAACTACAAACACCACAGAATACCTCGATCTGTCATGACTGCCTCCCGATCAGATGAGGGTTTAGCGTTCCCTGATCTAGTTAAGTACTACCAAGTGACCCAACTCCGTGCGGTTGCTTCCTAGTTTACCCAAAGATCTTATAACTGCTGGACGGAAATCGAGAAGTTATGGTTGGCCCCGACTTACCCTAACAGTATGCTCTGGAGTGCGGTGACATTGATCCCCCAGTCGCGATTACTGGGATCCATGTCCCACCTGCAACGCCTCTGGCATAAGTGTTTGGCTTGACCTCGGATAAATCGCTCCTGACCTCCTTTATATGCAACCCCCGGGTGCCAGATAGCTTATCCCATCAGATGTCACACCCCTGGTCTTCCCGAAACCTCTTTCACCTGGCGGCCCTGGAGGACCCCAGATCAAGGAGACTACTGCCCTACGTTGACCTCCAATCCAAATTCGACCTCCCCCGTCAGGGATTCTACAGTTATTTGCAAATCTGTCACTTTGCCCAGACCATCTCCTCCGACCTACGCTTCTCTCCGCCTACCTCATTTGAAAACGTTATTCTAGCAGGCACAGCCCAGAGAGGGATGATCTCTGATATTTACAAAATAATTAATGCATTCCCTATGGGTTCTAAAGGCAAACATGCATACATGCTCAAATGGGAGGAGGCGCTGGGTGAGGTGTTCACGGAGGAGCAATGGCGGGTGATATGGTCACAGCAGGCATCCAAAAGCTCCATATGTACACTCTACCAGGAAAATGCATACAAAATCTTATACTTTTGGTACATGACCCCGGACGTTCTTCACGCCATCTACCCTTCCACACCTGATAGATGCTGGCGATGCCTGGAGCACAAGGGCACCCTCCTACACATTTTTTGGCAGTGCCCCCGTATAGTCCCCTTTTGGAAAGCGGTCCAACGCCTCTTGACCAGTATCCTGGACCGACAGACGGATTTGACCCCCAAAACCTTTTTGCTTGGTGTTCCCTTTCCCAAACTGTCAAAATCCCTACAAAAACTATCCCGACACATCCTGACAGCCGCGTGGTGTCTTGTTGCCCTTCATTGTAAAAAGACACAACCTCCTACCCCAAGTGCACTACACGCCAGAATCAGAGACGTGGAGCTAATGGAAAAGATGACCGCCAGGATGCAGGACCGGTTGGAGGCGCATGATGTGGTATGGAACCCCTGGAACCTCTGGGAAGACCGGACCTGATCAGACACGCTGAATATTTATGGTGACTACCCACCCCTACTTCTTCTTCCCCCCTCTTTTCTTCTCTTTCACTCCCTTTCGGTATCCCCCTCTCTTTCCCGTTTCTCGCTCTTTATCTCTTCTCTCTTTTCTTTCACGCTCTCCCAGGAGAGTATACTTGATAATGTTTTGTACAAGTATATAGTACCGTAAGTTGATACCTGCTGCCTCAGCATGAAACCTTTCACTGGAAACAGAGATCTGAGGATCAGTTTATTGTTGGTTGATCTTTACTTTTTGTATTCTCTCAATGAAGATCCTAACGCTTGCGGATAGAACTACTTGGCCTGGTTTGTACCTCCTCCAGGTGGCTATACTCCACAGGCCGATAAGCATTGATTATTTGTTAATTCTTCATTTCTGGTTATGCCAATGTTGCAATGAAGTACATGACATGTAATGCTTTGTACTAAACGAATAAAAAGTTATTTGACAAAAAAAAATATGGAGTATACATGGGCAGGGCAAAGGGGATGGAGTCAGGGGTGAAGCCAATGAGGGGTCGCAAATTGAGGTTTCGCCTAGGGTGTCAAAAATCATTGCACCAGCCCTGTGTGAAAACCATGGCCACTGTACAGCTCGCATTTGTCTGCTTTAATGGGCTACTATCAGTGTAAAATACAGTTCTTAACCATAACCGCTTCCCAACCGCCTCATGCAGATATACTGCGGCAGAATGGCACATACAGGCACATTAAAGTACCTGTATGTTGCCCTTTAAGAGGCGGCTTGCGCCTGCCGGGAGCTCCGTGACCCCATGTCCACGGGCATACCCGCGATCATCTCACAGTGAGGAAGAACGTGGAGATGCTAGTGTAAACAAGCATTTCCCCATTCTGCCTAGTGACACTGTCACTGATCAGCGCTCCCTGTAATCGGGAGTGGTGATCAGTGACATGTCACACACAGCCCCTCCCCCCACAGTTAGAATCACTCCCTAGGACAAACTTAACCCCTACAATGCCACCTAGTGGTTAACCCCTTCACTACCAGTGACATTTTTACAGTCATCAATGCAATTTTTTTAGCATTGATCGCTGTATTAATGCCAATGGTCCCAAAAATGTGTCCGCCATAATGTCACAATCATGATAAAAATCTCTGATTGCCGCCATTACTAGTAAAAAAAAAAAAAAATATCAATAAAAATGCCATAAAACTATCCCCTATTTTGTAGACACTATAACTGTTGTGCAAACCAGTCAATAAACGCTTATTGTGATTTTTTTACCAAAAATATGTAGAAGACTACATATCAGCCTAAACTGAGGAAAAAAATGTTTTTTTTTATATTTTTTGGGGATATTTATTATAGCAAAAAGTAAAAAATTTCGTTTTTTTCAAAATTGACGCTTTTTTGTTTATAGCGCAAAAAATAAAAACCGCAGAGGTGATCAAATACCACCAAAAGAAAGCTATATTTGTGGGAAAAAAAGGACGTCAATTTGGTTTGGGAGCCACGTCGCACGACCGCGCAATTGTCAGTTAAAATTACACAGTGCCAAAACGCAAAAGGTTCTCTGGGTAAATGTACAATTCAACGTGTTTTGTTATATCTGTTTCATTAGTGCAAGAATACCTGTTGATCATGTCTGAAATGAAAGCAGTTATAAACCAAGGAAAAAAAAAACACTGTGATCCAGAGTTACAATGTGCTAGTATGCATCGCAGATATTGGCTACAATACAAGATCCTACATTGTGGAGGTCCAGCACTCCACCTTTCTCAGCAAACCCCAATCCTGCTGCCATTTATGGACAAGAAGGACTGGACTTCTCCCTCAGTACCTGACACATAATTCACTTTCCCTCAGTATGCACTAACTTATTGTTAGTTGTATGGAGAATAGTCAGTGGTGATTGTAAAGGCAAAAAGTTTTTCATCTTAATGCATTCTATGCATTAAGATAAAAAGCCTTCTTTGTGCAGCAGCCCCCTTCAGCCCCCCTAACACTTACCTGAGCCCCATCTAGATCCAGCAATGTTCCAGGCTGATCGGGACTCCCCTTCTCATTGGCTGAGACAGCAGTATGACGCCATGGGCTCCTGCTGCTGTCAATCAAAGTCAGTCATGCAATGAGGAGAAAAAGGGGGCAGGGCCGGGTCACAGCTCCATGTCTAAATGGACACAGGGAGCTACGGCTTGGCTCGGGTGCCCCCATAGCAAGCTGTTTACTGTGCGGGGGCACTCAACAGGAGATAGAGGCCATGAGCCCTGACAAGGGACCCGAGAAGTGGAGGACATGGGCTGCTCTGTGCAAAACCACTGCACAGAGCAGGTAAGTATGACATGTTTGTTATTTTTAACTAATAAAAAACAAGACTTTAGTATCACTTTAAAACCATTAAAAGAGTCAAGGATTATACCCTGAAGTGAAATGTCAGCTCAGGTGTGGTCCATTATGTCAGTGCCTTAGCGGTTCCTAAATCCTCATATACATGAAAACACAGATTGACAGCACCTTCTAATGCCATGTACACACGACCGGACTTTCCGGCGGACTAGGTTCAATGGTCTTCCCGACGGACTTTCAGCAGAGTTCCGAATGAATGGACTTGGCCACACACAAACCGACTAAGTTCGTTCGAAAGTCCGTTCATTTTGAACGTGATGACGTAAATGGGACTAAACAAGGAAGTTCAATAGCTAATACCCAATAGCTGCCCTTGCGTCATATTTGGTCCATCAGACTAGCACACAGATCAAGGGTTTCCCGATTTTTAGTCCGTCGGAATGATGTCCGTCAGATAGATTTGGAACATGTTCTATTTCTAGGTCCGTTTGATTTTTTTTCCGAAAACGATCGAACTAGCCCACACATGATCGGATTGTCCGAAGGACTGATCCTCGTCTGACGGAAAGTCCGGTCGTGTGTACACGGCATAAGCCTCACAATTGGCCAATAATGAGGTTCAATAACCAGGAGAGGGTTTCCAGAGTAGCTGGGCATTGGGGGCACTAGGGGCTGTGAATCAAATAATGACCCTGATGAACAGGTGCCCAGAGAGGCTTGCTATAGGTCACCAGCATGAATTAGGCTCTTCATTTCTATCTCAGGTCTGCTGTAAAGTAATACTAAGAAAAGCAATTAATAAAAAGTAATTATAAAACAAGATTAATATTTGTGTCAAATTCAATATACCAACACTACTTGGCATAAAAATACTGTTTTCTCATAACTCTTCAATGCAGACAAGTTTAACTTTCATAGTTATTATAAGCATCACTAATACAAGCTATGCTTTATGATTATATATATATATTTCTATATTTTGAAAATCATAAATATGTATAGTTCATGTATGTATTTTAGATCTCTTAACCACATATATAACTAGTCTGTGTGTACTGAGAACATATTGCCATGTTTGTCAAACAGCCATGGACTCAGTTTGTGTTTACAGGTGGTAAAGTTGGTTTCCAACACCACATGAGAGATTTTTTTTTCTGTCTGTGGGTTGCTGTTTTTGCAATCTGTTCATGATGCCTAGCATTTAGAATTCATGGAATGTTACCAAAGCTTTTTTAACTAAAAAAAAAAAAAAAAAAAAAAACTATTAGGTGCAAAGTGGTACCTTTTGGAAATATGAAACTATAAAAATACCCTAGAAAATATGAAATCATTACATAGAGGCTGTCCTTCATAAATAAATACATAAATTATCGGTCAGGCAGTAGAACAGACATGTTTACTTGTTTGCTTATTTAGAAGAAAAAAAAAAAACATTCTTTGAAGTAACCTATAATGGTAGTACAGAAAGTAAATGTCAATTACAAAGGTATCGGTAGCAAACTTTATGGCACAGAGTAATGAAAACTGTGATCATTATTTATCTTTTCCTTCAAGTACGTTACTATTACATATGGAAACTTAAAAGAAACATTATTACTGCAATGAAAACAAAAAAATAAACACTAACTTTAGAAAAGGATTTTTAAATTAAACCCGTCTCTACCCTAATGATTCTGTGCAATAGCGATGAGCTAAACATACCGAGGTTTGGTTCGTCAAATGTTATCAAAGTTTGAATCTACAATCTGCACCCTATTGAAATCAATGGGAGCAAAATATTTGTTTTCAGTAATGCAAATTTTATAGTAAATTCAAGGTATTGAGAAAGAAAGGGCATGCATGGGAGGCTGGGCATATTTACCACAGAAAAGAAAAATTGTAAGATCGTTCAACGGGGAGAAGCCATTTTGGAACAGCTGAAGAAAACATAAGAAAAAATACATACCGTAATTCTCTTAAATACAGGAAAATGTCTAAACATTTACTTTACTTTTGCATAACTGCTTGGGTTACATGCAGCAGAAGCAGCAATGTAGTAGTTTTTGCCAAAACAATGAGTTTTTGTGTAGCAATAATAACTGAGCACTGGAAGCATCAGAGGCAATACAGAAAAAACAAAACAAATCAAGTTATAAACATTTAAAAAAATAAAACGTGATGCACTGCTGATGAGGACTGAAAATATTTTTTAAAAAGCATCGCTCACACAGCCTCCGCCACTACTACGTTTACCAACAAGGGGGGTCAGAAACATCTTGTCCATGAATATTCTTTTCTATTCTATCCAAATTTCAGAAGATGGTTATATTCTTTCTATTTTAGTGTATTATTTTTGATTCTTTTCTTTTCTATTCTATTTCATTCTATTTTGTTCTTGTATTTACTATTCTCTTTTGTTCTGTTTTACGCTATTATATTTTATTCTTTTATTTTCTATTATATTCTTTTATATTTTATTCTATTTGAATTCGAAAACTATTTGAATTCGAAAACTATTTGAATTTGAAAACTATTCAAATTTGAAAACTTTTTGAATGCAAAAACTATTCAAATTCGAAACCTATTTGACTCAATTTGAATTCCGAAAATTCTTATCGATTCAAAATGAATTCTCAAAACAAAATAAGTTAAATGACTTAAATGACTAACTAAACAAATTTATGTAAATAACAAATCAAAATGAAACAAAACAAAACTAAACAGTTTTTTTTTTTCATTCTGCACATGTCTAGTAGGCTGTTAATAAGATATATCGCCCCTGACCATACTTGCTGGAACATATGTCTGTGGTCATGTGGCTCTTGCTGCTGACCATGTGGTCCCATGATGTGGAAACATTGTATTCTATGTGATCCTTAAGGGCATGGATGGCCTTACAGGCAAATAATAGGTGACCAGGGACAATCGCTGCTGTACAGCACAGTCCTTGAATCACCAAAAGGGGGCAGAATCCATCAATAAAGGGATATGTTGAAAAGTCAGCAATTTGGCCAATCTGGCATTTATGCACTGGGCAATGGGTGGCTGGGGTCTATTTTTGGAACAATAAAATTTGCCTGCATAGTGTTATAGCTGGTGGGGTTGTGTTGGCAGAATTAGAGCAAGATTGCAGTCTATGTTTAACCCTCCTTTGTGTGCCCCCATGTAGACTATCTTACCCACTGCAGAATCCATAGGGCTGATCTCTGACACACCTTGATATACCATCATCACTGTTACTGGAGGCTTCTGCAATGGAATCATGTATACTGGGGCAAAGGTTAAAGGGTGGATATGGAAAGAAGAGGAGTTCCTGTTGACTAGCATTCTGATGCTCTGTTGTGAGAGGTCAAATGTGTCTTCATACACATGGTACCCATATGGCCAGTAATATAGCCAGGCTTGATATGCTAGAGGCACAGACTACAAACAACAATGGTGTGGTCTGCTGCACATGTTCTGAAAAAGACCCACACAGGTGAACTCTGGGGAGACGACCAGGGACAACATTGTCCTACATCATGGAGCTATGTCATCCCTGTGAAATGTCACTGGATGGCATCCTGCCTTGATGGGGTTATGCCCCTCCCTCACTTTCTTCTTCTGCTCTATCGAGCACCCAACTACAGTCAGAGACCAAATCATCAAACTTCCTCCTGATCACTGGAGCCTATCTAGCACTATGATGTAGCTCAGTGTTTCTCATTTCCAGTCATTAGAGGCACCAACAGGTCATGTTTTTAGGATTTCCCTCAAATGAAACGGCTGTGTTAATTACTAAGGCAATAAAATCAAATCATCTGTGCAAAATAATGGAGAGCCTGAAAACATGACAGGTTGGTGTGCCTTGAGGAATGGAATTGAGAAACACTGATGTAGATGCAGGAACATCACTGACAATTGGTTCTCCCTGTCTAGTTCCCCCACCCTCTAGTGGGTAATGCTGTCCTCAAATATTTTAGCAGACCCCGTTGTTAGGGCAGAAGCAGGAGTAGCTGTGAATGAGGAGGCAGAATAGGATGCTTTGGCAGCTGTGGTGGGCTGCAAGCTAGTCTGCCCCTGGGTGACGGAGGAGGATGATGATGTAGGCTTGGCTAGCCACTTCACTAACTCCTCCATGTGCTTAGGCTTTAGAATACATCAAGTGTTTGACAAAAATGGCACCAGGTGAATCTCCATGGCCAAAGCAATTGCCTGTTAACATAGAGGATGCTAATCCCTTCATCAACCCCGTATAGCTGCATTAAAAGCGTCCGCCTCTCCCTGTAGGACTGCCAGAAATTATGTTAATAATGAGGGGCTTATCACCTACTTCTATTGCAGTTATTGGAGGAGCTGTGTGGGGAGAGGGGGAAGTGTTGTTTAGGTGTACTGTAAACTGTGGTGTTTGGGCACACTGTAAACGCCAGTGCTTTGGCAGACTAAAGAACACCTCAAAGAGCTGAAGCCACAACACAACAATAAAAAAAAATGCAGTGATGACTAGGTGGTTATTTAGATGCTGTCTTCATAATATACTTTTTTTAATACTCCTACTTCCAGGTATTCTTGAGGTGGCCCACCTCTTCCTTCCACATAAATGCCCGTAACGGCACATTATTATGATGGTTGACCTTACTGGCCAATAGGAACTTGCAGAAGTTGGGAGAAGGAGAGCTCTCAACACACCTACTTGTTACCTAGTTAAGCAAAAAAAAAAAAACTCTACTCTCCAAAAGATAAGATGCGGTATAAACACCTAAAGCAAGAATTAGGTCACATGTTCCTTGAAGCTTCAACAACGTGCATCTGACAACTTGTAGAAACAACTTGCCAAACTATGCATTATAACAGTAGAAATTACGTTTTCATATTTTTAACGCAGCAAACTACTTTTATTATACATGGCGTCCCCTGCTTCTCTTGCACCACTAAAACTGAAAACCAACGTCAACTAAACATTTGTTTCTCCAAAGATGAGGACAACTTTCTAGAAACACAGACATACAGATCATTGAGAATTATGTTAACTTGTTTTTTAGACTATCCGACAAAAAAATAAATAAAAAATCATCATAACGGAAAAATGGGTTTTGGAGAAGAAAAAAAGCTGTTTCAGATAATAGTGTGTTCTCCTTTTCATGCCATGATGTATTGTATAAAAAGATTTGCTGATGTGAAAGAAAAATTTTTCAGGCAGACGGAATGTCATTGTGGCAGGAGTGAAGCCAATGCTTGGCTGGTTATAAAGGACATATTTTTCCAATGTAGCGTTTCCTAGCTCAGCTGTATGTGTAACTACTGTTCAGTCACTCTTTTAAAAATTCAGCAGTATTCATATCTCAAACAAAATAAATACCAATCCATTTTTTTTATTATTTTGCCTGAATAGCACCCTCCTAAATCTAGCCTGTCAGGGAGTCTCAATGATCATTCCTCAAGAAGAAATGTTTTAGGTTTTTGGGACTCTAGACAGTGAAAGGAAAAATATATGAACAGGTAATGCAAAAGAATAATCAGGACATATTGAGATTGTATGTCTATTATTAATCAAGAAATAATTATTGTGTGTAAAAAAAAGTAAATACATTTGTACTAGGTGATGATAACAAAATAACAACTTACACAATTAATTATACAGAAGCAGCACACACTGTGTCTGAATACAAAACAATAGAACAGCCTTTCTCAATCTTTTCAACACAGAGGAACCCTTGAAATAGTTCTCCAGTCTTGGGGAACCCCTGCTAAAAATTAGAAATCTACAACTCATGATACATTAGTGTGATGGTCAGTGGGAAGAATGGTCCTTAGCCCTTGTACACACGGTCGGACATTCTGACCACCGAATCCGTTGGATTTTGTCCGAAACTGTTGCATACACACGGTCGCAAAAAGTTGTTGGAAAATCCGATTGTACATAACGTGATGACGTTATTTCATTACGACGGGACTACTTTCAGGCTAGTAGCCAATAGCTTTGGTCTAGGAATTTGATCTGAGCATGCGTGGCACTTTGTCCGTCGGAGTAGGCTACACATGATTGGAGTATGTCCTATCGGAGCATTTTGTCGGAAAATTTTACGGACAAGTTGGAAAACTTGGTCAGTTGGATACTCCAACGGAAACAGTCCAATGGAGACCACACACAGTTGGTTTATCCGACAAAGCGGTCCGATATGACACATTCCGTCTGAATCTCCGACCGTGTGTACAAGGGCTAACACTTGTGGTCATTGGGAAGAATTACCTCCTTACAGATAGCTAAAAGGATCAATGGTGTTGGTGGTGGCCCAATGCTGAAGGGACCCCTAGCAACCTCTGGAGGAACCCTGTTTGAGAATCACTGCAATAGAAGAATATATATACATGCTGTAAAACCTGTTGTGTTTAAATATATATGAACCATCAAAAGTGCAATAAACAACCAAAATACTCTATGGCTCTAAATAAATATATAAATAAAAATTGATCTATTGATAAATATAATGAATCAATAGATGTATATTGGTGAACAAATTAGTGAATAAAAATGCATTCATGTACAATAGTGTCTCACAATATAAGCAAATATAATAATATCATGAAAAAAACTCCATCCACAAAGTCCATCCACAAAAGAATACACACTGATTGGAAATCGTACATAATTACTCCTGTGTTCCAGTAACAAACACAGCCGCTTACCAGAGATTTCAGATCACTAACATAAAGGTCATAAATGCATGAGGACTATCCAAGGTAACAGTCAGAAAAACGCCCCAGGCAGACATCACAACTCCTCAAAACATCATAAGTGGATCATGGAAAGAGGAAAAGGACAGCCCATAGTCAAATACCGTCAAACTGTTGTATTATATATATTATAAAATGTCAGCAACTCACACTCTCTTTTCTGTTTAACCTCCCTGGCAGTATGATTATTTCAGATTTGAGGTGCTGAAAGTGGTACAATTATTTTGCATGAATATTTGGAGTTTTATATTGTAGGTCTGTAATTCTTAGGAATAACTCACTTAAATCTGTCCAAACCAGAGTCTAATAAACATCCTGGGTATGATAAAGTTTGAAAAATGAAATCATAAATTATAATATAATAAATAATAATAAATAATTATACCAAATAATAATATAACAATAATAAAAATTATTCAATAATGTAATCAAATCAAAAACACTGAAATTTGCTCAGTTGCAGAATTGTCACTGTCATTACTTGTCAGTATTTGATGACGGATCTCCCCACAAATCGCTATCGCTCAATTCTGTGGAGTGATTCCAATTTATTATCGCTGTTTTATAGCTGGTCTAAAACCATTTTTGATGTAAAGGGACAGTTTTGGTTGCTATGGACAATCTCCAGTTTCCACGAAAAAAGAATAGTAGTTATAATATAAAACTGCATGCAGGACACTGGACAGACCACTAGGGACAAAGGGGATGTGAAATAATTACATGCAGCAATGTAATCTGTAAGATTACATTATACTGTATGTAATGTGTGTGTTTTACTTTTTAAATTTGGTGCCATTCTCCGTTCCTGTGCGTCATAACGCTTGCAGGGAACCGAGCTCGGCGATGTGATAGATCGAGCAGAGGATGGCTCTCTCGTACAGCGCGGGGACATCGCTGGATCCATGGGACAAAGTAAGTAAGCTCTTCCTGGATCCAGCGATGGGTCCCGAGTCTGGCTCAGGGTTACCGCTAATGGTACAAAATTTTCACCCCGAGTCAGACTTGGGAATACCGCCAGGGGGGTTAAAGTAGTTGAATACCACCATTGACTGGTTCCAACATCTTTCATATCTTGCAATTGCGATTCTTGCAGCCAGTATCATATAAGAGATTCGTCTTTTAGCTTTTTTTTTTTGGCATGTCAGCATCTAGTCTCTGGAAAAGAGCAATTTCTGGTGATCTGGGAACAATTACTCCCATGATCGACCAAATTAAATTGAATATTTTAATCCAGAACCTGGTATATGGTATATGGTATATGGTATATGGTATATGGTGCTCACCTGGCCACAACATCGGAGACAATCAGGAGTTGCCTGTGGGTGCATTTTCCCAACACTAGAAAACACCAGATGCCATTGTTATAGTGTTTTGTAATTGAATTCAATTAAATTTGTATTAATAGATACTTTGGATAAGTAGTTAGCTACAGTATTCCCTGCCAGTCCGAAATGTCTAAGGGAATGCTTAGATCTTTTTCTCATTGTTGCATCAATTAGCTCTTTTTTAATTGCAAATGTTGAGTCAAATGTTCCACAATTTTTGAAGCATGTGGCAGGAAACAACACCATTTGCAAACATACTGCTTCTAGCTATTACACATAGTAGAATTTCTTCCATTGAATAAATAAGTGCAGCGCTAAGGTTGCAAAAAGCAAATTTGCATAAATAAATGATATAAATGTGACTTAAACATAAATATATTAAATAAACAGAGATTCATACATGATGAAATGTGAATCAAACCAAGAAAAGTGAAATTTCTGAAAAAAATGCAGGTATGGTGAATAATGTGCTAGTATGTTGACTATACCATAATTAAGGTAAGAGATAAAAATTAGGGTGTTAATATTGAACAGAAACACATCAAATAAATAAGGATTAACACATAATGATTGTGAGTCCAAACTCAGAAAAAAATTATAGTAATTTCTAAAAAATGTGCTAGTATAATAACTGCACAATAAACAAAGTCCAAAAAAACGAACATAGTGAATTATAAAGTCCAAAGAAATCCAATTAGATGTGCAGTCCCTAGAAAAGAAACATAAGGAAAAAATGCTGGTGTGGTGAAAAAATGTGCTAGTATGGTGACTAGATAGAAATTGAGGTGTTAATATTGAACAGAAACACATCAAATAAACAAGAATCACCACATAATGAATGTGAGTCCAAATTCAGAAAGAAATTTGAGTAATTTCTGAAAAATGTGCTAGTATGAAACACGGGGGGGGGGCTTACCAGATCTTATTGACTTGGTGGGGCTTACACCTCCCAAGTCTGCAGAGCTTATTAGCTTGAACACATCTGTTGGAAACAACTAGTCCTAGATCTGTATCAATCAATGGCCCTTGAACTGTCACTGAATAGGGACATAGCCTCCCTGGCGGTATTTCCGAGTCTGGCTCGGAGTGAGATTTAATTACCATAAGCGGTATTCCCGAGCCAGACTCGGGATCCCATCGCAGGATCCATGGAGGGGGTTACTTACCTTGTTCCCTGGATCCAGCGATGTCCCCCCACTGTGATTTGCGAGCCGCCGTGTCTTGCTCGATCTATGACACCGCAGAGCTCCGTTCCCTGCGAGCGTTGCGACGCACGGGGACGGAGTTCGGCGCCAAATTCAAAAAGTAAAAAACAGCATAGATACAGTATACTGTAATCTTACAGATTACAGTACTGTATGTAATAATTACAGATCCCCTTTGTCCCTAGTGGTTTGTCCAGTGTCCTGCATGCACTTTTATATTATAAATACTGTTCTTTATGCCTGGAAACTGGAGATTGTCCATAGCAACCAAAAAATGTCCCTTTTCATAAAAAGTGGTGATAGACCAGCTAGAAAACAGTGATAATAAATTAGAATCACTCGCAGAATTGAGCGATAGTGATTTGTGGGGAAATTCATCATCAAACACTAAAAGTAATGACAGCGACAATTCTGCAACTGAGCACATTTCAGTGTTTTTGATTACATTATTGAATAATTTTTATTATTATTATATTATTATTTGTTATAATTATTTATAGCTATTTATTTTATTATATTTATATAATATATATATAAATATATATATATATATCTATATTAGACTCTTGTTTGGATGGATTTAAGTGAATTATTTCTAAGAATTACAGGCCTACAATATAAAATGGCAAATTTCCATGCAAAATAATGGTACCGCTTTCAGCACCTAAAATCTGAAATAATCATACAGCCAGGGAGGTTAAAGGCTCAAATCATCCTGAGGAAGGTGAAAGGTAAATGCCAGGAGGGATATATCATGCAATTAAAGATGGGCTAACGTAGTCCGTATACTGTATATAAAAGGCAATTTATTAAATATACAATAAAATACTCACATTTGGAAGAGTAGAAGAAAGCACTGTATACCGTATAAAAAAGGCAATTTATTAAAAATAGAATAAAATACTCACATGGAAGAGTAGAACGCGTTTCGACTCCACGGTCGTCGTCCTTCCAGAAACAATTTTTCTGAATAAAAAAACCCCCCAAAAAAACAGCCACAGCTGACAGTAACAAAAATATGAGCTCTAATCTTCAATTTGAAGCTACTGCTCCATCTTATAGGTAATTATTTTAGGCTGGAATAATCAGCATTATGAAATGATGAGCTCTACATCTGTAGTATTAATTGTTTACTGTAGTAACCTATAGCAACATATCAGAAATAATCCTTAATGGATAGTGAACTCTGGCTGCTGTTTGTAACTGCACTCTTCATTGCATAAGGGCAGATGTGTGTTTACTGGGAACTATTATCTTGAGTGGAGGACTCCTTTAAAATATAAAGCTTTCATTCTGTTACACTTTGAAAAAAAAAAAAAACAACAATCATTACCTTGCCTTCCTTACTTAATTTCATGCTACATAAAAGAATCCAACCCACAAAAATGGCTAATTATTATCTCACAAATTACTATCATTCAGTGCTGTTTTGTACAGATCCTAAATAATGACAGCAATTTATTATCATTAAGAATTCTAGTACTAATTTAAAGTACAGGTTGTGAAGCAGCCTAAAAACAAGGCACAGTTTAAAATTAATATTAATTAATATAGCAGTTTGTCTTGTAGTTTGAACAACGGTAACAGCAACACTGTCTGGTAAATAGTCTTAAGTAATTGCAAAGTTAAAAATGTAATTATTCTGTTTGACACTTATTATAATGTAAATTAATTACAATATATCAAATAAACCACAGATAAAAGTTAGTTGGGAATACCATACCATTTATATTCAGATACCCTGAAATTCATCTTTAATCATTCTTTTTTTGTTTGTTTGTTTTGTTTTTTCTTGTTCATTGAAGAAAAATACAACAAACAGGTAAGAGGCAAACAGAAAAAAGGCCAAGGGATGCGTGAAAAAGTTAAAACAAGGGCCCATGCAGGGGCTAAAGTAACATGATTCAAAGACATGAAGATTCATCCTGAATTATTCTTATGGAAGGTCCATGTACAAAAAAAAAAAATTTCCAAGAATTTATGTTAAATGTTTGTGTACAGTATAAACTAAATGTGAAAGCAAACGGTAGCACAACTTGATTCCAAACGGCAATCATGTTTCATGGGAATACAGATTGCACTTTCCCCCTTTGATTATAATCTAGATTAACTTTACCAAATAAATAAGACATCATTGAGTGGCAAAATTATGGGCGCGGCACGTTTATTGGTTTTAGATCAAATTTTCAATAAATTCATATAAATATAATATTTATTAATAAATCTCCTTAAACTTTGTTAATCCGCAAAATATAACTTTGCTCAGTCATAAAATGACTCAGTACGACAGTACAAAGCTCATAAATCATAAATACCAGTCCCCCCTTTCCATAAAAGGGTGACAAACCACAAAAACGTGCCTTGTGACAAGGGAGGGAGGTTCGAGAGCTCGTTCAGCTGTGATAGACCCACTGGTGGTTACCTCAGAGAGGGGTGCTATTTATAATAAGCCCCGCTTCAGGATGTTTCAATGCATCATGTGACCTTTTGGGAATTTCCCAGACATCACATGATGAATATCCTAGTCTCCTGAATCCCGTTTCCTGCCTATTTCTATTTTGGCATATTTAAAGTCATATTATCCTAAAAATGATGTGAATTATTATTATTATTTTTTATTATAAAAGGGAGGGGCAACCGCATGCCCATGTTGTTGTGCCCATATGCTTGTGCCCTCCTTCTCATTCTAGGCAGACAGATTTTTTTTGTTCTTTGGATTCATTTCTCTTAACTATCTTAGGGAAGTGTACATAGGTATATAGGTGTATACAAGGAAGTATCTCCCATGTTAAAATTATTCTGCCGCCTATGAAAATATGCATGGAATTGCAATAATGTATTAATTAAAGTAGTATATTTTTTCCAAGCCTGTCTGTGTCTGGATTAATTTTACAATGTAATACTACATGAAGTCTGGGTATTATGAGAGATCTTCTTTAATGCCGCGTACACACGACCAGACTTTTTGACGGACAAGGTCCGACAGAACGAATTCGCCAGACAATTCGATCGTGTGTGGGCTTTGCTGTCTAAAAATCAGACGGACTTTAGATTTAAACATGTTTCAAATCTTTCTGACGGACCCGAGTCCGGTCGAAAAATCAGTTCGTCAGCATGCTAGTCTGATGGACGAAAACCACCGCTACGGCAGCTATTGGCTACTTGCTATGAACTTCCTTATTCTAGTCCGGTCATACGTCATCACATTTGAATCCATCGGACATTGGTGTACTTGTATGTGGCCAAGTCTGTTAGTTCGGAAAGTCCATTGGAACTCTGCCAAAAGTCCGTCGGGAAGACCGTCGGACCTAATCCGGCGAAAAGTCTGGTCATGTGTACGCGGCATAACAATTCCCTATCTTCTGACAATTGCAGCCCCAGTAAGGTATTCAGTTCTCTATTGTTAAACCCCCATTCCAGGCAAAATATGAAGTGTGGGGGGGGTTAAAAAGAGTGTATCTCTTAAAGTTTATGTTCGCTTTTGCAGTCAAATTAGAGAAAACCCGACTATATGGGCTAGTTTAAACTTGTTAGAGGGCGTTAAAAACCCTTCGTTAAGCCACATTTTAGCACCCTCCAACCTCTCCCGCTTAACCCCCCTGGCGGTGTTCCCGAGTCTGACTCGGGGTGGATTTTTCATACCAAAAGCGGTATCCCCGAGCCAGACTCGGGACTGCATCGCTGGATCCAGGAGGAGGTTTACTTACCTTCTCCCTCGGATCCAGCGTTGTCTCCCCGCTGTACGAGCGAGCCGTGTCTCGCTCGATGCATTACATCGCCGATCTCCGTGCCCTGCGAGCGTTGCGACGCACGGGCACGGAGATCGGCGCCAAATTCAAAAAGTGAAACAAACAGTAAACATACAGTATAATGTAATCTTACAGATTACATTGCTGTATGGAAATATTTCACATCCCCGTTGTCCCTAGTGGTCTGCCCAGTGTCCTGCATGCACTTTTATATAATAAAAACTGTTCTTTATGCCTGGAAACTGGAGATTGCCCATAGCAACCAAAACTGTCACTGTACATCAAAAATGATTTTAGACCAGCTAGAAAACAGCGATAATAAATTAGAATCACTCGCAGAATTGAGCGATAGCGATTTGTGGGGAGATCCGTCATCAAATACTGAAAAGTAATGACAGTGACAATTCTGCAACTGAGCAAATTTCAGTGTTTTTGATTTGATTACATTATTGAATAATTTTTATTATTGTTATATTATTATTTGGTACAATTATTTATAATTATTTATTATATTATAATTTATGATTTAATTTTTCAAACTTTATCATACCCGGGATGTCTGCTAGACTCTGGTTTGGACAGATTTAAGGCCGCGTACACACGGGCGGACTGTTCGCCCAACCTTGTTCGGCAAACAGTTTCATCAAACAGTCCGCTCAAAATTTGCATGAGCGGACTTGCCCACACACGAGCGGACTGTTTGACGAACAAGGTTGGGCAAACAGTTCGCTCAACTTTTGAAATGAACGGACTCGCCCACGTAAGGCGGAGGCAAATCCGCCCATTTCGAGCGCGTGTACAGGTAGGCGGGGCCCGCGAAGGAGACGTCGCGGGCTCCGCCGCCTGGAATGGGCTTAAAGGGGAACCCCAACGCCGAAAAAAATCGGCGTGGGGGTTCCCCCCAAGTCCACACCAGACCCTTGTCCGAGCACGCTACCCGGCCGGCCAGGAAAGGGGGGCGAGCGAGCGCGCCCCCCCTCCTGAGCCGTACCAGGCCGCGTGCCCTCAACATGGGGGGTGCCTTGGGGAAGGGGGGGCCGCGCGGCCCCCCCACCCCAAAGCACCTTGTCCCCATGTTGATGAGGACAAGGGCCTCTTCCCGACAACCCTGGCCGTTGGTTGTCGGGGTCTGCGGGCGGGGGGCTTATCGGAATCCGGGAGCCCCCTTTAAGAAGGGGGCCCCGGATACCGGCCTCCCACCCTATGTGAATGAGTATGGGGTACAATGTACCCCTATCCATTCACCTGTGAACTAAAGTACAATAAAAAACACAACACAGAGAAAAAATATTTTATTGCACAGCTCCGGGGGTCTTCCGTCTTCGGGGGTCTTCTCGCCGGACTCCTCCGCTATGTGTGTGTAGCTCTTTTGCTAGCGGAGGAGTCCGGCTTTCTTCCTCCCCGCCGCCGGCCTCTTCTCCCGACTTCGGGGGTCTTGTCCCCCTCTTCGGTTCTTCTGCCGGGCCACCGCGCCTGGTCCGGTGGCCCGGTCTTCTGTCGCCGTCTTCCGTTCTTCTGTCGCCGCCTTCGGTTCTTCTGCCGGGCCACCGCGCCTTCTTGTAGCTCTTTTACAGGCGGTGGCCCGGTCTTCTGTCGCCGCTGTCGTCGCCGCCGCCGCCGCCTTCCGTTCTTGTTCTTCTTCTTGTTCTTCTTCTTCTCCTGGAGATGTTGACTCGACGAGCTCTCCGGCCGGAATGCCAGAGCCGCGCTGTGCGGTCACTTATATAGTGACAATGGGGCGGTGTCACATGGTATATGTCACATGGGTTGGTCACATGGTGACCCCGCCCCCTTACGATGTCATAGTCCCCATGTGACATCAACCCATGTGACCAACCCATGTGACATATACCATGTGACACCGCCCCATTGTCACTATATAAGTGACCGCACAGCGCGGCTCTGGCATTCCGGCCAGAGAGCTCGTCGAGTCAACATCTCCAGGAGAAGAAGAACAAGAAGAAGAACAAGAACGGAAGGCGGCGGCGGCGGCGACGACAGCGGCGACAGAAGACCGGGCCACCGCCTGTAAAAGAGCTACAAGAAGGCGCGGTGGCCCGGCAGAAGAACCGAAGGCGGCGACAGAAGAACGGAAGACGGCGACAGAAGACCGGGCCACCGGACCAGGCGCGGTGGCCCGGCAGAAGAACCGAAGAGGGGGACAAGACCCCCGAAGTCGGGAGAAGAGGCCGGCGGCGGGGAGGAAGAAAGCCGGACTCCTCCGCTAGCAAAAGAGCTACACACACATAGCGGAGGAGTCCGGCGAGAAGACCCCCGAAGACGGAAGACCCCCGGAGCTGTGCAATAAAATATTTTTTCTCTGTGTTGTGTTTTTTATTGTACTTTAGTTCACAGGTGAATGGGTAGGGGTACATTGTACCCCATACTCATTCACATAGGGTGGGAGGCCGGTATCCGGGGCCCCCTTCTTAAAGGGGGCTCCCGGATTCCGATAAGCCCCCCGCCCGCAGACCCCGACAACCAACGGCCAGGGTTGTCGGGAAGAGGCCCTTGTCCTCATCAACATGGGGACAAGGTGCTTTGGGGTGGGGGGGCCGCGCGGCCCCCCCTTCCCCAAGGCACCCCCCATGTTGAGGGCACGCGGCCTGGTACGGCTCAGGAGGGGGGGCGCGCTCGCTCGCCCCCCTTTCCTGGCCGGCCGGGTAGCGTGCTCGGACAAGGGTCTGGTGTGGACTTGGGGGGAACCCCCACGCCGATTTTTTTCGGCGTTGGGGTTCCCCTTTAAGCCCATTCCAGGCGGCGGAGCCCGCGACGTCTCCTTCGCGGGCCCCGCCTACCTGTACACGCGCTCGAAATGGGCGGACTTTCCGAGCGGGAACAGTCCGCTCATTTCGAAAGTACAGCGGACAAGCCCACACACGGGCGGACTGTTCGCTCAAACACAGTTTCAGCGGACAGTTTTTCGGAATTTCCGAAAGACTTTGTCCGTCCAACTGTCCGCTGAAACTGTCCGCTGAAAGCCCACACACGAGCGGACTGTCCGCCCAAACACTGTTCAGCGGACAAGGTTGGGCGAACAGTCCGCCCGTGTGTACGCGGCCTAAGAGAGTTATTCCTAAGAATTGCAGGACTACAATATAAAACGCCAAATTTTCATGCAAAATAATGGTACCGCTTTTAGCACCTAAAATCCGAAATAATCGTACCGCCAGGGAGGTTAAGCTACAAATGCGTCATACATGGGGTGTTCATATGCTGTGGTTGTGATGCTTCATTTTGCCCCTGCTACTACTAAGTGCTACTGAAGCACTTCTATTATTTGGATCACTGTATCACAGTGGTGATTGCATATACTGATCAGATTTTAATTTACACTAGTTGTGAACTATCATATTTGTTGCCAATTATAATTGTATTAGATGTGTATAGTACTTTAAAAAAATATATTTTGGTGTTGATATTTAGTACAAGAGACTTACTTTTGTTACACTGCATTGTTTTCTATTTATTTATAGTGCAAAGTGGTCAGCTTATGTGCTCGACTGAGCAGGAGACCGCAACAACCCACCAGGTGCGCTGGATTGGGATGGTATCAAAAGCCTCAGCATGGAGCCACATAGCTAACAGGCCATCTTGCTGAAGCTCATGCATGAGCCCCCGTATTGTACCATTTTATGCTTATATTGTTTAGCTAGTAGAGCACCCGATTTATTGACCTGGGTGTACCAGATGGTACAGAGTTTTATATGTAAAAGTCAAAATTTTTATAAAGTGAAGTTAAGTCTCCTAGGTGCCAAATTTGATAGGTAGGCCTTTAATATAGGCTTCATGTACATTCCACAATTTTGCGTTATCTTCAACAGAACCAGTATTACGTATATACTCGAGTATAGGCCGACCCGAATATAAGCCGAGGCCCCCAATTTACCCCCAAAAAAACTGGCAAACTTATTGACTCGTGTATAAGCCGAGGGTGAGACATGCCTGTCCATCCCTGTGTGTGTGTCCGTCCCTGTGTGTCCGTCCATCCCTGTGTGTCCGTCCATCCCTGTGTGTGTGTGTGTCCATCCATCCATCCATCCCTGTGTGTGTGTGTGTCCATCCATCCATCCATCCCTGTGTGTGTGTGTGTCCATCCATCCATCCATCCCTGTGTGTGTGTGTCTCCATCCATCCATCCATCCCTGTGTGTGTGTGTGTCCATCCATCCATCCATCCCTGTGTGTGTGTGTCTCCATCCATCCATCCATCCCTGTGTGTGTGTGTCTCCATCCATCCATCCCTGTGTGTGTGTGTCCATGTGTGTGTGTGTGTGTGTGTGTGTGTGTGTGTGTGTGTGTGTGTGTCCAGCCTACCTGTGTCCCGAGCCTCCGTCCCGTGCCTTGCCTCCTTGCCTCCGTCCCGTGCCGTGCCTTGCCTCCTTGCCTCCGTCCCGTGCCGTGCCTTGCCTCCTTGCCTCCGTCCCGTGTCGTGCCTTGCCTCCGTCCCGTCCCGTGCCGTGCCTTGCCTTGCCTCCGTCCCGTCCTGTGCCGTGCCTTGCCTTGCCTCCGTCCCGTCCCGTGCCAGGATCGCCGCTCTTCGTCGGCGCCTCGGCGGCCATTCTAAAATTCAAAAGCCGCGCCTCCTCCTTCGCCTGTGATAGGCGGAACACTGAATTTCCCAGCAGCCTGTGTTCCGCCTATCACGGACATCGTCTCATCCTCGTACTACGGACGAGGATGAGACGATGTCCGTGATAGGCGGAACACAGGCTGCTGGGAAATTCAGTGTTCCGCCTATCACAGGCGGAGGCGGAGGCGCGGCTTTCGAATTGTAGTATGTCCGCCGTCTGTCTGCTCGATACGCTGATCGAGCAGTCAGACGGCGATGACTCGAGTATAAGCCGAGGGGGGCACTTTCAGCCTCAAAAAAGAGGCTGAAAATCTCGGCTTATACTCGAGTATATACGGTAAGTTGAAAGAAATGTGAAATCTGAGATTTGATCTTTTGGTCGGATTATTGAGTAAGCAAGGTTGTGTTCAAACTCCAAAGAGCTTGAGGTTTTTTAGTGCAATGCACATAGAGCTCAAGAGAGGGAGCATGGTCCAACCATGTGATGGAGCAAGTCTGTGCAGTTTAAAGATTACATAAAATATTTGAAAAACAGTAAAAAATTTGACTTTTGAGTATGGGCAAAGAAACTATATATGTATATGGCAATAATTTTAGTTGCTATCGATGTTATATTTAGTATGCGCTAAGAAAGTATAAACTTAAAATGATTATAAAGTCTAATTTTTTTCTATAAAAATAACAAACATATTATACTTACCTATTCTGTATAATGGTTTTGCACAAGGCAGCCCAGAGCCTCCTCTTCTGGGGTCCCTCTTTGGTGCTCCTGGCCCCTCCTTACAATTGAGTGCCCCACAGCAAGCAGCTTGCTATGGGGGCACCCGAGCTGAGCTGCAGGTCCATGTAGCCATTAAAACATTGACCCGCGGGTTCAACCCTGCCCCCTCTCTCTCCTCATTGGCAAACTGACTTTGATTGGCAGCATCAGGAGCCAATGGTGCCACTGCTGTGTCTCAGGCAATAAGGAGGGAGATGGTTTCAGATGGCAAAGGCACTCATGGACATTGCTGGATGGAGAGGGGGCTCAGGTAAGTATTAGGAGGGCTGAGGGAGGCTGCTGCACTCAAAAAGCTTTTTATCTTTAGATAAAAAAAACCTTCTGCTTTTACAACAACTTTAAGCATGAGCTCCAGAAAGAGCCCATACTTTCACCCTCCATTTGCAGATGTACCTGCATAGATTCATTAATAGCATTCACAAAGATCCTGTTATCAGAAAACAAAAGAAGCAATAATCTGATCAAACCATAAGCATAAAATACAATAACCATCACAAACACAACTTATTTTGGGGAGTAGAATCCCAACATAAGGGTTTCCTCTGCAGGAAAATAAAGACTCAGGAGAAAGAAGTGTGCTCACTTAATGATTAGGTGTGTATACATATCAAGCATCGCTCACTGTGGACCAGGTTCAGTAATTTTAGAAGGAGGCTGATCTGAGCATGGCCAAGGTAGTAGAGCAATGATAAGGCCCCATTTCCGAAGCAGTTTAAAGCACTCTTTCGGACTGAGAATTGGCACCAGATGGTTTTGGTAAGCGTCCAGAAGCTTAGTGAGATAGTGGGATACCCCCGCCGATAAGGAATGTTATGGTCTCAAAGGGTTCTGGTAGTTGGCTTAAATTCCCTGTATATTTGTGCTGTGTTAAATATCAGTGAAGAGAAACACTTGTGAATACAGTTCAGGTAGTGAGTGAGCAGACCTTGCCACTTTCATTAGCTGGGGGAATCCCTCCCGCAGAGCTATTGTGTACTCCCAGTCTAAAGGTGCAGGGAGCCATCCCTGCTGGGAGAACACAGTGATTATTGCTAACAGCTAAAGCCACTGGCAATAATCGCATCCTAAAAATCCAACATGCTGCTTGTACCCAAGTCAACCAGTGGACCAACTTGGGTACAATTAGCCTGCCCATAGATGATTCAATTCTCAGCCAGTCCCTGCTGAACCAACTGAGATTCAAACCATCTATGGCTGGCTTTAGGGTAGCGGAGCTCCACTATGTGGCCCTCATGAGTGTCCACCATTTCGTAATACGCTTTGGTATAAGAAACCCATTTGCTTTTCGATAAGATATGTACACTCCTCCGCATGATCAATGAATGTGAGCTGTATACAAACATACCCCACTTTCAAGTACACAATGGGGTTTATTTACTAAAACTGGAAAGTGAAAAATCAGGCTCACTTCTGCATAGAAACCAATGAGCTTCCAGGTTTTATTACAAAAGCTTAATTGAACAAGCTGGGGTTAGAAGCTCATTGGTTTCTATGCAGAAGTGAGCCTGATTTTGCACTTTTCAGCTTTAGTAAATAAACCCCATTGTGTACTTAAAAGTGGGGTATTCTTGTATACAGATCACAATGACTCTAGAATTGATCATGCGGAGGAGTGTACATATCTTATCGAAAAGCAAATGGGTTTCCTATACCAAAGCGTATAACGAAATGGTGGACACTCATGAGGGCCACATAGTGGAGCTCCGTTACCCTAAAGCCAGCCATAGATGGTTTGAATCTCAGTTGGTTCAGCAGGGAGTAAATAAACCCCCTTGTGTACTTAAAAGTGGGGTATGCCTGTATCTCTCTGTAGAGATAACAGCATAGATTTGAGAACATGTTCAGAAGAAGGATTATCAGTGGTAGACATATTAGTTAGGGAACCCATTGAGTCTGGTATGGGAGGGAGAAAAAAAAATAATGCTACCCTCCTCAAATTCCACACTAGATCCTTATTCAAGCATGCAACCTGGGTGGCCAAGAAAGAGGTTGACAAATGTCTGCCTCCCCCATCCCTGAACCATACCAGGCCACATGCCCTTAACATTTGGACCACCAGGCAACTCATCTGTCTCCATGTTGATGAGGACAAGTGCCTTTTCCCCACAACCCAGGGCAGGTGGTTGGGGGGGGGGGGGGGTGTCTCTGGGTAGGGGGCTACTGGAAGTATCTGGAAGTCCCTTATGTAAATGAGGAAATGTAAATGAGGAAATGGTACATAGTACCACAACTCATTCACAAAAAAATAATATACTATAGCAATAAATATACCTGAATGTTTGACAAGTCCCTTATAAAAAAAATAAAAATAAACAACCAGGAGGAAGCTGTCATATCACTAGTAAATGTTTTGCTTCACACTGCAGGAGGAGGTAAAGAAATCCACATAATATAAATCCACCATTAATTATGTTGTCCAGCGATGCAGATCCACATCCACATCACTCACAATGCCTGTCAACCAATAAAACCAATAAAACTCAACAAGGACATTATCATATTTGCTCAATGACTTCATTGGGTTTAACATGACATCAGTGACCAAATATAGTCTTGTCCATATATGGTTATTAGTGTTACCTGGAAAACCCACCCCTTGCTTATATTGCTGCGTTAGAAACCGGGAGCTGACATTTGGTCTGAGTGAAGTAACGGATTCATTTGTGTGGGTGGGTGGTGATTTTTTTTTTCAGTAGATGGGTTGATGGGTGTTGGGCATTATGATTGACATGGATCTGCATCATTGGATGATGCGATGGATGGTGGATTTACATCATGAGATTTTTTTGGTATTGAAAGGCCTCCTTTTTAAAGGTAGCTTCCAGAGTGCAATAAGCCCCTACCCGTAGACCCCCACAAACACTGGCCCAGCCTATATTGTTAGGCTATTTTCACTAGTGGCAAATGTTAACTCTCATGGCGTAATGTTCTTTTTATAGGAACAAATGATAGGGAATGTTACATTCACCCAGTGAAAGCCAACAAGAAAACTATTACACACATATTACAAATGGTACGGGTGTTATTCCTTACATTTACACAAATGCTGAGGCATTTTCAAAGCAAATTTTTTCATAAATAGACCCATTAGCATTTCCTACCCAGTAATTATCCTGTAACCTTTCCCTTAACATTTAAAACATCTCTGTCTTGAGAGACGTATTGGGGGCAGCCATGCTGACATCCTTTGAAAATTATATTTGCCTGGTTTAGTCTCTCTTAATGCATATCTAGGGTCAAAATATCAAATCCAATATTTATTTCCACGTTGTATTTTAATTATTTCTAGCCTATTCCTAGTAATCGTTCAGATGTTGAAGTTTGTAAACTAACTTCTGTGACACATAGGGGAGATTTACTAAAACTGGTTCTCATAGAATCTGGTGCAGCTGTGCATAGTAGCTAATCAGCTTCTAACTTTGGCTTGTTCAGTTAAAGAGGAGGTCCAGCCCCTCCCATGAAAAATTTAAAGTCAGCAGCTACAAATACTGCAGCTGTTGACTTTAAATATATGGACACTTACCTGTCCAGGAAGCCTGCAATGTCAGCACTGCAGCCAATCCTAGGATCCTGGTAAGGGAACCCAGCAATGAAGCCATTTGGCTTTACAGCCGTTCCGCAACTGCGCATGCACGAAAAGAATTGTCTCCCGGAAGTGGGGAACGGTACTTGTTCCTCTCTCCCCCTTAAAAGGTGCCAAATGTGGTACTTGAGGGGGGGGGGGGGGAGACAGAAAAGCGGAAGATACACTTTGGAGTGGAACTCTGCTTTAGGCTTTGACTGTAAAACCTGGAACCTGATTGATTCCTATGCAGAGCTGCACCAGATTCTGTGTGCAACCGTTTTAGTAAACCTCCCCCATATTGATTATATACTGTGAATAGGCTTTGCTGTGGCACAGAATTAATAGAGCCTGCCCTCTAAACTACAGAGGTGCTGAGAGGGGGAGTTGTAGGTGGCAGAATCAGTATAATATTTACAGCTTGCAGGCAGCATGGTACCATGGGATACATAGTTCTTAGAAATTGAAAGTAAACAGCGGAGGTGAAACTACAAGGGTTGTAGAAAAAAAGAAGGCTTTTTATAGATTGCATTACGATAAAAAATCTTCTGCCTTTACAATCACTCTAAGCACTTTGGAGTCATTGCCACAGAAAAAAGCATTCTGTAAATCAGTGGCAACAAAGTGTCTGAATTTCTTATCCCCACACTTGTTCTTGGTCAGAGACTCAGATAGCATTTAAGTCAAAGAATCATAACAGCCAGGAAACTAGCATTTTTAACCAAGATATCAATATGGCATCCTCCAGTATCCTTTTATGACACAATCATTTTAACATACCCAACACCAACACCAACATCTAACCTCTTAGCATTGTCCCTTCCTCTAACACCATTATTTTGCTGCATACTTGCTTAGTTACTGAGATCATGCAGAACCCACGCCAAAGTCATGCAGACATTAGATCCTGGCACCAAAAGAAATCGCTGAATGTAATGGAAGATACACCTGTGGTGCGCGCTAAATATTGTGTCTGGCTTAAAGGGGGTGTGGTTAAATAGAGTCTGAGATGACTTACATAGTGGAGAATGTGGCAATGCTAAATAGTGAATGTAGGGTAGTGTAACGAGATCATTAGGATATATTGCAGTGTACACAGGTCAGTAGTACGTAGAGCATTGCACAGAGGTCAGTAGTTTGTAGGGCAGTGTACATAGGTCAGTATTATGTAGGGTAGTGTACAGAGATGAGTAGTTTTTAGGACAGTGTACAGAGGTCAGTAGTATGTAGGGCAGTTTAAATGGCTCAGTAGTATGCAGGTCAGTGTACAGGGGTCAGTAGTATGTAGAGCAGTATCCAGAGGTCAGTAGTACATAGGACAATATACAAAGGTCAGTAGTATATAGAGCAGGGGTTCAGTAGTACAGTATGTAGGACAGTGTCCAGAGGGTCATAGTATGTAGGGCAGCATCCAGAGCTCTGTAATATGTAGGCATCAACAGGACAGAGCACTGGGCATCAGCAGGGCAGAGTACTGGGCATCAGCAGGACAGTGGAGAGGGATCAGTAGGCCAAGGGACTGGGATCAGCAGGGCAGTGGATGGAGTCAGCAGGGAAACAGCCAGAGGTCAGCTGGGTAAAGTACAGTGGAGGGTCAGAAGGGTGAAGTACAGGGGGTCAGGAGAATGCAGGGCACAGTACAGGGTGTGAGAAGGGTAAAGTACAGTGGGGTTAGCAGAGCACAGTACAAGGCGTCGGGAGGGCACAGTACGAGGGGTGGGGCGAACACAGTTTATAGTACATAGGTGGTTTCCTCCACATGCAGAACAACACAGGGAAGCTGCTATGACATATCTACCTGTTCTGGTTTGCTGATCCCCATTGGCCTTCTATCTAGTCCATAGTACATGGCACACATACATTTAAAATGCTTGGAATGTATAGAAGTGGAGGGCTGGTGGGGATTGGTGCAGTGCACTCAGGCATATTGCATCCTTGCGCTACTCTTCAGATGAGGAAGGTGCTGTTTTGTCTGAGGGATGGCAATGCCAGAGAAGCAAATGTGATTCACCCTGTGTCACTTGGACCGTCACCGGTAAGATCATGTTCGATGGATGTTACACGCTTATGCTCTTTACACATGTGAAACAGTATATGTGGGCAGTGATTCCTTCATGTGCCCCATTTTCTCACAGTCAGTGAATGTACATGAAAAAGGGAGATCTTCTAACAGCACATTACTTCTAGGTTAACTGCAGGCAGAGATAGCATAGCAGCCATCCTACCACTTACCTCTGCACATTGGCTCTTCTGCTCAGCACATAGGCAGTTCACATGTGATACACCACTCGAAGAACCCAAAGAAGGTGAGGACAATCTCCAGCACCAGGCATATGGGCCACCGACTCAAACTGAAAAAAAAAGGAGGAGGCAGGCTTGGGATGTTTGAGCCGGGAACACCTGACGCTATACTGGGTGACCTAGAGGTAGGGGGAGGAGATTCCTCCTAATCTTGCAGCCAAACAAGTGGGCACCTTGTCCGACAACACTATGAGTGTCATAAATAGTCCCTCATCATGATGTGTTGTGTAAACATGCGAGCACCCAGTGGGTGGTGGCACAGGCAGCAATGTAAGAAGTTGTGGTGGGCAATGACATAAACAGGAAGCCAGTTGTCTGTGCACAGTGCAGTGGTGGCCTGTAATGTAGGGCGCACGGGCGCCGCCCCCCCATCCATGCGCCCAGCCCCCTAATCTACATGCAAGGCGCCAGCCGCATGGATTCCAATGTTTTTTGTTTTTTTTAAGCACGTGGTTAAAGCCAGAAGCTCTAATAGGCTTCAAAAAAGAGTGAGCTTGGGGTGCAGAGCACTGTGTCCTGAGCCCAATCAGTTATGTGACAATAGCAAATTAATATTTACTATTGTCACATTGATTCTTCTCCTGGCAAATCAGGAAGCGAGTCCTGAGACCCGTTTCCCAATTGTCCAAAAGGAAAAGCGAACCCATTGGTCTACGAGGAGGAGGGTGGGGATGGTATTAGCAGCGGGCTCCTGCTGCTCTGTCCTTGGAGGATCTGTACAGCATGGCCAAGAGCCTGGGCTCTGAGCTGCAGAGCCTCACGGAGCAGTACTGCTCAGAGTCAATGTTCGAGGTGTTCCCGCAAGAGGTTCGGGTGCTGGAGCTGCTGGAGAGTTTTGGGTCCACCGGGAGAGAGCGGAGCTGTACAGGAGGAGCTGCTGATCAGAGCCATGCAGAGTATGGGCAGAGAGAAGCGACAGTCCCTGGTGTGTATACTGAGCCTGACCTGTATGATCTCAGGGGGACTACAAGTCCGAGAGACTGCATTGTGCATCTGCAGGCACTTCATGACCTCTATAGATATGGTGCTGCAGTAGACAGGTGTGCAGTGCAATGTGAGGTGTTGACAGCTGTGTGAGCGACTGCTCATACAAGAAATCAGTGCTGTGCCAATGGCGGCTGGTGGTATATTTTTTGGGGAAGCCATGAGTGCATTGTTTTCCGCCACCCCCCCAAAAAAAATATATATACCACCAGCCTCCCCTGGCGTGGCGCTGATTTGTGGGACACAGCCCGGGACAAGGACTTTTTGTGACAACTCCTTGAAATCTGTGACTGTTCAGATCAATACGGGACAGTTGGCAACTATGTAATTGGAACAAATAAGATAATGTATTCAAAGTTTTGTTCGGGCACTAAGGATAAATAAAGGAACAAGTATATTTTTCAGATTTTTTCTCATTTTTTTCTTAATAATAATTAAAACCTAATTGAAAACTACTTTGAATATTTGCGACTGAATAATCTGTGCTTACTACATATACAGTATTTATGGAATAAAGGCATAGAGGACATCAAATACTCTTGGAAAATAATATAAAAAAATAAAAACAAACAAACTAAAAAAAAAAAAATAGAAAACAATGTAAAAGAAAATGTTTTTTTTTCCTTTTTCCCCATATTTTGCAGCAAAATTTGTTGTTTTAATATCATGTAGTTCTCTGGATGTTAGGGTTCCATTTATAGATGTTAACTATGGCTACTGATGTTTTTTATTTTAATTTTCCACTTTCTATTATCTCACAATAGTAAGAAAATTCAGCACAATGTAACCAGATATGAACACGAATAAAAAAGGGGGATGGGTGTTGTGATTACTGCAAAGAGGCTTATCACTTACGCCAGGGAGGCTGCGCCAGTAAGCCTATGAAAGGACAACGTAAAGATAAATTTAATGCTTCTCTTTGGGGATTAATAGGTTTCAGAGGGGCTATCTGGCACTTAGCTTTAAGTGTACTTATCAACAAAATCCAACTATTCCCATATTATTCTCCAAACCTTCACTACACTGAACAAAGATTTAGAAATTCTGCACTGCCGATGGATTGCACTAATTCTGAACATATAAACTTCTATTTCACAGTATGTACCTATGTATGCTAAAATCTTCTTTACATACATCATGAAGTTGATTTGCTAAAGCATTTGAGCAATTGGCTTTTCATGTAAATCTGAATTTAGTAAAAAACTTTATTTCTCTACAGCTTTAGCTACTGTACCTTACCTGTAATGAAGCGTAAGGCTGCTTAATTCTGTATTAATCTTCACTGCAGGGCTACCCTGCCCTCTTTCTGTTGCTGAGCTTTCAACACTGTGGGGGTTAACAGCTTTGGGTCTCCAGGTTCATCTTCGGCAATGATGAGCCATTTGAGGAAGTTTATTTAGGCCTCTTGCATACTGTCGCTTGAAAAAGCTCAGTACAGGGTTTTTTTATTTTTATTTTTTTACTGAGCTAAAATGTAGCCCATTGTTTACAATGTGCCTGTGCACGCAGCATGTAAACAAACATTGAGTATTCCTCAGTAAAAAAGAATAGGAAAATTTGCATTTCCAGACAGTATTTTGCACTGGGGTGTACAAATATGGGTATATGAGCACAACTATGAATGGATTTCCCCTAGGAAGGCATTGTGCATGCAAATGCGTGAAGCGCATATGCGTGCAAATATGCGCGTACATACATGCAAATCCACGCAAAACAAACACCTAAATATACGGCTAAAAAAGCATAAACTCAAACATCAGTACCGTGTGCAAGAGGCCTTACTGATTAACCTGACTATACCATGGTCACAGTAAACGGGGGAGAGAATAATGTGACTGATCACACTCATAGTGTGACATCATAGTATCTCCTAAGCCAGGCAAGGATCTCCAAGACACAGCTATCTATTGTCCTATAGTGCTACTATCCTCAGACCTTAAAATATTTATATGAGAATCTATGAATAGGTTGGGTGTTTTATCAGGCAAGGGATGACACCAGTGAACTATTGACATTGTTGATGCTCTTAATAAGACAGGCACAGAAGACCTTCTCTTGAGCTGGTCTTTCCTATTCTCTTCGTTGCATTAGGAGTCCTTTATTCACGGTCAAATTCCTGCATTTCTCATCTCTGAAGCTTCCAATCCTAAATGGTACCCATCAAGTCTGCTCTTTGTCCCTGCTGCTTTTGTTTTGTTTTTTGCTTTTTGTGCTGTGTAAAGAACCACATGCCACTAACTACATGGAGTGATACATTTCCAGTATTAGCAATTCTGGTATCAACATACAGGAGAGATGTAACCTACAGTGGTACATGAAGGTTCGTCTCTTGGATGAAGCCTGGATTATTTTCCCTGTTCAGGAGGAAAGACAAATTCTTGGGATTGCCAGGACATCTCCCCAGTAGGCCAGGGCAAAGGTCTCTGTGCTACATTAATAAACTATTTTATCTGCCACCTGGGGAGTAGCTGAATGTTTAGAACCTTGTTTATTTGAACTGTTTACTAAAACAATATAAACAAATATCCAATAATATGGACATTGTATTATTATTAAATAAAGGGAATTTCTCCGGAAACTTTCCTGTGCACTTTGGCGATATAGGGTCCCTAGCTGTAGGTGCAGGGTCAGATAATCCATGGGATCCTCATCAAATTAGACTCTGTTGCCTGTAGGGGCTTCTAGAGGAGAAAATAGAAGGTTAAATCCAGAAGGTCCAGTGTTCACCCCTTTATGATACAGGATAAAACAAATCCTAATGCCTGAAAACTATTTTTCAACTTTGACAAATGTTAGTGAAGCTGTACACATCATTGCAAGTGAAACCACTTACTGTATCTTTAATTATACCTTGTTTTCTTCAGGACAAATTTGGCTTTCATTTGGTGATAAAAAGTAATGGATATCTCCTGATTTTTTGTCTTATCAAAAGAAAAAATGATATCCCAGTGATCAGGTGATTGGAAAGTGGAACTCCTGGTTCCTGATCTTTATTACCAGACCCAGGGCTCTAAGTGAGCACGCTGTACAGACAGGAGACAGAAGCTCCCAGCAAAAACACATGTATGCAGATATGTAGCCTCACGGCAAAAGACCCGCTTCAGTGAGGCCACATTTACTGTATCTGTACAGTCGTGGCAAGGAATTAAAGATTCCCGAGAGCCACTGGTGGGCTCCAGCAGGTTAAAAATGTATATGTACTACGTCACTATGTTAATTTACTTGTAAATGTTAATAGCCAGTTATATTATGTGCTTTCAGGAACGTATCCAGCATTGTTAGCACGATCAACTGAGCTGGCTAAAATTAGTTCCTAAGTGAATCTATGCCACATTTTCACAGCTCCTCCTGTGAAAAATCTTTCCATGTGTGGAGGTGAAAACTCTTTTCCTCCAGTTGGAAAGCGTGCTCCCTTATCATTTGTATTTACCTTAAAGTGAATAACTTTGTGCCAAGTTCAGTATATGGACCATTTTTATGTTAATCTTTACTCATACCTGCGATCCCCCATATTTTGTATCAATTTGGTTGCCCTTCTCTGCATTCTATCCAGTTCTCTAATATCCTTTTTTTATGTAACTGGTGCCCAAAATTTTACTACTTTTTCTAGCTATTCAAATGATTTGTACAGGGGCATGTTTATGTCTCTCCCTCTGGAGTCTATACCTCTTTTGGACCATGAAATTATTTTGCTAGCTTTAGATACTGCAACATGACATTGCATGTTATTATTAAAGTGATACTAACGTCTCGTTTTTTTTCTTTAAAAATAGCAAACGTGTTACCTGCACTGTGCAGTGGTTTTGCACAAAGCAGCCTGGATCCTCCTTTTCTCGAATCCTACTTTGGTGCTCCTGGCTAGTGATGGACGAACTTCCGACGGGACGTTTCGCGAACGCGGACCGTGAACGCGGCCAATAGCTCGCGAACCGTAACGTTTGAGGCGGGCCCCATTGACTTCAATGGGAGGCGAACTTCGCAAACCTACAGGTCAAATTTGCAGCCACAAAATAATTAATAGCCGTGCAAACATAGTCCCACCACATGGCCAATGACATAACACATGTATGAGGGGAATCTGGGATCGACAACTACAAGCATTGTTTTTTTATATGGGAAATTGTTATGACAATTCAGGACTGTGGAGCACATGAAGGCAATGGAGGAGAGGGAAGGTCAGGGACCAGGGTAGGCAAAGAAGAGGGTGCAGGAGATGATCACCAGCAGCGTGACATACAGCAATGACACCTGCACGTGATAGAGTCATCTGACAGCAGCACCGTGATAGAAAGCACTGACATCAGCAGCGTGACATACAGCAATGACACCTGCACCGTGATAGAGTCATCTGACAACAGCACCATGATAGAGAGCACTGACATCAGCTGCATGACATAAAGCACTCACACCAGCACCGTGATATACAGCACTGACAGCAGCACCGTGATAGAGAGCACTGACATCAGCAGCGTGACATAAAGCACTCACACCAGCACCGTGATATACAGCACTGACAGCAGCACCGTGATAGAGAGCACTGACATCAGCAGCGTGACATAAGGCACTCACACCAGCACCGTGATATACAGCACTGACAGCAGCACCGTGATAGAGAGCACTGACATCAGCAGTGTGACATAAAGCACTCACACCAGCACCGTGATATACAGCACTGACAGCAACACCGTGACAGAGAGCACTGACAGCAACACCGTGACAGAGAGCACAGGGATGGTGGGAGCCCCTCATAATGAGCATAGCACAGGGATGGTGGGAGCCCCTCATAATAAGCAGCCCCAGGAGGATGTCAGCATAGCACAGGGATGGTGGGAGCCCCTCATAATAAGCAGCCCCAGGAGGATGTCAGCATAGCACAGGGATGGTGGGAGCCCCTCATAATAAGCAGCCCCAGGAGTAAGTCAGCACAGCACAGGGATGGTGGGAGCCCCTCATAATGAGCATAGCACAGGGATGAAAAGGGGGGTCAAGGTGCGCTATGGACGTGAAATAGTGATTAAACCCAAAATGTGAGACCTTATAAGCAAATAACGGTTGACGTGGGAATGAAGGGCTGCCCCTACCTAAAATATCCAACCCAAAGGTTGAAAAACATAGACAAGTATAAAGAAGGGTAGTTATGGCGCTCTCCTGCTATTATGTCTACTTAGTATCTACAATAACAGTGCCTTATTGTTAAATTATCCACTAGTGACTAACATATAAAAATAAAAAATAAGATATAAAAATGAAATAGAATAAAATATAATCCTTATGTGCAATATACAACCGACAATATAAACCGTGCTTGGAAATATATGACAAGAATGCTATTTAACCAGTTGCCGACCGCCGCACGCCGATGTACGTCGGTGCAATGGCACGGGCAGGCATAAGGGCTTACATGTACGTCCCTTGCCTCCCGCGGGTCGGGGGCCCGATCGGGCCCCCGCCCGGTGCCTGCGGCGGTCGGTATTCGTTCGGGAGCGATCCCGGACGAGGGGACGGCCATTCATTCATGGCCACCCCCTCGCGATCGCTCCCGACGAATGAAAATGCTCGGTGACATCACTTCCTCTCCTGTAATGTAAACACAGGAGAGGAAATGATGTAATCTCTCCTCGTGTCGGTCTTTTTCGTTCCGGCACGGAGGAGAGAGGATCGGTAAGTTGCACCCAACACTACACTTACAGTAGAACATGCCAGGCACACTTTTCACCCCCCTGATCACCCCCAATCACCCCCCAATCACCCCTGCCCCCCCCAGTCACAGTGACACCAAGTGCATTTTTTTTATTTTTCTTTTTTTTTTTTTTTTTTTGCATTGGTGTCATTTGTGACTGTAATAACTGTTAGGGCAATTAGGGCTAGCCCCCTTTAGCTCTAGGGTGCCCCCCTAACCCCCCCAATAAAGGTTTAACCCCGTGATCACCCCCCGTCACCAGTGTCACTAATAAGCGATTTTTTTCTGATCGCTGTATTAGTGTCACAGGTGACCCTAGATAGGCAGGTAAGTATTTGGGTTCGCCGCAGCTTTTTATAGCGTCAGGGACCCCCATATACTACCGCATAGCCCCCTGATTGCCCCCCAGTTAACCCTTTCACCAGTGATCACCATATAACTGTTACAGGTGACGCTGGTTGGTTAGTTATTTTTTTTTTGTTTCAGGGCACCCGCCATTTATTACCTAATAAAGGTTTAACCCCCTGATCACCCGGCGGGTGATATAAGTTTTTTAGGGTCAGATAAGGCCTGCGTCGCCCCAGCGTCAGGTTAGTGCCAGTACCGCTAACACCCACGCGCAAAGCATACACCTCCCTTAGTAATATAGTATCTGATCAGATATATATTATCGTTGCCAGCATTTTAGGTTTCCCAAAACGTATTGTTAGCGGGATCAGCCCAGATACCCGCTAGCACCTGCGTTTAGCCCCTACGCCAAGCCCAGCCCAGCCCACCCAAGTGCAGTATCGATCGATCACTGTCACTTACAAAACACAACACACATAACTGCAGCGTTCGCAGAGTCAGGCTTGATCCCTGCGATCGCTAACAGTTTTTTTTGTAGCGTTTTGAAACAGTCGCTGACAGGCTAGGTGCTTTTTTACCTGTGAGTCTCACTAGTGTACCCCTAAATTTAGAGCCCAAAATGGCAAAGCGAAGGTACACTAGTGATGAGGCCTACACGTTTCTGAGCATGACAGATAGTGAAGAGGACGTCACTCATCTGTCAGATTCAGGCTCAGAATACGAACCTGTAGAGGACAGCGGCTCCATGACAGATAGCTCTGACGACGGAGATGAGGCCGCTGCTAAGAACAGGTGTGCCCAATCCCGTATGTATTCTGTTGTTGAGGTGCAGGAACCGCAGGTCACTCGTATGGAGCAGAGACGTACTAGAGCCGCTCAGCCTTCTGGTGAACTGGCAAGCACCAGCGGCCTAGTACACCCTGGACCTACATCCAGCACTGCAGTAACACGTGGTGACGTGGCGAGTCCCATAAGTGCAGTTCAAGCTGGCGAGGTGGCAAGCACAAGTAGTGTCCCGCTGCCACCAAGAAAACAAAGACAGGCCCGTCGTACCCATAGTGCCCTTCCTGCAGAATTCGCCAATCCTATTTGGGTGCCCACCACTTCTGCAGAACCCGTACTTCCCCCATTCACTGGCCAACCTGGCATTAACGTGGAAACAGTTGATTTTACGACACTTGACTTTTACTCACTGTTTTTCACCGAAGATCTCTATAGATCTATTGTGGACCAAACCAATTTGTACGCTGCTCAACACATCGCCACTATTCCCCAGTCCGCCCTTGCCAGACAATGGAAACCAGTTACGGTTTCCGAATTTAAAATCTTTCTGGGCCTCTCCCTCAACATGGGCATAACCAAAAAGAGTGAGTTGCGGTCATATTGGTCCATTGACCCAATTCACCATATGCGCGTGTTCTCTGCTTCCATGTCCAGGGCACGATACGAGATGATTTTGCGGTTCATGCACTTCAGCGACAATGAACTCTGTCGTCCTCGTGGAGACCCTGAGTACGATCGGCTCTACAAAATTCGGCCCCTCATAAACCACTTCAACCAACGTTTTGCAGCCTTGTTTACTCCCGATCAAGTTGTCTGCGTTGATGAGTCCCTGATTAAATTTTCTGGTCGCTTGTCATTCAAACAATACGTCCCCAACAAGCGTTCCAGATACGGGGTCAAGATGTATAAGCTCTGTGACAGGGCCACAGGCTATACACGTAGTTTCATGGTTTATGAGGGAAGAGATAGTCACGTAGAGCCGGAGAACTGCCCTGACTACATAGGAAGCGCTGGCAAGATAGTGTGGGACTTGGTGTCACCCTTATTCGGAAAGGGGTACCACTTGTACGTGGACAATTATTACACAAGCGTGCCACTGTTTAGTCACTTGTTTGATCATCAGATTGGAGCATGTGGCACCGTGCGACCTAATCGCCGGGGCTTTCCCCAGCGGCTTGTAGAGTCCCGTCTTAGGCTGGGGGAGAGAGCCTGCTTGCGCAGTAATAATTTGCTCGCTATGAAGTGGAGGGATAATAAGAATGTTTTCGTTCTTACCTCCCTTCATGCAGACACGACGGTCCAAATTCCTACGGCGACTGGTATTGTGGAGAAACCCCTCTGTGTCCACAAATATAACCTTAACATGGGAGGGGTGGACCTCAATGACCAGTTGTTGGCGCCGTATCTAGTTGCCCGTAAGTCCAGACGCTGGTACAAAAAAGTGTCTGTTTATTTATTCCAATTGGCTATACTGAATGCTTATGTACTACACAAAGCTTCAGGACGGACTGGATCCTTCCTCAAATTCCAGGAGGATATCGTCAGAGCCCTTCTGTATCCAGGCGGTGCTCCACCTCACCTTCCCCTACCAGATGCAGTAAGCCGGCTGCATGAGAGGCATTATTCTTATGTCCTCCCGAGTACCCCTACCCAACGAGCCCCCCAAAGAAAATGTCGTGTCTGCAGAAAGCGCGGATTTAGGCGTGACACCCGTTCTTATTGTCCCCGCTGTCCTGGCCAGCCTGGTCTTTGTCAGGGTGAGTGTTTTGAACGCTACCATGAACTAGTTGAGTATTAGCGTAGGGTACAGCATTGCACAAGCTAGGCACACGTTCACAGGGTCTCCCAAGATGCCATCACATTTTGAGAGACCCAAACCGCTGGAACCGTTACAACAGAAGTGTTAAAGTTACATAAAAAAGTGTTAAAAAAAAAAGTAAAAAAACCAAAAAAACCAAAAAAAATATAAAATAAAAAAACCAAAAATAGTTGTCGTTTTATTGTTCTCTCTCTCTCTATTCTCTCTCTATTGTTCTGCTCCTTTGTACTGTATTCTATTCTGCAATGTTTTATTGTTAACCATTTTTTGTTTTCAGGTATGCCATTCAGCTGTAGCGTGGATTTATTTATCTTGACAGCAACAGCGTTTGCTCCCACGATACGTAAAGCCACGACTCCAGCGCTGTCGGAGGTGATTTCACCACCACAGTTAAAAAAGAGCATATATGCCGAAGCATGGGGGCATAAGGGGTGGAGGAGCGATTTTGTTCCTAATGCCACGTACATACAGTCAAAATTCCGACGGAGGGCTCGCCCGTGGAAAAGTTTGAATGTATGTACGCGGCATAACTTTTTTGCGGGAGGATGCCCCCATGCTTCGGCATATATATATTTTAGGCACAGATTGTGTTAAATGTGTTATTTTTTGCGATTTTTTTTGTATTTGCTTTGCAGGTATGGTAAGTCCTACTGTTATACTGTAATGTTACTTTGTTTTATTGTTAACCATCATTTGCTTAGCAGGTACGCCATTCTGCTGCAGAGCGGATTTATTTATCTTGACAGCAACAGCGTTTGCTCCCATGATACATAAAGCCGCGACTCTAGCACTGTCGGGGGTGATTTCACCACCACAGTTAAAAAAGAGCATATATGCCGAAGCATGGGGGCATAAGGGGTGGAGGAGCGATCTGCTCCTACCTTTTGCGGGAGGATGCCCCCATGCTTCGGCATATATAAATGGTGCATGTATGCCCACCATTAGAAAGTGGGTGGATGAAGGGTGGTATCTAATGGTGGGCATACCCACCGATCAATATTTTTTTTTCGTTCAGCCCACAGGCTGCATGAAAAAAAAAATACAATATATGCCCAACCAGTTCCAGCAACATACTGGTATGTTGCGGGACTTTGAGTGCTTATACCAGAATGATGCCTGCAGGTTTAGGTATCATCTTGGTATCATTCTTTTCAGCCAGCGGTCGGCTTTTATGTAAAAGCAATCCTAGCAGCTAATTAGCCTCTAGACTACTTTTACAAGCAGTGGGAGGGAATGTCCCCCCCCCCCGCACCATCTTCCATGGTTTTCTCAGGCTCTCCTGTCCCAACAGGGAACCTGAGAATGCAGCCGGTGGTTCCGCCAGCTGACCATAGAGCTGATCAGAGACCAGAATGGCTCCAATCATCTCTATGGCCTAAGACACCGGAAGCTACGAGCATTTCATGACTTAGATTTTGCGGGATGTAAACAGCGCCATTGGGAAATTGGGAAAGCATTTTATCACACCGATCTTGGTGTGGTCAGATGCTTTGAGGACAGAGGAGAGATCTAGGGTCTGATAGACCCTAATTTTTTTTAAAAAGAGTACCTGTCACTACCTATTGCAATCATAGGGGATATTTACATTCCCTGAGATAACAATAAAAATCATAAAAAAATATATATAAATGAAAGGAACAGTTTAAAAAAAAAAAAAAAAAGCAAAAAAAATAATAAAAAAAAAAAAAAAAAAAAAAACACCCCTGTCCCCCCCTGCTAAGGCGCAACGCGGAACACAAGCGTTGGTCTGGTGGCATATGTAAACGGCAATTGCACCATGCATGTGAGGTATCACCACGAAGGTCAGATCGAGGGTACTAATTTTAGCAGTAGACCTCCTCCGTAAATCTAAAGTGGTCACCTGTAAAGGCATTTAAAGGCTTTTAAAAATGTACGTAGTTTGTCGCCGCTGCACGTTTCTGCGCAATTTTAAAGCATGTCGTGTTTGGTATCCATGTACTCGGCCTAAGATCATATTTTTTATTTCATCAAACATTTGGGCAATATAGTGATTTTTAGTGCATTAAAATAAAAAAAAGTGTGTTTTTTCCCCAAAAAATGCGTTTGAAAAATCGCTGCGCAAATACCGTGTGAAAAAAAAAAATGAAACACCCACCATTTTAATCGGTAGGGCTTTTGCTTTAAAAAAACACTTCATGTTTGGGGGTTCAAAGTAATTTTCTTGCAAAAAAAAATATTTTTTCATGTAAACAAAAAGTGTCAGAAAGGGCTTTTTCTTCAAGTGGTTAGAAGAGTGGGTGATGTGTGACATAAGCTTCTAAATGTTGTGCATAAAATGCCAGGACAGTTCAAAACCCCCCCCAAATGACCCCATTTTAGAAAGTAGACACCCCAAGCTATTTGCTGAGAGGCAGGTTGAGTCCATGGAATATTTTATATTTTGACAAAAGTTGTGGAAAAAATACATTATTATTATTTTTTTTTTTTTTTTTGCACAAAGTTGTCATTAAATGATATATTGCTCAAACATGCCATGGTTATATGTAAAATTACACCCCAAAATACATTCTGTTGCTTCTCCTGAGTACGGGGATACCACAAGTGTGAGACCTTTTGGGAGCCTAACCGCGTACGGTACCCCAAAATCCAAGCACCACCTTCAGGATTTCTAAGGGTGTAAATTTTAGATTTCATTCCTCACTGCCTATCACAGTTTCGGAGGCCATGGAATGCCCAGATAGCACAAAATCCCCCCAAGTGACCCCATTTTGGAAAGGAGACACCCCAAGCTATTTGCCGAGAGGTATGGTTAGTATTTTGCAGACCTTCATTTTTGTCACAAAGTTTTGAAAATTGAAAAAAAGAAAAAAAATATACATTATTTTTTTTTTCTTCATTTTCAAAAACAAATGAGAGCTGCAAAATACTCACCATGCCTCTCGGCAAATAGCTTGGGGTGTCTACTTTCCAAAATGGGGTCATTTTGGGGGGTTTTGTGCTATTTTGGCATTTTATGGCCTTCAAAACTGTGATAGGTAGTGAGGTGTAAAATCAAAAATTTACACCCTTAGAAATCCTGAAGGCGGTTCTTGGTTTTCGGGGCCCCGTACGCGACTAGGCTCCCAAAAAGTCCCACACATGTGGTATCCCCGTACTCAGGAGAAGCAGCAGAATTTATTTTGGGGTGTCATTTCACATATGTCCCTGGCATGTGTGAGCAATATATCATTTAGTGACAACTTTGTGAAAAAAAAATAAAAAAAAATAAAAGTTTGTAATTTTCCCGCAACTTGTGGCAAAATATAAAATATTCCATGGACTCAACATGCCTCTCAGCAAATAGCTTGGGGTGTCTACTTTCTAAAATGGGGTCATTTGTGGGGGTTTTGTGCCATCTTGGCATTTTATGGCCTTCAAAACTGTAATAGGTAGTGAGGCGTGAAATCAAAGATTTACGCCCTTAGAAAGCCTGAAGGCGGTTCTTGGCTTTCGGGGCCCCGTACGCACCTAGGCTCCCAAAAAGTCCCACACATGTGGTATCCCTGTACTCAGGAGAAGCAGCAGAATTTATTTTGGGGTGTCATTTTACATATGCCCATGGCATGCGTGAGCAATATATCATTTAGTGACAACTTTGTGAAAAAAAAAATAAAAAAAAAAAAGTTTGTAATTTTCCCGCAACTTGCGGCAAAATATAAAATATTCCATGGACTCAACATGCCTCTCAGCAAATAGCTTGGGGTGTCTACTTTCTAAAATGGGGTCATTTGTGGGGGTTTTGTGCCATCTTGGCATTTTATGGCCTTCAAAACTGTAATAGGTAGTGAGGCGTGAAATCAAAGATTTACGCCCTTAGAAAGCCTGAAGGCGGTTCTTGGCTTTTGGGGCCCCGTACGCAGCTAGGCTCCCAAAAAGTCCCACATATGTGGTATCCCCGTACTCAGGAGAAGCAGCAGAATTTATTTTGGGGTGTCATTTCACATATGCCCATGGCATGCGTGAGCAATATATCATTTAGTGACAACTTTGTGAAAAAAAAAAATAAAAAAAAAAAAGTTTGTAACTTTCCCGCAACTTGCGGCAAAATATAAAATATTCCATGGACTCAACATGCCTCTCAGCAAATAGCTTGGGGTGTCTACTTTCTAAAATGGGGTCATTTGTGGGGGTTTTGTGCCATCTTGGCATTTTATGGCCTTCAAAACTGTAATAGGTAGTGAGGCGTGAAATTAAAAATGTATGCCCTTAGAAAGCCTGAAGGCGGTGCTTGGTTTTCGGGGCCCCGTACGCGGCTAGGCTCCCAAAAAGTCCCACATATGTGGTATCCCCGTACTCAGGAGAAGCAGCAGAATTTATTTTGGGGTGTAATTTCACATATGCCCATAGCATGTGTGAGCAATATATCATTTAGTGACAACTTTGTGAAAAATTTATAAAGTTTGTCATTTTCCCGCAACTTGTGGCAAAATATAAAATATTCCATGGACTCAACATGCCTCTCAGCAAATAGCTTGGGGTGTCTACTTTCTAAAATGGGGTCATTTGTGGGGGTTTTGTGCCATCTTGGCATTTTATGGCCTTCAAAACTGTGATAGGTAGTGAGGAGTAAAATTACATATGTATGCCCTTAGAAATCCTGAAGGCGGTGCTTGGCTTTCGGGGGCCCCGTACGCGGCTAGGCTTCCAAAAAGTCGACCACATGTGGTATCCCCGTACTCAGGAGAAGCAGCAGAATGTATTTTGGGGTACAATTCCACATATAACCATGGCATGTGTGAGCAATATATCATTTAGTGACAACTTTGTGTAAAAAAAAAAAAAAATTTTTTTTTTTGTCATTATTCAATCGCTTGCGGCAAAAAAATAAAATATTCAATGGGCTCAACATGCCTCTTATCAATTTCCTTAGGGTGTCTACTTTCCAAAATGGGGTCATTTGGGGGGGTTTTGTACTGCCCTGCCATTTTAGCACCTCAAGAAATGAGATAGGCAGTCATAAAATAAAAGCTGCGTAAATTCCAGAAAATGTACCTTAGTTTGTAGATGTGACAACTTTTGCGCAAACCAATAAATATACAATTATTGACTTTTTTTTTACCAAAGACATGTGGCTGAATACATTTTGGCCTAAATGTATGACTAAAATTGAGTTTATTGGATTTTTCTAATAACAAAAAGTAGAAAATATCATTTTTTTTCAAAATTTGCGGTCTTTTTACGTTTATATCGCAAAAAATAAAAATCGCAGAATCAGTCAAATACCTTTAAAAGAAAGCTCTATTTGTGGGAAGAAAAGGACGCAAATTTCGTTTGGGTACAACATTGCATGACCGCGCAATTACCAGTTAAAGCAGCGCAGTGCCAAAGTGTAAAAAGACCTCTGGTCATTTACCAGCAAAATGGTCCGGTCTGAAAGTGGTTAAATTATCACTAAATTACTATATACTGGTGCAAAAATTCAATATACTTTCTATAAAAATACTTGTGTGCGTTTTTACTAATTTGCGTTTTTACTAATCACATGATGAGCAAAGTGCTAAGTGCCTAAAATAGTGCCACAGATTCAATAAATGCAATAAAGTGCTACGTGCTTCTATAAATACATAAGTACAGTGGTTTATATTCAATAAATAAAAAGTCGCTATAAGAAAAATTACAAAAATACAAATGCAAATTGATACAAATGTCCAGCAGCAGAAAATTGATATCAGAAAGTCCTATCTGGGACAAAAAGTGACAGTGTGCTTCAGTGCTTGGTGACTTCCTGGATTGCAACCGGTGCGATTCCCATGCATAAAGACAATAATCCGCACTCACCAGCTCCCCTGCCCCTTGAGGGGTTAATGCGCCTCCACAGTGTAAGCCCCTGTGTCGCTATATGGAGCTGCTTCAGTTACCATCCAGTAGTATCCCAGCTCCCCTGTCCCTTGAGGGGGTTAATGCGCCTCCACAGTGTAAGCCCCTGTGTCGCTATATGGAGCTGTTTCAGTTACCATCCAGTAGTATCCAAACCGAAGGATAAAAACAATGCCTCAGTGTATTTTCTGCTCACAGCTTTTGAATTCACCGCCGCCGCCGCACAGGGATGGTGGGAGCACCTCAATATATGCACAGCAGAGGTACAGCCCCAGGAGGAAGTCAGCACAGCACAGGGATGGTGGGAGCCCCTCATAATATGCACAGCAGAGGTACAGCCCCAGGAGGATGTCAGCACAGCACAGGGATGGTGGGAGCCCCTCATAAAAAGCAGCCCCAGTAGAAATATGACACCGCTCAACCTCTTCAAGGAGGAGGGTACGGGCATATAGTACGGTGTGCTTTTTTTGGACAAGGAAGTGAGCCAAATGAAGAAAGAAGGTCTCTGTGCTCGATTAAAAAAATTGTTTATAGACATATACATGGTCTACTGGTCACATGTGTTGAATTCCTCCAAGATCCATGCCTCATTCATTTTTAGAAATGTGAGGCAGTTAACACTGTTGTGAGCTAGGCGAGTACGCTTATCGGTCACGATCCCCCCTGCTGCGCTGAACGTCCTTTCGGACAGGACACTGGATGAGGGGCAAGCCAACAGTTCGATTGCAAATTGGGCAAGCTCTGGCCAGAGGTCAAGCCTGCCCACCCAGTAGTCCAGGGGTTCATCACTCCTCAGAGCGTCCACAACGGCCGTTAACCCGATGTAGTCGGACACCTGACGGTCTAGGTGTTCCCTGATGCTGGATCCGGATGACACCTGTCGATGGGTCGGCTGAAAGAATGACCTCATATCCGAAGTCTTCTTGCAGGAACTGTTGGATTGGTACCCGCAACTCCTTTTCTGGCAGTGGAAATTGCTCCTCTGCCAGCGCACGCAAAAGCAGAATGCAGCATTTCTCGAAGCAAGGCCTGGAAGTGCTACCTTCTGACAGCCCTCTGTGACGGCGGTAACATTTCCGCCATTTTATGTTTGTACCGGGGGTCTAAGTACGTTGCCACCCAGTACTGGTCCTTGACCCTTATGCTTTTTATACGGGGGTCCCTATTAAAACACTGGAGCATGAAGGCCCCCATTTGCACTAAAGTGGAAGCGGTGTGGTGGCCTGGCTCCTGCTCATCATCCAGGATAATGTCGTCCTCTTCATTCTCCTCTCCCCATCCACGCACAACAGGGATCCCAGAAAGGTTTAAAGCATGCTCTTTTTGCTCCTCCTCATCCGCCCTGGCACCATCCTCCTCTGACTCCTCTTCAGACTCCTATTGTTGACTTGTCTCAGATAGAGTAGCCCCCCCCTGGGAATTCATCCAGCATTGCGACTTCCTCATCTTCCCGCTCCTGCTCCTCCACAGCTTGATCAATGACACGATGCAATGCATGCTCCATAAAGAAGGCATAAGGTACCATGTCACTGATGGCGCCATGGCTGCGACTGACCAGTTTGGTGATCTCCTCAAATGGGCGCAGAAGTCTGCATGTGTCACGCATGAGCAGCCACTGGCTTGGTGAAAAAAACCCCAGCTCCCCAGAACCGGTTCTGCCGCAGAGTTCATACAGGTAGACGTTAACTGTACGTTTCTGCTGGAGCAGCCTATCAAGCATATAGAAGGTTGAGTTCCATCACGTCGGGCAATCGCAAATAAGACGTCTGACTGGCAGATTGTGTCGCCGCTGAATGTCAGCAAGGCGAGCCATGGCCGTGTAAGATCTTCTGAAATGGGCCGAGATTTTCCTTGCCTGCCGCAAGATGTCCTGGACCCCAGGGTATTTGACAAGGAATCGCTGCACGACCAAGTTTAAGACGTGTGCCATGCATGGCACGTGCGTGATTTTGCCCTGTTTCAATGCGCTAAGCAGATTGGCACCATTGTCACACACCACTTTACCAACTGTCAAATTGAGCGGTGTTAGCCACTGATCTGCCTGTGAACGCAAAGCTGAAAGGAGTGCCGGGCCAGTGTGGCTCTTGGCTTCCAGGCACAACAGACGCAGCACGGCATGGCAACGTCTCACCTGGCATGTCGAATAGGTTCTGGGGAGCTTGGGCGACACAGCGGAAGAGACGCTAGCAGCGGAAAAGGAGGAGTCAGCTGAGGAAGAGAGGGAGGAGGATGGAGTAGGAGGAGGAGGAGAAGAAGAGTCAGCCCTGCATGCAATCCATGGCGGTAAAACCAAATCTACACGGGTGCCACAGGTTACATGCTTGACAGCCGTCAGAAGGTTCACCCAGTGGGCAGTAATAGTGATATAACTTCCCTGCCTGTGTTTGCTAGACCACGTGTCTGTGGTCAGATGTATCTTGGCACCGACACTGTGTGCCAGAGATACATTCACTTGCCGCTGAACATGGCCATATAGCTCTGGGATGCCCTTCTCTGAGAAATACTTCCTTCCTGGGACCTTCCATTGTGGTGTTCCAATGGCCACAAATTTGCGAAAGGGCCTCCGAGTCCACCAGTTTATATGGCAGTAGTAAGCGGGCTATGAGTTCTGACAAGCCAGCCGTCAACCGTTGGGCAAGAGGGTTATCCGACGTCATCATTTTTTTACGCTCGAACATTAGGCCCACGGAAGCCTGCCTTTTTGCAGAAAAACGTGAGCTTGGCGTGATGGAAGGTGGAGTGGAGGACAATTGTGTGGAGAGAGGAGAAGGAGAAGTAAAAGACAAGGCTGGACGGTGAGAGCCTGCAGTGTGGCTTTGTGTGTTCCATTGCTCCCACTCAGCTCGGTGATGGCTGCTCATGTGCCTTCTTAAGGTGGTCGTCCCTAGGTGAGTGTTGGGCTTACCGCGACTAATGCGTTGACTGCAAAGATTGCAGATGGCAACGCTATTGTCAGCAGCGGACACGTTAAAAAAAGCCCACACTGCGGAGCAATGTGCCGGTGTCCTGGGAGCGCCAGATGTGACCGTACATGGTCGATGACTCGCTCCTGATACATTTGCAGTCTGCTTTGTCCCTCCTGTGCAATGTAAGTTATTCCTGCTTCTCCTCCCTATCTGCTGGTCCATATCTCCCTCTGAACTCCCCTCCTCTTCCTCTCTTGTGGGCACCCACGTGACATCACTAGACACGTCATCATCAACGTCACCTTCCCCACCGCTATAAGTAGAGATCTCGGAGTAGGCAGCAACCTCCTCCTTGGGCTGATCTGGGTACTGTCGTCAGACTGCTGAGTGGCGGTTGTTGCTGCCTCCTCTTCCTGATCCAATACCAAGAGTGGCTGCGCATCAGAAATGTCTTGATCTGGATCGGAAAATAATTCCTGTGACTCAAGCGGAAGGTATGTGGTGGTGGTGGTGGTGGTGTTGTTGGTGGTAGTGTCTTTGGGGGTGCACATAGCAGAGAGTGAAGAAGAGGGTACAGATCGAGAGGATGAGGAGGGTGCAGAAGAGTAAGGCTGAGCGAGCCACTCAACCAAGTCTTGTGCGTCCTTTAAAGTAATTGAACGCACCTTCTGCAACTTCCCACTTTGGCTCAAGCCTGTTGCTCCTGCCCTACCCCTACCACCCCTGCGCAATGGCCTGCCTCTTCCTCTGCCTGTCATTTTTTAAATGACCCTGTGACAAAACTCTCAGTCCCTATACCGATGAAGGACTGCTGCAGTATATGGCAGCGGTCAGCAGTAGTGCACCTCAACCCTATGTATTGTGGACCGATACCAGTCCTTATAGAATGGCAGACTGTACCTCACTCAACCCTATGTACTGTAGTACCCTATACCTTACCAGTCCTTATAAGGACCTTTGTGGACCAAGTAGGTTGTGTGTGAGTGATTAGCAGACTGTACGTCAGTCCCTATACTGATGAAGGACTGCTGCAGTATAGGGCAGTGGTCAGCAGTAGTGCACCTCAACCCTATGTATTGTGGACCGATACCAGTCCTTATAGAATGGCAGACTGTACCTCACTCAACCCTATGTACTGTAGTACCCTATACCTTACCAGTCCTTATAAGGACCTTTGTGGACCAAGTAGGTTGTGTGTGAGTGATTAGCAGACTGTACGTCAGTCCCTATACTGATGAAGGACTGCTGCAGTTTAGGGCAGCGGTCAGCAGTAGTGCACCTCAACCCTATGTATTGTGGACCGATACCAGTCCTTATAGAATGGCAGACTGTACCTCACTCAACCCTATGTACTGTAGCACCCTAGACAGACCAAGTTACCAGTCCTTATAAGGACTTTTGTGGACCAAGTAGGTTGTGTGTGAGTGATTAGCAGACTGTACATCAGTCCCTATACCGATGAAGGACTGCTGCAGTATAGGGCAGCGGTCAGCAGTAGTGCACCTCAACCCTATGTATTGTGGACCTATACCAGTCCTTATAGAGTAGCAGACTGTACCTCACTCAACCCTATGTACTGTAGCACCCTAGACAGACCAAGTTACCAGTCCTTATAAGGACTTTTGTGGACCAAGTAGGTTGTGTGTGAGTGATTAGCAGACTGTACGTCAGTCCCTATACCGATGAAGGACTGCTGCAGTATAGGGCAGCGGTCAGCAGTAGTGCACCTCAACCCTATGTACTGTGGACCTATACCAGTCCTTATAGAATGGCAGACTGTACCTCACTCAACCCTATGTACTGTAGCACCCTAGACAGACCAAGTTACCAGTCCTTATAAGGAGCTTTGTGGAACAAGTGGGTTGTGAATGATTAGCAGACTGCAGCAGAAGGGCAGCAGTCAAGTATAATATTCTTTCTATATTTGAAAGAAAGAATATTATACGTGTACAAGCCTATTACCATACCACTGATACCAGTCCTGAAAACAACCTTTGTGGAACTAATAGTAACAGCTACTGATTAAACTGACCCTCACTGCCTCACACACTGCTTCCTGCCTGTCCCTATATAAACTGACAAAACAGAGGCTACTGGAACAATAATTGAAATAGCACTTTTGTGGACCTGATAGTAACAGCTAATGACTAAACTGGCTGTCCCTGCAGCACACACCGTCATGTCCCTTTCTCTAAACTGACAAAAGACTCTCAGGCTGCTGCAACAATCACTAGCACAGCACTGCCTATCCTGAACTACACCTAACACCTATACCAGTCCTGAAAATAACTTTTGTGTACCAAATAGCTAGCGATTTGGGTCACTGTAATCTCTCCCTGCTCCACACAGCAACCTCTCCCTATAGTGACAGAAGAAAGAATGTAAAATGGCCGCCGGATCGGGTGTATTTATAAGTTAGGGGGAATGTCCAAGTGTCCATGTGCTGTAATGTCTCAATTGGCTGTCCTGTACCCCATGATGGATGTGTCATCATAGGTCAAAGTTCTTTTGCACAGTAAACACGGAAGTCCGCCTGGCGAACGGCGCCAATAGTCCGCCGAACGGGCAGACCGCGAACAGCTGAAATGCGCCGCGAAACGACCGCCGGGCGAACCGTTCGGCCATCACTACTCCTGGCCCCTCCCTCCTGTCACTATGCGGGGACCCGAGTCAAGCTGCGGCTCCGTGTGTCCATTCAGACACAGAGTCTCTCCTGATTGACTAACTGAGTTTGGTTGACAACGGCAGGAGCCAATGGTACCGTTGTTATGTCTAAGCCAATCAGGAGGGAGAGTTCAAGACAGCCGAGGCACTCATGCACATTAATGGATAGGGAGGGTGCTCAGGTAAGTATTAGGGGGGCTGAGGGGGGCTGCTGCACACAGAAGGTTTTTTCTCTTAATACATAGAATGCATTAAGAGAAAAAAAACTTCTGCCTTTACAACCACTTTAAGTCTATGGTCCACCAGAATACCCAAATCCTTCTTAATCATTGACTTGTCCAGTTGTAAACTCATGTGCATAACTTTACAATTTGTTAAACCTCATTTGCCACATAGCTGCCGACTCAAACAGTGCATCCAAATCTGCCTGCAAGTTGGAGATATCCTGTAAGGATTTTTTACTTTCAAAGGTTATTATTGTTTTTCATAAGAGTAACAAAACACATAAATGCAATGACATAAAGAACATCAAGATAACATCCAAAGAGACTGACGGAGAGGCTATGACTGGAGCAATAGGTAGGTGACTAGAGAATTGAGGAGCCGACATGTGGAGCATATCACAAACTTAGGACGGAGGAGACCAAGGGGGGTGACCAAGACCTATCCACCAACTGCTCCCGGAGAGGGAGCTAGCTGTGCAGGAGGGGAGTGGCAGGGGCTCCCCCTTGGTTCCACCCCCTGAAGATCCTCTAGTATATGGATCAAACAAAACAAAATGAAAAACAAGAGATTGTACTATGCCCCTAGTCTGCATTAGGATTTGAGGAACATAGTAATGGAAGCGTCTCATGGAGAAAGAAGTATTATTGTGTATAAATAACGGAACTTCTATACAGGGAAGAGGATCTAGTAGGGCGAGGATAGGAAGGAAAAAAGACCAGGACCAAAAGAGGAAAAAGGAGGTCAGAAAAGAATAGGCTTAGCCACCAGAGCAACAATGATAACCCTTAGGATTGGGAGAAACTAGGGAGTTTGTGGATTCCTATATAGTTGGACCAGGGTTCCTACGTCTCCTGGAACTGGTGAGAGGTGTCCAGTAAGGAGCTCACCAATTTCTCTTGTGACATAATCCAGGAGATCTTACATTTGGCTGCCTGAATGGAGACCTTGGGGAGCTTCCAGGCTTTGGTTATGGAGAGTTTGTTGCCTTGGAGGATAAAGAACATACGTTTATGAGAGTATTTTGGAATCTTAGGGATATGGAAGTTCAGGGGGGCTGTTGATGGAGACTTGGAAATCGAGAACCCTGTAACCTTGGAAATTATTTGGAAGATTTTGTTCCAAAAGCTTCTGATTTTGGGACAATCCCACCATGTGTAACATGGTTTCCTTCATCGGACACCGTCGAAAACAGAGAGGGGACACCGAAGGGAAGATAGTAGAGAGTTTTGACTGAGTCATGTACCATCTAATGATGACTTTCAGTCTAGCTTCCATTAGGGACATGTTGAGGGTACCCTTATAGGATCTAAAGAAGGCCCTGTGCCATGTGTCCAGATCCCATGGTTCCTGAAGGTCAGCTTCCAAAGCTACCATGTAAAGGGGTTTTGAAGTAGTTTGAGCAAGTGACTACTAAATTATGGAAATGCCTCCACTCTGCTCCATAACTTGACCACACCATTGTTCATAGGGTAAAAACTGAGGGGGGGGGGGGTTAGGTTTCGTCTATCAAATAGAGGGAAGGTAATGAGATATTTGCCGGAACCTGAACTGCTTTGAGTCAGGTAGATCCAATGTATTAACACATTAGGCGAGTGAGGTGAAAAAGTGTCCAATCCGGTACATCCCCCTATCCAGCCACCAATTGAAGGCTCTAATTTCCATTCTCAGGCTAAAAACTGGATTGTAGAATATACCGTATGAGCCAAGGGTGAGGAGGCTCATGGGAGAGGGACGCTTGGCAGACTAGGAGCTGGAATTAGCAAAGTCCATTGCCGCTTCTTGCAAGATGAGTCTTATATCTAGGAGGAGACGTTCACCATCCTGGAAGCTGTAGAAGGAATGCATCTTGCCAAAGGGGAAAGCCCATCTGTACTTGATGTCACGTTGAGATAACACTGTTAGGAGGGGTTTCAAGGTTCTCCTTTTTTGAATTGTTGGCCAGATGTCAGCAAAGACCTGTATGGCATGCCCTTGCCAAGTTAGGGGAGATTGGAAGTGACACAGCTTCATCACTTCTTCCTTGATGAAGCACTGAGGATCTCTCTTTTCTTGGAGGGCCCAAGGTCCTATAAGCCTGGCCTATCTACAATTTGTGAGGAGGCATGTTTGTAATCAATTGTTTGATGAACTCCTGCATGGCAGACAAGGTGTCAGTGATTGATTCCAGGATGCCTCTGATTCAGAAATTCTGTCTCCTGGATCTATTTTCCAGTTCGTCGATCAGTCCAGTTGATCCTGGAAAACCTGAATATGGTAAGAATTTTGTTTAGTTTTAGAAACATGTCCAACTTATTTTCTATAGCTTCCATCCTGCATCCCAGGTTCTGGAAGTCCTCCCGGATATCACTGGTGATTTTGGCTGCTGTTTGTGTTAGTCCCCTGTCCAGCAGGTCTGACAATTTCATGAAAAGGTCAGTAGGTGTAAGGATGGAGTTGGGGTACAGGTCAGATGTCTATTGATATCTGTTGATTGGATAGGGGGGCCCCCGAGGGGAGTCTAGGAGATCTGCCATAGAGTGTTCAATGATGGATTCTGTGGGGGCCGGGAGGGGGAAATGGTCTGCTGGTTACTCACGTGGGTCCCCAGGGTGAGGATTAGGGTAGCTGGAGACAGGGTTTGCCTGAGTCTGGAGAGCTCCTCTGTGCCTGGAGTGTGTGGCCATGTGGTGTCCACCATCTTGGATTAAGCCAGATTGGCTGCAGTGTTGTATTGTGGCCCCAGCTCTCTCCAGGTCGAGCCCACTGACATGTGTCCATTCCCGGGGCTTTCCACCATTGGATGGTGCCAGTGTGGTGGGTCTCAGGACCCTGTGTCCCCCCTCTATGTGTGCCGTATGGCCATGGCAGTGCGGAGCTCCTGGCTTAAGCACCCATCTTGGAGACTTCCGCGCATGCACCTTATCCTGTAAGGATTTTATTGAACTACATAGCTTGGTGTTATCACAAGCACAGAAATTGTACTTTTAATCCTAAACTCTGTATCATTTATTAATAGAGTAAAAACTAAGGATCCGCACACTAAACGCCAATAATAGCCTTTTGGACCATTTGGACTGTGAATCACCGTTCTTTGAACATAGTATTTACGGCAGCTTTCTATCCATTTACCAAATGAATTTCCTTAGCACATTACATTCGCCTTCTGTGGGGATCTGTGTCAAACACTTTTGCAGAGTCCAAGTATACAATATCCACACCCTCTCCTTTGCTATAGTTATTAATGATTTTGTGAATCTAAAAAAATAAAACAGTCTTTTCTACATAGGTACAGTATCTCACAAAAGTGAGTACACCCCTCACATTTTTGTAAATATTTTATTATATATTTTCATGTGACAACACTGAATAAATTATACTTTGCTACAATGTAAAGTAGTAAGTGTACAGCTTGTATAACAGTGTACATTTGTTGTCCCCTCAAAATAACTCAACACACAGCCATTAATGTCTAAACCACTGGCAATAAAAGTGAGTACACCCCTAAGTGAAAATTCCCAAATTGGCCATTTTTCCTCCCCGGTGTCATGTGACTCATTAGTGTTACAAGGTCTCAGGTGTGAGTGGGGAGCAGGTGTGTTAAATTTGGTGTTATCGCTCTCACTCTCTCATACTGGTCACTGGAAGTTCAACATGGCACCTCATGGCAAAGAACTCTCTGAGGATCTGAAAAAAAGAATTGTTGCTCTACATAAAGATGGCTCAGGCTATAAGAAGATTGCCAAAACCCTGAAACTCAACTGCAGCATGGTGGCCAAAACCATACAGCGGTTTAACAAGACAGGTTCCACTCAAAACGTGCCTTGCCATGGTCGACCAAAGAAGTTGAGTGCACATGCTCAGCCTCATATCAAGAGATTGTCTTTGGAAATAGACACATGAGTGCTGCGAGCATTACTGCATAGGTTGAAGCGGTGAGGGCGTCAGCCTGTCAGTGCTCAGACCATACGCCGCACCCTGCATCAAATTGGTCTGCATGGTTGTCATCCCAGAAGGAAGCCTCCTCTAAAGATGATGCACAAGAAATTCTGCAAACAGTTTGCTGAAGACAAGCAGACTAAGGACATGGATTACTGAAACCATATCCTGTGGTCTGATGAGACCAAGATAAACTTATTTGGTTCAGATGGTGTCAAGCGTGTGTGGTGGCAACAAGGTGAGGTGTACAAAGACAAGTGTTTCTTATCTACAGTCAAGCATGGTGGTGGGGAGTGTCATGGTCTGGGGCTGGATGAGTGCTACCAGCACATGGGAGGTAAAGTTCATTGAGGGAACCATGAATGCCAACATGTACTGTGACATACTGAAGCAAAGAATGATCCCCTCCCTTCAGAGACTGGGCCACAGGGCATTATTGCAATATGATAATGACCCTAAACACACCCCCAAGATGACCACTGTCTTTCTAAAGAAGCTGAGGGTAAATGTAATGGACTGACCAAGCATGTCTCCAGACCTAAACCCTATTGAGCATCTGTGGGACATCCTCAAACGGAAGGTGGAGAAGCGCAAAATCTCTAACATCCACCAGCTCAGTGATGTCTTCATAGAGGAGTGGAAGAGGACTCCAGTGGCAACCTGTGAATCTCTGGTGAACTCCAGAGGGTTAAGGCAGTGCTGAAAATTAATGGTGACCATAAAATATTGACACGCTGGGCCCAGTTTGTACATTTTCACTTAGGGGTGTACTAACATTTGTTGCCAGCGGTTTAGACAGTAATGGCTGTGTGTTGAGTTATTTTGAGGGGACAGCAAATGTACACTGTTATACAAGCTGTACACTCAATACTTTAGATTGTGGCAAACTGTCATTTCTTCAGTGTTGTCACATGAAAAGATATAATCAAATATTTACAAAAATGTGAGGGGTGTACTCACTTTTGTGAGATACTGTATGTGCATATGATCATATTATGTAATAAGTTTGCTTTGTTGGAGGGTGTTGGGGAAGACGGGGGGGGGGGGGTCAACAATATTCTACACGTTTGTAAAGCTACAGCAGGGTGCCACACAGCTGCAGTACATGTGTCAGAAAATTCTCCAACAATGGGTCTTTTAAAAAGTTGGACTCTAGTGGTAACATCTATGCTATGTATAATTATTTGAATTTTACATTTATCTGCAGTTTGCAGTAGCTTTAAATATTGCCCCTGGTTTTAGATCTTTGAGGCACAGACTTTCTCTTTGATCTTTCTCGTATTTCTCAGACAATTTTCTGAAACACATTTCCGAAAATCTCAGCTTTCGCATTGCTGTTCTTTTATTCACCTATGTTCTTAGGTTTTTATACTGACTTGACAGGGGAAAAAAAGAATAATCTTTCAGTTGACCGACCGCATACAGATTTTAACCTTTAAAAAAAATTAATATGTTTCCATTGCCAGGCAAAATCCCTTTTATTTCGAGCTGTTCAGCATACATTCATGTTTCGGGAGACATTCACCCACACATAAAGCACACGGCGCCTGAATATGAAAATCTTTAATTTATGTTTAACAGCCAAAGTAACACCTGCTCTTTTGACATGCATTAAATCTGATTCAGTGATTGAGTTGTTAAAAAAAGAAAAAAAAAAGGAGAAGAAAATCTGCAAGTTCAATTTTCTGTTAGGATTCTGTTGGAAGGAGTTCAGGCACATCAATTACAGGACTTTATTAGGGTGAATCAGCTCATTAGGAAGTACTCAGGAAATTTACATAATTTTACACTAAACTGTGTTTCTTTAACAAGTATAATGGTAGAATCGCTTTTGAGTTTGTGAGCTGTCATTTTTTGTGACAGGAAGGTGATTCGGAAAATGGCAAAGTAAAATATAATATATGCCTAATTCAAGGCATATTTAGACATTACATGAAACTGAAATTAGGGCATGTATAAAAAGCACCAATTAAAGCAGTTATACATGCATTTTAAAAAAGTAAAAAAATATATATATTTATTGCATTAATTTTTCTACATATCAGCTTGCTATAATCTGCACGACAGACCGGTAACTGCCAGAAAATTGCCAATTATTAACATCCAATCACACTTTGCTGCATTAGTGCTGACAATATATCACTAGGAAAATGCTTACAGGAGGAGAAGTACGGTAAGCACATTGATGACTTATGGGTTTCTAAAGGACTAAGCAGCACCATCATAAAGCAAACATGTGAATTGCCTATGTAGGGTATAGTAACTTGTTTTTTTTTGTTGTTTTATTCACCTCTCCACAGCAACAAATACTAACCTTTCCTTTGCAATACCATCGTCCCATTCAGCAGCAACGTCCAAGGATAGATGTCGGGTGTAAACTCCAAGATGCTCTAGTTAGAGCTTTTGGATGGGTCACGGGTGACCATTCTTTTCCTAACTCATCTGACAGCACTGGGCCAATCATCGAGCACCATGTTGTCGCATGAGAAAAAGAGACGTGAGTCACGTGCTCCTCCATACCTGGAAGTACTAGATATGTTATTTGCTCCCAGTAGCTAAACAGAGAAGTATAAAATAGAATAGAATAAATCTCATGTCATTTTTAACCACTTCAGCCCCAGAGGATTTGGCTGCTAACCAACCAGAGGACTTTTTACAATTTGGCACTGCGCTGATTTAACTGGTAATTGCGCGGTCATGCAATGTTGTACCCAAACAAAATGTGCGTCCTTTTTTCCCACAAATAGAGCTTTCTTTTGATGGTATTTGATTGCCTCTGCCATTTTTATTTTTTTCGATATAAATGGAAAAAGACCGCACATTTCGAAAAAAAAATTATTTTCTACTTTTTGTTATAAAAAATATTTAATAAACTCAATTTTAGTCATACATTTAGGCCAAAATGTATTCAGACACATGTCTTTGGTAAAAAAATATCAATAAGCATATATTTATTGCTTTTCCAAAAAATTATAGTGTACTAGGGTACATTTTCTGGAATTTACGCAGCTTTTAATTAATTATGACTACCTATTTCATTTCATGAGGTGCTAAAATGGCAGGGCTTTACAACCCCCCCCCCCCCCCCCCAGATGACCCCATTCTGGAAAGTAGACACCACAATGAAATTGCTGAGAGGCTGGATTGGATTGGATTTTGGGGTCATGTACGTGATTAGGCTCCCAAAAAGTCTCGCACATGTGGTATCCCCATACTCAGGAGAAGCAGCAGAATGTATTTTGGGGTGTAATTTCACATAAGTCCATGGCATGTTTGAGCAATAGATCATTTAGTGACAACTTTGTGCAAAAAAAAATAAAAAAATAAAAAATGATTTTCCTGCAACTTGTGGCAAAATATAAAATATTCCATAGACTCAATACATTCCTCTCATCAAATAGCATGGGATGTCTACTTTCCAAAACAGGGTCATTTTGGGGGGTTTTGTGCCATATTGGCATTTTATGGCCTTCAAAACTGTGATAGGTAGTGAATTAAAAAATTGACACCCTTAGAAATCCTGAAGGCGGTGATTGATTTTGGGGATCCTGTACACGGCTAGGCTCCCAAATAGTCTCACACATGAGGTATTTCCATACTCAGGAGAAGCAGCAGAATGCACTTGGGGTGTAATTCCATATATAACCATGCCATGTTTGAACAATATATCATTTAGTGACAACTTTGTGCAAAAAAAAGAAAAATTCCCGAAACTTGTGACAAAATATAAAATATTCCATGGACTCAACATGCCTATCAGCAAATAGCTTGAGGTGCCTATTTTCCAAAAAGGGGTCGGGGGGGGGGGGCATTTGAACTGGCATTTTACGCACAACATTTAGAAGCTTATGTCACACATCACCCACTCTTCTAACCACTTCAAGACAAAGCCCTTTCTGACACTTTTTGTTTACATGAAAATATATTTTTTTGCAAGAAAATTACTTTGAACCCCCAAACATTATATACATTTAAAGCAAAGGCCAAACAGATTAAAATGCTGGGTGTTGCAATTTTTTTTCCACACAGTATTTGCGCAGCGATTTTTCAACATTTTTTTGCGGAAAAACACACTTTTTAAAATGTAAATGCACTAAAACCCGCTATATTGCCCAAATGCATGGATACATGTACATGGATACCAAACACGACATGCTCTAAAAGTCTGCACAAACGAGCAGCGGCAACAAACTACATACATTTTTAAAAGCCTTTATAGGTTACCATTTTAGATTTACAGAGAAGGTCTACTGCTAAAATTACTGCCCTCAATCTGATCTTTGTGGTGATACCTCGCATGCATAGTGCAATTGATGTTTACATATGACACAAGATCGAAGCTTGCATTCACTTTTGCGCGTGAGCATGGGGGGGACAGGGGTGCTTTTTTTTATTATTATTATTTATTTTGCTTTTTTATTATATTTTTAAACTGTTCCTTTCATTTTTTTTTTTTTTTTTTTTATCATTTTTATTGTTATCTCAAGGAATGTAAATATCCCCTCTGCCCTCAAAGCATCTGACCACACTAAGATCAGTGTGATAAAATCCTTTTCCAATTTCCAAATGGTGCTGTTTATATCCGGCAAAACCTAAGTCATGAAATGCTCATAGCTTCCGGTTTCTTAGGCCATAGAGATGATTGAAGCCATTCTGGTCTCTGATCAGCTCTATGCTCAGCTGGAGGAACCACTGGCTGCATTCTCTGGTTCCCAGAGAATGCAGGCATCATTCTGGTATAACCACTCAAAGTCCAGCAACATACCATTATGTTGCTGGTCCTTGTTGGGCATACATTGTAATGTTCTTTTTTTTTCATGCAGCTTGTGGGCTGAATGAAAAAAAGTGATTGATCAGTGGGTATGTCCACCATTAGAATACCACCCAACATCAATCCACTTCTAATGATGGGCATACATACACCATTCTTTTTTTTAACTGTGGTGTTGAAATCACCTCCGACAGCGCTGAAGTCATGGCTTTACATATCGTGGGAGCAAATGCTGTTGCTGTCAAGATAAATAAATCCCTGCTGCAGCTGAATGGCATACCTGCTAAGCAAATGATGGTTAACAGTTAAACAACATAACATTACAGTATAACAGTAAGCCCTTGTACACACGGTCGGAGATTCCGACATCCAAATTTGTCAGATTTTGTCCGTCAGATTTTGTCTGATGGATCTTGTCCGAAACTGTTGCATACACACGATCGGACAAAGTTGTCGGAAAATCCAATCTTTCAGAACGTGATGATGTAATTTAGTTACGATGGGACTACGTTCAGGCTAGTAGCCAATAGCTTTGATGTAGGAATTTGATCTGAGCATGCGTGGCACTTTGTCCGATCGGAATTCTCTACACATGATCGGAGTATGTCCGATCGGAGCAGTTTGTCAGAAAATATTTCAATCAAGTTGGAAATTTTGGTCCGACGGATATCCCGAAGGAAACAGTCCAATGCTACCACACACAGTCGGAATATCCGACAAAACGGTCCGATAGGACACATTCCGACGGAATCTTCGACCGTGTGTACAAGGACTAAGACTTACTATATCTGCAAAGCAAAAACAATAAAACATAGTAAAAATAAAACATTGCAATCTGTGCCTAAAAAAGTATATGCCGAAGCATGGGGGCAATCTGCCCCTAATGTTAGGAGCAAATCACTTACCTACCCCTGCCCCCATGCTTTGGCATATATGCTCTTTTTTTAACTGTAGTTGGAGTCATGGCTTTATGTATCGTGGGAGCAAACGCTGTTGCTGTCAAGATAAAAAAACTTGTGCTGCAGCTGAATGGCATACCTGCTAAGCAAATGATGGTTAACAATAAAACATTACAGTATAACATACCATACCTGCAAAGCAAATACAATAAAACATAGTTAAAATAAAACAGAGAGAGGACGATAGATATAGAACAATAGTGAGCGGACAGTCGAGTGGACAGTAGAGATCCAACATAAGAGATAGAGAACAATAGAGAGAGAGAGAGAGAGAGAGAGAGAGACACACACACACACACAAGAAAAATACACCCACAACTATTTTTGCCTTTTTTTGTGGTTTTGTTTTTGTTTTTTGTTTTTTTTCTTTCACTTTGTTCACTTTTATAAAAACTGTAAAAAAAACTGTATACTGAATGGATCAGAGTCTCTCAAAATGTGATGGTCATCACATCTTTTGAGACCCCGAGACCCTGTGTACATGTGCCTAGGACTGGGTGGTGCTGCACCCTACACTAAAACTCAACTAGTGTGTGATAGCGTTCGAAACAGTCATCAATGCAAAGACCAGGTTGGTCAGGACAGGAAGGACAATAATAGCGGGTGTCATGCCTATATACACGCTTTCTACAAACACAACATCTTCTCTGGGGGTTTCTTTGGGTAGGAGTACCAGAGAGGACATGCGGAAAATGCCTCATATGCAGCCGGGTTACTGCATTTGCGTTGGGAAGTTCGGCCAAAGCACCGTCTGGAAACAGAAGGGCTCTGATGATCTCTTCCTGGAATTTAAGGAAAGGATCCAGTTTGTCCTGAAGCTTTGTATAGCGCAAAAACATTCAGAAAAGCAAATTGAAGGAAATAAACAGACACTTTTTTGTACCAGTGTCTGGTCTTACAGGTAATTAGATACGGCACCAAAAACTGGTCATTGAGGTCCACCCCTCCCATATTAAGGTTATATTCGTGGACATAGAAGGGTTTCTCCACAACACCAGTCGGCATAGGAATTTGGACTGTCATGTCTGCGTGAAGGGAGGACAGAACGAAAACATTCTTATTATTATTCCACTTCACAGCGAGCAAATTATTACATCTCAAGCAGGCTCTCTCCCCCAGCCTAAGATGAGAATATATAAGCCACTGGGGAGTGGGGAAAGCCCCGGCAATTAGATCGCACGGTGCTACATGTGCCAATTTGATGATCAAACAAGTGACTAAAAGATGGCACACTTGTGTAATAATTGTCCACATACAAGTGGTACCCCTTTCCGAATAAGGGTGGCACCCAGTCCCACTCAACCTTACCAGCACTCCCTATGTAGTCAGGGCAGTTCTCTGGCTCTACATAACTATCTCTTTCCTAGTAAACCATAAAACTATATATATAGCCTGTGGTCCTGTCACAGAGCTTATACATCTTGACCCCGTATCTGGCACCCTTGCCAGGAAGATACTGTTTGATAGACAAGCAGCCAGAAAACTTAATCAGGGACTCATCAACACAGACAACTTGATGGGGAGTAAACAAGGCTGAAAAACGTTGACTGAAGTCGTTTACGAGGGATCAAATTTTGTGGAGTCAATCAAATTCAGGGTCACCCCGAGGACGACAGAGTTTTCATATCATTGAATTGTATGAACCGCAAGATCTGCTCGTATCGTGTCCTGGTCATGGAGGCAGAGAACATGGACATATGGTGAATTGGCTCAGTGGACCAATATGGCCGCAACTCACTCTTTTTGGTTATGCCAATGAGGAGGGATAGGCCCAGGAAGGCCTTAAATTCTGAAGGTCTTAAAACCATAATTGGTTTCCATTCTCTGGCAATGGTCATCTGGGGATTAGCGGCGAGGAATTGACCAGCATATAAATTGCTTTGGTCCACAATAGATCTATAGAGATCTTCGTGAAAAACAGCATATAAAAAAAAGTGACATAAAATCAACTGTTTTCACCTGATTTCCAAGTTGGCCAGTGAATGGGGGAAGTACGGGTGCTGCAGAAGGTCTGGATTCCCAATTAGGATTGGCGAATGTAGCAGGAAGGGCACTATGGGCTCGATAGGCCTGTCTTTGTCTTCTTCTTGGTGGCAGCGGGACACTACTCGTGCTTGCCACCTCGCCAGCTTGAACTGTTCTCATGGGACTCGCCACGTCACTAAGTGTTACTGCAGTGTGGATGTATGACTAGGATGTACTAGGCCACTGGTGCTTGCCAACAGAAAGATAAGCTACGCTAGTACTGTCTCTCTGCTCCATATGAGGGACCTGCGGTTCTTGCACTTCAACGACAGCAGAAGAACGGGGTCTGGTATGCCTGACTTTGGTAGGAACCGCAACTCCATCGTCAGAGCTATCTGTCAGGGTGCCACTGCTGTCTACAGGTTCATATTCTGAATCTGAATCTGACAGATGAGTGACTTCCTCTTTACTATCTGTCATGCTCAGAAATGTGTAGGCCTCTTCGCTAATGTACCTTCGATTTGACATTTTGGTCTCTAAATTTACTGGTACAGTAGTAAGACTCACAAGAAAAAAAAACAACTGACTGTCAGCGACTGATTCAAGCTCTACCAAAAAAACTGTTAATGTTTGCAGGGATCAGGCCTGACTTTGCGAACGATGCAGTTATGTGTGTTGTGTTTTGTAAGCGACAGTGATCGATTGATACTGCACTTGAGTGGGCTGGGCTGGATGGAGGGGCTAAATGGAGGTGCTAGCAGGTATCTGAGCTAATCCCGCTAACACTGCGTTTTTTGGAACCCTAAACTGCTGGGGACGCTAATATAGTTCTGAGCAGATCAGATATTGATCCGTTCAGACAATATACTACTAAGGGAGGCTTATGGTGCGCGCGTGGGTGTTAGCACTTCTGGCATTAATTTTACACTGCCTGGGGCGACACACATCCTATCTGACGCTAAAACCTAACTTTGATCATCCGCCCGGTGATCAGGGGGTGAAACCTTTATTGGGTAAAATACGGCGGGTGCCCTGACGCTATAAATAATAAACTAGCTAAACTGTGTCACCCGTGACACTTATACATTGATCACAGGTGACAGGGGGTAATCAAGGGGTTAGACCTTTATTGTGGAGGTTAAGGGGTCCCTAGACCTATCTGGATCTGAGACTAATTACCCTAACACTGATTTTTGTCACTAATGAAACCAGTACAGCCATCAAAAAAAAATCTGAATCCTGTACTGGGCGGCACAGTGACAGGTGGGGCAGGGATGTAAAAAATGAATATATATCTTTGATATTTCACAGAAATGTGATAAAAGCAGCCCCTTTACAGTGTTGTTTCCCCCTGAAGAAGACCACAATTTCTAGATGGTCGAAATGCATTGGGGCAGTAGGGTGCTCTATATTGTACTCAATGAAATTTTGTGAAGATTTATTTTGTAATTATTTGAATTATATATTAAATTATACTGTATTTATACAATTGTTTCAATAATGTACACCAGAGTTTGTATTTTAAAATCATTGTAGCTAACATCCCATTAATAATAAATAAATATTTTTCTATTTTGTTATTGTCTCTCATGCTGCTTAAAAACCCCAAGGGGAACTTATTGTACATTTGGTGGTGAAGGGATTAACTGGGGAGGGGGTGAATTGTGTGCCTACGTGACCTTTCCCACTAACCCAGTGTTGACTGCAAATCATGTATTACTATGTATAGTATAATTTCCAACTTTTACTATATTCTAAGTGTTAGCCAGTACTAGATCACTATATTGTAAGTATTGGGCAGTACTAGATCTCATGACCTGCCATTGCAATGATGTTGTGTAGTAATTGAGGCCAAAGTCTTGTAAGATCAGTGTGACAGTTCTAGGCTCTGCCACTGTGGGAAAAGTGCTAAAAGGTACACAGGATTCTCTCTTATTCAGAGAGTGGGGCTCCAGAGGTTCATATCAGAGCATAGAGTCTAAGCTTTGGGTTTTCTCTGGCTTTTGTAATTCCTGGACCAGGGTGTGGAGCTTGAAGACTCCAAAGAGCATGGTTCCAGGCTTTACAGGCATCCAGGTTTTACATGAGACCTGCAGGCTTTGAGTGTGCAGGTGTGCACAGCCCTTTTAAGCTAGCCCATTTTAGTAGTTCAGGGCTCTCGTTTAAAGGCAGGTGGATCAAGCCAGGAGACAGGCTGTACTAATCCTCTCCTAGAGTGCCTTCAGAGCCTGTCTCTCTGGAATTGGCCAAGGTTGTGTCAATATTCATGCTGCCATCTGTATAGCTCCACACCTATCATCCAGAAACTTCTCAAGCTCTCTGGATGCAGAGGGAGCTATCAGACCAGCAGCAGCTGAACACAATGAGAAGACTCAACTAGCAGAATGCAGCTGCGCTGACTACAGTGAGCAGACTAAATTTACCTTACCAACCAATTACAGCCTCACTGACTACAGTAAAACAACTAAATTCACCTATCAAAAAAACACATCTCCACAAACACAGTGAGACACACTAAATCTATCTAAATAGCACCTATCTAGGAGGGTGATACATAAGAAAACCTGGCACTGTTAATGCACTATGACATTGTGTAGCCATGATAGTGTCCATAATGTGTATTACATGAAAAATTGAAACAAATTTAAAACGTGTCATGTTTTTCTTTCATAAACTAAAAACATGGACAAATTCAGGTTTCAATTTATGCTTGAGATGACTGTACTCGTATTAGTGCACAGAAACAATTGAGTACTGTCTGTGATACTTTTTTTATATGCACTAACATCAATTTTTTTAGAATAAGCTTTCGAAGTATGTCCCCTTCTTCAAAGTCCCAGCAGTACTGAGTACTGTTATTGCAAATAAAAAAAAGTATCACAGACAGTACTCAAAGGTTTCAATTTACATACATATTTCTCAATGTTGTGCTTGGAGTTTGTCTTTAAATATTTACTTCTCCTCAGCCTCTGAAGAACTCTAAAGCCTCATACACACGATAGGACTTTGTACAAACTTTCCCCTGGATTTTTGTACAAAGGGCGTCGGCCCTGAACTTGTATTGCATACACACAGCAGGACTTTTTCAGCCAACTTTCACCAAATCACGTGGGTTTTTCTGCTCTTTACCGCCACCTTTGGTCAACTTCTGTATTGTTGTCTGATCTTTTGCATTGGTTCTGAGCATGCGTGTTTGTACTTTGTACAAAAGTCCTATGGTTTTCTGTACACACGATCAGACTTTGCTCCATCGGACTTTTGTTGCCAGAAAGTTTGCACAGCCAACAAAAGTCTGATGAAAACCAAAAAAGTTTGTCCGATGGAGCGTACACACGGTCGGATGTTGCTCCAAAACAGCTAATTTGCATGTTTGTTGTCAAAAAGTCTGATTGTGTGTATGGGCCTTAAGAGGAAATTCAGAAGCTTTGACAACAATGGAAAAAATATTAATGGAATGTTAGAATACTTTATTTAAGACTAAAACAATAATCAAGGAAACTGTTGTGAGAAATGACAATATGTGTTAAATTGAGCATTGTATAGTACCACAGGGATTACAGTTATATAAACATTTGACTTACCATAAATGATGAGTGATTAACAAAGCTTAAAAATAAAATAAAATTTCCAACTGATCAACATTACAACTCAACCAAAGAAATAAAACATTAGTGATGTGAACGTTCCACCCTTTCACCCGCCCTTACTTTGGAAAACATTTACGGGCATTCTCATTTTCGTTATGTTTCTTTGCTAATAATACCAGAGGGAAAGTAAAAAAAAAAAAAAAAAAAAAAACCTGACCATTTAGTCTCCAAATTGCAACAAAGTCAGGATTTACACTGTGATCAATGCAGCTGCAGGCCTTTTCAGTATCGCTACTGAAATTATAATATCTGCATAGGATTTAGCAACATTATGGAAAGACCTGGATCAAATAAGGGGATGGCAGAGATATGACAGATGAGGATCAGTATTGAAATATGCAAAGTTGTGTATCTGGATGCTAAGAACTTGCAGGCAAGATATTCTTTGGGAGGGGTTACTCTGGGGGAATCTCCACTCTGGGAAATAGACCCTTGAGAGGGGATAGGTTTTCAATGTACAAATACCATACTGGTGACCCCACAATAGGGATAAAACTTTTCTGCGCAAAGGTATTTAAAAAGATTCTCATCCAGGACACATCAGCAAGATTGAGCAAATCCACCTACCTGCTTATCCAGATCTAATATCTCCCATTGGAAACCACAGGCTCCGCTATCCCTTTTGGATCTTTGTGAGGGACATCTTGGGCCTCAGGGGTCCCCCACTCATCTGGGGGGCACACCTATAGGGATTTCCATCTGATGCAGCTACATTTTTCTTTCTTGCATTTTTGTTTTTACATGATATGACATTGAATGTCTTCAAAATTCATGATCTTCTCTATTTCTCTGAAGAAGGGATACATTTCCATATTCCCCAAAATGCGTTGGGCCTCGTGAGAAGCAATTTTCATGCCTTACATTAGCTCGTTATGAGCCTGATATTCTCTAATTGTATTATATATTTTGTATTTCCATGGTGAGTGATGTTGGCACCAACATTTCTGTTTTTAACACTTTAATAAACTTTGTTGAAATATTTTAATCAATACAAGTGTCTATTATAGTCTTCCCATAAAGTCCCACAGTACTTGGGTTACTTCTTGTTCCATATATTCAATTTTATTATAGTCTGCCCATAAATTCTTACAGTACCGGGGGGGGGGGGGGTACTTCTTATTCCATCTATTCAATTTAGGGGATGTTGGCAACACATATTGGAGACATAGTTCCTCCACAGTGGTTTTTCCCTTCCTTTAACAAGGGGGCCCCCAGATCCTGATCCCCCTATGTGAATGAATAGGGGGTACATCGTACCCCAACTCAGTCACCAAAAAAGGGGTCTGTGTTCTATCTGGCCATTTTATGGCCTCCGAAACTGTGATAGGCAGTGAGGAGTGAAATAAAAAATATACACCCTTATGCCCTGTACACACGGTCGGACTTTCCGGCGACAAAATTTGGCCCAAACTTGTCTAGCATACACAAAGTTTTCGGAAAATCCAATTATTCTGAACAATAGCTTTTGTCTCGTAGTTTATTCTGAGCATGTGTGGCACTTTGTCCGTCGGAATTGTCTACACACAATCAGAATTTAAACAATCGGATTTTGTTATTGGAAAATTTTAGATCCAGCTCTCAAACTTTGTGTGTCGGAAATTCCGATGGAAAAAGTCAGATGGAGCCCCCACATGATCAGATTTTCCGACAACACAATCCGATCGCACATTTTCCATCGGAAATTCCAGCCATGTGTACAGGGCATTAGAAAGCCTAAAGGTGGTGAATGGGTTTTGGGGTCCTGTACGCAGTTAGACCGCCAAAAAGTCTCACACATGTGGTGTTCCCATATTCAGGAGAAGCAGCAGAATGTATTTTGAGGTGTAATTCCACATATAACAATGGCATGCTTGAATAATATACAGTTGCAATAAAAAATAGGTGAACCCTTTTGGAATGATATGGATTTCTGCACAAATTGGTCATAAAATGCGATCTGATCTTCATCTAAATCACAACAATAGACAATCACAGTCTGCTTAAACTAATAACACACAAAGAATTAAATGTTACCATGTTTTTATTGAACACACCATGTAAACATTCACAGTGCAGGTGGAAAAAGTATGTGAACCCTTGTTTCCTGTAGTTGCAGATCAGACGTGCACAACGGTCAGGAGTAATTCTTGACCATTCCTCTTTACAGAACTGTTTGAGTTCAGCAATATTCTTGGGATCACCGCTTTTGTTACAGATAACACCGCCCGTTAGCTGAACAATACCAGGCGCTTGCACTAAATAGCGTGCTTTTTATCTGGGGGCTGTGGAATGTTTTAATGATGTGTTTCTAAATAGCAGCTGTATTAAAAAAGACTTTAAACATTAAAACCCCCACAGATATAAAACCATCTACAAAATGAATGAATATATCATAAGATAAATCTATCCACCAATAGATAAAACAGCGCGTATTACTCCGTTTGCAATAAAAAATTTTGTCATAGTGCAGTCTTCTATTTTAGATTTAACATATATGTATACGATAGTCACAAATAAATCATTAGTGTGCAATTCATTCATAAGAACTGTCCTTGCATCTGATTTGTGGTTTCGCTACAATGTTCATCAGCTCTCTCTCTCAATGGTTAAGCCACACACGTGCAAAAGTTCTCTGCCACAGTTCATTAGATGTGTACTATGTAGCCCTTTCTATCGAGAATACACCTCCACACGTGCAATAATGTGCCCACAAATCACACTGGGGGGTATGTGCAAAACAGAAAACCCCCTTTGGTATTGTTCTTACCAGATACAACTGGTTTCACAGGCCTTTAGAGATCACTCTTGTCGGTTCATAAAGCCGGGTCCCATCCACATCATAGACTCCAGGTGTTCAGAATCTGGGAGAAGGATAATTACGTGTGAGACGGAATTACGCTATGTGTGCTTTCTGTAATTATCCTTCTCCGAAATCCATTCTTGTTTAGTGTTTTACGTATCATAGATTTGCTAACAGCATATGCCAGAGACATTTGTAAGTCTTTAACTGACACTCTAGGATTCTTCTTGGCCACATTGAGTAGTCTGCGCTGTGCTCTTGCAGTCATCTTTACAGGACGCCCACTCCTAGGGAGAGTAGCAGCAGTGTTGAACTTTCTCCATTTATAGACAATTTGTCTTACAGTGGACTGATGAACAGCAAGGCTTTTGGAGATACTTTTGTAGTGCCATGCTATTGATGGGCAGACGCTATTATTTTTTCAAATTTAGTTGTCTGAAGCTGTAGTTTGGTTCAGACTAATTCTCTCTAAAAGTTCTGGTTTCTGTACCAGTCCAGCTGGGTTGTACTGGTTCCCACTTGACCGTAGGTGTTGCTGTCACCTCCGGTAAGTGTGGGAATGCAGCAGGCTGGATATATTGAATACCACCTCTTGCTCGGAAGTAGCTCAGTAGGAGTGGTTTCCCTGCTGTGCATTCTGCGAGAGGGGTCCGCTATCTCGACCTCATGGCCCTCCTGGCCTGGGGTCTGTGTCGCATGATCTGGCTGGCCCGAGGCTCTGCAACTGGGAGTGTAGGCCCAGAAATGTCTTGGGGCCTACTGATCCAGGGGTGGTCCTGTGCTGTCTCGCCTGCGGGGAGAAGCCAAGAAAACGGGAGGATACAGGGGAGGACTTTTCTGGTGGAGGACCAAGCACAAGGCTGGTGTCTCTGGAGGAGCCTGGAAACTCAGTTGGAGGATGCAACCCGGATCAATACCCATACAGTATCGCCGGGTCGGCTGAAAGGGTCTTGTACTGTATGGTAGTTCTTCTAAAACTCTCAAGATTTCTAACTTCAATTGACAAGTCTGTGGCAGAGACTTTGTTGAGCAACTCATCGGCTGCTAGGTCAAGTGAGAGGGGCCTATCTGGTGATTGCTGGATCCAGTCTGTGGAGCTGTTTGTCCTATGGATCTGACTAATACCTCTAACCCGCAATTACTAGGTGCCTGAGTTCCCCTTTACCCTTTAATCCTCTATTGAAGGACTTTTGTGTTATTCCTAAATAAATCTAAAAAAATAGGACTAAGTGTCGGATTCATCATCATTTGGGCTACTTTCCAATGGGACCCCTAAGACGGAGAGGCGAGCAGGTGAGGTAATGGTAAGTCCAAATAAAACCAGCAGCTTCTCGGGGGTTAGTGCTACACTTTTATAACCCTTTCCAGTTTTATGCAAGTTAACAATTCTTAATCGTAGATCTTTGGAGAGTTCTTTTGTGCGAGGCATCATTCACATCAGGCAATGCTTCTTGTGAAAAGCAAACCAAGAACTGGTGTGTGTTTTTTATAGGGCAGGGCAGCTGTAACCAACACCTCCAATCTCATTTCATTGATTGGACTCCAGTTGACTGACACCTAACTCCAATTAGCTCTTGGAGATCTCATTAGTCTAGGGATTCACATACTTTTTCCACCTGCACTGTGAATGTTTACATGGTGTGTTCAATAAAAAGTGTGAAAGGTGAAAAAACAGCGCTGTCTATAAATAATAAATGTCAATGAACAAATTATATGTAAAAAAGAAGAAGGATTTCTGTTGCATGTGGAGAATAATGTGTCAGTGCAACCACACATAATAATTTTTGTAGATGGCAAGCTAAGGAAGAAGCTGCTTATATAAGACTAAGCCCTTGTACACACGGTCAGATATTCAGACGGAAAATGTCCAATCGGACTGTGTTGTCGGATAATCTGACCGTGTGTAGGCTTCATCTGACTTTTTCCATCGGAATGTCCGACCAACAAAGTTTGAGAGCTGGATATAAAAATTTTCCCACAACATGATCCGATCGTTTGTAGAGAATTTCAATCTGACAAAGTGCCACGCATGCTCAGATCAAATTCCTAGACCAAAGCTATTGGCTACTAGCCTGAACATAGTCCCGTCGTAACTAACTAACGTCATCATGTTACGAACGATTGGATTTTCTGACAACTTTGTCTGACCATGTGTATGCAACACCAGTTCTGGACAAAATCCATTGGACAAAATCCGACGGATTTTGTTGTCGGAATGTCCGACCGTGTGTACAAGGGCAACAATGACATAGCTAAACATCTCTGGACAACACACCTACTGTATTTACCACACTAAAAAAATCAATCAGACTCACAAACACCGACTTCCTAAAAAACATTTACTGTGTTCCCTTACAAGCCTTGAACAAAACCTGCAAACATAAAATGTGTATTTTAGCTTTATGTCTAATTTAAAATTCACAGTAACGTCTGCAAGAAGCATTTGTGCCTGGCCATTGTTCTCTTTAGTACATTCAGCTTTCATTCTTCAAATATCTCTGTTTACAAGTTGGACACAAAAAAAATAAAAAAATCACTTCAATCATTATAAATCTATATCAACAGGGATGTGGAAGCTATAAATGCAGTGAAACAAAATCAATATGTGGTGCTGCGCTCTAAGTGATAATGCAAGCAATGTGCAAAAATATAAAGTGCTGAGTGCTTACATAAATACAATATGAGTAATAAAATAGATAAACAATGTAACGTGTCACGTGCTTATGAACAGTGAAGAACTCCGTGATTAAAGTCATGATGAAGTCACGTGTTTGTGACGCTACCCGATGCTAACAGACAGGCACCGGAAGTGACGTCAGTGTGCAAGCTCGCTGCTCATGGAGATTAGTATTTACCTTGGGGCTGATTTACTAAGATGAATGCGCTGCGCCGGTTCATACCTCAATTTGTGAGCCAGATAAATAATAGCGCACACCGTATCAACAGTCCATTCACGCAGGGGCAACACGACTTCCATTGCGACTTTGGGAGGCAACTTGGACACGGCTTGAGTGTGAATCACAGCGCGACTTGGGGCGACTTACAACACGACTTGGGGTGACTTATAACACGACTTTAATACTCTAATTTAAAAAAAAGCGGCATGGGTTCCCCTCCAAGAGCATACAGGCATACCCCACTTTTAAGTAGACAATGGGGTTTATTTACTAAAGCTGGAAAGTGCAAAATCAGGCTCACTTCTGCATAGAAACCAATGAGCTTCCACGTTTTATTACCAAAGCTTAATTGAACAAGCTGGGGTTAGAAGCTCATTGGTTTCTATGTAGAAGTGAACCTGATTTTGCACTTTCCAGCTTTAGTAAAGAAACCTCATTGTGTACTTAAAAATGGGGTATGCCTGTACCAGGCCCTTCAGGTCTGGTATGGATCTTAAGGGGAACCCCTCGCAAAAAAATGGCGTGGGGGTCCCCCTCAAAATCCTTACCAGGCCCTTCAGGTCTGGCATGGATTTAAAGGGGAACCCCGCGCCAAAAAAATGGTGTGGGGGTTCCCCTCAAAATCCATACCAGACCCTTATCCGAGCATGCAACCTGGCAGGCCGCAGGAAAAGAGGGGGGAGAGAGAGCCCCCCCTCCTGAACCGTACTAGGCCACATGCCCCCAACATTGGGAGGGTGCTTTGGGGTCCCCCCCAAAGCACCTTGTCCCCATGTTGATGAGGACAAGGGCCTCATCCCGACAACCCTGGCCGCTGGTTGTGGGGTCTGTGGGCGGGGGGCTTATCAGAATCTGGAAGCCCCCTTTAACAAGGGGACCCCCAGATCCCGGCCTCCCCCGTGTGAAATGTTAAGGGGGTACAATGTCCACTTGTCCTCATCAACACTTGTCCTCATCAACATGGGGACAAGGTGCTTTGGGGGGAACCCCAAAGCACCCTCCCAATGTTGAGGGCAAGTGGCCTGGTATGGTTCAGGGGGGGCGCTCTTTGATCCCCCCTCTTTTCCTGTGGCCTGCCAGGTTGCGTGCTCGCATAAGGGTCTGGTATGGATTTTGAGGGGGACCCCATGCAATTTTTTTTTAGAAGTGAACCAGCACAAAAAAAAGTCAAGTTGAGAGATGCGCCTGCTCAACTTATGCAAATGAATCTATGTGGCTTGACATTTACTAGGATTTTGCCAGCATAGTGAACCAGAGCACTTGAACGTGCGCAAATGCCGCTTGCAAATGCGCAGTGCATAAATTGACCTCGCGCAGCTCCAAGTGTATTGTTCAGAGAAAGTTACTTTTCCATTCTATTTTGGGCATATTTGTTACTTGGACAGTTATAACTATACTTCCTCACATCACCCACATCACCCCCATAATATTGGCACTTCTAGCTTCTTTTAATTCTGAGTTGAATAATGCGTTCGTCAGGTCTATAGTGGCGCACCGATCACCGCCTCCTGTGCGCTGGCATGTTATTAGTGAATGGGGAATTGCTCTGTGTTACAGGCGCAAATGCTTTGTGAATACAAAAAATGCCGTTGAGCATAAGCGCAAACCTTTTGTAAATCAGCCCCCTTGAGTACCACAGTTGGATTTATTAAATAAAATACCTATATTTTTACATACTACACTATTTGGGATCCATCTTTCTCCACATGATTTATATATTCGAGAGAACTTTCCACACCATCTATTTTACATTTGAGACCTATACACATCACCTTAAACCACTGACCAGGGCATAACACATGACCAGGATCATGGAAGCCGTTAGTGGGATCCCCTGCAGGACCTGGGATCCACCTGGGACCTGGGATCCACCTGGGACCTGGGATCTGCATTTGCTTCATATATATATATATATATATATACACGCTGTTACCTTACAGTGGTAAGGTAAGGGGCCATTCTCATTGAGGTGTTATCACACTGAAGAAAAGTCACCGCTTACATTTCTGCATTTGTACTGAAGAAAAGTCACTGTTTAGATTGCTACACTTGCACGGAAGAAAAGTCATAGTTTATATTGCTATTTGCACAGAATATCAGAAGAATTCCAACACTTGTTCACTTACTGCCTTCTATTATCAAATACTGGACACTTAATTTTCTGGGATTATTATTTTGTACTTTTATTCCTTGGCACGATTTTTTGGTATTTTCCTTCTTTAGTTACATCTTTTGGATTCCATCATGTTTATATGAATTTACCGTAATCACTGAGTTCTTCACTGTTCATAAGCAAGTGACATGTTACATTCATACATATCCATTTGATTACTCATATTGTATATATTTAAGCACTCAACACTTTATATTTTTGCACATTGTTTGCATTATCATTTATCATTTAGAGCGCAGCACCACCTATTGATTTTGTTTCATTTTTACCTACTTTGGTTATGGATTGACCATTTCAGTGCTTGCAGAAATTTGTGTTTCTACCCCCTATTTTCCTGTCTGTGGTAGTGCGGAAATATCTCTTTATTTTATAAATGCAGTGAGCAATTACATATCATAGAAAAACACTTTGAATGTATTTCAAAGCATAGGAAAAGATAATGTATCTACTGTGACATGATATCCTAGAGACATAACAATACGATAAGGAAATGGCAACTTTGTTAAAACATTTGACGTGGGAGCATATTGACCACTCATTCTTTCCATTGTTCCAGGCAGTCTATATATCCACTTAATAGTTGTAAAGGGAGAAAAAAGTAGAATACAATAAACAGTGGGAGACAGATATTTCATGAAACTTGACTGCGCATTGACAAGAATGAAGAAATATTAGTTATTATAGGGAGTAATAAAGGGATTTCAAATAATGCTTACAAAAGTTAAAAAAGAATTGTGGTCTGAGACCCACAAACATAACCAGGGTGCAGTTACAGTAATCTCACTAATATGATAGGTTCTTAAAGCAAATCCATTAGTAGTAAGAAAAAAAAAAAATGCTGCATGTTCCTTGCCTCCGACCCCCCGATTCCTATTGTTTCAGAGACATCAGCTTGGCCGAAAAGTTTATAAGCTGACATGTGGGCCAGTGACATTTTGCTTTGCCAAATTGCCGGTGTGGTTTATAAAAATGGGTGTTATTATTTAGGGATTGTTTTAACATGCAAGACTATTTTTTGTATGTGGTAAATCATACCTGATGCTATCTGTCCCATGTACCCAATGCAACCCTTCACATTGGCAGCTCTGTGACAGTCCTTAGTAGCATCGTGCGCGTGTCCCCGTCCCATAGTGTCCTGTGAGTGATACAGCTCCTTCTAGTTTGTGCTCCACTACCCTGAACATGGCCAGAGGAGCTCCTGTTATCTGCCAACCAGTAGTGGTCATCACAATCTGGCGCACTGCGTGCACACAATTTTCTTCTGAGCATTTTCTCTATTGAAAATCCTTTGGCCTATATCACAAGGTCACTGATGAAGGAAACGTGTTTTTTATGTGTGACAGGTAAAACACGCCAGGTGCTAAACGTTATGCTATTGTTAACCACAAGTAGGGGGGTGGGCAAATATCTTAATGAGTTGAAAGGCCTGCCAGACAGTGAAGCAGCCCATCAAATTAATGCCCAGTGGAAATGTGTTGTAGACATATAGGAGTTGGTAATATCTGATACTACCAGGAAGAGTTGGAGCTTTACTGTTCAGAAGGGCCTCTCATTCAGGCATGATTCAAGCATCAAGTACCTTATAGTACCTGCAATGGATTTCAACATTTAACATGTTTAATGGCAAAGTTGCCTTAAGGAGTTTTCAGCTTTAACTGCTGATTTTTGCAATGTCTCCTAAGGCCCGGTTCACATATACGCAAATCTGATGCATTTTGAACCTCATCCAATTCACATAACATGTGAACTGGACCAGTTTGCAATGGAGCTAGTTAACACATGTACTGGGCAGCCACGCTCCATTTTTGAAAAAAATCCTGCGTGATTTTAGGTCCAGTTCAGGTGCGAATTTAAGTAAAAATTTGAACCTGAATCGCACCTAAACCAGTGAACAAAGCTGCACCGGACTCCTTTTAAAAGCTGACTGCAAACCACATCCAGACATGGGTGAACCTAACCTAAAGTTCTTAAAAGTTTAACCACTTGCTGACCAGCCGACGTCATTATACGGTGGCAGGTCAGCAGATCCTGTGAACCATCGTAGCTATACATCGATACCTCTAAGTGGGATAGCAGGTGCGCGTGTGTGTGCTACACAGCGGGGGTGCCAATGCTCGTGACCAGCGGTCGTGATGACTGCTGGCCACGAACAAACGCGGGCACGAGAACAGAACAAGGACGTGTGCGTGTGTGTAAACACACACATCCCAGTTCTGTGAGGAGAGGAGAGAGATTGTGAATTGCTACTAGCTGAGAACCACAATCTCTCATCTCCTATAGTCAGTCCCTTCCCCCACAGTTATAACACACACCTAGGGAACACAGTTAACCCCTTGATCGCCCCTTAGTGTTAACCCCTTCCCTGCCAGTGACATTTATACAGTAATCAGTGCATTTTTATAGCACTGATTGCTGTATAATTGTCAATCAACCCAAAAATGTGTCAAAAGTGTCCGATGTGTCTGCCATAATGTTGCAGTCTCAATAAAAATTGCAGATCACCGTCATTACTAGTAAAAAATAATAATAATAATAATAAAAATGCCATAAATCTATCCCCTATTTTGTAGATGCTATTTTGTGCAAACCGATCAATATACGCTTTTTGCAATTTCTATTACCAAAAATATGTAGAAGAATACATATCAGCCTAAACTGAGGAAAAAATTAGCATTTAAAAAAAAAATGGGGATATTTATTACAGCAAAAATTACAAAATATTGTGTTTTTTTCAAAATTGTCGCTCTTTTTTTGTTTATAGTGCAAAAAATAAAAAACGCAGAGGTGATCAAATGCCACCAACAAAAAGTCCTATTTGTGGGGAAAAAATGACGTCGATTTTGTTTGGGTACAGCTTTGCATGATCACGAATTTGTCTGTTAAAGTGACACGTATTGCAAAAATGGCCTAGTCATTGAGCAGCCAATTTTTCCGGGGCTGAAGTGGTTAAAGAAAAAGCTTCACCTACAGGTTTTCAGATTTCTAAAATGTATTACCTGTTTAGAAACACTTATTGGCCAATTATTTATCAAAGGCAGTAACTTAGATAGTTCTTCAACACCTCAGATAGAGAAGAGGTACTGTGGTAATAAACCTCACTTGCCTTTATTCTAAATATTATTCTATATATTCCTATAATGAATTTACCAGGGGTGAGTATTACTCACTGAAAAACTGAACTGATGATAGAAGAAATGGTATAACTTGGGCTGTACAGAAATCTTCCAGACAGCAAACATTTGCACAAATAAAAGGTGTATAAAAAATATGAAACAAATGAATGATATGATATGGATTGAACTGTACACATAAAATAGTAAATCCACTTACACATATATTAATATTTATTAACCCAATCAATAGAAGATTACCTAACTCAGGACCAGATCTAATGTATTATGTATTTGATGGTCAAATTAGAGGCTTCTGTTGTGCTTAGAGCACAAGCATGGTCGCTGGTGTCCTCCAAAGCTCATGTTCAGATTTTTTCAACTCCTGTTACATCACCTTCCTTCTCCTTACCCCACTTCCCTGGCCTTCTGGTAAGGTGACATGGAAACTTCAAACACAGTTAAATAAATGGATTCTAGTTCCACTGAACCCAACCACATGTAACAGTGAAATTCGCCTATATTTTAAGGATGTCCACAGGCAAGAAGATCTTGCAGAATGTAGAGGAAGAGTGTTATTTATAGTAGTTTGAAATTTCCTGGGGTTTTCAAAACTCTTTGTGGAAGACTTTTTCTGCTTGTTTTTAGGGTTTGATAAATCTTTAAACGTACCTGTTTATTGTAAGCAATGTCAACTAAACAATATAGATAAAAAAAACCTCAATGGATAAATAAAGGGTAAGTAAACTGTTCATCCTCCAAAGTAAAGCTACATATATAGTGTACTTTCTGTGAGCTTACTGGAGTTTGGCTTCAGTTCACTGGTGTATCTAAATCTGCTAGTACATCTAACACTCACCTTTCCCATACTGGCAATGCTGCTGTCCAAAGGTGTTTCTGTTGCTTTTGTTATCCAGAGTTTAGGTATTTTAATACAGAATGTGTTTTACTGACCAGATCAGCAGGTAAAGACAGAGTAAAAAAATAAAAATAAAACGAATGACTGGTTACTTGCAATACATTGCATTTTTGGTATTGGGCTGAATACCACTTTAAGGTAAAGTAAACCTATGCTTTGCCCATGCACAGCATTCATGACAAAGAGTGTATTAACTTTAATCTCCCTCCTGAGCAGCACATATTCTTTATTCATTTACTTTCCCACTACTCTATTGAGTTGCTTGGTGCAGTAGAAGCCACCCTACATAAGTTACATGTGGCTCAAATTGTAGCTAATGCAGTGCTGGTCAACGTTTCAGCACCGTCACATTGATTAAATCGCATTCTCCTCCTTACCCAGAAGTATCAAGTAGTTTCTTTACTTCTAGAGGAAAAACAAAGCAACAGAAGAGGGAAGAAAATATGAGTATACTCTGCGGGGGAGAGAGGTTAAAAAACACACATATTTCTGAAGGTAAACTGAAGGTACTTGTCAAAATGCTACTATAAATGGGTGGGTAAGTGAAAGTCCAGCTAAGTCCAGCTACACCTTGTGCCTAGAAATTAGATCATCATGTCAGTAGTAACATATTCTGCCCAGTTGCAATTAGCCAAAGGCCCACTAATGCAACTCAATTTTACACACAGATAAAGTCTCTGGAGGGGGAATCTTTCCCCCAAGACAGACTCATAGTCCATAGGATGGTCACCTCTGGTTCCTTGTACATATCTATCCCTCTAGAAATGATCCAGGGCAAACTTATGAGTTTGATACTCCACACTAATATCATAGCAGACAACAGAACTAGCAATTATCATAGTAACCACAGAGCTAGAAGTGATACTAATCCTTTTCTGTCTTCATCTTATCCCAGGACAACAATAAAAGAAGGTCAAGTCAGCTTCAGATAAATACAACTAGATGTACAGAAGAACATAAACTAAAATATTATTTTTCTTCTCCAAATATGTGGATAATATAAAGCATTACTCATTCAAAATGGCCTGATGCTTAATTATTTCCATGTATGGATAAATATGTTTTTTCTAACTCATCCATTTCAAGATCCTCTTCAAAGGTGCTGGTAAGTAATGATGCAAAAGAAAATAAGGGTAAAATGACCCACAGGATGGTTGTCAGTACCATAAGGGATAGAACTAAACCTTAAGGGGCCTAACAATCTCTAATGCCCTGTACACACGATCGGACATTCCGACTACAAAATCTGTCTGATTTTTTCTGACAGATCTGGGACCAAACTTGACTTGCATACACATGGTTGCACAAGGTTGTCGGAAAATCTGATCGTTCCGAACTTGGTGACATAGAACACAAATTGTCCACACACGAATAGAATTTAAATGATCAGATTTTGTTATTTTCGGAAAATTTTAGATCCTGCTCTCCTGCTTTGTGTGCTGGAAATTCTGACAGAAAAAGTCAGATGGAGCCCACACGATTGGATTTTACGACAACAAGATCCGATTGCACATTTTCCATTGGAAAGTCCGGCCATGTGTATGGGGCATAACACAACTCCCCTTTAATCATGGTACATCTTGTGCCAAGTGTATGCACTAATTAAACACTGGAATAAAAAATAAGTAAATAAATCTAAACATTAAACAAAGGGTTAATTCTGTAAACTCCTCTGCAATGACTAGACAATAATATACTAAATATAAATATAATAATATACACACAATACAGTATAATAAATGCTCTGCTCAAAAAACAACTTTAATGTTTTAAATGTAGTACTGAGGATAAGGCAATTAAACCTTAAATCCTGCTTTTGGGTGCCAATGACTAACAAACAGTTCCAGGGTTTGGTTCCCAATATTATTTTTTCTTTTGTATATGTGCGCCCCATAGCCAAGTCTTTGAAGTATTGATAGATCTCCTTACCTAACAATTATCCACCCTCTGAAAATGGGACACCAAGATAATCCCACACTGCTATCTCATAGATGGATTGACATTCCAGTTCCAAATGATCAAATAATCTTTCTGACACATGGAATCTTCCAAATCATGATCTACTGTCTGTAGCATGATTATATGCTACTGCAAATGAAAAGGACAGGTAAACTGCTTATCATGTCTGTCCCCAGGTGGAAGGTAAGTGTCAAGTGCTAGGCATATGCCCGGGCTGCTGTTTTCAGAACTGTAACTGGTGCTGTAGGGAACAGGGTCCGCTGAATGTCCTATAACAGGGACACAGACTGGCAAAATGGCAGTGAAGAGGAGGGTCTTGGAATGGGGATTGCCACCACAACAGTGTGCAGCTTCTGCTAAGGTTCTGACACACAGCAGGACACCAACCTGCTATCTGGCTCTGACTCTTTTCTATAGTGTAAATACCTTCATGGGCGTCAGTCTTTCTTCCTAACTCATCCTTTATTTTTATGGATATATTAGTATGGATGCTGTTCAATGATGCAGCAAAAAACAGGCCCATTGTATCCGAAATCCCTAACTGCACATTCCACTGGTCTTACTCCCTGTTTCCTCTCTAGTCTAACCCTCCTGTCCCTAAATAACCGAAACCAAGGTAAAATGGCTTCCAGACTCTCCGCTTGGAACCCAAGGAGTGGAACTAAACCTTATGTGGCCTAATACCCTTTAACAAGTATCCGGGGTAAAAATTACTAAGAGCGAAAGATAGAGGAGGAGTCATCTTCTCTAAGCTGACAGAAAAAGTGATAAATATGATGCAGTAAAGGACAGCAGTATCAGAATACACTTTGTGTGGATGATATGTTAGCCTGCATAGATTTTAGAGAAATTCAACAAGAAGATTCAAGCTAGTGTATAAGTTTGACCAAGGTAGTTTAGATGTAACCTGTCAAATAACCTAAGCCCACTGTTGGCCACAACCCCTACTCTCTCATACAATCTTACCCAAAAGAAGATAAGACAATTGAAATAGCTGCCTCTTTTTTTTTTTTTTTTTTTTTTACATTATTTTGGAGATTGATAACATGGCAGTAAAAAAACTCTGATAAGATTGCATGTTCTTGAAGACACCATAAGAAAAATACAGAATCCTGTGTCTATGTCATGAGTTACATATGTTAAGCCACTATCTGCAATACACTATCTTGGCAATGATAAGTAAAATGCCACCAAATTAAGCCACCTCCAAAGACCCCAAACCACACACCAACATCTATGACTTTCATCTGTCTAATGGCATAATTCCAGGGTGGATCTAAAGGAAGCACTCTTCCCTACAAACCACCTATGGAAGCTTCTCCAGCCCACATCTGTCCAATCAGATAAGTGACTTTTTATTTAACTAACCATTTGAAAGCTGAACCTTGGGCTGAAACACAAAAATGTATATTTTGAAGGAATAGAGGAACGGGCAGTATTACTTACCATATCCCCCATTTCAACAGACTTCAGTGTTGTCTTCTTCTCTCCAAAGCTTTGAGGACTAATATCTCCAAAGCTTTGAGGACTAATATCTCGGAATTGTATGTGGAGCATGAGACCACCACCGCGTGTGCCTTATTAGGCAGCTTTGGACCAGTCACACAGATAGAGGAAGCCTGTGTAAAATATTTCTTCTTATTCTGGCACTCCTTGACATAAGGGGCATTTAACCATTGCAATGTGGGTGGGGGCACTGCATGGGTTTTTTTGTTACAGCTTAGGGTTCCGTTTTAACCTTTTGTTGCTTGGCTCTCCTCCTCACCAAGTCATTTAGGCTTTATGCTTCGTTTTTCTTTTTTTTTCTTTCATAGTTCCAGGTTTTCAATGTGTACCATGTTGAAGTTTGCAAATTTCTAGGTAAAATACTTTGAGACACTTTGAGACTTTGAGACTGATACTTTGAGACACAGTCTTAGTTGAATAACACAGCAATAGAAAAACTAGAAAGTACTAGCCTATGGAGATATAGCTTAGCTTGTAAGTGTTAAATGGGTATTTTCCCATGAAATTTTTTTTTCTTATTCTCTAGAAACATCTAAGTCCATTCCAAAGAGAATTGTATAATGTAAATATTCCGATTTTAGACAATTTTTCTTTTTGATTGACATCATCTGCTGAATTGTTGCATGGGAACAACTCATGGCACTTTTACATTTTGGCATGAGAAGTGAGCATAGCAGTTTATTTAATGTACATTTTTTACTTCCAATCTAGCCTGAGCAATAAAACCTATAACATAAAACTTAATGCTCATGTGCCAATCCTGCTTATACTGTAGTTTATAGCATGATTAAAATTGGATTTTCTTTAACTTGATTAGCGGGCATATGCTATGGACAATAGGTCTTTATGGACAGGTTTATTAACTGTGCTGCAAATTTCACTATACACCTGATAAATTTTGTTTACAGCTTGCTGTTGCATTCAGATGAAAATATGACTGTGTTAAAGGATCTAATGCATATATTTTACAAAATAATTTAAGCAGTTTTAAACGCAAAACTAAAAGTGTATAATGCTGCAGCTGACCAGTCATTAGATGTGGTGACTACATCATTTTTTTGGGCTATTTTCTCTCTATTTTCACCTGGCCAGTAACACACCCCCTGTATTAGTAGGACAACTCTTTCTGGGGGGGGGGGGGGGGGGTAGCATGTTTAGATACACTAACAAATTGAAGCCAAACTCCAGCTCACACTTAGTTAAAGCAACAGTGTTCATTTTAGTCACCTTTGCCTGGTTTGTATCATCCATGTAAACTGATACATTCTGCTGGAGAGCTTGAGCTTGTGAAAAACAGTAGACTTATCACCAGATGAGAATAGAAAACCTAACAAAAGGAAACTAATACAGCCATCACATCTAAGAATTGGTAAGCTGCAATATAATAAATGTTTGCTTTTGGGTTTAATGCTGATTTAACCACTTCAGCTCTGGAAGATTTATCCCTCTTCATGGCCCGGCCATGTTTTGCGATACAGCATTTTGTTATTTTACCTGACAATTGTGTCGTCGTGCAACACTGTACCCAAATAAAATGTATGTCCTTTTTTCCCACAAATAGAGCTTTCTTTTCTTTTCACCTAATTTTTTTTTTGCGCTATAAACAAAAAAGTGCTGACAATTAAAAAAAAAAAGAAAAATACAATTTTTACATTCTGCTATAAAACATTTCCAATAAAAAAAAATGTAACATATCACATTTCTTCAACAATTTAGGCCAATATGTATTCTGCTACATATTTTTGGTAAAAAAAAATCCCAATAAGTGTATATTGATTGGTTTAGGCAAAAGTTATAGCATCTACAAACTATGTGATGTATTTATGGAATTATTTTTTTTTTTTTTTTACTATTAATGCCAGTGATCAGTGACCCTGCAATAATGTTGAGGACAAATTGGACACTGACACTTTTGACACGTTTTTTGGGAACCAATGACATTATTACAGTGATCAGTGCTAAAAATATGCACTGTTACTGCACTACTGACACTGACCGGGAAGGGGTTAACATCAGGGGTGATCAAAAGGTTAACGGTGCTTTTTCTAAGGGAAGGCATTGATTCATGTCCCTGGAACAAGGATCCATGACTTACCCACTGACAGAACAGCAATTTGCCTTGCTTACATAGGCAGACTGCTGTTCTGTCTCTGTACTGAATGACCAGCGAATGCATCCAGTCCACAGTTCCCGCTTATCGGCTCCCACTGTGTAGAATTACAGCAGGAGCGAGCTGTTGGTAGCGCACATTCGCATCCACTACCTGAAAGTCCAGGATCACGTATTTATTTGTTTGTACATGATCCTGTGCATGGCCGCCCCACTGTAGCAGTATATCTGCTATAGGGCAGTCTGCAAATGGTTTTTAATGCAGATATTCTGAAAGCTAAAATGAGTGCATACATGCACATTTGCAAAAGTACCTTGTGGCTCCTCCAGAAGGTCTAATATCTATTACATTTTTTTTATTGCAAGGTTTGCCTGAAAAATAAAAGCGGACTGTTGCTTCAGGGAAGGTATTTGGGGGTTATGGAGACTTTGATAGTAATTGGCCAGTGGTGAGAACATTTTGCAACAGTGAGAACAAGGAGAGCCTTACTGGACAATTTTTATCTGCCAGTGAAAGCATTCCTATTATCAAAGAATGGTTGATCAAAGAGTAAGACAATATTTAAAGTGACAGTACTCATTTATAACAAAAAGAAGATGTTTCGTTCCCCCATTATATTCCAACCAGACTCTTATCCAGACATGCAGCCTGGATAGCAAAGAAAGGGAGAGTAGTAAGTTTGTGCCGCTGCTTCCTGTATCAGACCAGGCCAATATGCCTTTCAACATTGGAGGGCTACCTTGCAAGGGGGAGTGGCAAAGCCTCCTCTCCTTTGCAAACTACGCTTCTCCCAATGTTAACAGACAAGAGCTTCTACCCTACTTCTGGGGCACCAAAAAGGAGATGAGGTTAATATGGGGGTACTTATGGTGGAATCTAGAGGCCTAGTGGGGCGACCAGATATCCTTTCCCTTCCTGGGGAATGATTACAACATTCTTTATTTTCCTGCTTAAAAAATACACTTTATTATGATCCACATCCATGATGACCAGTTGTCCAAAGATGTGTGCACCCCAGCTGGAAGTGTAATGTGTGAAAACTGGCAGGTGATAGATCAAAAATGAATATGGGATTTACATAGTGTTGTGATTGTTGTGAATTACATTGCTGGGTGCCCTTTTTTTTTTTTATGAAATGGGTGTGTGATTATTTACTCTTGCAAGATAGCTCCCCAATGTTGAAAGCCATGCTGTCTGGTATAGAACAGGAAATGGAGAAAAATGCATGCTTGCTGCCCTTCCTGTCCTGGCCAATCAGGCTACTTGCCTAGATAAGGGTCTGGTTGAAATATTAAGGGGAATCTGATGCCATTATTTGCCATGTTATTGTTATTTCATTTTAATTACACATTTAAAGTGAATCAGATAGGGGTACTGATGCTGTATGAAAGCCATGCTAATTGTAAAAGAAAAAAAAAATTAATTCCATAGCCAATAATGAACTATCATGGTATGCTGTTGCTCAGACTGTCTGTGAAAAACAGAAGTTTTGTTAGGCTTCATTGACTCCGGTGCACCATTCCATACATGTGAAGGGCCATCTTCACTGGCAAGGGATTAATGACAGGTGGCAGGTCTATGGATTTGCATGGATCTCAAGCACATACTGGGGTGTACATCTGCAGGACCAATGCAAGGATCAGAACTCAGACTGTTTGCATTCTGTTCTTGTCCCACACTCCCACACAAATGTACAGTCCAATGCAACTGAAGACAACCCTTTGCATTGTTGTATGGAACAGTATATTCATGTGCATGAGGCCTTTACACAATGTACAACTTTAAGGTTTCCCTAAGCATTTTATTTAAAGAATTTGTGTACTTTGAATGTTTCATTTGAAACTACATTAAAAGACCCTCTCCCCATTGTACGGTATTTTTTTTTATTTCTTTTTTCTGCATTAGTATATGTCCTCCTTGGCAGTGCTTAACAGTAGTTAGCCTATTAGCCCTAAAATGGCCTGAATCTACTAACAAGATTAGTCTCCTATATATTTCAAAGCAGTCCGATGGCAATTTGTGCTTTCCCGATTTCACTAGGATTTTCTGAACATCCAGAATCAGAGGCAGACAGTTGCTCTCATCCCTAGTTGAGTTTAGTTTTTCACTAAAATCTTCTTTAATATCTAAGAAACTGTAAGGATCTCATTATAGACAATGCCTTCCTGGATATGTCTGGCAGATGTGTCAAAATTCTTCTGTCTGACAACAGAAAATGCTGAGATTTCCTAAAAAAAAAAGCTTCTGTCAACTTTTATACGGTGAAAAAGAAAGGTTATCTTCACATTTAATTAAAATATTGCATATGGTTTCAACATCCTCATCAATTTACATACATAGGATGATTGTGTCATTGCTCAACATGGAAATTGTTGTAATTATTTGAGTTCTGTTCACATACTTCACACAGTGCAATGGTTAAACAAATATATCTATTAAAGCTTTTGTAGCAACTGGTATGTACAGACTTAAAGCAATACTCCAGTCTCACCAGTTTCTGTCGCATCTGCTTCTGCCTCTGGTGCATGCAGAAGAACTGCTGCTATTTTTTTTTTACCATCTACCCCTCCCCCTCCCGCCACATCGTGTGTCTCCAAATATTTGTAAAGGTTATTGCAACGGGCACACTTCCCATCTGTATGACACCCAGCCTCGCTCAAGACACCAACTGTCATAGCTCCCAAGTGTCCCTGATTTCAAGGGACTGTACTTGATTTGATTTATCTTGTCTATCCTGTCCTTGATTTGGAGCAATGTCCCTCTGTCCCTCTTCATTGCTCATTTGTCCCTCATTTTGGTCTGATCTATATAGTTGTATATAAAATACACTATTTATCTTTCAAAAAGTGTTTTCAAGTGCTAAACCTTTCTTCCAAATCCTAAATTGCTGCATTAGTAAAATGTAAAAAACAATATAAAGGAATAGCAGTGGTAAAAAAAAGCCCCCTGTGGATTTAACTAACCTTTTTTTTAGTTAATTTTCCTTTAAGGGGTGTGGTAGGGGGCGTGTCCTATGCCTACATACTTGTGCTAGTAGGTGTCCTTCATTCCCATCTCAAAATATTGGGAGGTATGCAACTGTCATAGACATACTCTCTGGGCAAGGTGTGTCATCAGCTGATGAGAGGCCTCAGTGGTGCAAACAACTTCCAAAGAATACGTTTTATCTGCATCAGAAAGTGTTGCAATGCAGATTATCACGATCACCAAAGATTAATATCAGAAGAGATCCAGAGACTTAAAGTGGTTGTATACTTCTGAAATTAAAAAATTACAACACAAATAGTGTATACTTACCTCAATCCAAGGCACCAAGTGTGATTTCTCTAAACTCCCTCCTCCCTCTACTATCTGACAGATTAAGTCAACACTGCAGAATCCTGGGGAATGACCATGCGTCCCCTCCAGCACAGAGAAGGAGATTACTAGCCTCAGCCGTGCATGTTTCCCTATGAGACTAAGTAGAGGGAGGGTAACCAAGATCCATATAAACTCCAGTCGCTGCCCCCAGCAATAATCCTGTAATACTCTGGTGACTTACAGGGAGTGCAGGTGCTGGCATCAAGAGAGCCTCTCTCGGCTTTGTATACACACATAGGAGAAGGGAGGATGGCATGTCACACTCCAAAAGAACAGCGCAGAAGCAATGAAGAGTGAAAGTGGCAAGTGACTTCAGCCTGACCCCCCCCCCCAATGTGTTTCACCCCCACTTACTACTTACTTCAGGCTTGTTTTTTTGGAGTGTGGCATTCCATTCTCCCTTCTTCTATGTGTGTAGAGGGAGGTGTCCATTCCCTGTACTTATATTTCAGATTACACTCGACTCCCTGTTCTATGCTATGCAGTGTTTGAATTAGATCCCAGCCGCTACCTTCTGAAGCTGAAAAATAGCCTTTGATTTGTGTACGTGGAATGGCTGTAGAGGAGAGCTGGCTGCAAATAAATAAGTACAACTTAGATGTAGGAGGATTTGATTCATCTCTGTGCATCACCCAAGGCTAGTCAATTAACTGTATATATGTAAGGCTTTACTACCACTTAGCTCACAATTTTTCTGATTCCTGCTGAATCAGCTGAAATGTAATTTGAAAAGTCATCTGAGCTGAGTGGAAAACCATTGGCTGAACAGTGACTGCATCCAAACAGATGCGATCATCATATGGGTATTAAGCAGCCACTGGTGCCATGGATGATTGAATACAAAAGCCAGCAGTGTAGATTCCTTCATCCATGCTGTTTAGTGTGGATGGAGGAATCTATTAGAGTTTTCATCTTCAGCTGTAAGTCTAGGTGTGTTTTGCTAGCTTTATATTAGTATAACTTAATAAATCCAGCATAATTATAATTGGAAATGCCATTTCTAGTTTTAAAGAAAAAGGAATCTAATCAACATAATTAACTTGCACTGTTGGACATGACCAGCTCCAATCACCCTTACAATGATGAGCCTTTTACTGTGCTACTCACAGAATGTTTTTTTTCAAGCTGTCACCTTGTCACTTCAGTCTTATGGGTGAAAAGCTAATTATAGAGTTCTTTATACTGGCCTCTTAGATATGTAAACAAATTAATTAACTTTCTTCTAAGAACTCTATCTCTTTATTATCTCAAACATTCCTACATGCCTCTCTCCGTGTGCATAAAGGCCAGAAACAGGTTCATTGTATACTGAACACAGTTTAACATAGCTCATATATAGTGAGCTTCACTGATATAAAATATTTGCTGCTATTTATTCGATTTCCCTTCTATTAAAACATGGAATGTTGCTAGCTTTTGTAGCAGGTTCCCAAGATTGAGTGCTGCTGTTCTTTTTCCAGTATATGTAAATGGAAATCTTAATCTGTTAGCAGACTAGTTCTTAGACCAAAATGCCAATTTACCACCTGGAATTTTTTTCTGTGATTTCAAAACTTGATTGACAATGCTTTTTTACTAGATGTAAAAGCTAGTGTAGGGTTGGAAAATCACCTAGCTCGTCACCTTTGGGAATCAAAGCAAGGAGCTATTCATCCCATGATCCAGCAGTGCTCATAACATATTACAGGACTATATATTCAATAGAATATTTAACGCTTTTGTCATTGTATAGGCTGGGTGGGAGCATATGACTTCCTCGCAGAAGGCGGGGCCATGCAGCGGTGTGATCTGTCACTGGCTGTGTCCACCGGATACAGCTCATGACTGATCACTGTACCGGCCCTCTGCCAGTACCATGTGATCACTGTGACCAATCACAGCAGATCACATGACAATTGATACAATGGATGGCTTCCTTTCATGCCATCTATTGTATACAATTGTGTTGCTAGCTGTAATTGGTCACAGTGATCACGTGGTACAGACAGGGCTAATCTCAGCCTATCTGGGCCATGTGATTAGCTTTGGCCAAACACAGCTAATCACAAAAAAATACTAGTTTCATTCAGTAAAAATGATTGCTTATACCAAAGAACATCACTGATATAAGCAATCATAATGTGTTACAAAATCCTGATCACTTCTCCAGAGTAGAATTGTGATACTATGGTAACATTGTATTGCTCTGGTCACAGTGTGTTAGAAAAGAAAATGTAAAAAAAAGAAGAAAAATGTAATAAAGAAAATAAATTGAAAACAATATATAAATTTTTTTCTACCGTCCCCATTTAGTGTCCCTGATCACTGCCATACCAGTTATATGATAACCATGTACTGCACTGGTGGGTGACAATCTGTAAAAAAATATATAATTTGTGAATTTGTTTTATTATTGTTTCTTTATTTTTTCAAATAATCATAACAAAAAAGTACAACTTCAAAAAAAACTCTCCATGCCCCTTACTAAATACCTTTGACTGTCTACTTTCTACTTTACTTTCCAAATTGGGGTCATTTGGGGGTATTTGTACTGTCCTGCCATTTTTGGGCCTCAAGAAATGAGATACGGTGTCAGTAAATTAGGACTAATCAATTTTAAAATACTATATACTACTTTATATACAGCATATATACAGTATATACCATAGTTTGTGGACTCTATCAATTTCCTACTAACTACTGTAAATAATATACAATTATTTGGGGTATTTTCACCAAAGAAATGTAGCGAAATAAATTTTTACCTAAATTTATGAAGAAAGATTATTTATTTGCAAAATGTTATAACAGAAACAAAGAAAAACAAATTTTTATTAAAATGTTCTTCATTTAGCAAAAAAAAAAAATTAAAACCCAGTAGTGATTAAATACCACCAAAAGAAAGCTCTATTTGTGTGAACAAAATGCTAAAATGTTCTTATGGGTACAGTGTTGCATGCCTGACCGTGCAAGCTTAAAATTGGCCAGCCCAGAAAGAGGGTAAAATTGCCCGGTATTGAAGTGGTTAAAAAATACTTGTTTTACGTTATTACAAACAAAAAACAAATATACTACGGAAAAAACACTGTCATATTTTTTTCCATTCATGTCCTAGTAGAAAGATTTCCCATTACTTCGTGTCCTGCAGTAACAACTGGAATTGGGAGAAAATGCCTCCAAAGTGAGACAGAAATCCTCTTTTAGACACTTGGTTCTGGAACAAGTGACCACTTTGGTTTTGCCCTCTATTTCTGTTCTAGTGACATCTGCATACTGTGACATTTCCTTTACAGAGAGTAAAATTACCAAATATACAGTGAATGCAATGGAGCTGGGACACCCAGCTGGGCGGCATGAGGAGCTGAAACTTGGAGGTCCGATCCCTGGTGGAAATGGCTCGGCGAATGGCCGTAGCTCTGTAAGATCCGACTGTGGGTCTCTGATATTGGGCTGCACTATGCAGGCATCCAGCTGAGGCTCACCAGTGCATGGTCGGGGCTCCCTGACAATTGGACAGTGAAGGGCCACCCCGGGAAGTGGCAGCCTGATATCTGAGTAAGGCCCCTTAGGGACTTGAGAAGATCTGTTAACCTCTGGTTGGGGCTGTGCTAGGCTGAATGGGGAGTCTCTGGCTGTTGAGAATGGTGACATGAGGATGACATACTAGCCCCTGAACAGGATCCCACAGCAAGTAATATGCCCTAGCCCAGTGTGGAGGGGAGAGAAGCAGTCTGCAAGGTTAGATGTAGTAGGAGAGGGCATAGACTTGGGCATTAGAAAGCTCCTAAAGTCCCCTCCCACTAAGGCAGATATACATCAACGGATAGCTGCGGTGGAACAATCATGTCAGCAAACCATGGAGGGCCTTAGGGAAGAACACACATAGGCAATAGGGAATAGAGTAGAAGCTCTGAAAAATGGCCATGAGACAATGGTGCAGGCTGTGGTGGATGTTCAGGAAATTACTAAACATCCTGAGGAGGTCTTAAACCTCTATAGGGACCAGCTGGATGATTACAAGAATAGGGGCAACTGCCAAAATATCCATATAAGGGGCCTACCTGAAACGACCTTGACACCTGAGTTGTTCTCAAAAGTTCAGGAGTTATTTTGTCAGATTATGGGGGACTCTGCACTTGAGTTTATCGAGATAGATCGGGTCCACTGAATTCCATCTTATGTCACTCAAAATACAGAAAGGCAGAGAGACGTTGTATATGTTATGTAAAAAGTAAAAGTACAGTAGAAGAAGATATTATGAAAATTGCACATAAACCCGATATTGTCTTTGATGGAGCATACCTGTCCTTATATCCTGACCTATCACGCCGGATTCTCTTGCAACATCGAGCTGTACAGCCTCTGCTGGAAGCTTTATGCTCTGTGGAGGTTAACTATCGCTGGGGATTTGCATTTAGCTTAACGGCTTCCAGGTATGGCAAAATGGCAACCCTTGGAACTAAGGATGACTTACAGTTATTTGTGGATACATCAGATCTTCCCCCAACTGATTTTTTGGAATGGAGAATGGGTAAGTCAGGATTTTCCTTACAGCGTCCTGAGTGCTGGCAGCAAGCTTGTATTAAAGACTAGCAAAGGAACCATCCGGGCAGGCAAAGACCGAACCCATACAGGACCTACCTACATTTTTGTAATTTGTTCCTTTTTTTTGGAAACGCAGTTTTAATTACACATGTTAGCTATGCTTTTTGATAGAATTGATATATGCTAAAGTAGAAGTTACGAATGATTTGTATTTATTGCATTTTTGTGCATAGCGCTTCTCACTTGTGATTCTTTTTTTTTATGGAAATGCAGTTAGAATTACACATGTTAGTTATGCTTTTCGATAGAATTAATATATGCTAAAGTAGAGGTTACAAATGATTTGTATTTATTGTTTTTTTTTTCACTTGTGATGCATTTTTTTGGATGGAAATGCAATTGGAATTACACGTTAGCTATGTAATATATGCTAAAGTAGTGGTTGCGAATGATTTGTATTAATTGCATTTTTGTGCAGAGCGCTTTTCCTTTTTTTTTTCTTTTCTTTTCTTTAGAAGGTGGAATATAGGGATGGGATAGCTAAATAGATGTCAGGTCACCTAGAGCCCAGGTGACAGGTGCACACCGTAGGGTTGGGGATGCACCGCAAGGCTGTGGACCCTACGGCTGACGGCTGCAGACGGGGGACAGATCCCACTGGGGTAAGAGCGTAAGATTCCCCGGGGCGCGGAGTCTAAGAGCCAGCTGGTGTTCACCAGAGCTTCGAGTGGTGAAGATGGTCTTGGCTGCAACTGGCTCCAGGTCGCGACCCCCAGGGTCCCCCAGCTCACACCCACAGTAGGTAACAGGAGGATAGGGATGGTGAGGGACAAAGCCAAGGTCGGGGCCACAAGCAGAACAGAATAGTCGGGTACACGCCAATAGGTCAGGGTCACAGGCAAGCAGGGATGGTCAGAACACGCCAAGGTCGGTAACGGAAATCAGAAGCAGAGCACACGACAGGAAACAGGAAGCTAATACACAAAGGTTGATCAGCAGGATAGGCTAGCAGTGCAAAGGTTAATATAGTGTAGTCTGATAGGGGCTAGGGTGGAGCCATTCCAGAGGAAGGAAATAAAAGCAGTCAGGTGAAGCTCGGCTGGTCTCTAGAAATGAACACATGCAGACAGGTAAGGAGAACAACTCTAATGCATAACCATGACAGTACCCCCCCTCTTACGAGGCCTCCCCCTCCCCCGCCTGGGACCAGGTTTAGAGGGGAACTTCAAATGAAACTTCCTCAACAGACGAGGTGCAAAGACCTCGGAAGCCGAAATCCACGACCTCTCCTCAGGACCAAAACCTTTCCAGTGCACGAGGTACTGGAGAATGCCTCTACAGAGTCGGGAATCCAAAATTTGGCTAACCTCGTACTCCTGATCATCCTCAGAGACCGGTGCTATGGTAGGGGAAGGACGAGAGAACTTATTGAGGACTAACGGCTTTAGAAGGGCAACATAGAAGGAGTTAGAGATTTTGAGGCTTTTGGGAATCTGGAGCTTGAAACAAACCGGATTCAGTTTAGAAATTATGGTGTATGGACCAATGAATCTTGGGGCAAATTTGAGGGAAGGAACCCGGAGTTTGATGTTCCTGGTGGAGAGCCAGACTTTGTCTCCTGGCTGAAAAGAGGGTGGCTTACGCCTGCGACGGTCAGCAAAACTCTTGAATTTGTTGGCAGCTTTCTGGAGGGAATCATGAACGTCAGCCCACATGGAATTGAATGATTCCTGAACAGTAGCCAAAGCTGGAATGTCAGAAGAACAAATCATAGGAAGGGGAAGCTGAGGATGTCTTCCATAAACAGTGAGGAAGGGTGTTTTCTGAGAACTGACGTTAACATGATTATTGTGGGAGAACTCAGCCCACGGTAATAGTGATGCCCAATCATCATGATGGGCAGAGACCAAGGTACGGAGAAAGACCTCTAACTCCTGATTAACTCTCTCAGTCTGGCCATTGGATTGGGGATGATAAGAAGAGGTAAAATCCAAGGTAATGTCGAGGGATTTGCAAAAGGCTCCCCAAAAACGAGAAGTAAATTGCACACCCCTGTCCGAGACGACATGCGAAGGAACACCATGAAGGCGGAAAATCTCTCGTACAAAAATGGGAACCAAGGCAGGGGCAGAAGGGAGACCAGGAAGAGGAACAAAATGAGCCATCTTGGAGAACCGATCGATTACTACCCAAATGGCCGTATTATTCTCCGATAGTGGAAGATCAGTGATAAAATCCATGGCGATATGAGACCAGGGCTCCTTAGGAATGGGCAAGGGCATGAGAAGACCAGCAGGGGCTTGAGTGGAAGATTTAGACTGAGCACAGACGTGACAAGCCTTAACATAGTCTTTAACATCCGAGCGGAGATTAGGCCACCAGTAGTGACGACTGATAAGCAGGAAGGATCGGAGGAACCCAGCATGACCTGCCATCTTGGAATCATGTCCCCAACGAAGGATCTTGGTTCTTAGCTCCGTGGGAACAAAGGTCTTACCAGGAGGAATCTTTGATTCCAGGGTGGTAGAATGGGCAACAATGCAAGAGGTAGGAATGATCGGCTCAGGATCAGGGTTGGACTCCTCGTCCAAGGTGTCAAATGACCTAGAGAGCGCATCAGCTCGACCGTTGCAGGAACCAGGTTTGTACGTAATCGTGAATTTAAAACGAGAAAAGAAGAGACTCCACCTGGCCTGTCTGGGGTTCAGACGTTTAGCATTCTGTAGGTACTGTAGATTCTTATGATCAGTAAAGATCGTTATGGAGTGAGGGGAACCTTCCAAGAGATGACGCCACTCCTCCAACGCCAATTTAATTGCGAGAAGTTCCCGATCACCAATGGCATAATTTCTCTCTGCCTGAGAAATTTTTTTGGAGAAGAACGCACATGGTTGACGTTTCTTCTCAAAGTCCTGAAGAAGCACAGCTCCCACCCCCATCGAAGAAGCGTCTACTTCAATAAAAAATGGGTCTTCAGGATTTGGTCTCCTCAAGAGGGGTCCAGAGACAAAGGCCTGTTTCAGATCGTGAAACGCAGAGACAGCCTCGGAAGACCAGTCTTTGGCATTAGCACCCTTCTTGGTCAAAGCGATAATAGGCGCAGCAATGGAAGAGTAATTCCTTATGAACTGCCTATAATAATTTGTGAAGCCAAGGAAGCGCTGTGTGGCCTTGAGGCTAGCAGGAAGGGGCCAGTTGGTAATGGCAGAGACCTTTCCGGGATCCATGCGAAGACCCTCACTAGAAACAAAACATCCCAGAAACAGGACCTCGGAACATTCAAAGGAACATTTCTCCATCGTGGCATAGAGATTGTTCTCTCTAAGGCGCTGAAGTACGGTGCGTACATGGTTTCTGTGAGCAGGCAGATTTTGGGAAAAGATGAGGATGTCATCCAGATAGATGACAACAAACTGGTACAGTAGATCCCTGAATATTTCGTTGACAAAGTTCTGGAACACAGCTGGAGCATTACACAAACCAAAAGGCATAACCAAGTACTCGTAATGCCCGTCCCTAGTGTTAAATGCGGTCTTCCATTCGTCACCTTCTCGTATTCGAATGAGATTGTAAGCACCTCTGAGATCCAATTTAGTGAAAATGGAAGCCCCCTTCAACCTGTCAAATAGCTCAGATATTAGAGGTAAGGGGTAACGGTTTTTAATAGTCACAGCGTTTAAACCTCTATAGTCAATGCAGGGCCTGAGGGTGCCATCCTTTTGGGCAACGAAAAAGAACCCTGCTCCTGCAGACGATGAGGATTTCCGGATGAAACCTCTCTCCAAATTCTCAGCGACATACTCGGACATGGCTTGGGTCTCTGGAATGGATAAAGGGTAGGTACGACCCCTGGGCAGGGTTGCTCCAGGGACAAGGTCAATAGCACAGTCAAAAGATTTGTGAGGAGGAAGTACCTCAGCAGACTTCTTACAGAACACATCCCGGAAATCGCTATAAGCCGCAGGAAGATCGGACGAGACAGATGTGGTAGCAATGGGAAGTTTCCTCTTGGGGGTCACCTTGGAAAGACAAGACGAGAAACACGAAGGACCCCAGGCCAGGATCTGCCCAGATACCCAGTCCACATGTGACGAGTGGAGCTGCAGCCAAGGAAGACCCAATACAATGGGGGTAGAGGCCTTGGGTAGGATGAGGAAGGAGATCCACTCCTGGTGGAGTATCCCTACCGACATCCTAATAGGTAGCGTCTGGAAACGGATAGGACCCCCTGGGAGCACAGTGCCATCAATTGCCGAGACTACTAGTGGAGTAGCGAGGGGAGAAAGGGTAAGCTTCATAGAAGAGGCAGTTCTCCAGTCCATAAAATTGCCGGCAGCCCCGGAGTCCAGATATGCTAGGACTGATTGGGGAGAAGTGCCTACATGGAGGAACACCGGAAGAAGGAGACGAGAAGGTGATGTTTCTGGGTCCAATACTCCACCTTCCAAATGTATTAGACCCGAGCGTTTCCCGGACGGAGCGAGCAGGAGTCACGAAAATGACCCTTTCCCCCACAATAAAGACACAAGCCCAGAGTTCTGCGTCTAGCACGTTCTTCGGGGGTTAGTCTGGTCCGGCCCAGCTGCATGGGCTCCTCAGCAGACGGAGGATGCTCCACAGGGCGACGGGGAAAAAGCTCAGGCTGACTAGAACCTGGGAGGTGCTGGCTTCTTTTTTCTAAGGACCTCTCCTGGAAGCGAATGTCAATTTGATTACATAAGGAAATGACTTCGTCTAGACCGGCGGGGATAGCTCTTCCTGCTAATTCGTCCTTCACTCGGTCTGAGAGGCCATGTAAAAAGGTTGCGACCAGGGCCTCATTGTTCCAGCTCAATTCCGCTGTAAGGATACGGAACTGAAGTGCATATTGGCCCACTGAACCAGATTCTTGGCGAAGGCGTAAAAGGGCACTAGCCGCAGAAGAAACCCGAGCTGGCTCCTCAAAGATGTTACGAAAGAGCTTCAAGAAGTCGGACAGGCTGGAAACCACTGGATCATTTTTCTCCCACAGGGGGGCAGCCCAGGCTAAAGCTTCACCGGAGAGGAGGGAAATGATATAGGCTACCTTTGCCCGATCGGATAGAAAGTTTTGAGGCTGGAGCTCAAAATGAATGGTGCATTGGCTGAGGAAGCCCCTGCAGGCCTTGGAGTCCCCAGAGAAACGGGACGGAGCAGGCAGTACTAATGAATGCGTGGATGTGACTGGTGCGATAGGTGCAGTCGCAGACTGTACTTGAGGCTGCGGGTTCGGGGTTCCCAAGGAAGCCTGTAGCTGCTCGAAGCGAGAAGCCAGATCCTGGAGGAATCGCATCACCTGAGTCTGATTAGATTCCTGGGTCTCGAGTCTCCGCACTATGCCCTGCAATGGATCGAGTGCAGGGAGCGGCACGTCAGCCGGGTCCATGGCTGATCAAACTGTCAGGTCACCTAGAGCCCAGGTGACAGGTGCACACCGTAGGGTTGGGGATGCACCGCAAGGCTGTGGACCCTACGGCTGACGGCTGCAGACGGGGGACAGATCCCACTGGGGTAAGAGCGTAAGATTCCCCGGGGCACGGAGTCTAAGAGCCAGCTGGTGTTCACCAGAGCTTCGAGTGGTGAAGATAGTCTTGGCTGCAACTGGCTCCAGGTCGCGACCCCCAGGGTCCCCCAGCTCACACCCACAGTAGGTAACAGGAGGATAGGGATGGTGAGGGACAAAGCCAAGGTCGGGGCCACAAGCAGAACAGAATAGTCGGGTACACGCCAATAGGTCAGGGTCACAGGCAAGCAGGGATGGTCAGAACACGCCAAGGTCGGTAACGGAAATCAGAAGCAGAGCACACGACAGGAAACAGGAAACTAATACACAAAGGTTGATCAGCAGGATAGGCTAGCAGTGCAAAGGTTAATATAGTGTAGTCTGATAGGGGCTAGGGTGGAGCCATTCCAGAGGAAGGAAATAAAAGCAGTCAGGTGAAGCTCGGCTGGTCTCTAGAAATGAACACATGCAGACAGGTAAGGAGAACAACTCTAATGCATAACCATGACAATAGATTTTATTATTAAAGTGGGGATTAAGGTTATAGTGCCAGGGGAAGTTGGACCCTCAAAGAGGTTTTTAGATATATGTCTTTTTTTGCAAGTTTGCAGGTGGGTGGAGAGGTCCAGGTATGGGGTATGGACACCTGCTCGGATCAATCCTGCTGTTAGGTGGTATATTCCACAGAGTGGAATATTTTGGTGTGTTTTTATCATCCCCCCACCCTTTATTTATATATTTATTTATTTTTTGTGGTTCATTAAGGTGCATTTTCAGAGAAAAAGACAGCGGCACATGTTCATGGTATTGGATACCCAGTTGGAAATTAAGTAATGGCTGCCTCATTAAAGATTGTATCTTACAAAGGGAAAGGTTTGTGTTCACCCCATGGGAGGGGACTTCTCTGGCACAAATTGCGTTGCCTTGCAATAGATGTGGTCTTTTTGCAGGACTCACTTCATGATATGCCCCATACACTTTTAATCAGTGGTTCCATGCAACATCTCTTATCGCAAGGGCAAGGGGGTGACAATAGCCTTTACAAAGTCTTGCCCACTGCTCCTTATGTCCTCGCACTTGGACCCAGAGGGGCGCTTTCTTTTCGTTCAAAGCATGTTGCGCGGTCAGTGTTATATTTTCGCCTTAATTTACACACCTAATACAGGTACGGTTAATTTCCTCGCCAGAACACTGAGGATGCTGGAAAATTTAGAGAAGGTTTCCTGATTCTGGAAGGAGATTTTAACCTCACATTAGACCCGAGTATGGATACCTCAATGGGTAAAACCCCACTATCTTTTAGCGTATTAAAACATGTAAAGCAACCTCTCCACTTGGAGGCCAGCTGGTGGGTAATGCACACCAAGGTAAAGGACTACAGCTACTATTCTAAAACACATGGTGCATATTCTCGGCTTGATTTATTTTTTGTAGACCAATTTTTTTTTATGAATATTCGCTCATGAATGAATGTTTTATGTATCATCAAATCTATAACTATCTCAGATCATGCTCCCATAATTTTGATAGTTTTCCCTGTCACCACAGGTCATGTGGAGGGGACCTGGTGGTTGAACAAGTCACTATTAGATGATGAACGCATAGTGGAGGAATTACGTCTTAAAATGGGAACATACTTTGAAGTGAATATACCTGGGGAAGTGTTGGAACAAGCGGTTTGGGAAGCCCATAAGTCCGTAAAAAGAGGTGAATTGATATCACAGGGCTCTCGCATTAAAAAAGAAAAACAGAAAGAGATAGGAAACCTGTTGGGAGAAATGAATGAGTTGGAGACAAAACATAAAACCCATCTTGATCCAGTTGATGCCCACCAAGGCCTCTTTTTCAAACTCTATGTTTACAACTTAAAAACACGTTTTTTTGCTCTAAAATTTATTAGAACCCCCAAACATTATACATTTTTTCTAACACCCTAGAGAATAAAATGGCGGTCAATGCAATACTTTTTGTCACACTGTATTTGCGCAGCGGTCTTACAAGCGCACTTTTTTTGGAAAAAATACAAAGACAACAGTAAAGTTAGCCCAATTTTTTTATATTGTGAAAGATAATGTTATGCCAAGTAAATTGATACCCAACATGCCATGCTTCAAAATTGTGCCCGCTGTTTTGCATGTTTTGAGTTACAGAGGAGTTCAAGAGCTAGCATACCTTGCATGTGTGGTTTGACCACTGTTTTCATATGCGGGCGCTACTTATGTATGCGTTTGCTTCTGCGAGTGAGCTCGTCGGGACGGGGCGCTTTAAAAAATTTATTTTATTTTATTTATTTTTACACTTTAAAAAAAAAAAAAATTGGGTCTCTTTTATTCCTATTACAAGGAATGTAAACATCCTTTGTAATAGAAAAAAGCATGACAGGTCCTCTTATATATGAGATCTGGGGTCAAAAAGTCCTCAGATCTCATATTTGGACTTAAATGCAATAAAAGAAAAAAAATTGTAATTTGAAAAAAATAACAACAAAATAAGTGCCTTTAAGTTATATGGGTGAAAGTGATATTTTGATGTTGCTTCCGCCCTGCTATGGTATGGAGATGGGTGGGGCCATTTTAGCCTCACTCGTCTCCATACCCAGCTACAGACAGGCCCCGATCACCTCCACTGCTGCCGATGGCTCCGGTAAGTGGCTGAGGGAGCAGGAGAGCGGCGGGAAGGGGGTGGCCGCTCTCCCGCCTCCGGTAACGGTGATCTTGCGGCAAATCCGCCATTAAGACCACCATTATTGTAAATAGGACCACAGGTTGAATAAATGGATATCTCGGTTATGGCAGCAGCTGCTGCCGTTACAGAGATAACCATCTTTAAAGTGCCGACGTATATGTACAGGAGTTGGTCGGCAAGATGTAACCTCTCACAATGCCTGGACCATAAAGTTAAAAACAAGTATAGATATTTCGCCCAATGGTGTTACGAACAAGGGAATAAATGTGGCCGGTTACTGGCCAGACAACTTAAAAAACAGCAGGACTTCAGGCAAGTTCAAAATTTAATGGTGCACAATAAGAGGATAGTTGAAACTCAGTCCATAGCGGCAGAATTTCATAGATTATATAATGCCTTATATAATATTCAGCCACCATCTTCAAGCCCCAGGAAGGGAAAGATCCAAAATTATATCAAGGACTCTGATGAATGTATACTACAGTAAGTTTATTTCTATATTAGCATCTCCATTATGTATTGTAGCTATTTTTTGCATAACCAAGTTTATTAAAACAAGAAAAAGTGCATACAAATTATTACATACAGCCAAGGTGTCATTGGTATCAGAAGGGTGTACAGTAAGTAGAGTACAGCCAGTTCAAAACCGGTGTCATGAATAACAAACATTTGTAAGAGGGAACAAAAACCAGGGAGAGAGTGGTAGCTGGTCCCGACCATGTGGGTCAGCCAGACCCAAACCAGAACACACAGTTAGGGGCAAACCATCTAACTGGCAACATAGATTCAAAGTGCCTTACGTACAAGTATCGGAGTCTTGTAACCAACGATCCCATATTTTGTCATATTTGGCCGGGCATCCCCTGTTAATATACACAACCTTTTTATATGGTAAATTATTATTGACCTCCGCCTTCCACTCTGCCAGCCCGGGGGGTGAGGGCCGCATCCACCTCCGGGCAATGACCTTCCGCACCGAAAACAAGGTCTCATGCAGGAACGTCTTAGCGTATTTGTCTATAGTATCTGGAAGTACCCCGAGTAGGCATTGTTTCGGGTCCAATGTGACCGGAGAGCCCATGTGATCGTGCAGGAATGTTATAACTTGCGCCCACAGGCCTTGTATTTTAGGGCATGACCAGATTAAGTGAAAGAACGTACCCACCTCACTCCCACACATCTGACAAAGGGTAGATTGAGTGCTTCTGTATCTGGCAACCCGAAGGGGGGTGAGATACGCCCGGTGGATAATATAAATTTGGGTCAGTCTGTCAGCAAGTTTGGGTGAGACAGCCTTGCAGGATTCCAAAGCCTCCTCCCATTCCCCATCCTCCAAAGGGCCCACATCTCTCTCCCACCGGGGCCTGAGAGTATGTGCCAGTTTGGTGGAAGCAGGGGTAGTGAGCATGTCATAGAAGGACGAAGTTAATTTGCGGGGGTCAGTACTCTTGATTATGGCCATTAGTGCATTGGTGGCTGACTGCGGGATGGATTCTGAAAACTGAGCCCGAGCCGCATGTCTCACCTGTAAAAATCGGAAGAGCATGTAGCTGGGGAGTGAGAATTCTTCTCTGAGCGTGGCAAAGGTTTTAAGGGTTCCGTCAACAAACAATTGGTGCATATAGAGAATACCATGAGTAGACCAAAGGTCTGCATCGGGAAGTTGTAAGAATTCTGACAGAGTTTTATTATGCCATAATGGAGTGTAATCATTATAGAGTGGTATCCACAGCTTGACAGAAACCAAGTCCCATATGCGTCTGTAATGGTATAACAAAGTCTGTCTGTTGTCCCCCAGGCCCGCCCCACCAAGGCCCATCGCCAGCGGGTAAATTGAATCTTCGGTGCGTCGAGCCCACCCCGGGCACAGCAGCTGGAGAAACCGCCCTCTGTCCGTTTTGTCTATATGGTACAGTTGGGATAATTGTGCCGCAATGTAATAAAGATTAAAATCGGGAAGGGCCATGCCCCCCAGGTCCGTGGGGTTTTTAAGCACCTGCCAAGCTAATTTATGTCTGTTGTTACCCCATACAAAGGGTTTAAGAAGGGCCTCAAGGGATTTAAAATGCTTCAAGGGTAAGTAAGTCGGGGAGTGCCAGAGAACATAGAGGATCTTGGGTAGCAGAACCATTTTTATGAGGTTTACCCGGCCCCAAACCCCCAGTGGTAGACGGGCCCAGGCCCGTAGTTTGGATTTAACGTGGGAAATTAGAGGGCTTAAATTTAAATGTATATAATCCGTTGGTGATCTGGATACGTATATCCCTAGGTACTTGATAATGCTGACTCGTTGTAATGGCAAACTGCCCTGAAATTCGGTCGGTGGGAAGCTGTCAAGTGGAAGAATTTGGGATTTCCCCCAGTTGATCTTTAGCCCGGAGAAAGTCCCGAACCGTTCAATTGTTTGGAGAGCCGCATGTAGAGAGGGGCCCGAGTCTGCCAGGTATAACAGTGTGTCATCAGCATACATGCTGATCTTTTCAGTTAGGGCGCCATGGCTCAATCCCCTGATCTCTGGGTCAGCTCGGATGGACACGGCCAAGGGTTCCGCGGCCAAGGCATATAATAGTGGAGATAGAGGGCAGCCTTGTCTCGTGCCTCTACTGAGGTCGAACATTGGAGATGGCCAGCCATTAGCCACCACCTTGGCCGTGGGCGCCTGGTACAACAGTTGCACCCATTTAATGAACCGTGGTCCAAATCCATATCCCTCCAAGCAGCTCCAGAGATAGCCCCACTCCACTGAATCGAACGCCTTTGCTGTATCTAATGTCACCACCACCCGTGACCCAACTTCTGCGTGTGTAGCCTGTAGGTTAATGTAAAGTTTGCGTAGATTAAAGGAAGTGTTACGGCCTGGCATGAATCCTGCTTGATCCACATGTATGAGGGACAGAATAACTTGATTCAATCTAAGGGACAGTACCTTGGCCAGTATTTTTATATCCACCTGTAGTAGGGAAATGGGACGATAGGATTCGGGGTAGCCCGGGTCCTTCCCCGGTTTGGGGAGTATTGTAGCTATTTTAATTCAATTAATGCCTCTAACCCTTTGCCCCCCAAAGCCCTATTGGCTTACATCACAGTTCTCCCTAAATCAGGGAAAGGATCTGCAATATTGTGCCAATTATAGACCCATCTCCCTACCTAATTAATTTAAATAACTTTAAAATAAACTTTGAGAAGTCTGCACTCATGCCCAGTCATGTCCTCCCAGATATGATAGCGACACTGCAATATTCCTATCATTTTATCTGGAATACTGACTCTCTATTTTATCTGGGGGTGCACATCACATCGGACCCAAAACTTTTATATGAGCTTAATTATATTTCTATATTGATGAGAATAATAGGGGAACTGCAGAAATTGAAGGGCAACTATTTAACATGGTTCGGAAGGGTGAGTGCTTTTAAAATGAGTATATTACCCAGAATAATCTATATTCTACATACAGTAGGTGCATGGGGGGGTGGGATGGGGATATGACATGTGGCAAATTTGCCCCCCGGGGAATTCTGTCACCCTTTTCAGAGCTGGTTTCAGTCTGGGGGGGTGTACCCCTAGCCAGGTGGAGATACCATCAAATGACGTTTTTCTTTAATAAACTGAAAAACCTCTATTAAGGCCCTTAAACTCACTCGCCATATTCAAATCTTTATGTGTACATATAACAAACAAGAAACATTTGTTATCACAAATGTGTAAACTAATCTTAAGTGGCCAAAAAAGTCCCTGTTTTTGTTAGAGAATGGGAAAAATAGCGAAATCAGGTATTTACTCAAATAAAAAAAAAATTATAAAATCAACTCATTCTACCTCTATAAATTCTCATGTACAAGAAATGTCACACAAATTCTTAGCTAGATGGTATCGGACTCCAGTTAAGCTGGCACAGATGTACCCAACATCTGATGCTCAATGCTGGAGTAGGTGTGGACAGAAGGGCACATTTCTCCACCTATGGTGGACATGCCCTAAGATTAAACCATTTCTGGGAGACAATTGCTCCATGGGTCAAAAGGCTGTCCCCTAGTCCCGGTGAATTTACTCCCATATATTTTTTATTTCATGGGGCGCCATTATCCATTAAGTCCTATAAAAAAAATTACCCTGCATTTATTGAATGCAGCCAAATTATTAATATCAAGGTTCTGGAAATAGGCTTTATGCCCTACTCTGTTGGATTGGAAAAGGGAGGTTAATTTAATAATGGAAGCCGAACGATGTGTATATGCGATCAAAGACCAACAGGACAAGTTTAAAAATATATGGGTAGGATGGGAGTTGCACTCTCCAGAGATCAATATAGAGTGAACAATTTAAGTATGTATAAAGTGCCACTTGCTCCCAATGTTCTCTGCAAAAGTGCTTACTGAATTTGTTATATAGTTAGATCATGTTCTTCTTTTTGCTTTCCCCCTCTTTTTGGTATAGGTGTAGGTGTGTGCACATGGGTAGTATGTGCGTATGGGTACATTTATGCACACATCCATAGGGGGAAGATGTGTTGAATTACTGGCTCCAACATTACCTCCAAAAAGAGGGAAAAAGAAAAGAAAAATTCACAGGGGTAATGGGATGAGTGGTTTGAAGTAAGAGAGATGGTGTTGTTATATATTTAAATAAATATATTTAAATACAATAGTAGTAAAATATGGGTATAATAAGTGGGTATAATAATCCCCTATTAAATATGGCGAGACAATGTAATCTGTGTAAGCAAATGGGGAAGGGAGAGAGAGAAGAGAAGTAATAATCTTTATTATTAAATGAACACGTCTTTTTTTGGTATTAGTCAACACAAACAGGCACACAGTGGCAAAGTGGCCCCTAGAGGCCTTTTTGCATAGATCTTTTTTTTTAACACTAACAAATGCACAATGAATTTATGGATTAATTCATCATTTCATTTTGCATGTGGTGGTAATTAGGCCCATAGAGGCCTTTTTCAAAGGACAGGAGAGAGGAAAAAAAATGCACAATAAATTTTTGGTTCTTCTCATCCCTCTCTTTATTTTATACTGTGTACACCACCAGAAGTGGGCAGCACAGTAGTGAAGTGGTTATCACTCTCACCTAGCAGTAAGAAGGTTGTTAGTTCAAATCCCAACCACGACACTACCTGCCTGGAGTATGCATGTTCTCCCTGTGCCTGAACAAGGGGCTGCATATGATGGGCACAAGTGGCTGCATTTGATGGGCACAAGTGGCTGCATTTGATGGGCACAAGTGGCTGCATATGATGGGATCATTGGCTGTGTTTGATGGGCACAATGGCTGAATTGATGGGCACAAGTGGCTGCGTTTGATGGGCACAGTGGCTGTGTTTGATGAGCACAGTGGCAGCATCAGCCTACTAATTAAGGGGAGTGGTTAATTGGGCACAGGTGCTTGAGGCCTATATAACTTTGTGTAGAACTCATTGTGAGCCTGCTCATCTTGAGTCTGCTGGAACTCTGTCTAAGTGGAGCTGGTCAAAGTGGTGAGTTAAAAACCAGAGTTGAAAACAGGTGGTTATAACAGGGGTCATAGTATCTGTGTAGTGTGAGTACCTGAGTGTTGTCTGAGTAGTGTCAGTGGATCGTTAGTACTTGTGTATTGTGGGTGCACGCTGGTCTGTGAGTACCTGTGTATTGTCTTGAGTACCTGTGTACTATATTGTTGAGTATTAGTGTCAGGAAGCTAGTTATTAGGTAATTTGGATTGTGTATAATCCCTAATCCTCATTAAATTAATAGGTACGATGCCCAGCGGGTGTAGAGAGGTGTTTCGGTGTACATCTTGCGGCATGTATGCGTTCCTCGATCATCTGATCGAGGGCGAATATTGCTGTGCAAAATGTAAGCATATTGTTTCCCTGGAAGCCCAGGTTCTGAATCTGGGGAAGCAACTGTCAGCACTGAGAGGACCCTCCACACTAAAGGAGAGCCGGGAATGTACATGGCAGGTGCCGGCAGGGGCCAGCACAGAGGTGGGTGGAGACAAAGAGGTGCAGGTACTAACAAAGAGTAGATGGGTGACAGTCAGGAAGGGTAGAGTGTCAACTGCCAGGGAGGCTGATCCAGGGCTGGAGCATCCCAATAAGTACGATCCATTGAGTGACATTGGTGATCCCAGTCAGGGACCAGCACTGCTGGAGCTGAGGGATTCTATTAGCTGCCAGGGGAAGAACTCCTCTAGTGAGAGAGGGGGGGGAGTGAAGGAAGAGGAAAGACAGATTCTAGAGTTGGAGACTCAATTCTTAGAAGGACAGAGAGGGCAATCTGTAACAAAGACCTGAAACGCCGAACTGTATGTCGTCTACCGGGCCCCCTCGGGTTCGGCACACCATGGATCTGGTGGACAGATTACTGGGAGGGACTGGGGAAGACCCAGCTGTCATGGTGCATGTTGGCACCAATGACAAAGTCAGAGGCAGATGGAGTGTCCTAAAGAATGATTTTAGGGACTTGGGAGCTAAATTGAGGAAAAGGACCCCTGAGGTAGTATTCTCAGGAATACTACCAGTACATCGAGCCACACCAGAAAGGTAGAGGGAGATTAGGGAAGTAAACAAGTGGTTGAAGAGCTGGTGTAATAAGGAGGGGTTTGGGTTCCTGGAAGACTGGGACGACTTCTCAGTCGATAACTGGTACTATAGAAGGGACGAACTGCACCTAAATGAGGAGAGTGCAGATCAGCTGGGAATAAGGATGGCCAAAAAGTTAGAGGGGTTTTTAAACTAGGCGATGGGGAAAGGATCCAGAGATAGAGATAGTCAGCGTGGAACATATTCCAGAGGGTAATATTAGGGGCATTAGGAGTAGGGTAACCAAAGCACATAAACCCAAGGTAAGTATAGAAGCAAGTCCTAGTTACAATCTCGGAACACCGAAGAGGATAGTATGTGACCAGTCAAAATATATTAATGCATTAAAATGTTTGTTCACCAATGTCAGAAGTCTGCCAAGCAAAATAGGTGAGTTGGAAGCTCTGGTGCATCAGGAGAGCTAAGATGTAATCAGTATTGCTGAAACTTGGCTTCATTCCTCACATGATTGGGCTATTAATATTCCTGGCTATGCACTCTTTCGGAAAGACAGAGTAAAAAGGAAAGGTGGAGGGGTCTGCCTGTATGTGGGAAGTAATCTCAGTGTGAAGGAGGACCTGATGGATGGAGAGTGTGATGAGTCTGAAGCATTATGGGTGGAACTGCATACAGATGTGCGTAGTTCAAAGTTAATCATTGGAGATGGTTATAGCCCATCCAATGTTATTGAGGAGGTAGACTCAGCTCCTTGCACAGATAGAAAGGGCTGCAAGGGCTGGGACAGTGATTGACTGGAGTAATGGCACTGCTGGGACAGTTAAAGGGAAAAAAATTATAAACCAATTACAGGAAGATTTTATGGTCCAGTTTATTGAGGCCCCAACTAGGAACGATGCTCTGTTGGATCTGGTAATCTCAAATCATGCAGAGCATATTACTAATGTTCAGAAAAAGGAACACCTGGGTAGCAGTGACCATAACATGATTTCATTTGATGTTAACTGTAAGCAAAAATCCCATACGAGAAAGATAAATACACTTAATTAAAAGAGAGGAATTGTCCAAGGATGAGGGCTGCTCTCCAGGACTTAGACTAGAAGAGAATATTGGCATCAATGGACACAGAACAGAAATGGGAATTCTTCAAAAAGACTGTTTGTGATCTCACTGCAAAGTATATTCCCATGGGCAATAAGTTTAAAAGACTAAAAATCAAACCTATGTGGCTCACGGCCAAAGTTAAAAAAGCTATAAACTATAAGAAAAAAGCTTTTAAAAAATATAAAAATGAAGGCACTCTAGTGTCATTTAACTGTTACAAAGAATATAACAGAATATGTATAAAGGAAATCAAGGATGCAAAAATTCAAAATGAAAGACAGATTGCAAAAGATAGTAGGACAAACCCCCAAAAATTCTTCAAATATATTAATAGTAAAAAGGTCAAGTCTGAGCATGTAGGCCCTTTACAAAATAATCTGGAGTGGGTGACTGGGGACAAAGAGAAGGCTAATTTATTAAATACTTTCTTCAGCTCTGTGTATAAAAAGGAGCATGGGGGAGCTCATGTCCATAATGGGGGTGGTAGTGACACAGCCCCAAATCCACAATGGCTCAAAAGTGATATGGTCCAGAAATATTTGGACAGAATAAAGGTGGATAAAGCACCTGGACCTGATTACATCCACCCAGGGATCCTAAAATAATTGAGCTCTGTAATTTCAAAGCCATTGTATCTAATTTTTAGGGACTCATTAATGACAGGAATAGTACCACTGGATCGGCACAGGGCCAATGTGGTGTCTATATTTAAAAAGGAAACCAAGTCTTTACCAAGTAACTATAGACCTGTTAGTTTAACTTATATAGTTGTGAAAATACTGGAGGAATTAATAAAAGACCACATAGATGAGTTCTTGCAGGAAAAAAATATTTTAACCAACAGACAGCATGGATTCTTGAAAGACAGAAGTTGCCAGACAAATTTCTTTTTATGAGGAGGTAAGTAAAACCTTGGACAGAGGGATGGCGGTGGACGTGGTATACTTGGATTTTGCAAAAGCGTTCGATACAGTTCCACACACACGGCTCATGTGTAAGGTAAAGTCTACAGGTTTGGAAATATCAGTTTGTAAATGGATAGAAAACTAGCTAAAAAACAGAATTCAGACAGAATTCAGAGAGTAGTGGTTAATGATTCTAAGGCCGCGTACACACGGGCAGATTGTCTGCCCAACTAAGTTCGTCAGACAATCCGACAGACAGTCCGTTCAAAATTTGCATGAACGGACTTGACCACGCACGATGAGCAGACAGTCCGCTGAAAGCGTGCGCGATGACGTGTACAGCACGTACGACGGGACTAGAAAAACAACGTCCTATACACTGCAATGCAACCTTCGGCCGTGTAAATCCTTTCTGAGCATGCGCCATACTTAGTTCGTCCAACTTGCCTACACACGAGTGGACTGTCCGCTGAAACCAAGTTTGGACGGACAAAACCAAGTTTGAACGGACAAAATTTCGGAAATTCCGTAAGACTTTGTTCGTCAGACAGTCCGCTGAAAAAGTCCGCTGAAGCCCACACACGAGCGGATTGTCCGCTGAAACACGGTTCAGCGGACTAAGTTGGACAGACAATCCGCCCGTGTGTACGCAGCCTTACTCTGAGTGGTCTAAGGTTATCAGTGGTGTACCCCAAGGTTCAGTGCTGGGACCCTTACTTTTTAATATCTTTATAAATTATATCGGGTCTGGGATCAAAAGTAAAATTTCCATCTTTGCAGATGACACCAAGCTATGCAGTGGAATAACGTCCTTACAGGAAGTCTCCAATTTACAAGCCAACCTCAATGCTCTGTCTAATTGGGCGACTATGTGGCAGATGAGGTTTAATGTTGAGAAATGAAAAATGATGCACACACCTTTTGGTAGATCATAAGCTCAATAATAGCATGCAATGCCAAGCTGCGGTTTCCAAAGCGAGCAAAGTCCTTTCTTGTATTAAGAGAGGTATGGACTCCAGAGAGAGAGATATCATTTTGCCCCTGTTCAAATCATAAGTAAGACCTCATCTGGAATATGCAGTTCAGTTTTGGGCACCAGTTCTCAAAAAGGATATTGAGGAACTGGAGAAAGTGCAGAGAAGGGCAACCAAACTGATAAGAGGCATGGAGGAGCTCAGCTATGAGGAAAGGTTAGAGGAACTGAATTTATTCACTCTTGATAAGAGAAGATTAAGGGGGAATATAATCAACATGTACAAATATATAAGGGGTCCATATAGTGAACTTGGTGCTGAGTTATTCACTTTACAGTCAACAAAGAGGACAAGGGGGCATGTCTAGAGGAAAAGAGATTTAATCTCCAAATATGGAAAGGTTTCTTCACAAAAAGAGCTGTGAAAATGTGGAATAGACTCCCTGCAGAGGTGGCTCTGGCCAGCTCAGTTGATTGCTTTAAGAAAGGCATGGATTATTTCCTAAGTGTACATAATATAACTGGGTACTAACATTTATAGGTAAAGTTGATCCAGGGAAAATCCAATTGACTCTCGGGGGATCAGGAAGGAATTTTTTCCCCTGCATTAGCAAATTGGATCATGCTCTGCTGGATTTTTTTGCCTTCCTCTGGATCAACTGTGGGTATAGAATTCGGTATATGGGATTGTATGATATTATTATTATTATTTTTTGTGGTTGAACAAGATGGACTCGTATCTTTTTTCAACCTGACTAACTATGTAACTATATGATGGCCAAAATACAGTGCAGATGTTGTACAGTTTATAATACAGTGCAGGCGGTGTACACAGTATCTAATACAGTGTGTAAAGTTTCTACTACACTACTGGTGGTGTACACAGTACACAATACAGTACAGCCATAGTACAGTTGCTAATTCAGTGCAGGCGGTGTGCACCGTATCTGATACAGTGTGTACAGTTTCTACTACACTTCTGGTGGTGTACGCAGTACACAATACAGTAAAGTCATAGTACAGTAGCTAATACAGTGCATTCTCGGCAGGTGGCCGTGGGGCACGCTATCTGCTGTTGGCTGTGTTATTGAGCTAGAACATGCAGAAAAGTTGATGGCATGGATAACAAAGCCATCCTCATCCTCTGTCACCCAGGCTCAGAGTAGCTTGCCTTCCAACACAGCTGCCAAAGAGGCCTATTCCACCGACTCCTTGTCCACAGTCACTCCTTCCGTAGCCATGGAGGAGTCCCCAGATTTATTCAACCACAGTGTCGGGTACATGCTGCTGGAGGATGCACAGCGATTTGAAGGCTCTGATGTTGGTTCCCAAGTTGAGGAAGGTAGTAACCTGAGCCTAGGCTGAGGGGGTGACCAAGAAGGACAAGAAACTGGCATTCATGTTCCCCCCGCTGCAGCATACTGCCAAGTTTGATCCAGCGACGAGGAGCGAGGGGATGATGAGGTCACTGACTGTACTTGGGTGCCTAAGAGAAGAGAGGACAAGGAGGCACAACTCCAATGAGAATGTCCCCTAGGGGGCAACTTAAGGGCAGCTCCCCTATTGCATCCCACCGCAGAGCTCCGCAGGTGCAGGGCACTGCTGACTCCCCGCTGAATTTTAAAAGTTCCTTGGCGTGAGCCTTTTTTAACAAGTATGCAGCTTTTTTCAACCTATGTCTGAAGTGGATCAAGTGTGGCCAGAACATCAGCCACTTGGGCACCACATGCTTGACCAGACATATGAGGATCTGTCATGCAGTCCATTGGCAACAGCACTTGAAAGACCCACATCAAAGAAAAAGGCAAACTTCTCCTTACTCCTCATCTGGGATCTACAACCTTACTGTCCTCCTCTCCTCTCAAAAACCTCCACTGAGAGGAATGAAGGTATAGCAATAGGTGTCCCAACTACTTGCAGCCAATCTGCTAGCAGTATACCACCATCTGATTTTAGCAAGCAAAATTCCCTACCCCAGTTGCTGAACTGTAAAAATAAATTTTGTCCCAGCCATCCACATGTTCAGCATCTAAATGCTAGCTTGGCCAAATTGCTAGCACTGCAACTGTGGCTTTTTCAGCTGGTAGACTCTGCCTCCTTTTGTGAATTTGTGGAATGTGCTGTAGCTCAGTGGCAGGTACCAAAACACCATTTCTTTTCACAGAAGGCCATTTTGGCTCTCTACTGGCATGTGGAAGGCCATGTTTTGCCCTCATTGGACAGGGCGGTCAGCAGTAAGCTGCATATTACCTCTGACTCATGGTCCAACAGGCATGGGCAGGGACGTTGCCTTTCCTTTACGGTGCACTGGGTAACTCTACTGGCAGCTGGGAAGGATGCAGGACAAAGTTCAGTGTTGTTGGAGATTGTTCACCACGCCTCCAAAATGCTAGTGGCGATTATGCCACAGCTTACTCCTCCACCCCCTCCTCTTCTTCTTCCTCTATGGCATGTTCTGCAGATTTTTCCTCTGAATCAGCGGTGCTCCGTAAGTGTTCAAGGGGCTGCGCAAGCAATCAGGTTAAAAAATGCCATGCCGTGCTTGAGTTGGTCTGCCTATGGGACAGGAGCCACACTGGGCAGAGATTCTGTCAGCTCTGTAGGGGCAGGCTCAGAGGTGGTTGAAGCCATGCCAGCTTCAGCCAGGAATGGTTGTATGCGACAATGGCAGCAACCTTCTTTATGTCCCCCAACAGGGACACTTGACCCATGTTCCATGTTTGCCACATGTCCTGAATTTGGTGGTGCAGGTTCTTGAGCAGGTACCCAGGCTTACATGATCCCCTGAGGCAGGCCAGAAAAGTCTGTGGTCATTTCTGCCGGTCATACAAAGCCAGCGGCTGGCTGACATTCAAAGAGAATGCAACCTACCCACCAACCACCTCATTTGTGACATGCCCATCAGGTGGAAAGTCAACAATGGCAATGCTGCAGTTGCTCCACACACAGCAGAGGGCCATCAATGAACACATGTGCGAGTATGGCACCAGGACAGGGTCAGGGAGCTTTGCTTCTTTTCGCCTCTCCAGTGGCTGCTGATTTAGGATGCATGCACTGGCCTGTCACCATTTGAGGAAGCTACAAGGATGGTGAGCAGCGACAATGCATGCATCAGTGGCACTGTCCCTCTAGTCTTCCTTTTGGAGAACACACTTCGTGGAATCATTGACAGGGCACTTGAGGCAGAATAGCGGGAGGAAGAGGAGGATGTCCTTACCTCTCAAGGCCCCCTTTATCCAGATAGCATTCTTGCGGACTCTCCAAACACACAGTAAGAAGAGGAGGAGGATTGTGTCAGCAAGGATGTAGCGGATAACACTCATTAGCAGTCTTCAAGAGATGTTTTCAGTCCCCAGAAACCCAAGGAGTTGTACGTGGCTGGGAGGAGGTAGTTACGGATCATGTGATCCTTAGTGACCCAGAGGACTCAGAATCAAATGCCTCTGCAAACGTACACTACAAAGCCTGCAAAAGGACCCTAGGATTCATGGTATCAAAGAGAGGGATCATTACTGGCTGGCAAACCTTCTTGATTCTTGTTACAAGGGTAAGGTTGCAGAACTCATCCTGCCTTCGCAGAGCGAGCAGAGGATGAAACATCTTCAGGAGGCCTTGAAGAAAGGTTTGTGCAATGCATTTCCAGACCCTGGGAGGCTACAATTTCCTGGTGCTGGACAACGTGTTGCTCAGGCTTTGTTCATTCAGAGGAAGAGTGGTGGAGAAGGTGGCTGGCTGACCGATGCCTTTAAACAATTTTTCAATCCTCAGCGCCAATGTCTGATCAGTTGAAGCAACCATCACCAGAGTCTGCATTACATGCTGCAGTAATATCTAGGGGCAAGAGCAGACTTGGAGACCTTTCCAACAGAGCATCCACTGGGTTACTGGGTCTTGAGGATGGACCACTGGCCAGAACTTGCTCAATATGCAATTGAGCTACTGGCCTGTCCTGCATCCAACGTGCTTTCTGAACGCACATTCTGGGCTGCTGGAGGGTTGGTAATGGATCAAAGAGTTCTCCTGTTCACTGAATTTATTGATAGTATTACATGCATAAAAATGAATCAGTCTTGGATCAGCAGCTATCAAGCACCTGATGCTGATGTAACTGATTAAATTTGCTTTGAAATTGGGATCCCTTGAACACTGTTTATGCTGACTATCCTATTCCTCCTCAATCTTGATGATGCTAGCTTTCAACAATATTTTTTGTTTAGGGAACCACCAACACCACCCAAGGCTCAATTTTTCTGCCCCTGTTTAACATGGGCATGTCATTACAATTTTTGATATAATATTTCACAGCAGGTCCCATTTCTGCGCCCAACAAGAGTATCTGTGAGGGGTTACAGTGTTCTGGTACCACCACCACCAAACGCCCAGTTTTCTGCCCCTGTTTAACAGGAACATGTAATTACAATTTTTGATATAGTATTTCACAGCAGGGCCCGCACCCACCAAGAGTAACTGTGAGGGCTTACAGTGTTCTGGTACTACCAACACCTAAGGCCCAATTTTCTGCAGAGTATATAGGGCAGGCCGTATAGTATTTATACTGCTGTTTAAAGTATATAGTGCCTGGTGGACCACCACTCCATTTAAAAAATATTTTTTTTATTAATATCCATACCAGACCCAAAGGGCCTGGTAGTGGACTCAGGGGGAATCTAAACACTTTTTATGGCAATAACTTGCATATAAGCCTTTAAAATTAGCATTTTTGTGTTTGCTTGTTCAAACTAAATGTTTGCCTGTTTGCATGTTCTGCTACGAACCGAACCGGGGGGGGGGGGGGGGGGGGTGGGTTTGTTCGGCTCATCCCTATTGGCCATAGAAAAAGGCAGTTTGTTCATGAAGGGCTGGAGAGGGGGCAATAATGAGTGTCTGTAGGCAACAGTGAAGCATTGTGGAGGTTTCTTGCAAGTTTTGGACAAATGGTGAAGATCTGTGGTTAGTTTGCCAATATGTCTGGAAAAATCTACCTGCCAAGTTCCTTCAAAAACTGAGTGCAATTGAATCTGGAATAATTGAGGAATGTATGATGTTTTGAAGGCAAAGGTAGGTCAAACCAAATATTGATTTGATTTCAATTTTTCTTCTGTTCTTTAATCCATTTTGTTAATTGATCCACATAATCTATTAATTAATTTGCAGAATTTTTATACACCCGCCTAGGACTTTTGCACAGTACTGTATGTGTATATATATATATATATATATATATATATATATATATATATATATATATATATATATATATATACATAGTATCTCACAAAAGTGAGTACACCCCTCACATTTTTGTAAATATTGTATTATATCTTTTCATGTGACAATACTGAAGAAATGACACTTTGCTACAATGTAAAATAGTGAGTGTCCCCTCAATATAACTCAACACACATTAATGTCTTAACTTTCTGGCAATAAAAGTGAGTACACCCCTAAGTGAAAATGTCCAAATTGGGCCCAAAGTGTAAATATTTTGTGTGTCCGCCATTATTTTCCAGGACTGCCTTAATCCTTTTGGGCATGGAGTTCACCAGAGATTCACAGCTTGCCACTGGAGTCTTCTTCCACTCCTCCATGACCACATGACGAAGCTGGTGGATGTTAGAGACCCTGCGCTTCTCCACCTTACATTTGGGGATGCCCCATAGATGCTCAATAGGGTTTAGGTCTGGAGACATGCTTTACCAGTCCATCACCTTTGCTCTCAGTTTTTTTAGCAAGGCATTGGTCATCTTGGAGGTGTGTTTGGGGTCATTATCATGTTGGAATACTGCCCTGCGACCAGGGCCCTGAAGGGAGGGGATCATGCTCTGCTTCAGTAAGTTGCAGTACATGTTGGCATTCACGGTTCCCTCAATGAACTGTAGTTTCCCAGTGCTGGCAGCACTCATACAGCCCCAGACCATGTCACTCCCACCACCATGCTTAACTGTGGGCAAGCCACACTTGTTTTTGTACTCCTCACCTGTTTGCTGCCACACATGCTTGACACCATCTGAACCAAACAAGTTTATCTTGGTCTCATCAGAACATAGGACATGGTTCCAGTAATCCATGTCCTTAGTTTGCTTGTCTTCAGCAAACTGTTTGCGGGCTTTCTTGTGCATCATCTTTATTAGAGGCTTCCTTCTGGGACGACAGCCTTGTAGTCCAATTTGATGCAGTGAGCAGCGTATGGTCTAAGCACTGACTGGCTGACCCCCTATCCATTCAACCACTGCAGCAATGCTGGCAGCACTCATACATCTATTTCCCAAATATAACCTCTGACTAGGACACTGAGCACGTGCATGCAACTTCTTTGGCCGACCATGATGAGGCCTGTTCTGAGTGGAACCTGTCCTGTTAAACCGCTGTACAGTCTTGGCCACCATGCTGCAGCTCAGTTTCAGGGTCTTGGCAATCTTCTTATAGCCTAGGCCATTTTTATGTAGAGCAACAATTTACATAGTTACATAGTTAGTCAGGTTGAAAAAAGACACAAGTCCATCAAGTTCAACCACAAAAAAAATAAAAAATAATTAATAATAATATCATACAATCCCATATACCAAATTCTATACCCACAGTTGATCCAGAGGAAGGCAAAAAACCCCAGCAGAACATGATCAATTTGCTAAAGCAGGGGAAAAAATTCCTTCCTGATCCCCCGAGAGGCAATTGGATTTTCCCCGGATCAACTTTACCTATAAATGTTAGTACCCAGTTATATTACGTACACTTAGGAAATAATCCAGGCCTTTCTTAAAGCAATCCACTGAGCTGGCCATAACCACCTCTGCAGGGAGTCTATTCCACATTTTCACAGCTCTTTTTGTGAAGAAACCTTTCCGTATTTGGAGATGAAATCTCTTTTCCTCTAGACGTGCCCCCTTGTCCTCTTTGTTGACTGTAAAGTGAATAACTCAGCACCAAGTTCACTATATGGACCCCTTATATATTTGTACATGTTGATTATATTCCCCCTTAATCTTCTCTTATCAAGAGTGAATAAATTCAGTTCCTCTAACCTTTCCTCATAGCTGAGCTCCTCCATGCCTCTCATCAGTTTGGTTGCCCTTCTCTGCACTTTCTCCAGTTCCTCAATATCCTTTTTGAGAACTGGTGCCCAAAACTGAACTGCATATTCCAGATGAGGTCTTACTTATGATTTGAACAGGGGCAAAATGATATCTCTCTCTCTCTGGAGTCCATACCTCTCTTAATACAGGAGAGGACTTTGCTCGCTTTGGAAACCCGCAGCTTGGCATTGCATGCTATTATTGAGCTTATGATCTACCAAAACCCCCAGATCCTTCTCCACTATGGATTCCCCCAGTTGTACTCCCCCTAGCATGTATGATGCATGCATATTCTTAGCCCCCAAGTGCATAACTTTACATTTATCAACATTAAACCTCATCTGCCACATAGTCGCCCAATTAGACAGAGCATTGAGGTCGGCTTGTAAATTGGAGACATCCTGTAAGGATGTTATTCCACTGCATAACTTGGTGTCATCTGCAAAGAGGGAAATGTTACTTTGATCCCAGACCCAATATCATTTATAAAGATATTAAAAAGTAAGGGTCCCAGCACTGAACCTTGGGGTACACCACTGATAACATTAGACCATTCAGAGTAAGAATCATTAACCACTACTCTCTGAATTCTGTCTTTTAGCCAGTTTTCTATCCACTTACAAATTGATAATTCCAAACCTGTAGACTTTATCTTACACATGAGCCGCGTGTGCGGAACTGTATGGAACGCTTTTGCAAAATCCAAGTATACCACGTCCACCGCCACTCCTCTGTCCAAGGTTTTACTTACCACCTCATAAAAAGAAATCAGGTTTGTCTGACAACTTCTGTCTTTCATGAATCCATGCTGTCTGTTGCTTAAAATATTTTTTTCCTGCAAGAACTCGTCTATGTGGTCTTTTATTAATCCCTCCAGTATCTTCCCAACTATAGAAGTTAAACTAACAGGCCTATAGTTACTTGGTAAAGACTTTGTTCCCTTTTTAAATATAGGTTCCACATTGGCCCTTTTTTTCAGATCCTCAGAGAGTTCTTTGCCATGAAGTGCCATGTTGAACTTCCAGTGACCAGTATGAGAGAGTGAGAGCGATAACACCAAATGTAACACACCTGCTCCCCATTCACACCTGAGACCTTGTAACGCTAATGAGTCCACATGACACTGGGGAGGGGAGGGAAAATGGCTAATTGAGCCCAACTTGGACATTTTCACTTAGGGGTGTACTCACATTTGTTGCCACAAAGTTAAGACATTAATGTGTGTTGAGTGATATTGAGGGGACACTCACTATTTTACATTGTAGCAAAGTGTCATTTCTTCAGTATTGTCACATGAAAAGATATAATAAAATATTTACAAAAATGTGAGGGGTGTACTCACTTTTGTGAGATACCATGTATATATATATATATATATATATATATATATATATATATATATATATATATATATATATATATATATATATATATATATATATATATATATATACACATATACATATATATATATATATATATATATATATATATATATACACATATACACATTAATGGCTGTATGTTGAGTTATTTTGAGGGGACAGCAAATTTACACAGTTATACAAGCTGTACACTCACTACTTTACATTGTAGCAAAGTGTAATTTCTTCAGTGTTGTTACATGAAAAGATATAATAAAATATTTACAAAAATGTGAGGGGTGTACTCACTTTCATGACATACCATATATGTATGTATTTATATATATATATATATATATATATATATATATATATATATATATATATATATATATATATATATTATAACTTTCAGGTGCAGTATCTCTAGTTGCTTCCCACAATCCTTCACATAAATGTTAAATGTGAAGGATAACATAGGTTATGGTTTTGGGTCATTCCCATTACATTTTTTTAATGATTAACTTTTTGAATTGATACATATAAAATGGGTGTATACAATATAAATTGCACAGGTAGCATAGGGCTGACAAAGAAGGGACCACTTTGGAAAGTTTTTAGGCAGCTAATTTTAGGCTTTGGTATGTTGAACAAAGTTTTAACTGATAAAAAAAATCGAACCCCTCGTTTCCACACTCTGAAATGGAAAAATATATATTTTGTGCTCATATTTTTTGTGTGGCAATGTACATCGACACAACTCTTCTTTGCTGTTGTCCCTTTTTGCTACCTATAAGCAGCTGACTAGTCGTCTGTAGCACCAATCAATAAGATGCCACCAAAACAAATGGACATAATTGTCATATAAATAAAAAGAAAACCGTTCTCATACTTTACTATACTAAGTTATATATGACTTTTTGTACTTTCAAGCCTTCACGTAATCAGTAGGATAAATGTAACAGAAAACTTGCTTTCAACAATTGAACGTGACAAGTGCTAATTAACATTAGGGTCCAACACTCTTTTCAGAAGATGCCAAAGGCAATTTAACAAGCTGTGTTTATGTAAAATAAATACTTGCCAATGGGAGACATGTCACATATCCTACCAATTACAGCAGTCATTTGCATCAAACTGAATGGTAATGGTGAAAATTATACTATTATTATTAGGTTGTTACTTAACTCATAGCCTATGTATAGAAACCAACAGAAGAAACAAACTGCTCACATACTGAAAAAAGTCTTGGGTGAGATAAGAATACATCTCAGCACATTATTTTACAGCTGAAAACAAATAATACTTAAAGTAACACCAATATGATTACGCAAAAGAAAACATATGTATGCAATTGTACTACCTATTATTGTAGGAATGATTATTTATAAAAGTATAATTAGTGTGATGAATTATTGAGTGTTCAGTAGGCATTAAACCCCAGCTCCAGGCACAGTGTTTAAACATTTTAATAATTGTTTTTGATAAATCCATAATCTATTTTTTACATAGTTGTTACTAAGCCCCATTAGGCAGTTGCCACAAAGTACAGCACAAGCCACTGTTCCCCCCCCCTCCCTCCAAACGATACACCCACACACATTTAATAGATCTCATTTGACATAGAGTGGCCTGAAAAAGTATTCATACCCCATTAAATTTTTCAACCCTTTTAACATTTTGTCATGTTACAACCAAAAACGTAAAATTAATTTTATTGGGATTTTATGTATTAGACCAACATAAAGTGCCACATAATTGTGAATTGGAAGGAAAATGATAAATGGTTTTCAACATTTTTTACAAATAAATATGTGAAAAGTGTGGTGTGCATTTGTATTCAGGCCCCCGTTACTCTGATACCCCTAACTAAAATCTAGTGGAACGAATTGCGTTCAGAAGTCATTTAATTAGTAAATATAGTCCACCGGTGTGTAATTTAATCTCAGCATAAATACTGTGAAGCCATCAGAGATTGTTAGAGAATATTAGTGAACAAACACCATCATGAAGGCCAAGGAACACACCAGACAGGTCAAGGATAAAGTTGTGGAGACATTTAAAGCAGGGTTAGGTTATAACAAAAAAAATCCCAAGCCTTTTGAACATTTCATGGAGCTCTGTTCAATCCATCATTCGAAAATTGAAAAAGTATGGCACAACTGCAAACCTACCAAGACATGGCCGTCCACCTAAACTGACAGGCCGGGCAAGGAGAAAATTAATCAGAGAAGCAGCCCAGAGATAACTCTGGAAGAACTGCAGAGGTCCACAGCTCAGGTGGGAGAATCTATCCACAGGACAACTATTAGTCATGCATGCCACAAATCTGGCATTTATGGAAGAATGGCAAGAAGAAAGCTATTGTTGAAAGAAAGCCATAATAAGTCCCATTTGCAGTTTGTACGAAGCCATGTGGGGGACACAGCAAACATGTGGAAAAAGATGAGACCAAAATTTTACATTTTGGCCTAAAAGCAAAAAGCTGTGTGTGGTGGAAATCTAACACTGCACATTACTCTGAACATACCGTCCCACTGTGAAACATGGTGGTGGCAGCATCATGTTGTGGGGATGCTTTTCTTCAGCAGGGTCAGGGAAGCTGGTCAGATTTGATGGGAAGATGGATGGCGCCAAAAACAGGTCAATCTTAGAAGAAAACCTGTTAGAATCTGCAGAAGACTTGAGATTGGAGCGGAGGTTCACCTTCCAACAGGACAACAACCCTAAACATACACCCAGTGCTACAATGGAATGGTTTAGATCAAAACATATTCATGTGTTAGAATGGCCCAGTCAAAGTCCAGACTTTAATCCAATTGAGAATCTGTGGTAAGAGCTGGAAATTGCTGTTCACAGACGCTCTCCATCCAATCTGACAGAGTTTCAGTTACTTTACAAAGAAGATTAGGCAAAAATGTCACTCTCTAGATGCACAAAGCTGGTAGAGACATAACCAAAAAGACTTGCAGCTGTAATTGCAGTAAAAGGTGGTTCTACAAAGTTTTAGACTCAGGGGGGCTGAATACAAAGGAACACCATACTTTTCAGATGTTTAATTGTAAAAAAAAAAAAAAAATTATAATTTTCCTTCCACTTCACAATTATGTGCCACTTTGTGTTGGTCTATCACATAAAATCCCAATAAAATACATTTACATTTTTGGTTGTAACATGCCAAAATTTGGAAAATTTCAAGGCATTTGAATACTTTTTCAAGCTGCTGTAGCTGTTTACTTTAAATATTCACTGTGCTGTGCTTTTACACATGAGGCCTCTCAAACAAACATAGCTTACTTAATTTGTATACATGTAATATTCATGTTATAAATAATAATACTTAGAAATTAAAACATGATTGTGGTGTTATTTACATTAAAATGTCCCTATAACTAAAGATTTTTAATCTTTAGATAAAATAGAAAATGGTTAAGATTCATTTTTTTTATTATTAATCAGGAAATGGTTAGTATCCTTCTATATTTTCCTTTTTCTTTATATACCATGTTATAAGAAATAAAAGAATTCCATGCACTTTCTTTCCTGGAGACACAACAGCCTCTTGTTCCAGTGATAACTGGAATACATTGGTTTTCTTGATCACTTTTTGTGCCAAAGACAATGGTTATCAGGAAAAATACTAACAGTGAATTTAAACAATGTTCTAACCCTTCTTTGCCCTACCCAAAACAGAAAAAATCTTTCAAATTTAACTGTACTCTAACCCCCTGTCGACTGCCTCCCTTATAAGTAGTAGTAGTACCTTTTACTAATAGCAATAGTTTGACACAAACCTGAGAAAGTTACTAATGCATTTGCAGATACTACAGCTTCAATTTTGGCTGCCGGTAGACTTTTCACTGTAGTTGATTATTTTAGTCAACAAATAATTAGTACAAGCTAGCCCAGATTTATGAAAATTCTATGGAAGCTATCACCCAGTTGGACAAAATTACTTTTTAAGCAAGCTGCCTCCTGTTTTACTGTTTTAATTTATTTAAATTATATAATAACACAAAAAAACAACAATGGGTCAATTCGCTAAATAGTAATGTGTACAAGAATTTCCCACCATGTTTTTTCAATGTTTTCAATTGCCAAAAGGTCATTTGGTTGTAAAAGTGAAAAGCTGAAAACATGCGGTGTAGGTTTTCATTGTTTTTAAACTATTTTTAGCTTTCGACTGCCAATAATTTTTAGCTTTTATGAGGTTTGTATGATGAGAGCAAAAAATAGAACCAATCAAGATGAATATAAAATGACTAGTAAGAAAATAATATCGATTATTGAGAACTTAACTTTTAAAATATTTAAATATTGTATTTCTTGAAATGAGAGCTTAAAATCTCAGTGATATTTACCGTAGATATCAATTTTAAAGTTGAACAATTTAAAAACAAGCAGTGGATGAAATTAAAAAGTAAATATAGTATACAATGTAGCCTGCCACTAGCACTGAGAACAGCTTTTATTTTTCAAAGTCACTCTGAAGTACATTTTTATTATCTGTTCATCCTGCCAGTACTTCCATTATTTATTCACTTCCTTTAACAGGATGGCAATGCTGTGTTCTTCTGTAGTAAAATCTGTAGTACAATTATGAAGCACTATTTTTACCCTGTAGGAAGGGTAGACATTTGCTGAAAAACGAACGGATAGAAAATCTAATGAAAAAATCCATAGGACGATATTTTGATTTTCATAGGGTTGGTATGCTTATTATGACAGTTTCCATTTCAGTATCAAAAAGGAATGCATATGATGGAAAATATTTCTAAAATAAACAATTTTCTAATTATTTATAGGTCAATTGTTTGAAAAAATAATTAAGTGAAATGTGCATGAGCAGTAGTGGTAATAGTAGAAATCAGAAAGAAATTATGCTTAATTTTGAAAATGACTGGAAAAAAGTTAGAATTTGGTGGAAATTTTCGAATACATTGATTGGGCCACTGAATATTAAGTCAAAAGAATGTTTCAATTCTTGTTTGGAATTTTTGTTTTTCTACTCATCTTTCGCCAGCTTTAGACAGGCATGCAGTTTCACATGGAAGTAATGAAAGTAATTGGCAAACACATTAAAACTTGACTTTAGCTTATACTCTTGTACAGGCATACCCCACGTTTAAGTACACAATTGGGTTTATTTACTAAAGCTGGAAAGTGCAAAATCAGGCTCACTTCTGCATAGAAACCAATGAGCTTCCATGTTTTATTACCAAAGCTTAATTGAACAAGCTGGGGTTAGAAGCTCATTGGTTTCTATGCAGAAGTGAGCCTGATTTTGCACTTTCCAGCTTTAGTAAATAAACCTCATTGTGTACTTAAAAGTGGGGTATGCCTGTATAAGCTTTTACTCAGTGTTACATGGTTTGTTCCAGCCCCTGTAACTGCCAATTTTGCTAGACAGTTTGTTCTGCATGTTAATGCAATAAAAATGTAAATGCATGCACATAGAATAAAAATGAATATACTGAATATTATCAATATATGTATTAATAACCAAAATACAATATTTTTTTCCTATAGCTGCCCTATAATGGTTTTGATGAAAAAAAAATTCTTACATTGTAGATAAAAATACAAACATAGTTAAATACTTTAAGCTACCTAGTAAATTAGAAAATAGGACTTTATTGCACGTGAAATATGCATTTCTTTCATTGGGTAAACAAAAGGTGTGGCAACAAAGCTGTTGAGGCACAGGTTTTGAAGTAGCTTTCTCTGCTCAAGGAGGCACAGAAAATAAAATCAGGCTTGATGACATGTACCAGAGCTGGGCCATCAGACCAAAGCTCCACAGTTAAGTATTTTTTCTTTACCTATTCAATAAACAACTCTGATTTTCTTGTGAAACTGAAAGCAAACAAACACTTTTTATGCAGGTAGTTCTAATACTACTTAAATATATACAAAGTAATACAATAAAATACACAGAAAACATATAAAAATAACCTAGTTTTTCAAAAGTTTATTTTAGGTTTGAAGACTAGACAATGTCATACTCATTTTACATCAACCTAAATGATTTAAATATTTACAAAACATATCAATATTATATAGCTTTAAAAGTTGCAAAGGTTACCGTATTCGATATTTGTTGAGTGGCTAACAAGTGAGATCCCTAACCCTCATTATATATTTGATATATTGTACAGTACCTTTTAGTCTTCAAAGCTTAAATATTTATATCAAAAGAGAAAGTCAACATAAAACTAAAACCAGTTTTTGTGACAAGCCCTTTGGGTAAGTGGATAAAATATATCTGGGGTCATAAAAGTAAAATAAACAGGCAAAGTAGAATGCATAAAATTATTTAGTAATGTGTACAGGTAATCTGGTCTTTATATTACCACATTATGTCCTGATATTGATATATAGCTCCCATTATGTTAATAAAACAAATCCATTCTTTGTTTCTTTTTTGTATTAAAAAAATACATAAACATACTTTACAAATGCAAACGATAATCTAACCTCCTTCATTTTTTAAATAGTTTACATAGAAAACTCTTCTTGTGATGACATGAACATATATTTATTACACCACATGGTAAAATATTTAGTAACATAGAAGTAAACTTTCTGTCTGCATTCATACATAGACACTTATATTTAATCTGCCATAAATACTTCATTTGAGAGAACCTTTTCGACATTAAAGTGGACTTGAACTCAAGAAGTGAGGAAGTCTAGGCACTCCTGTGCTTATAGCCTCATAGCTGTATATATGCAGTGAGAGATTTAAAGAACTGCTAATTTATTCGGTTCAGGAATACATTTGGTGATGTCATATGCTTCTCACTGTTCTGCTTTCTGTGTGTTTCGAAATAAGGAAGCAAAGTCACCTCTACCAAGATAGTTGCCCCCCACACAGAGACACAGTGCAGAACGTGGTTTGGTAAGTCAGTAATGGGAGAAAGATTAACTATAGGGAGTCCACAGATAATGCTGGTGACTAGTCCTTTACCCTAAGCTTGTCTTTTTTTCTGGGCACAGCTTCCAGAGTTCAGTTCCTCTTTTTGAGCAAAAATATTAACAGTTACAATTTCATGAACATAGAAACTGCCATGTGGTGTTTTCTACAGTAAAGAAAACTGTTAATTTAAAATAAAATGAATAATAATTTCATAAATAAGAGAAAAATCGATGAATCTTGTACAAACAAAGTGATGACAAAGTGCATTTGGTCAAAAAAGCAACATTAAACAGCAAATATAGTTGAAGAAAGTCAAGACTATTGTTTGTAAATTCTATAGCTTAAAGTGCATTGTATGGGCTGCTTTCCTAATGAATGATCTTTCATCACATATTTTCTTTGCTATATGTCATTATGTTTGACTTTCTCTTTAATATTGTTCACCAAGGTTGAATACAACATCATACACAATATATATCTTTTGAAGGACATTATACAGACAGACAGGACATTGACATCTAGTGGCATTTTTTATGCAGCACAATTAAAAATTAAACAAGTAAAAAGTTATGTTACACAGGACCTCACCATTTTTCCACAACTGGACACATTCTTTTAACAATGCAAGGGAATTGCTTGTGTGCATGTGAATTTGCAGGGCCCATGCACCCCTTCATCTCTTGTTTGTCCTCTAAACTCATCTTTGCATCTTTGAATGACTTAACATATATAAGATGGGTTTGCATACAACCAGTTTAAATGAAGAACACATTGATTAGGTATTACTACATTATCACAGTCTCTATCAACAGGTGTTTTCAAAAACCAGCATTACCATCTACACCAATACATATGTAGGTCCACAGCTGTCAAATAAACTGCACATTTTCCATACAATAGATCTGATTTTCAACTTTTGTATAACCTGAAATATATGCTCCAGTAAACTGAACGCATGAGACATATAATGACAAACAAAAGGTATGCGCACAAACCTATCATTATTCTCATCTCCCTCCATGCAACAATATGATTAATATAAAAAAAGATACATGAATATGTAATATTGCAAACTAAGTAAAATGGTTAGCACTGTTCTGATGCAGAAAAAAATGTTTAAAGAACTATAATGCCTTGGGCAAATTCAGAAGAGATTTGCTAGTATAATAATCTTGGGCGTCAGTGCATTCTATGTGATAAACTAAACAGGAATGAGATATTGATGTATTGCTGTTTTTATGACATGCAGAAAAGAAAGCCTATTTTCGTAGTTTGCTAGTATTTAGTATTCAGGTCACTAAGGAAGGAAATGTCTCTAACACAAGTAATAACATGCCTCAAGAACATGCACAATAGGAATGAAATTAAGAGGAAAGAAACATTAAAGTTTGCAATTTTATAGGTGTAAGTCAAATGGATTTCTAAGATCTGAGATGTAAATATTAATATTTTGATAGGCACGAGGGAAACAATTAGGATAATGCAGTCATCCCAGAGAAATCTTATTGCTAAGCTGCAGCATCACCTTTTACAACTAAATGTGTATTGTAGATAGGAAAACAGGTTTTCGTTTGGTAATTTTTTTTTCTCTTTTTTGGCTCTGAAGAGAATTGTTATAATTGCATTTTCCAGGCTCATAAACAAACAAAAAAAAATAACCTGTAAAAATAAAAATGATGCTGCCTTTCTTCCTCAACGTATTTCAACCAGTGTGAACAACTTAGAAGAAAATTAAAACATTTCATTACAAAGGGACAATATTTGAAGGACATAATCTGGTGGGTTCATTAAGGGCAGGCACAGACTACCTCGCAAAAAACAGTTACCAGCCTACCAAAAGGTGAGCACTTATTCAATGAAAATCCATTCATGTTCTCATTCAGGTTTTTCAGTTTTTTTTTAAATTTGCAAATGATGACTTCTTTTGAGTGGTTGTTTGATGGGTATTTTCAGTCCTCTTCAGTGCACCCTAATAGCTCAGCTCTTAATGTAATTCGACCGTACCATGACCAAGGAAGGATCCTTATAAATCTTGCATAGATTGGTGGATCAATCACATTCTTTCTATGTGTATCATTGTCAAAATTTCCCTGAAATACCTGTAAATGAAAAAAAAAAATTTTAAGAGTTGCATCAGAAGAGGAGATAATGACAAAGTGCTTTATCAGAATAATAATAAGAATTTAATATCTCACTTGCAACACCGTTTGCCTAAAACTAAAAGGTTCCATCTGTACCTTGAGTGAGCAATGATGTGATATCATATTGTCGTTTGGGCTTTTGAAATTAAAGAACGAAACCTATGCACACTAAAGTAATTACATATTCTAAAACATGCAGCAAAAGCAAAACAAGCCCTCACTCAAGTCTGTAGCTTTAGGCCTGGTTCACACTATTGTGGATGGTAGCTCTTAAAAAACGCTACTTCATCCTTAATGGCACCCTCATGCATCTTAAAACACAACACATTTAAAGGTGCGAAAACTGTGGGTAAATTACATTGAGCAAAAACACCATTTGATTTCCCTGCCACTATGTTTTAAAAATGGTGCAGGAGCCTTTTTTCTACATGAAACGCAGGCATAGCAGCCCATTAAATGGTTGGGTTATAAAAACAAAGGGATAGGATGCGCTATGGAGTTTGTTATACAGAGAGTATATATAATGTAATGTAGGGTTGCCCTGCCCAAGCAAACATGGCTCACAGAGCTTAAATAGTTGGAACCAGACCTTAGGCAATGGGGAGAAATTCAGGTTTACAACAGAGTCACAGAAATCTCAGCTATTTTCTATGTAATGTCAACACTCCAAAGGTGTTTCTAACCGCTTAAGCGATTCGACACTGCGCCATTTTAACTGATAATTGCGCGGTCGTGCGACGTGGCTCCCAAACAAAATCTACATCTTTTCTTCCCTACAAATAGAGCTTTCTTTTGGAGGTATTTGATCACCTCTGCGGTTTTTATTTTTTGCGCTATAAACAAAAAAAGCGAATTTTGAAAAAACGCATTCATTTTTGCTTTTTGCTATAATAAATATCCCCCAAAAATATAAAAAAACATATTTTTCCTCAGTTTAGGCCGATATGTATTCTTCTACATATTTTTGGTAGAAAAAATTGCAATAAGCGTTTATTGATTGGTTTGCGCAAAAGTTATAGCGTCTACAAAATAGGGGATAGTTTTATGGCATTTTTATTAATAGTTTTTTATTTACTAGTAATGACAGCAAGCAGAAATTTTTATCGTGATTGCGTCATTATGGCAGACACGTCGGACAATTTTGGCACGATTTTGGGACCATTCACATTTATACAGCGATCAGTGCGATTAAAATTGCATTGATTACTGTGTAAATGTGACTGCCAGTGAAGGGGTTAACACTAGGAGGCGCTGTAAGGGTTAAGTGTGTCCTTCGGATGTGTTCTAACTGTAGGGGGGGTGGGCTAGCTGTGACACATTACTGATCATAGCTCCCGAACACAGAGAGCTATGATCAATGACACTGTCACTAGGCAGAACGGGGAGATGCTTGTTTACTTTAGCATATCCCCATTCTTCCTCTCCTTGAGACGATCACAGGTATCCCCGCATACAATGAGTCCACGGGACCCGTGATCCTACTCATGGAGCTCCCGGCTGGCATGCAAGCATGCCACTAGCAGCGCACACCCGATGGCAAGGCGGCAAATTCAAAGGGACGTTCAGGTACGCCCATTTGCCCAGCCGTGCCATTCTGGCGATGTACATCGGTGTGCGCCAGTTGGGAACTGGCTAAGCTGTTAGAAACTGACTCAAAACTGACTAGAGAGTCTTGATGAGGATCTTTAAAAATAAGAGAGATCTAGAGAGTTCAAAAATGACTAATTTTAAAGTGGATGTAAACCCGATTTTTTTTTTATGTCATAATGTAGAGTATATACAATTTCCTATGATTTGAGCCCAGTCTTGCCACAAAGAGTTAATCCAGCTCTGAGCAATCCTATTTTATTGTTCAGCGAGATAAATCTTGACAAACAGAGAAAAACTTTGTCAAATCCTCCCCCTTGCTGTGAGTGACAGGTGATTTACATATCTTGTGCACTAGCCTAAGAGACATGTATTATTTTTTAATTCCCTCCCACTCCTTTCTTCTTCTGCTCTGCCAGGATTGGATGTTCCCCACATCAGCATAATTGGGCATGCTGAAGTCATGTGGTTACTTTCCTGTCTTTTCACTGGATGTTAGAGCTCATAGCAGATGTTCAGTGTAAGAAATGCACAGGAAAAAATGCATATTGACAATGGGAGTGTAGAGGTGGGCGGGGAGTCTACTGACATCACGACTCCACCCACTGAGCTCCAGACAACAGACTCACCCACAGAATCTGCAGTTTTTCGGCTCTCATAACAGACAGAGACATTTGACAGGTAGAGATACATGCAGGAGGCATGCATATCCTTATAGATAACCCCTATGGCAGTAGTTTAGAAAGGATGACATTGGGTTTACATCCACTTTAAGCTCATTTACAGCTTTCTAAGATACATGCAAATACTTCACTGCCCATAAATCTGGGCACAGGTAAACTTTAAAGTTTCAGAGCAATAAAAAGGACAATATGACTTTTGGTCATGTGCAAGTATTTGACACCAATTAAAATTGTGCATATCATTATTTGATAATTATGATGTTATAGCTAAAACCCAGTACTAAACAGTTTACAACTAAAGTTACACCTCGAATTATCCCCTAACCTTCACACAGAACCTTGGACCTCATTCTATTTTAAAATGGCAACCTAACCTACCACCTATGTTTCTGTTTTTACTGTTTGCCTTTCTTTTATTTTCTTTAAATGTGGCCCTGATGAGATGTTCTAAAGCTATAATTTTATTTGAAGATTCAGAAGAATCATTGTAAGTAAATATTTTAAGTGTTTTGGAAAGTACGAAAGAAAGACAGGCGAGGCAGAACCATAGTCCTTGACATACAGAGTTCAAGATACTTGCTTATACTTAGACAGGAGAAATATAAAAAAAAATCTTAGTTCTTTCTTAGTGAAAGTTCTGGAGTCCCGATGTTTATCTTCCAGCTATAGTCAACTACTGGATATATTTTAGTAAAATAAAAAACAGAATGTTTAGATATGTCTTATTTTTTTATTTTCTGCAACGCTCAGCTTAACCGGTTCCCGACCAGCGCACGACGATGTACGTCGACAGAATGGCACGGGCAGGCATATTGGCGTACAGGTACATCCAATCTTCAATGCCGCCCTGCCATCGTGAGCGCGCCGCCTGTGGCGCGCTCCCGCGCTGGTCGGGACCCCCGTGAGTCCGGTCGCGGGACCCACGGACACGATCGCCGCAGGCATACCCGCGATCGTCTCACGGGACGGCTGAATGGAGGAAATGCTGTGTAAACAGCATTTCTCCCTTCTGCCTAGCAACTAGTGACGCTGATCTCTGCTCCATGTGATTGGAGCAGAGATCAGTGTTCACTAAATGAAAGCCCAACCCCCCCACAGTTAGTAACACACCCCTAGGAACACTTAACCCCTACACTGCCACCCACTGGTTAACCCCTTCACTGCCAGTGTCATTTACACAGGAATCACTGCATTTATATAGCAGTGATTACTGTAGAAATGACAATGGTCCCAAAAATGTGTCAAAAATGTCCGATGGGTCCCCCACAATGTCGCAGTCACAATAAAAAATCGCTGATCGCCGCCATTACTAGTAAAAAAAAAAAAAAAAAAAATTATTAATAAAAATGCTATAAAACTATCCCTATTTTGTAAACGCTATAACTTTTGTGCAAACCAATCAATAATCACTTATTGCGATTTTTTTTAACAAAAATATGTAGAAGAATACGTATCGGCCTAAACTGAGGGAAAATGTTTTTTTTATATATTTTTGGGGGATATTTATTATAACAAAAAGTAAAAAATAATGCGTTTTTTTCAAAATTGTCGCTCTATTTTTGTTTATAGCGCAAAAAATAAAAACCGCAGGGGTGATCAAATACCACCAAAAGAAAGCTCTATTTGTGGGAAAAAAAGGACGTCAATTTTGTTTGGGAGCCACTTCGCATGACCACGCAATTGTCAGTTAAAGCGACGCAGTGCCGAATCGCAAAAAGTGGTCTGGTCTTTGACCAGCAAAATGGTCCGGTCTGTAAGTGGTTAAACTAAAACTGTTTAATTTTATTTTGAACAGAGCATATGTGTCAGTGCCCCATAGTGATGAGTTTACAGGAACAGGAAGTGATAGCAAAATCCCTTTAATGGGAACAGCAACAAGACCATGTTTGCAGTAGCGAAAGGATACAACCTCTGTGAGGTATTATTGATGCCCGTGCCTTCCTATACCAGTTTGTCTAGCCACACACAGGATGGGTGGAGACCCACGGCTTATGGCTCCCCCACATGCAGCTGGGAATCCTCTCCCCACCTCTCTTGTGCAGATTGGCCAATCAGGCATGACGTTGACGGGGTCCATCCCTGGGAGTGGGAATATATAGTAGCCTTGGAGCAGCCAGAGGTTTATTTGCTTGACTCAATCACAAGGAAGCACACACAGGTTACCCTCACTGCTGGGAGATCAGCCATCTTTCAGAAACCATGAAACAGACTGAGACAGAAGTACAATAAAATCACACTTGTTTATTAATAAAAATAAAAAGGTAAATAGAAAAGGCGTAATCAAGCATAGCCAGAGTCCAGTAGCCAGATCGGGTAGTCAGCCAGTCCAAAGTTCATAAACCAGATCGGGTAATCAGCCAGGCCGGAAGTCAGGGATCCAAGGAGAGCAACCGCAAGCAGGATAAGAAGCCAGGTGGGATGTCAGCAAGCCAGTCTTGAAACAAACAGCAGGAGATGGTTCCTTATGATATGACCAACATGAAGGCAAATGAAAAAGTGAGCAGGAAGGCTTTAAATTGGCAGGTCAGACGAGCATCATCGGGAACAGCTGGTAACTGTGGAAAGAGAAGAGAGCTGGCAATTAGCCAACAGTTGAGCGGCCAGCCCAGAGGAGGAAGGGCTAAGCCAGCCCTGACAGTACCCCCCTCAATGACCCCTCTCCCTCGGAGGGCCCCTGGGCTTGAGGGGAAACCGTCTATGGAACGGAACTCACGGAGGAGGACAGGGGCATGTACGTCAGAGGATGAAATCCAGGAGCGTTCCTCCGGACCGTACCCCTTTCAATGCACCAGGTACTGTATGCGCCCACAGAACCTACGGGAGTCAACAATGGATTGTACCTCATACTCCTCATGGTTCTCAACCAGAATAGGGTGAGGATGTGGCACCGAGGTGGTAAATCGGTTACAGACCAACGGTTTCAATAAGGAGACATGAAACAGATTTGAGATGCGCATACTAGGAGGAAGGTCCAACGCGTAGGCTACTGGGTTAATCCTGCGACGGATACGGAAAGGCCCAATAAACCGAGGTGCTTCTTAAAATAAACCGAAGATTTTTATGGTCAGTAAGAATCAGAACTGGCACAGTGGTACCTTCAAGGAGATGTCTCCATTCTTTCAGGGCCAAAATGATCGCCAACAGCTCTCTGTCACCAATCTCATAATTGCACTCAGCAGGTGACAATTTCTTGGAAAAGTAGCCACACGGATGCATAGCGCTCTCAGAGTTAGGACGTTGAGACAGAAGGGCGCCAACTCCAGTCTCGGATGCATCAACTTCTAGGATAAAAGGCAACGTAGGATCAGGATGTGCCAACACAGGAGCAGCAACACAGGCAGCCTTGAGAGTCTCAAAGGCCTTAATGGACTCCGGAGACCAACTCTGTGGGTTACCGTCCTTTCTGGTCATATCAGTCAGAGGCTTGACTAGAGACGAGAAGTTACGAATAAACTTCCGATAGTAGTTGGCAAAGCCCAGGAAACGCTGCCGAGGACGTAAACCCACGGGTCGAGGCCACTGTAGGACTGCGACAGTTTCTCTGGGTCCATCGAAAAACCAGCAGTGGAAATGACATAACCCAGGAATGTAACCTGTTCACGATGGAACTCGCACTTCTCCAGTTTACAATAGAGATTGTTCTCTCTTAGTTTCTGAAGTACACACCAGACATCTGTGTGGTGGCTCTCCAGGGACTTGGAAAATATGAGGATATCATCGAGATAAACCACCACACACAATTGCAACAAATCTCGGAGGACATCGTTAATAAATTCCTGGAAAACTAATGAGGCGTTACAAAGGCCAAAAGGCATTACCAAGTATTCATAATGGCCTGTTCTGGTATTAAACACAGTTTTCCACTCATCACCCTCCTCAATGTGTACGAGATTGTATGCCCCTCTCAGGTCAAGCTTTGTGAAAACCGTTGCTCCCTTGAGGCGGTCAAATAACTCTGTAATCAATGGAATCAGGTAGGCATTCTTAATTGTGACACGATTGAGACCCCTATAATCTATACAAGGTCTCAGTTCACCGCTCTTCTTTTTAACAAAGAAGAAACCAGCACCAGCAGGAGACGAGGACTTGCGGATGAAACCTCGAGAAAGTGTGTCAGCAACATACTCCTCCATGGCCTTATCCTCCAAGACCGACAAAGGGTAAACCCGGCCACGAGGAGGTATGGCACCAGGTTGAAGGTCAATTGTGCAATCATAAGGCCAGTGTGGAGGCAAACTACCGGCTTTACCTTTATCAAAGACATCACCAAAATCACGGTACTCCTCCGGTAAGGAGGGGAGTGAAGCAGTGCACAGGACCTTGGATACCTTCAGGAAGCATGTCTCACTGCATTGTGGTGACCAGGAAAGAACCTCAGCATGGAGCCAATCAAAAGAGGGGTTGTGTCTCTGTAACCAAGGATAACCAATAACCAGCGGAAATCTGGGTGAGGAAATAACTTGGAATTGGATTACCTCATAGTGAAGAGCCCCTACAGCCATGGACAACGGAACCGTCTCATGAGTCACATGGGCAGGCTGTAAAGGTCTCCCATCAAGAGCCTCAATGGCAAGTGGAGTGTCATGCAGCTGCAGCGGAATCGAGTGCTGCGAAACAAATGCAGCATCAATGAACAGGCCTGCAGACCCAGAGTCGATTAGAGCCTGTATCTCGATGGACGACTCAGCCCAAGAATGGGTGTCCAAAACCAGGGGCTTATCCTTCTGGATAACTGGGGACAAAACAACGCCACCTAAGGTCTGTCCATGACAGGACCTTAAGTTCGGGCGTTCCCTGGATGGGTAGGACAAGACTTCAAAAAGTGACCTGCCTGGCCACAATAAAGGCACAATCTCTCCCTCCTCCTAAAGGCTCTCTCATCCGCAGAGAGACGCGTGAAGCCCAGGTGTATGGGTTCATCTTCACTGACCAACTCAGTACCAGGAGGCATGGGAGGTGAGGGAGGCATGGGTGGGACTACAAAGCTCGGAGGCAAACATACAGGAGGCTTCCGCAAGCGCTCCTTAAGAGAAAGTCTTTCTCTGAGTCTGGAGTCAATGTGGATGGCAAACGAGATCAAGCTCTCAAGCTCAGTGGGTATATCTCGGGCTGCTATCTCATCCTTGATGGAATCCGAGAGACCATGAGAAAAAGCAGCCACGAGGGCCTCATTGTTCCAAGCAACCTCTGCTGCCAGAGTACGGAATTCAATGGCGTAGTCGGCAACAGTTCTCGTGCTCTGTTTGATGGACATGAGGCACTTGGCAGCAGAAGCAGAGCGTGCGGGAACGTCAAAAACCCTTTTAAAGGAGGCCACAAACTGAAGGTAACTCAAGACAACAGGTTTTTGTGTCTCCCATAGAGGGTTAGCCCAGGCCAAGGCTCTCTCAGAAAGCAAACATATCACGAAACCTACTTTGCTTCTGTCCGTGGGAAACGCCTGGGGCAGCATTTCGAACTATATCTCAACCTGATTGAGAAACCCACTGCATTGAACTGGATCGCCCCCAAATCACTGGGGAAGCGGAGCAGAACCAGACATACCCCTTTAGAGGTAATACTTGAGGTGGGTGCCTGCACAGAGACTGGCGCAGCAGCAGGGACGGCCTGCGACTCAGGTTGTACTGGAGCAGCCACCGTGGGGGATTCCAGGTGAGCCGTGCGATACAGGAGCATTTGTAACGCCAAGGCAAACTGATCCATGCGGTGATCTTGCTCATCCAATCTGGAAAAAATATTACCAACAAGTGGATTGACTGTATCTTCTGAATTCATGGCCTTCACGTACTGTCAGAAACCATGAAACAGACTGAGACAGAAGTACAATCATATCACACTTGTTTATTAATAAAAATAAAAAGGTAAATAGAAAAAGCGTAGTCAAGCATAGCCAGAGTCCAGTAGCCAGATCGGGTAGTCAGCCAGTCCAAAGTTCATAAACTAGATCGGGTAATCAGCCGGGCCGGATGTCAGGGATCCAAGGAGAGCAACGGCAAGCAGGATAAGGAGCCAGGTGGGATGTCAGCAAGTCAGTCTTGAAACAAACAGCAGGAGATGGTTCCTTGTGATGTGATCAACACAAAGGCAAATGAAAAAGTGAGCAGGAAGGCTTTAAATCGGGAACAGCTGGTAACTGTGGAAAGAGAAGAGAGCTGGCAATTAGCCAACAGCTGAGCAGACAGCCCAGAGGAGGAGGGGCTAAGCCAGCCCTGAAACCATCCTCTTTTGATATGTGTTCCTTCCCTTTACTTGGTTTATTTTACATACACCCCCTTATGTAGTCCCCTTGTGGGAACACATAGACATTTTGCCATATTATCTTTACACTTTTACACATTTAATTAATCCCGTTTTGACACATTTTTTCTAGGAACACTATGCACTTTTTGTGCACACATAGTTTATTTGATCATGCTGTGACCACTGTGTTGAGCTCCAGATGGTGTTCCCTGTCCTTGGAGGGTTCCCCCGTCTCAACCCCGGGGGTGACATCATGCCTGTTACCCACGTCTTCCTGGCCTCTAGGCTGTGCAGTAAGTATCCCAATCTATCTACACCTTGTTGGAATATAATCCTTCTGTCCTCCCTTATTTTAAGGGCATTATCATTAACCCCTGTTCATTTCCTTCCCAGTATATTACTTCACAACACTCCTGATGAATGGCTGTAATGCCAGCAAACATGTTTTTTTTTTCAATCGATTTATTATACCATGTATATTTGTCATATCTATTTTTTATCTGTATTGCATGTTATGAGCAGCATATTTAGTGTAAGTCTTGTGACTACCTATCTCTTTGATACAAAATATCTGATATGTATTCTAGATTGTAATAAATAAATTATGTACTGTAACTTCATTTCGATGTTATTTTCTCATGACATGGCGTTCCCTCATTCAAAGTCCCCACAAACTCTTCCTTTCTACCTACTAAATCAGAGATGGAGGCCGCCATGTGTTTTATATAGTGTGTGTGTCAGGTCATGTTCATTTACTGTATACTAGATATGTGCATTCGTTTTCATCCAAATGCATTTTCGTCTGAATTTCGGGCATTTTCATTATTGTTTTAACAAACGATAACGAACGTGCAGAATCCGAAAACCAAAAGATCCAACATTAACAACTGCTTTATTTTTGTTTTCGTTGTGACAACAGTTTGATATAGATAAGAGACTCGACATGACGCTGACAATAGCGATCTGTGTCCATTGAACCTGTGGTCGAATGTGCCTAACCTTAGCTCTATTAGTCCAAGATTATTCTACATAGAGAGAAAAGATTCGACATAGAGAGAAAAGATTCAACATTTTAGAGACAATAGCAAAAAAGGTTGAATGTGCCTAACCTAACTCTATTAGTCCAAGATTATTCGACATAGAGAGAAAAGATTTGACATGAAGATTTGACAAAGAAGTCGCCACGAGTGGACATTTATGGTCAAATTCTCCACCTATACGCTATAGAAGAATTATAATGTTCGTTGACTAGTAATAATAATTAATAAATATAATTATTACTAGTGTCGTACAACATTAGAATTCTACTATAGCTTGTTGGCAGAACATTTGACAGGAAATGTACGATTGCAGTGTCGTACAGATAAGCTGCTCCATCGAATCTTCTTAGAACATTTGACAGACACCATAAGCCTTCAATGACAGATTCAACCTTAAATGATGAATGCATTTTTTAACAAAACTAAATGAATAAAAATGAATTTCGGGAGTAACAAATACATTTATTTTTTGGACGAAAACTAAATTCTGAAACAAAATATTTCAGTGTGCATATGTCTACTGTATACCAGTTTATCTATGTTTCTGATTTATTTTCCTGGCATCCCTATCTGAGTCACAGGTAGAGGAGTTGGGCTTTATGCTATGATTTCATAACATGAGGACAGTGCATAATTTTTTCAGCACCTTGTAAAATTCCTCTTAATTTTTTTTTTTTTTTTTAATTAATGTTTATTGAAGAAAAGAAGCATGTACAACAGCATAGTAGGCAATACATTCCTCTTAATTTTTATGCATCAAAATTTAGTGTATAACCTGTAGACAATCCCCAGTGAGTGGTGAAAGAAGCCGCATCCTTAAATAACCTTGTCTATACTGTACAGGATGCCAAGGATAGGTCCTAGATGGGTGCTATGTGGCACTAATATTTGGGCGCGGTCCCTTTAAGGTACTCAGGGCTCTCACCTGAGATGAGTGAGAAATTCCAGGGTAGTCATGTAAAGGAGAGAACTAATTCACAGTCCTCATGGTATTATTGAAGAGATATTTGGGACCCTGAATTTTGGAGGTTCGGAGTGACATTTGGTTGGGAAAAGAACCTCCACTCCTACCTAAGGAGACTCCAGTCCCTACAGGGCTAAACAGCCTCCAGGAAGAAGCACATAAAAAAGGAAGCTGTCAGTGTTAGGCATGGTGGTGTAGGAATTGGATGGAAAACTGGTTTTCTCCTGCATGTGTGCTACAAATGCTAACCCTAGGGTAAAACCCTTACTTGACTTTTGCATATTTAACAATTTGATTTATGCTGAAGATAAGCAAGCGTTCGTGTTGCATTTCCTGAAGTTTTTTGTTTTGCTGCCGGAAGCTCTCCTGTGTTTTCTTAAGAAGAATAAAAATCTTTATGTTTAAGCTAATCGGCTGCTGCATGTGGCCCCAAGGTGCTAACCCCCCCCCCCCCCGAATATTACAATACCAATACATTTACCTAGTCTATTTAATGAAATGTAATTAAAAAATTATGATTAACCACTTGCTCACAGGGCACTTAATCCCCCATCCTATCCAGACCCATTTTCAGCTTTCGGCACTGATGCACTTTGAATGACAATTGCGCGGTCATACAACACTGTACCCAAATTAAATTTTTTATCATTTGTTTCCCACAAATAGAGCTTTCTTTTGGTGGTATTTGATCACCTGTGTGATTTTTATTTGTTGTTATAAATTTTTGTCTGTCATTGATGTACGCTGATGAGGCGGCACTGATGGGCACCTATAGGTGGCAGTGATGAGCATGGATCGGTGATCACCCAAGTCCCAGTGACTTGGTGATCGCAGCGCCCTGTAGGGTGCACAGGCCTCCCGGGAATTCAGATCAGCACTGTGCCCGTTATTTGGCTATAGCGCAGATGTCAAGTGGTTAAACCGGAACATACTGTGTTTTACAAATTCCTGCTGTCTGTAACCTTAAAGGGGTTATAAATCCTTGTGTTTTCTCACCTTAAATCCATAGGATGCATTAAGGTGAAAACATACATGGCAGTGACCGGCCCCCCAGCCCCCCGTTTTACTTACCTGAGCCCTGGAACTTCATCCGGAAGGGATGAGCTCTTCCTCTGTCCGGGGTTCTCGGCTTTTGATTGGATAGATTGATAGCAGCGCAGTCGTCAGCCCCCGCTGCTATGGACGTCGAATAATAGACTCGGGAGCGAGTCCGTAATGTAACCCCTCTGGAGAGCGCTTCTCCTAGGGCAGTGGTCATCAACCCTGTCCTCAGGGCCCACTAACAGGCCAGGTTTTATGTATTACTTTGGGGAGATGCAGACTAGAATACTGCAATCACTGAGCAGCAAATTATATCGCCTGTGATGTATTTCAGTTATTTTGCAAACCTGGCCTGTTAGTGGGCCCTGAGGACAGGGTTGATGACCACTGTCCTAGGGGGTTATTTGCTGTGGGGAAGAGCTGTGAGAGCCGCAGAGGGACCCCAGAAAACAGTGTTTGGGGCCACTCTGTGCAAAATGAGCTGCACAGTGGAGGTAAGTATGACATGTTTGTTTTTTGTTTTTTTAAATAAATGTAGCTTTAAAGTCACTTTAAAGGCCATTCAATTTGCCTTAATTAAATGTCCAAACAGATGTGCATGCAGTAAGCAAATCCACCATTGTGTAAACCAACAGTTTAAGCCTAATGGTGAAATGATACAATACCCAGTAGAAAACAGTTGTTGTGCTGAACCTTATCTTCAAGACAATCATAAGCAGCTGGCTTAAAACATACTGATGGGTCTGCAAAGTTAATATTTCTCATAGGATGTATAATTCTATTCTTGAAGACCATATGGTGACTAAATACACAAAACTACATGCCAGTAATCCATCTATATGACAATTATATATTACCATGCAACAATTGTAAGACATCATTATTTAAGGTAGCGTCTTAAGCTCACTACAACAGGAATTCACAAAAAGAGCTCAATATGTACAGCAAATATTAACATAATCATAGGTCATTTGTTTTGCTTCACCACTTTTATTCATTAAGGGAAAAGTCATTTTAGACTCTCTCTTATCCAATGACGGGTGGTGAAGTTTTAGGATGAGGGGCACCAGACCCGCCTTCCTTTTTTGACCCCTTCCACTTCTCAAAAGCCCCACCCCTTATATAATCCACCCACTCTGTCCCCTGTATTCTACTTGCTTCCACCCATAGTGTCAGGAGTATACAGCCTCAGAATCACAGGACAGAGTATACAGATCAGCCTCACAGATCAGAATATTTAGTTCAGCCTCAGAGATCAGGGTATATACAGCTCAGCCTCAGAGATCAGGGTATATACAGCTCAGCCTCAGAGATCAGGGTATATACAGCTCAGCCTCGCAGATCAGGGTATATAGCTCAGCATTACACACAGTGTATGTATAGCCCAGCAATACAGATAGTGTATATATAGCCCAGAAATACAGATAGGGTATATATATAGCCCAGCAATTCAGATAGTGTATATAGCCCAGCATTACAGATAGTGTATATAGCCCATCAATCCAGATAGTGTGTATATATAGCCCATCAATCCAGAAAGTATATATATAGCCCATCAATACAGATAGTGTATATATGGCCCAGCAATACAGATAGTGTATATATGGCCCAGCAATACAGATAGTGTATGTATAGCCCAGCAATACAGATAGTGTATATAGCCCAGCATTACAGATAGTGTATATAGCCCAGCAATCCAGATACTGTATATAGCCCAGCAATACAGATGGTGTCCATAGCCCAGCATTACATATAGTGTATATAGCCCATCAATCCAGATAGTGTATATAGCCAAGCAATCCAGATAGTGTGTGTATATAGTCCATCATTACAGATAGTGTGTATATATAGTCCATCAATCCAGAAAGTGTATATAGTCCAGGAATACAGATAGTCTATATAGCCCAGCAATCCAGATAGTCTATATAGCCCAGCAATCCAGATAGTGTATATAGCCTAGCAATAGAGGGTGTATATAGCCCAGCAATCCAGATAGTGTATATAGCCCAGCAATCCAGATAGTGCTCCACCGCTGCCAGCACCCCAACTCCCCTCCCCCCAGGTGTGAGGCTAGTGGCTCCATTAACATCACCCCCTGCTAGCGGATCCAGTGGCAGCACCCCCCCACATGAGGCGAGTGGTGCCACACCACTGACAGCACCCCCCAGGTCCAGCACTTATCGACTTACAGGGCTGTAGGAAGGATCCTCTTGTGTCTCCACTTCCCTCCATTCCTCCATAGTGTGGGCAGCAGTGGGGGCACAGGTGTTTGTTCCAAATGCTTCCTCCACTTACCAAAGCAATGCTAGGCATCCAATGGGATTGTTGAGCGCTTTGGCTAATTGGCAAACAGGTTTCACACCTGCTTCTCCATTGGCCGGGAGGAGGATCAGTGTTGTAACATCGAATTTTCACACCTCTGCTGTGCGTTCACCCTGTTTTGAAGCCTGTTAGAGCCTATGGCTCCAGTCAGGTGCTTAAAAAAACCCTGGCCAGCTATATTTATATGCCCCGGTGACCTGAAAGGGGCCGGACACATGAATATGGGGGCGGCCGTGGTGGCAGTGGATAGATTCATGCTATACATAAATCTATCCACTGCATAAAGGGTGTGGAGAGGAGAGAGGGGATGGACAGGCCGCCGCTGCATATCGATAGCTATCAGTCTGGTTGGTTTGGTTGTAATTTCTTTCTGGTCAGTCTGGTTGGAGCTTGTAGAAAACAAAAAGCAGCACACGATGGAAATCGCATGAAAACGTATTAGTCTTTAGATAAGTAACATGATGAATTTATTGCACTAAGAGTCAAATATCTGACAGAATGACTCCGTCTGACCTTTTCTGCCAGAAAGTCCAGGCGTGTGTATGTGGCATTTGAAAGTCAGTGAATATCTCTCTATAGAATCAATTTACCAGCTTTATGATGATGTTGATTTCATTTTCCAGCAGGACTCGGTGCCTGCCCACACTGCCAAAAGTACTAATACCTGGTTTAATGATCATGTATCACTGTGCTTGATTGGCCAACAAACTCCCTTGACCTAAACCCCATAGAGAATCTGTGGGGTGATGTCAAGAGGAAGATGAGAAACACCAGACCCAACAATGCAGACGAGATGAAGGCCACTATCAAAGCAACCTGGACTTCCATAACACCTCAGCAGTGCCACATGCTGATCCCCTCCATGCCACGCCACATCGATGCAGTAATTCATGCAAAAGGAGCCCTAAACAAGTATTGAGTTTATACTATAATGTACATAAACATACTTTTCAGTAAGCCAACATTTCTGTATTAAAAATCTTTTTTTTTTTGGTCTTATGTAATATTCGAATTTTCTGAGATACTGAATTTTGGGTTTTCACTAGCTGTAAGCCATAATCATCAAAATTAAAAGAAAGAAATGCTTGAAATATATCACTCTGTGTGTAGCGCATCAATATAAAATGTATGAGTTCCACTTTTTGAATTGAATTACTGAAATTAATTAACTTTTTGATGATATTCAAATTTTTATGAACTGCACCTGTACATCCTACCCAGAAGGGGAAAGGCGGACGGCCACAGACAAACAATAATGCAAAGAATATTGGTAAATGAGGCAACCCTAGGTTGGACTCCTTTCACACTGCGGTGGTTTTCAGATGCTTTAGCTATGGAAATAGCTTCTGCTACGTGCCTAAAAACCACCTCATATTCATTCAAGTGTGACTTTTAACACTGGGGTGGTGCGCTTGCGGGACGTTCCGAGAAGTCCTGCAAGCAGCAACTTTGGGGCGGTTTGGAAGCGCTGTATTTAGCGCTCCCAAAACACTCTACCCATTGAAATGAATGGGCAGCATTTCCAAAGCACCTGAAAAGTGCTTTGGAAGCGCCACCACACTGGAGTTTTTAACCTCTTCTTTGGGGTTAAAAAGCACCCTGCTAGCAGCCAAAAAGCGCTGCTTAAACAAAGCTAAAGTGAGCGGTGCTTTATCGCTAACATGACTGCCACCCCAATATGAAATGGGTCTTACTGTTGCTGGCAGCTGACATACAATTCTAGCCCCCTCACCAGGATTATGCACTGACACAGAGCTCTACAGAGACCTCCCCTCATTTCGCTGACAACCAACTGACCAGCAGTGGGTGGGCTGTGTTCCAACTATTCTGAGCACAGCTCCATTTTACTTGATTTTGAGCAGCATTTTAAAGTCCCAAACCATGTCATGCCTCTTGCTATTCCATCTGACAGTAGCTTTGCATAGTTACTGTTAAAAGCTCTGTTTTGCTCCCTTTCTCATGTCAGTTCTCATTAGCAATCTCTAAGTAGCAGCTGAGAGACTCTGTGCAAAAATGTATTTATCCAGGTCACTGTATAGTTAGTAGTAGTTTTTTTACATTCAAATAAACTTGTTCTGTAAAGATGAAGATATTTTGTAGGAATAGGCAAAACTTAAAAAAATATAAAGAGACTTTATATATGCCCAGGTGAACCCATTTATATAGATTTTTTAAAATGTCTTTTAATTTTGCCTATGCATATGTACGGGATGATGCTAATGTGAACCAAAGTATGTATGTATGGTGCATCACCACTAATTTATGATATTTTATAGGAACTGATTTGGTAATCTAGGAAATGTCTATAGTGCAAACATTTATTTTACTTATGCCGTGTACACACGATCGGAATTCTCGTCAGAAAAAGCTCTGATGGTTTTCCCGTCAGAATTCCGACAGAATTCCACTCAAACTGTCTTGCCTACACACGGTCACACCAAATTCCGACCGCCAAGAACGCAGTGACGTTCAACACGTATGATGGGACTAGAAAAAGGAAGTTCAATACCTAGTAGCTAATAGCTTCCATCTCGTAGTTGAATTTGAACATGCATGATTTTTTGCGTGTCGGAATTGCATACACACGATCTGAATTTCCGATAGAAAGTTTTTCCATCGGGAAAATTGAGAACATGCTATCAAATTTTTGCTGGTGGGAATTCGGCCAGCTAAATACCGATGGAGCATACACATGGTCGCATTTTTTGATGAAAAGCTCTCATCGGTCTTTTGCTGGCCGAAATTCTAATCGTGTGTACTTTTACATTACATTACTTTTACATTACTTTTACCTTCTCTTCCTTCATTGCTCCTTTCCCCATTGGTCTAAAATATTTTTTTCTTTTGGTTGAACCTAGCTAATTAAGAAAAAAACAATAATTCTATTCTGGGAAGAAAGGATTATGTCAATGTATACGGGTAACCTGTGTAAGAACTGACTTTACTTCCATAAGTCTAATTTCCAATCTGGGATTTCGCATCTATTATCTAGGAATTTCTAGAGAGCTGTAACATGAAAGAGTGAGCATTAAAATGCTCACAGCAGTCTCTATGCACAGGTATATGGGACAGCAAAAGGGATAGCATGAGTTCCTTTAAACAGCCTTTACATAAATTAAACACTATCTTTGAAGTGAACATACTGAAGGATAAAGGGTGTGTCTTTTTCTTTATTCTTAAAGGGATTGTAAAGGGAATTTTTTTATTTATTTAAAATAACAAACATGTTATACTTACCTCCACTGTGCAGCTCGTTTTGCACAGAGTGGCCCCAGACCTGCTCTTCTGGGGTCCCTCGGCGGCTGTCTCTGCTTCCTCCAGCAGATGCTTCTCATGTTCATGCGAGCTCCCTCGCATGGTAAGAAGTATCTGCGGGCGCGCTCCCATGATACAGCCGGCAGCTATAGCCACTGGCTCTATCACATGGCCCCGCCCCCCGGAGCTCCGCGTCAGTGGATGTGATTGACAGCAGCGCGAGCCAATGGCTGCGCTGCTTTCCATCCATCCACTCCAGCCAATCAGCGGCCAGGCTGAACGGTGGAAAGGACGTCGGAGGACGAGCGCAGGACTTTCGAGGGGTGAGGTAAGTAAAACGGGGGGGCTGGGGGCGCCGGGACTGTCAGATGTTTTTTCACCTTAATGAATAGAATGCATTAAGGTGAAAAAACATTTACCTTTACAACCCCTTTAAACTCTTTTCCTTTTCCATCTTTATTAAAATATACTACTTGTCCTTCTGATTTTCATATTGTTCATATTACAGCTTAAAAGTTTAAATGTTTAAAACCGATCTATACCACCCTCCCCGCTAAATGAATTTGTTCCCATGTTTAACATAGAAGTAACACAGTCGTAGAACATCATACAGCTTCCGCTGGGCTCCCAGTCCTTACTTACTTAGAAGCATTTGGCCGATTAAATTCATTTTTATCTATATCATGCCAGTCACTTCTAACATTTATGGTATCTACAGCATAAGCCGTTATCTTTAGCTAAAAAGATTACTTTGTCTATTCTCACACTTTTAGAGGAACTTTATGTAGGCGCATATCATATTCTGTCTAGACTATTGTGGTCCTTCCACATTCCTTGTTTTCTTATGTAAGTAACTACAGTATCTTTCCTGTACTGTGCTTTAATACATCTACAAATTGCTCTGAAGGCTTCTAATGAGTAGTAACATTAAAGAAAACTGGTACTATGGCCTGTCCTTATAGAAATAAGGTTATGCCTAATAAAGAGATATATCCCAGCTGTAGAATGTTTCTCTCTTCTCCTTATAATAGATCTTGGTTCATTTTATTTTTTGGAGCCATCTGTTCTTTGCTGGCCAATTCTCTAGCCTCTGACAGATTTATTGAAGTGATGTCTGACACACTGTAGATGCAAATTTAATTTATTAGCCAACATATCATCACCCTATCTGTATCCTTATATTACCTTGTCTTTTCTTTGTTTCTCATCTTGATAGACGGTCCAGTGTTCTCCATTATTACTGAAGGCAAGCTTGTAAGAACCTACAAACTGCACATGTCCAAAATCTTTAGCTCCTTGTGTAATGATCCCTGTGACCTTTGTAGGTCGAATCAAATCCACCTAGAAAGATACAAAGGCAATATTTTACTGTCAACAAAAATGTGGAATACAAAAACATGTAATTTTATGTTACGATTTTATTCTGGGTAACTGAACTGTACTTTATCTGCAGTGGCCATATTGCAGCACAGTACTGACAAGAGATATAGTGGAGACAGGTCAGACAGGAAGACAAAAAAGTAACGAACATGAAACAGAGTGACAAGCAAACAAATGAGATTAGAGATGAAGTATAGAGATGTAAAGGACAGAGTAGACGAGAAAGAAAAAGAGACCACAAATTCAGACATACAAGTCAAAGAGATAATATACCATATACTGTTTGCACTTTACCTGTGACCTACCCAGCTCTTTAAAGTGAGCCCATGCCATTGCTAAAGAAACTAAAATAACAGTGAAAGAAAATAGCTGACAACATTAACTGTGGATACATACCTTTTCTGTCAGGTATTGCCCCACAAATTATGACCCCCACATGACAATGACCAGGCCTGTTGACAGGTAACTAAGGCACTGACCATTCTATCATGGGATGAAAGCTTAGGATTTTCTTCAAGACAGAACCATCAAAGGAATATATGTGCAGGGAGCTTATGTCAGATTTTCCTGCATTTCTACAGTAGGTGATTTAGAATGCATGTCATTTTAGTTTTAAAGCACACCTGAACACAACATAAAGACTTGCAATCATATAGGGGCCATCTCAAAATGTTAATTTTGCCTAAGCAGTGTCATAAAAATTAGACCATTTGTCTTGACTTCTTCTTGAAAAAGAGCAACGCACATTCTGTGCTTTGAAACTCATAGCTGTATAGCTGTAGGGATGGACGAATGGGTCGTCCCTTGAATAAGTTCGGGCTGAACTTTCACTGTTCAGACGTTTGGTGAACAGCTGAACAAACAGGTCATTGAACCATTTGTTCAGCCCCCTGAACTGACCACAATGCATTGCGGCACTGAACAGTGCATTGCAAGCCCTGATTGGCTGAAGCAGTGAAAGCTTCAGCTAATCAGGGCACAGAGCACTGTCAGAGTCATGCTTGGACACTGTCATCATGACTTTATTCAATCATGGCTCATTCCTGCCCCACAGTATAAAAGTATTCTTTATGCAAAAAAAAAGGGACAGACAGATGAAGTCCCGCCAACTAGAAACAGCCCTCCAACAACACTTCCTTACGTTCCAATCTAACCCCACAGAGACAAACAGGCTGACACTTGAAAGGACGAAATTGAAATTGGATTTGATCTTAACTGAAGAGGCTGACAAGCACGTCCGCAAATCTTCTCATACCATCTATACTAAAGCCAACAAGCCTGACACTTTCTTGGCCATGCGCTTAAGAAACCCAGAGAAATCGTATAAACCTATTAGACTCCGATTGGCGAAAGAGGGACTCACCAGTAATCCCATAAAAATACTCACTGAGTTCGGCACCCAACTTTCCAGACTGTATGAAGCCAAAGCCCCTTTTTCTAGTTCCCAAGCCGACTCCCTGTTTCAGCCCTTGCAGCTCCCCCAACTATCCTCCGCAAGTCGCGATTTAATTGAAGCTCTGATTACTTCGGCGGAAGTTCTCGCAGCTATCAAATCCCTTAAACCACATAAGCGACCGGGACCTGATGGATTACCGGCATCCTACTATAAGAAATTTGCTGATACACTAGCCCCCCTTCTTACTAACTCATTTAACTCCATACTTCAGAGTCACTCCCTTGGCAGGGACGCCCTGACAGCTATTATCACAATGATCCCCAAACCCAACACTGACAACACAATCTGGTCTAATTTCAGACCTATTTCATTACTCAACGTTGACGTCAAGATCTTAGCCAAGGTCCTGGCGCTTCGCTTGAACCCGCTCATTGGTAGGCTTGTTCATAAAGATCAGGTTGGGTTTATCTCCCAGAGGCAGGCTAGCGACAATATTAGGTGAGTGATTCTCCTTCAGCGTATAGCGAAAACCAGGAACATCCCCATGCACCTACTCTCCCTGGATATACGCAAAGCGTTTGATACAGTATCCTGGCCCTACCTTCGCTACATTCTGCAACGCTGGGGTTTTGGCCCCCATTTCCTCCGCTGGATAGACGCCCTGTACGCCCAATCCCAAGCCTATGTCAGATATGCTGGTTCACGTTCGGTAGCCCTTCCCATCCAACGGGGACGAGGCAGGGATGCCCCCTCTCCCCCATATTATTTGCATTGGCCATCGAACCCCTAGCTGCGCTGATTAGAGCACATCCTGATATAAGAGGCCTTGAAGTAGCTTCGACACCGCACAAACTATGTCTGTTCGCAGATGATGCCCTGCTTTTCATCACTACCCCTCACACTTCACTACCTAATCTCTGTAAATTACTGGATAGATTTGCCAAAGTCTCGGGTTTGAAATCACACTAAATCTAGAGCCCTCAATGTTTCCCTGCCAACGGACGAATTTAAACGTCTGCAAGCTAACTATCCTTTTCTATGGTCCACAACCTCAATACCTTACCTGGGAATCCAATTGTCGAGTAACCCGGCCTCACTTTTCCAGTCCAACTACCTCCCTCTACTCAGAAAGTATTCTGAGTCGTGGCAACCGCTTTGTGTTTTGTGGCTGGGCCGAATTACAGCAGTTAAGATGTCTATGCTACCAAAATTGCTTTACCTCTATAGGGTCCTGCCTATTGCGATCCCTCCATATTTCAATTGCGTTATGCAAAATAAAGCACTCAAGTATATATGGGGTCCCACTAGACCCAGAATTTCTAAAACTATACTCTTTCGCCACAGGACACAAGGCGGTTCAGGCGTACCTAACTTCTCTCACTATTACCAAGCGGCTCATTTAGCCCAAATTGCCCTCTATCAAGCAAAATCAGAAGTGTCCTTATGGGTTAGTCTTGAAGCTATGGATGCTCATCCGGCTACTGTTTCGAATCTCCTCTGGTTGCCCCCCCCTCTGAGAGGCACACTCACTAACCCTGTCACACTTCATTCCCTGAAAATTTGGGACCTGGCCCGAAAATCTTTCACACTTAAATCCGAGCATACCCCCCTACTCTCTCTTCTTGGCAACCCGCTTTTCCCCCCTGCTTTCTCGGAGCCGGGCTTGTTTACAGCCTGGTCTCGAGCAGGCGTAGACAAGGTCTCTGATCTTCTGAAAGGTGGTTCGCCAAAGTCCTTCCCAGACCTGCATACTCAATACCATATCCCACACAAGGAATGCTTTCGCTACCTCCAAATTCTACACTTTGTACAATCACTACCTAAGCCCAATCCTGATCTGGATCGCATGTCAATCTATGAAAGGATATGTGATTCAGATCCACATGCCCCAGGCATTATATCACAATTATATGCCCACTTTGCATCCCCTCCGCCCTCTCTACCAACATATGCTACACGATGCTCGGCGGACCTTGCTGTGGATTTGGACACTGAGGCCTGGAAGGAGATCTGGACCAATACTAAAAACGCGACCCAAAATGTTGTAGCCTCCGAGGCTAACCTCCAGGTTCTAATGCGATGGTATCTAGTCCCAGCTAGAATATCCAAGTATGTTCCGGGCTACTCGGCACTCTGTTTTAGGGGCTGCACTGATGCAGGCACCCACCTGCACATCTGGTGGACATGCCCGATAGTTCAGCACTTCTGGGTTGCAGTGTTCCAAATGGCATCGACTTTGCTACAGTTCTCACTAAAACCGGACCCTACTCTTGCTATACTTAACATGACACCCAAACACTGTACTCGCAATCAACTTCCTCTTCCTCCAACTCACCACGGCGGCCAAACAAACCATTGCACAGGCCTGGAAGACACCATCCCTGCCCTTACCTGCAGTCAAGAATAGGGTAACTCAGGCTATGATACACTGCAGAATTGAAGCCAAAACCCTGGACTGCCTACCCCAACATAATAGGATATGGCAGCCGTGAGTGGACCATTTCCTACCTCCTGACCTAGACCTTGCATTAGAATATTGAGATTGACCATTATTACCTAAACCACTACAGGGCTTTGGCCCTTGGACCCGTGCAGGTCTACCGACCCCCTCCCCTCCCCCTGCATAACCTTTTCCTCTCTCTACCTCCCCTAATCTTTCCCCTCCTTTCTTACTCTTTTTCTACTCTCTCCTCCACCTACTCTCGCTTAAAACCACTTCCTACGCAGTACCAATGTCCCTATTTGGGACTAAATCTCCCATTGGAGAAGGCACCGATACTCCCCCTAGCAACCCAACGCCTAAGACCTTCTCTACAAGGCATATGCTGTGCACTTGCTTTAAACCAAACCTTTATGTTGTCACTTTGTTTTACTGTTCGAGTTTTGACACTCGTTACTGATGTACCGCATCTGTTGTTTTACCACCAGTCTGTTTAAAATATTGCACACCAATATGTATTAATGTACTGTGTACTTGCACTATTGCATGTTAATAAAATATGTTAAAAGAAAAAAAAAAAGGGAGATAACAATGCGCTAAACTAAAAAAAGCAAAAAAATTAAGAAAATAACTTTCTATAGCAGCTAACACTAAAACAAACAAAGTAAAACAAATTTAAAGAAACATACGTGTAGAGCTTAAGCACTTAAAGTCATAAATGACATGTGCCCAAATAAATATGATATCAAAACACATAATAGTGCACAATATACAATGTGAAGTCCAGTGACCAGTAATAAAACTGGTTCGTGAAAGTCTATCTTGGAAAACTCAAATGCAGATAAGAATTATCAATGATGTCCCAGAGACAATAACTGAGAAGGAATATGTTGCTTGAAACACGGGGAACACCAGTACTATAGACACACAATGAGGTACTCTTACCAACCATGGTGGATACACATACCATATGGCAGTGAGTCAAATACGCTTGTGTTTCTCCCATTGGATGTAACAACGAAGTCCTGGTCCAAAGGGCACACCATGAGGCTGTGAACTCGCGGCCAAGGATGGTCTATTGGCTCGTCCGGGACCTTGAACTTCAACTTGTCAGTGATCACAGATGATGGAATATGATATAAAAAATAGGAGAAAAGTGCTCCATATAGTGCAGGTCAACCAATAATGCTTTATTGGGATAAAGAGTCAACTCCGTCAGCTCCTGCCATTCTGACACCAGCTTCTGCTTCTCTCTCTCTTCGCCCACTTTACCAGGCCTGCTTCCACCTCAGACACACACATAGGGAGCGAAGGAGGGGGGGGGGGGTCTGGGCAGTTCCCGGAAGTGACGCAGCAGGCATGGTTGGAATGCACAGGGAAGGTATAGGAAATATAGGAAATGTTTCAAGCAACATATTCCTTCTCAGTTATTGTCTCTGGGACATCATTGACAATTCTTATCTGCATTTGAGCTTTCCAAGATAGACTTTCACAAACCAGTTTTATTACTGGTCACTGGACTTCACATTGTATATTGTGCACTATTGTGTGTTTTGATTACATATTTATTTGGGCACATGTCATTTATGACTTTAAGTGCTTAAGCTTCAGGTCATACACAGCCAGTGCTCTGTTGGCTGAAATTCAGCGGGAATTCCACCTGCCTGTAAACTGCCTGATTTGTGACATGCCCACCAGAACTTAACTTTGGGAATGCTGCAGCAAAGGGCCATCAATGAGTACCTGTGCCAGTACGGCATGACGACAGGCCCAGGCGGCCTCCGATTTTTTTTCCCCATGCCAATGGCTGATCATTAAGGATGCATGAACTGTATTGTCACCATATGAGGAGGCCACAAGGATGTTGAACCGTGACAGTGCATGCATCCGTGACACAATCCCTATTGTGTTCCTGCTGGAGCAGACTCTGCATGGCATTATGGACAGGCCAGAGGAGGGAGAGCAGCAGGAGGAAGAGGAGGACTTCCTTTCCTCTGAAGGCCCACTTTATCCAGACACAATCATTCCTATGTCACAGAACACACAAGAGGAGAGAGGGGAGGAGGATGAGGAGGAGGATTCTGGCACTTTCATAGACTTCGAAGAAGAGGAAGACATGTGTCAATCTGTCAGCAATGGCTTTACAACCCCAGGAGGAAGATTCAGATGCTGTCATCCTGAGTGACCCCGAGGAGTCTGCTTCTCAAACCTCTGCAAATTTGAAGCGTATGGGCAACCTCATGCTTCAGAGCCTGCAAAAAGACCCAAGAATATGTGGCATAAAGGAGAAGGATGATCACTGGTTGGCAACCCTCTTTGACCACCATTATAAGGGGAAGGTCTCAGAACTCATCCTGTCCTCACAGAAAGTGCAGAAGATAAAAGCTCTTGAGGATTTTATTGAATATTTTTCCAGTAGGTTATAGTGTCCTGGAAAACGTAGTTTTGAGACTTCTATTGGTCAAGAGAGGAGAGTTGGAGAAGGCGCCCGCCTAAGTGAGGCATTTTGGAATTTTTTTAGTCCTCGCTGCCCAGGGCTGTCAGCTTCCACATTCCATCGGCAGTGTCTGCATCACATAGTGGATGATTACCTTGCAGCCAATACAGAGATGGAGAGCTTTCCAGCTGACAATCTACTGCCTTACTGGGTCATGAGAATATGATGAGTATGCTATTGAGTTGTTGGGTTGCCCTGCATCCAGTGTGCTTTCAGAATGGACATTCAGTGCTGCAGGAGGTTTCGTTACTGATCATAGAATGCATCTGTCCCTAGACTCTCTGGACTGTTTGACTTTTATAAAAATTAATCGGTCTTGGATTACCATCTATGAAGCCCCTGATGCCGATGTCACAGTATTTTTGGGATGTGGAATCTCTGCAGGACCTTGAGGCTGCCTAGATTTGAGGGTGTTTAATCATTTCATCTGGAAGAATGTTTTTGGTATAGGTTTCATAGGCACAATTAACACCCAAAGAGCAATTTTTCAGCACCTGTTTGACAGGTGCATACCATTTCAATTTTTTACAGCAAGGCCAATTCTTGTTTTCATCAAGATTACCTCTATAGGGTTACAGTGGAAAGGCACCACTGACACCAAAGAGTAATTTTTCTGAACCTGTTTGACAGGGGAATATCATTCTATTTTTTTTTTTTTATAGCATGGCCAATTTTTGCTTTCATCAAGAGTACCTCTATAGGGTTATGGAGGGAAGGTGCCGCTGACACCCAAAGACCAATTTTTTTTATGTACTTCTATCCAAAGTCAAAGGGACACCTGAATGTATCCAAAAAATCTCTAATCTTGTTCCCAGTGCACTACATTGTGGCCTCATCATACACACTGGCTCCCCAGCTGTTGCTGAGCAAAATAAAGGCAGCTTGCAGGGAAAATAAAATGTAATTTTTTGGCTTTATAAATGCAATTATTGCTGCAGCAGATCCTAGACATGGTACAGATCTGCCACTTTACAGGTAGACTAGGGGGACCCTCCATGCACTATATTGGAAGGATTTTTTTCATTTTTATGCTTTCACATTAAAATAATCTAAAAAACACTGCTCATTTAAAAATTATGTTTTTCACAAACTTTTTTTTTTATTGATACATGTCCCCCAGGACACCTATAGCCATTGTATGCCCAATTACTTGCATATAATAACTTTAATGGGGTTCGTTATTTGAGTCCAAATTTATGCGGTGTTTTGCTGCAGTGTGAGATCATTTAAGGCACTGTGGCCTCTGACTGCTAGCCTTACTTAACGTTAAATGAGACTTGGTGATGCCACTACTTCTCTGGAAAAGAAAATGAACCTAAGGACCTTCACTGCACGCATCTCTCTGCTTCAGTTTCATTACTTCTGTGGTTCTGTTCTCCTTCCATGTCTCCTGCTGCTTCTTGATCATGACCCACCAGTCATTAGGACACCAGTCATTAGGGAGAAGCTCTGACTTGATGAAGCAAAGCCCTATTTCTACTGAGGTGGCCTCGGTATATATTATATTGACACACCTGAATACACCTGTATAATAGTATACCTATTTTTGAAGGAGAGAGAAGCTTTTTATGTCATAAACTGTTTTAATTAAAAAAAATTAATTACAGGCAGACAAATAAATGTGCACACATTTTTTATTATTATTAAATGTAAATAGTTGTAATAGTGCTACCATTGCTGACAGTTACACTATGGAAAAAAAAAGATAGCAATGAAGATGAACAAGGAACACATAAAACCCAGTGCCAGAATCATAAGAAAAAGCTTAGAGAGGCTATCTGCAAAATTGCAAAATACAAAAAATCATTGTAAATTGACTTTCTGACTTTTCATATTGCCAAAGATTCCTGAATGGCATAAGTAAATCGTTGACTGATTATCTTGTTTCCTACATTTTACTCTTAATAACTAAGGAAGGCTGACATTCAAGTAAACATATTCAAACATCAGGGACCCGCAGTACCACAGATGTATTCTAAAAACATCAAGTGACATAATCTGGAACATCTGTGGGATTTTGTCATATGTCTGACATTGTGTATGCACAAGACTAACATAATGGGATTTTGGCCCCCAGATCTTACATTATTTCAGGTCAGTTTCGTGTATGCAAGGAAAAGGCAGACTGTTATAAAAATAGAATAAAGAACTAGGGGGAGAAGAAGGCATGCTTTTGGAAAACAAGGGGTGGAAATTCTGAAGATTTAAAATACAAAAAAACAGAAGGCTCACAAGCAGAAAAATAAAGAATATGTGGCAGGATCACAGGAAAAGTCTGGCTAAAAGGATTGTAAATCTATAGGCAGTGATAATTTTAGTTGAACACATGGGCAGGGTAAGTATAAATGAACAAACAGGTAAAGTATGAGAAGATGTGAAGGGTAAAAAAATAACTCCTACTTGAAAAGTAATCAAAGACATCTATACACACCAGCCACCAATTGCTTAGTGGGTTTGGACATGTGTGGTTGTTGTAATAGTAATTCAGTGGTGGCTAATTAGCAGTGTTTGGGTCATTACTCTGGGTTTAGTATTTTTAACTTACCACGCCTGTGGCAGCAGATGGATGGTCCGTAATGCTGCTCTGATTGGTGCTCATTTAATGATGTGTTATGCCCTGTACACGCAGTCGGACATTCTGACCACAAAATCCGTCGGATTTTTTCAGATGAATTTTGTCCGAAACTGGTGTTGCATACACACGGTCGGACAAAGTTGTCGGAAAATTCCGATCGTTCGGAACATGGTGATGTTTGTTGCGTACGACGGTACTACGTAGAGGCTAGTAGCCAATAGCTTTGGTCTCATAATTTGATCTGAGCATGCGTGGCACTTTGTCCGTCGGAATTCTCTACAAACGATCGAAAAAAGTCTGATCAGATTTTCTTGTCGGAAAATTTTAGATCCTGCTCTCAAATTTTTTCAGACGGAAAAAGTCTGATAGAGCCCACACACGATTGGATTTTCCAACAATATAATCTGATCGGACCTTTTCCATCTGAATTTCCGAGCGTGTGTACAGAGCATTACAGCCATGCAGTATAACTATACTCCAGGGGCAGATACATAACAGCCTGGTCTCAGGGGAAGACGGTTAGATAATTCTGGCCATCATTCAACCCAGAAAACTGAGGACATCTAGTGTCAGAAAATAAATACTGAAGGGAAAAGCTCTAGATTGAATGTCAGTATCACAGAAAATTGTGTTTTTACATTTCATCTTTAAAGGGCTATTCATTGGTGTTTTTTCTGTTTGGTTAGAGGACTGCTTTAAGTATTTGTTGCTATCCACACTCTTAATTGTTTTGTTATTTTGCAATGGATGCCAACCTTCCGAACACAAGCGAAATAAGTCACTGAATTACTTATCCTATTTGTAAAATTTGGATATTAAATTAATACAATTAATAGATTTTGTATACGAAAACCGACATCCAAAAGTGACCTATATGTCATTTTTTTTTTATTGAAACAAAAAATGTATATGGTTTAGTGCAAAATGCTTGCATCAGACATAGGGAGAATTGTTGCTAGATAAGAGAAGGTATGCCAGCAATGCCAACAGGAGAGAGATGAGAGGGAACACACAAGAAAAGAGTAATGACATGGCTGGAAAGCACAAAGTTGGGATTCTAATAAAAAGCAAACTAAGAAGTACATGGGGAAAAAAGTATAGCAGAGAGGCACAATTTTACAAGCTATATTAAAGAAAATAAGTAAAGTGACACTTTGTAAAGGTTAAGAATGATCACTGTCATTATGTCATTTTGAAATGTGTTTGCCCTATACACATCTTGAACTGAAAATTATTGTTTATTATCTCATGAATATACCTATGAAATGTTTCAGATATAAATCCATGAATACAATAACAAAACGCTGACTGCACAATAATATGATTGATAGCTAAAAGTTGCTTCCAAATTCATAATTCAGCTAATTGCAAAATTAATGTCTGCCTGTTTAATATATTGCAGGAAGTAGGTAGTAATGAGCATGACATTTAAAGTGCAACTTTTATTCTTCAGGGTACCTGAGAAAATCAGTATTCAGGAGAGTAGACTTCAGGAAAAAAAAATTTCTTTAAATGAGTTAGAGAAAGTTGCAAACTCCCAACAGGTTTCTGGAAAGTGACTTTCCCCCCCAATAAATATCATTATTACTGTACTGCTTCTCTCTTAGATAGATGGGTTAAATTTGTGCTGGCGTAGTTCACAGTTGGCATTTTTAAGCAAATTACATTATAAGCTAAAACCAATTTCCTTTCATGAAGAAAGGAATGATATAGCAGCTACATTTATTGAACCACTGTACTTTACACAGTTACAGCCTTCAGGAACACTCATAAATGCTTCTCTTGTTTTGCTCTGTGTTGGTGCGGAAAAACTCTCTCTCGGTGGATCAATACTTTAAGGAACAAAAAACATCTTTGTTGCAATGAAAGGCTATTACATGCCAGTACAAATGTATACATTATACAGCCAGCTTCCCTTTACATGATCAATGAAGAATTCGGGTTTTAAATGGTCTCCTGAGAAATTAACTTAGTCATAAAGGATTTCACTGTAAGCTGAGCTAAAATTTCTTTTGAAACGTTATCTTCCACGCCATTTATAATTATGAAGGCAGATTTTGTGACGGTAATGTACTTGCTTTGCACTATAAAACAGGCATTAAACAACTTTTCAAATCAGGCACAGCATTTTGGGTAAGTAGCTCCAGGTTATTTGGCTGAAACTTAGTTTATAGATGGAAAGACTACAGTATAGTATACAGTTTTCAGGCTCACATTTCTCCATAGGAAGTTATGTTACACAGAGAAATGGGAACTTTTACAATTCTCATTTGCATTTCCATCACCTATAAACATCACAAACTTTAAATTTTCTTCTGTTGAAAAAGAAAAACCTGACTGATAAGGCCACTTCTATGCACTCCAAAGCGCCATGGGATATGTCTGCACTTTACTAATGAAAAAAATAAAGAAATAAATAATGTTTAGGCTGCATCTTAACCACTTTAAGACCGCCCCATGCAAATATACTGTGGCAGGGCGGCCCTCCTGTATGAAATCACGTACCTGTATGTGATTTTGTGCATGTAGTCGTGGGCACCAGTGCACAATCAGTGGGTCTGGCGGACATCGAAAGGTGGTCTGCCCATGTGAAAGGCAGGCTGCCCTTCTGCCAGAGGTAAAAATGGACATCTTGCTAAGCAGAAACACAGATCTCTGCTTTCCACCAGTCAAAGCACCCCCCCCCCACCACAGTTAGAAAGTACCCCCTAGGGACACACTTAACCCTTTGATTGCCCCTGATGTTAACTCCTTCCCTGCCAGTGTCATTAGTATAGTGACAGTGTTTTTTTTTTAAAACTGATCACGGTAATAATGTCACTGGTCCCCAAAAAGTGTCAGTTATGTGTTCAATTTGTCTGCCACAATGTCCCATCCTGCTAAAAATTGCTAAGAAATAGATAAAGCTTTTCCATAAAAATATCACATAGATTGTAGATGCTATAACTTTTGCAAAATCCAATCAATATACCCTTATTGGGATTTTTTTAACCAAAAATACATATCAGAATACATATTGACCTAAATTGATGAATAAATTGGATTTTTTACTTTTTTATTGGGTATGTTTTATAGCAGAAAGTAAAAAATATAGTTATTTTTTTCAAAATTGTCTGACTTTTTTTGTTTACAGAGCAAAAATAAAAACCGCAGAGGTGATCAAATACCACCAAAAGAAATCTCTATTTGTGGGAAAAAAAGGACATCAATTTTATTTGGGTACAGCGTTGCATGACCACGCAATTGTCAGTTAAATTAACGTAGTGTCGTATCGCAAAAAATGGCCTGGTCAGAAAAGGGGTCCAAAATCAGTTATTAAACCCTTTTGTGCTATGTCTAAAATAACTTCCCAAAGAATATATATTTTAATTTATAATGATCTCCAAAGTGCGAATCAACCCCTCAGCAGCTATACTATGATAGCCTCACACAATGGGGGAGGTTTACTAAAACTGTGCACTCAGAATCTGGAGCAGTTGTGCATGGTTGTCAATCAGCTTTTTAAATTAGCTTATTCAATTAAGCTGTTACAATAAAACCTAGAAGCTGATTGATTCTATGCAGAGTTGCACCAGATTTTGCACCATGCAGTTTTAGTAAACTTACTTTTTTTCACATACTGGCGCATCTTACTTGTGCCATTTGCAATTTATTTAATGTTACATTTAAAAAAAAAATGTCAACAATATATATTTGAATGTCTTACTCATGTTCTAAATCTGGAAACCCATGTCCTTTTGTAGCTCTTTAATCTAATACAACTGGGTACATATACATACTGTATAATGGGGTTGATATACTAAAAGCAAATATGTGGTTCACTTTGCAAGGGAATTTTCCATTAGCTTAGTGAACGAGGTTAAGCTCTACTCACTTCAATCATCCAATTATGTGCAAGCAAAATTACTTTATTTTGCTTGAACGTGATTGGATATTCCTTGAAAAAGACATTTTCACAACCTTCACTAAATTAAGGGCAAAATCCCTTGCAAAGTGAACTTGCAAGGGAATCCGAATTCTGGATTGGCCGGAAGTCTGAGAGACAGGAAGTGATGCAAGGAGCGTGTCTGACACATGAATACACACAGATAAGCTTGTTTTTATCTTTTTAAATGTAAGAGGCAACTGGGCATTTCTAATAAACGGTATTATCTTTACATATTACACTATAGGAGGCCTGTTTTCTTTTATTTCTTTTAATGGCGAATATTGAACGTCCATAACGGAACCACGGAATCCTGAGGCTAACCAAGCTGTCAGCAGGGGGAAGGTTTATTCAGCAAATCGCGAACCACGTCCATAACCATCCACACAGACATCGATTCAAAACATGGACGATATGCAGGCGATCCCACCTCAGGATACCGATCTAAAGCTTATTGTTCTCCATCTGTAGGTAAGAGCTCTGGGAGCATTATGTGACTATCTAGTCATGAAGATTAACATCAATTTCACAACATAATTGTCTATTTAGAAGATTCACGAGGATTATGGATACTAATGCTTATTGTCACTAATTTATCACTTTGATTTGGACTTTTTATGATGTGTACGCACTCATTTTAGACTTCAAATACTGTGTTTATTTTTTTACCAATGATTTGGATTATTTCACAATATTAATGTGTTAGAAGTCTGCACAGATTACTTTTATTATTAAAAAAAAGAAGGAGACTCCATATACATAAATAAACCAGAAGCCAAAAGAGCGCTAGCAACAACACATATGAGGGTGCTAGCACATGTAAACACAAAAAGAAAAGGAAAAAAAAAACAGAAAAAGGGACAAAATATAGGGATTAACCCATAGGGATACACAATCTCTCACTAATATATAGTCAGAACAAAGGTATCCATAAAAAAAGGAAAACTAATATAAAAAGAGCGGAAAAACACAAGGATCTAATTCAGGTATGAAGGAAAGGGCCATAACTAACAAAACCAGGGGTAATAGATCTGGCCGTCATACTCAGGCACCTGGGGTAGAACTGGCGGGGGTTTATCATGTGGCGACCACAATCGTTCTCCACAAAATGTAAGGACCCCCCATCTGGAGATAGATGTCCTGATTGAACACACAAACACCAAGGTATGGGGAGAGGGGATGGCTCTGTTAGAAGGAAAGATATTCCTGAGAACAGGACCCTTCCCCCTCAGTCTAACTTTAGCAATGATGATTTTTATACTCTTGCCTCCGGCCGACCAAACCTTACAAACCAATACAGTCCAGGAAAAGATGGACGTATTTGTGAGACATTAGGAATGATGGAGGATAGTGCCTCTGAAATCATTAATTTAACATCATTTATGTTTTCACCAGACGAGCTGGCCATGTTGAAATCAGGACTTAGTTTTTGCCTTGAGATCGGCATGAACCATTTTGATATTGTGAAGGCTTTAAATCTATTTGTCCGGAAACGTAATTTTAAATATCAGCTTGAAGGCTCTGGACCCTCCAGTGTTGAACCCTCGGAGGGTAATTTGCAGTTTGAGCAGCGTGAGTTTACTCACTTAGCGTGCAGAGCCCCAAAAGCTCTTAGGGAATTAGCAAGGGAAAGCGGTGAAGTGAATTTTGAAGCATTGATGAGAGAAGAGGAGTTAAGCCCCATACACACTATCAGTTTTTCTGCTGAGTTTTTCCTTCAGATTTACCAAAACCATATAATATAAGGTCAAACATTAGGAGTTTCAATTTCTATGCAATCAAGCAGGCCCTTGCACTACATGGTTTTGATAAACCTGAAGGAAAAACTCAGCAGAAAAACTGATAGTGTGTATGGGGCTTTAGATGATTTAAGCATTCTGGATAGTGAATCATCTATCTGGCTAGCAAATTATAAAAATAAATCAACTTGATTTCCCAACAATACCAACCCTAGAGTAAATCTATTTCTTAAACTGGTAATGCGGGACTTGGACAAGCTCAACTCTCAGAGGAAATTTAAATCTAACTTAGAGAAAGAACAGAGACAGGCTCTGAATAAGCTTCAGGAACATCATAATATAGTCATCAAGCCTTCTGACAAGGGGGGAAATATTGTTATTTTAACACAGAACTCTTATGTACTGATATGTGAGAAAATTCCGTCCAACCCTCCTTGGTACAAAAAAAGTTCCCCTTACCACGACTCAATTTCAGGATATGTTTGGCAGCTTGGTCAATTTGGCTTTTTGCAGTTGGATCATCACCTAAGATACCAGGGATTATTTACTTGTCAAAGTCCATCAAAGTCCATCCCTTTCTACATTTTATGCCCTTCCCAAGATGAACAAAAACTTCCCTGACATCCTATAGTGTCTGGGATAGGGAAGATTCCCTCCAGAGCCAGTCCTATTGGGGATAAATATTTATGACCACACATTGAAAGCCTGCCCATGTGTCTTAAGGATACCATACACTTACTTAACATCTCTGATGGCCTACATGTAGACGCAAATACTTTATTGGTGTCTGTTGATGTAAAAGCCCTCTACTCCAGCATTCCTTATCATCTTGGGATATCAGTAGTGAATTTTTTTCTGGATGAGAGGAGCAACATCCAAATAGTAATACAATATGTTTATTTTGGAATTATTGGAATTTATCTTAAAGCATAATGCATTTATTTTTGACCGCCCCACTACCTCCAGATGCAGTGGATGGCTATGGGCACCACATGTGCCCCTTCTTATGCCAACCTGTATATGAAGGGGTGGGAACTAAACATTTCTGTAGCTGAGGGTTTATCGCTGTACTTCAGCCACATATTCCTGTGGCATTGGTACATTGAGGATATCCTCATCTTCTGGAATGGCCCAAGGGATATGCTTATCGAGTTTGTGAACAGACTCAACATCAATGATTTAAACCTTATGTCACAATCAGGGGTCAGGCTCGAAGACCAATTGCTATAGCAGTTGCAGGACTACCACTAACCAGCAGGATAGGTATACAGGCAGTCACCCTGGCAGATGACACAGGCTCACCTGAGGTGCGGAGTCTAAGTACTAACCAGTTTTCACCAGAGCTCCTGATGGTGGAGATGGATTTAGCTGCGTGTTAGTACCAGGTCGCGGTGCTCAGGATCGCCCCACCAGGAGGCGAGCAAGCCGGGGGTTCAGTAGCGGATGAGCAGGTAAGGATCAAACAGAAGCATGGTCAGAAAGCAAGCCAAAAGGTCGGTAACGAGTTGTTGCAGGTTGGGATCAGGCAGAAGCATAGTCGTGGAACAAGCCAAGGGTCGATAACGAGCAGTAGCAAATATAAACGTTAGCAGGGAAGACAGGAGCGAGATACAGGCTAGAGATGGCACAATATTCTGGCAAGGAGGAAGTGCAGAGACATTGCTTATATCAGGAAGTTCGTGGGAGGAGCAAAGAGTTCAAGGTTCAGCTGAAATCAAGGTATACGGCAGGGTTGTCTAAAGGATCTGACAAGGCACTGTCAAGCATCTCAGATAGCTCAGTGGGAAGATTCATTACCAGACACAGCTGAGGTCCCAGGTTCATGTCCTGACACCTTAACTTCACTCTCAATTTTGATGAAAACGTGTTAACATTCTTGGACTTAACTATTAAGAAATGTCCAGATGGATGTATAGCTACAAAAATCTTTAGAAAACCCACAGCGGGAAATTCCCTCCTTCACGTGGGGAGTGGTCATCCCTGACATTTTATTAAGGGCATACCCATAGGTCAATACCTATGGGTCCACAGGAATTGTACTAGTAATAGTGATTTTAAAATACAAGCCCAGGCACTAAAGGAGAGATTTTCGAAGAAGGGTTATAGTCATCGGGCCCTGAAACAAGCCTATAAAAGGGCATTGGAGAGCCTGTGGGAAATGCTACTTTTCCAGGGGGATTATCATCCAGAGGAAATAAAGATTAGACCAATCCTCAAATACAATAAACAGCATAATGAGATAATGAGTGTCTTGGGGGGACACTGGCATTTGTTAACGGAGGATAAAACTATCAATTGTTTTGTTGACCTAGACCATGTATCACTTTTAGAAGAAATCATTCAATCAAGGATGTTCTTATATCCAGTCATTTTGATAGAATTGGGGGTCCCGACCCTTGTGGGACATGACCTGAAGGGTCCTATAGGTGTGGTCATTGTGGTTTCTGTCTCTATATACATGTCGTTAAGGATCCTATAGTATTTGGTGCATTGTATACCTCCTCATGGGAAGATGCAATGTATTTTACGTTGGCAAAACCAAGTGTATGTTTTGGCAACGTGTCAAAGAACATGTGGATGATATCAGTGATGGAATCCCTGAAAGCCCTATTGCAAGACATTTTGAGAACTGTCAGTTGTGCAATTTGGACAATCTCGGCTTTCTGGCTATTGATAGAGTACACCCCAATCCTAGGGGAGGTGATTTTGATAATGCTATTTTGTGCTCTGAATCACGATGGATTTGATCACCTTCCAAGGGTTGAATGTTTTTGTTAGTTATGCCCCTTTCCTTCATACCTGAATGAGATCCCTGTGTTCTTCCCTTCTTTTTATCTTAGTTTTCCTTTTTATCTTTAAGGATAGATTTGTTCGAACTATATATTAGTCAGAGATTCTGTGCCCCCTTGTATCAATGGGTTAATTCCTATATTTTGTCCCTTTTTTTGTCTTTTTGTGTTTGCATGTGCCTACACCCTCAGATGTGTTCTTGCTAGGTTTCTTTTGGCTTCTGGTTTATTTGTCTCCTTTTTATTTACTTATTAGGTTTTTTGATAAGGATTTTGCCTTTGGTTAATACTGAAGACCGTTGTTTGGTTAGGTGTGCCTGGCTATTTTACCACTTGTGACTTGTTGGTCTATTACAGGCCACAGTCCATGATGTTATGTTTATGCTGCCATTTTTCCACTGACCACCGGGGGGAGCATGCTCTATCACATCTAGATGTTATGTTAGACATGGCTGGAATTTTGCTAGCCTATTGCAGCCATTTCTGCCCGTCGAGTGCTGACATCACTTCCAGTGTACACAACCGGACGTCACTTCTGCTTTTTGAAGTGAAGGTAAAAATGGCGCTGGGTTTGACTGGATGTATGTGGTCTGGCTAAGCACAAATGCAGGTGTGTTTTGAACACCATTCTGGCACCCTTATTATGCATTCATTTTTTAGTCTGGTCAATTGGGAGAGGGCCCACCCTGCTCCCCAGTGAACACCCCCTTTTGGATTCCTTAAGAGTAGGTCTGTGTGGGGGTTACCTTGCTGGATTAGTGTGCTTTCAGGAGACCCAGACACTCATCTCCTGTTGAGCTTTGCTGTTATGGACACTAGTGTATACTTGTTTCTACATGATGGACCAAACTTCTAACTGAACATTCTCTACTTTGTGGTAAGATATATTTTGCTTATTTTGCTTAATGTCGATCGTTTTTATGATCCATTTGGCAGGTACATTTATCTGCATCTATCTTTCTGATGCACTTTGTAGGTGCCCCAATCTGGATTGACGGTGTACCCAGTGGCGTAGCGTAAGGGGTGTGAGGGGGGCCTAGGTCCCAGATGCAACATTTGGGGGGGGGGGGCAAAATCCCACACCAATATGTGTCACCCTCGCTCCATACTCCTAATTTCAATTTTCAGTGACCTGCACTCCGGCTGCGATGTTAAGTATCAGGCTGGCCCCTGACACCCTGTGATCGGGCAAAAGGGGTCATGTGCGGCAGGTGGGGCTCGTCTGTGCTCAATCGCGGATGGCCTTCGCTGTGAGCTGTGGCCACTGTCTTCTCCTCCTCCTCCTCTCTGGGACACCGATCATGTCCCCGTTGGGTCAGGCAGTCTGGCAGTGTGACAGAGGTAGAGCAGGTGGAAGAAAAAAAGATAAGAGACTCACTCGTGCGTTTTGATGCTGGCCCGGGGGGAGTAGATATGGTCTGGGGAAAGAGTCAGTGTAATTTATAGTACTGTGGGTAGTGTATAGAGGGGTTCCTCCTCCCTTCTCCACACTCTGTTGGCAGAGAAGCGCCGTGGTGTGTGAAACTGTGTGGAGAGAGAGAAGAGCTGTGAAAATTGAGGTTGGATATCGGGTAATGGGCGGGACCTGGGGTGGGCGGGCCAGGGGTGGGCGGGACCCAGCTATCCAACACCAGCCAATGGGATGGGATCTGGGTGGGCCATTACGTGCATGTGAACCTGCCCCTTTCTTTAACAGCCCAATCATTGGCTGGATAGCTGCTGGGTACCGCCCACCCCGGGCCATGCCCACCCCGGGTCCCGCCCACCTCCGACATCACACTGGATTTGTCAGCTCCTCTCTCTCTCCATACAGTTTCACACAACGCAGCGCTGCAGAGAGCATTCAGTTTCACACAGTTACACTATCGGCTGTGAAACCTGGCATTGTCATCCAGTGCCACCTGCCAGTGCCATCTGCCAATGCCAACTAGTGCCACCCGCAAGTGCCAATTAGTGCCACCAAGTGCCACCTAAAAGTGTCACTTGCCAGTGCCACCTACCAGTGCCAACCAGTGCCACCTGCCAGTGCCAATCAGTGCCATCAGCCAGTGCCATCTAGTGCCAATTAGTGCCACCTGCCAGGGTCATATCAGTGCCCCATGCCAATCAGTGCCAACCTGTGCCACTTGCCAGTGTCACCTGACAAAAAAATAAAAAATAAAATGTATATATTTTTTGGGGATATTTATTATAGCAAAGAGTAAAAAATAATGTGTTTTTTTTTAAATTGTCGCTTTTTTTGTTTATAGCGCAAATAAAAATGCAGAGGTGATCACATACCACAAAAAGAAAGCTCTATTTGTGTGAAAAAAGATGTCAATTTTGTTTGGGAGCTACTTCGCACAACCACGCAATTGTCAGTTAAAGCAGCGCAGTGCCGAATCGCAAAAAGCGATCTGGTCTTTGGTCCGGGGCTGAAGTGGATAAAGTGGTTCTAAAGCCTTAAGGTTTTTTACCTCAATGCATTCTATGCATTAAATTGGTTGTAAACCTCAGTCATGGAATGTGAGCAAAGCACATACTGTATATTTATAGTGTTTACTCATCTCTTTTTAAAGCTCTAAGTGCTGTTTCTCTTTGGTACTTCGCTCCTCTGTTATCAGTATGAGTCACTTCTGAGTAGTTTTTAGTAGCACTTGGGCATTTAAATGTCTATATATGTGTCTTCAGAACTGCAGTGGCCTGATTACCCTGACAAAGTTTCATGTTCCTCTATTCCAAAATGGATGCAAAAATTTGATTGCTATCAAACTGAATTGAAAATGTGTTGGGCCTCAGCCAGAGGTAGAGCCAGATTGTATTGTCTATGATGAGACAGCCCCTATGGGTAGATATCTAGCATTATCAGCTGCTGCATTCATTTACATAAATTTTCACATTTACAGTGAACTAAGTTCACTGTAAATGTGTAAATTAATGTAAATGAATGCAGCAGCTGATAACGCTATATAATTTACACGCTAAATGTGTAAGTTAATGTAAATGAATGCAGCAGCTGATAATGCTAGATATCTCCCCATAGGGGCTATCTCATCATAGACAATAACATCTGGCTCTACTTCTGGCTGAGGCCCAACAAGTTTTCAATTCAGCTTGATGGAAATCCAATTTTTGCATCAATTTTGGAACAGAGGAATATGAAACTTCAGCAGGTAATCAGGTCACTGCAGTTCTGAAGACAAATATACAGACATTTAAATGCCCAAGAGCTACTAAAAACTTCTCAGAAGTGACTGAAGTGATATTAAACCTTCTTTTTTATTAACAAAATAACAAACATGTTATACTTACCTGCTCTGTGCAATGTTTTTTTCATTCCTGATCCACCCTACCTGCATTTATTGACACAGAACAAATGGTTTGGCTCTACCCCCGCTCCCCCATCACATCATTTGATTGACAGCAGTAGGAGTCCATGGCTCTAGCTTCTATCAATCTGTCCAATGAGGGAGGCAGCGGCGAGAGTACTCATGCACATCGCTTGATTGGATCGAGTTCAGGTAAAAAAAAGGGGGTGGCTGGGGGATGCTGCAGCAGAGAAGGTTTTTTACCTTGTATTGGTTGTAAATTCTCACATATACCCAGTGAAGTAACAGCCTCAGATGATACAAAGATACGAAACAAACCCTCTTACATAGGTTTTACTTGTTTATCTGTAGTCTTCTCTTCTCTACACCCTTTCAAAAGGGAAGAAAAGTGTTAAAAAAAATCGTAATGTCTTTGCATAGAGGTATGACATGCATGAAAATTTAGACACTTGTCCTTTTGTATCTTTTGACTATCTGCCCATAAAGAATTCTCTGTGCATCCATTCTAGTATAGGAACTTTATGATTTATATAGTCAGGGCTTTTTTTCTGTTTGAACTTGGCACCTATGACAGGGAGCATGACTTTTTTTTTTTAACAGTTTTTTTATGTTGCTGTCAGGCAGCGGAGTGAGCACACAGCCAACACATCTCCTATAGTTCCAGCTGCAGCCTTAAGAGAGGGGAGGGCGGAATGATATCAGCTGCACTCCGCCTCTCCCTGTAGCAGATCGGATGTTCCTTTTGTGAGGAAGAGTTGCTGTGTGGTGTGGTGTCCTGTCCTGAGACTCCTGTCTGCCAGACCAAGACTGCTTTCTTGGTCTGGCAGACCACTAACTGTCATTGTTCTCTTACTTTTTAGATATGTGTCTATTAATGCTGCTGCCAGGATATATATACATGTGGGCTGTCTCTTGCTGGATATACATGTGGGCTGTCTCTTGCTGGATTTACATGTGGGCTGTCTCTTGCTGGATATACATGTGGGCTGTCTCTTGCTGGATTTACATGTGGGCTGTCTCTTGCTGGATATACATGTGGGCTGTCTCTTGCTGGAGATATACACGTAGGCTGTGTCTTGCTGGAGATATACACGTAGGCTGTGTCTTGCTGGATATACATGTGGGCTGTTTCTTGCTGTGTGTGTATATATATATATATATATATATATATATATGTGGGCTGTCTCTTGCTCTGTGTGTGTGTATATGTGGCCTGTCTCTTGCTGTGTGTATTTATGTGGGCTAATATAATAATGAGATAATGAGTGTCTTGGGGGGACACTGGCATTTGTTAACGGAGGATAAAACTATCAATTGTTTTGTTGACCTAGACCATGTATCACTTTTAGAAGAAATCATTCAATCAAGGATGTTCTTATATCCAGTCATTTTGATAGAATTGGGGGTCCCGACCCTTGTGGGACATGACCTGAAGGGTCCTATAGGTGTGGTCATTGTGGTTTCTGTCTCTATATACATGTCGTTAAGGATCCTATAGTATTTGGTGCATTGTATACCTCCTCATGGGAAGATGCAATGTATTTTACGTTGGCAAAACCAAGTGTATGTTTTGGCAACGTGTCAAAGAACATGTGGATGATATCAGTGATGGAATCCCTGAAAGCCCTATTGCAAGACATTTTGAGAACTGTCAGTTGTGCAATTTGGACAATCTCGGCTTTCTGGCTATTGATAGAGTACACCCCAATCCTAGGGGAGGTGATTTTGATAATGCTATTTTGTGCTCTGAATCACGATGGATTTGATCACCTTCCAAGGGTTGAATGTTTTTGTTAGTTATGCCCCTTTCCTTCATACCTGAATGAGATCCCTGTGTTCTTCCCTTCTTTTTATCTTAGTTTTCCTTTTTATCTTTAAGGATAGATTTGTTCGAACTATATATTAGTCAGAGATTCTGTGCCCCCTTGTATCAATGGGTTAATTCCTATATTTTGTCCCTTTTTTTGTCTTTTTGTGTTTGCATGTGCCTACACCCTCAGATGTGTTCTTGCTAGGTTTCTTTTGGCTTCTGGTTTATTTGTCTCCTTTTTATTTACTTATTAGGTTTTTTGATAAGGATTTTGCCTTTGGTTAATACTGAAGACCGTTGTTTGGTTAGGTGTGCCTGGCTATTTTACCACTTGTGACTTGTTGGTCTATTACAGGCCACAGTCCATGATGTTATGTTTATGCTGCCATTTTTCCACTGACCACCGGGGGGAGCATGCTCTATCACATCTAGATGTTATGTTAGACATGGCTGGAATTTTGCTAGCCTATTGCAGCCATTTCTGCCCGTCGAGTGCTGACATCACTTCCAGTGTACACAACCGGACGTCACTTCTGCTTTTTGAAGTGAAGGTAAAAATGGCGCTGGGTTTGACTGGATGTATGTGGTCTGGCTAAGCACAAATGCAGGTGTGTTTTGAACACCATTCTGGCACCCTTATTATGCATTCATTTTTTAGTCTGGTCAATTGGGAGAGGGCCCACCCTGCTCCCCAGTGAACACCCCCTTTTGGATTCCTTAAGAGTAGGTCTGTGTGGGGGTTACCTTGCTGGATTAGTGTGCTTTCAGGAGACCCAGACACTCATCTCCTGTTGAGCTTTGCTGTTATGGACACTAGTGTATACTTGTTTCTACATGATGGACCAAACTTCTAACTGAACATTCTCTACTTTGTGGTAAGATATATTTTGCTTATTTTGCTTAATGTCGATCGTTTTTATGATCCATTTGGCAGGTACATTTATCTGCATCTATCTTTCTGATGCACTTTGTAGGTGCCCCAATCTGGATTGACGGTGTACCCAGTGGCGTAGCGTAAGGGGTGTGAGGGGGGCCTAGGTCCCAGATGCAACATTTGGGGGGGGGGGGCAAAATCCCACACCAATATGTGTCACCCTCGCTCCATACTCCTAATTTCAATTTTCAGTGACCTGCACTCCGGCTGCGATGTTAAGTATCAGGCTGGCCCCTGACACCCTGTGATCGGGCAAAAGGGGTCATGTGCGGCAGGTGGGGCTCGTCTGTGCTCAATCGCGGATGGCCTTCGCTGTGAGCTGTGGCCACTGTCTTCTCCTCCTCCTCCTCTCTGGGACACCGATCATGTCCCCGTTGGGTCAGGCAGTCTGGCAGTGTGACAGAGGTAGAGCAGGTGGAAGAAAAAAAGATAAGAGACTCACTCGTGCGTTTTGATGCTGGCCCGGGGGGAGTAGATATGGTCTGGGGAAAGAGTCAGTGTAATTTATAGTACTGTGGGTAGTGTATAGAGGGGTTCCTCCTCCCTTCTCCACACTCTGTTGGCAGAGAAGCGCCGTGGTGTGTGAAACTGTGTGGAGAGAGAGAAGAGCTGTGAAAATTGAGGTTGGATATCGGGTAATGGGCGGGACCTGGGGTGGGCGGGCCAGGGGTGGGCGGGACCCAGCTATCCAACACCAGCCAATGGGATGGGATCTGGGTGGGCCATTACGTGCATGTGAACCTGCCCCTTTCTTTAACAGCCCAATCATTGGCTGGATAGCTGCTGGGTACCGCCCACCCCGGGCCATGCCCACCCCGGGTCCCGCCCACCTCCGACATCACACTGGATTTGTCAGCTCCTCTCTCTCTCCATACAGTTTCACACAACGCAGCGCTGCAGAGAGCATTCAGTTTCACACAGTTACACTATCGGCTGTGAAACCTGGCATTGTCATCCAGTGCCACCTGCCAGTGCCATCTGCCAATGCCAACTAGTGCCACCCGCAAGTGCCAATTAGTGCCACCAAGTGCCACCTAAAAGTGTCACTTGCCAGTGCCACCTACCAGTGCCAACCAGTGCCACCTGCCAGTGCCAATCAGTGCCATCAGCCAGTGCCATCTAGTGCCAATTAGTGCCACCTGCCAGGGTCATATCAGTGCCCCATGCCAATCAGTGCCAACCTGTGCCACTTGCCAGTGTCACCTGACAAAAAAATAAAAAATAAAATGTATATATTTTTTGGGGATATTTATTATAGCAAAGAGTAAAAAATAATGTGTTTTTTTTTAAATTGTCGCTTTTTTTGTTTATAGCGCAAATAAAAATGCAGAGGTGATCACATACCACAAAAAGAAAGCTCTATTTGTGTGAAAAAAGATGTCAATTTTGTTTGGGAGCTACTTCGCACAACCACGCAATTGTCAGTTAAAGCAGCGCAGTGCCGAATCGCAAAAAGCGATCTGGTCTTTGGTCCGGGGCTGAAGTGGATAAAGTGGTTCTAAAGCCTTAAGGTTTTTTACCTCAATGCATTCTATGCATTAAATTGGTTGTAAACCTCAGTCATGGAATGTGAGCAAAGCACATACTGTATATTTATAGTGTTTACTCATCTCTTTTTAAAGCTCTAAGTGCTGTTTCTCTTTGGTACTTCGCTCCTCTGTTATCAGTATGAGTCACTTCTGAGTAGTTTTTAGTAGCACTTGGGCATTTAAATGTCTATATATGTGTCTTCAGAACTGCAGTGGCCTGATTACCCTGACAAAGTTTCATGTTCCTCTATTCCAAAATGGATGCAAAAATTTGATTGCTATCAAACTGAATTGAAAATGTGTTGGGCCTCAGCCAGAGGTAGAGCCAGATTGTATTGTCTATGATGAGACAGCCACTATGGGTAGATATCTAGCATTATCAGCTGCTGCATTCATTTACATAAATTTTCACATTTACAGTGAACTAAGTTCACTGTAAATGTGTAAATTAATGTAAATGAATGCAGCAGCTGATAACGCTATATAATTTACACGCTAAATGTGTAAGTTAATGTAAATGAATGCAGCAGCTGATAATGCTAGATATCTCCCCATAGGGGCTATCTCATCATAGACAATAACATCTGGCTCTACTTCTGGCTGAGGCCCAACAAGTTTTCAATTCAGCTTGATGGAAATCCAATTTTTGCATCAATTTTGGAACAGAGGAATATGAAACTTCAGCAGGTAATCAGGTCACTGCAGTTCTGAAGACAAATATACAGACATTTAAATGCCCAAGAGCTACTAAAAACTTCTCAGAAGTGACTGAAGTGATATTAAACCTTCTTTTTTATTAACAAAATAACAAACATGTTATACTTACCTGCTCTGTGCAATGTTTTTTTCATTCCTGATCCACCCTACCTGCATTTATTGACACAGAACAAATGGTTTGGCTCTACCCCCGCTCCCCCATCACATCATTTGATTGACAGCAGTAGGAGTCCATGGCTCTAGCTTCTATCAATCTGTCCAATGAGGGAGGCAGCGGCGAGAGTACTCATGCACATCGCTTGATTGGATCGAGTTCAGGTAAAAAAAAGGGGGTGGCTGGGGGATGCTGCAGCAGAGAAGGTTTTTTACCTTGTATTGGTTGTAAATTCTCACATATACCCAGTGAAGTAACAGCCTCAGATGATACAAAGATACGAAACAAACCCTCTTACATAGGTTTTACTTGTTTATCTGTAGTCTTCTCTTCTCTACACCCTTTCAAAAGGGAAGAAAAGTGTTAAAAAAAATCGTAATGTCTTTGCATAGAGGTATGACATGCATGAAAATTTAGACACTTGTCCTTTTGTATCTTTTGACTATCTGCCCATAAAGAATTCTCTGTGCATCCATTCTAGTATAGGAACTTTATGATTTATATAGTCAGGGCTTTTTTTCTGTTTGAACTTGGCACCTATGACAGGGAGCATGACTTTTTTTTTTTAACAGTTTTTTTATGTTGCTGTCAGGCAGCGGAGTGAGCACACAGCCAACACATCTCCTATAGTTCCAGCTGCAGCCTTAAGAGAGGGGAGGGCGGAATGATATCAGCTGCACTCCGCCTCTCCCTGTAGCAGATCGGATGTTCCTTTTGTGAGGAAGAGTTGCTGTGTGGTGTGGTGTCCTGTCCTGAGACTCCTGTCTGCCAGACCAAGACTGCTTTCTTGGTCTGGCAGACCACTAACTGTCATTGTTCTCTTACTTTTTAGATATGTGTCTATTAATGCTGCTGCCAGGATATATATACATGTGGGCTGTCTCTTGCTGGATATACATGTGGGCTGTCTCTTGCTGGATTTACATGTGGGCTGTCTCTTGCTGGATATACATGTGGGCTGTCTCTTGCTGGATTTACATGTGGGCTGTCTCTTGCTGGATATACATGTGGGCTGTCTCTTGCTGGAGATATACACGTAGGCTGTGTCTTGCTGGAGATATACACGTAGGCTGTGTCTTGCTGGATATACATGTGGGCTGTTTCTTGCTGTGTGTGTATATATATATATATATATATATATATATATGTGGGCTGTCTCTTGCTCTGTGTGTGTGTATATGTGGCCTGTCTCTTGCTGTGTGTATTTATGTGGGCTGTCTCTTGCTCTGTGTGTGTGTGTGTGTATATATATATATATATATATATATATATGGCCTGTCTCTTGCAGTGTGTATTTATGTGGGCTGTCTCTTGCTATGTGTGTGTGTATATATGTGGCCTGTCTCTTGCTGTGTGTATTTATGTGGGCTGTCTCTTGCTGTGTGTGTGTGTGTATATGTGGCCTGTCTCTTGCTGTGTGTATTTATGTGGGCTGTCTCTTGCTGTGTGTGTGTGTATATATGTGGCCTGTCTCTTGCTGTGTGTATTTATGTGGGTTGTCTCTTGCTGAATATGGGGATATATGAAGGTGCCCATGAGATTACTTGGTTACTGGATATTTCTAAAGTTTTGTACATCTTACTACTTTGCTTTTTATTAACAAATTCCATACACAAATCTGTTATCTATCCCCCTAAATATACTTGATTTCCTGTTCTCTAAAGAGGGCGGTGCTTGGTGTATAAGGGTGGAGACAATGGGCGGTTCTAGGGGCGGAGACAGGCATGACCTATGGGGAGAGGGGTGAGTTCCTGCACCTTTTCTCTGAGAAAAAAAGCCCTGTATATAGTTGATGCTGAATAAGAATTTTCAATTTTCCAAAATGCATCTTGATGTACTTTTGCATACTCTTCCTCTGAATCTTATTTTTTTCTAAGGCATTGCTTTCTCAAGCATGCTCAAATAAAATAAATACACAGACACTGCTAAAATACAGAAACATGATATATCCTGGAACTTTATATATCAGATTTCATTGTTATGTTTGTGATATGGCTAATATCACAAATTTTATTTCCTATATTTATATAGTGTTGACATATTATATAACATTTTACGTAAGTACACACTCCATTCACATCAGTCTTTGCCTCTAAAGCAGCTTCTAATGTCCCTAACAATACACACTCCAGGATAAATAAGGTCAGACATAATTTAATCTAACAATTGTTTTTTGGGAGAGAGCCCACACAAACACATGGAGGGCATCCAAACGCTATGCATCATTGGGTGCTCCCTAGTGAGTTTTAATGTTTAACATCAACACAGTCACACTGTTTCTCTATTATGAAGAGGATTATGTGCATAATGACCTAAGTCACTTTGATGTGCTACTTGGACAATGTGGAGTGAACTGATTAATGAAATTGTCATTATGGCAACTCAGATTAAAAACTTTCAGCACTGGGTTTATTTGCTATTGGCAGGTAACCAGTGTGGTTAGTGTTCCTTATCACTTATTAAGAACTTGGATAACAGTGTTTAACCGGGCAAGAAATGGGATAGCACAGATGTCACAAGAACAGAAATACAAAAGTTGATAAAAATCTTTCAAAAGCTCTAAACTGTTTACTGTCCCTGTCCCCATTAGACAGCTATCTAATTACCTAATTTTCTTTCTAGCATTAGTACCCAAAACAGGAGGTGAAAATAAATCTCCCCAAAAGGGAGTTTAGGCCAATATGTATTCTTCTACATATTTTTGTTACAAAAAAATCGCAATAAGCATTTATTGATTGGTTTGCACAAAAGTTATAGTGTTTACAAAATAAGGGATAGATTTGTGGCATTTTTTTACTAGCAATGGCGTTGGTCAGCATTTTTATCAGGGCTGCGACATTGCGGCGAACAGATTGGACACTTTTGACACTTTTTTTGGGACCACTGACATTTATACAGCGACCAGACCTATAAATAGCCACTGATTACTGTATGAATGTCGCTAGCAGGAAAGGGGTTAACACTAGGGGGCAAACAAGGGGTTAAGTGTGTTCCCTAAGTGTGTTTCTAACTGTGAGTGGATGTGACTGACTAGAGGAGGAGCCAGATCGTTGTTCCTGCTTATTAGGAACAGATGATATGTTTCTCCTCCCCTGTCAAAACAGGGATTTGTGTGTTTACATTAGGGATGAGCTTGAGGTTCAGGTTGAACATAAGTTCCACTCGAACATCACGTGTTTGCCCGTTTGCTGAAGAGCGAACATTATGGGGTGTTCGTGGGAAATTCAAGTGCCACGGAACTCCTCATAATGCACTGCAAAATTGCAGAGCATTGCTGTATGATGATTGGCCAAAGCAAGTTTAGACCAATATATATTCTTCTACATATTTTTGGTTAAAAAAAAACACAAGAAGTGTTTATTGATTGGTTTACGTAAAAGTTATAGCATCTACAAACTATCAGAAAGATTTATGGCATTTTTATTATTTTTCTATTTTTTTTACTAGTAATGGCGTGATATGCAATTTTCAGCAGTACTGTGACATTGCGACTGACAGATTCTGAGACTTTTGACACTTTTTTGGGACCATTGGCACTTATACAGCAATCAGTGCAATAAAAATGCACTGATTACTTTGTAAATGTCACTGACAGGGAAGGGGTTAACACTAGGGGGGTGATCAAGGGGTTAAATGTGTGTTCCCTCAGCATGTTCTAACTGTATGGAAATGTCAGTGACTAGGAGAGGAGCCATATTGTTTTTCCTATGTCATAGGAAAAATGATATGGCTCCTCTCCTCTGACAGCACAGGGATTTTCACGTGCCCTCTGGTGCCCGAAAATGGGTAGGACATACCCGTACAGGATTTTGCCCAGAAGAGCATTGTGCCATGATATATCTGCATGACATGGTCAGCAAGTGGTTAAATGACATTTTTACCTTTAGAAATGTCATTGCTGTGGTATTGTTCTAAACACGGGGAAAATGCGCTACTTTACAGGCATACTAATACCCCCCCAGGCACGATATTTAAAGAAATATTTCATTTTTATTGTTTCACTTGAAGCATTAATAAGATCACTGCTCTCGAAAAAACTGCAGTTTTTAAAACTTTTTTTGCATTGATACATGTCCCCAATAACTTGCATATAAGCTTTTAAAATTAAGTAAGAGTAAGTGAGCCGGGAGACTGAAGTTTTTCTGTTATACAATGATGGTGGAACCCCCTGCAAGGGAAGACTTTCTGTGAAGTTTGTTTTGTTTAAATAAAATTGGGCTGCCAGGCCCTTAAAAATACACTCTGGACTGACTGTTGTTCCTGAAAATGCAAACACCACTTCAGCATAATCATCCCAGATCATTACAATATATATATATATATATATATATATATATATATATATATATATATATTCTATATTTCTATAATTAGGCTGCTCTCTATCCAGTTTTTTGTACTTTAATCTTCGGCAATATAAATACCTGACAGATATGACAAATCAAGATCAAAGTTTCCTGCAATAGAAGAGCTTTTATATTCAGCTCTCTAGCAACCAGGGTCTCCCCCTTCCCCTCTATTCCAGCACTAAAATCTTAGTAGCACCCTTTAGTATTTACCACTTCTAGTAGTGTCTGATGCCTGCTCTTCCATGTCTTGGTTCTGTTCTCCTTTTATGTCACTACAGGACACAGCAGTGATGTTGGAAGGAGGATGAAACCATAGAATGTCAGGGAACACAAGCATCAACAATCAGAAGTGTTGACTGCCTAAGAGAATGATGGAGGTTGCAGCACTGGAGGGAATGTAAGAGACATGGAGCACCATAAGGATAAAGATAAAAGCTTTTCCAATGCAGGAACTTTTGCCACATTCCCCATCATTGGGAAGGTACTTAGCCAGCCCCCTCTCCCAGCAAAGCACCTTTTTTTCAATGTCACAAAAAAGTAGTAAACAAAAACACCACACATTTGTCAAAGTCCTTTCAAAAAATGTCCCACCATGTAAATGCATCATTAATCACATCATCCAGCTATGTAAATCCACATCAATCAAGATGAATGCTGCCCACTGACCCTCCAAAACAAAACACATAGACCATTGACACAATACGCTCCCTATAGACTCTCCTCATGAATGACATTTCTGGACCAGGTAATTGAATGTAAACAAAGAGGCAGCTGGGTAATGGTATTGACCAAATATACTGCCAATAATTGTACAACTTCCTGCAAGAACTGGACTTCCTTTTGGCAGACAGATGAACAAGCCATGTAGCTCACCCTCGGGACAAAAAAGCCAGAAATTGTGGGGGACCCTGTGTAGAATTCTGACCCCATCCCTATAGCAATTAGTAACCAATCAGAATGATCTAATTTTTACAAAAAGAAAGGGGAAACCTAAATGGTTCAAGTTTGTTCTTATTTTCTTCTTCCAATTTTACCTTATCAGTCCCAGTGTGGAAACAGTTAATTAATAGCAGTCTTTTTCAGCTTAAGATAAAACGGTATTGTGCTTTCCAGACTCCAGAGATATAAAATTTACTGTAGCTGTAACAATGACATTTTTGAAATGTAACTATTCTCCTATGATCTAATTACACAAGCTTCAAATGCTGATTTTATTACGAAAGAGACAGTTTTCTGTTTATATAAATCAGGTTCTATGATACACTCATTAATATTCCGCATGAGATTCATCATTAGAGAAACATTTAGCTTTGGAATAAGCCCAGATTCAACAGCTTGACTATATTAGGTGATAAATACACATTTTAACTAGCTATTTTACCATAAAAACACAGGACATACTGGGCGGACAAAGCACCGCTCACTATGTTTGTTAAAATATCAGAAAGGGAAATAAGCTGTGTGTTGGTTTACACTGCTATTTAAAGCATGTTTAACGCATGGAGAACAATCACCATATCGCAGGACCAATGAGCAATTGTCTCAGTACACAGAACAGCAATAATACATGCAGGGTATCCCAATGGCTCCTGGGTGTGATCCAATGCTCAGAAGTATTGACAACTCAGTTGGTGCAGGATACGGACTCTGCACACATCTCTCATGATCCACTTATGATTTATAGAAGCCATCTATACTATGAATAAAATAGATGGCTGCTATAAAGCACCATAAGTGCATCGGCCTGCTCAAGATTATATCAAACTTCATCTGAGTCAGTTCAAAACAGCTCCTTATTATCCCAATCCTGCAAGCTGGGTTCCTGATCCAGTACTTGTTCATTACTGTTTTTAGTAACAGACAAAAAATGAAGAGCACTCCACTATGATCTGATCCAGTTTCATGAGGTTTGGCAATTTACAAACATTTCCAGATGATCGTTAGTACAGTGAGATTTTATTGTACCAATAAATTGGATACTCACTGTCTTTTTAATCACAAAAAATTCATATATCTGATTACATACAGACATACAAATGTGAGTACAGACAGACTTTAAAAATACAATGTGCTGTCATTTATGTGGATTGTTTCTTGTGTCTCAGCTGGAGATCTGCTTTTTCAGAATTTGGAAATTTTGCTCAGGGCTTTTTTGTACCTACATATCAAAAACCTTACACACCACCAAAGTCACAATTTCCGCTGTGCACACTATAAAGTCAGGCAGATCAGCAAGGACCTCCCAGAAAATCAGGCCCTCTTCTGAAATGACTGAATCCAAGCTACCTTAATGGTAGGAACACACTTTGTTTGTTACAAGCCACATTTTTTAAATGTTCTCTTGCAGGTGTTAAAAAAAGAAAAACACCCCACGCTGAAATATTCACCTTCACTCTGGTGCTGTCCCTCGGAGGGTTCTCTTTTTACCATAAGATGTCGTCAGTCCTTTGCTCAGCATCACTGAACCTGGAAATCTGAGAACATAGTGTGAGTTTATAATGTCACAGGTCTAGCCTTAAGGTAGTGTTACCACTGTGTAAAGATGCAGAGACATTGTCACTTCAATGCCACTCTCTGAATCAATGAGGACTGCTCACAGTCAAGTGAAGACCAAAGAGGAAAAGGCCCTGGTGACCTGCCAGAAGACTTTTAGAAAAAGTATAAAAAAAAAGAAAACATAGGGGTGTTGGACTGAGCCCAGAGTTCTATCTGTAGTGGTATAACGTTCTAAGTATTTTTTCCTGTATATAGGTAAAGAAAAACCCAGTGGCTATTAAATACCACCACAAGAAAGCTCTATATGTATATGGTACAACATGATCAAGTAATTGTTAGTCAAACTATCACAGCATCGAAAACTGAAAAATGGCCTGGACAGAAAGGTGGCGTAACATGCCAGTCCTTAAGTGGTTTCAACTAGTCACAGGCAATAGCATACTGATATACAGTATGTGCAAGCCAGTTCCACAAAAAAATAGATACATAACGATAGATAGATAGATAGATAGATAGATAGATAGATAGATAGATAGATAGATAGATAGATAGATAGATAGATAGATAGAGACTGCATACACTTTCAATCCACAGCTCTGGAATAATTATCCAATTCCAACCAGAAGACATACTCCTTGAAAAAGAACTTCTAAGAATACTGTCTTGACAGTTTAGTGGTTCTGTTACTGCAAGTCAGAACGATCAGCAAACAGTTCAGCAGCTTTGACTTTTAGTTCAGAGATCAAATACTGTACCTTTTGATCTCATAGCAGCTTGTAATTCCAGCAAGCCTCTCAAATTCAGGCAAAAGTAAGAAAACATTTCCATCTTTATTCAGTGAAACAAAGTGTAAAGGAGAACATACATTTCTGCCACGCACATGCCATAGATCTCACAAGACTTTGGTGACAAATAAATGATCTATCTATAATTCTACAACTGAAAAGATAAACACATGGCTTTTATGTCCTTTCAGAATTTAGCAGTAGCAGGCATAGTGATAAACACTCAAGCAAATATCACTGAAGTATCCATGCCCTTCACTTTAAGCAACCACCTTCACTAGAGAACCCACCAGTTATAAATTATCCAAAATTCACCAAAGGCTAAACTCCTATTTATAATCCTATTTGTGGTCCACATAGGTTGCTTGGTTTAACATTGTAATTAACCCTTTACGCTCCCAAAGAAGCGTTAATTGTCAACGCAAAACATGTTGAGGACATCACTGTCTGCCTAGTGTGAGGCTATGCACACCTCTGCAGAGATAGCCCCCTGCTACACTATCTGCTTGTGGTGACTTTGCTTTATTGAATATGTGCCAGTGTAAATATTTTGAAGGCTCCCTACCTGTATATAGGGGGTAGGTATGCTCACACATTAGTTTGGGTTAACACTATGCAATGTTTTTAATCTGTTTTTAATTTCCTTTCTAATAAAAGATAATATTTACTTATAGTGTCTTGCGAAAGTATTCGGCCCCCTTGAACTTTGTAACCTTTTGCCACATTTCAGGCTTCAAACATAAAGATATAACATTTTTATTTTTTGTGAAGAATCACCAACAAGTGGGACACAATTGTGAAGTGGAACGAAATCTATTGGATTTTTGAAACTTTTTTAACTAATAAAAAAATGAAAAGTGGGGCGTTCAAAATTATTCGGCCCCCTTGCGTTAATACTTTGTAGAGCCACCTTTTACAGCTGCAAGTTGCTTGGGGTATGTCTCTATCAGTTTTGCACATCGAGAGACTGAAATTCTTGCCCATTCTTCCTTGCAAAACAGCTCGAGCTCAGTGAGGTTGGATGGAGAGCGTTTGTGAACAGCAGTTTTCAGCTCTTTCCACAGATTCTCGATTGGATTCAGGTTTGGACTTTGACTTGGCCATTCTAACACCTGGATACGTTTATTTGTGAACCATTCCTTTGTAGATGTTGCTGTATGTTTGGGATCATTGTCTTGTTGGAAGATAAATCTCCGTCCCAGTTTCAGGTCTTTTGCAGACTCCAACAGGTTTTCATCCAGAATGGTCCTGTATTTGGCTGCATTCATCTTCCCCTCAATTTTAACCATCTTCCCTGTCCCTGCTGAAGAAAAGCAGGCCCAAACCATGATGCTGCCACCACCATGTTTGACAGTGGGGATGGTGTGTTGAGGATGATGAGCTGTGTTGCTTTTACGCCAAACATATCGTTTTGCATTGTGGGCAAAAAGTTTGATTTTGGTTTCATCTGACCAGAGCACCTTCTTCCACATGTTTGGTGTGTCTCCCAGGTGGCTTGTGGCAAACTTTAGACAAGACTTTTTATGGATATCTTTTAGAAATGGCTTTCTTCTTGCCACTCTTCCATAAAGGCCAGATTTGTGCAGTGTACGACTGATTGTTGTCCTATGGACAGACTCTCCCACCTCAGCTGTAGTTCTCTGCAGTTCATCCAGAGTGATCATGGGCCTCTTGGCTGCATCTCTGATCAGTCTTCTCCTTGTCTGAGCTGAAAGTTTAGAGGGACGGCCAGGTCTTGGTAGATTTGCAGTGGTCTGATACTCCTTCCATTTCAAAATGATCTCTTGCACAGTGCTCCTTGGGATGTTTAAAGCTTGGGAAATCTTTTTGTATCCAAATCCGGCTTTAAACTTCTCCACAATAGTATTACGGACCTGCCTGGTGTGTTCCTTGGTCTTCATGATGCTCTCTGCGCTTTCAACAGAACCCTGAGACTATCACAGAGCAGGTGCATTTATACAGAGACTTTATTACACACAGTTGGATTCTATTTATCACCATCAGTCATTTAGGACAACATTGGATCATTCAGAGATCCTCGCTGAACTTCTGGAGTGAGTTTGCTGCACTGAAAGTAAAGGGGCCGAATAATTTTGCAAGCACCACTTTTCAGTTTTTTATTTGCTAAAAAAGTTTAAATTATCCAATAGATTTCGTTACACTTCACAATTGTGTCCCACTTGGTGATTCTTCACAAAAAATAAAAATTTTATATCTTTATGTTTGAAGCCTGAAATGTGGCAAAAGATTAAAAAGTTCAAGGGGGCCAAATACTTTCGCAAGGCACTGTATATTAGACATGTGCAGAGTAAAATATTTTGTTTCGGAATTTCGTTTTCGTCTGAAAACTTAATTTATTTAGTTACTCCCGAAATTCGTTTTTATTTATTTCGTTTTTCGTTCAAAAATTGCATTCGTCCAAAAATCCACATGAATCATGGTCGAATCTGTCTTTGAAGGCTTATGGTGTCTGTCGAATGTATAAAGAAGATTCGACGGAGCTAGTATATAGCATACTTTAGAACCATATTAAAGTCTATGGGACTCCAACGTTCAAAATCTAAAGTGCTCATTTTAAAGGCTAATTTGCAAGTTACTGTCCTAAAAAGTGTTTGGGGACCTGGGTCCTGCCCCAGGGGACATGGATCAATGCAAAAAAAAGTTTTAAAAACGGCCGTTTTTTCGGGAGCAGTGATTTTAATAATGATTAAAGTGAAACAATAAAAGTGTAATATTCCTTTAAATTTAGTAGGGGGGGGTTGTCTATAGTATGCCTGTGAAGGGGCGCATGTTTCCCGTGCTTAGAACTGTCCCTGCACAAAGTGTCATTTATGCAGGAAAAAAAGTCCTTTAAAATCACTCGCAGCTATTATGAATTGTCGGCTCCCGTAATACAGAGAACACTCATTGAAAGTCATTGATAAAAAAATAAAAAAATAAATAAAAAAAAAAAGCGTGGGGGTCCCCCAAATTCAATTACCAGGCCCTTCAGGTCTGGTATGGATATTAAGGGGAACCCTGCCTCAAATTTAAGAAAAAATTTGACGTGGGGTTCCCCCTAAATATCCATAACCAGACCCTTCAGGTCTGGTATGGATATTAAGGGGAACCCCGCGTCAAATTAAAAAAAAAATTGACGTGGGGTTCCCCCTAAAAATCCATACCAGACCCTTTATCCGAGCACGCAACCTGGCAGGCCGCAGGAAAAGAGGGGGGGCGAGAGAGCGGCCCCCCCTCCCTCCTGAACCATACCAGGCCACATGCCCTCAACATTGGGAGGATGCTTTGGGGGTCTGTGACCCCTCAAAGCACCTTGTCCCCATGTTGATGAGGACAAGGGCCTCATCCCCACAACCCTGGCCGGTGGTTGTGGAGGTCTGCGGGCGGGGGGCTTATCAGAATCTGGAAGCCCCTTTAACAAGGGGACCCCCAGATCCTGGCCCCCCCTGTTTGAAATGGTAAGGGGGTACAAAAATACCCCTACCATTTCACAAAGAAAGTGTAAAAAATGGTTAAATAAAACAAACACACTTTTGAAAAATTCCTTTATTAAAAATAAAAAAATAAAAAAAAGATTCCAGCGGCGGTAATCCACTCTTGCTATCCAGCGACGGACGATCATCTCTCCAGCGATGTCTCATCTCATCCAGCGCAGCGATCCATCCTTCTTCTGTCTCCGTGGAGGAGACACTGCAAGGATTCCGGCGGCTGACGTTTCTTATATACGGGGGCGGGGCCACCCGTCACCTGACCCCGCCCCCCTCTGACGCAAGGGGAAACCCGGGGTTCCCCGTGACGTATAGGTGACCCCGCCCCCCTCTGATGTAACGGAAACCTGCCTGTGTTACATCAGAGGGGTCACCCATACGTCACAGGGAACCCCGGGTTTCCCCTTGCGTCAGAGGGGGGCGGGGTCAGGTGACGGGTGGCCCCGCCCTCCGTATATAAGAAACGTCAGCCGCCGGAATGCCTGCAGTGTCTCCTACACGGAGACAGAAGAAGGATGGATTCGCTGCGCTGGATGAGATGAGACATCGCTGGAGAGATGACCGTCCGTCGCTGGATAGCAAGAGTGGATTACCGCCGCTGGAATCTTTTTTTTATTTTTTTATTTTTAATAAAGGAATTTTTCAAAAGTGTGTTTGTTTTATTTAACCATTTTTTACACTTTCTTTGTGAAATGGTAGGGGTACTTTTGTACCCCCTTACCATTTCAAACAGGGGGGGGGCGGGATCTGGGGGTCCCCTTGTTAAAGGGGGCTTCCAGATTCTGATAAGCCCCCCGCCCGCAGACCTCCACAACCACCGGCCAGGGTTGTGGGGATGAGGCCCTTGTCCTCATCAACATGGGGACAAGGTGCTTTGAGGGGTCACAGACCCCCAAAGCATCCTCCCAATGTTGAGGGCATGTGGCCTGGTACGGTTCAGGAGGGAGGGGGGGGCGCTCTCTCGTCCCCCCCTCTTTTCCTGCGGCCTGCCAGGTTGCGTGCTCGGATAAAGGGTCTGGTATGGATTTTTAGGGGGAACCCCACGTCAATTTTTTTTTTAATTTGACGCGGGGTTCCCCTTAATATCCATACCAGACCTGAAGGGTCTGGTTATGGATATTTAGGGGGAACCCCACGTCAAATTTTTTCTTAAATTTGAGGCAGGGTTCCCCTTAATATCCATACCAGACCTGAAGGGCCTGGTAATTGAATTTGGGGGACCCCCACGCTTTTTTTTTATTTTTTTATTTATTTTTTTATCAATGACTTTCAATGAGTGTTCTCTGTATTACGGGAGCCGACAATTCATAATAGCTGTGAGTGATTTTAAAGGACTTTTTTTCCTGCATAAATGACACTTTGTGCAGGGACAATTCTAAGCACGGGAAACATGCGCCCCTTCACAGGCATACTATAGACAACCCCCCCCCCCCCTACGAAATTTAACCACTTTCAGACCGGACCATTTTGCTGGTAAATGACCAGAGGTCTTTTTACACTTTGGCACTGCGCTGCTTTAACTGGTAATTGCGCGGTCATGCAATGTTGTACCCAAATAAAATTTGCGTCCTTTTCTTCCCACAAATAGAGCTTTCTTTTGATGGTATTTGATTGCCTCTGCGATTTTTATTTTTTGCGATATAAACGTAAAAAGACCGCAAATTTTGAAAAAAAATGATATTTTCTACTTTTTGTTATTAGAAAAATCCAATAAACTCAATTTTAGTCATACATTTAGGCCAAAATGTATTCAGCCACATGTCTTTGGTAAAAAAAAAGTCAATAATTGTATATTTATTGGTTTGCGCAAAAGTTGTCACATCTACAAACTAAGGTACGTTTTCTGGAATTTACACAGCTTTTAGTTTACGACTGCCTATCTCATTTCTTGAGGTGCTAAATTGGCAGGGCAGTACAAAACCCCCCCAAATGACCCCATTTTGGAAAGTAGACCCCCTAAGGAAATTGATAAGAGGCATGTTGAGCCCATTGAATATTTTATTTTTTTGCCTCAAGCGATTGAATAATGACAAAAAAAAATATTTTTTTTTTTTTTACACAAAGTTGTCACTAAATGATATATTGCTCACACATGCTATGGGCATATGTGAAATGACACCCCAAAATAAATTCTGCTGCTTCTCCTGAGTACGGGGATACCACATATGTGGGACTTTTTGGGAGCCTAGCCGCGTACGGGGCCCCGAAAACCAAGCACCGCCTTCAGGCTTTCTAAGGGCGTAAATTTTTGAGTTCACTTCTCACTACCTATTACAGTTTTGAAGGCCATAAAATGCCAAGATGGCACAAAACCCCCACAAATGACCCCATTTTAGAAAGTAGACACCCCAAGCTATTTGCTGAGAGGCATGTTGAGTTCATGGAATATTTTATATTTTGCCACAAGTTGCGGGAAAATTACAAACTTTGTTTTTTTTTTTTTTTTTTCACAAAGTTGTCACTAAATGATATATTGCTCATGCATGCCATGGGCATATGTGAAATGACACCCCAAAATAAATTCTGCTGCTTCTCCTGAGTACGGGGATACCACATATGTGGGACTTTTTGGGAGCCTAGCCGCGTACGGGGCCCCGAAAACCAAGCACCGCCTTCAGGCTTTCTAAGGGCGTAAATTTTTGAGTTCACTTCTCCCTACCTATTACAGTTTTGAAGGCCATAAAATGCCAAGATGGCACAAAACCCCCACAAATGACCCCATTTTAGAAAGTAGACACCCCAAGCTATTTGCTGAGAGGCATGTTGAGTCCATGGAATATTTTATATTTTGCCACAAGTTGCGGGAAAATTACAAACTTTTTTTTTTTTTTCACAAAGTTGTCACTAAATTATATATTGCTCACGCATGCCATGGGCATATGTGAAATGACACCCCAAAATAAATTCTGCTGCTTCTCCTGAGTACGGGGATACCACATATGTGGGACTTTTTGGGAGCCTAGCCGCGTACGGGGCCCCGAAAACCAAGCACCACCTTCAGGCTTTCTAAGGGCGTTACAGTTTTGAAGGCCATAAAATGCCAAGATGGCACAAACCCCCCCCCAAATGACCCCATTTTGGAAAGTAGACACCCCTAAATTTAGGGGTACACTAGTGAGACTAGGTAATAAATGGCGGGTGCCCTGAAACTATAAAAAAATAACTAACCAACCAGCGTCACCTGTAACAGTTATATGGTGATCACTGGTGAAAGGGTTAACTAGGGGGCAATCAGGGGGCTTTATGCGGTAGTATATGGGGGTCCCTGGCGCTATAAAAAGCTGCGGCGAACCTAAATACCTACCTGCCTAACTAGCGTCACCTGTGACACTAATACAGCGATCAGAAAAACGATCGCTTATTAGGCTGGGTTCACACTGGAGCGATGCGGGAACGCCACGAATGCGCGGCGGGTTCCCGCATCGCATGCCTCCCGGCGGCAGTTCACACTGCCCTATGCGAACTGCTGGGAGTGTCAGTGAAATGTTAATGACACCCCCAGATCAGTTCGCATATCGCAGTGCGATCTGCAAACTTGGATCGCATGGTGTGAACACCCATGCGATCCGATTCTGCTGCGGACCAAAAAAAGGGTCCCGTGCGAGTTTGCGGCGGGTGCGGCGGGTGCGACACGAATTCAGCCATACTATCTGTATAGCTGAACTCGAATCGCACAGAGATCGGATGTGATTTGCACTGCAGTGCGGTGCGAATCACATCCGTTCTCATAAACCGCTGCAATGTGAACCCAGCCTTAGTGACACTGGCGACGGGGGGTGATCACGGGGTTAAACCTTTATTGGGGGGGTTAGGGGGGTACCTTAGAACTAAAGGGGGCTAACCCTAACTGCCCTAACAGTTATTAGTCACAAATGACACCCGCCGGGTGATCAGGGGGTTAAACCTTTATTAGGTAATAAATGGCGGGTGCCCTGAAACTATAAAAAAATAACTAACCAACCAGCGTCACCTGTAACAGTTATATGGTGATCACTGGTGAAAGGGTTAACTAGGGGGCAATCAGGGGGCTTTATGCGGTAGTATATGGGGGTCCCTGGCGCTATAAAAAGCTGCGGCGAACCTAAATACCTACCTGCCTAACTAGCGTCACCTGTGACACTAATACGGCGATCAGAAAAATGATCGCTTATTAGGCTGGGTTCACACTGGAGCGATGCGGAAACGCCGCGAATCCGCGGCGGGTTCCCGCATCGCATGCCTCCCGGCGGCAGTTCACACTGCCCTATGCGGACTGCTGGGAGTGTCAGTGAAATGTTACTGACACCCCCAGATCAGTTCGCATATCGCAGTGCGATCTGCAAACTCGGATCGCATGGTGTGAACACCCATGCGATCCGATTCTGCTGCGGGCCAAAAAAAGGGTCCCGTGCGAATTTGCGGCGGGTGCGGCGGGTGCGGCGGGTGTGGCGGGTGTGGCGGGTGCGGCGAATGGCTGAACTCGAATCGCACAGAGATCGGATGTGATTTGCACTGCAGTGCGGTGCGAATCACATTCGTTCTCATAAACCGCTGCAATGTGAACCCAGCCTTAGTGACACTGGCGACGGGGGGTGATCACGGGGTTAAACCTTTATTGGGGGGGTTAGGGGGGTACATTAGAACTAAAGGGGGCTAACCCTAACTGCCCTAACAGTTATTACAGTCACAAATGACACCAATGCAAAAAAAAAAAAATTACATTGGTGTCACTGTGACTGGGGGGCAGGGGTAATTGGGGGGGGTGATCGGGGGGTAAAGGGGGGGTGTGAGTGTGCCTGGCATGTTCTACTGTGTGTGTAGAGTGTTGGTGCAACTCACCGATCCGCTCTCCTCCGTGTCGGAACGAAAAATACCGACACGGAGGAGAGAATACATCACTTCCTCTCCTGTGTTTACATTACAGGAGAGGAAGTGATGTCACGGGGGATTCCTATTCGTCGGGAGCGATCGCGTGGGGGTGGCCATGAATGAATGGCTGCCCCCTCGTCCCGGATCGCTCCCGGACGAAAACCGACCGCCGCAGGCACCGGGCGGGGGCCCGATCGGGCCCCCGACCCGCGGGAGGCAAGGGACGTACATGTACGCCAATATGCCTGCCCGTGCCATGCTGTCGACGTACATCGTCGTGCGGCGGTCGGCAACTGGTTAAAGGAATATTACACTTTTATTGTTTCACTTTAATCATTATTAAAATCACTGCTCCCGAAAAAACGGCCGTTTTTAAAACTTTTTTTTGCATTGATCCATGTCCCCTGGGGCAGGACCCGGGTCCCCAAACACTTTTTAGGACAGTATCTTGCAGAATCTTTTCTCTCTGTCAAATCTTTTTTCTCTGTCGAATATTTTCTCTATATAATCTTGGACTAATAGAGGTAAGGTTAGGCACATTCGAACACAGGTTCTATAGACACAGATTGTTGTCAGAGTCATGTCGAATCTCCTATTCTATATCGAACTGTTGTAACAATGAAAACGAAAATAAAGCATTTATTTATGTCGGATCTTTCGTTTTTCGGATTTTGTGCTTTCGTTATCGTTTGTCAAAACGAAAACGAAAATAGCTGAAATTCGGACGAAAATGCATTCGGACGAAAACGAATGCACATGTCTACTGTATATATACAACTTTGTGTGTTTGATAAGGTGCCTAAAAAGTCATATATTTTGTGGTTTACATTTTTCTCCTATTTGTAATCAACAACAACAAACACTGTACAAGGATTAAAAATAGAAGTCCTAAGCTCAGGACCAGGGATGAGCTTTATGTTCGAGTCAAACTCATGTTCCACTCGAACACTGGCTGTTCGCCAGGTCGCCGAAGAGCGAACAATTTTGGGTGTTCGCGGCAAATTCGAAAGCCGCGGATTGTGTCTATAGTATGCTTGTTAAAGGGTGCACGTTTCCTGTGCTTAGAACAGTGTGACAGCAAAATTACATTTCTAAAGGAAATAAAAACAGCATGGGGATTTCCCCACAGGGGAACCCCAAACCAAAATAAAAAAAAAAATGTGTGGGAGTCCCCCTAAATTGCATACAAGGCCCTTCAGGTCTGGTATGGATATTAAGGGGAACCCCACACCAAAATAAAAAAAAACGGCATGGGGCCCCCCAAAAATCCATACCAGACTCTTATCCGAGCACGCAACCTGGCAGGCCACAGGAAAAGAGGGGGGACAAGAGAGTGCCCCCCTCCTGAACCATACCAGGTCACATGCCCTCAACATTGGGAGGGTGCTTTGAGGTAGCCCCTCAAAGTACCTTGTCCCCATGTTGATGGGGAGAAGGGCCTCATCCCCACAGCCTTGCCCGATGGTTGTGGGGCTCTGCGGGTGGGGGTCTTATTAGAATCTGGATGCCCCCTTTAACCTAGGGGACCCCCAGATCCCACCCCCTTGTGAATTGGTAATGGGGTACAAATGTACCCCTACCATTTCACAAAAAAGTGACAAAAAGGTTAAAAAAAACAAAAGACGGTTTTTGACAAGTCCTTTATTAAATTCTTCTTCTTTCATCTTCTTTCTTCTGGTCTTCCTTCGGTGTTATTCTTCTTCTCCATCTTCTTCTTCTCCATCTCCAAGACTGCCTTCTGTCTTTCTTAACTTTTTTGTCACTTTTTTTTTTAAATGGTAGGGGTACATTTGTACCCCATTACCAATTCATACGGGGGGGTCGGGATCTGGGGGTCCCCTTGTTAAAGGGGGCTTCCAGATTCCAATAAGCCCCCCACCCGAAGACCCCCATAACCACTGGGCAAGAGTTGTGGGGTTGAGGCCCTTCTCCCCATTAACATGGGGACAAGGTGCTTTGTGAGGCTACCTCAAAGCATCCTCCTAATGTTGAGGGCATGTGGCCTGGTACGGTTCAGGAGGGGGGGCGCTCTCTCACTCGGATATGGGTCTGGCTTGGATTTTTGGGGGGCCCCACGCCCTTTTTTTTACATTTTGGTGCGAAATTCCCCTTCAGGTCTGGTATGGAATTGGCGCAGGGTTCCCCTTAATATCCATACCAGCCCTGAAGGGCCTGGTATGGAATTTAGGGAGACCCCCACACATTTTTTTGAACTTTGGTTTGGGGTTCCCCTGTGGGGAAATCCCCATGCTGTTTTTATCAATGAAATTTTATGTGTATTGCTGACCAACAATTCCTTATAGCCGTAAGTAGTTTTAAATGACTTTTTTTTTTCCTTTAGAAATGTAATTTTGCTGTCAGACTGTTCTAAACATGGAAAACATGCAACCCTTTTCTGGCATATTATAGACAACCCCCAGGTACATAATTTAAAGGAATATTACACTTTTTTATTGTTTCACTTGTTTCGCAGTTTTTAAAAGTTTTTTTGCATTGATACATGTCCCCTGGGGCAGGACCCAGGTCCCCAAACACGTTTTATGACAATAGCATGCATATAAGCCTTTAAAATTAGCACTTTTGATTATTCATGTTCGTGTCCCATAGACTTTAATGTTTTTTGCCTGTTCACATGTTCTGGTGTGAACCGAATGGGGGCGGGGGGTGTTCGGCTCATCCCTCATCTACAAAGTTCCAGAATGTATAACTCTAAGTATTCCTTTGCTGGTTCCTTGCAAAGCCCAAAAAACATTTTATGACCCATGCATTGTTCCCTTTGTTCTGTACCATTCACTGTAGCGGAAAATAGTCTGTAATCAATTGGAACTGTTAGCGCAAAAGGTAGTTCTTCAAGAACGCTAGTGCACACTTTATGGCCAGACACTCCTTTTTTTGTTTTTTTCCACAACTAATTAGTTAATCTCTACAAGGGATTAGCTTCTGCTGAGATAAGCAACTGGATGTTCTTCTCCAACTATTTCCTGGGAAAAGACTGCTCTCAGGCCAACTCAAAGTAATCAGTTTGTGCAAGAAATGTTTGACTGGGGAGGGTAACACTGATCCCTTACACAATAATGCCTTCAACTCTCTGTGTATACATTGCATGGTGTACTTGCTCCCTTTGGTGAGATCAGTAAGTGAAGCTACTATAATAGCAAAGATTGGGTAGCGCTTCACATTTCAGATGGACAATGATCCAAAACACACTGCAAAAGCAACCCAGGAGCTTTTGAAGGAAAAGACGTGAAGTATTCTGCAATGGCCGAGTCAATCGCCTGATCTCAACCCAATTGAGCATGCATTTCACTTGCTGAAGGCAAAACTAAAGGCAAAAAGACCCACAAACAACAACTCAAGACAGCTGCAGTGAGAGCCTGGCAAAGCATCATAAAGGAGGATACCCAGTCTTTGGTAATGTCCATGAGGTCCAGACTTTAGGTAGTCATTGCCAGTAAAGGATTCTCAACAAAATATAAAAAATTTTTTTTTTTTTATTTGTGGTTATATTTATCTGTCCAATTACATCTGAGCCCCTGAAAATGGAGGTGGGGGGGGGGGGGTGTATAAAAATGGTTGCAGTTCCTAAAATTTGTACTTGAATTAAAGCTGTACTGGAATTAAAGCTGAATGTCTGTCAGGGCTAGGCTCAGCCCTTTCTTCTCAAAGCTGGCCGCTCAGCTGTTGGCTAATTGCCAGCTCCTTTCTCTCCACAGTAAATCACCTGTTGATGATATCCTGCTTATCAGTCCTGCATACTTAAGTTGTCCAGTCCAGATGATCTCTGCCTTCACCTTGGTTACATCTCTAGAGACGCTCTCCCGTGATCCTGCTTGCTTGGCTGACATTACTTCTGGATCCAGATCCTGCTTGCTGTTCTACTACGCTCATCTCTAACTCCCTGACGTTTTGTTTGTCTGACTATCCGTTCTGGTTCCTGAACTCTGGCTATGCTTTGACTACGTTTACTCAATTTACCTTTTTATTATTATTATTAAACAAGTGTGATTTAACACTGCACTTCTGTCTCAGTCTGATTTATGGTTTCTGACAACATCTGCACTTTAAATTAATTTGGATAGTTTTGTTTCATTTTATTCTGGTGGCACACAGAGCCAAAAGTATGAAAACTGTGTCTGTGTTCAAATATTGGCATTTTTCATGTTTTGTTGCCTCACAACCTGGAATTAACATGGGTTGTTCGAGGAGTTGCATCATTTAATTTACAGAACATGCCCACAACTTTGAAGATTTTTTTTATTATGAAGCAAACAACAATAGGACAAAATAACAGAAAATGTCCATAACTATTCACCTCCCTAAAATCAATACTTTGTAGAGCCACCTTTTTCACCTATCACATCTCCAAGTTGCTTTGTATAAGTCTCTATGAGATTGCCACATCTTACCACTGGCATTTTTGCCCATTTCTCCTTGCAAAATTGTTGCAGCTCCTTCAAGTTGGATGGTTTGCGTTCGTGAACAGCAATCTTTAAGTCTGACCACAGATTTTCCATTGGATTGAGGTCTGGGCTTTGCCTAGGCCATTCCAACACATTTACACATTTCTCCTTAAACCACCCAAGTGTTGTTCTAGCCGTGTGTTTGGGGTCATCGTCCTGCTTGAAGGTGAACCTCCATCCTAGCCTCAAATCACACACAGAGTGGTACAGGTTTTGCGCAAGAATATCCCTGTATTTAGCACCATCCATCTTTCCCTCAACTTTGACCAGCTTCCCAGTCCCGACTGCTGAAAAACATGGATGGTGTTCTTTGGGTGATGTGATGTGTTGGGTTTGCACCAGACATAGCATTTTCTTTGATGGCCAAAAATTTCAATTTTAGTCTCAGCAGACTAGTGCACCTTCCTCCATACATTTTGAGCATCTCCCACATGCGTTTTCCCAAACTCACGCATTCGGTTATAGTTGTCCTATGTACAGATACTCCAGTGCTGTGGAACTGCTGTGGAACTCTTCAGCTCCTCCAGGGTAACCTTAGGTCTTTGTGCTGCCTTTCTGATTATTGAGTTTTGGTGTGCGGCCATCTCTTGGCAGGTTTGCTGTTGTGCCATGTTCTTTCCATTTGGTTATGATAGATTTGATGGTGCTCCTAGAGATCACCAAAGATTTGGACATTTTTTTATAACCTAATACTGACTTGTACTTCTCAACAACATTGTCCCTTACTTGTTTGGAGAGTTCCTTGGTCTTCATGGCCGTATTTGGTTAGTGGCGCCTCTTACTTAGATGTTGCAGCCTCTGGGGCCTTTCAAAAAGGTGTGTATATATAATGACAGATTGTGTGACACTTAGATTGCACACAGGTGGACATCATTTCACTAATTATGTGACTTCTGAAGGTAATTGGTTGCACCAGAGCTCTTTATGGGCTTCATAACAAAGGGGGTGAATACATACGCACATGCCAATTATCATTTTCTAATTTCTGAAAAAATAGTTTTATGTATATATTTTTCTAATTTTACTTCACCGACTTAGACTGATCTGATCCATCACATATAATTCAGATAAAAAAAACAAAAAACATTGAACTAAAGGCTGTAATGTAACAAAATAGGTAAAAAGCCAAAGTAGGTGAATACTTTTGCAAGGCACTGTAACTGTAGTCTGTCACTGCACAGGTAGGCAATCATTATTTTTCATAAAATTGTTATTGTAGCTCTTATATTAAACTATGCCTGTCTAATTTCCTCAAAAATCAGTATGCTTTTCCTATGAAATGTCATTTTAGCTCTTTCCTATATGCCTTTACTTTTTGCTTTCTAAAAAATACTGCATAAAACTTAACACATCATTTCAGGCAGAAGACAGCAATATTTTGTAGAGTAAAAACTCATGTGATATATGTCACATATGTCTACTGCAAAAAAACGTATACTATAAATGTCAAAGCCATTGTTTCAAATTTTTAGGGACTAGTTAAAGCGGGGTTCCGCTGTACTGTATAAACCTTTTTTTTTTTGCTAACTGACAAAGATGATGAATTAAAAATGTCCAACTCACTTTTTTTGTTTGCCAAGATTCATGATGTCCGTTTTCTTATAAAAAAGAAACCTATACATTTTCAACGTTTTCATCTTGGCTGTGGGCATGTGAAGCCCACAGGCATCCTCTTCTGGGATACGGTGCTGCTGATTGACCAGCATGCACCACCCATTCGATCCCCGATCTCGCGCATGTGCAGTATTCTTTATTTTTATTTTTATGTGCTTATATGCTTTTATGTCATTACATTACCGCAATCTGATTGAGCTAATGTTGTAAAAAGGGTGGAGCTCCGCTTTAATGACTGGAATGGTTCCACTGGATTGATATAGGGCCCAGACAGCATGGATTAATGAAGACAGAAGTTTTCAAACAAACCTGATTTCTTTTTATGAGGAGGTAAGTAAAACCTTGGACAGAGAGGTGGCTGTGGATGTGGTATACTTGGATTTTGCAAAAGGGTTTTACACAGTTCTCCACACACAGCTCATGTGTAAGATAAAGTCTACAGGCTTGGAAAGATCAATTTGTAAATGGGTAGAAAACTGGACAAAAAAATGACTTCAGAGTGTAGTGGTTAATGATTCTTACTCTGAATGGTCTAAGATTATCCGTGTTGTACCCCAAGGTTGAGTGTTGGGACCCTTACTTTTTAATATCTCTATAAATGATATTGGGTCTGAGATTAAAAGTACAATTTCTGTCTTTGCAGATGACACCAAGCAATGAAGTGGAATAACTTAAATTATTAGTAAGACCTCATTTGGAATATGCAGCTCAGTTTTGGGCACCAGTTCTCAAAAAGGGTAACGGATAGCATGGAGGAGCTCAGCTATGAGGAAATATTAGAAGAACTGCATTTATTCTCTCTTGAAGAGAGGAGATTAAGGGGTGATATGATCAACATGTACACATACATAAGTGGTTCATATAGTGAACTTGGTGTTGAGTTATTCACTTTAAGGTCATCACAGGGGACAAGGGGGCACTCTTTACACCTAGAGGGAAAAAGACGTAATCTCCAAATATGGAAAGGTTTCTTCACAGTAAGAGCTGTGAAAATGTGGAATAGACTCCCTCCAGAGGAGGTTCTAGCCAGCTCGGTAGATTGCTTTAAAAAAGTTCTGAATTCTTTCCTAAATGTACATAATATAACTGGGTACTGACATTTATAGGTAAAGTTGATCCAGAGAAATTCAATTGCCTCTTGGGGATCAGGAAGGATTATTTTATTCTGTTGTAGCAAATTGGAGCATGTTTTGCCGGGGTTTTTCCACTTCCTCTGGATCAACTGTGGGTGAAGTCTTGTCTATATGGGATTGATTATTTTTGGTTGAACTAGATGGACGGGTGTCTTTTTTTTCAACTTGACTAACTATGTAACTATGTACATGAACATGGCTGCACCTAACCTGAAGCTGCAGATTGTGAAATTAACTTTTTAAATTTAAAAATTTCACAAATAATGCATAGTGGAGAAAATTACATAATCTTTATAGTATAGTGATAAAGAATAGACCTGCGTGTAAGAAAAAGCCTCCTAAAGAGAAATGTCTTTGTATAAAGTAAACTCTTCCTACATCGCAACTTGCTTATGTGACCTAACTAGGCTTCAGCTTGATAATTTTTGTTCTCATGGATAGCCAGACAAGATAAGAAATAGATACTGGTTTGATAGTACAATGCACATGATGTATTATATGTAAAACAACTTGGCCTCATTCACCATAACATGGTAACCTCTAGTTAGAATAAAATGTACTGGAAGATATTTTTTACCTACTTCCTGAGAGTCCCACTGTTAGAATACAATGGTCAACCAGGGGAAGGATTTCTCTATCCATCTTGCTTGTGTGGATGGAGAAATCCATTTGTTTTTTTTGTTCAGTCTACTGACTAAACAATAAAAAAGAATCATCTATGGCCAGCTTGAGTCCTCATTAAAAACAAGTTGTGGTGCATTACTGCACACAAATTAAGGTAGAGTATTTCATGCAATGACATGAATTGTAGTAAGGCAACGAGCTGCCCACACACCACAATGCATATTTTAATGGACATGCTCCTTTTTTTATTATGCATTGCATCACAATGCAGAGATAGCTCACATCTGTGCATTGGAGTACACTAAAACACTCCATAGGTGCATTGGGCCTCCATTTAACCCCTTTGCGCCTAAGAGTAAAACAAATCTAAATGCCTAAGCACACTTTACCAACTTTTACATGTGCTAGTAAAACTTTACATATCATCAGATCTATTGTGTGCATCTAGGTGGATTATACCTTGCTTTTTTTCCAGGACAAATTGTCCTTTCATTTGGTGAAAACTAGCAGAGAATAGTAAAAACAAAAAACATTTAAAAAAAATAAAAAATAAATAAATAAATAAATAAATAAATAACATTTATGGGCAGCACAGTTGTGTAGTGGTTAGCACTCTCACCTAGCAGTAAAAAGGGTCGCTGGTTCAAATCCTAACCATGACACTACCTGCCTGGAGTTTACATATTCTGCCTGTGCCTGTGTGGGTTTCCTCTGGGTATTCCAGTTTCCTCTCACACTCCAAAGACATGCAGGTAGGTAAATTGGCTCTAGTATATGAATGGGGACCTTGGATAGTGGGCTCCTTGAGGGTAGGGACCAATATGTGTGCATACATGTACAGGGATAGGTACAATTGTAGGCACTCACTCAGGTTGAACTGGATGGACTGGTGTCTTCATTCAACCTTTCTAACTATATCTTGGTACTTCCATAATCTTCCACCAAAGAACCCAAATTAAATTGTCATGCTCCTGGTGATTGCAGAAATACCACATATGTGTATGGTAGTTGTTGTATGTACAGCCAAAAAACAATAGTGTGCATTTTGCTTTTTTTTATCCAACCTAAAACACACCTACACTGATACTAATTAAAAATAAAAATAAAAATCCTGTCCAAAAAAAAAATACTGACCATGACCCAAATACTAACTCTGGCACTGACCTATATCAAACCTTGATCTAGGTTTTTTTTTAATTTTTTTTTTTTTTTTTTTTTTTTTTTTTTACACACACTTTTTTTCCTCAGCAAATAGAAAGAGAGATACGATTTATCTCTGTCCTCCATTCACAGAGAAAGAAAACACGGGGGCGGGCTTCACAGTCACTGTTCACTGTTGTAGCCAATCAGAGGCTATCACAGCAATCAGGTGACCTGAAATCGGGAGCTCCAGGTCTAGATCATTAGTATGAGGCCAGGGGGTCACAGTGAGAGCAAATGTGTGGCCTTGTGGAAAAAAGCCCTGTCCGATGATGCCGCATATTTGTGTTAGGTTGGCCTGAAAGGGTTAAACTTAGTGGCATTGCACTGCACCAAACTCTGTATTGTTGGGTAATGTGTTTTACCACAACGTATAGCATGAATGAGCCATTAAAGTGGAACTAAACCCTCCTATATTTTACAGCCAAGTAAGCTGCCATCTTAACCTCTAATTGTCCTGCAGTTGCCTTGTTGCTGCACAGGCGATCAGTTATGACACAAACCATGTGAGGGCTTGACAGTTTAGTTGAGAATACAAACAACTGTGATAATTACTAGTCATGGTGTGCCCTTTAATGTTTAGGGAAATGGTTGAGTAAATGGGTTTAGTTCCACGTATGGTGTATGTGTACTGGAACCCAGAAGGCCATAGCAACATAGCATAGCAGCTTTGTGCCCATAACTTCATCTCATCTTGCCCATTTCATTTTATGTTTGGTACCTAAAGAACAGTAAAACCTGTACAGAAGGACTGCTATTTTATTTTTATTATGGATGACCTTATTTATAAAGATACATTTTCAATACGAAATGTTTTTACACTAGAAAACGCAGGAAATACAATGTATAAATATATAAATGCATCATATAAAAAAATTCAGAGATCGTTGAAAAGGGCTCTTTCCTATAAGTGCTTTGAAACACATATGGTATATACACACATAATAGTATGTTGATCCACAAGATTTGTCTGTTTGCTCATCTGGGGTCAGTAAAGAATTTTCTCCCTATTATGGTAAATTGGTATATGTTTCAAATGGGCTTTTGCTTTTCTCGGGATCAACTGTGCTTAGATGTAAAGGTCAAATAGAATTTTATTTTGTTTAAGTTTAAAGATTAAACTGTGTATATATATCTTTTTTATTCAAATAAATTATGCAACTAGATAAAAAAAGGTTGGACCTCCCTGTATGCACTGCTTCTCTTTTGCAGCTGGATTTTTCCCAGAGCCATCAAAGCATCAATCGGAACACGTGGGTAACACTATCATGTCATGGAGTGAAGACAAATGTTTGCCTAGCATTGCACTTTAAGTTAGAACTATATTAATTAATCTCAACAAAATAAATATCTTGAGACCTTGACACTTCCTCATCTGTGTTCCAAACTCTACAAAATGTTAACATATTTGAGGCAATTGTACCTTTAAAAAAAATATTGTTTACTCTGTTTGGGGTTTAAAGTGGAACTAAACCCTTCTCTCTTTACAGTCAAGGAAGCTGCCATCTTAGAGTCTGTTTAATCAAAAGGTGATACATGTGTGATCAGCTATGACAATGGCTATTTGGGAACTTGACAAATTCAGTTGAGAGCTAACATAAGTATACTAGTAACTGTAATGGTAAATATGGTGGTGGTTATCATTACATACACTCACAGGCCACTCAATTAGGTACACCTCTTTAATTGCTTGGTAACACAAATTGCTTATCAGCCAATCAAATGGCAGAAACTCAATGCATTTAGGCATCTAGATGCCCATCCCTTTATGACTACAGTGTATCCATCTTCTAATGGCTACTTCCAGGAGGATAATGCGCCAGGTCACAAAGCTCAAATCATCTCAAACTGGTTTCTTGAACATGACAAGGAGTTTACTGCACTCCAATGACCTCCACAGTCACCAGATCTCAATCCAATAGAGCACCTTTGGGATGTGGTGGAACAGGAGATTAACATTATGGATATATAGCCGACAAATCTGCAGCAACTGCGTGATGCTATCATGTCAATATGGACCACAATCTTTGAGGAATGTTTCCAACACCTTGTTGAATCTATGCCATGAAGGATTAAGGCAGTTCTGAAGGCAGAAAGGGGTCCAACCTGGAACTAGCAAGGTGTACTTGAAAAATTAGCCAGTGAATGTACTTTTTAATGCATGTTGATGTTACATAGTTACATAGTAGGTGAGGTTGAAAAAAGAGACAAGTCCATCAAGTCCAACCTATGTGTGTGATTATATGTCAGTATTACATTGTATATACCTGTATGTTGCGCTCGTTCAGGCACTTAGCTAAAAGTTTCTTGAAACTATCAATGCCCCCCACTGAGACCACAGCCTGTGGAAGGGTAAACCACATCCTTGCCGCTCTCTTACAGTAAAGAACCCTCTATGTAGTTTAAGGTTAAACTTCTTCTAATTTTAATGGGTGGCCACATGTCTTGTTAAACTCCCTTCTGCGAAAACGTTTTATCCCTATTATGGGGTCACCAGTACGGTATTTGTAAATTGAAATCATATCCCCTCTCAGGCGTCTCTTCTCCAGAGAGAATAAGTTCAGTGCTTGCAATCTTTCCTCATAACTAATATCCTCCAGACCCTTTATTAGCTTTGTTGCCCTTCTTTGTACTCGCTCCATTTCCAGCACATCCTTCCTGAGGACTGGTGCCCAGAACTGAACAACATACTCTAGGTGCAACTGGACCAAAGCAGAGTATGTCTTTTACCTATTCACTAGGATATGGTAGCATTAGCTGAATTGTTTTGTCTATCATTCTGCCTGGTCCTGGAGCATCTAAATATCCCCAGACAAATCCAATCTTAGAAGTAGAGCAGTTCCTATAAGCTGAAGAGGGCAATGAGATTGTAGACACAAACCTGGACCTCAGTGCCAGGTCTACCTATTTTCCTTTGTCTTTTTTGTATCTTGTATTATGTCTTCTTTTGATGCCACACCAATGATTGTAAATTCCAATATGTATTCAAATGAATTGGAAGGTGTATGGACTTGACATTGTTGGAATTGATTAACCACTTGCTTACTGGGCACTTAAACCCCCCTCAGTCCCAGACCAATTTTCAGCTTTCAGCGCTGATGCACTTTGAATGACAATTGCGCGGGCATACAACACTGTACCCAAATGAAATTTTTATCATTTTTTTCCCACAAATAGAGCTTTCTTTTGGTGGTATTTAGTTACAGCTCGGAGTTTTATTTTTTGCTAAACAAACAAAAAAAGATGCAAAAAAAAAAAAAAAATCATGTTTTAATAGTTTGTTATAAAATTTTGCAAACGGGTCATTTTTCTCCTTCATTGAAGTGCGCTGATTAGGCGGCACTGATAGGCTGCATTGGTGGGCACTGATGGGCTGCATTGGTGGGCACTGATGGGCTGCATTGGTGGGCACTGATAGGCTGCACTGGTGGGCACTGATAGGCATAGTTAAGGCGGCACTAATAGGCACAGATAAGGCGGCACCGATGGGCACAGATAAGGCGGCACTGATGGGCAAAGATGGGCACAGATAAGATGGCACGGATGGGTGGCACGGATAAGTGGCACGGATGGGTGGCACGGATGGGCACTGATAGGTACCACAGATAGATGGGACTGATGGGCACTGATAGGTGGCACTGATAGGTGGCTCTGATAGGTGGCACTGCTGGGCACTGATGGGCGGCACTGCTGGGCACTGATGGGCGGCACTGCTGGGCACTGATGGGCGGCACTGGGGTGCAGCACCTTTGAGGCAGATTTTGGGTGGCACTGTGGGTGGCACTGCTGGGTGGCACTGTGGGTGGCACTGTGGGCACTGCTGGGTGGCACTGTGGGCACTGCTGGGTGGCACTGTGGGCACTATGGGCACTGCTGGGTGGCACTGACAGGGGGGCACTTACTTTATTTCAGGATGGCACTGCGGGTGGCAGGTGGGCACTGGCAGGGGGCAGGTGTCCGCTTAAATTGCTGGCCGTGATCGGGACTGATGTCCCGAACACGGCCGCCGGCGATCGGCTTTTTTTTTTTCTCCTCGCGCTGTCAGCGCGAGGAGGAATACTAGCCGATTACCGGCTCCGTTTTATCACATGATCAGCTGTCATTGGCTGACAGCTGATCACGTGATAAGGGGTCGGGATCGACCCCTTACACGGATCGGTGATCAGGCGAGTCTCACGGACTCGCCGATCACAGAGCGCGCCGCTCGCGCCCCTCAGGGGGCGCGCAGGCCGCTCGTATCCGGGATGACGTCAATAGACGTAGTCCCGGAAATGTGGGTCCGCGCTATTGCCGTCATTTTGCAATAGCGCGGTACCCAAGTGGTTAAATAAAATTATGGAAACGATGATATTGCTTATATACTTCCAGATTAGTAGTTTAGTAGTTATTGGTAAGGCATATAACCTGAGGATTACTACCTATTTGGTTTTCATGCCATCTTATTTTCAAATGGGCTCTGCCTCTTGCTTTTGCTTCTGATAATAAGATACCTATTTTGTTAGATTTGACGTTCCTGGTTCCAGTGCAAGGTGTGCATAATGTTTTTTGTGGCAATCAGTGGAGCCCCTTTACATTTACAGCATTGTAAATGAATTCCAGTTTGTAACTTCATATCTCTAGGCTATATGTTGGCATAGATAACATTTTAGTTCACGTCTTTGTCCTTTTACCTTTACCTAAAACCTAGCTAGAACAAGTAATGAATTTACACATCTGTATGCTAAATCCAATAATTATATAAAGAAATTAGCAATTTGTACACACTTAATTTGTAAATAGGAAAAACATTTTTCAAAGGAAAATAAACTAATAGGAAAAATGAATAATAGGAAAAACAATTTGTCATCAACACTTGTGCAATGATATTGGAATAGAAATTGGACAAAACGTATATTCTATACTAAATTATTTGAGCTCAGGTTAGATAAAGGCAGAACCATTTTCTGTTTATGTAATATATTGCAATCATTAGATGTGGTGGCTGTATTTGTTTTCTTTTTTAGGCTTTTTTCCTTCTGCTTTCATCTGGTGATTTGACCAGTAACACACCTCCTGTAATACAATGCCCCCATGCTGGATGAAGGAGCAATAGAGACACATTTGCCAGTCTGGAGGAAGAAAATGGTAGGCACACTAGAAGATTTAGATACAGTTGACAAATTGAAGCCAAACTTCAGCTAACACTTTTTAAGCAAAAAAAACAAAAAACAAATCATTGTAAGCACCCCTGTCAGTGTTAAATGGTTTGTCTCAACCCTTTAACTGCTACATCTGCATGACAGCTTGTTCTGTTGAAAAACAAAAGACATACTGGCTAGATCACTGGATGAAAATAAAAGAAAGTCTACAGAACAAATGCAGCCACCACCATAAAAATTGGTAAGCTGCAATATAATAAATGTTTGCTGTTGGTTTTAATACTGCTTTAATTCACTGCTATATTGCTTTACAGCCAAGTCAAAACTGTGTTCATACTGACTACAGCCAACTAGATTATAGTTCCCAGCAAAAATTTAATTATATCTGAGATCTTATCGGTTGCAAATTATATTAAAACATGAATAAAAAAATCTGTGAGTATTTTAATTGGAACACCCTCCCAACTCATGTGAGCTCATAACCCTACCAAACTATGCCCATTATTGTACTCAAGAGAAGATGTAAAAGTGGTTAACCCCTTGCCAACTGCGCTATATCCGAATGATGTATACAGCGTGGCTGGCCAGTTCTGGGAGGGCATCATATGACATCCTTCCATGATTGAGCCCGCCGTGTGCTTACTCCTTAGGACACAGCTGATCACAGATCAGGGTAAAGGTCCCTTTAATACGTGATCAGCTGTGTCCAATCATGGATGATCATGATGTAAACACAAGACGGTTATCGTTATTCCTTTCCTCACGCTGACAGTGTGAGGAGAAGAGGAGAGCCAATAACCAGCTTGTGTGAAAGGGACATCTACACTGATAATCAGGGCACTGATTATCATTTATCAGTGTCCTGATTATCAGTGAAGTCCCAATAGTGCCCACAGTGCTGCCAATCAGTGCCCATCCATGCCTCCTCATTAGGGATGAACCGAACCCCCCCCCCCCCCCCCTGCACAGTTCGCACCAGGACAGGACACAAACGTGAAAAATCAAAAGTGCTCATTGTAACCACTAGCCCACCAGCCACCGCAGTTATACTGCAGCAGGTTGACTTGGCTGGGCAAATTGCCATAGCTGTACGTCGCTCCTTTAAGACAACACACCAGGCGCTGTGATGTAAATGAATGAACCCACCTTCCCCTGATGCCACGTGGGGTCAGAGAGGGCCGGGTTACCCGTTTACATCACCGGGTGGCCCCGCCCTCAGCTATATAACAGCTGTCATTGGCTTCAGTCAGCGGGAGTTTTATCCTTTTTTTTTCTCAGGTCATCGGACACTGTAATCGAAGATGAATGGACATTGTGGGACAATTTTTTTTTTTTTTTAATAAAGGACTTGTTCCAAATTGTCTACTGTCATTTTTACCATTTTGACACTTTTTTGGTGAATGTACCCGATACCCATTCACATGGGGGGGGATAATCTGAGAGTTTCCCTTGTTAAGGGGGACTCCCAGATTCTGATGAGCCCCCCACCCGCAGACCCCCACAACCACCAGGCAAGGGTTGTGGGGACGAGGCTTACTTACGTTTGACTTGAACATCGGGCTCTTCCCTACTCCTCATCAGTGTCACCTATCAGTGCTGCCTACCAGTGCCCATCAGTACCACCTATCAGTGCCCATCATTGCCCCTTATCAGTGCCACCTATCAGTGCTGCCTACCAGTACCCATCAGTGCCATCTATCAGTGCTCTTTTGTGCCTCATCATTAGTGCCCATCAGTGCAGCCTATCAGTGCCACCCCATTAGTGCCCATTAGTGCAGTCTATTGGTGCCCATCAGTGCAGTCCCATCAGCGCACATCAGTGAAGGAGAAAAATTACAAAATTTGCTAAATATTATAACAAACTATGAAAAATTGTCCTTTTAAAATTTTTGGGACTTTTTTCATTTATTTAGCAAAAAATAACAGTGGTGATTAAGTACCACAAAAATAAAGCTTTGTGTGAAAAAAATGACAAAAAAATGCCTGCTACACAAACATATTAAGCTACATCCTATATGCTCACTACTAGGACAAAGAAAGTGAGACTAATTCAAAGGTGCTGCTACTAAGTACTTGCTGATGATGCATCACAGGGCTTATAGCAACTTTCCACTTCATAGTAAAAAATATATTACGCAATATATGCAAAACAAATCAAAAAAGAAAAAACACAAATTAGAAATAAAAAGTAAAATGACCACATTGATCTATATTAGGACTGTGTTTAGATATTTAAGTTGCAAGTTATATATTTCCAGTAGTAAAGACAAGGAGTGTCCTGGGAAATAGCAATACATGACAGCCTTGTTACCTCTGACCATATTTTACATTTGATGAAGATAAAGCTCAGACACCAAACATTCAAATTAAGCGGTGTCCTAATCAATATACCACAAATAAATAAATAATAAATAAATAATTGGAGCCATTTGTACAAACTCCAATTACCATAACATGAAAAATGCTGTAAACCCCAGCCAGGTAAATGTAGATCATGCTGAGTTGGAAAACAAGACTTGAATTATGCATGTGGCTGCATTCTGCGTTCCTGTGGAAATGAGGCCACAGGCATTGCTCACATGATTACTCCCCTGCCTCATTTCCTAAAGCCAACACAGAGTCAGTCCTCAAAAGCAGCTATGAAAAACATCATTCTGACGTGACTGCAGCAGAAATACAAAAAAAAAAAAAAAATCTGACCTACAAAGCAGTCCATGGATGTGTTCAACACATCCATGTTCTAATTAATGATGTTGTTCCTTTTAGAAAATTACACTTCTCTCCCTAATTCAATCAAGCCATTTGCTTCTACTCCTTTATACCAGAAGGTATTACAAATTAGTTGAATTCTTAATAAACCCTTTACTTTTTTTAATAATTGGCTGCAAGAATGGATGTGTGCACGTAAGAGCAGACTAATTATTCAACTGGAAACTACATTCAGTATTCCATTGGGATATAAAAGGCATATAAAATGTTATTCAATTGCTTTGAAGTAATAGTTAAAAAAAAAAAAAAAAGAAAAAAAAGAAAAAGAGAATAGCTTCACAAACAAACTATGATATATTACTAGAAGATCGCTAGGGAAAATAGATCTGCACTCTTCAAGCCTGGTGTCAGAATGTGCAAAAGGGGTGAATCCAAAGGTATTTTCCCTAAAGGGAAGTGGGAATTAAATAATTGTTATTTAGCATTAAATTGGAAAAATCAAGTAATTTATGAATTTATAATATGAACTGGATAGAACTGTAATAGAAGCTATAGTTCATTTTCTTAACACATCTAATAAACTGATTACATTTGCTTTTGCCCTGTATTTGAGCCTTAAGGTTTAAAGGAGAATATTATTTAAGTGACAAGTTACCATTAAATTTACATAAGATCATGTTACTACTGGCTATTTTTTTTTTTTGTTTGTTTAATGTGAGCTTTAAAGTACTTTTATTAGATATTTAAACTGAATAAAGGGTAGCAGGAATTTAGGGTACCTGCCTTGTTTCAGCTCACATGTACATCAATAGGTGACCTATTGGAAACAGCTAACTAGAATATCATTTATATTGGTCTGAATTTGGCAGAGTGATGTCTGGTTTGTTTCTATGAGTTACCATGAAGTGGACCTTGCATGAAATTAGCCCCCTACCCCCTAGATAAAAAATAAATAACTAAATAAAAACTAGGATCCCTACTTTCATACACTTCTTCGCTGTGCTTCACTGCCTGCTTCTGGGAAGACTGTGTACAAGATATCCCATGAGAATGCACTCTAGCACACTGGAAATTAATAGTTCTTCAAGATTTCAAGTGCTCAGACACCCAGGTCTTTGATATAATGTTTCTCAGGGCGAAACATGTCAGAAGTGGCCCCTCCTGCTATTTAATGAACAGCAAGAATTGCAGCAGCTCAGAGTGCAGTGATTTATTTTATTTTTTGATTGATTTGATGAATTCAATGAACAGAACAGTTTTGCAGTGGAACCTGTGAGGATCCATTCAGCTTGGCCTGTATACATATCTACATCAAGAGGTCTTATTGGACAAGGCTCTGACACTACTTAGCCATTCCTGAAGCTGGCCTGTGATAAAACGTTTATTGTACCATGCGTTATCATAACATCAATCAGCATACACCCACTTACAGCATTTCTCTCTCCCTTCTGCTTACAGATTGATCCTTATTACTCCTCCATATCATCACACTACTGCCTCTACCCTTGTTGCTCTGCAAATGTACATTTCTCCCCATTCACCTCACCCCTGACACAAATCCTTACCTGTCCTCCTTATCCTCCCACTGACCAACTTGTACTGTCCACCTTACCTTTCACTGACTTACATCCTTCCCCACCTGGCTTACCATTCTTCTCTCTGGCAATCCTTTCCATCATCCCTCTAAACTCTCATATACAGCCATACCATTCATGCTCCTCTCCTGACATACCGTCAGCTGTTATATTCTCCATATGTCTCCCCAGTACAAATTAGCTGTCTTCATACTCTCCACACTACTGTCCTTTACATTCCGACCCCCCACCATACCCTCCACACTACTCTCCAGCATGAATTACCCACCATCATACTCTCTTTACTCTTCTCCGGTACATAATGCCCACTATAATTTGCTCTGCACTACTCTTCTGCACATACTGCTCACCATAATACCCTGCTGCACATACTTTTTGTACTTTATTGCTGTACATGTGCTGTCAAATGCGCCACATTCTTCTACTGCACATATTGCCCAATGTCATACTCTGCATTCCTCTCCTGTACAGAGCTCTATCCCCGATACCAATCAGCTGTCAGCCTGGACATTCCCCAGCCCATTCCAGCCCATATCCAGCTTAATGGAAACAAAGGAGCCGGAGATACTGCTGATGTCGTTAACCAAATATGGCGATGCCAATATTTTAAAAATTATGAGTTACGGAGGAGGCAGACGTGATGAGGAACTAGGCCTCACAACCTCATGGCCTGTTGAATGAGTGGAGCCTAATGGGGAACTAAGAGAGACTACTTCCCCATCTAACCTTTTCAAAAATTACTATTGGACTGAATAGTTGTGCACTGTCAAGCAAAAGCAAGTGGACTTAAAGGGAAACTAGTCTCTCAACCCCATATCAGTTTTCACCCACTGCACTACAAAACTCCTCAGCTATGTGACTGTCAATGTATGGGGCACAGTGACTAGCCAGAGAGCTCCCCATGAAAGGAGTGTCTAGTATAGACACTCTGACCATAGTCACAGTCTCTAAAAGATTTATGTACCTGTTTCCAACAGGTACATTAAGCTGGAGAAACACCAACAATTTTGCAATCGTAAGCTCCCTTATAATTTTAGCATAGCCATAGGATAGGACACGCCTCCCCTGGTCATGTGTAAGGCCCTTTGAGTGGACAAGCCACCAGGGGTGGTGTTTCAGGCTCAGACTAGTGCGCCATTTTATCAAAGCAAATCACGTGTGTTTTGTGACCATGTATCCTTGACATTATGTTGTGACCCAAGTGGCAAAACCCCACTACATTCCTCTACTGTACAAGGAGGTAATGTTGAACACCTTTATTCAGGTGGGGCCAAGGAGAGGCTTTGCAATCTATTTAACTGGCAAAGGGGAGACCCTGGTCCCAGTATGTGTGGGAGTGTGGGAAGCTGACCGAAGATGTGACACCTGGGCCTCCTTATGGTTCCTGCAAGACTTTGAAGTCCTCCCTAGGAGTGAATTGCCCAGTGAGCGGAGAATGCTGATAGAGGACCGGGCTATATGGCTAGCAATAGGACCTCCCAGCAATCCTTTTCATGAGTCAAAGGAATGCCACCTGGGATCTCTGGACCTGGTGTGGTGGGAAAAGGTGAAGTCACACCAGGGTCCATTTGATGACGGGTGAATGCTCCCCGAACGCCTGTGGGGTCAAGCTCCATTGAGGTTCCAAATAGGAGGTCCAGGATTCAGTTGTTGTACCTCCAGTGGAATAGCTGGTGGCATGTAGCATAGCTAAGAGTGAGGCAACCTTCTTCAGATGATATGCAGTGCCTGCAGTATTCATATCCCATATTCATATCCCTTGAATTTTCCACATTTTGTCATGTTACAACCAAAAATTTGAATGTATTTTTTATTGGGATTGTATGTGATAGACCAACAAAATGAAGTGGAAGGAAACTGATAAATGGTTTTTACATTTAAAAAAAAAAATATCTGAAGTGTGGTGTCCATTTGTATTTAGCTCCCCCAAGTCAATACTTTTTAGAACCACCTTTCACTGCAATTACAGCTGCAAGTCGTTGGATTGAGAGTGTCTGTGAACAGAACATTTCAAGTCTTGCCACAGATTCTCAATTGGATTAAGGTCTAGACTTTGACTGGCCCATTCTAGCACATGAATATGCTTTTATCTAAACCATTTCATTGTAGCTCTGGCTGTATGTTTAGGGTCAATGTCCTGCTGGGAGGCAAACCTCTGCCCAGTCTCAAGTCTTTTGCAGACTCTAACAGGTTTTCTTCTAAAATTGCCCAGTATTTGGCTCCATCCATCTTCCGATCAACTCTGACCAGCTTCCCTGTCTCTACTGAAGAAAAGCATCCCCACAACATGATGCTGCCACCACCATGTTTTACGGTGGGGATGGTGTCTTTAGGGTGATGTGCAGTGTTAGTTTTTTTACCACACATTGTGTTTTGCTTTTAGGCTAAAAAGTTCCATTTTGGTCTCATCTGACAAGAGCACCTTCTTCCACATGTTTGCTGTGTCCCCCACATGCAAACTGGACTTCTTATGGCTTTCTTTCAACAATGGCTTTCTTCTTGCTACTCTTCCATTAAGATCAGATTTGTGGAGTGCACGACTAAGCCCTTGTACACACGGTCGGACATTCTGACAACTAAATCCGTTGGATTTTGTCAGTCGGATTTTGTCCGATGGATTTTGTCCGAAACTGTTGCATACACACGGTCGGACAAAGTTGTCGGAAAATCCGATTGTACATAACGTGATGACATTATTTCATTACGACGTGACTACGTTCAGGCTAGTAGCCAATAACTTTGGTCTAGGAATTTGATCTGAGCATGCGTGGCACTTTGTCCGTCGGAATAGGTTACACATGATCGGAGTATATCCGACCGGACCAGTTTGTCGGAAAATATTTCCAGCAAGTTGGAAAATTTTGTCCGACGGATATTCCAACGGAAACAGTCCGATGCATACCACACACAGTCGGATTATCCGACAACACGGTCCGATAGGACACATTCCGACGGATTCTCCGACTATGTGAACAAGGGCTAATAGTTGTCCTGTGGACAGATTCTCCCACCTGAGCTGTGGATCTCTGCAGCTCCTCCAGAGTTACCATGGGCCTCTTGGCTGCTTCTTTGCTTAATGCTCTCCTTGCCTGACCTGTCAGTTTAGGTGGACAGCCATGTCTTGGTAGCTTTGCAGTTGAGCCATTCTCTTTCAATTTTCGGATGATACATTGAACAGTGTTCCTTGAGATGTTCAAAGCTTGGAATATATATTTTTTTTATAACCTAACCCTGCTTTAAACTTCTCCACAACTTTGTCCTAGACCTGTCTGGTGTTTTCCTTGGCATTCATGATGCTGTTTGTTCACTAACGTTCTCTAACAAACCTCTAAGGGCTTCACGGAACAGCTGCATTTATACTGTGATTAAATTACACACAGGTAGATTCTATTTACTAATTAGGTGACTTCTGAAAGCAATTGGTTCAACTCAATTTTAGTTATGGATATCAGAGTAAAGGGGGATGAATACAATGCACATCACACTTTTCAGATATGTATTGGTAAAAACATTGAAAACCATTTATCATTTTCCTTCCACTTCACAACTATGTTAACATGCATTTACGTTTTTGGTTATAACATGAAAAAATGTGTAAAAGGGGTATGAATACTTTTTCAAGGCACTGTAATATGTACCTGTGGATAGCCACGCTGTGTTGCAGGAATTGGATACTCTGGGTCCTGAGAGGTCTAAATATCTGAAGAAGGTTGGTAGGGGTTAGCGCTTTCAAATGCCCCTAGGGGTGTAGCACCAGCTGTAAGATCATGGCAGGAGTCACCCAGTGTGCCAGCAGATTCCCCAGTGTCTGTGGGGGCCATGGACCTGGTGTCTGTGGGGGTGATGGAGAGAGGGCGTTATCGCAAAGCGACCAACCGATTGGAGTGCTGGTACCCTTGTTATCTGAAATACAGATATTCTGCATTCTTTCTGGAGTACATTGTATTTAGCATGCAAGCAGTGTGAATGGACCCTAAACACCAGGTTATGTATTTATATGCATTTAGAAATGTTCTGTAAATGCAAATAAATGCATATATGTAACTGCAAGTGTGAAAGATCTAGAAGGAAAGCATGTCTAGAAAAACCTCTAGCAAGTACTTATAATGTGAAACAAATGGTATTATTATTATTTTCTTTTCTATTTGTTAGTCCTTCTATGAATTACCTTGATGGCTATGCTTACAAATGTGTTCATTCCCACAGATTCCATAATTCTTTTGCTGGTAATTCATGCTTATTAAATAAAATGTGCACATAAAACAATATAAATCACTGTATCCCAAAGTTGGCTGTACACATTGTATATCCTAAAGGCATAAGTACTCAGCTGTTATTGCCTCAGGTAGCTGAGTGTATGGCGATATTATTCCTTTTAACTCATGTGCAGTTTTAGTTGATGTTTAAGAGACTTGTTTACAAGTTGGAGAAAACAACTTCATTAGATGCATTATTTTCTATTGCATTTCAGTGACATAGATTGCTTGAAGTACAATGGCTTCTTCTAGTGGGAACACACATTTTTCGATTTTCAGTTAAAGAAACAGTAGTCACCCTAGCTTGGAGAGTAACAAAAAAAAAAAAATATATATAGAAAAGTATTGTCTTAGATATACTTTAACCACTTCAATACTGGGCACTTAAACACCTTCCTGCCCAGACCAATTTTGAGCTTTCAGCGCTGTCGCACTTTGAATGACAATTGTGCGGTCATGCTACATTGTACCCAAATGAAATTTTTATCATTTTTTTTTCCACAAATAGAGCTTTCTTTTGGTGGTATTTGATCACCTCTACCATTTTTATTTTTTGCTAAACAAATAAAAAAATACAGAAAATTTTGAAAAAAAATATGTTTTTTTTTGTTTCAGTTTCAAAACTTTGTAAATAAGTAAGTTTTCTCCTTCACTGATGGGCACTGATGGGGCTACACTGATGGGCACTGATAAGGTGGCACTGATGGGCACCAATGATATGGCACCAATGAAGTGGCACTGATTAGGTGGCATTGAAGGACACTGATATGTGGCACTGATAGGCGGCACTGATGGGCACTGATAGGAGACACTAATGGGTGGCACTGATGGGCAACATGGATGGGCACTGATAGGTGGCACAAATTGGCACTGATAGCTGGCACAGATTGGCATGGATGGGCTATAAAATTTTCCGACAACATGGTCCGATCGGACTTTGTCCGATCGTTAGTAGAGAATTCCGATCAGACAAAGTTCCACGCATGCTCAGATCAAATTACAAGACCAAAGCTATTGGCTACTAGCCTGAACGTAGCCCCGTCATAAGGAAATAACGTCATCACGTTTTGAACGATCAGATTTTCCGACAACTTTGTCCGACGGTGTGTATGCAACACCAGTTTCGGACAAAATCCGTCAGACAAAATCCAACGGATTTTGTTGTCGGAATGTCCGATCGTGTGTACAAGGGCTAAAAGTGGTTGTAAAGCCTTAAAGGAGAAGTCCAGCCTAAGGTTGTTTGGCTGGGCTTCCCCTATGGGTCACAGGAGTGCAATTCATTTGCACTCCCGTGACCTGTTTTCAGCAGAGAGCAGACTGAAGACCGTTCCTTGCTGATGTCGTAGGAATCAGTGCAGGCACCGCGTCATTCCAACAATGGAGTTTGGATCCGCCAGGTGCCTGGACTGATAGCAGTCTCAGCCTCTCAGTGAGCCACTGAGAAGTTTAGCCAGCTAGTGTGGAGGAGCAGAGAAGGAGAGCTACTGACTGACTCTGGGAGCTTAGAGAAAATTGGCGGTGTTCGATCGCTCGCTTCTCAGTGTAGAGGCGCCACGGAACAGATGCAGCATTGGACTGATGCTACATCCACCTAGGTAAGTATGAAAAAAACCCAAACCCATACTTCTCATTTAAGGTTTTTCACCTTAAGGTAGAAAAAACCTTCTGTGCTGCAGTGACCCCCCAAACCCTTTTTTTTTTACCTGAGCCCAGTCAAATCCTGTGATGTGCATGAGCACAGCCGCTCCAGCCGCTGTCTCTCTCCTCACAATAAATTCATGTGACACGGAAGCAGGGGGAAGGGTTGAGTCCCGATGTGTCAATGGAAGCAGTAGTGGCACTTGGAAGCGAGCCCACACGGGTCCCACCCATAGAAAGCAGCTTTCCGTGGAGGCACCCAATGAAGAGGAGGGGCCTGGACTGCCCATGGGGGACCCCAGATGAAGTAGATCGGGGCTGCTCTGTGCAAAACCATTGCAAAGAGCAGGTAAGTATGATGTTTGTTATTTTAAAGCAAAACAAGGGTTTACAACCACCTTAAAGTGGTTGTAAACCCTTACAAACCACTTTGACCTACAGGTAAGCCTAGATTAAGGCTTACCTGTAGGTCCAAGAAATATCTCCTAAACCTATATGGTTTAGTAGATATTTGCCCGAAAACAGGCACCGCTGTCTACGTCGCATGCGCCGTAGACAGCGGTGCGCAGGCGCACTGAGCGCGGCATTCTCAACGACGGAGCTGCCGCACGTGTCGGCTCCCGTGCGCATGCGCGGGAGTGACGTCATCGCGGCTTCGCCAAATGACAGCGGCGGAGCTGCGAGACCCCACCAAGAAGATGGATGCGGCGGACTACAGGGGACAGCGGTGACTTCGCTGGCTCCTGTGTCAGGTAAGTGACACATAATGGACTACTATGCGATGCATAGTAGTGCATTATGCTTTGCCTTTGCAGGGAATGAAAGAGGAAGTAAACCCATCAGGGTTTACTTCCTCTTTAAGAGTGAAACGAGAGGTTTTCAGAAGGTGTTTGACAGATGGCAGAGAGGTGTTGGGTCACATCCTCACTAATTGGTTTAACTTCTAAAACCCTTCATCATCATGCACACATTTTAGGTATGGCCCCATTCAGATAAAATGGTTACATTTGGTGGACAGCACTGCCCACCGGACACAATGGAGAATAATTGTTGCCAGCTCAACCGTTCATGCTGCATTTGCAGCTATTTGGGGCCTGTCGGTTCGGGGCCTTAAAATGCAACTTAACCCTGTATTTTTATGTCCCCCCAACCACAAGTGTAAACATATCCTAACTAAACTTTAGTTATTGAATGAAATGTGAGACCTAATTGGTTGCAATTAACAACATCACTACTTTTGTTCTCATTACTATTTTGGCAGTCTTATTCAATCAGCCTTTTAATGTCTATGGACATCTGCAGAAGATGCAGTAGTATTTATGTCTACCATATAAAAAACAAAGCAGGACTATTGCTACCCTGGGATATATGTATTCATGGGGGTGCGACTTCCACATTGTGAAGTAGGAGGTGCGCGCCCCATAAAGTAGAAAATAGAAGATGCATACCCGGGTATTGTTATTGTTCACATTACTATTATTGTTACCGTCTATAGTGACATCGTTGTAACCTTACAACCATTATCTCTGAGTATATACAATGACACTGTTGTATTTTATGTTTCAATGCCATTTTTCAATAAAAAACAATTGAAAAGAAAAAAAAAAAAACAAAGCTGGAATAAATCAAATCAGGGTGATGTTCTAAACAGAAGTTGTACAGATTGGTTCATTTATCTGTTAACATTTGACATTTTGTATGCATACTTTTTAATTATTTGACTAGAAAGTTCATACTGGCTCCACGACAAAGCTGTTTTATTTTTCGGCATTTTATTTTTGTGTTTTTTTGTTTTTTTTCCCCTTTTGCTCTGCAGCTCTGAGATGATAAAACTGAGACGTCACAGCAGACAAAGCAAGCGCTTAATACTTCAGAATTCTGGCATTCATGTACAATGTGTATGTCTCTTTAACTTGTTTAAATTCCAAAGCTAAATGTCTGTTTAGAAGAAATAATGAAACTCAAAGCAAAAATAAACGTAAAAAAAAAATGTATATTATCAAAGAAACTATTTAAATCACCCTGGTGCACACATTTGCATTCAGATTGAGGAAACACTGGGCCTTGTATTCAGTAATACTGGAGTCTTGTTGCATTAGGGGAAATCGTTGTTTTTGTGAATTCCTAGCAGTTTTGTGGCTGTCTAGTCTTACTAGGGTGAGTTAGAAGTCTGCTGCCCTCAAGTGTCTAATTGTATGTAAATGGCACTTACAGATCGCTTTGGAGAAATATTCAAAGCATATCTATCGTCAAAATGTCATATCATATATTCATGTCCACATTGTATTTCAATTATTTCCAGCCTACTCCTATTAATCTGAAGGATCTTGAAGTTTGTAAATTCCCTTTGTGAAGATCTCCATATAGCTGATTACATTTCACAGAGTGGTAGCTGACAAGCATTTAGGAGGCGATACCGCAATTAATTTTTTTATTTTTTGCCAGCTGAATGGGCTTTTGGTTACATTGCAGACCCATTCACTTGAGTAGGACCTGTTTGGCAGTATTGCTGGGGGGGGGGGGTATTTTTGCAGTGAAACATGTGCACACCCCCTTTACAGCTGACTTTGCAGCTTAACCACTTACAGACCGGAAGATTTTACCCCCTTAATGACCAGGCATTTAACTGACAATTGCACAGTCATACGAGGCTGCACCCAAACAAAATGTACGTCCTTTTTTTCCCACAAATATTGCTTTCTTTTAGTGGTATTTGATCACCTCTGCGGTTTTTATTTTTTGCGCTATAAACAAAAAAAGAGCGACGATTTTGAAAAAATATATATATATATTTTTTGACTTTTTGCTATAATAAATATCCCCCAAAAAATAAACAATAATCACATTTCTTCATCAGTTTAGGCCAATGTTTATTCTTCTACATATTCTTGGTAAAAAATGATCGCAATAAGAGTATATTGATTGGTTTGCGCAAAAGTTATAGTGTCCACAGAATAGGGGATAGATTTATGGCATTTTTTTTTTTTTTACTAGTAATGGCGGTGATCTGTGATTTTTAGGGCATTATTGTGACATTATGGCGGACAGATCAGACACTTTTGACACTTTTTTGGGACCACTGACATTTATACAGCGATCAGTTCTATAAAAATACACTGATTACTGTGTCAATGTCACTGCCAGGGAAGTGGTTAACACTAGGGGGCCATCAAGGAGTTAAATGTGTTCCCTGGGAGGTGTTTCTAACTGTAGGGGGATGGGACTGACTGGAGGAGACAGATTGCTTTTCCTAATCACTAGGAACGGCAGATCTCTCTCTCCTCCCCTGTCAGAATGGGAAACAGTTTTTTTACATTAATCGATCCCCATTCTGGCTCTCTTTCTCGTGATTGCGGGTGGCCGGCAGACATTGCGGACACCGGCCAAATGCATCGGGTCCTCAGCACTGATTACTATGTAAATGTCACTGGCAGGGAAGTGGTTAACACTAGGGGGCAATCAAGGGGTTAAATGTTTTCCCTTGGATGTGTTTCTAACTGGGGGGATGGGACTGACTGGAGGAGGAGACAGATCGCTGTTCCTAATCACTAGGAACAGAGGATCTCTCTCTCCTCCCCTCTCAGAATGGGAATCTGTTTACATTGACAGATACCCATTCTTTCTTGCTATTGCGGGTGGCTGGTGGACATTGCGATCGCCGGCCACGTGCATTGGGTCCTCTGCCTTGCAGCGGGTGCACACCTGCTATGGCTCTTAAAGGAGCTGACGTACAGCTATGGCAATTCGCAGGAATGTGCAGACCTGCCGCAGTATAATGACGGTGGCTGATTGGCAAGTGGTTAAAGAGGATTTTTTTTTTTTTCAAATACTGTACTTGCTGACTTTAATAAAAAAAAAAGAGTGCCTGAGTCAAGTGATGTCTTCCCATAGCTGATTCTTCTTACCACTGCAGGCCGCCATCTTGGATAGAAGAGCCAGCTATAGCTTTGTAAGAAACCACAGCTGACTCCCTATGTGATGTGTCCCAGGAGGACGTGAGAGGGGGTGGGGCAATAAGCATCATGCTCACCTATGTGAGGATTGAGGAAATGGTGTTGGTACTGATACAAATTGGTCTTCTGAACAAGAGGTACTCAGAGGAGGCGTTTTAGGAGGTGGCACCAGTACAGGAATCACTATAATTACAATAATAGTCTAAATTTTTCCAAAAATTGTTAAATCTTTTCAGGTGTGCCGTGAAAATCTTTTGATCTTTTTTGGTGCGCCGGGTGACAAAAAAGTTTGAGGAACACTGGTGTATTCCAAGAGATACATTTGACAGCTAACGGAAACCAACACTGATACTGTAGATGATAGATGGCCTGGCAGTCATGCTCATGCTTTGGCCTCAGTCATTTCTGAGTTTCAGATACAGGAAGAAAAAAACATGCAGCCATTGAAATCATAATCCTGATCTGTATACTTGTTATTGGTCAATGACTTCAGAAATATTGAAGCTACCAGATTGGTATGACAGTCGGGCAAAAAACATTTTCAGCATTGGCAATTCAGCACTTCGCCACAGTTTTCCTTTATTCCCAAAAAAAAGAAAAATTAAAAATGCACCAATTTTTCACCTTTACATTTGTGATTCATTTTAGGTTATATGAACATAAAGTATACCAACTGGCATTTCTAAAAGGACATGGAAGCTATTTTGTTGTTAAATTGTAAGCCAGTACTATGTATATGCATAGGTCAAAGATTCACTGTTGATTCCGCCTGTTAGCATTCATTGCCATCATCTGAAGGAAATGCTAATGTTTCCAGACTCTAATCCATCTTCTTGCCATTCTCATCTGTACACAGCTGAACTGCTAGTTAAGGTGTTAAACGATACAGAAGTGTATTGCTGTATGCCCCCCCCTCTGAATTCAATTTATTAGAATCTTTTATCTATAACCTTCCCTACTGTTCATGACTTAGCAATATCATTCCCAAAGATTAAAATGTTGTACGGATATGATAAAAGTCACAATGACAGCGTTTGATTTATTGCACATATGTTAAGTGTTTATACTAACGCTGTAGATACAATTGCAATCACGCCACATTCCAAGGTTGCTTTATCACCAGCAAACAGTAGCCATAAATCAATGTAAATGTTTACAATAAAAGGGAGAAACACAAGCATAATCAACATATCACAGAAATACAGAATGCACATATAAACCTTAATTATATGCAGATGCAGAGGAAAACAACATTTCCTTAATCTGTCATTCTGCTCATGTAGCATGGGTCAGTCTCAGATCACTTGTGACTAAATGGTGACTCCCTGCGGACTACCAGGGAAATGTTGTGTTTTCCTAGTGGAAAAAGTGAATCTACTATCCAGTGTTAAAGGTAAACATGAGTGGGCATGCAGCCACAATGGGTTATTTATTGATAAACTAGCTCAAATTTCCATAGAAGCTGAAAGTATCCTCCAGAACATTGTATATGTGTAAGCACATAAGGAAACATATTGAGGCTCATTTACTAAAGCTGAGAATCTTCACTCAAAAATGCACTACAGTCCATTTAACATGGTTTCCAATGGAACATGTTCTGTAGTGCAAATCTGCAAATGCAAAAAGCACTAAAAATGCATAGATGTGAATCCAGCCTAAGCCCTTGTACACACGGTCGGAGATTCCGACGGAATGTGTCCTATCGGACCGTTTTGTCGGATAATCTGACTGTGTGTGGTCTCCATCGGACTGTTTCCATTGGAGTATCCGACGGACCAAGTTTTCCAACTTGTCCGTAAAATTTTCCAACAAAATGCTCCGATCGGACATACTTCGATCATGTGTAGTCTACTCCGACGGACAAAGTGCCACGCATGCTTAGATCAAATTCCTAGACCAAAGATATTGGCTACTAGCCTGAACGTTGTCCAGTCGTAACGAAATAACGTCATCACGTTATGCACAATCGGATTTTCTGACAACTTTGTCCGACCGTGTGTATGCAACAGTTTCAGACAAAATCCGTTGGACAAAATCCAACGGATTTGGTTGTCAGAATGTCCGACTGTGTGTACAAGGTCTAATACCCAATCACGTGCAGATGCTTTTCACATGATTGAAAATGAAAATAAATATTTACACATATTTTTGAGTGAAGATTCTCAGCTTCAATAAATGAGCCTCAATATGTTTCCTTATGTGCTTACACATATACAGTGTTCTGGAGGATACTTTCAGCTTCTATGGAAATTTGAGCTAGTTTATCAATAAATAACCCATTGTGGCTGCATGGGTGTGAATCCAGCCTTAAAAGGGAATAGGAATTTGCTTTTCACAAATTCCAATACCATCTCTACGCTGATGATGCCTAAATCGACTTCCCTGTTCCTTGCCTCACTCCTTCAGTATCATCTCGCATTACTAACTTACTTACTATATAAAGCTGGGTTCACACTTATGCGAATTGAATGCAGGATACTGTGCTCCGAATTCACGTGCAAAGTCAGGCAGAAATTCTTACCTGATTCACACCTGAATTAGAGAACAGGGACCCACCGGACCCCTACTTTGTGCCGGGGCTGCAGCATGTCTGAACCCAGGCTTAAAGCATTTGTTAACCTAAAAAAAAAAATTGGATCCTGTTCCCTTAAAGCATGTTATACAACACAGTGCTTGTGCTGTGTAATTTGGCCCCTCGTATCACATAGATACCATGCTGATCCTGTCAGATTCTGCCCTACCCCTGTACGCTGACCACGATAATCATGGCTGCTGAGCCCTAAAACGGTGGTCACCGTACGTGCCTCCATCATTTGCAGCCCTGCTCTCCTGTGTTTGTGTCTCCCTCTGTCCTCTTCCCCATTGTCAGCTCCCTGATCCTCCCCTCCTCCCCTCCTGCCTTAAAATAACAGTGTTTTTCTTCTATAGCACCCTCTGATATATAACATTAAGCTCTCCAGTGGATGTCATTTATAAAAATATGCGATATAATAGCTTACTTTAGAGCGCCGTTTGGCACTCACGTGACTGCCCACGGTCTCCTCCTCTCCTCATCTTGGCTGATGTCAGTGGGGGTTTCTCAGCACACCCCCCTGCAGCTATCAGATCAGGAGAGGAGACCAGCAGACAATCCGCTGAGTGCCAAGTGGGGCTCCGAAGTAATCTATTATATTGCATATTTCCAAAAATGACATCCACTGGGGAGCTTACTGTTATATATCAGAGGGAACCATAGAAGAAACATTTTTACCTTAACAAACTGTATAATTATAATGATAATGTGCACATCATTTTTGAATGATGACTCTCAACCTCTTTAGTAAATCAGTCTTATGATGTCTACTTGAAAGCGGATAACATTATCAGAGATAAAAGACAAGCATTGATGTAGCTCATTATTCATTAATCATTCATTTTATTTTGTAATGCAAAAAGTGTAAGTACCTGAATTTTAGATGGTGAGAACTAACTAAAACAATTTTTACAACTTTGGTTGTTCAGGTGTTCAGAAGAACACCCAAACATTAACCTGTTCGGTGGGACCCAAAGGCAATGCATAATAGTGGTATTACTTCAGGTATGAGCCGCCAAGTCCTTAACAACCAGTGACGACACTGGACCCATTCCTTACATAGCTGGTAATCCCTGGTCATGTAAACAAAGGAGCATGAATAGTTTAAAAAATGGCATAGAGCACTTTAGGTCTGGTATAAATTTTAAGGGGGGGGGGGGCACAAAAATAAGAAAAAAAAAGTGTGTGTTCTCCCTAAAAATCAAACCAAACGTGGCTGACTAGGAAGGGGGGGAGGATTAGCATACAGCTTCAGTTTGGATTTTCTGGGGGTCTTGCATTTTTTGGTGTTTACTTTTTTCTGAGAGTTACCCCTTTAAATACCCATGCCATACTCAAATGGTCTGTTATGTATTTCAGGGGAGGGGCTATATGTATTTTTTGTTTTCTTTTGTCCTTGCTGTAAGATGTACTATAGTAAAGTTGCACTTACAAAAAAAAGCTACAGTTTCAGTTTCATTGCTGGTTTTAGCTATTAAAAAAAAAAAAAAACACACCGACCCTTTAAAGGTTCTCCAATATACATAGCAGATCCACGGATGAGGTACTGAGAGGTACTTCACTTTTTTTTTTTTGTTCATAGAAAAAAAGAAGTTGGCAATGAAATGTTGTTTGCTGGCAGTTTAAAACACTGTCATCCTTTGTAAATGTCAGTGCTGCTGCAGTACTTTCTGTACATCACAGACAGAGATGTGCCTCCTGCCACAGGATTAGAACACATAATCCCCCCCCTTTCCCAGGCATGCTATTTAAAAGAAGTTGCCCTTTTAATATATAAAAAAAAAAAAGATAAACACTGCTCCTGACCAAATTATTATTTTTTTTTGCATTGTAACATGTTCCCCAGCGCACCAAGGTAACATTTAATTTGAAAGATTTGCCTCCCATTCATTTCAGTGGGCTTCAGGCAGGGGCGGACTGACTATTGGGCCACTCGGCCACTGCCCGAGGGCCCCATGCCACTAGGGGGTCCCATCAGGGTTGCCAGCCTCAGTAAAACCAGGGACAGTATGTAAAAATGTGTGTTTTTTTTTTTTACATCTGTCTCTGAAATCTTTCTGGTCTAAAATTCCTGAAATTATAGCTGCCCCACCTCTCCAGTAACCTTCTCAGCCAATAGAAACATGCCTGTGTATACTGAGGGCATTTAAGTGAGGGCATTTAACTGAGGGCATTTAAGTGAGGGCAGGACAAGCAGGGTTGATAATTTAGTTAAGGGTTGGATGTATAAACATAGAGTCCTGTTAAAATAGGGCAACAAATTGTCCAGCTGCAGATGTTGGAGGCAATTCCCTACAATATGATAACATTTAATCAAACTCTGAACATCTGCATTAGGCCTTTGTAATGTGTCTCTTTATGATGCAGTGTGCCTCACGGCATGAATAAATGTAAGCCCGTGGAAGCAACAGTTTATATATTCACAATCAACACTTCTAAATTGATTGCAACAGAATACACTTACATAAATACATTTGGTCCTTCATAGTATCTTACCCCACTCATTTATCTCTCATCTGTTAAAGATGATAATCTATTTACTTGAAGAAATGTAATTCAGTAAAGGTGGCCCTTAATGGGCTATTATCAAGGTAGTAAGTTGGATTAAGAGACCCGTTGTGATAAAATGAAAGCAGTACACTACATATATTAGTGTTATCAAGTGCATGTACAAATGATGTCATCAGATATACTTGGATGATAATTATCTGGACAAACATCAATCTGCAGTGTTGGATTTTATTGTTCTTTCCATGCCGGTATCTCGTTGTACACAAATCTTGTCAGACCACCAACAATCCTACAGATTGACCTTCAAAAAGGAGGGTGGAAGTGAAAATTGGGAGTGAGGATCTAAAGCTCCATACACACTATCAGTTTTTCTGCTGAGTTTTTCCTTCAGGTTTACCAAAACCATGTAGTGCAAGGGCCTGCCTGATTGCATACAAATGGAAACTCCTAAGGTTTGACCTCATATTATATGGTTTTGGTAAATACGAAGGAAAAACTCAGCAGAAAAAACTGATAGTGTGTATGGGGCTTTAGGGCTGAACATTGCATGTTGCTATTTTTTTTCTGAATGCATACTTGATGTATAAAATTGACAATTTCCAACATAATACTGTATATGAAAGTAAAACTAACAATATATATATATTTTTTTACAATGTCATCATTTAAAGTATTTTTCATTGTTTAACTCCAAACGGGATCTTTGGAAGTTCATTCAACATCTATATTTACATGTGGTTTTGTATAATTGTTCTATGATAAAGTAATTCAATTATTTTCCATGTAGCTCTTTTTTATGTATTTTGAGTTTTTTATTTACCATATGGTGTATGGTATTCAATCATTGTAATAGGTTTATATTGAACTGATGCTGGTAATATTCCTCATTCTTTTCTAACGCTTCATCGTTGTTGTTAATGAAGTCTTCCAACTTGTTTGTTCTCTTTCTCTGTATTGCCTTTTATACCCCCAAATAAGTTTGTAAACAAAAAAGTATTTTTCAGTATGATTGCATCCAGTTTTCTTAACCACTTAAGGACCAGTCACCATCATTATATTGCGGTAAGTTGGCTCTCCTGGGCGAATCGCCATAGGTGTACATTGGTCACTTTAAGAGCGATAGGAGGTGAGCTTGCGCACCCGCAATATGATGCCGGAGCCGATGTGCATGGCTGGCAGCCGCAATGCCCACCGGCCACCTGTGATCGCTCAGCGGAGAGCCAGAACGGCGATCTATCAGTGTAAACAGACAGATCTGCTGTTCCCAGTGATTAGGTACAGCAATCTCTCTCTTCCTCTAGTCAGTCCCATCCCCCCACAGTTAGAAACACCTCCCAGGGAACACATTTAACCTCTCGATCGCCCTCTAGTGTTAACCAGTTCCCTGCCAGTGACATTTACACAGTAATCAGTGTATTTTTATAGAACAGATTGCTGTATAAATGTCCACGGCCCGAAAAAAATTCAAAAGTTTCCAATCTGTCCAATGCAATGTCACAGCCCCGCTACGCTAATAATCTCAGACCTACCATTACTAGTAAAAATAAATAAATACAAATGGACGTAAATCTATCTCCCATTATGTAGACAATATAATATTTGTGCAATCCAATCAATATATGCTTATTACGCTTTTATGGCTCCAGCTGCTGTCTCAGCCAATGACTAGGGAGAGTCCCTGGAGTGCCGAGGCTCATGTGAAAATCGCTAGATTGAGACGGGGCTTAGGTAAGTATTGGGGGCAGCGGGGGGCTGCTGCACACAGAAGGTTTTTTAGCTTCATGCATAGAATGCATGAAGGTGAAAAACTTTGAGCCTTTACAACCACTTTAAAATCAGTTCTTATTGTGCCAACAATATCTTCTTTGTAAAAAATAAATAGAACGTAAGCACTTTGTTGTTACATTAGTTTTATGTCTACAAAGAAAATCTGTTACTGCTAGGCATACTCTGTTCTGCTGTTTTCATTATAACAAGATATGACTGAAAATAAAGATTTAAGTGAAAGATGTACACAGTTATGTTTACATGCACTCTAAGATAGTCATCAGCTTATGTGTCAAACTGATAATCATAAACATAGAATGAACAGAGCTCAGCTGCTTATCAACATCTGACAAACAACTATCGAGCATGGATATGATAACTACACTTGTTAATAAATTGTTAGGATATTGAGTGCTGGTATCCAGCAAAAGCAGTTGTAACTAGATCTGTGTGCAGCACATACGAAAGCTGGGCCAGACTGTATGTATTTTAAGTAAGGTTTATTAATAATAAAGCAAAAACCCAACCAACTGTAGCAAACGGTATAAAAGACAAACGTGAAAGTATACGTGAACAGTGAACCAAGTGACAGAACACCTAGCAAACAATCTAACTATTATACAATATACACAAATGGATGGGGAACATAAATAAACAGGGTAAGACAGAAGCTGAAAGGAACAGCCAGGGAGAAGGATTAGAAAGGGGACCACAACTGGGATAAGGAACAAAGGTGCATATATGATGTAGCGGGGTAGAGGATGCAGGGATTGGAACAGGAACATAATCATGATTGGAGTCAAAGTTAAGGTAAAAAACGAGGTCAGGAACACCGCATTAATGACTAGATATATGATACAGAGACAAAACACTGAGGTGCTGAGGGAATGTATGGTAGGGGTTAGATACCTTCCCATCAGCCAGCAACAGGTGGAGACGGATTACTTGGATCTGATGGCTACTACCCAGATTGCAAGGATAGCTTGCCACAAATTTGTGGCAGTGTTGAATTGTAAGTCATGCTAACTTGCTGCACATTTTCACTGGGAAGTTTTACACTTGCAGAGCACTTGAAGCGCAAGTTCTAGTTGACACTTTCTAAATTCAGCCACAGTGACCCCTGTGGTGGGATGACTATTGCACAACATAACTGATCCAGAACTTGCAGCAGACTTGCAGAATTTTGCAAAGAAAGTTGATCTGGAGTCATTCAATGGGGACTTGCAGCAATTGTGCAACAAAGTTGTGAAGCCTGGCAAGTCTAGCAATAGCTTAGCGAGTCATTTTCAAACTTGCAGCTCAATTGCTTGCTAGCTTGGTGAGAGACACCTACTCTTGGGGGCTGGAAGTACACCCTTCAACTCTGTGAACCACAGTGCCACCAGCAGGTGATCCAGGTCCTGACATGCTGCCATCATAAAGCATAAGGTAGTATAAAGTATACAGTGAGGGAAAAAAGTATTTGATCCCCTGCTTATTTTATATGTTTGCCCACTGACAAAGAAATGATCAGTCTATGATTTTAATGGTAGGTTTATTTTAACAGTGAGAGACAGAATAACAACAACAAAAAATGCATTTAAAAAATCGATGCATTTATTTGCATTTTAATGAGTGAAATAAGTATTTGACCCCTTCGCAAAAGACGACTTAGTACTTTGTGGCGAAACCGTTATTGGCAATCACAGAAATCAGACATTTCTTGTAGTTGGCCACCAGGTTTGCACATATTTAAGAAGGGATTGTGTACCACTCCTTTTTGCAGATCCTCTCCAAGTCATTAAAACGTAACTCCACTTTTGTTGAGAACAAAAACATTCCCCTCTGGGTGATCAATGTAGATTGCAAGGATTATAACAAACTTTGTTGCAGATTCCTACCTATTGTTATTCTGAAGAAATCCATGTGCGTTTCTATGTTACTCTGTTCTGAATAGGTATAATGGAAGTGGTTTCATAATTATTAGTCAGGTGTGGAGCTACAGGGCACTAATGAGGAAATCTACTGGGCCTGCATCCCTTTAGATGGGTTCCTATTGAAAGTATCTCTCAAAAAATAAAATTTTTGTTGCAAGGGATGCCTGAAATCTGACTTGTATCTTAGGCAGACCAATCGCACAAGCAGGAAATTATGTTTCTGGGGAGTGTACACTCTGTGTACAGAAAACTCCAAGCAGCCATATTGCAATGTATTCTCAGAAAATTACATTGGCTGCAGATTGAAAAGGAACGATATTTTTTAATAGCATTCAATTACAAAATTATTAGTGTCACAATCATATGCGCTATATTATTTTTTCTTTATTTGCTCATTTTTCCACATGAAACTGGAGTTACCCTTTGGGGTTTCGAGGCTGAAGTTTGGTAACTTGAACCTTCAGCTTTCTCCACATATTTTTTATGGGATTAAGGTCTATAGATCATTGACAAGATTCTGCTTTTTAGTTCTGGGCTGATTTATCGCCGTTCTTATGATCATTGAAACTCCACAAGGTGAGATATTGCATGGAGCCCCAGACTGAGGGAGATTGACAGCTATTTTGTGTTTCTTCCATTTGCGAATAATCACACCAACTGTCCCTGATATCCTTGGACAGCTCTTTGGTCTTGTCCACACTGGAGAGATTGCTTTATTGCTTCTGTGGACAGGTGCCTTTTATACAGGTAACAAGCTGAGATTAGGAGCATTCCCTTGTAGAGAGTGCTCCTAATCTCAGCTTGTTACCTGTATAGAAGACACCTGGGAAGCAGAAATCTTGCTGACTGATAGGGGATCAAATAATTATTTCACTCATTAAAACTCAAATCAATTTATAACTTTTTTGAAATGCGTTTTTCTGGATATTTTTGTTGTTATTCTGTCTCTCACTGTTAAAATTAACCAAACATTAAAATTAAATTTGTCAGTTCTCACTGTATCTAAACCTAAAAAAATTGTATTAAATTATTGCAGCTTACCAGTCTTTAGATTAGGTAGCTGCATCTGTTTTAACCACACTTCCTATTTTTAGGTGGCTACACTCATTGTATCTTTGGAGGAGCCATGGTTGTCACCCAGGGTGGACTTCAAATATATCTCATCGCCAGTATATGGAAATGTGCTGGAACTTACTGAAACTGTTCTTAACCTGAAAAAAGGGAAATAATGCAGGCACCCCATATAAGGAATGGGTAAGCTGCAAAATATTGCAACTTTGTTCTTTAGTCATCTTTTTAAGAAAATCATTCTGTAATGAGAAATTCAAATGTAAAAGCTTTCTACCGAATCACATTACAGTGCCTGTAGTTCCAAAGGTCTGTGAAGATTTGTTTCAAAGAGGGTCTTAACTAAAAAAAAGTGAAGATTTTGATTAATTATAGATAACACTTGCTAATTGTGCTTAAGTAGTACCCTGAAAATGTATCTTATGTCCTAAATTCCTTCTGAATAATAGTGTATTTCTTGAGGGTACTTAGGCACTCCCATACATGCAGCATTATAGCTGTATATCTGCAGTGTGACGTCTAATGCTGCGTACACACGATCAAAATTCTCGTCGGAAAAAGCTCTGATGGTTTTCCCGCCGCAATTCTGATGGAATTTCGCTCAAACTGTCTTGCCTACATACGGTCACACGAAATTCCATCTGTTAATAACCCCGTGACATACAACACGTTCGACAGCACTATAAAAGGGAAGTTCAATGCTGCCGAGCTTGTGTTGAATTGTTTCGGAGCATGCGTCGGAATTTTGAGTGTCAAAATTGCATACACGCGATCGAAAAAAATCCAATAGAAAGGTTTTCCGTCTGAAAAATTAAGAACAGGCTCTCAATCTAAAGACCATCTGCCGACAGAAAAAGACCGATGGGCATACACAAAATCTGATGAAAAGCTCCCATTGGACTGTTTCCAGCGGAAATTCTGGCTGTGTGTACGTGGCATAAGACACCACTGCTTCTGACCGCTAATCTTAGGAGATCTGTATGTCACTATTGTGCTGCTCGCTGTTTTCCTTGCTGGAAGCCCTGACATGAGGAAGCAAACACCTGCCTCTACCAAGATGGCAACCTCAACACAGCAACACAATATAGACCAAGGGGTAAGAAATTGGTAAAGATCAGTTTTAGGCACACCACCGGCAATAATAGTGGTGACTATTTATTTGAACTCTTCCTGTCATTTTGGGGGCACAGTTTCCAGAGGTCAATTCCCTTTTACTGCTTGTTAAGAATATGTACATATCTAAATCTTCATAGCCTGGCCACGGATCTATTTTCTATCTTAACAATTGAAGCCTCCATATTTATTACTGTAATAGTCAGGCTCCATACGCTCATTTTTCTGTGAAAGTATACACTGCAAGTGCTGCACCAAGCATTGAAATGTGCTGTGCTAGCAGCATGTTGAAGATTTGGACCACGGCTCAGACCCACAAACAGCTACCTGGGTCTCCAGTGGTCCAACACTCTAGCTGCATGCTGCTCTCATCAACAGTGTTTTAGTTCCCTGAGCATGAATAATATACAGAAAGAAGAGCATATTTATTATTGTATATGCAGCTTGACTAAACTTAAAGCAACCAATAATAAAAACTAAGTGTTAGTTTTAGAAAGACTCAGCAGCAATGAATTAGCAGCTTTCCTGTAAGGCAGACTCTGAACTTTTTCGACCCATTGAAGCAGTTCCATGAAAAATGGATGACAGCATGTGTTTGGAACATGAAGAACATTTAATGCTGTGCTTCAAATGTTATTTAGGCTTATTTTATCAGCTCAAATAACTTTATTAGTGGAACCACAGTGTATTATTTGAGCTACCTGATCAATTCTCACTAGGCAAACTGAAATAATAAGCACATTGTAAATGTCATTTTACAGATTACAGAATATTGATAGTGGTCCAAGGTGATTTAATTGTCTAGGAATTCTATGTTTTACCACCCTTTAGTTTACATATGAGACTGTGCTCATGTCACAATCCTTTATAGGAAAACTCATTAATAATCCATTATGACCGAATGGCGTATGTTTCTATACCATGGCCTGTTTTTGACATAATGGCAAAGTGAAAACATTTTCAACAGCCAACCTAGTGCAGGTCATCAAGTAAATCATAACTTTCTCTCTTCCATCCGCCTGCTGTTTGGCTTTTGTTGAGAATGTTTTTCCAGCACCGTAAGAATCCATCAATTTACAGGAGGTGGTGAATCATCTATCACATTCCTCACAGATATCATTATTTCAGAGGGCCAGAAAAGAAATTAGGTCCTTAAATGTTAAGGTTTTACAACCTCAGTGAGGTTCCACAGATGTGTCAAATTGATGTCCTGGTTTGCGAAAATTAGTACCGGGATTTTTTTATTATTCAGACACACTAGGAGATATAAAATAGGTGTCTCTTCTTATTTGAGTATAGTAAGCAAAAGTCACAATTTTTTATTTTTTTATTTTCACTTGTCACAGTCCATCTTTCCAACAGAGTGATGGACAGCCCTTAATTTAAAAAGTTTGAGGACCCTGATATTAACGAAGGCAGAATTTAGCATTTATCCTATTTAACCACTTCCCGACCGGCACACACCAATGTATGGCAGAATGGCACGGGCAGGCATATTGGTGTACAGATACGTCCAATCTTAAATGCCGCGTGCCGGTCGGGACCCCCGTGAGTCCGGTCACGCGTCCTGCGGACTCGATCGCCGCGGGCATACCCGCGATCATCTCACGGGGTGGCTGAACTGGGAGATGCCGTTGTAAACAGCATCTCCCCCGTTCTGCCTAGCAACAAGTGACGCTGATCTCTGCTCCATGTAATTGGAGCAGAGATCAGTGTTCACTAAAAGAAAGCCCAGCCCCCAACAGATAGTAACATGCCCCTAGGAACACTTAACCCCTACACTGCCACCCACTGGTTAACCCCTTCACTGCCAGTGTCATTTACACAGGAATCACTGCATTTGTATAGCAGTGATTGCTGTATAAATTACAATGGTCCCAAAAATGGGTCAAAAATGTCCGATGTGTCTGCCATAATGTCGCAGTCACAATAGAAATCGCTGATCGCTGCCATTACTAGTAAAAAAAAATGATTAATAAAAATGCCATAAAACTATCCCCTATTTTTTGAATGCTATAACTTTTACGCAAACCAATCAATAATTGCTTATTGTGATTTTTTTGTGGGAAAAAAAGGACGTCAATTTTGTTTGGGAGCCACGTCGCAAGACCGTGCAATTATCAGTTAAAGCGACGCAGTGCCGAATCGAAAAAAGTGGTCTGGTCTTAAGCCAGCAAAATGGTCCGGTCTGTAAGTGGTTAAAGTGGTTGTAAAGGCAGAATGCTTTTTAGCTTACTGCATTCTATGCAGTAATCTAAAAAGCATTTTGTGTGCAGCAGCCCTCCTCAGCCACCCCAATCCTTAACTGAGGTCCATCGAGAAGCAGCGATGTTGCAGAAATTTCTCGGCTGCCCGGGACTCCCCTTCTCATTCGCTGAGACAGCAGCACGGTGCCATTGGCTCCAGCTGCTGTCAATCAAAGTCAGTCAGCCAATCAGGAGAGAAAGGAGGTGGGACTGGGTTGTGGCTCTGTGTCTGAATGGACACAGTGAGCTCTGGCTTGGCCCGGGTGCCTCCATAGCAAGCTGCTTGCTGTGGGGGCCCTTAACAGCAGGGAGGGGCCAGAAGCACCAAATAGGGACCCGAGAAGAGTAGGATCTAGGCTGCTTTGTGCAAAACCATTACACAGGGCAGGTAAGTATAACACGTTTGTTACTTTTATTTAAAAAAAAAAAGACTTCAGTATCATTTTAAATTATCATCTGCGAAAAACATTGGGAATACAAATAAAGAATAAGTAAAATGTAAAAAATAAGTAAAGTTGTCAAACAGATTGCTTTTTACACTTCAAAGAATAATTCTAGGCATCCATATGTTATACATAATTACATTGACTTAGCTTGGACCAAGGTCAATGCCCCTTGGAAGCTAGAAATCACTGAAGTAGATACTGCTACTTCAGTGATCTTTGCTTTCTTCTGGGCCCCAGAATGAATGCAACTCTGATTGGACAAGGTGGAGAGGCAAGGCAGTGCAAAGCATTCTGTGAATGGCAGCCACTTGGGCATGGGGCCCAAAAACAACCGGAGAGCAGTGAAGTGGTGGAGTCTATTTTAGGGATTTCCAGCTTCCAGAGGAATCATCCAGGATTTATGTTGGTCCAAGCTTGGCAATAAATAATCTGTATTAACATACTGGGGGTCATTTACCAACGGCAACTCCACTTTGCACTACAAGTGCAAACTACAAGTGCAAAGTACACTGGAAATTGCACTGAAAGTGCACTCGCTGCAGATCCGAGGGGGACATGCAAAGAAAATGCACATGATTTCATAAAAAAATCAGCAGAGCTTCCCCTCATTTCCGATTTACCCCTCAGATGTACAGCGACTGCACTTCCAAGTGCACTTTCAGTGCAATTTCAAATGCACTTTGCACTTGTAATTTGCACTTGTAATTTGTACTTGTAATGCAAAGTGGATTTGCCTTTCGGAAATAACCCCCACTGTGTGGAATAAAAACTAGACATGGTTGCATCATTTTTTTAAATTAAATTATAGGCCCCATATAGAGCAATACAGAATCCACTCTTTTGTTTAGCAATAAAGCATCAAGGAACATTTTTTTTTAATCTTTCAGTTTCTACTTGCTGTTATTGAGTTTTCTCAGTGAGCTGAACATATTCAACATTTGCATACCAATAAATAGAAAGATGATCATACTTAAGGATTATGTTTAAATATTTAAGCATGGCTTATGGCATGCTTTCTAACCATTGTTTTATAATAGCAGAGAACAATTAGAGGTTTGCATTATATTTTATACACTTATTTCTTAAAGAGCTAATAAAAGGCATAAAAACTTAAATAATTCGATGTTGTGTCCTTATATATCCTAAATAGTGATATCACACCTGCAAAACATATTAAGTAAATACGTACGTATAAGGTTATTTAATAAGGCAGCAACATAGAGGAATAAAAATTTTCAAAACGTAATAAGCCCAAAGAAACCAGAATGAATGTTTCAGTTGTTATGACTGCAGTCTGTTGTTATGGGCTATTATTTGAACACCAACCCTAGAGTCATCAAATCTAATCTGCTGGGGATTTAATAGAGTAGAGGCTGACCTTTACTTTGCTAGGCATGCATTCACATCCATCAAACATACTGGCAGGGGGTCCAAAGAACCCTGTACTCATTTATTTAGAAAGCCTGCACATTGTTCCAGCATGTGGCATCCCTATCTGTATATTCTTCTACCCTAATAGAAATATGTTGCCTCCTTATCCAGGTAATTACCAAACAGAAAAGTAATTGTGACTCACAGTTCACTGCTTCATCTGCCAACCGATAAAAGTAGGATTCCCACTGGGCTTGAGAGCTCCTCAAGTTTAGTCATAAGTGGCAAAGAACTCCTTTACCAACTCACTATAGGTAGACATGACTGTTTGCCAACCTTTGTCTCCTCACTGCCATTTTGATAATGGGGACTGGAAATCAGGAAGATTTGGTTAGCCTACCCTAAATATTACAAAACATCAGTGAATGCAATGATAATGTTTTTACTTATTTATTTTTTTGTTTCCTCTGAAGTGCCACCTAAGGCCCCTTTCACACTGACGTCCCGTTCAGGCCCGCCTGTCAGTTTTTCAGGCGGACCTGAACGGGTGCTCCATAGAGCTCTATGGAGCGTCGGATGTCAGCGGTGACATGTCCGCTGACATCCGACCCGCTCCGATCCGAAAAAGTGTAACGGAGGAAAAAGCTATTTTTCCATCCGTCTGCGGATCGGATTGGGTGACGACGGGCACTGCGGTCCGTCGTCATCCGATCTCCCATAGGGGAGAGCGGCGCTGTGACAGGTCCGTCCCTGCGCAGTATGCAGAGACGGACCTGTCATCTCCCTGCTCAGCGGGGATCGACGGATATCCACGGGGCGGATCAGAACTGATCCGCCCCGTGTGAAAGGACCCTTAAAATGTGAGTTGTTGATAGCTGATTTTAATATTTATCAGTGAAATCCAAACAGACATTTTTTTCTCAGCCTTCAAAATTAATACCTAAGATGTTTGTGTCAAATAATATGTATATTATTACCATTTAGTAAATTAGGCCCTTTATATCAGTGTTAAGTGCTGTGAAGTACACATGACGTCACATGATGTCACCTCACTTTAAGTTTAAAACGTATGTAAACCCTAACAATGAACTTTCTTAATTGCTCCCCCTTTGGTCTGTAAAATGGAATAAAAACACCTATTGATCCTTCAAGAAATCTAGCGAACTCCTTGTGAAAACACAGTTTACCTGCTGCAGTGATATCCCAAGCAAGCAAGCGTTATCAAATACCCAGCACTCAGTATACCTCTGTAGAGTACAGAATGCCTCCTTCGCCCTAGTATGGAAATGGGGAGAGAAGAAGATGTTCTATTTGTTCTATTTGTCCTATGGTCCTGACACACTTCTTAAAGTGTTATTAAACCCAGGACCCTGCATTCACTATATCTAGTCTCCCACAGTACACAGAACATGGACATGCAATTATTTTAGTAAATATAAACTGCTAAATACCTTTTCTTTTCAGCAGTATATAGCAGTCTTGTGACTTCTAACAGTGTCCAGCCAAGCACTGGTTAAAGCTTGTAGGAGGAGTTTAATTTTCCTTTGACTGTCCTATGAGGCTGCATTACTTCCGACCCTCTGTCTGGACAGTGCTGAATGGCCCTGCTCTGATCACATGCATCCTCCCCAAAAAATAATATATGTAGCAAAACTCACCAAACTGAGCATGTGCATACTATCTCCTAGGGCTCTGTTCTATCCACATATTGATTGAGGACAGTAAAACAAGGGGAGGATCAGAGAAGACAGGATCAAACAGCTTTTTTACACAATGCAGAGCATTAACCCCTTAGGTTACACAGTGAGTATGGTTTGACTTTACTGCATATACAGACTGATTTTACTGTTGTGGGTTCAGTAACACTTTAAGCTAAGAGGAAATTGCTGCACCCCCATAGATGAACTACAGTGAGTGAGCACTGTCCCCCTAGGATAGGAAATCTGTTATTTGTAGGGTCACTACATGAAAATAAAAGAACACAAGCCTAAAAAAAAGAAAAATAAAACTGATCAAAGTGGTTTAAAACCCTTACATATTCCCAGTGAAGTGACTGGCCTCAGGTGATACACAGATTAAGCATATTCTCCTACATAAGCTTTACCTTTTTATTTGCACCCCTTGCCTCACTACTGCCTTATAAAGCACACATTTTAAACATTTCTGAGCTTCAGAAGACAGGGCTCGGGGATCTGATGTCGCACACTACACACCATAAACCAGGGAGTTGAGTGTAATATCTCAGACCTGAGTGGATGGAAAGACCCCCCCCCCCCCCCCCAATTAATTTCATAAGGGAACAAGCACATCTTAGGCTGTCAATTACTTGCTGTGTGCTAGAGGGGCAAATGGGGCTGTCTCCCAGGATTGTCTGGTGTCAGCATGCACCGTCAGAAGTGACACACACAGATAGATATCAGAGGAATGGCAAGCAGGCAGAAATCACACTAGGTGCTTTGGATAGAGGCACACTACAGAGGGATTTGATCATGGTTCATTTCAAAGGTTGCAATATATTTATTGTTTACTCTTTGGTTTAGATGAACTTTAAGTAAATTGAACCATTATTTTTAAAGAGAATAGTAGCAAGTTTAATAATAAATCATAAGTTAATATTAATTTAATAACAAAGCTATGGATTTCACAAAATTGTAAATTGTGACTCAGAACTGTAAAAATATATGGAATCTCTAGGTAAGTCTCAAAATGTTCTGTCCAATAAAAAAAAATGTCTGCCAGTAAAGATAACCATCTAAATAAGAGCAAAGTATGAAATGTGCACACTTTCCAGGTCAATGTACTCCTGGAGTAAAACAAAACAAATTGGGTAATTTCCCATTTCCATGATCTGCTTAAATACACAGTTTTCATACATGCACAATTCATATTGTGATAGAAGTCTTCCCTGTGCCTATTAAATACAAAAAGCTACATTGAGTATTGTACTTCATGTGATACTTTTTTCTTTATTATTTATAGTAACAGTTCATTTTTCAGTACAAGCTTTCAGGGGTCTACCCTTTTCAGTAGTCCAAACAGTAGTGATACAAGAAGATATGTATAATTCTGAAGGTGAGTGGCTTACAACAGGCTACACTGCAAAATCCCCGGGTGCTGGTCCGGCTCATTGCACTTTGGCAGATCAGCCAGAAAAGAATATGAATTACTGCACTCCAAACTGCAGCATTTACTGTTTATTAAACAGCAGTAGGGGTGACACCTAAATGTTCTTTTTAAAGAAGTTTGGAGACTTACATACAAACCCATCTTACATACTAATTAAACATGTGTGAGTTAGCTCCTATATCACCTCTCCTACATATAGTGTTTTTTTTATTAACCACAAGGACTGGAAGGATTTGCCCCCTTAATGACCAGGCCATTTTTTGCGATGTGGCATTGTGTTGCTGAGAATTGCGTGGTCATGCGAGGCTGTACCCAAACAAAATGTATGCTCTTTTTTTCCCACAAATAGAGCTTTCTTTTCATGGTATTTGATAACCTCTGCGTTTTTTTTTTTTTGTCCTGTAAACATAAAAAGACTGTCAATTTTGAAAAAAAGAAATATATATATATATATTTTTTTACTTTTTGCTATAATAAATATCCAAAAAAAATAAAAAATAAATAATTTCTTCATCAGTAGGCTGATATATATTCTTCTACATATTTAAGGTAAAAAACATTGCAATAAGCGTATATTGATTGGTTTGCACAAAAGTTATTGCGTCTACAAAAAGGGGATAGATTTATGGCAATTTTATTATTGTTATTTTTTTAACAGTATTGGCAGTGATTCGTGATTTTTAGCGGGACTGTGACATTGCGGTGGACAGATCGGACACTTTTGACACTTTTTTGGGACCATTGACATTTATACAGTGATCAGAGCTAAAAATAGCCACTGATTATTGGGAGGAGATCAGCATCCCGCAGTGACGGCTGCTGGAGCGGGTCCTCACTCATAGCAGGAGACTGCTCCAGGTCCTCGGTTGTAAGCTGGGAGAAGGGATCTGGACTAGAGGCCGGGGCTTCAATCATGGCGTCCGGCGGGGAGGCCCCAGGCAGCGTGCGGTCTGGGGATTTTGAGCTGGATGCTCGTGTGAGCACTGCCCTTCACTCCACGGGATGCTCGGCAGCTGCGGGAGTCAGCAGGTGGCAGTGGGGGATACCCTCTTACAATACTTGTTGAGAGGCCGATGTGTCCAGGCAGTGAGAAGTGAGACTAGGATGCGGCCATCTTTGTTCGCTGCTCAAGAGCATTGCATACATGATTGTTTCTAATCAATCAGAAACTGCAATAATGCATAATATACATTCTAAAGGAAGATTTTTATTTTTAAAGGAGACGTAGGACTAAAACCTTTGGTTTGGACCTATTTGACCTGTGGGTCACAGGAGTACACTTAGTTCTGCACTCCTGTGATCCATATTCATCTGACAGCAGGCTAAAGTCCACTGTCGGCTGACATTACTCAGCCACTCCAGGGCTCTGGAGAGATACCAACTTTAGTGTTGGGATCCACTCAGATGCCTGAGTGACAACCAGCTCAGCCTCTCAGACTGGTGCTGAGAGGCTGAGCCAGCCACTCCCTCCCTTCACAGCCCAGCGCTCCAAGTGATGGCTGCAGAGGCCGAGCAGAGAGTCGGTGACTGACAATCACCGGCTCTCTGCTCACTGAAGACTGAGAGCTGAACAATCAGCATTCTTTGATTGCTCAGTTATCAGTCTTAGAGGTGGCGGGGGCAGATGCAGCATCGAATCAATGCTACACCTACCTACAGTGCCTTGAAAAAGTATTCATACCCCTTAAAATGTTCCACATTTTTTCACGTTACAAACAAAAATGGAAATGTATTTTATTGAGAGTGTATGCAATAGACCAACACAAAGTGGCACATAATTGTGAAGTGGAAAGAAAATGATAAATGGTTTTACATTTTTATTTACAAATAAATAACTGAAAAGTGTGACGTGCATTTGTATTCAGCGTCCTTTACTCTGATACCCTCCAGACCTCAAATAATTAGTAAATATCGTCCACTTGTGTGTAATTTAATCTCAGTATAAATACAGCTGTTCTGTGAAGCCATCAGAGGTTTTTTAGAGAATATTAGTGAACAAACAGCATCATGAAGGACAAGGAACACACCAGACAGGTCTGGGATAAAGTTGTGGAGAAGTTTAAAGCGGGGTTAGGTCATAAAAAATATATCTTAAGCTTTGAACATCTCACGGAGCACTGTTCAATCCATCATCTGAAAATGGAAAGTGTATGGCACAACTGCAAAGCTACCAAGACATGGCCGTCCACCTAAACTGACAGGCACGGCAAGGAGAGCATTCATCAGAGAAGCAGCCAAGAGGCACATGGTAACTCTGGAGGAGTTGCAGAAATCCACAGCTCAGGTGGGAGAATCTGTCCACAGGACAACTATTAGTCGTGCACTCCACAAATCTGGCCTTTATGGAAGAGTGGCAAGAAGAAAGCCATTGTTGAAAGAAAGCAAAAATAAGTCCCTTGGCAGTTTGCGAGAAGCCATGTGGGGAACACAGAAAACATGTGGAAAAAGGTGCTCTGGTCAGATAAGACCAAAATTTAAATTTTTGGCCTAAAAGCAAAACACTATAGGGGTTATTTACAAAAGGCAAATCCACTACCCCCCTAAGGGGTAGATCTGAAATGAGTGGAAGCTCTGATGATTTTATCATCTAATCATGTGCAAGCTAAAATGCTGTTTTTTATTTACCTTGCATGTCCCCCTTGGATCTACATCGACTTTACTTCCAAGTGCACTTGCAGTGCAAAGTGGATTTTCCTTTAGTAAATAACCCCCTATGTGTGGTGGAAAACTAAACTGTACATCATTCTGAACATACCATCCCTATTATGAAAGATGGTGGTGGCAGCATCATATTGTGGAGATGCTTTTCTTAAGCAGGGACAGGAAGGCTGGTCAAAGTTGATGGAAATATGAATGGAGCCAAATGCAGGGCAATCTTTGAAGAAAACCTGCAAAAGACTTGAGCCTGGGGCAGAGGTTCACCTTGCAGCAAGACAACGACCCTAAACTTAGAGCCAGAGCTACAATGAAAGGGTTTAGATCAAAGCATATTCATGTGTTAGAATGGCCCAGCCAAAGTCCAGACCCAAATCCAATTGTGAATCTGTGGCAAGACTTGAAAATTGCTGTTCAACAACGCTCTCCATCCAATCTGACAGAGCTTGAGCTATTTTGCAAAGAATGGGCAAAAATGTCACTCTCTAGATGTGCAAAGCTGGTAGAGACATCCCCAAAAAGACCTGCAGCTATAATTACAACAAAGTACTGACTCAAGGGGGCTGAATACACATACACACCACACTTTTCAGATATTTACATGTAAAAAATGTTGAAAACCATTTATGATTTTCCTTCCAGTTCACAATTATGTACCATTTTATGTTGGTCTATCACATAAAATCCCAATAAAATACATTCACGTTTTTGGTTGTAACATGACAAAATGTGGAAAATTTCAAGTATGAATACTTTTTCAAGGTACTGTAGGTGAGTATTCATAATAACAACCAATTTACTGGTACATACTATGCTCTCAATGCTTCTAAGAACCAAGGCAGCTCACACAAAGTCCAAATGAAGAGATGAAAACTTACACCGTCCGTAGTTTGTTTTTGTTTTTTTCATATTTTTAACATTCATGGTTTTCCATGTACTGGGAGAAATCAACAAAAAAAGAGAGAACCGAGATTTCATTGACAAGAATGGCAGGTTAAATGAAAATCTAGGTCTTTACCTTTGGTTTATTTTAATATGGAATAAAATGATCCAATACAAAAAAAAATAATACCTGCTGATTAGCTAAACAGAAATCACTTTAACTGGTGATTGCAACCACAGTAAACCAACAAGGCTGTTATTTCATAAAGCAAATGAAAACAATTTGCAGCGTTATTTTAGCCTTTCAAATTCCAAGGTATTTTTCTCCAGCTCAGCTACACTCACAAAGCTAGGCTTTTCAAAGGCCGATGGTGAAGTCTCCATCCTCAGAAAGCACTTCATCCTAGGCAGGCTTTAAATACTGTCCATGGATAGACCCTGCATGATTCAAGACTGTTTGTCCCTCTACTGACCCCATCATTAAGGAATAAACTGTGTTTCTCATTACTTATAATCAGAATGTGCATCCTACAGAAGAAACCAGTAGGATACTAAAGGAAGGAGCCTGATTGCTTTCTGTGGGTTAGCACATGATAAAATCCAGCCACACAGGTAGTATACTGTTTTATTTAGTACCATATTTGTTATTCTCTGCAACTGCTCTTGTAATTCATACATTCTTGTGTCAAATCCATGGTGCCAACCTTATTTTTCTCAGATATGGAAAAGCAATACATCTTGGTCACCTACTGGTGGAACAATGAAAGGACAAGAGCACGCTGATAGTCATTATTTTCCTTTATTTTTCTCTAAGCTGTCTATATATATTTCAGGTCCCAGTCCCTAAAGGCATGGAAAACTGGCAGCACAAGCCTGAGTGTCTTAATCTACTGGCCCTTCCTCACTCAATTTAGAAGCAGAATCTAGAAAGATAATGTAATTAATTAAAATAAGAGAGTTCTTGTTTTTGTACCAGCCAGAGTACATCAAAGGATTACTACAGTACCTACTGCATTTACCAATGCAAATCAGATTCATGTGATGTTTAGTATAGTTTATTGTGGCATTTCCCTTCCATGGCCAACAGATAAAGAATGTTTTCTTTCTGTTCTTAGTCTATTACCACTGTATGAAGACCAACCACATTGGGTTCTAGATGTGTAGCATATTGTCATTCTCTCTGTGGGCTGTCTGGTTTCATTTGACTTAATTTAGCTAGACGGTAAGAGCCAGTATGTAGTGTTGCATATTTTCACTGAAAGACTGGATGCAGGTGTGAGCCACGAGACTTAATAAAGGGTTTTCTTTTCTTTTGTTGTACTCTCAAATTTGTTGTCTTCACAATGTCCTTGCTCCCTCTAGTAGTTGAGAAAGGAAATTAACAGCTTCCAAGTCATTCAAATCAGTTTTTGTATGCAATTTAAGTAATCACCTTTTAACCTTTTAACCAATTTATTCACATTGTAGATGTCAGTGGGCGTTTATTTTGAGGTTCTTTCCAATGAGTATATGTTACAGTTTATATTTTGACATATATGTTATAAATATGTTATATATAAATGTCAAAAGATGTTATATTTTGACATTTTTATAATCTCAAATGGGCCTAATGGTTCTCCTATGACACACTGATATCCTAGTATTTGGCAGAGTGGTTGTCCTGGTGCATTCGCATACAGACTTGAAAAAAAATTTGGGGTAAGAACTAGCTATGGCTGATCTGAAAGAATTTTTTTTGTTTTTTGTTTGTTTTTTTTATATATTTTTTGTTCTTTTTCATATATAATGTTTGTATTATTAGGTTCTATGTAGGACCTGTTATTTTGTTTGTCTTATTTATATGTTTTATGTATTGCAGTGATTACTTTGTATACAGACAATTATGAATCTCCTGAAGAAGTTATATACTCTAGAGAAACATGTTGAGAATAAAGTTTTGTGCAGTAATACATTATAGCCTTAAATAATGTGGTTTGATCTTAATGTTTATCACTAGGATTGTTATACTTTTTTGACCTATGTACAATAAAAAACTTTTTATTATACATTTTATATACATTTTATAGTTTCATTTGTTTTGGCACCTTACAAGTTCCCTCTCCCCCAATTTCATTTCTTAGCATATTGTCAACTTTACCCTTACAAGTGGCACATTGATAACTCAGGATATCTATAGGACAGGGGTGTTATGCAGAGAGCATAAAAAGAGAATGGAGAAGAATGGGGGAAGGGAAAGAGAAGTAGAGGAAGACTGAAGGAGAAAGCAAGGGAAAAGGAGGTGGGGGGTTTGCTAGATGAGATGGAGAGTTGAGAAGGGGAAAGGGAAGGAGGTAAAGGATGAGTATACAAATGATAGGGGTACACTGTATCCTGTTATCAATTAACATGGGGGCGGGATCTGGGGGGGCTTCCAGATACTGATAAGACCTCTCCCCCGCTATCCCCACAACCACCGCGCAAGGGTTGTGGGGATGAGGTCCTTGTCCCCATCAACATGGGGACAAGGTGCTTTGGGGGGCTACTCCAATGCAGCCTCCCATGTTGAGGGCATGTGGCATGGTATTGTTCAGGAGGGAGGGCGCTCTCTCATCTCCCCCTCTTTTCCTGAAGCCTGTCAGGTTGCATGCTCGGATAAGGGTCTGGTATAGATTTTGGGGGACCCCTACTACATTTTTCTTACACACAGGGTTCCCCTTAAAATCCATACCAGACCTGAAGGGCCTGTATCTCTATCTATCTATCTATCTATCTATCTATCTATCTATCTATCTATCTATCTATCTATCTATCCATCTATCTATCTACGGTATATGTACCATATTTATCGGCGTATAACACGCACTTTTTTTTCCCTTAAAATCAGGAAAAAATCGTGGGTGCATGTTATACACCGATCCCCGCCAACCTCTGCTGATTTTGAGCCAGTGCTACTGAAATACACATAACTAAATGTACTCGGCTAGGCTTGGCTCCTCTCAGCTCCACTCACAGTCATGCCCAGTCCCATCCTATGATGGACATAACACAGGGACTGGGCGTGACTGTGACTGGAGCTGTGTATATCGGTGGCGCTCATCTCCTCTCGGGACAGGGCTCCAATGACACTGGACAAGGCTGAAAATGATACTGACAAGGCTGCAATGACACTGGACAAGGCTGCAGATGGACACTGATAAGGCTGCATTTATGGCCATTTAAATGTAAGTTTGTTTTCCTTAAACTTCCCTCCTAAAAGTTTTTTTCCTTAAAATTTCCTCCTAAACTTGGGGTGCATGTTATACGCCGGCACGTGTTATACACCAATAAATATTGTATATAGATATATCTATATATCTATATAGATAGATAGATAGATAGATAGATAGATAGATAGATAGATAGATAGATAGATAGATAGATAGATAGATGGTGTATAGTTTTTTATATATATATATATATATATATATATATATATATATCTTTATTTAAAACACCTGCACTATTCCATCAAAAAACATCCCGCAATTTCACTCAGATGCTAGCAAGTACTAGTGAGGTACATTTTCTATTAACAAACATTGTCTGTAGCTTAGTAAATGCTTTATTTTTATGCAGATAGGCTTCTCTTACAACATGTGGAGTACCTATCTCATAAAAATTCATTGCCTTATTCTGGCTCTTTGCAGATATAAAACAAGTGTCTCTTGTACTTGCATGCTTCAACTACTAGGCTTGTGTAACTACTGGTAAACAACCATTTAATTCAATTTAAACTGTAGGTAGAAAAGCCGCAAAGAGCCATTTGACAAAATTAGTTCTTTTATGAAAACAAATAAGCATGGATTTGACAATGGCTTGCATTTGTGCTTTTTGCCTTTTCATTCTGTTGGCTCACACAAAAAAAAAAAAATGTAAATGAGATTAACAATGGAAGACAAGCAGAAATTAGAACGAAAAATACACAAAGAACAGAAACAATTTAAGGAGTGCTACATGCTAATACAAAACAATCTCTCTTTTTCAGTTGGCGGCTAAAATGTATTTCACCACCAGCACTTTCAGAAGTAAGCAACTGATTTTCTTGCTGCCTGAAGTAGTCATCATGTGCAGTGCAATTTTATCATTATGTTACGTTCTAATTCTCCGTTATATAAAGGGGTGAATTGTTGGGCTTGTTATTTTACCACCATTACATATTAGTGTGTACAGATGAGTAAGTCATTTTTACAGATTGCAGAGTGTATAAGGCAAACAGGCAAACCTATATATCAAGCAATGCTGAGTCACCTGGTAAATCTATATTTTTCTTGGAAACCCTAGTGAAGAGAAGTGAAGAGAACTTTATATCTTTGATCCGATCTTTACCAGTCTGCCATAGCAATTATCAAAGAGTTTCATCTTCCATGCTGGATTTTGTATTAATGTTACTTATTAAAGATTGTATATAACTTAGGTAGAGGCCAGACTCCATGCAAAACAGCTAAATACACCAGTAAAATATAAAATGGACCCATCAAAGGTTTTGTAATTCTGCCCACCCAATACTGAAATTTACACAGCTCTACCAAATCACAGCCAGCCTGGTGACCTGAACTTACTGCATTTCAGTAATACAGCTAGGTCCCTTCCCTGCCTCCAGCCCATGACTGTACAGTAATGGACCTGTAAAAGATTGGTGAGCTTTATGATCTCTCTTGTAAACATATATCTGGAAGGTTGATTCACTAAAGGCAATTATGTTGTTCACTTTGCAGTGGAAGTTGCAATTTGCAACGGAGTTTTCCACAGAGCTTACTGAATGTGGTGAAATTTCACTTTGTAAATAATACCCATTCATATGTAAGCAAACATTTTTTTAAAAAAGTCACAAGTAAATTCCTGTGTAAATTCCCTTACAAAGTGCAACTTCCTTTGCAAAATGAACAGTCTATTTTCCTGTAGTAAATCAACCCCTATATGTTCATGCAGCACATGTAGTGCTACCCCTACCTTTCCCAGTTTGATTGCTGATGTGGAGTGGATTGTATGAAACTAAAATCAAGACAAATGCAGGGATTCAGCAGTGAATATGCCTGAAGTTCAGCTTTAAAACTGAGGCTCCAGAAATGTATGAAAAGCAGGTGGAAGTTAAGCCCGCTGACATTTATTTGGGTTTGGGTAGACTGACCCTGGGTTGGGACATTTATTTGGGTTTGGGTAGACTGACCCTGGGTTGGGACATTTATTTAGGTTTGGGTAGACTGACCCTGACCACCGAATGTGGAGCTAAATTGTCAGAGAAGTTTGCATTAAATAGTAAAACCATTTAAATGACAAGCACAGATGAGGAGTATCTCCTTTTACTTTGTTTTGTTGAGATTTTGCTAATAGTGAGGGCAAACTGGAGACAATGCATACCTATACAAAGGGGCGGGGGGGGGGGGCGTTATAAAGAGGAGGACAGTTCACTACAAGGGTGAAGGTCAGCTTTTATACACTTTGTCAGCATGTCAGCATCACCTAAGGCAGACAATATTGTACTGCAAGTTAAAGTCTGTAATATACTATATATATATATATATATATATATATATATATATACACACACATATATATATATATATACACACACACACATATATATATATATATATATATATATATATATATATATATATATATATATATATATATATATATATAGATATATATATATATATATATAGATATATATATAGATATATATATAGATATATAGATATATAGATATATATAAATTGACAGCTAACAATACAGCTATTTATCAAATCAACAGGCACACCATCTCTAAATAAATGTTAAACTAGCATGATTTTGAGTCAACCTTATTTTAGTTGTTTTCATAAAATTTCAAAAAATGTTAATGTTAAAAAAATGTTAATATATATTTATACAAATAGTGTTTTACAAGTAGATATTACATACTGTAATAAAACATCCACAGAGCACTAGATTCGCTTTGTTAGACAGTACAGCAGAGCTGCTTGCTATGAGACACAATGTGATTGATTACTGAAGGATTTATGACTTTTCACTTTGTAAAGTATATTTTCACTTTGCAAAATTAAAGTTCCCTTAGTAAATAAGGCAGTGCTATGTTTGCTTAAATCATCTAAAAAAGGTACAGTACACCAAATGTTTCAATTCCCTTACACATGTTTCGGCATTTAAAGTGAACACAGATTCAGCTTTGCTATAAAGCTAGATGAAATAGGAAGGCCATAGATTATGCTTTTTTTTTTCATTCAATCAGTAGGTTGAAAAAAATGTGCCAAATCCCCTGGCAGATCTATAGCAGCACTGATTGTTTGGGAAAAACCTGACAGGCTAATTGTCCACAAGTTGATTGACAGACAGATTTTTGTACAATCAGATAGCCTATACATAGATTAAAATTCAGCTAGTCCCTGCCTGAACCAGGCAAATGTTGATCCATGTATGGCCAACTTCAGTCAGCAGACTCTATTCTTTTTGGTAAATAAGCATCAATTTGTCTAATTTAAACTTCGGACCGAACCATTCAATAAACAACAAGACACTGCTAATGAGTCACTGTTGTTGAGTCATTGGGGGTTTGAACAAATGGCAGCTTTTTTCAAAGAAGCAAACTGACAACCATAAACATATGAAAATGATTACACAATTACAATTGCTTGCTCAAACTAAAGCCTCGTACACACGATCAGATTTTCCACGGACAAAAACGCAGACTTTTGTCCGAAGGGCGTTGGCTAGGAACTTGTCTTGCATACAAATGGCAAGGAATTGTCGGCCAACAAACACGAACATAGTGAGGTACTACATGTTTTTTTTTCAGCGTTTTAGTGTACCCTTTGGGCTCCTTCTGCTAATTTTGTGTAAGTAGAAGTTTGGTGAGTGTTGATTTGTGCTTTTCATTTTGCACTTTTCAGTTAATTTCTAAACGGCTGTTCCTCAACCAGCCATGTTGCGGAATCGGAGGAGATAACATGTTATTTATTATTGACCTTGGAGTTCTTATTTTGACCCAAATTCAGTCCAGGAACAGGAGGAGGATTTCTTGGACAAAAAATTGTGTGCTTTATTAATCGTGATCGTGGGTGTGTCATATGCCTCTGCTGCGGGAGCTCCAGGAGAATAATCCAGATGATTTTCAGAATTATCTCCGGATGACACACCCCTGCTTTCACCAACTCTTGGCATTGTTGACCCCCCTATATTAACCTCCCTGGCGGTATGATTTTTTCAGATTTTTGGTGCTTAAAGAGGTACAATTATTTTGCATGGAAATTTAACATTTTATATTGTAGGCCTGTAATTCTTAGAAATAACTCACTTAAATCAGTCCAAAGCAGAGTCTAGTAGACATCCCGGGTATGATAAAGTTTGAAAAATGAATCATAAATTATAATATAATAAATAACTATAAATATTTATAACAAATAATAATAATAAGAAGAATTATTCAATAATGTAATCAAATCAAAAACGCAGCCGGCGACGGTGACAGAAGACCGGGCCACCGCTAGTAAAAGAGCTGGAAGAAGGCGTGGTGGCCCGGCAAGAAGAACCGAAGAAGGGGACAAGACCCCCGAAGTCGGAAGAAGAGGGCGGCGATGAAGAAAAAAGCCGGGCTCCTCCGCTAGCAAGCTAGCAGAAGATAGCGGAGGAGTCCGGCGAGAAGACCCCCGAAGACTATTTTAACCCTTGTGTGTTGTGTTTTTTTGTACATTTTATTCACAGGTGAATGGGTAGGTGTACATTGTACCCCATACTCATTCACATAGGGTGGGGGGCCGGGATCCGGGGGCCCCCTTATTAAAGGGGGCTCCCGGATTCTGATAAGCCCCCCGCCCACAGACCCCGACAACCAACGGCCAGGGTTGTCGGGAAGAGGCCCTTGTTCTCATCAACATGGGGTCAAGGTGCTTTGTTGAGGGCACGCGGCCTGGTACGGCTCAGGAGGGGAGGCGCTCGCTCGTCCCCATCCCCTTTCCTGACCGGCCGGGCTGCGGGCTCGGATAGGGGTCTGGTATGGATTTTGGGGGAACCCCCCGCCGTTTTTTTCAGCGAAGGGGGTTCCCCTTAAAATCCCTAAGGGCCTGGTATGCCTCCCAAGGGGGAACCCATGAAGTTTTTTTTTTACATTTGGCGTGGAGTTCTCCCTTAGGATTCATACCAAACACAGTGCCTGGTATTGGCGGGAATCCAATTCGGATCCCCGCACCAGTGTCAACCCGGCCAGCGATGCTTGTTGCTTATCGGGAAAGGAAAAGAAACATTTTTCCTTTCCCGATGCGAGCCAGCTCAGCACTGGCTCCCGCGACGGAGCTCGTAGGGTGTCAATCTCACCACTAGAAGCGGCGAGATTGACACAATATCACGGTCACCTACTGTACACCTAAGGCAGTTTGCGCACCTGTGACAACCTGCCGCCGTATAACGGCAGCGGCTGGTCAGCAACAGGTTAAAGTAGTATTAAACCCTTTTTTTTTAGCTTAACACATTGAGAACAATAAAATAAACATTGTCAAATAAACTATGTATTAAAAGTCTTACCCCTGCACTTGTGGTTTACAACTTTCAATGCTCTCTCAGTACTTCACAGAAAGAGTGGACAGTGCATTCTCAAGCCAGTCTATTTGTCTGAAGAAAGGAAAAGGTGGAGGAATAAGGAAATGGTGGAGGAGAGAGGAGAGAGAGAGTACCCTGCCATCTTAGGCTAGACGGCTGTGTTTCTATTGATGCTCGCAGTGTAGGGAGACACAACCGCCATCCCTGCATGCAAGAGTGACTCCACAGAATACTGCAAAAGAAAGGAGCCACTTTGAAACAGGAAACTTGGGGTAATGGTCATGGCACCAGCAGAACATAGGCAGGGATTAAAAGATAAAGAAGCTGCATACTAAGTAAGGCAGCCCATAAATTAGTCTTTTTTTTTTTCTTTTAACTTGTGGGTTTAACCAAAAAAAATAAAAAATTACCCAATTCTGCCATTCATGTATTGAATGTTGATGGGGGAATCACTCTCAATGAGATATTATGTTCCACTCATCAAAATACACTGATCAGCATCACCGACTATGGCCAACAGCACTGATCGTGCAGAAATTTTCCAACAGGCTAAGACAAAAGGTTTGTCTTAGTGCTTTAACTTCTGCTTTTGCTGGACAGCTTAGGCTATTAACCACTTAAGGACCGCCGCATGGCAATGTACGTCGGCAGAATGTCACCAACAGGCAAAAGCACGTACATGTACGTGCTTGCCTTCCAGCGGGTGGGGGGTTCGATCGGACCCCCTCCCGCTGGCTGTGGTGGTCCGTTTCACTTCAGGAGCGATCCGGGATGAGGGGATGGCCATTGGTTTCTGGTGATCCCCTCTGGATCGCTCCTGGCGAATGAGAAGCTTCCCCCGTCTGTGTAAAGGGAGGAAGTGGTGTCATTCTCCTCGGGGCGGTCTTTTTAACTGGACTGCGAGGAGAACACAATAGAAAAGTGCACCAACACTACACTGACATGTAGGTACACATAGGCACACAAATCCCCCCCGATCAGGTTTTTATAGTGCTAGGTACCCCCATATACTACCCAAATACTACTCATTAACCCCTTGATTGACCCTAGTTAACCATTTCCCCCCCTTTTGCCAGTGTCACTAAGCAATCGTTTTTTCTGATCGCTGCATTAGTGACACTAGTGCCGCTGGTTAGCCAGTTAGTTAATTAGGTTCCCCGTAAGGTTTTTATATAGCGTCAGGCACCCCCATATACTACCTAATAAAGATTTGAACCCCTAGTTATCCCTTTCACAAGTGATCACCGTATAAGTGTTACGACTGACACTGGTTAGTTAGTTTGCATTTTATAGCATCAGGGCACCCACTATTTATTACCCAATAAAGGTTTAACCCCCTGATCACCCGGCGGGTGATATCAATTAGGTTTTAGGGTCAGGGTCTGCGTCACCCCAGGCAGCGCTAGGTTAGTGCCAGTACCGCTAACACCCACACGCAAAGCATACACCTCCCGTAGTGGTATAGTATCTGAACAGATCAATATCTGATCTGATCAGATCGATACTAGCGTCCCCAGCAGTTTAGGGTTCCAAAAAAATGCATTGTTAGCAGGATCAGCCCAGATACCTGCTAGCACCTGCGATTTGCCCCTCCAGCCCACCCAAGTGCAGTATCGATTGATCACTGTCACTTACAAAACACTAAACACATAACTGTAGCGATCGCAAAGTCAGGCCTGATCCCTCCGATCGCTAACAGTTTTTTTTGTAGCGTTTTATATTTAAATCCTGAAGGCAGTGCTTGGTTTTCGGGGTCCTGTACGTGGCTAGGCTCCAAAAAAGTCCCCCACATGTGGTATCCCCATACTCGGGAGAAGCAGCAGAATTTATTTTGGGGTGTAATTTCACTTATGCCCATAGCATGTGTGAGCAATATATCATTTAGTGAAAACTTTGTGCAAAAAAAATAAAAAATTAATATTCCTGCAACTTGTGGCAAAAAAAAAATATTCAATGGGCTCAACATGCCCCTCAGCAATTTCCTTGGGGTGTCTACTTTCCAAAATGGGGTAATTTGGGGGGGGGGGGTTGTGTTATTTTGGCATTTTATGGCCTTCTAAACTGTGATAGGTAGTGAGGAGTGAAATCAACAATTTGCACCCTTAGAAATCCTGAAGGCAGTGATTGGTTTTCGGGGTGCCGTATGCAGCTAGACTCCCAAAAAGTCCCACATATGTGGTATCCCGTACTCAGGAGAAGCAGCATAATATATGTTGGGGTGCAATTCCACATATAACTATGGCATGTGTGAGCAATATATCATTTAGTGACAACTTTTTGTAAACTTTTTCTTTTTTTTGTGTCCTTATTCAATCACTTGGGACAAAAAAAAATATTCAATGGGCTCAACATGCCCCTCAGCAATTTCCTTGGGGTGTCTACTTTCCAAAATGGGGTCATTTGGGGGGTTTTTGGTATTTGTACTGCCCTGCCATTTTAGCACCTCAAGAAATGAGATAGGCAGTCATAAATTAAAAGCTGTGTAAATTTCAGAAAATGTACTCGTTTGGGTACAACATTCAGGGCCGCTGATAGGGCAGTACAACCAGCTCCATTGTACGGGGCCCGCCCCCATCAGCTACACAGTGGGGCCCGGGCATCTTACAGTTTGTTACTGCATTTAAAAAAAAAAAGTTTCCTAAATTCCTCTCCCACTCCTACTTGCTTACAGAGGTGGGGTTATATAATTTTCCAGGAGGGGAGTGCAGGCGCAGCAGAGGGACTATTTCTTTATTTTCGGGCACATGTACATCATGCCGCCCCACTATTCTATTAGTACCGGCTGGCGGAGTGATACAGTGATTCTCCGTTCGTCTCTCGGCTGCATTCCTCATGAGATATACAAGTTGGCTGACAGGGGAGAGCAGGAGGACAGCGTGGCTGCAATGGACACAGTGAGTGGGGAATAGAGGTTAGAATACTCACTGTGTGCTATCATATATCTCACAGCACAGCAGGTTATCAGCATTACACTTATCACAGGTAGCACAATAAGCAGGTGCTCTGTCATGGCTCTAGGTCACATTGCTTTTGGGTGCTCACTGTATTATGGCTGTGCTTTGTTACAGTCTGTTACATACAGTACAGCCATAAGTTAACACAGTGAGTACCCAAAAGCAATGTGACCTAGAGCCATGATAGAGCCATGACAGAGCACCTGCTTATTGTGCTACCTGTGATAATTGTAATGCTGATGATCATAAGAAACAACGAGATGCTACTTGAGGGTCGGTTCACACTGAGGCAGCGCGACTGCCTCAGGCGACCCAGACGCGACCGCTGCAGCGACTTGCAAAATGACTTCTGTATAGAAGTCAATGCAAGTCGCCCCCAAAGTCGTTCAGGAACCTTTTTCTAAGTCAGAGCGACTTGTGTCACTCCGATTAGAACGGTTCCATTCTACAGAACGGGATGCTACTTGTCAGGCTCGTCCTAGTGTGAACCGACCCTTACACTTCATTTGGGGGAGCAGTAAACATGCAGCAGAGCTACATTTTTACGGCTCCCCAAACCAATCCCCTTTAACTGCTTCCCATCCAGCAATGTACCAGTAAATCGCTGGGATAGACGGATGATATCTTGGTCATCACTACAGCAATGATCAAGATATAATCTTTTTAGTCCCAGCAATTCTGCACAAAGTAAAGTAATCCTAATGGCTAAGAAGCCACTGGATTACTTTTACAGGCAGTGGAAGGGGGTCCCATCACCACCTTTACTGCTTTTAAGATGTGACCAGTAGCATGCGGTTCCGGGGACACAGTGAGAGGGATGGATATTGTTCTTCCCACTGTGTGACGCCAGAAACGGGAAGTGACAAGGATGTTGTCACTGCCGGTTATGTAAAGAAACCATCACTGGCTTGAACAAGCATCCTAATCAAATTGATCTTAGTTTGATCAGATGCTTTGGAGGGCAGAGGACAGATATGGGGTCTAAAAGACCTCATATCTCTCCATAAAGAGGACCTGTCATGGCCCATGCTATCACAAGTAATGTAAAGATGCAGTGTAAGATTTTTTATTTTTTTGTACTAAAATACAATTTTAACCACTTGCCGACCGCCGCACGACGATGTACGTCCATTTTTTGAAGAGGGATATCTCGGTAACGGCAGCAGCTGCTGCCACAACCGAGGTATCCATCTCTTCAGGCGGCGGTCGGCTGTACGATAACGGTGGTCTCCGCGGCGGATTCGCCGCAAGATCACCGCTATCGGCGGCAGGAGAGGTGCCACTCCCCCTCCCGCCGCCCTCCCGCACCTTCCGCCGCTTACCGGAGCCGTCGGTAGCGGCGGAGGCGATCGGGTCCTTCAGTCAGCTGGGCATAGAGACAAGTGAGGCTAAGATGGCCCCCACTCGTCTCTATACCATAGGAGGGCGGAAGCGACGTCAAAACGTCACTCCTGCCCATACCTCTTAAAGCTATATTTTTTTTTTAAATGTCAGATTATTTTTTTTTTTTTTTGTTGCATTTTAGCCCAAATATGAGATCTGAGGACCTTTTGACCCCAGATCTCATATTTAAGAGGACCTGTCATGCTTTTTTCTATTACAAGGGATGTTTACATTCCTTGTAATAGGAATAAAAGTGATCCATTTATTTTATTTTTTTTAAAAGTGTAAAAATAAATAAAATAAATTAAAATAAATAAGAAAAAAAAAATTTTTTTTTTAAAACACCCCGTTACGACGAGCTTGCGCACAGAAGCGAGCGCATACGTGAGTAGCGCCCGCATATGAAAACGGTGGTCAAACCACATATGTGAGGTATCGCCGCGATCGGTAGAGCGAGAGCAATAATTCTAGCCCTAGACCTCCTCTTTAACGCAAAAAATGCAACCTGTAGAATTTTTTAAATGTCGCTTATGGAGATTTTTGAGGCTAAAAGTTAGACGCCATTCCACGAGCGGGCGCAATTTTGAAGTGTGACATGTTGGGTATCAATTTACTCGGCATACCATTATCTTTCACAGTATAAAAAAAAATTGGGCTAATTTTACTGTTGTCTTATTTTTTTATTCAAAAAAGTGATTTTTTTCCAAAAAAAGTGCGCTTCTAAGACCGCTGCGCAAATACGGTGTGAAGAAAAGTATTTCAATGACCGCCATTTTATTCTCTAGGGTGTTAGAAAAAAAACAATATAAAATGTTTGGGGGTTCTAAGTAATTTTCTAGCAAAAAAAAACTGTTTTAAACATGGAAACACCAAGTCCGAAAAAGAGGCCTGGTCCTTAAGTGGTTAAATAATTTTAAACTGCCCCCCCTTCATGCTTATTAATTGCAAAAGCATGCATTGGCTCCACACGCACATGTAAATGGCAACAAACCTGCATTTTGTTTCAAGCCGGGATCAGGGGTGGGGTCGAGGGTGGTTAAAGGGGGCCCCATCAGGTAGGCTGTACGGGGCCCCATGATTTCTAACAGCTGCCCTGACAACATTGCATGACCGCGCAATTACCAGTTAAAGCAGTGCAGTGCGAAATTGTAAAAAGACCTCTGGTCCTTAGGCTGACAATTGGTCCGGGGCTGAAGTGGTTAAAGAACATTGAAAATAACAGCAAGACCACCAGGTAAAAACTAAGCTAAGAGCGACTAAGAAAAACAGACAATTGTGTTAATACTAGTGACAGACTGAACCAAATGTTATGGCATTTTTTAGTTTGCTCCTAGTACCACTTTGAGTGTTTACTGGCCGGTATGACCAATGTTTATTTTAGCAGAATCATCACACATGGGAAAGATGAGCATGACTTCTTTGAACATTTCATTTAAAAGGTAGCCATTTTCTTACAAGAGAATAATGAAAAGAGATAGCTTTAGGTGATTGTAGCCATATAAATGCACACTTGAAACAACACAGTCAAGAACTGTTCATGATTTTTTTTATTTGTATTTACAATTACATTTGGACACAGTTTTGGACTAAGAAGATGGGAAACACTTTGAAAGTCTGTTCTGAAAATGTAACCGTTAGTGCAAAAAAAACAAGTATCACAGACAATACTTAACTGTGTTCTAGGAAGACAGCAAATAAACGCATATTTCCAATCAATTTGGGAAAGGCGATTATGGTGTTTTCTTTTGTGAGTTGCTAAAAAATTGTATTTTAAACATTTTCTTAGGTACAGTATGTGTGCAAAATGCGTTCCCTCCTATAGAACACTGATAAAGAATCCAACAATGCACCATTCCAGTACAACTCCTGATGAATTTTGACACACATAAAACTTTGTGTAGTCCTGGCAATAGAGGTACATGTGGGTGAGACATAACAATCCTGAAATAAACTGCCTACATTCTGCTTCTGCAAAAGCTGCCAAAATCCTCCACATTGTATCAGCTGGCAAATTTGTGCCAGAACACTGCTTGTGTATCTAATTGTTTATGCATGGGAGCTATTGTGTAGGTAGTGTGAAAGATCATGTATACCATTTGGGTATTTTAGTGTATATTAAAGGCCAACTCTGTACAAAGTGAGCATGTGGGAATGAGTGGTGTGTGTGTAGATAACACAAAAAAAACATAATATCAAAAATTCCCAGATTTAATCATATCCTGCCACCCATTCAGTATGGTAGCAAAAGCACATTCAGCCCCAGTAAACCCAAACATAGTCCTAAATTTTAGGAATGGAACATACTAGCAGTTTTTTTTCTTCAACCCAGTTGGCTGAAGGAAAAAAAACTGAAGAGCTCCAGAGGAGCTGCTGTACTAACTTATATTAGTACAGCAATCTCCCCACTGAGCTATTGTGTTCTGACAAGGGGGTGGCATCCCCGTGAGAACACACATCAGCGAGCACTGATGGGATGCTGATCTGCAGATCTTTTTGCCTTTTTCGGTCATGAACAGGCTATGGGCCAATAGAAAAGTGGAGAAAACCTATCTTGTACGTTTGAGAAAAATCTTGGGGATTCTAATTGGCAGAGTCCACAGTAAATATAGTGGCCTCGGGAGAATAATCATCTTGAGAACACTATTCCTCCTGAACCAAGGAAAGCATTTGGTGGACCACTTTCTGAGGTCCCACCATACAATAGTCAGAAATGGTGGAAAGTTAGCCAAAAAAATCTCTAAGTAAGTGAGGAAGTTAAGGGGATATGTTACCGGGCCATTTGAAAAGCAAATGGAGTGTCAGGGCATCAATAGAGGCTGGTGTAATATCAATATTTAAGGCTTCTGACTTGCCAAAATGTATCTTGAAATTAGATGCTGTACCATGAGAATTCTACAATTCAGAAAGGGATGTGAGAGGCTGGGTGATAAAAAAATAGCAGGTCATCTGTGTACCATGTGACTTTATGTGCACCCCTGGGCGTGAGTAGACCTGAGATATTTGGTTTGTTCTGACATGGCACAGAAGGGGTTCCATCGTAAGAATGAAAATACGAGGGCAAAAGGGGGCACTCTTGCGTAGTTTTGTTGCCCAATGTTGCCTCTTGGCTAAAGGAGAGGAGTAAGGTCTGTTTATCTATCCACACATGTGGGCGCAAAAAACCCCAGATATTAAAATACAGCTTTCAAAAAAGGCCCATCCACCCGGTCAAATACTGTAGACTGTAAAAGTGTTGGGGTGTTAGTGACGTGTGCCAGATGAATTACATTTAAGGCTCTGGTGGTGTTATTTTTATTTTTCACTTCCCTTTTGGCTAAGAAGCCCACCTGTTAGATCAGACGCTAAATAGAAGGTCAAAGCCTACTGCCCAGAATCTTTGTGAAAAGCTTTAAGTCCTCATGGAGCAATGAGATAGCTTGCACATTGGGTCCCATCCCATAAGTCAGGGGATCAAGGATTTCTCAAAATACTGGCAAATCGCTTCTAGATTGCCATTGCCCAGGATGGTACAACCATGTGGAGCTGAGTTGTAAAAGGATCTGTAAAAGTCCATGAAGCAATTAGCAACCTCCTGAGATGAGTGGGTTTTCCCTTCCCAGATGCAAAATGAGTTATGTGTGACATAAGTCTAGCTTCCCGGAGCGCCCTGGCTAGCATTCTCCCCAGTTTGTTGCCCCACTCGTAGAAGTGAGATCTAAGTTTTATAAATTGGGCTTTCATTTTGGACGAGAGCAAGGTTTTCTGTTTTTCCAATAGGGCTTGGAGTGCCACGATTGTCGCTTTAGCCTAGGATTGTTTATGGACCTTTTCAAGAGTGTATATTTGAGTTAATAAAGATGAGATCTGTTCAGTAGTCTGTTTTTTCATCTGGAACACTGAGCAATGAGAACCTCTGAATTAAGCACTTATGGGCTTTCCATAATGCAATCGGGGTTGTCATGGAAGATTGGTTAGTTCGGAAGATGGAAGAAAGTTCAGTGAATACCATTTCCCCAATAACTGGGACCATTCATTTTTAAAGGCACCCCAATGCAATGCACCTGGGTTGCAGCCCAGCAGAATGTACAGCAGTATATTACCATCCAGTGTGGTATGCTGCATTGGAAAAAAATAGTGAGTTGTTTTTGCCCGTGCTGAAGCAAACAGAAACAAAACTTGGGCTCTATTCCAGCTCTACTCTGACAGCCAAAAAGAAAAAGGTTTGGAGGGCGTTTTCTTTTCAATCATGCTGTCTTAGTGTAAGTACAACTATTGGCTATTAAACAATCATAATTGTGGTCTCCTATTTGCAGCTGAAATTAGTATGCTGCCCACTGACAGTGGGTTATAGTGGTATCAAGGAATCCTCAGACTTCATTCACAGGTCACAAAATTTCAGGAGGTGTAATAAAGACTCCATAGAAAAATTATTCTTATAGGCCTCAGATATAAGGAATCAGGATACAGAAGCCATGGAGAGCAGCAAGGACTGGTTGCAATAAAAGAGAAAATAATACAGGCAGGCATTCGTCATACTATATTAACTATTTGAAAGTATGCTTTTATATTTATTTGAGACAGGAATGTGTCTTTAAAAACAGTTGTATTATTCTCTTGAATATAGAAATAAATGGAAGTTTCTAAAAAAAGCATTGAAAGAATAGAGCACATGAAAATGGAAAAGGAATGGAAACAGTTACAATGAGATTATTTAAGCATTATGTATGTATAGATCCTACCACACTACTATACTACTTTAGTTGCTAAAGCCAACATTATTAAACAATGGAACTTAATTCTTCCCTAGAGGATGTTTTTCCACTACATGTTATTTCTATGTTAGTAAATCTCCAGGATTTATATTGCTCCGTGCATCACAGACTGAACAATATCCCAGCTCTATACTTTATATAGTATTTTTTGTCATTTTATGTGGTTATAGAGAGAGTCATATGGGAAATGTACAATGCAAAGGAAGAGTGGGGACTGAAGAATATTTTAACACCAAGAAAATAGAGTAAATGAGCTACAAATCACAAGCTTAAATAAATCCCTTGCAGCCTTATAAAAATATAACAGGCTTATGCAAGCATAACTATCTGTCCTTATTAGACACAGCCATTCTCAGAAGTAGTTATGAACAACTGACATCAGAAAGTTGCATACATTATGTAGCTGTGCAGTATTTAGACACACATACAGTATATATATATATATATATATATATATATATATATATATATATATATATATATATACAGTGGTGTGAAAAAGTGTTTGCCCCCTTCCTCATTTCCTGTTCCTTTGCATGTTTGTCACACTTAAGTGTTTCGGAACATCAAACCAATTTAAACAATAGTCAAGGACAACACAAGTAAACACAAAATGCAATTTGTAAATCAAGGTGTTTATTATTAAAGGTGAAAAAAAATCCAAACCATCATGGCCCTGTGTGAAAAAGTGATTGCCCCCTTTGTTAAAACATACTATAACTGTGGTTGTCCACACCTGAGTTCAATTTCTCTAGCCACACCCAGGCCTGATTATTGCCACACCTGTTCACAATCAAGGCATCACTTAAATAGGAGCTGCTTGACACAGTAAGGTCCACCAGAAGATCCTTAAAAGCTACACATCATGCCGAGACCCAAAAAAATTCAGGAACAATTGAGAAAGAAAGTAATTGAGATCTATCAGTCTGGAAAGGGTTATAAAGCCATTTCCAAAGCTTTGGGAATCCAGCGAACCACAGTGAGAGCCATTATCCACAAATGGCGAAGACATGGAACAGTGGTGAACCTTCCCAGGAGTGGCCGGCCGCCCAAAATTACCCCAAGAGCGCAGCGACGACTCATCCAAGAGGTCACAAAAGACCCCACAACAACGTCCAAGGAACTGCAGGCCTCACTTGCCTCAGTTAAGGTCAGCGTTCATGCCTCCACCATCAGGAAAAGACTGGGCAAAAATGGCCTGCATGGCAGAGTTCCAAGGAGAAAACCACTGCTGAGCAAAAAGAACATCAAAGCTCGTCTCAATTTCTCCACAACTCATCTTGATGATCCCCAAGACTTTTGGGACAACATTCTGTGGACCGATGAGACAAAAGTGGAACTCTTTGGAAGGTGTGTGTCCAAGTATATCTGGCGTAGAAGGAACACTGCATTTCATAAAAAGAACATTATACCAACAGTAAAATATGGTGGTGGTAGTGTGATGGTCTGGGGCTGTTTTGCTGCTTCAGGACCTGGAAGACTTGCCGTGATAAAAGGAACTATGAATTCTGCTGTCTACCAAGAGATCCTGAAGGAGAATGTCCGACCATCTGTTCGTGTACTCAAGCTGAAACTAACTTGGGTTCTGCAGCAGGACAATGATCCTAAACACACCAGCAAGTCCACCACCGAATGGCTGAAGAAAAACAAAATGAAGCCTTTGGAGTGGCCTAGCCAAAGTCCTGACCTGAATCCTATTGAGATGTTGTGGTATGACCTTAAAAAGGCCGTTCATGCTCGAAAACCCTCTAATGTAACTGAATTAGGACAATTCTGCAAAGATGAGTGGGCCAAAATTCCTCCAGGACGCTGTAAAAGCCTCATTGCACGTTATCGCAAACGCTTGGTTGCAGTTGTTGCTGCTAAGGGTGGCCAAACCAGTTATTAGGTTTAGGGGGCAATCACTTTTTCACACAGGGCCATGATGGTTTGGATTTTTTTTCACCTTTAATAATAAACACCTTCATTTACAAATTGCATTTTGTGTTTACTTGTGTTGTCCTTGACTATTGTTTAAATTGGTTTGATGTTCCGAAACACTTAAGTGTGACAAACATGCAAAGGAACAGGAAATGAGGAAGGGGGCAAACACTTTTTCACACCACTGTATATATATATATATATATATATATATATATATATATATATATATATATATATAGTATATACAAACACACATATTTCAGGTGCCAAACTATACAGCAGGAACAAGTATAGTGCATCTATGTAATCCTAAAATGGATGATGAGGATATGCAGATGCATCTGAAGAGTATAGATCCTCAAAGTTATTACAAAGCAAGCACTTACAGAGGTGCTCACTGAAAAAAGAGACACTGCAAATATTCCTTAATTTCCTCCACAAGTTGGTTGAGAGAAAAATGGAAGGGGTTAGACTAATGCAAGCCATACACGGTCGAATTTCGAACAAATTTTCTGTTCAAAATCAGAAAATTTGTTTTATTTGTGATCCGATTATGCCACCATTGATTTTCGAAATTCGGCCGACCAAGCCTTCAATTTCACCTCATGTTGCTACAGAAAAGAATTTTCTTGGTTGGGAATCTTCTTTTCTCTCCGTAAATTTTCTTTTATCTCCGTACATTTTCTTTTATCTCTGTACATTTTCTTTTCTTATTACGTTTCTCGCACGATTCTCCCATCATTGATTAGAAAATCGTTTGTTTTTCTAAAAATTTCCAACATGTCCGATTCCTCAAATTTTATTTCCACACGAAAATCGGCTGTTGCTGCAGCCCACTAATGGTGCAAAATTTATACGAAAATTCTTAGATACGATTTTCTAAAGAAAATTATTTCGAAATTCGAACCGTGTATGGCCGGCATTAGTTCACATGGACAAAATAATTAAGTATTGACTCCGGAAGGAGGGTGAAATGGTAAAAAATAGGGTTAAATCAATTTTAGTGCAAGGTCTGCTTTAAAGTGTCTTTACCTCCAAGCTGAGGATGGGCTTATAGCATAGACGGCATGCAAATTCACTGCTTACAAATGTTCAAGAGCATAAAATAATATTTAGACCCCTTTCACACTGAGGTAGTTTTCAGGCGTTTAAGTGCTAGAAATAACCACTGTAAAGCGCCTGAAAAACTGCCTCCCATTCATTGCAATGAGTGCTTTCACACCTGGGCGGTGGGCTTGCAGGAGATTAGAAAAAGACCTGCAAACAGCATCTTTATATAGTGCTCCCAAAATGCGCCTGCCTATTGCAATGAATTGCCAGCACTTCCAAAAAGCAACGCTGAGCTTTTTAACCCCTTTGTTGTTGTTAAAAGTTCCCCGCTATCGGCCCGAAAAGCACCGCTAAAATAAGCAACTCTTTATCGCTAACGTGGCTGCGGCCCCATTGTGAAAGGGGTCCTACTGTATATTATGTTTGAATTTGATATTTATTTCTATATCCACTGAGTCTATAACCTTAGCCATGTCATTTTTTTTTCATTTCTCAGTAGGCTACTGCTGTTTAAGTGATCTTAAAGTACAACTGGTAATTTGTATATTCACATAATTTATAAAAAAAAACAGTTTTCACGGAACATTTTCTGTGAAGAACACATTTTACATTAACAGAAAAGAGGAAACCGACATTTGGATTTAGCTCGCTAATAATCCTAAACCTCTGCAAGATATTTATTAACAGTATGCAGTTTGAGATCTGCTAGCAAGCAATTAAACAAATCTAGTTTCCTGTGGACAGGCAAAACTCAACTTCAAATAGCTGAAAATGTAAAAAATGACACACGTATACCCTCCAAAAATGTCATCATGTCTCACTCACCGGGATTTCTCTTGAGTTTTGAGCTTCTGCTCTTCTATTTAACTACTTTCCACATTTAACCATTCATCGTAATTAAACAAACTCTTAGGCCGCGTACACACGCGGGGACTGTTCGCCCAACTTTGTCCGTCAAACAGTTTCAGCAAACAGTCCGCTCAAAATTAGCATGGACGGACATGGCCACACACGACGAACGAACAGTTTGCTGAAACCGTGCGCGATGACGTGAACGGCACGTACGACGGGACGAAAAATACGACGTCCTATACACTGCATTATAACTTTCGGCGTGTAAATCCTTTCTGAGCATGCGCGGAACTTAGTTTGACGAACAAGCCTACACACGAGGGGACTGTTCGCTGAAACAAAGTTTCAGCGGACAGTTTTTCGGAATTTCCGAAAAACCTTGTTCAGCGGACTGTTCGCTGAAACTGTCCGCTGAAAGCCCACACACGGGCGGACTGTCCGCCGAAACACTGTTCAGCGGACAAAGTTGGCCGAACAGTCCCCGCGTGTGTACGCGGCCTTAAAGCAAACTTCTAGTCGGTTTCTTAATGTGATATTAAAACCTTAGTTTTTGTTATTTATAATGCTGTGCTAGATCCTTACAGTATATACAGCTTCTGTTACTAAAATTGTCCTTTCCCCCACACCCCTTACCTGGTCCCTTCAGCACAACCCTACTTTTTCTAGTTTCAAGGTTGCTCCTTTCCCTTGCAGAGACCTATTGAGCCCTTCTTGTATACCTACTCCCAACCGGGACCAGGCATTGTGTGCACCCAATCAAATACACAGCCCCAAAACGAACCACTCCTCGTCTCTCCGCTCCTTCCTCCTCCCTGCATCTGTGCTGTTCTGGCTGAACAATGCATTTGAGAAACTCAAGGTGCATGATCACCTCTCCTGGAGGTTTGCACCTACAAATATGAGTGTTTGTACCCACATGTACATTGAGCTATGCACTGAGGAATAGGGAATAAGATTCTATGTGACCAATAATTAAAAAAATATATTATTTCATTTTTGCTAGAATGGTAAATAAAAAGAACTGCTAAAATGCTTACCTTTTTTTATCTTGGAAAAAATAGTTTTCTAGATTACTTCTAGTGCAGGCCACACATTCAAAAAGTATTTGATCAAACTGAACTCTCACAATCTACGTCAGTGGTTCTCAACTCCTGCCCTCAGGGCCCACTAACAGGCCAGATTTTAAGTATTACCTTGAGAAGATGCATACTAGAATACTGCAATCACTGAGCAGCAAATTATATCACCTGTGATGTATTTCAGTTATCTTGTAAACCTGGCCTGTTAGTGGGCCCTGAGGACAGGAGTTGAGAACCACTGCTCAACGTGAACATGAAACCAAATGCCCAGGCTTTCACTCTTATCAACTGCGTATAATTGAAACTAAAATAGCATAAAATAAATTTCAAGCATTCCATTGCTCTTTATATATCCATCCATCTCAGCAAGACTTTCTTTAAATTATACCCATTCCATTTTAAAATAGAAATGAAAGGCAAAATATTTGTATATAAATGAAAAAAATAAATAAATAAATACAGGTGGTCCCCGGGTTACAAACATCTGACTTACATACGACTCTTACTTACGAAAGGAGGGAGACAACAGGAAGTAAGAGGAAATCTACCCATAGGAAGGGGACATTTACTCCTCTAATGTCCCCATACACACGGTCAGAAATTCCAATGGAAAAAGTTTGAGAGCTGGATCTAAAATTTTCTGACTACAAAATCCGATCTGACTTTTTCCGATCATGTGTAAAGAATTCCGACGGACAAAGTGTCACGCATGCTCAAAATAAATTACGAGACAAAAGTTATTGGCTACTGGCCTCTATGTCTATAGTCCCATCGTATGTGATTTATGTCACCTCATTCTGAACGATCAGATTTTCCGACAACTTTGTGCAACCGTGTGTATGCAACACAAGTTTCAGCCAAAAAATCCAGCAGATTTTGTGGTTAGAATGTCCGACCGTTTCTATGGGGCATAAGAGTTATCATAGAAAAAAGGTGTCTCCACTGAAGCTTGATTACCAAGGTTTGTTTTCGCAACAACCCACAATGTTCAAAATCAAATTCTCATAGGGACAGAAAGTGAGGTGAAATCTTCTGAACATGGGCACAGACAGAAAAACAAATGTTACAGGGGTATTAACCCTTCCCTATGCTATCCAAAAAACATAAAATTTTTTTTTTTTTTTGGCTGGAGCTACACTTAAAAAATTTATTTGTTTCGGCTTACAAAAAATTCAAGTTAAGAAGAGACCTACACACCCTATCTTGTTTGTAACCCGGGGGCTGCCTGTACCTATTTTCTCTTATTTATAAGTTTTCTCTGCTGCATAAGGCTCCATTCACACTTAGGCGATTTGAATTGTGGGCAGAATTGGCCTGCAGTTCTGCCTAAGATTTTGCTACAATTGCAGTACAATTGGGATTCCATTAAGAAGTAATGTCATTGCAAAGGCGTCCCGTGTTTTGCCATGATTTAAATTGCCTAGGTGTGAATGGAGCCTCAGAGCTATGGGAACAGAAACAGCAGCACGCTGATCTTGCCAGTGAAGGGCTGTGTGGGAAAGGGGGTGTCAGGATAAGTCCAATTTTTGAAGGAGAGCAGGCTGAGGTCCCGGCACAACTAGAGAACTGACCACAGTGTGTTTTTCTGCTTAGCGTGGTCAATTTTTAATAGGAAAGCAGAGGAACTGGCCGGAACACCAGGTATTTCACACAAAGGAAGTAATAAAAATAGAAAAGGAAACTTTTTCATACAAGTATATGATACAGCAGGCACATATCAGGAATATGAAAGGTTGGGTTTACATATTCTCTAAAGCTATTTTACCTACAAAGGAGTGAATTTCTGTACATGCAATTCTAAGATAGACAGCAGAGCCAGTTGGGTCATTTGACTTTTCTCCTCTGTGGTTAAACAATACAGTAGGGTCCCAGTCCTGCCCCCTTCTCATGTTTGGAAAGTGGTGGTACAACATTAACTTCTTTAAGAATTTGATATAAAAAATGTTGATATAAAAAATACATCATAAAAAAAGATTAACGCATTTTTTTAGGATGCATCTTTTATGCCCAGCTTATTTCTCACTGACTCTCACATACCCCCTTTCCCATTGCTGCCTGTATGAACAAAAGACATTTAAGAATTGCTTGGTTAAAATGCAGCCATCTTCACTGTAAAATGACACTTGCAGATAGTCTGCATGTGTCATTGTGTGAACACAATAAAACAATCTATTGTTTCTTTGTATTTTATATATTTCATTAATATGGCATTCATATGACATCAGTTAAAGAAACGTTGCAAGATTTTGACATACTTTGAACTACAAATATATACGTTTTGTGCCTCTTTAAAAGCATGAAGTTACAGAAGAAACAACTTCTTACTTACAGTAAAACTACCATTTCTAAACCAACACTGGTAAAAAAAAAAAAAAACGTAAAAAACTGTTTTTTGCAAGACATTACTGACAAAAGAATGTCCATTTTTTTCTATTACTATGTTATCTTAAAGTGATTGTAAAGGATTTTTTTTTTTTTTAAATAAAAAACATGTCATACTTACCTCCACTGTGCAGCTCATTTTGCCCAGAGTGGCCCTGAACATCCTCTTCTGGGGTCCCCCAGCAGCTCTCGCGGCTCCTCCCTGCATCAGGTAACCCCCTAGGGGAAGCACTAATCCGAGGGGGTTACCTTGTGCACTTCCGAGTCCAGCATTCAGCATCCATACACAGGAAATGCGGGACTCGGCTGACCCCCGGCACCAGCGTCATTGTATTTGATTGACAGCAGTGGGAGCCAATGGCTGCACTGCAATAAATCTAGCCAATCGGGACAAGAGACACCGGCTAGAGCTGGTGTGCTAGTCCCCAGTGTGAGAGAAAGAGGGTTCAGGTAAGTAAAACGGGGGCACTGGGGTTCTGCTGCACAGCCAGAGGTTTTTCACCTCAATGCATAGAATGCATTGAGGTGAAAATAACACAAAGGTTTAGAACCCCTTTAAGTAATTACAGTTATTATCAATTAGACAGGGCAGATCAGAGCTGAAATGGTTAGTACGCCTCTGTTCTCATTCCTCCCTCCTGTCAAAATGTTCTTTGCAAGCTCATATGCACTACAGCACAACTAATTACCCCCCTCGTACTGTCCATATAACCCAGGTGTAGTGCTATTGCACAGGGGATTACAGGAGGCTGGCAAAAATGCAAATTCGGATACTTCCAGTACACATTGTAGTAGCATTTAAAAATTATTTGTTTTTACATTGAACATTAATTAATTGGTATTTTTTTCTGCTTGAAGTTAAACTTTAACCTGAAAAGGTGCCAATTACCTGAAGCCACTGCGACTGATCACTTCTTCCGGATGTCCAGGCATTCACCTTGCCTTGCTTGTCTAACCGGGCTTTCCTGGGCTCCCAAGTGAACATGTCCATGTTTAGTGTTCGGAAAACGCTGGAGGCTGTGACTTGGTAATCCTGTATATGTCCTGATTTCATTCCAAGTGGTTCCGAGCAGCCTGTGAAAACATTGAGCAAAAGAATGGATGAGAACAATGGCTTACAGGAAAACAAACATATTTGTGTTCTTTTAAAACCAAGAACTCTACTGAGAAAAAGGAAAGATATTACAGCAGGAGAACAGATTACAGTAAATGAAATTTTCTTTCTAGAAAAGACTGGGAGATTGTGAATATGAAAAGTCTTCATTATATTTGCCTTAGGAAAAAATCTAAAAGAAAATGAACTAATTCCAAAGAAGTACTACTGTTGGCTGTCTTGCTATGATGCTCACTATCTTTTTAGAAGATAGTGCTATTCTGTTTCTCACTGTATTTCAGAATTGGAAATCATTACCCAAGCGGAGAGCAGCTGTGATCTCGCTTTTCTCCCTCTTTATACAGCAATTTTCTTAAGTACAAAACTGGAACCAATCAGTATTACATTTACCTGCACATTATGCTGAATGCTTTGTTTTCCAATCATGTGCACATTGTTATTTACATTTTTCTTATGCCTCTGCACTGAAAACTTTTTTGATTAAGATGACACAGATGTAGCAAACACTGGTGTAACTCTGTAAATTGGATAATAGTCATAGAAAGAGATAGCAAAGAACTTGGCATTCTAGTTTCTGACTGATCTGCACTGCGGGTCTCTAAAAACCTGTAGCAGAAAAATATCAAAAATATATTGTGCTGTGTTCAAGTTTATATTGTGTCAGTTAGGTCTCTTGCTGTTAAACTGTATCTGCAGGTAAAACTTATTATTTCATTTTGGATAGATTATGGAAGGGTTAAAACCCGTGTATGGATTTTGTTTGCTATCTTTGTCGCATTGGGTTGATTCACTTTTCATTCTGGAGACACAAGAGGATGCAAGAAGAAATGTTTTCAAGGTGAGGAAATGTTCCCTCTTAAGCCTGGTACACACGGGCCGAATGACGAGAGACATCGGTCGGTTAAAAAATAAAATGGCCGATATACGGCCCGTGTGTATGTCGGTCTGTCTGACAGAAGTGGCTGGCTTCAGTCACATGAGCAGGCTGGAAAACCAGCAGCCAATGGCTGAGAGCGCTGATTGGAGTGTGCTAGCGGGGTGGACCGTCCCCCTGTCAGAACACAACAGCTCAGCAGGAGAGATCACTGCACTAACCCGCTGGGTTGAACAAAATAAAAATACTAATAGTGTGTGCCAGGCTAATGCCCCCTTAGACAATTTCCCCTCATTCCCTGTTTTGGAGATTTTTGGAAATTTTGGATTTTCCTTTACTTTCTGTCTGGTGCAATGTTCACTAGGACAAAAAGAGAAAGTGATCCTCCCTAGTGATGACGCAGATGACAATAAAAAGCGCCTAACTGGACAGAGTATTGAAGGGTATGATTACTTTAACCACTTCCTGCCTGTGCTATAGCCGAAATATGGCTACAGCGCGGACGCTACCTGGCAGGAGGGCATCCCTGGATGTCCTCCTATTTACTTCCACAATGCACGCTCCTGAGAGCACGCATCAGGGAAGTTCTGTGCTGGCCGTGTCCCTTGGACACAGCCAATCACAGATCGCTGTAAACGGCCAATCACAGCGGCCATTTACAGTGCGATTGGCATGTCCAATGAGAGATGATCTCATATGTAAACATATGAGATCATCTCTCAGCGCCGCTCTCCCTCCTCACACAGACAGCGTGTGAGGAGGGAGAGATGAACGGCTGCAGCGGCCGTAAGTTATAAAAAAAAAGTAAAATAAACTGCCATCTGCCCCCACTGCCATCTGCCCCCAGTGCCACCTGTCCCCAGTGCCACCTGTCAGTGCCATCTGTCCCCAGTGCCACCTGTCCCCAGTGACATTTGTCCCCAGTGCCATATGTCATCAGTGCCATGTATAAATGCCATCTGTCATCAGTGCCACATATAAGTGCCATCTGTCATCAGTGCCACGTGTCATCAGTGCCACATAGTGCCATCTGTCATCAGTGCCATATCAGTGTCACGTATCATCAGTGCCACATATTAGTGCCATCTGTCATCAGTGCCATTTGTCATCAGTGCCACCTGTCAGTGTCACGTGCCATCTGTTATCAGTGTCATGTGTCATCAATGTCACGTATCAGTGCCATCTGTCATCAGTGTTACGTGTCATCAGTGCCACGTATTAGTGCCATCTGTCATCAGTGCCACGTATTAATGTCATCTGCCATCAGTGCCACATATTAGTGCCATGTGTCATCAGTGCCACGTATAAGTGCCATCTGTCATCAGTGCCACATATTAGTGCCATCTGTCATCAGTGTCACGTGTCATCAGTGCCCCGTATTAGTGGCATCTGTCATCAGTGCCACATCAGTGCCACGTGTCATTGTCCTGGTGCACCAGGGCTTTCAAAAGTGTAATAGGTAGTCAACAATTTAGATGTGTAATTTATGCTCCTAGAACACGTGACGGTGCTCCCTGCATGTTGGGCCTCTCTAAGTGGCTAGGCTGTGGAAAAGTCCCACACATGAGGTATCATAATACTCAGGAGGAGTAGCAGAATTTATTTGGGGTGTCATTTGTGGTATACACATGCCACGTGAGAGAAATAACCTATTACAATGACAATTTTGGGGAACAAAATAATAATAATAATAATAAAAAAAAAATCTTCATTTTGCAAAGAATTGTGGGAAATAATGACAACACCAAAAACCTCACCATGCCTCTTACTAAATACACTGGAATGTCTACTTTCAAAAAAGGGGTAATTTGGGGGGTATTTGTACTTTCCTGGCTTGTTCGGGTCACAAGAAATGAGATAGGCCACCAGTACATCAGATGTGATCAATTTTGTATGATTCGCACTATAGCTTGTAGACTCTCTAACTTTCACAAAGACCAAATAATATCCACTAATTTGGGTTATTTTTACCAAAGATATGTAGCAGTATAAATTGTGACCAAATTTTATGAATAAAAATTAATAATTAGCATAATGTTATCACAGAAACAAAGAAAAATGTGTTTTTTTCAACATTTTCTGTCTTTTTTCATTTATAGCGCAAAAAATAAAAACCCCAGAGGTGATCAAATACCACCAAAAGAAAGCTCTGTTTGTGGGAAAAAAAGGACAAAAAAATTATTTGGGTACAGTGTTGCATGACTGAGTAATTGTCATTCAAAGTGTGAGAGCACCGAAAGCTGAAAATTGGTCTGGGCAGGATGGGAGTTTAAGTGCCCAGTAGGCACGTGGTTAACACTCTTTCCAAAGCATAAAACTAAAAATGCTTTTGCAAGCACTGTTTTTTTAAATAATAAATATAATAAATAATAATTATAATAATACATATAAATATGTACTTTTAATAATAAGAAAGTGTGGGAGAAATACAATTTACCGTATTTATCGGCCTATAACATTTTTCAGGGAAAAATCGTGGGTGCGTGTTATACGCCGATCCCCCGCCATTTCAAAGCTTCTCTGCCGCTCTCAGTGGCTTTTGCCTATTTTTGGCTGCACTCGGCTGTTCTCGGCTATTTTTGGGCGCGCTCGGCCGTTCTCAGCAGAGATACACAGGACATCCGCTCTGTATCTCGGTGGTGCCATTTTTAAATGGCAAAGACACTGACAAGGCTGCAAATGACTGACAAGGCTGAAATGCAAGGCTGCAAATGACTGACAAGGCTGCAATGGAAGGCTGCAAATGACTGACAAGGCTGCAAATGACTGACAAAGCTGCAATGCAAGGCTGCAAATGACACTGACAACGCTGCATTGATGGGCATTTAAACGTAAGTTTATTTCCTTAAAATTCCCTCCTAAAAGTTTTTTTCTTTTAAATTCCCTCCTAAACTTGGGGTGCGTGTTATACACTGATAAATACGGTAACTAGTAAGTTGTTATTCATACTTGTCTGAAGCATTCTTAGCAGCTTACTATACTAAAATATGCATTGATATAATTTGTCTATTTCCTAGAAATGGTAATGGTTGACAGTTTTAGAGGTAATCATAAAGAAACCCTAGAGGGAAAGGGAATGGAGGCTAGCACCATTTAGTTATCTGAACATATGTGTTTCCCATTTTGAATCCTCTTAGGATAACAAATGCTGGGGGGCATGTACATAGACAGGAATGTTGGGGATGCTTTCTTTGATATAACTGAATGTGACATCTTCTGGTGTCTTAATCAGAAATACATTTGAACTGGTCTTTGAGATTTCCAACAAAGCACTTAATGAACAGCAGAAAAAGGAAAGAAAGGGATGCGAGTTGTTTGGGTGTCTTAAAGGAGCACTCATTTTTTATGAACCCTCTAAATACATTAAGGAGTTGAGCAAGGTTCAGGAGGGCAGATTTTGACCTCAAACTAAATGGAGGAAAGTTCAAAATTAACCTAAGAAAATATTATTTTACTGAAAGGGTAGTTGGTGCTTGGAATAAACTTCCAGCAGAGGCAGTGAGCAAGTCAAATGTAAATGCCTTCAAACATGCTTGGGACAAACAAAAAAAAAACATTTAAAAACAGGCAGAATCGATGGACCACTCTGTCTTTGCTGTCTTTTTACTGCTGTCACTTTTCCATGTTACTGTTGCATAGAGAAAGTCATGTCAACTGCAGTTTTTAAAGTAAGGGTTGCCCTTGTTGTAACCACACATTAGTTTAAACTATTCAGAAATGCTTTGATTAAGAGAGTTTGTCCTGTTACAGAAAAAGCAAATCCCGCACCTTGATCTCCCCCACAGTACAATAAAAATCAGGGCTTTGGTCTATTTATCAATGATTTCAGGCAAGAGTCACATAACCTTTGGCCCAAATTCATACATTTCTCACCTAAGATTAAATTGTAAAGATCTGTGAATCTTGTGTGAAAGTTGCTCACCCTGGTTTTGTAGTGCCAGCAGTGTTAGTTCTACAAGTACAGAACCATAAAAGTGAATGGTTATACAAAAAACTTTATTACTAATCACTATTGAAAACATTCATAACATCTACCAAAACCGATGAAATTCTGCACCAGCCGGTTTTACTAATGTAACACTAATAGAATATCCTTATATGAATAATCAATACTGCACAGAGGGAGAGCTTGGTGTAAAGTTTATTAACTTAAACATTTTTAAGTAGACCAATGGTTAAAACATTATTCTGAGAAAGGAATATTCTATACGTTACACTAAAAAACTAAATTTTCCAGGTCATGGCATAGCTAGTAGTAGGTAGTCACATCCAGCAGAACTTGAAGTGTACTGTTAAAGATGCTTTGTAACAATATTAACATAATACAAGTTAGTTAGAATATTTGCCAATGAGGCTGATTTACAACATACTAAAAAAATTGAGGATGTTCACACAATGTGTGTGAAGATTCACTTCAATTATTCAATCACGCGAAAAGAAAATCTTATTTACTCAATTTGATCTGCACGCACTTGGATAATCTAAGCAAATATTTACACACATTATTGTGTGAACATTCTCAAGTCCTTTGGTAAATCTGCCTCAATGTATTTATTATTGTCCATGCCTTCCGGTCCTGGTCACATCCTCACCCCATTTTTTTATCCCGTTGTCACCAGGACAGGAAGTGGAAGAAAACCTCCCAAATGAGTTCGTGGACAGAAATCTGAATGCTTTTCAATGCTATCCAAAAAAAAGATTATTGGCCGAAGTTTTGCACTTAAGTGGGAAAGTGAACCTGTCAGCAAAAGTATTAAAGCAAACTAGCAGCTAAATCAGACATCTGCCAGCAAAAGGAATTCAGCATGTACCCTTCGCTTTAGGATTTGCATGATGTCCATTCACCATGACATGAAAGTGCAACTTTACTAAAGTCTGCATTAGTATAGCCATAGGCATGTTCCTCCTCTCTCCTCTAGACATTTTAGACATCGTTTTCGCCCGAATGCATTTTTGTCTGAATTTCAGGTATTTTCGTTATCATTTTAACAAATGATAACAAAAGTGCAGAATCCAAAAAACGAAAGATCCGACATAAACAAAATGCTTTATTTTCATTTTTGTTGTAACAACAGTTCAATATAGATAGGAGATTCAACATGACGCTGACAATAACAATCTGTGTCTATCGAACCTGTGGTCGAATGTGCCTAACCTTAACTCTATTAGTCCAAGATTATTCTACATAGAGAGAAAAGATTTGACATAGGGAGAAAAGATTCAACGTGGAGAGAAAAGATCACTGCTGGAATTGTGTGGGGGAAGTAAAATAAAAATAATGATGATGATGAATGTTATTGGCTGGTTGTAACCAAAGAGGAGGAGCAGTAAAATAGCTAGAACTAAGCACACACGTACAGCCAACTTACTTTCACTTATGATTGCCAGCAGAGAGAGACACACACTGAATCTTTTCAGAAGACAGTCAATCTTAGCTGGTCCATTTGTCAGAGAAACTAAATTATTTAGCAATTAAGCATAAGCACAGCAGCAAAACATTAGTGAAGCAAGCAAGCTATAGTTCAACTTAACTTTTTATAATAATTTGCTGCTATTGTGTTAGTGTTGTGAACCTGATAGTGATACTAGAGTTGCTAGTGTTGTGATAGCCTGCCCATGTTGTGTGTGTGTGTGTGTGTGTGTGTGTGTGTGTGTGTGTGTGGGTTTATTATTATAGATTCTATATTATAGATTGAGATTCTATATAGATTCTATATACCCTATCTTGTTACCTGTCTGATCAGTGATCACTATCACCAGTCCATTTTCTGTTTGAACTATGTACATTCACCATGAACGACAAAGATTCGACAAACCAGTGAAAAACATACAAACATTGAATCTTTGGCTTATGGTGTCTGTCAAAAGTTCTAAGAAGATTCGACGGAGCAGCTAAACTATACAGAGTCATACAGTTTAGCTGCTCCATCGAATCTTCTTTTAACATTCGACAGACACTATAAGCCTTCAATGGCAGATTTGGATTTTCAGACGAATGCAATTTATAATGAAAAACAAAAGAAATAAAAACAAATTTCGGGAGTAACTAAATAAATGTATTTTTCGGATGAAAATTAAATTCTGAAACAAAATATTTCAGTGTGCACATGTCTACTCTCCTCACATGGCAATACCTGGGCCTGCCAATTGTTTTCTCAAGTACTGAGCTTTGCTTTGACTGAATAAGGGATAGCTTATGCAGAGGTAAGGTGAGACTAGAGAGAAGCTTTGTGGTGTCATTGGTTAGGAAAGGGCATATTTTGTAGATGTTGCAGAGGTTGAGGCGACAAGCTTTGGACAGTGATTAGATGAGGGGCCGAAAAGGATAGTTCAGAGTCCAGAATAACACCTAGCACCTTGGCATGCAGGGCGGGGTTGATAGTTGTTCCATCAATCTTGACAGAGAAGTCAGGGGAAGGAGCAGGTGGGTGAAAAAATATCATGAGCTTGGTTTCGTTTCTGTGGAGTATTAAGGGTGAAATGCAGACTGAAGGGGATCAAGAAGGGTATTTTCCATGATGGTCACTCAGTTGATTGTAGAATAGATGCTCAAAGAGTATGGAGGAGAAGGGTAGCAAGTAGATGGGGTGCAGGTTGTTAAGATTGATGGGGTCTAACGAGAGCTTTTTAGGTATGGGGTTGATTAGTGCATGTTTTAGAGAGTTATGGAAGATGCCAGAAGAGCAGGGGAGAGCTTGAAGATGTGAGTTAGAGAGTGCAGAATAAAGACAGATGGACATCATAGCATTTGCGAGGTAACAGGATCTAGGGAGCAGGTAGTTAGGTGGGTGTTAGAAAACGTTTAGCAACCTTTTCTATAGTAGCTGGGTTGAATAAGGGAAGTACAGGCATACCCCACTTTTAAGTACACAATGGGTTTATTTACTAAAACTGGAAATTGCAAAATCAGGCTCACTTCTGCATAGAAACCAATGAGCTTCTAACCCCAGATTGTTCAATTAAGCTTTGGTAAAAAAATCTGGAAACTCATTGGTTTCTATGTGTACTTAAAAGTGGGGTATGCCTTTAATGAGTGTTCCTATGGACATGGAGTGATAAGTGGGGGGCGATATCTGTACAGCAGAGATCTCATCACGAACTGTATCAATCTTATTTTTGAAGTGACTGGCGATCTCGTGGGAGGTAGCGGGTGCAGACAGTGGAGAACGAAGTAGTTGAAGGTAGAGAAGAGTTGACAGGGACTGGATGAGAAAGTGTTAATGGCAGTGATAAAATAGGTCTGCTTGCCATTATGGAGGCAGGAATTGTATTTTTAGAGGACAGATTTTTATTGGTCGAAATCTTTCTGGGACTTAAGCCCTGTACACATGGGCCGAATGTCGGGCGACATTGGCTTGTTCAATAAAAACTGTCTGCCATTCAGCCTGTGTGTATGGCACCCTATCCAACAGAAGCCGGCTCCTGTTGGATGAGCATGCTGGAAAACCAGCAGCTGACTGGCACCCAATCAGCGCTCTCAGTCAAGGGTGGAGAATGTTGATCGGGGTGTTCTGGGGGGGTGGGCTGGGGGGGTGGGCATCACCCCGTCAGAACACAACAGGTCAGTGGGGGGAGATTGCTTTACCAATGTCAGATCATTAGTACAGTGGCTCCAACCGGAGCTGTGAGTTTTTTTTTTGTTCAACTCACTGGGTGTGCACTAGGCATTAGTCTTACATCACAGGCGCTCAAGTATGCATGTGTGGATTCTATGCGTAATGATGAGGGCTAGTGAATAGAATAACAGTGAACTATTGTAGACAGTGGCTAGGTTGGCGCAGGACATGAGTTTGTCATAGATGTGGTCAATAGCATAGAAGAGAAGGGTTGAAGTGACAAAGGTTTCACTGAAGATATCCTCTGCTCATTTTTTTTTCTTTAATTTTCTCAGTTGCAATTGTACAGGTTTGTAGCTTTTTTTAGCAATTCTAAATTGTTAGAAACACCCAAAATAAATTTAAATGCATTGAAAGAAACAAAATAACAGAAACAGAGCCACACAAAATAAAAACAGGAAAAAAAAGAAAAGGTGTCTATCTTGCTTGACAGATCCTAAAATATATTCTTTCCCAGTATTAACACTCACTATATAGGTTGCACAGCTAAAGGAAAAAAAAAAAAACTGTTCATTATTGGGCTGTCACATATCCGGTAATTATTTTAGCTATTTTAATTATACAGCTACAATACTCAATTACAGCACATAAAACATGAAAAAAACTAAAATGATATTCTACATAAACTGCTATATAGCGGTAGTAAATGATGTAGAGCACTGTGTGATACAAGACAGCACTACAGGACGTACAACACACAGTCTTCCTTGCCTAGTTGCTGTAGCTAATCCTGCCACTTCTTCGAAAAGCTCATATAAATATTGAATGTGTCTATAGGCATACTAAAATGACTTTAGGCCACGTTATACAGTGCTATTCATTAAAATGCCTTTAGGTTTGTACTGTATAGGGATGTAGCCATCAGTTTAAATCAACAGTAATATAATATGGTTTCAAATTACTGTTTTTAAAACCAGCCTTCTATGCCTAATGACACAATCAGCTGTGAGTTGTCATTTGTATTTTAAATATACTGTCAGATTATACTCAGAGCAAAATCACTAAGACTCTCCGTAGATCAATACTATAAATACCTTAGGTACAAAAAACACGTTTTATGAGGCAGCAGCTAGTATTGCCAGTTGGCTACGTCTCAACTTAACAAAGCCAATAGCTTCATTACTTATGCAAAGCTGTAACAATGACTGTATAAATAAAGTTTTAGTGCACTCACTGTACTTGTAATGTCATACTTTCCTAGCCAAAATTTTCACTGTAATAGATTGCACATCCACTACACATTATTGCAGTGAAATAACAATGGATGTGTGATTCTTTTTTGTTTTGTTTTGTTTTTAATAATAATGATATTTTGTTTGATATTTTGATATTTTGTTTTGTTTTTAATAATATTTTTCAAAGTATATTTAAACTCAATACTATCTTGTATAATATTTGACATGTTAATGATCTAATATTCACTATTTTTAAATCTTCAGCTCTCCTTTAAATTGCAAAAATCTCCCTATTTCATTTGTATTGCGAAAACAATTCCACAAATCCCCCTATGCAAGCCCATATCCTGTCAACAGAACCTAAAATGAGGCATGTCCTCTCACTACAGATGCAATTGTTTGGAGTTCTCTCCATAAAACTGTTGGCCCTTCTTTTGCTTCTATCCTGCCGTTTGTAGGGTGGGCTGAATGTTACAATGCACCCCCTAGTAGCTGCCCTGGGCTGTTTATACTGGCCATCTGTGCAGTGCACTCTACCCGCTCCAGCTGATGTGTCTCAGCCAATCAGGAGGGAGAATCTCAGGCGGCCGCAACACTCGGGGACATTGCTGGACAGAGATGGGGCTTCGGTAAGTATTAGGGGGGAAGCTGAGGGGGTGCTGTGCACAGAAGACTTTTTATCTTCATGCATAGAATGCATGAAGATAAAAACTTTCTGATGTTACAACCCCTTTAAATAATGGCCTGTGATCCCATCTCTTTAAGACATCTCCTGTTATAGAGTGATAATGCTTTGTTCCTTGTTTCTTGCTTGTGCTCCTGCATTGTCACCCTATGACACAAGCTTCTGATGATGATTACAAGTGACCATTAGACATGTGCGATTTGTTTCATTAAAAATCTAAATTCAAACATTTTTATTATTTGGAGATTCAGATGTATCCGAATCCCTGAATATCAATAGTAATGAATTTCATCAAGTCCGAAATAAATGAAAAGAAAACAATAAAATTATTTGTATTAATTTGTTTCATTCGGATGACATGATGCGATAGTTTGGGCCATTTTTTAATGTTTGAATCATCCAAGTTAACATAATGTGGTTGATTTACTAAAACTGTTGAGTGCAAAATCTGGTACAGTTTGCATAGAAACCAATCAGCTTCCATTTTTTTTTTTATAAAGTCATAATTGAACAAGCTGAAGTTAGAAGCTGATTGGTTACCATGCGCAGCTGCACCACATAAATCAACCCCAATGAATGATCCAAATTGATACAGATCCATTTCGTATTTATTTTGCATTAGCATTTTTCATTATTATAAAAAAAAATGCACTACATATAAAGTTGAAACATTGTACTAAATACAGTAAGGAATAAAAGTGAAATAAGATGATGATTCCTACTTATTGTGTCTGGGTTGGATATAGGTGGATCCATCAGAATCTTCAAATTATAACATTACAAATGAATCAGAAATTTGTCCATTTGTTACTTTCAAATGCATGCGACTCCAGTTGATATTGTCCAATCAGCTTATTAAATTTCTCTTTGTGAGTTGGACTAGCAGGGATGATTTAGAGCGCATAAGTAATCTCCCGAAATAATAAATTAAGATGTTAAAATGAATATAGCCAATCTTCCAAAATAACTTCCAAAAATACAAATCGATTTGGAACAATGAATATACGAAACTAATCATAATATACAAAACAAATTTGGAAAAAGAATCATTCTAACATAAGGAATATGATAAAACAAAATTATTTACTTAACTAATGAATCCAAAACAAAATGTATCAAAGATATATTGCACAAAATCCAATCAGTAAAAAATAAAATATTATAAAATATTATAAATGTATGAATGAATAAAGTCTTCTTCAATAATAAAAGTGACTTGTTGAAGTGTTAATCAACATGATCATCCAACAAGCGAATTGTGAAATTTCCAGTGACATCACCTCCATCATTGGGTGCAATGCCCGCTCACCTTAGGAACCAACCTTAATGGGTTTAATCATGCTTTTAGAGATATCCCAATCTTAGAGGTGATTGTCTCGACTGTGTTGTGGTAACAGGTCCTTTTCCAAGGAAATCTTATGCCGCTTACACATGGTCGGAATTTCGGCCAGTAAAAGACAGATGAAAGCTTTTCAATGGAAAATGCGACCGTGTGTATGCGCCATCAGAATTTTGCTGGCCGAATTTCCACCAGCAAAAGAATGAGAGCAGTTTCTCAATTTTCCCAATGGAAAAAGTTTCTATCAGAAATTCCAATCGTGTGTATGCAATTGCAAAAACTCACACATGCTCAGATTCAACTACGAGACAGAAGCTATTGGCTACTGGCTATTGAACTTCCTTTTTCTAGTCCCATCATATGCGTTGTACGTCACTGCATTCTTAATGGTCGGAATTTGGTGTGACCGTGTGTATGCAAGACAGCTTGAGCGAAATACCATCGGAAGTCCGTAGGGAAAACCATCAGAGCTTTTTCTGATAACATTTCTGAGAAAAATTCAGATTGTGTGTATTAGGGTATGGAGATAACAGCTGCTCTCGGGCGTAGTCAATTGACCTCTCTACAGCTCCATGCAGCCTGTCCGACCCTCTGCATTATATTTTTGATACACTGTGTATATGCATTTTTCACATTTATATTATAGACTTTTTTTGAGCCTTGGTTGGAAAAAGCGCACTATTACTCAATTAATCAGTTATAATGGGTTAGAGATCACTGTTTCCAATAGTGTAGCTGTTCTGACTGCATATCTCTAGTGGTCATCCATCTTGGTCAGGTGGCTATTTCCTGTATATCATTTAAAGAGAGGATCTTTGCGCTGTAACTATTCTGAATGTGGTATGTTGGTTTAGAGACATCAGATTGACATGGAAAGACAGTGCAGGTATGATGAATCCAAAGCAACCTTTAAAAGTTATTGATTAAGCAGTAAGTATACTTTAACCTTTTTAAAAGACGAGTCTGGAAATGCAAAAGTGGCTTATGTACTTTACTACTACTGAGAGTTACTAGGCTGGGATACAAAAGCTGGCATTCTCTAGCAGCATAGCCTTTGTATTATTATTTTTTTTCAAAATAAGCTCTTTACAAATTGAATTGGTACACTGCTCTAAAAGCAGTTTCAATAACATTCTAATAATTTAGTAGAAAGCTGGAACAAACTATACAAATCCCTTGTATTTGAAGGTAAAGAGAAACTACAACCTTTTAATTTTTTTAATGAAATATAAATTATTAAAATGTTGTCATCCTATGTTGCATATCAGTTCTGCTGATCTCTCGAAGCCTCCTTGCAGCCACATTTTGTCATAATTCATTTCAGAGATAGCTACATGGCATTTGCAAGGGTGAGTTTCTTGATGATGGCAATAGCAGGCCATGTTTGAATCGATTACATTGAAATGTATTCTTGTATTCTACATCAAAAACAGTGTGTTAGGGTGTCACTGGAGAAGCACAATTGGAAGACAGAGACAGAACGCTGTCACCAAAAAAACAGAACTGGCTTAACAAGAACCTTATGATAGGATCGCCACATATTTTTCTAGTAAAGCTCCAGATTTAAAAATATATTGAAATTAAATGAACATATTAAGACCTATATGAGATTTAGTGAGTGGGTTTTAAATACTTTTACATATACTATTATAATATTTTTAAAAAACGTTGTCCATTTATACACATAGTGGAGCATATAATCTCTCATCTCATAGGCAGATTTTGCATCCCTTGCTGATCCTATTATTGCTCAGCAATTTATCCATTGGGAACCATCTGACTGAGTGTCTCCAATGATTGAAACATTTTCCTAAGTGCTCCTAGGTAGCCTAAGCTATGAGGCCACTGTGTGCACTCCACACTGAGCCAGCATTTTTTGTGTCATTCATATGATTCAGGTTGTGGGGTGGAGACTGCAAAGTCCTTCACAGTATTCTTTGCAGAATGCTGCATATAGGGTAGAAGGAGAACCTGGTCAAATTCCATTTCATTATGTTTTCTTTTCCTATATGATAGATTATATAAAATTTGAATTATTTAGTTGGTATGGAAGGAGGTTGAGTATAGTGCACTATATATCATTTGTTATTTTATCACAGTCAAAATCCAGTGTTTCTTCTGGTCTAGAGCTCATAGTGTGCCATCTTTTCCCCTTTGTATAGACTTAATAGGGCCTGGAAGTACACTGAAGAGCCTATTGGGGCGAGAAATTATAATAATAACTCCCAGCATATGTCAGGGCCAGTAATAATAACTCACAGCATATGTCAGGGCCAGAAATGATAAGCCCTAGCAAAGTGTCAGGATAAGCAATAACCTCAGTCAGTGGGGGAGTTAAGTATAGTAATTAAAAGGCCATATAGAAGGCAGAGAACCATCTAAAGACTCACACACTGAAAACAGGACGTGCAGTCAAGCACTCTGTCTTATGCCAAGCTCCTACAGACCACTTCCTCTTTGCACCACAAGTAGCAACTCTTCTTATATTAATCTACCAACAATGGCAGTACTGGCAGCCCTGAGTTCCAGCAGCCAGTGAGTACTATAGGCTACACATCGAGAGCTGCAAAATTACTCTTTAGACCATAGATAGGTCCCTGACACCCCCTCTCATTGCCTATTAGCTAGAAAAAGTTAAATACAGACACTAACTGTGGTGCATGGGTGTTGTTAGGATTGTGAAAGACCTAGGGCACCTAGAGGCACACAGAAAAAAAATTCACATAGCATGCCATACTGAGTGGCGAGCATGTAGAAATAACACCAAACAGTGGTAGTGGCTTACAAGGAATAGGTTAAATAGAATCTGACCCTATTTGCTATATGCACTGCCTGTTTCAGTCCTACTGTGGTACCCACGCAAATGCTTTAATTACTGTGCTAGTCTAACAGACACACACATAAACCTTGGCACAAATGATCATTTTGAAGAAGGAAAATCTTCCAACATATATGCTTTTTCTATACACAGAATATAAAGAGAGCTAATGCTTTGTCTGATCCTACCTAGAAGAAGAAATATTTAAAATGTGTTGGGAACTACTTTGCAACCAGCAGCTGTTAAACAATAAACCTCTTGCAAAGAAATATGTAACGAGCAACAAAGCATATAAATTGCAGCGGTAACGTACAACACTATGTAAATAGTGCAAGTGTAAGGATTACCTAACTTGATTACCAGCAGTTTGGACTATGTGAAAAACAAATAGAATATGGAGTGATCAGTACTAGCATGTTTTTAAACTTAAACTAAAACCAGCGCTTAAATGGAATAAAATGTGACTCAATAGTAAAAGACTGCAGCTGCTGTTGCAAAGGTGCTATAACATTAAAGATAAGTAAAAAAGTATAAACAGCGCTAGCGAAATAAAGTGCTTGACATAAAGTGCTTAAACATATAACGTGCTCTAATATATAACACATTGTGACAATATATGTAATAATAACATAGACCGCAATATATAACACCCTAAAAAGTGCTTAAGTGCTTTCAATAGTAATTTGATGAGAAGGTGATTCCTTTAGTAATTTAATAAAAAAGTGCTTCCTTTAGGGTGGTACTGCCCTCTTGTGACCCCACTCACCATAGTTGGTGGACCCTCAGCTTTGCAGTCCAGGGGTCAAACAGGCTTAAGGTTTTGGGGAGATGCAGCACAAATTATCCAGAAACGTATTTTAGAGTAGAGGGTCTCAGAAGGATCCAAGATATTGTGATGTAACGAGGTAAAAAAGATAGAGAAAATATACCATGCGAAGTAATGCCAGTACACAAACATACTACGCTGCTAACATGAGATGAGATGATAGGTAAAAACAGGCATCAGCATGTTTCCAGGTCCGCACTTTCTGCGTGCGTTCCACAGGAACCGGAAGTAGCGTCACTGGTTCACTATACCGGAATTACATTGACGCGTTTTTCCTCTCCTCCAGGGCATCATCAAAGACTGCCTTTGATGACGCCCCCTGGAGGAGGGGTGAAATGCATCGACGTGATTCCTGTTTGACCCCTGGAAAGTTGAGGGTTCAGCAACTCTGGTGAGTGGGGTCACAAGAGGGGAGTACCACCCTAAAGGAAGCACTTTTTTTCATTAAATTACTAAAGGAAGCACCTTCTCATCAAATTACTATTGAAAGCACTTAAGCACTTTTTAGGGTGTTATATATTGCGGTCTATGTTATTGTATCATATATTGTCACAAGGCGTTATATGTTAGAGCACTTTATATGTTTAAGCACTTTATGTCAAGCACTTTATTCCACTAGTGCTATTTATACTTTTTTTTACAGTACTAGCATGTTACATACTGTATAAGTGTATATAATGCAACAGTCAAAACATTGCAACATACAAAATATCATATGTGTCAAGATGGGTCAGGACTACTTAACATGCAACAGAGCATATGGAGAATAGCAGCCAGGACTATGATCAGGGTGTACCTTCATTGCGTAACATACAATATAGTGTATAGAATTACAAGGACAGGACTGTGAAGCATATGGATTGCAGGTGTCAGGACGACATTTGATGTTGGCATTCAGTGCTTAATGTGCTCCTTTACATTGGTGGTCAATGCTCCCTGTTACATTGATGGTCAGTGCACCCTCTTGGGACTTGCTCACATTGGTGGCCAGGGGGTAGTAAAAGCATGTAATTAAGCTGTGCTTTTACTGCCAACCCAACTGCTGCTCAGGGGTGTTTACTGCCACCCAAGCTGCTCAGGTCTGTATACGTGCTGCGGATGTGATGTTTGCTTTGCAATTGGAGTGCTGCATTAAGTGAAGCCATGCCATAACTGCTCTTCAACTGCATGCATTTATGCTTGTGGCACAGTGGGTGCACACTGTGCCCCTATCCCCCTTATATTGATGGCTGGAATATCCCTCTTTAGTGATGAGCAGTTTGTGCTACAAATAAACATTACCGTATGCTGCCCACTACAGACAGTATTGTATGCTGCTCCACCACAAACAGTACTGTATGCTGCTCCACCACTAACATTACAGTATGATGCTTCAACACTAATATTACAGTATACATCACAAAGATTACAGTATGCTTCACTACAAATATTACAGCATGTACAGATCAGAATCTTCCCCTACATAAGAGTCCCCCTTTAGATCACCCCCCATCCCCCTTAGACTAAAGTGCCCAGCTAGATTAGGAGTCCTCCCTTAGACTAGAGTGTCAATGCAGATCAAGAGTCCCTCTCAGACTAGAGGGCCCAAATAGATCAGGAGTGTCCCCTTAAATCACAGTGTCCACATAGATCAGGAGTGCCCCCTCAGATTACAGTTTCTATATAGATCAGAATTACTTGCACAAATAAAATCCCTAACAATACAGTTTCTTTCCTAGCAAATTTATTTTTGAATCTCAAAACTCGGCTCGTTCAGGGAAATAAAACAAGCTGATTGTTTCAGCTACATAGTTATAACATTATCAAATGAAGAGAATCACAATAAAATAAAATAAAATAAAATAAAATAAAAAACATCCATTTATTCTCAATATGGTGGCACAACAGGATACACAATTTCAGCAATATGCTTGCCTACAGCAAAATTCCATGTTATAAAAAAGCCTTATTTTTAGTACAGGTTTGCACAGTGCTATGATTCTCAGTGTCAAAACTACGGCTGTGTTACTGAAAATTATTTTTATTTTTTTGTGCAACATTAGAGGAAATCTATGTTATGTGTTAACATTGAACTATTTAAAACCTAACAACCGGTGAGTCATCAGCTGTCAGCAGGATTCCCCGCTGACAGCTGAATCTAAAAATAAGAATTGTCAGCAATAAAAACAGACCTCTTGGGTCTGGTATGGATTTTGAGGGGAACCCCAGGCCAGAATAAAAAAAATGGTGTGGGGGCCCCCAAAATCCATAAAAACCCTTATCTGACCATGCAGCCTGGCCGGTCAAGAAAGGGAGTGAACAAGTAGGCACCTCACCCCCTCCTGAGCCATACCAGGCCACATACCCTCAACATGGGGGGCTTAGGGGGAGGGGGCTCTGCCCTCCTAAAGCACCTTGTTCTTATGTGGATGGGGACAATGGCCTCTTCCTCATAGCCCTGGCCAGTGGTGGGGATCTGTGGGCAGAGGGATTATCGGATTCTAAAAGTTCCCTTTCACAAGGGGGCCCCCAGATCCTGCCCCCCATGTGAATGAGTGTGGGGTACATAGTACCCCCTACTTATTCACCCTCCAAAAAAAGTGTAGTGTAAAAAAACATGTTAGACAGTTTTTGACAAGTCCTTTAGTTAAAAAATAAAAGTCCCTCTGGTGTAGCTCCCTCTTCTGACAGTTCTTAAATAACTAAGGCGTGGGGTCACCCAGTGGTGTCACAGAGTGATCCCACCCTATTGTGACATCATCGACCAAGCATGACCCTGGTCAGCAACATGGGGACAATGTACTTTTGGGGGCGCGTTTTTATTTATTGGCCTGCCGGGCCACTCGTTAACAACCAGTACACATTCCACAAATACCGCTTGCCTGGACCACTGCCTAATTTCCGCATGCATTTTATTATTTTTTTCCTTCTGTGAATAGATTTTAATGCCTGTTCATGTGGTATTTACTGAGCATTTTAAGTGTTTTTTGGTAAATACCACACAAACGGTCTAGTAAATTCACAGTTTTAAGATGCATGAGATATTTAGAGAAAATATGTTCTGACATCTAAATATCTCATGTAAGTTCATTCTGTAAATTGAGCCCACTGTTTCTGAACTATTTTTCCTTCCTTTCTGCTAAAAGTCACCTGGGTTGTGTCCTGCACTACACAAGGAACTCTTGAAGGGTTTGATGGAACATTCATTTTAATGGGAATGGACGTGGAGAGTAGTGCAGGACCAGGGACTGTTGTACCTTGCAGGATAAGCCATGTTGAGGGGTTAAAATTTGAGCTAAACTCCATTTTAAAATTCCAGACGCTTACAAAATGATGTAAGTAAATCTTGTCTACATATTTGACGGCAGTATACTACAGTATAATTCATTTACAGAAAGCACCAACAGAAGTAATAAACAGGCTCAGGACATTCAATAGTGAACGATTAAGTCTTTCTAATCACGTTCTTCCGCAGTTCATTCTTTGTTGCTGTATTTCTTATTCCATGTTTTATAAATGCCAGGTCTTGGGCGTTTAAATCTCACAAGTCACCGTGTCAATATACTGCATAGCTCGGGGAGTTACCTGAGGTTAGAGGTCAGGCACTGCACAGCTTGTAATTCATTTTAAGAAAAAAATTGCAGCCATGACTCTATATTGTTTGTGCTTGAATTCTGAATATTTGCGCAACAATATGAACCCAAAGTGTCTGGTCTTCTGGAGAACTGCATTTATTCATTTCCACATCCTCTTGCTGGATGTAAGAAAGCTAAAGCATACTTTTTTAGTTTTTTTTGTAGCATATTTAAACCTTTAAAATGTTCTGTAAAAAAAAAAAAAAAACCTTTCAGAAGTTTTAAAGCAAAAGCTTAATGAGCGAAGCATGGGGGCTGCCATTATTGACCTCTTCTTCCTATACCTGTCTATCATTCTTCATTACATAAAAGCTTCCATATGTATTACTCTAATGCAGTGAGGCTACGAATATTTTAATAAATATAGTGAAAACAAATATCTGTGCTACGAAGGAACTAAAATACATTTAATTAAAATAAATTTGTGAATAAACTATAAATTATTTAACAATACATATGCGTGTATCTGTATATAGTACTCACTGCTGTCACCTTTAAAAAATACAAAACTACAAGTGATTTAAAATGTAAAAAGGAAGACCAAATATAACTCTAAACGGCAGCGCTGTGATCAGAATTCCATTAAAGGTTGATACCTCAAAACACTCAAACCATTCAAGTGAAATGTTCATAATGAAGTATATTAGAAAGAAATAAATAAAATGAAATAAAATAGGCCACTATTAATTAATTAATTAATTAATTATTATGAATTATTATGATTTAATATTAAAACACATAAGCCACAAACCGCCTGTGAAATCAGAAGTGACGAAACGAGCCAGTCGTAGTTACGCGGCAACTGCTGTTGACATTGGGAAGGAGACATGGAGAAGGAGACATGGAGGCTTGTTGTTGGTATCCATAGAATCTGGAGGTGGTGGGACATGCATAGTCTATCACTAAGGCTAAAACCGATGTCACTGCACACTACTATTGTTTTAACTAATGCGAGTTATCTATTTTAAACTTGTGAGTGGATCTCAAGAATTTTTAATACATTTTTAACTTTTTTGGTTACTGTATCATCTGTGATTCCTTTCACATGTTAATGGCCATCAATGTTCCTATGGAGAGGCATGGTTCTAATCTCTGATCCAAACAGAGGGATATTTCACAAAAGTGTTTGCGCCAACCACAAGAGTGGAAGGCATTGAATTGTTGGGAGTGCATCATTTGCTAGGGCGAGGGATCACCAGTGCACGTGAAGTGGTGTGTGGCTAATGTTTCAATGTGAGAAGATTTGAACACTAATTTGCACTATTGGTGGACTATTCTATTTCATTTTTCTTTTTTTATTTTGAATAAACTTCATTATGGACATTTTATTTGAATAGTTTGAGTGTTTTGAGGTGTCAACTTTTAATGGAATTCTGATCACAGCGCTACCATTTAGAGTGATAATTTGTTTTCCTTGTTAAACTTTAAACCACTTTTAGTATATAAATAAATATGTTCTTTTTTTTTTTTTTGGTTACTTTGTGTTGTGTCAAAGGCTCAAATACCTGTGCTAGCAACTTGTTAAAGAGTCAGACCATTGCTCAACGGAGCGCAGTGGTTCAGGCCAGCAGCAGTCTGACAGAACCCCTGCCCAGTGCTCCAAATGATAACACTGCTCAGAGAGTGGAAGCACTTTTGATTAGGGCACTGGGCAGTGCTTATGTTTGACCACTGGAGACCAGGACTGCTCCATTGCAAATAAAACCAGCAATCCAAAATGATTCCGCAGGATATTTTAACCCTTGCCTCCGCAAAAAGTAGGGAAAAAAGTATGTTTCTTACTGTATAAGCAATCTGATTGCATTCCAGTAATAACTACAGAATGTTCAATTATACTTATACTTCAGCCAATGTCTGAGGGTGTAGATAAGATTTGTTGACGTGATCTGCATTCTTGTTATGGATGTATGACAATAGCAGCCAGGCAATTGGCATTTTAAAAAGGGATCACCAATGACAGCCTCTGTATTTCTCTCATAATAAATTGTAATATTTGTGTTTACTCCTAGGTTAAGAAAACTGAAAATATTAAGATGAGTTTGGTACAATACCTGACAATCACAATAATTTTTTATCTGACTGACAATATCCAGCTTGCACTCCTAAAGCTGGCCACACACCATATTATTTTCTTATTCAATTTCCTTTAGATTTACCTTCAACTGTGTGGTACAATGGCCTGTCTGATTGAACACAAATTGAAAGTGTTTAGATTTGACCTCATATTATATGGTTTTGGGAAATCTATAGAAGAAAATTGTATAATGTATGGCCAGCATTAGAAGAGTCCACCTACTTAACCCCCCTCCAAATGCAAAAAAGGTCTGTGAGGAAAAAAAAATAGCAAATATAATTATACTACCCCTAGCTTTTGCTGCAAGGGATGATGTCACCTTCTGGCAAGATCCCAGGAAATGCTGCGTAGTCCAAATCTCAAAAGAAGGCATGCCTGCATTGTGTTGGGACATCACCTTGTGAGATTCAAGCTACTCAGCAAACATAAATAATACTTCATTAGGAGGTAGTCTTGTTTGAAAATTCCATCTGCAATGAACTGATATATCAGTATGAGCACCAGTGCACTAAAACTATTTTATATTAAAAGAACTTTTGAATCTGAAAACCCTTCCTCCATATATGAAATATCACTCTTTCTTTTGCAGAAAGAGACCTCAAGATATATAAATAGTTGGTGGGTAATTAACGTGTACCTATACATACCAAAAATACATTTTCTTGTGACTGCAGACTATAGCTACAATCTTCAGTGTGCCTCTGTGGTACCCATGGAACATAACCAGTCCTATGGAAGTTTCAGCTTTGCAGAAACTTCAGCATAGGTAATAACCTATTACAGAGCAATTCAAGCACATCTCTATCAGCTCATAACCTGCCCACCTTTAAGAGATCCCTGAAAACTCACTTATTCAGGGAAGCATATCCCACACCAGGAGGCACAGTGGTGTAGTGGTTAGCACTCTCACCTAGCAGTAAGAAGGATCACTGGTTCAAATCCCAACCACGACACTACCTGCCTGAAGTTTGCATGTTCTCCCTGTGCCTGTGTGGGTTTCCTCTGGGTGCTCCAGTTTCCTCCCACACTCCAAAGACATGCAGGTAGGCTAATTGGCTTCTGTCCAAAACTGGCCCTAGTATATGAATGGGGACCTTGGATTGTGGGCTCCTTGAGGGTAGGGGCCAATGTGAGTGTGCAATGTACAGGGATAGGGACAATTGTAGACACTCACTCAGGTTTAACTGGATGGACTGGTGTCTTTATTCAACCTTACTTACTATATAACCTTCCTAGCAACCCAATTAAATCATTTCCTGCACCTTTTGTACCACCACCCCCCCCTAGAATGTAAGCTCTACGAGCAGGGCCCTCCTGTCCCTTCTGTACTGAATTGTGCTGTCCCCCCTCTACATTGTAAAGCACTGCGTAAACTGTTGGTACTATATAAATCACGAATAATAATAATAAAAATCTCTATTGGTCTTACAGAATCATAGTGAAAGGTCTGGTGTCACCTCAACATCTATTGGTCTCAGAGTCACCCACAGTGCATTTTTGGAAGAAATGTCTTTCGGAAGCAACAGGCACCATTCCACACTTTTGAAAATTTAGAGTGTTTACAGTAGGATACAGTGTGCATTGCCAATACTTTTTGTTTTGAATGGGGTTGGGAAGGGTTTAAACTGGGGTATTTTTTGATTGTACATCACTTTCTGTATGGAAATCTTGAAGCATCCGTTACAAAACTGTTAAGAGGGAAATATATTCCTTACAATGGGAGAACTTTTATAATTCCCTCTTGTATCTTTGGGACATCTTTGGGACAGGAAGTGAAGGGCAATTTTCCCATTGGCACACAGACAGCATAAAATAACCCAACGTGAGTTGGGGAAACTGAAGGGGGACATTTCCCCAGTGGGCACACTGATGGCAACTGAAAATTGTCCTTCACATTCTGTCTCAAAGATGAAAGCGGGAATTAGAAAAGATCACTTTAGGAAATCTTTTCTAATTCCCTTTTGCATCTTTTGGGACAAAAAGTAAAGAGAAATCTCCCCATCGGTACACTGGCAGCCCTTCCCGACTCTAGCAAAAACAAAAAGTTTTAGATTGCATGATAAACAGAAAGGGACATTTTCACCAATGGGCACATAGACAGTGAAAAACAATTGACAGTGCTTCCACACCCTATCCAACCAATAAAATATATTTGCTTTTACATACACTTTAAGGTCTCCTTCACACCTTCGAGAGTCTGTTGTGATTGTTTTGGCATGCATTAAATTTAGGCGGCACGCTTATTTTAAATGGGCGGGAAGCACATGACAAAGGACCAAAAGCCAGACTTGCAGCATTATTTTCAATCCAGCGCACAATAATCCAAAACATATGTTGGCGTGCAGCAAGGATTCTTTGCCACCTACTCTACATGTGCATTGGATAGTTATACTGAATGAATGACAACAAAGTGATGTGCGCTGCACAGCTTATTTTGCCATAGTGTGTTATCACTATGAATGCATAAATCTGAAGAAGACTTTAAATTGCTGGAATATGCTCGAACCAAGAAATGTCAGTTTTAAATACGCTGAACCCTACAACTAACCGTATAAAATATTCTGGAATAATTTAGATTTGGTCATATAACCCCAAACTAAACTCTACAAGAAAACATCATTAATTGGCTGTCAGTTACAGAACTTTTTGAAATGTATTGGTATTTATGTGTATTTTTCCCCCTTTTTTTACTCCTATACCATTGGTCTAAGTACAATACCTTATCACAAAGGAATAACAGAAGACAGGTTCACAAGTGCACATTAGCGAGAAGTTTCTTGACGTCTCTTATTCCTCCCAACTAATTAGGAAGCTTTTCAGCCTTCAGCCAAAGGTGAGGAGATAATCTCAATGTTTTCTTTTGGCTGCCTCATCCTCGTAGCTTAGTCACATGACTCCAGCTGAGATCTTTCATATAATAAGTAGAATGAAACATCTGAGCATACCATGCAGATGTTCCTCATTATTCAGCTTTATCTAAACACAGCTTGCAGTTATCTATGAAGGAGTGTTGATCCTTTTCAGCAGATTTTGTATCCAAAATTATTGACCTTGATGTTCTGCAATAATATCTCTAAGGAATAGAACTCTAATTACATAATCTACGTTAAATCTTAAATTTGCTACACATAAAAACACAAACAATCTGTTTATCGGTATCATAATACACTTGAAATATTGAGAACAGATAGCACATGGTATAATGGATTTACTGAAATCTAAAATAAGTGATATATTGAAAACCCAGAGCTTTTCCCTTTTTTTTTTTTTTTGCAGGCTGCCATGCTGCCAGGGCCTACTTTAATTGTTAAATACCTATCTCAGAAACAGCATAAATATACTTTCAATGTGGAAAAACGCAAACAGTAATAAAAAAAAACCGATGACATTTATGAAAGTAAGCACTTGGCTGTTTATCCAGCTACATTTCTCTGGCTTTATAACCCAATAAGAAAAAAATAAAATCTCTGGGGTCTAGACAAATAATGCCAAACAATATATTCGAGTGCAGTTCAGGGCAACAAATGAACCCAAACAGTGAGCTACTAATGCAATCAAACACTGTAACTGTGTCTTAAATTTGATGTAAACCCTAACTAAATGACATTATTTGCTAAAGCGCCTTGTATCAGAAACAACTGCATTTTATTATAATAAAACACTTATTTTCATCCTTTTTTATATCTTAGTGCTGCCAACCTATTTCATTTTGTGCAGTGCCTGTCTGTCTAAATGCATATACTCCAATGATAGCTGCATGACATTCTTAGGATAGGTTTCCTGATAGTCACAACATGCCTGTGTAATGTGTGTTGAATCAGTCCCTTGTAGTCTCAGTTGGAAGCCCGTGTGACAGAATGACAATGCCGGAGATGAGCAAAGAGCTTTGTCACCACATAGCAGAAAGTGTTTAAAGGGTAACTCCCCTTTCATGGGAAAAAAAAAAACAAAAAAAATATATATAGCATATCCAATTGCGACACAAGTCATATTTTGATCAAATGTTATTAAAAAAGACCTTTTTCTTTTCAATCTGCAGTGCTGTCATTTTCTGTAAAATGCAATGCAATATGGCTACCTGGAAGTGTTCTGCACATGGAATGTGTATAGAATGGCACCCAGATATGTAATTTCCTGCTTGTGTGATTGGCTTACTGATTTTCCCAAAAGGTCTGCAAGATACAAATCAGATTTTGAGCATCCCTTATAACAAAAATGTCATTTTTGGTGAGATATGCTCAAAAGTAAATCAATTCTAAGACCCCTTTCACACTGCTGCGCCCATAGCATTGGCGGTAAAACGCCGCAATTTTTAGCTGCGTTTACCGTTGGATTTGCAGCGCTCCGCTAGAGGCTGTGAAAGGGTTAAAACCTCCCGCATTACGCTGCAATAGCGGCGTTTTGCCGGCGGTAATGCAGCGCTGCCCCATTGATTTCACCTCTACAAAGAAGCTGCTGGCAGGACTTTTCCTGACGTCCTGCCAGCGCACCGCACCAGTGTGTGGAATGAATGGTGCAGCAGTTTGAGGGCGGTTTGCAGGCACTATTTCTAACGCTATAGCGCCTGAAAAACGCCTCAGTGTGAAAGGGGTCTAAAGGGAGGCAGACCCTGCAGCTTGCCTCATTAGTGTCCTGCAGGTGCAGTAGCTGATTGATAATTATAAAACTACTCCCATACAGGTTCACTTTTCACATGGCCACAGACACACAGCTACTCCTTCAGAATAACAAAGGGTAAGAATCTGAAAGAAAGTTTGTTAAAATCCCAGCAATGAACATAGATCACCCAGAGGGGAATGTTTTTTTTCTCAACTAATATGAAGTTACTCTTTAACCACTACTCTTTAACCACTTCAGCTCCGGAAGGATTTACCACCTTAATGATCAGGCCATTTTTTTGCAATACAGCACTGCATCAATCTAACTGACAATCACGTGGGCACAAAATTGATATCCTTTTTTTCCCCACAAATAGAACATTCCTTTAGTGGTATTTGACCACCACTGAAGTTTTTTTTTGCGCTATAAAAAAAGAGCAACCATTTTGAAAATTAAAAAAAACAAAATGTTTACTTACTGCTATAATACACATCCAAAAAGAAAATGTAAAAAATCGAATTTATTCATCAATTTAGGCCAATATGCATTCTCCTACATATTTTTTGGTATAAATCCCAAAAAGCGTGTATTGATTGGTTTGTGAAAACATTATAGCATACAAAATAGGGGCTAGATTAGGGGCCTTTTCATTTTTTTTATTGTTTTTAGTGGTAATGGTGGTGATCTGCGTTATTTTGCGGGACTATGACATTGCGGCAAATCTGACCCTAAGGGACACTTTTTGGGGACCAGTGACACCAATACAGTGATCAGTGTTAAATAATTGCACTGATCAATGTATAAATGACACTGGCAGGGAAGGGGTTAATACTAGGGGGCAGTCAAGGAGTTATTCTAACTGTGTGGGGGCTGCGCTTACTGGGACAACACAGAGATTCCATATTGTCCTGTCAGAACGTGGCTCTGCCTCGATTACATAGACAGATCCCCATTCTGCCTCTCTGTACCACGATCGTGGGTGGCATCGAGTCTGTGGGACCCGAATGCTCCCCCGTCATGTAGCCGGCACGCTCCCACACTATCACATGCACAGACCAATGTACAGGTACGTCGGTTTGCACAGCCAAGACACTTTGCCGCAGTATATATGTGGAAGGCTGTTAGCAAATGGTTAAACAAGTACCTTTTGGCAGAATCATTAGATATTATTTTAATGATTGCCGCAGATTTAATATTAAAATTTAATAATTTATAAATGTATTTTCATATTAATTTACTGTGTTAATTTTTACCTAAAATTTTAGTTATTCAATTTACATATACCTGAACCTATTGCCACCCATGTAACGCATATGTAAGGCAGCAAAGAAGGGGAGCTTTAATGCTCAAACACCACATATATGTGTCTATGGTTGGTAGAGGGATCTGTGCCCAAAGTTCACACAATATGTAGACTCACCGGCACGCTCTGCTGGCAGACGACTGAGGCACATTACCATTGCGGCTTTTGTCGAATCAACTACTCCAACAGAGCGACCATCTGAATGACACACTATGAAAGCCAGCGGGAATCTTTTCCAGCTACCTGAAGGACAAGGCATGCAAATGGGAATGGTGGATTGATATACCTATGCTATATCCAATCCATGTGAGTGCATTTAAATGGTATGTTTTTCTGTATTAAAATGTGTTACACTAGGGTACATGTGCTCTCTCTCCCTTTATTTTGTTTCTGTTGATAAACTGCTAAGGTTCTGTTCACATTGGCACACATAGTAAAACACAAAGAAAGGGTTTTGCGATGTGTGTTCAAGAGTATCACACTGTATACTTTTCTTTCTTTTTTTTTCTTTTTTTTACCCCCAACTTTATTCTAATATCGGCATAACATTTCATATATATCTATGCACTGTAACTTCAGAGGCGGCCCCAGCAGCACAGCCACGCTCTCCCTCAGCCACAGACATGCAAGAGGACCAGGAGCTCACAGAAGACATTGCAGACCCACAATCACCTCAATAAGACCCCAGCAAGCACCCAGCCTCCTCACCACTGCAGTCTCCATACTCCAAAGCCCAGTAAAAAAGTGAACTTAACCCCCACACAGGCACTACCTCTGATTGTAGAGTCAAACACATTGCTTGAGGAATTCCCGACTTCAGACAAGCCTGCATCTGCTCTAGAGCTTAAACACATGCTGCAATCTCTATATAAAAATATCCAGTCTAACATCGACAGAGCAATCGGATACACAATCAGGCATCACCAATCTCATTTCAGCATAGTATAACTCGCTATATTTGCTTGTTACATATGTAGTTTTATATATCTCTTGCATTTTTCACCCTTAAAGCTATCTACATGCCTAAGTTGTGGTACAGTAATATTTATGTTTAACTACCAAGTTTGTATGCATCTTGTATTGGCTCCTCTGCAGACATCTCTAAGCATGCTCACACAGACACATGGTTAAAATTACCTCTATAAATGCTATGAATGTTAAAGGCCTTAATACCCCCTTTAAACGCTCTGTCCTATGGAAGGAAGTCACACACCTTCACGCAGATATCCTATGCATCCAAGAAACACATTTCAAACCCTCTAAACCCCCAACATGCAAACAAAGATTTTACACAATACTTTTTTGTGAACGCTGAAACGTCCAAAGGTGTCATCAAACACACTTTGCAGTTCCAACTCTATTCCTCCTACTTAGACCCCACAGGTTGCTTTATTATTCTACAAGCCACTGTTAAAAACAACCAAATTACCCTGATTAACTTACACGCACCTAATTTTCGTCAGCGCTTTTTTTCGCAAACTTTGGTCAAAAGTTATACAATACGCCCAAAGTCACACTATAATTTGTTCGGGATTTTAATGACACCACAAACCCTTTGATAAACTCCTCCAATAAGGCCTGCAGGAGTACATCCACCTTATCCTGCTCTATTACCAACACTAACCTTTTTGATGCCTGGAGATGTCTGCATGGGAGTGAAAGGAACTATACTTTCTTCTCTAAGTCTCAATAATCATACTCAAGAATTGACATGTTCCTTGTTGATAAAATTACCCTTCAGCACGTCTCCAAGACAGAGATTCACTCTATTACATGGTTGGACCATGCTCCTGTTTCTATGGAAATTTTTAGAACCCCTTTCATTAAGAAAACATCCCTTTGTCACCTGAACGCATCTCTCCTTACCTATCCCAGATACAAGGAACAGCTCAAACATGAGTTACTATCTTTCTTCCAGTCAAATGATGTAGAAGATATTGATAAGTTTATACTATGGAATACACATACAGCTGTCATGAGAGGCATTTTGATCAAATTAAGTGTGTTTGAGAAAAGGAGGAGGAAGAGATCTTGGATCTATTGACCCAAATTCAGACTCTAGAACAACGATATAAACGCTCATTTGACACAAACCTTTTAAAAGTCTAAACGTAACTTTTACACCAAAGATAATAAGGCGGGCAGCCTACTAGCTAGACAAATAAAGCAATCCTTAAGGAAACCCAACGAATCTTCACTTAACAGTCCAAATAAGGGAACTATAACCAACCCATTTCGAGATAGCGAACGCCTTTAGTAAATTCCAGATGGGCTTAGTAATGAATATTAAACATTTTCTCAGGTATCATGAGATACCATATATCAGCACAGTAGCCAATCACGCAGCAAAAACAGGCTCTTTCCCTAAAGAAACTCTGGAAGCCTTTATCGTAGCAATACCCAAACCAGGTAAACCCCCCTCACACCCCACAAACTTTAGACCAGGGGTGTCCAAACTACGGCCCTCCAGTTGTTCAGGAACTACAATCCCCATCATGCCTAGTCATGTCTTTGAATGTCAGAGTTTTACAATGCCTCATGGGATGTGTAGTTCTGCAACAGCTGGAGGGCCGTAGTTTGGACACCCCTGCTTTAGACGAACTCAATAGCGATATAAAAATCTATGCCAAATTACTAGCCAACAGATTACAATCTCTTAACCCTTTTCTAATACACCTAGACCAAGTAAAGTTCATAAACGGGCACCAGGCACCAGATAGCACCAGGAGATTTATTGACTTGATTCAATGGGCCGAACACCATCGGACACCTTCTCTGTTCCTATCTTTTGACGCATAGAAGGCATTCAACAGGGTGCATTGGTGATATCTCAGACAAGTTCTACTAAAGTTTGGTCTCACTGGCCCCTTCAGATTAGCGATTCTTATACTTCAACCCCAGTGCTAGGGTCTGAATCTCTGGTATGTTGTTGTATCCATTTAAAATCACCAACAACACCAGGCAGGGCTTTCCTTTATTCCTACTCAGCTTTGCCTAATAATAATGTAATTGAACCACTGGCAGAATCTATCCATGCCTGTACAATGATTTAAAGCCCAATGGTTGGTAAAGAAGAACACAAAATTGGCTTATATGCATATGATATTCTCCTTGCATTAACCTACTCCCTCTTTTCTATTCCCACCCATCAAAATATTTTAAAAGAATTTGGATCAATATCTTTGTACGGTACAAATTGAATGACTCCAAATCGTTCATTCTGCCATTACATCTCCCTGCAACCTCACAAAAACAAATCTCGCTTATTTCCTCCTTCTCCTGGGCTCACTCATCCCAAATAACATACCTGGGTATTAAATTGACCTCTCCGGGTAACAATATTTTTCAGACTAACTACACTCTTTTACTTAGCAAAATCTCAGAACTTTCTATAAGCTTATCTAAAGCCACAGCATCATGGACCTGGAAAATTGCCATGGCCAAAATGTTCATTCTGCCGCATGTGCTCTACTTTCTTTGGAAATATCCCCCTTCCCATACTGGCTGCTCATCTTAAAAAATTGAAAAAAATGATGAACTCCTTCATATGGAATAGTAAATGAGCAAGAGTATGCAAATAGTCCCTGTACACGTTTGCTTCCCATGCGGGACTGGGTGCTCTTGATCTTGCTAAATATCACATGGCCACTATCTTAGACCAAGCAAAATTTTGGTGGTCTCCTTCCTCAGACAAGAGATGGATCCAAATTGAGCAGCAAGCTCTCTCACTAGACCTCCAGGCCCTGCTAGGCACCTCCATGCTTACTCACCAAACATCCAGACATTTCTTGGGTACGGCTTACACCACCCTCAAAGCTAAAGCTCTCAGGCAAAAAACCACAAGATGATTGATTCATATACCACACTTTCATCATTATCTTTGATAATCCTGGACCTAGACACATCCTCATTGAAAAAACAAGGTCTCATCTTAGTAACTTAGTTGTTTGACCAACAGAGATTGCTCTCATTCCAGGAACTCACCAAACTCTTTCACATCCCTCATTGAGACTTTTACAAATTTCTTCAAATCCGTCATCTACTATCTACGTAAACAAAAGAGAAGATACTTTACTGAAATCAATATAATCAGTATTCACAACTGAAAATCTCCCCAAAAAAGGGATCTCCCTAATATACACAGTCTTGTACACAAAAACACTCCCTGACAAATTACTTGCCATGACTTCATGGGAACAAGACCTAGGGACAACATTTACAACCCAGCAATGGCAATAGGTGCTTCAAAGACCCAAGAGAATGTCCAAATGCATTTCAAATTGAGAAACTGTACAAAGAATATTTCATAGATGGTACCTTACACTGCAAACACTAGCTTACTGGTTCTCAGGTGCCCACTCCCCATTATGTTGGAGGAAGTGCAGATGCATGTGAACTATCAATCACATTTGGTGGTACTGTCTGAACATTGCAACTTTCTGGAAAGAGGTTTTTGCCCTCATATCCTCCACCACTGGGGTTACATGCCTGACGACACCTGAAACAGGAGTCCTTGGCATTGGATTGGATGGATGGCCGTACAAACTTCAATCTTTTATCACCATTGTCCAAATTGCAGCCAGAAGATCCCTGGCTAACGCCTGGAGATCAGATTGTACCACATCTATCACTACAGTGATAAACTTCTTAAACACACATGCCACCTTTGAACAAATGTTTGTACGCCTCCAGAACAAGGACTTCGCATTTCAAAAAAAAATCGGGCATGCTGGATTAAAGACAGCAAGAGCACCATCAGTCATTGAACAAAACAACTCCAAGTTCCTTTCAGTAAATGACCAAACTTGACCCCTCTTTAGATGGGAACATTCATCCCTCGCTCCTTTTATTTTTTTCCTTCCCACAATCCATGTAATTTAAGATGCAAATTGATTTAGATATGTAACGGTACTGATAATGCATAAAGGTATTACTCTATTGCTATCCTCCTATACCATCATTCCATTCATTCAATTATTTATTTTCCTCTTCTTTCCTACCAAACCACTATCACTCCTTTTCTACAATTACTCCATAGATTGTTTATTTAATGCCTCCCTTTCTAGATCCAGTCTCACATTGGTGACCGATCTCATTAAGTGTATTGAGTTATGTAATTCTTGTTGTTCACTGTACTAAAACTTTTCCAATAAAGCACAATATTTAAAAAAAAATGCTAAGTGTTCTCTGAATGGCCCCTGTGCCTAACAAGTGACCTTCTGTGTTCACATAGCAGTAGGGCAGCCATTTGGCACAGGCTAGAAATTGGCCAGGCTTGAAACATTCATACTTACAATTTTCCAAGCTGGCCCAGTGTTACTATGCAAACACAGCATATCCATAGTAGGAAATCAGCTTTATTTTTCAGTCCTTACAATAATATCAGGAATCTAATAAATAGCCCACAACCGCTAAATAATTTTTAAAATTTTTGAACAATGTATCTATGGATTAGATACTATTTTTGTTATCGAATGCTTTCAATTCCTTGAGGGATGAAGGAGGTGGAATTATTACACATACTTTGCATTCTAGAACTTCCTATAAAGGTTCAGTTATGATTAAAGTGACCTTAACTGCTTGCCGACCAGCTGCCACAGTTTTATTGCTGCAGAATGGCACGACTGGGCAAAATGACCACTAGGGGCTCACCCGCAGCATGTGCCTGAAGCTGATGTGAGGTGATAGCCGGGCCGTCGCGATTGTTCGTGACAGACACAGATCCGGATTCTTTCAGGGGAGAGGAAACGGATCGTATGTTCATACTATTTATGAACACCGATCTCTCTCTCTTTCCTTCTAGACAGTTCCATCCCCCTACATTTAGAAACACACATAGGGAACACAGTTAACCCCTTGATTGCCCCTAGTGTTAACCCCTTCCTGTCAGTGACATTTACACAGTAATCAGTGCATTTATATAGCACTGATTGCTGTATAATTGTCAAATGGTTTCAAAAATGTGTCAAAAGTGTCCGATGTGGCAGCCATAATGTCTCATGGTATGGTATACTTACCTGCTCTATGCAATGGTTTTGCACATAGCAGCCTGCTCCTCTTCTTCTGGGGTTCTCAGGCTCCTCCTCTTTGGAAAGTGCCCCCATGGTAAGCCGCTTTCCTTGGGGGCACCCCCGTGTGCTTGCTTCGTACAGTACAGCATTTGATTGACAGTAGCAGGAGCTGCTGGAGCTATCAATCTGCCCAGGGAGGAGGGGGACAGAAGTGAGAGCCGCTGCTCTTGTGCATATTGCTGGATCGGATTGGGCTCAGGTAAGTATAAAGGGGGGGGTGGGATTTTGTAGCACAGAAGGTTTTTCACCTTAATGCATACAATGCAATGATTTGGGGAGGCCATGGAGCATATTTTCTGTTGATTTTTCCTAAAGATTTACCAAAACCATATAATATGAGGTCAAACCTTAGGAGTTTCAATGTGTATGCAATCAGGCAGGCCCTTGCACTACATGGTTTTGGTAAATCCGAAGACAAAAATCAGCAGAAAATCTGATAGTGTGTATGGGGCTTTAGACTTTATCCAGGTATTAATGAAACCATTTTTGAATTTGTTTAGCTAGGTTTTTAGGTATTACTGTCCTCGATTGTGAAACCATTGAGAGGATCCTGTGTTTGCTCCATAAGCTGAACTTTGTTTTAAAAAATGTACTCATATACCTTGGCTATTATCAAAAAATGTGAAAAAATGAATAACTCCCATTAAAGGGCTTTCCATATGATTTAGATTTGCAACCCTCTTTAATAGCTGGCAAAGGACACTGGGTTAAACACACACTCCTTAACGTTCTCTACATTTAAACCTATTCAGATGCAGACAATAAGGTCCAAGATGACATAGATCATATTACGTTCTGTTTTGGCTAATGGATTTGCACTCCTTACATTGGTTACGTGTATTGGCCTTGAAATAGAGTGGTTTCAAAATTCCATCTTGTCATAATTTGAAGCTTTGTGCAGCTCACAGCTTTATTTTGTCAAAACGTATTCACAGAATGGCTGACTTAATTCTGTGATAGTGAATACCTGTGAGGCTGTCTTTTTCTAGCATTTAGCAACTGCATTTCTCGGATGGATACTATTGTCCATGTTAGTAAGCCTCAGGTAGCAATCTTCGCTCCTTTACCCGTATCTGACACCTGCTGCTGTTTTTGTAATCATTGTTTTTCACACATTAAATAATTGAGCAGTGTTGTGGGCTGAAAAATCTCCTAGTTACCAAAGTTACCAACCATTTGGCTGTGTTCAAAGCCTGCTAGTTTTTTTTTATTTAGTTTGAAAACTTAAAATGCTGATTACAACTGATATATACTGTATATATGGAAGTCATTACGATATGATTTACCCCTGCAGCTGGGTTCATCATTTTGATTTAGATTCCATGATATTTTACATGGTGTTTCTGTTATTTCGTCCGTTCCTGATCTTTATGTATCAATTAAATTTTTATTTGTGCGTGTACATAAATATCTATTTAGAACTTCAAGCTACAGTTTAAAAGAAATGCAGACAGAAATAGGCAATATGTCACCTCTGACTTTTTGTAAATGCTAAGTGCTTGGTTGTCTGGGATGTATTGAACAATCATAGCAGTTAATGGCATACATAATTTGACATCATCATTCCCTGATGAAGTCACGTGACGGTGACGAACACGCGTTGGAAAGAGAGAGAGAGACACCGGAAGTGACGTTTGAGCTCACCGTTCGTCCTATGTATTTACTGCTGTTCACTCGTGCTCCTAAATGTGATTACCCTGCTGCTATTTCTAAATAAATTCAAATATAAAATTACTACACCATGAAGTATCGTTTCTATGCTCTGTGAGGTATACCCACTCTGGGACATCACGTTTGGGGATGCAAGGAGACCCTTATTACTATTGTGATTACACTGTAACCTTACAGCAGTGAGGTAAGGGGACACCCACTCACCCACCGGACGGAGGGAAAGAAAGGATTGCTACACCAATGTGTTTGCATGATTCATAAAGCACCAACACTCGATTTTGGAATGATGTATTGTTGAAGGTTGCACTGGCAGAATTTGCACACTCAGCTTTATGGTCTGTTTATTTTTTATGTATATTTATATGTATATTTTTATGTTTATTTTTATAAACTTTTTGATTACCTAGAGCACTAGCACTTTATTTTTTGATTTCCTTGCTGCTTGCAGTGTTTGCACAATGAATTATATAGATTGCACAGAGAATTAATCTATCTATGTTCATTTGCTGCTATATATCTTTGTATGGTTTTACACTACTGGCACGCTGAAGGTTTGTCACTTGGCACTTTTTGTTATTAGCTATTTTATATAGATGCTTTTTCTTGCAATTTTTGCACAAACAAGTTTTGGCACGTGGCACTTTTTTTTTGTAATACTTGAGTTTTACACAATAAGGAGAGAAGGTTTTACTTTACATAAGCACCTAGACCTCACTAGGTTGGATTACTGTTTTTGGCATTAATCTCTTTTGAAGCACACATATTCTATAGTGAAACCTTACGTGTATGTTAGACTCAAGAGGTGGCCATTGATACAGCGCATCTGTATTATATGTCCATCTCTATAACTTTATCTCATTCCCCCTGTTTCCACCTTACTGACTGATCACCCTCCACTATATTTCCCTCATCTACTCTCTTATTTTATCACTTCTCTCTTCTAACTTTATTTTTTTTCCCTTATATACTGCGCAGCACTATATACAGTATATACTATATACAGTATACATATTTTGATAAACACATTAATTGTTTCCACCTTGTTTAGCTATGTAGTAATGCCAAAGAAACAATCATACAAAAATTGAGATTTTAATAGAAATAACCTAAAATGTAATGGTGCACAAAGTATGCAAAAGGAAACAAAATACTAAATGTTTTAGAGGCACTAAGGGGTCTATTTATAAAACATTTGCATAGTCATGTGTCCAGCAAATATGTCCCCTTGTAAAAAGTGGGTACATTTATTTGATAATTCCCTGCAGGATTCTCTCTTGTGCTGAAGACCACACTGAGCTTACTGGATTGGTCACTGGTCCTGGATGGGTATTTTTGTGGGAACAAAAGAAAGGAATCCCTTCCGGTGGATAGTGCCCAGTGGTGGATGGGGTTGGTGGCCCCCTCTTGGGGACTGGCCTGCCTCTTTTTCTGTGCGACCCTATGGTCATTGCAGCATGTGGACTGGGATAAAAGGAAAGGAGTGCCCAGTGTCCAGAGGAATACAACTTCTAAAGTATGGTTCATAGATGTTTATTAGAAACTAGCAACACGTACATCAAGCCAAAACATTTCTGAGGAATAGACCCCCCTTCTTCAGGGCTGTTGCTGTGTACTATTTAATGGGAACGATTCCCATGAATGATTATGTTGGATCAAGGTTTCATAAACCAGGATGGCAGAATGCCGGCTTTAGTTGCATAGGCAGTGAATTAACAGGATTCTCTAGAATTTTTACATTCCATCTCCTGTTGCAAAGATGCATGTATTTTCTATTGCAATAAATCCCAACTACCCTGCTACAAGGCTTTCCTTACTGCTCACCCAACCAGAAGATATTGGTCCTGAAACAGTCCATGATCAGTTAACATAAAAATCAGACAAACAAGGATGGAGCTGCCCAACTTCAAAAAGTTCATTATTCATTTATTAGTATCACCTCACCCAGTATAGGGAAAGCCACCTGCACCACTTAGGCATTTCACTGTAATGGGTGAATTGATTTACCAAAACTGGAGAGTGTAAAATCTAGTGCAGCTGTGCATGGGAGCCCATCATCTTCTAACTTAAGCTTGTTTAACTAAGCTTTGATAAGAAAAACACTCTGAAAGCTGTTAATTAGTTTTGGTGCAGACCGGCACCAGAGTGGCTAAGCCCCTGTTGGAGTGAAATGTGTAAGAAGGACAGTTGGATTTTCTCTTTATTGTGTGATACTAATAAATCTATCTTGGATTTTTTGAAGTTGAGTGACATCCTTGTTTGTCCGCCTTTTGATGTATTTTCTATGCTCCCTTGCTCCATGTAGTGGTTATAATACAGTATTTTACCACTGCTCATAATAAAAGACCATTTGTTCTTGAGAGAAAGTAGCCTAAATAGTTTTTTTGCCCAATTCACACAGAATAAAAAAATAAAATGCTGTCTAGATTTAACTTTAAATATGTCTGTTGCTTTTAGAAAATCTCTTAACTTAACTGCAGTAACATACGAGTACCTGCACACATTTTTACACTTTTTTCAATGTAAAACAAGTGCCACCCCTTCTGCCACTGACACCTTTCTATTGGCTGGTCAGGTCAGTATAGTAAAGGACCAATAGGAAAGTACAGGACTTAGTAAAGGGTAAGCCAATTTTTGACACTGCAAGAAAGTAGAAGTATGGGCTTGTGAAAAAAACAAAAACAAAACATTTATACTCACCTAGATGGATGCTGCATCGATCCCCCACAGGCTCTTAAGCCCCATACACACTATCAGATTTTCTGCTGATTTTGTCCTTCAGATTTACCAAAACCATATAATACGAGGTCAAACCTTAGGAGTTTCACTGTGTATGCAATCAGGCAGGCCATTCTACTACATGGTTTTGGTAAATCTGAAGACAAAAATCAGCAGAAAATCTGATAGTGTGTATGGGGCTTAAGACTGAGATGATCAAAGACCGCTGATCACTCAGTGCTCAGGCGTTAAGGAGCAGAGAGCCTGTGATAACAGTTGAACCCAAAATATGTTCCAGGTCAATAAGTGGGCGGTTAAAAGAGCCTCTATCATTAGCTTAATGACAGATCTGTCCACTTCAGTTGAATTTCCTTATGCCAGGTCTTTCTCCCTGACTTAACTTATGTTCTGCCCAGCAGATATTAACATGGCAAAAAGCTTGTCTCTTTTCAAATTAATGTCCACGTTTAGGGTGACTGCATGAGATAACAAGCACTTCTGATGCATAGAGCTTATTATCTATGTGTCATTAAACACAACAGTGAAAGTTCCATTTTGAAGCTGAGGTCAATGCAGAATATGTGTTATCCTTTAATGAATGTGCCACATGTAAGTGAGTTATTTTTCTAATAAACTACTGACAATAGTAAAGGTAAATAGAAAGGCTAAATTCCCCTTTTTTTAACAGAATTTCACTTTTCATAATAAACAAAAGCCTTTTCCAATGTCTTTTCGGCCCAATCCATCCCGATGTAACTCATTCACTCAGTGTGCCACACTTATCTGGTCCAAGGCAGCCTTAAATCTGCACCCTTTCTTTTCAAAATTCCAAAAGATACATTTTAAGCCCCTGACTTCCTGCAGCATTATGTGTCTATCCAGGAAACTACATATCCCATCATGCACAACCTTACTGCATCACGTAATAGAGTGTGTTTTGCCTCCCTGGATCACACCCTCTTCATTATTGTAGAACTTCTTTTTTTTCTACCCACTTTCCTACATCTTCATTTAAGGTAGCCATGCACTGTACAATCTGATTGTACACTGAGGTTGATTTACTAAAGGCAAATCCACTGTGCACTTGGAAGTGCAGTTGCTGTAGATCTGAGGGGGAAATGGAAGGAAAATTTAAAAAAAACATTTTTGCTTGTACATGATTGGATGATAGAAAATCAACAGAGCGTCCCCTCATTTCAGATCTTCCCCTCAGATCTACAGTGACTTGCAGTGTACTTGTGGTGCACAGTGGATTTGCCTTTAGTAAATCAACCCCAATGCCTTTACAATCTCCTTTAGATTTACCAAAACAATATAATAAGAGGACACACCATCTCTCCAATCACTCTGTATCCTTTACATCTACCATCAACTTTGTTGTGAAAGGGACTTGCTGATTTAAAACAGATTGAATGAATTGTTTAGTTGGGTCCTCTTATGGCACCCAATTTTGGTAAATCGAATGGAAATTGTACAGATATTATACAATGAGATTGCATAGTGTATGGCCAGCTTTATAAAAGTATATTGGGGGGAGTGGGCGGAGACACTCGGCTGTCATTGTTCTTATAATCCAGCTCCAGTTTAGGGAGGAGGGGGCTGTAAATACAACTATTTTACTTTCAGGACACTATTACACCTAGCCTAGCGGAAGCATGCATTATTTGGCAAGTTTTTTCTGCGACACGCATAGGGCAGCCAATTGATTTTAATGGCTGTGATATATTTTGCCTTATATGCAACAGATGCAGCAAAGTAACTCATGGAACATTTTTGATGCAATGCAGCTTCCATGTTTTTTAGTCACACATGTTTGCATGTGGCAAAATGTGCATTTGCTTCCACATTTGTGGTGCCATTAAAGTGGATGTAAACCCGATTCATGAAATTTGACCTGCACACTTATATCTGTAGTGTTTACTTATCTCTCTCCAAAGCCTATGTCCGTGTCTTTCTGCTGCTCAATTCTTCTGTTATCAGCCTGATAACTTCTGAAAACTTCTCTGAATAAAAGATAAAAGCAGCTTAAAAAAATTGTGTAGGGGAGGTTGCTATAAATAGATTAGCGGAGAGCTTGTCTATTCACAGCACAGCTCCTCATGTTTCTATCTTCCGCTGCCTATGTGGAGGGGGGGGTGTGTGCCTTTCCTCCAATCAGCTGACACACAGTGTATGCCAAGACTCCCCTCCCACTGCTGAGCCCACGTTCACACTGAGGGCCAGTTTTAAATTGTGCAAGTTCAACTGAACTCGCACAATTTCAAACCAGCAATTCAGTCCGACTTCAGGGGTGATTTGACAGACATCTGTGCGGATTCATGCAAAGATGTCTATTCAAATTGCCCCCAAAGTCATCAAAAGTAGTACAGGAACAACTTTTGGGAATCGGTGTGGCATCACAAAGTCGGTGTCGCAGACCAATTTGATGCAGTGTGCAGCGTATGGACTGAGCACTGACGGGCTGGCTCCCCATCTCTTCAACCTCTGCAGCAATGCTGGAAGCACTCATATGTCTATTTCCCAAAGACAAGCTCTGGATATGACGCTGAGCACGTGCACTCAACTTCTTTGGTCAACCATGGTGAGGCCTGTTCTGAGTGGAACCTGTCCTGTTAAACTGCTGTATGCTTTTGGCCACCATGCTGCAGCTCAATTTCAGGGTCTTAGCAATCTGCTTATAGCCTAGGCCATCTTTATGTAGAGCAACAATTCTTTTTTTCAGATCCTCAGAGATTTCTTTGCCATGAGGTGCCATGTTGTACTTCTAGTGACCAGTTTGAGAGAGTGAGAGCAATAACACCAAATTTAACATACCTGCTCCCCATTCACACCTGAGACCTTGACAGCAGGGAGGGAAAATGGCTAATTGGGCCCAATTTTGACATTTTCACTTAGCGGTGTACTCACTTTTGTTGCCAGCGATTTAGACATTAACCACTTGCTTACTGGGCACTTAAACCCCCCTCATGCCCAGACCAATTTTCATCTTTCAGCGCTGTCACACTTTGAATGACAATTGCATGGTCATGCCGGCAATTTTGTATTACAAATTGACGGTGGCAAAGTAGTTTCATAATCCTGACCGGACGTCATATGACGTCCTCAGGATTATGAGCCGCTGCGCGCCCCCGGGGGCGCGCATCGCGGCGATCGTTGTTGCGGGGTGTCAGTCTGACACCCGGCAACTACGATCTCTGTAAAGAGTCTCCGACGGAGACTCTTTACCACGTGATCAGCCGTGTCCAATCACGGCTGATCACAGTGTAAATGGGAAGAGCCGGTGATCGGCTTTTCCTCACTCGCGTCTGTCAGACGCGAGTAGAGGAGAGCCGATCGCCTGCTCCTCTGACAGGGGGGTTCTGTGCTGATCGATTATCAGCACAGCCCCCCCGAGGATGCCCACACTGGACCACCAGGGACGCCACCAGACCACCAGGGAAAAGGTAATCCTCCCTAGACCACCAGGGATGCCCGTCAGCACAATGGATGCCAATCAGTGCCCATAATGGATGCCAATCAGTGCCCACAATGGGCATCACTGATTGGCATGCATTATTGTTTGGCACTGATTGGCATCCATTAGTACAGTATGACACCAATGCCGCCTATGAGTGCCCACCTGTGCCACCTATGAGTGCCCACCTGTGCCGCCTATGAGTGCCCACATGTACCGCCTATGAGTGCCCACCTGTGCCACCTATCAGTGCCCACCCATGCCCATCTGTGCCGCATATCCATGCCCATCTGTGCCGCTTATTCAGGCTCATCTGTGCCGCCTATCCATGCCCATCTCTGCCGCCCATCCATGCCAATCCGTGCCAGCTATCAGTGCCAATTTGTGCCACCTATCAGTGTCCATCCGTGTCGCCCATCCGTGTTGCCCATCCGTGTCGCCTATCAGTGCCGCCTATCAGTGCCGCCTATCAGTGTCCATCAATGCCACCTCATCAGTGCCACTTCATTGGTGCCCATCAGTGCCGCCCTATCAGTGGCCATCAGTGTAGCCCCATCAGTGCCCATCAGTGAAGGAGAAAATGTACTTATTTACAAAGTTTTGAAACTGAAACAAAAAAAAAACATTTTTTGTTTCAAAATTTTCGGTATTTTTTTATTTGTAGCGCAAAAAATAAAACCGTAGAGGTGATCAAATACCACCAAAAGAAAGCTCTATTTGTGGGAAAAAAATGATAAAAATTTAATTTGGGTACAGTGTAGCATGACCGCGCAATTGTCATTCAAAGTGCGACAGCTCTGAAAGCTCAAAATTGGTCTGGGCAGGAAGGTGTTTAAGTGCCCTGTATTGAAGTGGTTAATGATTTAATAAAGCTGTTTTGTAAATGTTTAAGTTGTTGTGGTACCAGTAAAGTTTGTTGTTTTCTTTTCTATGCTGTGCCATTTGATATTAGGGTGTGGTACTTAGGCTGGTGCTTAGGCTGGTGACCCATTTTGTAGAGCTGTAAGCAGGTTTTTATGAAAGATGAAAGTACTACAGTACTGGGCTGAACTAAGACAGTAGAGATGTGGGCTGGAGCAATCTCCTAGACGAGGAGGGCAGTAGCAGGGTGGGTTTTAATGAGGTCAGTTGCTGAAGAATTTCCTCAATCTACTAACGGCTCTGCCATCCTGCAGGACAGACACCAGGAAGTCATAGAAGAGTTTTCTATAGAAGAAAGCAGAGGCTGAGATGAAGCCTGCTCCAGAACTTCATTTTTAAATGTAGCTTTTAAGACCAAATGTTGTTTAAACTATATTCTCTATTGACTAACAAAGTCTGATTTTATTGCAAGCTTCCATATCTATGCATACTTTGTGTAGCGGGTACTTAGGGTCCCGCTTGTGATTTTGTGTGGGCGATTTTCACATAGTTCTGCATGTGGCCTATAGGCAGCCCATTTACTATCTACGTTTGTTGTCCAAAGAAGATTCTGCGCCTCTTTGGACACCAAGCATCACAAGGGTTTTAAAGGACCGTTTTGCTGCCAATGCTGTGTGATTTTGTCACACAAAATCTCACCCAAAACTCACCCAATGGCACCCAAATATACATTGTGTGTTTTGCAGCGATTGCAACATGATTTGGGATCACTGACAGAATCGCAGCAATTCCACCCAAGATTCCAAATAGCCAAGTGTAAATGGGGACTATGATTCATTAATTTAGGAATTACATTTAACTTTTAATAAAACGTATAGAGTTTAAAAAATGTACTATCTACAAGTGTCTACTTAGTCAATAGAAGGAACATTTTTTTTTTCATCACTATTTCAAAACATATTGACTACTAATAGGTACAGGGAATTTTCTTTAAAATTTTCTCAAATTCCATCTCATGGAAATCTGACTATTTACTAGATCTATTACAACCTTTGGCAGAAGTCACATGGAAAATAATTTGTAAAAATGCTATGAGTTAGAAGACATAATTTGACTTATCCAGGTAAGGCTATCTAGCCAAGAGCAAAGAATAATGGTGTCATGAAGCAAATTGAAAGATACGTCTGCTTGCCAAAAACTAGTTGTTCCAATTTAAGGAGACCTGCAGCATCAGATCTATCATTTAGGAAACTAATAAGGATTTCAAAGACATCAAAAGATGTATTACTGGATTAAATGGCCCATATATGAAGATAAAATAATTCTTATATTGATGTACAATTTATGCCACTGTGTTAGATTATTCCCTATTAGAGGAGAGTGCAGAGTTTTATAACTGGTGATAGACCTTCAATGGCTATTTGGCATTTACCATATCAACCTTTATGTCTACAATGACTTGAACTATGATGGGCTGTTTTCGTTAACTTCACACATTAAGGTTAGTGTACTCTGGTCATGAACACAAACATGGACTGATAAACTTTATATGTCAACACTGCTGTTTTATTCAGTTCAACTCAGTCACATGTCAAGAGGCATTATTTTGTCATTATGTCATGATGCAAACATATTTATTTTCTGAGTAGCCTGCAAAGAATTTTATTTATAATAATAGTCTTTACATACACGCTATCCTATATGATCACACAGCCTGAGGTCATTTGAAAAATGTATAAATGAGTGCATAATTTACAAACCTGGCATTTGATTCTGTTTATTGGAAAACAGAGCTCTACATTTTTAGTACACCACTTACTATGTATGCCTGCCCACACATCCTCCTGACCTGTGCATTTTTTAATCAGGTACATTGACCATAGAAACCATCATCATAGATTACAGGATGATCAATAATGCTTGTAGACATAGACCGTCCCCTTTCTGACATTCCCGTCAAAGTGAAAAAGTACTTTATTTCCATATTAAAATACTACCTAAGTGGGTATAATTCTTTCTTATTAAAGTGGTTGTAAACCGTCGATTGTCACTTTTACCTATAGGTAAGCCTAGAATAAGGTGCGCTATTTAGGAGATACTTACCACGATGGTGTTATCAGCGCATGCACTGTGGAGAAACAAACCTCTGTGTCGTTTCTTCACTTGCAAGTGCTGTGACTGGTGGCTCCCGTGCGCATGTGCAGGAGTGACATCACGTGGCTCCAGCCAGTCACAGAGATGCTGGGTATATACAGAGAGGCTGGATATATACAGAGATGCTGGGTATACACAGAGAGGCTGGGTATACACAGAGAGGCTGGGTATATACAGACATCCTGGGTATATACAGAGAGGCTGAATATACAGAGATGCTGGGTATATACAGAGATGCTGGGTATTCACAGAGAGGCTGGGTATATACGGAGATGCTGAGTATATACAGATAGGTTGGCTATATACAGAGATGCTGTGTATATACAGAGAGGCTGGGTATATACAGAGAGACTGGGTATATACGGAGATGCTGAGTATATACAGATAGGCTGGCTATATACAGAGATGCTGGTTATATACAGAGAGGCTGGGTATATACAGAGAGGCTGGGTATATACAGAGAGACTGGGTTAATACAGAGAGACTGGGTATATACAGTGATGCTGGGTATATACAGAGAGGCTGGGTATATACAGAGATGCTGGATATATACAGAGAGGTTGTGTATACAGAGATACTGGGTATACATAGAGAGGCTGGGTATATACAGAGAGGATGGGTATATACAGAGATGCTGGGTATACACAGAGATACTGGGTATATACAGAGAGGCTGTGTATACAGAGAGGCTGGGTATACACAGAGAGACTGGGTATATACAGAAATGCTGGGTATATACAGAGAGGCTGGGTATATACAGAGATGCTGGGTATATACCGAGATTCTGGGTATATACAGAGATGCTGGGTATATACAGCGATGCTGAGTATACAGAGATGCTGGGTATCTACAGAGATGCTGGGTTTATACAGAGAGGCTGGATATATACAGAGATGCTAGTGTATACAGAGATGCTGGGTATATAAAGAGATGCTGGGTATATACAGAGAGGCTGTGTATATACAGAGATGCTGGGTATATACAGAGATGCTGGGTATATACAGAGAGGCTGGGTATACACAGAGAGGATGGGTATATACAGAGATGCTGGGTATATACAGAGAGGCTGGGTATATACAGAGAGGCTGGGTATATACCCAGAGGCTGGGTATATACAGAGATGCTTGGTATATACAGAGATGCTGAGTATACAGAGATGTTGGGTATATACAGAGATGCTGGGTATATACAGAGAGGCTGGTGTATACAAAGAGGCTAGTGTATACAGAGAGGCTGTGTATATACAGAGATGCTGGGTATATACAGAGAGGCTGGATATATACAGAGAGGCTAGTGTATACAGAGATGCTGGGTATATACTTTGAAGCTGGTGTATACAGTGAGGCTGGGTATATATACAGAGATGCTGGGTATACAGAGAGGCTGGTGTATACAAAGAGGCTGGTGTATACAGAAAGGCTGGGTATATACAGAGATGCTGGGTGTATACAGAGAGGCTGGATATATACAGAGATGCTAGTGTATACAGAGATGCTGGGGATATACAGTGAAGCTGGTGTATACAGTGAGGCTGGGTATATATACAGAGATGCTGGGTATATAAAGGAAGGTTGGATATATACAGAGATGCTAGTGTATACAGGGAGGCTGGGTATTTGCATAAATACTGGGTATATACAGAGAGGCAGGGTATATACAGAGATGCTGCGTATATAAAGAGAGGCTAGTGCATACAGAGAGGCTGGGTATATACAGATAGGCTGGTGTATATAGAGAGGCTGAGTATATAAAGCGATGCTGGGTATATACAGAGATGCTGGGTATATAGAGAGAGTCTAGTGTATACAGAGAGGCTGGGTATATACAGAGATGCTGGGTATATATAGAGAGGCTGGGTATATACAGAGATGCTGGGTATATACAGAGATGCTGAGTATATACAGAGAGGTTTGGTATACAGAGATTCTGGGTATATATAAAGATGATGAGTATATACAGAGAGACTGGGTATATACAGAGCTTCTGGGTATACACAGAGAGGCTGGGTATATACAGAGATGCTGGGTATATACAGAGAAGCTAGTGTATACAGAGAGGCTAGGTATATACAGAGAGGCTAGTGTATACAGAGAGGCTGGTGTATACAGAAAGGCTGGGTATATACAGAGAGGCTGGGCATATACAGAGAGGCTGGGTATATACCAATATGCTGGGTATATACAGAGAGGCTGGGTATATATAGAGAAGCCTGGTATACAGATAGGCTAGAAGTATCTAAGAGAGAATTTTCCTTATTTTGGAGAGATTTACTCTCCCTTTCCGTTGTGTCTACAGGAAAATTCTTAAAATGGTACAGATGGCAAAAATCAACCTGACAGGGGTTTCAACCCGTCCTGTCAAAAAAAATTTAACAAGTAAATCTACTTTAGTGCTAAGCAACCTATGAAAACAGATAGATTTTGATTATTGCATCAAAAAGAATAAAAAGGAGGGAAGGCAGCATTCACCACACCATAGTAAAAACTATTACTAAGACAACATTGCAAACACTATTGACAATGTTGTCTTTAATTTTTTTTACTATGGTGTGGTGAATGTTGTCTTTTTGTGGAAATCTTATTAATAAATATTTTCAATTTATGTGACTATTACACTGCTGTGTGTTTACCTTTGGAGTTACTCTCTCTTGGTATATTTCTATATCAAAGTCCTCCCCTCCTTTTCAGCCTGTTACTGAACTCCGGGATCCCACACCCCTCAATAGCGGAGAGTCAGTGAATTTTCTCTTCACTTCTAATTTAACGAAGTGTTGATTTTCCCTGTTTTAACCCATTCATGAAAAAGGATGAACCTGAAACTGTGCTTTCCAAGGTGCAGTGGGGTTGATTTACTAAAGGCAAATGTACTGTGCACTTTGCAAGTGCAATTGCACTCTGCAAGGGCATTTGCTGCAGAGTTTAGTGAATGAGGTGAAGTTTCACTTAGCAAAAAACACCCAATCACATGCAAAGAAAAAATAAAATAGCATTTTTGCTTACACATGATTGGATGATGGAAGTCAGTAGAGCTTCCCCTAATTTATTTAGCTCTGGAGCATATGCCCTTGCAAAGTGCACAGTTGACTTGTCTTTAGTAAATCAACCCCAATGGGTGTTTCAGTTAACCACAGTTACTCTATGGCTGAAACATTCAGCTTGATTGTACTAATCTTTTAAGAATAAAATAAGAATGTGTGCAAAATGGACCTTTACAGATGACGTTATCACTTGTTGTCATGCAGTACATTGCAGTTGATTTAAAATCAGAAAGTTCACTAAATGTACCTAATTGGATAAGTTCACATTTCTGAACATGTTACTTGTTACACCCACATTTAGGGTGTAACATGTAACAAGTTCAACATCTGCTTACTCGTATCAGAGCCTCCATAAAAAACAACAGCCATCAGCAAAGTAGTGGCATCATCAAATCTCACCTCAAATCTCTCGAGGCAAACAGTCAGAGCATGTAGATCCTTAATTTCACAGTGCGGATATAAATGTATGAGGCTGTAGACACAGTACACTGCTATTTTTAGGAGAAATTCAAAACATTGGTTAATTTCCCTTAGAACATAACAAATCTCCACTTTCTGCATTCAGTTTAACTTTTTTTTAGAGTTGACTGGGGTATACCTTTATACTTTATATTGTTGTAATGTATACTCTGTCTTGTATATTCCTAGTGGTACTCATTAGCACACTGCATGTCTGGCACTAAGTAAAAAAATGGAAGTCTCAGAAGAATGTTTTTATTTTTATTTTTTTTCAATTTTGAGGAGTAACTTAAACAAATATATTTATTATTAGTTATATATTCAGTTCCTGCAACCTGATATATTGAGTTTTATTGTACCAACCTTGTGTATTACATTCATCTTTCGTTAACACATCCTTAACAAATATCTCTCAACAAGTTCCAATATTATAGAAAGTAAGGGAAAAAAAAGTTAGGTACATAGCCTGTTGTCTGATCATTCAAATATGTACTTTATTGGTTGCAATATGTTACTGAGACATGATTAAAGAAAATCGTATAATTCCTTCAACTTTAGCACAATAAAAATAACTAGCAGCGATTCTGGTAACCCTGATGTGGAATTATAACGTACGTGTGGCATGCTAATACAGTAAAGAATAAAGTCCATACAACACCACTTTCTAGAAAAAGATGATAGTGAATTGTCACATGGACTCCATGCTACATATACAGATCATGGGCACTTGATCAGACACATTTAAAAAATGAGGTTTGATAAGAGATCGTAAAACCAACACACAATCTGTGAAGGGCTCTTGCATGAAGTCATTAAGTTTATCACACTCTTAGAAACCTCAGGCTGTAAACTTAATCATATGTGTGAAAGAACATGAGTGTTCTTGAGCTATTTAACTGCTGTGAAGCTCCAAGATAACTTCCTATCATCTGTTCCCGGGAGTCATATCTCATGGACCTAAAAGTAACCGTTATACATAATTATTTACATCTTGCTACTTTGTCTACAGATAGGATAGTTGGGGCTTTATTGCGGTAATAGTTGAGAGATTAGGCAATTATTTGTGCCTTTTGTGATCTATAATGTGTCCAGTAAAGTAACTTTTTTCATGGAAAACCATATGTGTGATTATCTTTTGGCTTTGGATACTTTTGGTAGGGTCTAAATTTCCTGAAAGATTTGTTTTTCTGTTTTTGGCTCCACTGATGGGATTCCTCCTCATATCTTTTCCTTGTGATAACCAAGACAGAAAGTCAAAGGATATATCCATTGGGAACATTAAAACTCATTGAAAATAAAGATAAATAAATAAAGATAAACCAGGCCATGTGTTGGGATCTTCTACAAGCTGGTTTTGGGCTTGGGACTGAGTTTCTACTTTGCAAGCATTTAGAGAACAAATTGAGGATTGCTTTGTGTTTGTGATAAGTTATAACTGTATCTAATTATCTCTTGAATCATGCCAGCAGTCTCTAATATATCCTGTACCATGTAACTCTGATCCAACAGCCTTTTAAAATACCCAAAAGCCTTTTGCATATGCTGTCATCAATTCCACACGTATTATGTTATGTATGGCTTTATTAAAACATGGCAGCATTCTAATTACACAGAAATAATAAAAACTGATTTCTTTGCAGATACACATATTAAAGGTTGGGCTTCAATAGGTTGCATATAAGACTATGGCTTGTTAATTATGGAAACAGATGATGATTGTTTTTGCAAACCTGAATAGGTCTATAGGTCTACGTTTTCACATTTTATAACAATATGGAAATTATATTTATATAAAGAAATCAAATCACAGGAAAATAAACTGCCATTTGCTATATATCTATATCTATATCTATCTATCTATCTATCTATCTAGATAGATAGATAGAGATAGATAGATAGATAGATAGATAGATAGATAGATAGATAGATAGATAGATAGATAGATATATATATATATATATATATATAGATAGATAGATATATATATAGATAGATAGATATATATATACAGTATATTACTGAATGATCAGAAATAGCCAAAATGATAACTGAGACAAATACATTTCAGATATTTAAATTGCTTGGTGCCTAGAAACCTGCCATATCCTGGTGTCACACAGATGATGGGTAACATGTTGATCAAGGCGGAATGTCCCACAAAATATTACTGCCCAATAACATAATCAATCTAATTACTGGAGTATTGGAGTTGCTAAATTCTTAGCTTGCTGTTCAAAAGTGGATATGACCCAAAGGCAGAGAAGAAAGCCGATTTGCTGTTATAGCACTTATAGGCTGCATGCTACTTGAGTGTGCCCATTACAAGACTTAAAAAAAAATTTTACAGCACAGCTAATCTAGCTAACTTCAGTGCACTAACCTCAACAATCGCACTGTGCAACTGTTGCTGGCACCACTCACCCTGCCCCACTTTGCCTCTTTGACTCAATTTCTATATTTTTAGTGATGGCTCCTTGTTCACACAGCAGGGCTGCCCATATATGATATGTAGGGGATATAATCCCAAGTGTATCTCATTGCAGACAAGCTAATATTAAGTTCTTATAACATCTTCACTGAGTTTTTTGCGTATATGCAAAGTTTGACTTTAGTTAACCTTTATGTAAAATTTGCTTAAAAAAAAAAACATAAAATGGATGTATTTGGTTATAAAGCCATGTGATCAACATACCATTGCTATCACTGTGATCACATGGTTTTGTTGATAAACAAAAGCTTAGGGTTAGCAATAGGGTTTGTGTTATGGTTAGCATTAGGATTGATGTTAGGGTGCCTCTGTTCCTCATTATCTAACCTCCTAGCTACAAAGGGACAGTTTTTTTGGCACAAGAACATATCCAGAATAGTCTCATAGGCCTTTTAAAGTCTATTTTACCCTTATTAACCAAAAGCTAACTTAAGTTGTGTTTCTCTTGACTCCAATGCCTTTTGATGAATGGTAACATTTCACCGAAAGGTAATTTGTTTGCTAAAATATTGTTAAAGTAAAAACTCCCAATTTTTGCTTATCCCTACCATCAAATATCCATGTCACCTCATAAAATGCCAAGCGGATTTTCGAGAAGTTCAGGAATCAAACATAACAGACATGCTCACTTAGGTGGATACAGCGCCAATCCCATCTGCAGCTGCCCCTGCTGCCTCTACACTGGTTCTTGGTATTCAGTCTGCTCTCTGTCTCTCCAGCATTTACTGGAGTGTTGGGTTGTGGAGAGGACAAGAGTGGCTAACTCAATCTCCTAGCAGCTCGGTGACAGACTGAGCCAGCTGTTGGTCCAGGCATCTGGGTGGATCCTGAAATTAAACTCAATCCATTCAGAGTCAGGACCAGCTTAGTGACATCAGTCAATAGAGGACTTTTGCCAGATGTTGGCTGAAAATGGGTCACAGGAGTACAGAACTAAGTACACTCCTGTTACCCCCAGGATAAATAGGGCCAATTTAACTTTGGCTATATTTCTCCTTTAAAGGACAACTGCAAATGTGGTGTAGTTTTTCTTTAGTTAATTCCCACACTTAAACCCAAAAAAAACAACACTGTGCCACAGTATGCGTGCGCCTGAAAATAAATCTGTGATACCCCTGCTGCTTATCCACAAACCATGTGTTTCCAGCGATAGTAACAAAATATTAACTTCTATGGGCGCTAAGGATGAGCCGAACACCCTCCTGTTCGGTTTGCAGCAAAACATGCGAACAGGCAAAAAATTTGGCAGAACACATGAACACCATTAAAGTTTATCCAACACGAACATGAATAATCAAAAGTGCTAATTCTAAAGGCCTATATGCAAGTTATTGCCATAAAAAGTGTATGGGGACCTGGGTCCTGCCCCAGGGGACATGTATCAATGCACTTTTTTTTTTAAACAAATTATTAACTAAATATTATTATTAACTAACTGATTAATGCTTAAAGTGAAACAATAACAAAGAAATATTCCTTTAAATATTTTGCCTGGGGGGTGTCTATAGTATGCCTGTAAAGTGGCACATTTTTCCCGTGTTTAGAACAGTACCAAAGCAAAATTACATTTCAAAAGGAAAAATTGTCATTTAAAACTGATCACGGCTGTAATGAATTATCAGGTCTCTGCATTCCATTACCAGGCCCTTTGGGTCTGGTATGAATATTAAGGGGAACCCTGAAACAAAATGTAAAAAAAATGTGTGGGGGTCCCCCTAAAATCCATACCAGGCCCTTCGGGTCTGATATGGAAATTAAGGGAAACCCTGCAACCAAATAAAAATAAAAATTGGTGTAGGAGTCCCCCAAAATACACACCAGACTGATTTTAAGGGGAACCCTGCACTAAAATGTAAATAAAATGGTGTAGGGGTCCCCCCAAACTCCATGCCAGACTCTTATCCAAACACGCAACCTGACAGGCCACAGAAAAAGAGTGGGGGGGGGAAGAGAGAGTGGCCCCTCTCCTGAACCGTAGCCCCACAAAGCACATTTTGATGGAGACAAGGGCCTCATTCCCACAACCCTTGCCCGGTGATTGTAGGGGTATGCGGGTGGGGGGCTTATCAGAATCTGGAAGCCCCCTTTAACAAGGGGACCCCCAGATCCCGGTCTCCCCCCCTGTGTGAAATGGTAATGGGGTACAAGTCCCCCTACCATTTCACAAAAAAGTGTCAAAATCTTAAAAAAGACAATACTCAGCTTGGGACAAGTCCTTTATTAAAAAAATAAAATAAATGTCACGCCACTGGACGGTTGAGGGCATGTGGCCTAGTTCATTTCAGGAGGGGGGGAACTCTCTCTTCCCCCCTCTTTTCCTGCAGCCTGGCAGGTTGTGTGCTCAGATAAGGGTCTGGTATGGATTTTGGGGGGAACCCCTATGCCATTTTTTTAAATTTGGTGCAGGGTTTCCCTTAGACACGAAGGGCCTGGTATGGATTTTAGGGGGACCCCCACACATTTTTTTTTTATTTTGGTTTGGGTTTCTCCTTAATATTCATACCAGATCCAAAGGGCCTGGTAAGGGAGGGAAGGATCCCATGCTCTTTGTTTCAGTTATCTGTATCTATATTGCCAAGACAGTTTTGAATGTCAATTTTTCCTTTAGAAATTTAATTTTGCTGTGGTACTGTTATAAACACGCTCCTGAAAAAACAGCCATTTAAAAAAAATATGTTTGCATTGATACATTTCCCCTGGGGCAGGACCCAGGTCTCCAAACATTTTTTATGATAAAAATTTGCATATACGCCTTTAAAATGCTCTCTTGCATGCAAACAATTGTGCCATGGACTTGTGTGTCCTGTGATTTTCACCTCCTATAGACAAACACTGCCACTCACCAGATACTAGGACCCAATTTTTTGCATGTAACAGTACAATCACTTGCTCCGGACCTCCAGTCCTTCCCTGAATGTAGGTCTGCTAGACTGCTCTTACTCCTTTCACATCCTCCGCTCCTCACTTGTAATAGGCTCAGGAACAAAAGGCAAACGTGCTCCTCATAGCGCAAACAGTTTGGTAATTTATTAAAAATGTAAAAGGTACAATAAAATGGCGACTCGCAGTTTTTAGTGCATAGAACGGCACCCAGCAATCCCAGTGATATCAGCAATAGTATTGTGAACTTCGGCTGCTACCTCCGACAGCCTGTTCCTCCGTTGCTTAGATGTGACGTTATAAACCACGTAACCCCACCTTTACGCATTTCACCATAATAGTCATCAGAAGGGTTCTCACACTTCCCTGAGTGCAGTTTGCCTGGTAAACTACACACCTTCCTTCTCACCCATAGGGATATATAAATAGGAGGAAGAAGATCAACAAGGGATCAGATTCATTAAAAAGGTTGTGTAGTCAAGACTGAGCTGCACAGAGAATATCAATATAATATCAATGCTGCACACATGGAGGTGGGGTTAATAAATACAGCATAACTCTATCTATCTATCTATCTATCTATCTATCTATCTATCTATCTATCTCGTTATCTATCTATCTATCTAGCTATTTTTTCCATTTTGTCATTTATTGCACCCCTCTAACTTGCTATGGTTTGAAATTTTCTCCTAAAAGAACAGGTATGTGACAGCCTCACAGAAAATCATAATTCACTCTTATGTCCTTTCACGCCTATAAATCCAGGAATAAAAATTAAATGCACAAAACCAATGCACAGAAACCAATGCAGGTACTTGAGCATTAGTATAAAACATCAGAGCTGACTCTGAGGTGAAGTGTCATGACCTTGAAAATAAAAACAAAGCAGAAATCCAATTAACTTAGCAAGACCATCACTGATAACTTGAGTGACTTTGGAATTGGGTGTCAAGAATGAAAGACAACAAAGAGCTAATTCACCAAAGTACCTTTATTAAACCTTTCTGTTCACTTCACAAAATCCTGATCTACCTGAAATGGGAAGATTAATGTGGCATATTTTCAATTCTGAATCATTTTTTTGTGTGCCACTGGAAGGGCAAAAATCATTTAACACAAATTGTTTTGCTGTATCACACTTGAACTCAATGACCGCCACTTATACAGTAAGAGAAGTCATCTAAAACGCTACCTGAAAATGGATTTGCTGCCTGCTCTGGCAAAAAATAAAATAAAATACAAATGTGGAAAATGAAATTGCTTTACTGTTTTAAAAGCAATATGTCCATGATGCTCTGTGACAAAGAGGTCAAACTACAGGTATTGTTTGCAAAACTTTGCTGGAAGAGTCAATGAGTTAGGTCATGTATCAATTTATTTTGGCAAAAGTGCATTGAATAATAATAGTTTAGATTTTTGAGCATACCAGAAAGCAGTTTTCAGATGCTAAAATTTAACTCCAAAGAGGATAGTGGGGGAAAATTAGAATATGCGAATGTATGAATATTACTTGCCTCATTTTTGCAATAATCCTCCGAGTTAAAATACCAGTTCCATATACTTGTGTTACATCATGCACTGACTGTACTGTATGTATAGGCTGGTATATGTAGGCACGCCTATCACTAAAGGCGAAGGGAACTCAAATAAATGGGACTTTTTGAGAGCAGCTTGAGAGAATGTTGTTGCTCCACTTCAAAGAGGAGAAATCTGTGTAATTGTACAAAACCATTACAAATCTGCCAGAATGTGGTCATGAGATTTTTTTCTTTCATATGTCCATTTGAGTTGGTATTAATGAGGTTGGTGTGTACAAGAGATAATAGAACATATACAGAAGGAAGATGACAAGCTGCCGATAAAGATACACTGTGCATTGTCCCTGTGCTGTGCAAAACACCAAGTAAAAGCCCCAATCAGTATTTTATACCACTGGAATTTGGTAATTGCTCTCAGCTAGGGATGAGCTTCATGTTCGAGTCGAACATACGTTCGACTCGAACATCGGCTGTTCGCCCGTTCGGCGAATTCCGAACGTTATGGGCCGTTCGCAGCAAATTCGTGTGGCACTCACGGCCCACAATGCACTGCGATGGCGCAGTGCATTGCTGGCTCATGATTGGCCAAGCATGCACTGTGACCCCACATGCTTGGCCAATCACAGCGCCGGCAGCGAGGAGAGCCATGATTGGCCACAGGCAGGATGCCTGTGGCCAATCATAGCTCAGGCTGTGTAGTACACGCCCCACACTATGTAAGGCCGCCAGCGCGGCGGCCTTGTGTAGTGTGTTGGCATCTGTAGCAGTTAGTGGGTGTTCTATGTACCTTCAACACAGTATACACCGATCGTTATCGGCCGATTTTTCGTTCTTGCTCTTCTGTAGTGGTTGTTGTCTGCGTGCCCTGACCGCAGTATACACCGCTATATTCACCTATATATCTAACGATATATCTATCTTTTATAATAGAGCTGTCAGTCAGTGTTAGGAGATTGTGCGTGCTGTCTACGTGCTCTGAACACAGTATACACCGCTATATCCACCTATATAGCTAAATATCTTGCTTGTTTTAAATAGAGCTTTAATTCAGTGTTAGGAGATTGTGCGTGCTGTCTGTGTGCTCTGAAAGCAGTATACACTGATATATCCACCTATATAGCTAAATATCTTGCTTGTTTTAAATAGAGCTTTCAGTCTGTGTTATGAGATTGTGCGTGCTGCCTGCGTGCTCTGAACGCAGTATACACCGCTATATCCACCTATATAGCTAAATATCTTGCTCGTTTTAAATAGAGCTTTCAGTCAGTGTTAGGAGATTGTGCATGCTGTCTGCGTGCTCTGAACGCAGTATACACCGCTATATCCACCTATATAGCTAAATATCTTGCTCGTTTTAAATAGAGCTTTCAGTCAGTGTTAGGAGATTGTGCGTGCTGTCTGCGTGCTCTGAACGCAGTATACACCGCTATATCCACCTATATAGCTAACTATCTTGCTCATTTTAAATAGAGCTTGCAGTCAGCGGTAGGAGATTGTGCGTGCTGTCTGCATGCTCTGAAAAAGACGGACGGCAAAACAAATTATACAGGGGTGATAACCCTTCCCTATGTTTTCCAAAAAGCTTAAAAATAGTTTTTTTGACTGGAGCTACACTTTAAAAATGCACCGGTTGAAAATTACAAACAGATTCAACTTAACACAACAAACCTACACAGTCCTTGTCTTGTTTGCACCGCCTGTATACTGCTGTTCTGAGTATATAGGGTCTGGGGGCCACACGTATTTCCTTTTTTTAATATGGGTATGGGGTTCCCCTTAATATGCATACAAGACCCAAAGGGGCTGGTAATGGGCAGGGAGGGCTACCCATGCCATTTTTCTCAATGATTTTCAACCATATTTTAGGAACCAGATATAACATTAAAACCGCAAGCAGCTTTAAATGACGTTATTTCCGTTAAATGTCATTTTGTGCAGGGACAATTCTAAACACGGGAAACACGTGGCACTTCACAGGCATACTACAGACACTCCCCATGCATGATATTTAAAGGAATATTTCACTTTTTTTTTTCACTTTAATCGTCATTAAAATCAGTGCTCCCGCCAAAACGGCCGTTTTTAAAAGTTTTTTTTGCATTGACCCATGTCCCCTGGGGCAGGAGCCAGGTCCCCAAACCCTTTTTAGGACAGTATCTTGCATATTAGCCGTTAAAATGAACACTTTTCATTTCGAACGCTCGAGTCCCATAGACTTCAATGGGGTTCCAACGTTCGTACGAATTTGGGGTCCGTTCGAAAGTTCTGGTGCGAACCGAACCGGGGGGGTGTTCGGCTCATCCCTACTCTCAGCACACTATAGAGTGGTTACACAGAACAATGTCTAAAGCTGGCTATAGATGGATAGAGATGTGTCTGCTTCTGCAGGAACCATGGTGGTTGGAGGAATCTTCCCCATTGTGCTATTGTATTCTGTCAGAATACACTGATCAGTGTTGCAGCCAATTGGCTGCAGGTGCTGATCAAACAAAAGTTTTGTTCCAGTCCTAGTAGACTTCGGGACCTGTCATAAAGCGTAGCACTGCTTGTGCATGCGCAGTGGGCACCTAGTTGTGAAGACGCAAGCAGTCACAGCTGGGTTATAAAATGATAATAGGGTCCTAGGCGCTACCTCAAAAAATTGTTTTATGAGCTATACCCGTAATATGTAGAAGAATTCTGAAATCTCTCTGCTGTACTGCATTTTATTTTTTTTTTGCATTTTTGCACATTTTGCTGTGGATCATATTTAGTATCCAGCGTTACAGTGGATTTATTAGTGACATTTTTCACATATTTGGAGGCACCCAATGCGGATTGAATGAATTACACAGAGACATTGTGATTGAGGTTTCACATTCCTTGAGCTATATAAGAAATAATTTTTCTCTGTACTTTTTCTATGCTTTAATTATGTTTTAATTGTGCAATACATCTCACAAGCCTAATTCATCCCATTTACCTAGCACTATTCCACACTAATTAGATGTATATAGAGAACAGGGTCTTTTTCCCGGTTTACCCTTTATGTCGGGTGTTATACATCTAAGATAAGGAAAGAGCACACATAACTCTTTTAGCCTCAATTGGAACACATAGTTCTATTTAAGATATACTAGTGACATCTCACTACAGGAGAAGATTCTGGGGCCTCTCTTTGGCATTTCAGAATTCTTGTACATATTACGGGTATATCTCATAAAACACTTTTTTTAGGTAGTGCCTAGGACCCTATTATCATTTTATAAATCAGTTGTACGTCCACGGCCTCTTGTTAGAGGCCGAGGAGTTGGGGCACGGCAGCAACCTATCACACACCTTAGCGCGGCTTTTTTCTTTAGTATTTTTATTGTCATAGCTGGGTGCCCATAGTAGAGATGCCAGCTCCGCCATGAGAGAACACAGGGAGAACACAGCGCGGGTGTTTGCACTGCTGGATCATGGGACAGGTGAGTGGCTGTTTATTAAAAGTCAGAAGATACAGTTTTTGTTGCTGCTGACTTTTAATAAGCAAAAATATGACTGGAACTCTGCTTTAAATACTTTTATCCTCTCTGTTTTAGGTCTACATTAAATGCAGTATGTGTGTTTTTTTAAATTATAATGCTGAATACCTTCTTAGCACAGTGCTGCAGTGCAGTCATGTGTCCCTCTGCTCTCTGTATGCAAACTAGAAGAAGGAGGACACGTGACCACACAGCAATGCTATGCAAAAAAAGTATTTAGCATTATAATAAAAAAACTAAAAACATAAAATGCACTTAATATAGATCTAAAATAGATAGGATAAAAGTATTTATTTGACTTTACAAAAGAGGAGGGAAGGAGCAGCTGCAGGGGAATCGTATTATACAGTCAAGGCAGAAGGGGAGTGGAAGAGATTGGCTTCATGCACAGACTACAGAAATTAAAGGAAGGGGGAGATGCAGTCACACTGAGGAGAAAGCAGGATGATGGAGGGACATAAACTGACCACGCTATGATGGATCATCAGCCATGATTAGCATGGTCAGATTACAGAGGGGAACACAAGAACAGGAAGGATCAACCGGGTATTGTAGAACATGGAAAGAGACATACAGTGTGACACTGCAAAAGCACTATGCCATATAGTACTACAGTGCAAGTAGAACCTGCATATGTAATAGGTAAATATGACTGTCCCCCACTGTAAATACATATATAATATAATTTTAACCATACATTGAACAATAAAGTCGAACTATGCCCTCACTCATTAAAAAATATTTGCTACAGGGGGACATGGCTAGCTAATGTGAGGAATAGCCCTGTCTACGCTAACAGTGGAACAGACCTGGCCCCACACTTGCAGTCTGCACCAGGAGACATATTGTGGAAATTAAAGGAGAGGGGAGAACGAGGAAGATGACAGATCCCCCCCCCCCCCACTCACACACTGTTCCTGCTGCCAAGATACTGCCGACTTTCCTGCTTCACTCACTAGCCACAATTCTGCAGAAGGGGATGGATGGACCTTGCAGTTTGAGGATGCAGAGAAAAATACAAGCAACAAAGACACAGCCTCACAATCTTCCACACCATTCACAAGTCCAGCAAAAACCTGACCACGGATAGCATCTTCAGAGGACATTCATACAGAGTTGAGCCACCATTTTATTGCCCTTACTGAGAACAGAATTGATTCTTGATTGCATTATATATAGGTCATCCAAACCATTGCACATACCTACCTGACAAAATTTCAAGAAATACACTGGTATGCATCCACTCCTATCATGTGAAAAAAAAAATTGATGCAGGCCATTCAAAACCCTAAGAGACTACCCAAACAAAACATCAGCCTTGCCTTCTATTCTGATTTCTCCCAGAAAACTCTGCAACTCCGCAAAAATGTGCAAACCTCGTATAACATACAAATGGGATTACGCATTGGGTGTTTGCCTGTTCACCGAACAGCGAACAATATGCAATGTTCGCGGCAAATTCAAAAGCCTCTAGAATGCGGTTAAAGTCTACGGGACACTAACATGAAAAATCAAATGTACTCATTTTAAAGGCTTATATGCAAGTTATTGTCATAAAAAGTGCTTGGGGGACTGGGTCCTGCCCCAGGGGACATGTATCAATGCAAAAAAAGTTTTTTTTCAGGAGCAGTGATTTTTTTTTAAGTGAAACAATAAAAATGAAATATTCCTTTAAATATTGTGCCCGGGGGGTGTCTATAGTATGCCTGTAAAGAGGTGCATGTTTCCCGTATTTAGAACAGTACCACAGCAACATTACATTTCAAATGGTATGGGGTTCCCCCAGTCCATTACCAGGCGCTTTGGGTCTGGTATGAATATTAAGGGGAACCCCCAACCAATTTTTTTTTTTAGTTGTATGGGGTCCCCCTAAAATCCATACCAGGCCATTCAGATCTCATATGGAAATTAAGGGGAGCCCTGAACCAACTTTAAAAAAAATGGCATAGGGGTCGCCCTCAAAATCCATACCAGGTCCTTCAGGTCGGGTATGAATTTTAAGGGGAAACCTGTGCCAAAATTGTAAAAAAAAGGCGTAGGGGTCCCCCAAAATCCATACCAGACCCTTATCCGAGCACACAACCTGGCAGACGACAGGAACCGTACCAGGCCACATACCCTCAACATGAGGAGGGTGCTTTGGGGTCTGACCCCAAAGCACCTTGTCCCCATGTTGACAGGGACAAGGGCCTCATCCCCACAACCCTTGCCCGGTGTTTGTGGGGGTATGTGGGCAGGAGGCTTATTTTGGAATCTGGAAGACCCCTGTAACAAGGGGACACCCAGATCCTGGCCTCCCCCCTATGTGAATTGGTAATAGGGTACATTGTAACCCTACCACTTCACAAAAAAAGTGTCAAATATGGTAAAAAAAGACAAGAGACAACTTGGGACAAGTGCTTTATTAAAAAATAAAAAAAATAAAAATGTCCAGCGATATCCAAGGAAGCCCCCATGGCATGGGGGGGGGGCGAAGTCACCAGTTTACATTACTGGGTGGCCTCGCCCTCAGCTATATAAGAACTGTCACAAAGAAGATGCGTCATTCGGGCGGGAGCCTCCAATCTGTATTTGCGGACGATACTAAGCTAAGCAGGGCAATAACTTCTCCACAGGATGTGGAAACCTTGCAAAAATATCTGAACAAATTAATGGGATGGGCAACTACATGGCAAATGAGGTTCAATTTTCAAAAAATTTTAAATAATGCATACGGATAGCAAAAATATGAATGCAATCTATACACTGGGGGGAAAACATCTGGAGGAATCTACGATGGAAAGGGACCTGGGGGTCGTAGCAAAGGATCGGCTCAGCAACGGCATGCAATGCCAAACAATGCTGCTAACAAAGCAAACAGAATATTGGCATGCATTAAAAATGGGAAAGATAAAACGACAATTCTCCCGCTCTCCAAGACTCTGGTCCGGCCGCACCTAGAGTATGCTGTCTAGTTCTGGGCACTGGTTCTCAGGAAGGATGTACTGGAAATGGAGTGAGTACTAAGAAGGGCAACAAACTAATAAAGGGTCTGGAGGATAATAGTTATGAGGAAAGATTGCGAGCACTGAACTTATTCTCTCTGGAGAAGAGAGACGCTTGAGAGGGGGTATGATTTCAATATACAAATACCATACTGGTGACCCCACAATAGAGATAAAACAGAATGGAGTTTAACAAGACTCGTGGCCACACATTAAAATTAGAAGAAAATAGGTTTAACCTTAAACTACGTAGAGGGTTCTTTACTGTAAGAGCTGCAAGGATATGGAATTCCCTTCCATAGGCAGTGGTCTCAGCGGGGAGCATCGATAGTTTCAAGAAACTATTAGATAAGCACCTGAATGAACGCAACATACAGGGATATACAATGTAATACTGACATATAATCACACACTTGATGGACTTGTGTCTTTTTTCAATCTCACCTACTATGTAAATATGTAACTATAAGGGAGCGGAATGGTTGCGGCTTTTTTTTTCTCTTTTTTAGTCTGGCATGATAGAAGATGAATGGACATCGCTGGACGATTTTTTTTTTTTTTTTTTTAATAAAGGACTAGTCCCAAGCTGCTGTCTCTTATCTTTTTTTTTACCATTTTTGACATTTATTTTATGAAATGGTAGGGGTACAATGTACCCCATTACCGATTCACATGGGGGCGGGATCTGGGGGTCCCCTTGTTAAAGACCCCACCTGCATACCCCCACAACCACTGGGCAAGGGTTGTGGAAATGAGGCCCTTCTCCCCATCAACATGGGGACAGGGCGCTTTGGGGGTCAGACCCCAAAGCACCCTTCCCATATTGAGAGCATGTGGCCTGGTATGGTTCAGGAGGGGGTGCTCTCTTGTCCCCCCTCTTTTCCTGCTGTCTGACAGATTGTGTGCTTGGATAAGGGTCTGGTATGGATCTTGGGGGAGAACCCTACGCCATTTTTTTAAGAGTTCCCCTTAATTTCCATATCAGACCTGAAGGGCCTGGTGTGGATCTTAGGGGGACCCCCCATGCATTTTTTTTTACATTTTGGTTTGAGGTTCCACTTAATATTCATACCAGACACAAAGGGCCTAGTAATGGACTGGGGGGAAACCATGCTCTTTTTTTCAATTACTTTTATCTATATTGCCAAGACCCGACAATTCACTACAGCCGTGATCAGTTTTAAAAGTTAAAGTTTGACAATTTTTCCTTTAGAAATGTAATTTTGCTGTGGTACTGTTCCAAACACAGGAAAAATGTGCCACTTTACAGGACTACTATACACACCCCCAGGCACGATATTTAAAGGAATATTTCATTTTTATTGTTTCACTTTAAGCATTAAAAAAAGATCACTGCTTTCGAAAAAAGGGATGTTTTAAAAAAAAAACATTTTTTGCATTGATATATGTCCCCTGGGGCAGGACCCAGGTCCTCAAACACTTTTTATGGCAATAACTTTCATATAAGCCTTTAAAATGACCACTTTTGATTTTTCATGTTCGTGTCCCATAGACTTCAACGATGTTTGTGTGTTCGCACAAATTTTTAACCTGTTTGCAAGTTCTGTTGAGAACCGAACCGCGGGTGTTCGGCTCATCCCTACCCAATAGCCAATGGCACATGAGCATGATTGGTACCATAATATTAATGCCTCAAATGCAAAACAAAACATTATTGTATAGAATGAAAAGAATCAAACATTAGTAATAGTAGTTTCTATGTATGATTGTGCTCAGCTGCTACCTTCAAAGGTTTAAGTCATGGGTTTCAATCCCACCAATGGTATCGCCTCCTGAAAACGTACATTGTACTCAGATGCAAATGCAAATCATTTTAGTTTATTCCATCATTTTAACTCTTCAAATGCATGCAATGGTATGTAATTATTCAATAATATTATGCAGTGGAATTCCAAAAATCCAGCTATTCAAAAATCAAGGAAAAAAAAACACCAAAATTTTAAAAAAAAAACAATTGACATGGGATCCCTCCCCCCAAAACCATACCAGGTCCTTCAGATCTGGTATGGATTTTAAGGGGAACCCTGCACCAAAATTTAAAAAAAGGCATAGGAGCCCCCCTAATATCCATACAAGACCCTTATCCGAGCAAGCAGCTATGGCAGGCCAGGGAAGGGGGGACAAACGGGCACCCCCCCCTCCTGAACCATACCAGAATTCTTGCCCTCAACATGGAAATGGTGCTTTGGGGTCCCCCCAAATCACCTTGTCCCTATGTTGATGGGGACAAGGGCCTTATCCCCACAACCCTTGTCTGGTGGTTGTGGGGGTCTGCAGGCGGGGGCTTATCAGAATCTGGAAGCCCCCCTTCACAAGGGGGCCCCCAGATCCCACCCCCCTATGTGAATGGGTATCAAGTACATTGTACCCCTACCCATTCAACAAAAAAAGCAGTGAAACGTGACAAAACACAATAGACAATTTTTGACAATTTTTTTTATTAAAAATGTCCTCTTCTTTTCCCGCTTCTTCCTCCAGTCTTCTTCTTCCTCCAGCTTCTTCTTTCCTCCACTTTTTCCTCCATCTCCCTCTGCTTCTTCCTCCGGTCTTCTTCATCTTCCTCCGGCTTCTTCTAGCCCCAGCTTTCTCCTCTGCCGCTTCCATCAACCTGCTGACATGAAAACAACAAACCTCCTCCGATGCTGTGGTGAGCCGATCTGTCCGCTTGCATAGCACACATTTCATATATAACTATGGAGCGTGGCCTCCGGATGATGCCACCCCCTTGTGACATCACTGATCCATCATGCCCCGGGTTTAGTGGGCAGCAGCAGTGGTGGTGGAGAAAGACCAAAGGACGAATCGGGGGAAGAAGAAGCTGGAGGAATACAGAGAATGGAGGAAGAAGCTGGGGAAGAAGAAGCTGGAGGAAGAAGGACAAAACCGAAGGATGACTGGAGGAAGATGGAGGAAGAAGCGGGGCAAAAAGAAGATATTTTTAACAAAGGAATTGTCAAAAACTGGTATTGTCTTTTGTCACATTTCACTTCTTTTTTTTGGTGAATGTGTAGGGGTACAATGCACCTGATACCCCTTTACAAAGGGGGGCTGGGATCTGGCGGACCCCTTCTTAAATTTGCACCCAGTTTCTGAGAGTTGAAGTCTTGATTTGCCCTAATTGGGCGCTATTTTCCGGGACTGCAGGATTATTTATTGGCACTATAGTAAATGACCCCCAATGTTGCCATTTACAATTAACCTCAGAAAAAGATTTCTCTTTTGACCAGAATGGTTGATGAAATGCTGATGCAAAGCTTTTATATTAACATATCATGAAAATGACTAAACGGAAGCAAATCGTGATTTCAATTTGCTTTTATATGCCAATGGTTCACATTTGAGTAAAAACAATTAGGAGGAAGTTAACAGGTAGCATTTGAGTGATAGGAAAAAACTCAAGATTTGTTGTTTGAGTTGTTAGCATTTTCTTATACGAATTCTGACAACACACTACAGCTGGAAGGGAAGATAAATTACAAAATAAACAAAGGCAATCCAGCAGCCTCAAACTTCTTATCATCAACTAAAATAAATATGGACGATCTGTCACTTTCAGATGGTTTTTAACCTTTGGCTGCAAATGTTCTACTCCTCATATGTATTTTCTAAGTTTCATCATCTCTAAGCAATACTTCATTCTGTCACAGCAACAGCCCACTAGTCATCTGCTCTCTTAATTTCTAGCTTTATTGTGGAGAATGCACAGAATTAGGAACAACTTAAAGTGGACATTGCATGTACAAGTAATTCTCAGACATTATTATCTACATTGATATCTTGGCTATGTAAAGTAGGTGAAATGGCTGTATATCAGGAAAGCTCTATGCAGTCAGAGTTCCTGTGTGCTGATCATGTGATGTGTGATGTCAGAAATCTCTCTCTTCCCCACCCATGCTGGGGAAGAGAGAGGGATGTGAAAAGAGGGATGGATCAGGAAGTAAGCGCTCTCTAGCCACTTCATCTCTGGAAGATATACCCCTCTTCAAGACCAGGGCCACTGATAAGGCCGTACAACCAGCCCTCCTGTACTGGACCCAGGCCTCATCAGTCCAAAAGGGGGCCCAGGCACCAGCCAAGCAGGAGGGCCAGAAGTACTGCCTTATTGCTGACACTTGTGACTCTTGTGCAATGCTGTCGACTTCTGCTTTTCTTTTCTTCCTCCCTTTGCACTGCAGGGGGATCGGTTCTAGTATCTGTGCCCCCTTCCCCCTGCTTTTTGAGAACCCTTTGTGCCCCTTTCCCCCCATAGTGCTGCAGTTTTTCCCTCCTCTCTTGCTGGCAGCTGTTGAAGGCACACAGGTGAGTTATTTCATTATGGAGAGCGGGGGGGGGGGCTCACCATCCTAAATGAACACACCACCCTGAATAAATACAGTAAGCAATTGGCACAGATCGCTCACTGTGGGGGTGCAGATATTGCCTCTGTGCCGCTATTCTATTCACTTGGCTGGCAAGAATTATATAGTGGGCGTTGCATTTTACCAAAAATATAATTTAATATTTTGAGAGGACGGGGGCCCTGTCAGGTAGGCTGTATGTGATTTCTATTAGCAGCCCTGTTCATGACGAGCCTATTTTTTGCAATATTGTATTGCGTTAAATTAACTGACAATTGCGTAGTCATGCAACGCTGTACCCAAATAACATTTATGTCCTTTTCTCCTCACAAATAGAACTTTCTTTTGGTGGAATTTGATCACCTCTGTGGGTTTTATTTCTTGCGCTAAAACAAAAAAAAAGACCGTAACTTTTTTTTTACTTTCTGCTATAAAACACATCCAATAAAAAAAAATAAAAAATCTTCATCAGTTTAGGCCAAAATGTATTATGCTACATATTTTTGGTAAAAAAAATTAAAATAATAAAAAAACACAATAAGAGTATTATGATTGGTTTGCGCAAAAGTTATAGTGTCTACAAACTATCGGATATATTTATGGAATTTCTATTTATTTTTTTATTAGTAATGGTGGCAATCAACGACTTACAGCAAGATTGCGATATTGTGGTGGACAAATCGGACACCTAACTGACAATTTTGACACTTTTTTTGGGAACCAATGGCATCAATACAGTGATCAGTGCTAAAAATATGCACTGTCACTGTACTAAGGACACTAGCTGGGAAGGGGTTAACAGCTAGGGAGATCAATGGGTTAAATGTGTGGCCAACATACGTTACTGTGTACTGTGTGAGGTGCTTTTACTAAGCAATGTGCTGTTTTCTTCTTCTTAAAATAAACAGCACATTGCTGCTGTCAGAAGAGAGCCCTGTGTTTGTTTATCTACACAGGGCCCTGTTTGGTAATGTCTGAAGCCGATTGGTGGTTTGTCGGTGACCAATCAGCAGCCATCACCTGCAGATTAGTTGGCTCTGCAGCCAATCACAGCACAGCCGTGGTGCGCAAGTGTGCTCCCTACCCTGACATGTGGATCACAAACTAATAACAAATTAATTACATGATCCGGCACAGAGCGGCCGACCCTGCCGCAGTGTATCTTTGGTGGATCACAAGCGGTTAGTCTACACAAAAATGTCTGTTCCAGAAATCAGTACTACACAGGAAAATGCAAATAGGATCTTACAGTGGCAAGTTCAGTAATATGGATGAGATCATAATGCAAAGCCCACTTTAGGCAGTATAAAAAACGGCTCATGAGCCATGTTTTTGGTTATGTTAAAGTTAGACTTACCTGATAATTCACACCCTAGTAACTCCATCCGTAGCGTGCAATGCCGCCTGCACACCTGTGGGTATAGGCGAATGTACTGAGCTTCAATTGGTGGTGTGAAGGAGTTGGCATATGGCGTGTTGTTGTCCACATTACCCCGAAATACCTGCAAGTAAGGAAAAGAAACCTTGATTCTCTGGTCTGTAATTTTTATCCTATTTATGTTGTCTCATGATTTTTCTCCAGATGACTGAACCAATTATCACCTTGTTGACATGTACTAATGCAGCGTAAGTTACCAACATCTTGATTAACTGAAGGCTTATAGAATTACAGTATATGCAAAGCCTCACCTTGTAAAACAGTCTATTGAGTTTAAAATAGAAATAAAAGGCAAAACATTTGTGAATAGCTAGAAAAAACATTACACAATTTTCCCACTGCCATTTTTTAAGTCATCCCACGCCCTCTGTTCTCAACTGTATAAGGATCTTAGAGAGCTGAGGAAGGAAAAACGGCAGTACACTGGTCTTCCAAGTGAATGGCTGTGCAGGGGAGACATGTTTTTTGGTAGCAAAGCAGGCTGAGTTCTCAGCACAGTTAGAGAACTGACAATGCTTAGTTCTCCTGTTTAGTGTGGTCAGTTTTTGAAGGCTGTACTGTATATCTCATTATTATTGTGTTAATTAGGAAACCATCTATTGGTTGTTCTCTAAAATTGCAGCCTATTTCTTTCTGAAAACAGAAAGCCGGAAGTGCTTTGTATTTGTTAATAACGTTTCACCCTCACACCAGTCCAGAGCTGTCTTAGATTTCAGAAGCACACCAATGAAGCTCTCCTATTTTTCCCTTTGAAATACATATGCTTGTAAGTCTATTTATTGTTTGTTAAAGATTATGGTAGACTACACTGCTATATATTTGCAGATGAGTCATCAGCTGTCAGCGGGCTGACAGCTGATTGGAAAGAAAAACATTGCTGGCAGTAGCAAAATGTTTGAAAAAAAACAGCGTGGGGTCCCCCAAAAAAGCCATACCAACCCCCTATCCGAGCATGCAGCCTGGCAGGCTAGGAAAGGGGGGGAAGAGGTAGTGCCCCCCCTGAACCATACCAAGCCACATGTCCTCTACTTACTCTGCCCCCCCACCTCAAAGCACCTTGCCCCCATGTTGATGAGGACAAGGGCTTCTTCCCCACAACCCTGGGCGGTGGTTGTGAGGGGTCTGTGGTCAAGGGGCGTATCAGAATCTGGAAACCCCATTTAACAAGGAGGCCCCCAGGTCCTGGCCCCCCATGTGAATGAGTATGGGGTACATTGTACCCCTACTCATTTACCAAAAAAAGTGTCAACAAAAAGAAAAAACACACACGTACAGTTTTTGACAGCTTTGTTAAAAATAAAAAAATAATGTCCCCCCTGAAGTAGATCCATCATCAATGGGGGCTATCACTGACCTAGCATGCACCGGTTGATGATGTCATAAAGGGGCAGTGTCATCAGGTGATGTTGCCATGTGGCTCCGCCTTTTAGTTATTTAAGAACTGTCAGACGGCCAAGCAGGCAGTCAGTGGTTAACCTTCATTGTGGGCATAGCTTTTTTTTTTCTTTCTTCGGGTCCGGAGGTGCAGCAGGGCGTCATGATTAAAGATGGATCTACATCAGGGAGAATTTGTTTTTTTATTTTTAATAAAGGAATTGTCAAAAGTGTGTTTGTGTTTTTATTTCTTTTTGACACTTTTTGGGTGACTGAGTAGAGGTACAATGTACCCCATACTCATTCACCTAGAGGGGGTAGGATCTGGGGGCCTCCTTGTTAAAGAGGGCTTCCAGATTCCGATAAACTCCCTAACCACAGACCCACAAAACCACGACCCAGGGTTGTGGGGAAGAGTCCTTTTTCCCCATCAACATGGAAACAAGGTGCTTTGGGGCAAGGGGGATCTGGTTATGTGTTTCAAGAGGGGGGATCCCTAGCTCACTCCCCCTTTCCTGCCAGACTGCATGCTTGGATAAGGGTCTGGTATGGATTTTGGAGGGGACCCCACTCTTTTTTTTAATTTTGGTGTGAGGTTTCCCTTAAAATCCATACCAGACCACAAGGGCCTTGTATGGATTGGAGGGGACCCCCACACCATTTTTTCAACATTTTTATATTGCCGGCGATGGCTTGCAGGAAAATCAATTTAAATGTCATTATTTTTTCTTAATATATGTCAGTTTTGCTGCAGCAGGTTCTAAACACAGTACAGATGTGCCACTTTTCAGGCAGACTAAGGGGACCCCCCCCCCGGCATGATATTTAAAGCAATTTTTAATTTTTATTGTTTCACTTTAAGCATCATTAAAATCACTGCTCCTTTAACCACTTGCCGACCAGCGCACGCTGATGTACGTCGACAGAATGTCACGGGCAGGCAGCAGGCAAATGGGCGTACATGTACGTCCCTTTAAACTTGCCGCCCTGCCATCGGGAGCGCGCCACCGGCGGCGCGCTCCCACGTTGGTCGGGACCCCCGTGAGTCCGGTCGCGGGACCCGCGGACTCGATCACCGCGGGCATACCCGCGATCGTCTCACGGAGCGGCCAAATGAAGAAATGCTGTTGTAAACAGCATTTCTCCATTCTGCCTAGCAACTAGTGACGCTGATCTCTGCTCCATGTGATTGGAGCAGAGATCAGTGTTCACTAAATGAAAGCCCAACCCCCCCAAAGTTAGTAACACACCCCTAGGAACACTTAACCCCTACACTGCCACCCACTGGTTAACCCCTTCACTGCCAGTGTCATTTACACAGGAATCACTGCATTTATATAGCAGTGATTATTGTATAAATGACAATGGTCCCAAAAATGTGTCAAAAATGTCCGATGGGTCCCCCACAATGTCGCAGTCACAATAAAAATCGCTGATCGCCGCCATTACTAGTAAAAAAAAAATAATAAAAAATTATTAATAAAAATGCTATAAAACTATCCCTATTTTGTAAACGCTATAACTTTTGCGCAAACCAATCAATAATCGCTTATTGCGATTTTTTTACCAAAAATATGTAGAAGAATACGTATCGGCCTAAACTGAGGGAAAAAAACGTTTTTTTATATATTTTTGGGGGATATTTATTATAACAAAAAGTAAAAAATAATGCATTTTTTTCAAAATTGTCGCTTTATTTTTGTTTATAGCGCAAAAAATAAAAACCGCAGGGGTGATCAAATACCACCAAAAGAAAGCTCTATTTGTGGGAAAAAAAGGACGTCAATTTTGTTTGGGAGCCACATCTTCGACCAGCAAATTGGTCCGGTCTGAAAGTGGTTAAAAAAAAAAAATCGAATTGCATTGACACATGTCCTCCCGGGGAAATACCCATGCCTCCATACCCCTTTTTATGGCCAATAACTTTCATATAAGCTTTCAAAATGGGGACTTTTGATTTTTCAAATTTGGGTCCCATAGACTTTAATAGAATTTGCAGTTCAGATCTGAACCTTTTCCATGTTCGGGAGTTCTGGTGCGAACTGAACCAGGGAGGTGTTCGGCCCATCACTACTTTACATATATTATACATTCCCATCAGTCCCTGCACACAAGGAACTTACAATGTAAGTTCCCTTACTCACATTCTTACATTTGCATTCTAGGGCCAACTTAGATCGGAGCCAGTTAATCTACCAGCATGTCTTTGGAGTGTGGAAGGTAAACAGAATACCTGGAGAAAACCCACACAGGCACAGGGAAAACCAACAACCTTAGTTCTGATAGGCAGAAGTGCTAACCATTTAGCTACTGTGCTTTTTGTTATTTTTGCTATTTGTCCGAAACTGTTGCATACACACGGTCGGACAAAGTTGTCGGAAAATCCGATCGTTCAGAACGTGATGAAGTTATTTCGTTACAACGGGACTACGTTCAGGATAGTAGCCAATAGCTTTGGTGTAGGAATTTGATCTGAGCATGCGTGCCACTTTGTCCAATCGGAATTCTCTACACATAATCGGACAAGGTCTGATTGGATCATGTTGTTGGAAAATTTTACCGACAAGTTGGAAAACTTGGTCCGTTGGATATTCTGACGGAAACAGTCCGATGGAGACCACACACAGTCGGATTATCCGACAAAATGTGCCGATTGGACAAATTCCGACGGAATCTCCGACCGTGTGTACAAGGGCTAACACCTATACAGCTGCTAAAAGAGAATACTGAGAAGTTTTTTTTTTGTTTTTTTTATCGGAGTCAATACACATTTAACACCATACTTTTAATTGGAAGGGCATTAAAGTCAGCAGGAAGACTTGTAAATAACAGTAATCAGACCTGGCCAATATGGACATGGCAAATAATAGCCAGGATTGTTTTATTTTATTTTTTGCCTCTTTTTTTACTTGAAAAAACATTCTCCTCTCAATTTCACTGAAAATCACTAGCTTAACATCCAGAAATATAACTCTCCAAGAGGACCAGAAGCCTGCTAAAATGTTTTCTAATAAATAAATTAAATAATAAAGAATTGGCAGTCAGTGTCCTGGGGTCTTTGAGACTCCCATATTTCAGGTATTTTAATGATCCCTATGAGACTGATATATTTTGCCTCTGTCACCTGAAGGCTACTAAATACAAAGTGGTCAAATCTTTTTCAGCCGAACAAAATTAATTTTGATGATACATAAACACGTATACGTTAAAGATGTATGTGTGAATGGTTTTTAAACTTGCTACAAACTTTGAAAATAGAAATCCTTCTCAGTTGTTGTAGTAAGAGAATAAAATAAAGCAGAGTGACCAAATGTTTATAGAAAAAACTGTAACGCTTAAGTCTAGTAAACTTTCAGTCGGGAGCAGTAAAAACAGGCAGTAAGGAGCCACATTTTTACTGCTCCTCTAAATCTTGTAAAATCTTTATTTTCACTCTTTCTGAAAGTAAAGACAGTACAAACATTCCTGACATAAGACTTTAGAACCATCTGATACATAATACATTCAAAGGCATACGATCCGAAAATAAAGGTTTTCCACCATTATCAAACTTGCAAAATGATACTGAAAACCTTAAATTATAGGAGCAGCCATAGGAAATGCAATGTAGAAGGAGAAGGAAAGGGGGAAAAGGGAAAGGGTAAGGGAAAGGGGGGTAAAAGAAGATACATAATTGAGGGGAGCAGGGAGAGCAGAATATTCCTTCTGCTCCCAGATAAAACCAGAAAGTGGAAGCAATGTGCTACCTAGCTATTCCCCGGTCACCCAGTCATACAATAAAAAGCTATAGGATCAATATTCATCCAAGTAAACTCAGATGTTCATTATGTTAACTGTTTAAACATGATAAAACATGTTAGAAGAGGTGAAATTTATCCACAAAGCCCAAATATTTTAGAACTTGTTGTAGTTATCAGTACATTGGTGCATCCACTCCTCAGCTTCCCTTATTTTCTGCACCTTCTGTGGCCATTCTCCAACTGTAGAGACTACAATGACTTCCAGTGGATAGGAATGAGGCATTTGCCTGCATTAAGGAGATGAGAAATTGAAAAACATGTATAGGTCCCTACTGACAATTGTGTATCATGAAATAGCATAGAAAGAGGCTCACACCCCTGGCACATGCCCCGCTAAAATGCTTTGCTTCGAGGCTTATAACCCCTATCACACTCGGGAGGCAGTAGTGTACACAACCCTTTCAAGTAAATGCTAAAAAAAGTTAAAAATGTTGATCATTGTGAATATGGAGAGTCCCGCCCCTCAGATCCTGCCCTCCCAGGATCCCTACTCTCTGTGAAGTGATTAATTTACATATGCAGGACACACCTTCATAATAACTTCCCATAGCCCTTCCTCTGTAGTCTTGCAGTAAGCCATTATTCTTCAGCATGCTGCAAGACAAGAATGACACAGGAGGTGGTATGACACATTTACACCTTTCACCACCCAGATACACCCACAGCAACCCTAGGATCCACCCACATCAACTCCCACAACTGGTAAAAATGACTCCCATAGCCCAACCTGAAGCTATTGAGGCTCATAGGATCATGGAACATGTAGCACCAGGATTGTAAAAGGAAGATAACAAGAAGTCAGAGAACTCCGAAATTCAGCCAGGAGGAGGAGTGACATCATAGGCACAGAAACCTGCTGTATACACTTAAAGGAGGGAAGTTGCGCACAAATTGGCAGTGGGGTTGTGATTAATTTACATGCACAATGCATCTGTTGTTTTGGGGAAGAAAAGCTAGACATCTTCTTGAAACATTTAAAAGTGAAAATGTATGTAAACCCTAACAATAACCTTCTCTTATGTGCCCCCTTTGAATCTGTTATATAGTATTTTGTCATATTTATTTATTAAGTGCAACAAGGAATAATAACTGTTAACACCTTCCTGCCCACCCTCTGTGGCCCTTTAATGAGCTCTTAAGGTAGAGGGAAGTGGTGGGAGCTTCCTGATCACTTGACCACTGTGATTGACTGTGACAGTGGTCACATGATCAGGAGCCCATCTTGCTGTCTCCAAATCATAACAAGAGACAGCGAGCTGCAATTGAGCATGCTCTCAGCACAGAAACCTTAACACCATGAAAGCACATGTGCATACATGTGGGCATTAATGCCTACCCTCTTTTCAGCCACACATATGCTTTACATCATCCACTAGAGGGTAATTCTCCCAGAAATATTGTAAGTTCATTATTTTATGTCCTCATTATTTTCTGTGTCTGCTATCAATTACATTGTTCCAAGTTCTCCCTGTGGATTTCATAACATCTGATCCTGTGTTATGGAAAAGAGAAGAGGAGTTGTTCTGATGTAGCACTCTTATAGAAGGTGAAAGTAAGGGAAAAAAAGCCTAGGAAAAAAAACTAAAACAAATACAGCCACATCATTTAAGGACTGGTAAGCTGCAATATATTACATTTTTGTTCTTGGGTTTAGATGCACTTTAAATTCCTTATGAAAAGAAGCCACATGGATCTTGAAATCACTTGTATTAGGCAAAAACACACCCACTCTGATTTCTTTGAATGCAGGATTAAAACTGAACTCTAGACTGGACCAAAAATGACTTTTGTCTTACTTGGGGATGAACAGAATGATTTAATCAAAACTGATTTTACCACTAAATTACAGTGAAAGTTCTCAATCACATTCATTGAACTACATAGGTGAAATTTGCTTTAATTGGAGGGGTTTTCTTTTGAGGGGTGCATTTAGCACAATTAGGTTATTTTATTATGTAGTGTATGTATATATATATATATATATATATATATATATACAGTGGTGTGAAAAAGTGTTTGCCCCCTTCCTAATTTCCTGTTCCTTTGCATGTTTGTCACACTTAAGTGTTTCGGAACATCAAACCAATTTAAACAATAGTCAAGGATAACACAAGTAAACACAAAATGCAATTTGTAAATGAAGGTGTTTATTATTAAAGGTGAAAAAAAATCCAAACCATCATGGCCCTGTGTGAAAAGTGATTGCCCCCTAAACATAATAACTGGTTGGGCCACCCTTAGCAGCAACAACTGCAACCAAGCGTTTGCGATAACGTGCAATGAGGCTTTTACAGCGTCCTGGAGGAATTTTGGCCCACTCATCTTTGCAGAATTGTCCTAATTCAGTTACATTAGAGGGTTTTCGAGCATGAACGGCCTTTTTTTTTTTTTTTTAATTGATTTTTATTGAAGAAAAGTTTACATACAAAAATGAGTACAACAAATACAAAGATCACATAAAGTAATTTGGGAACTTCCAAACAATTGTGACTGATATTACTTATTATAGTAAGCATATAAGCGTAGTAAAGAGTAGACATTGAAGAGACAGATAATAGTCTTACTCTTACAGAGATGAAAGCACGAGAGGAAGAGGGAAAGATCAGAGGGTGAATACACTGAGTGTGCCTTCATACAGACAATAAAAAAATATTAAGAGAAAAGGGAAATGGAAAAGTAGAGGGGAAGAATGGGAGAAAAAGAAAGAAAAGGAGGTAATTAAAAGAGGTGAGAGAATCGGAGACAACAACCTGGTGGAGGGACACTGAGAGGAGAGGTGCTGACTATTACCCTAGAATACAGCAATAAGTTAAAATTGCGTACTTTTATTCGTAACCAATAATAAGTAAAGACATCTATTCACTCATTGAACTGTTTTAGACCAGTCAACCCAGACTTTCCATTGGTCGTCAAAGCCTTTTCGGTTATGAACGGCCTTTTTAAGGTCATACCACAACATCTCAATAGGATTCAGGTCAGGACTTTGGCTAGGCCACTCCAAAGTCTTCATTTTGTTTTTCTTCAGCCATTCGGTGGTGGACTTGCTGGTGTGTTTAGGATCATTGTCCTGCTGCAGAACCCAAGTTCGTTTCAGCTTGAGTACACGAACAGATGGTCGGACATTCTCCTTCAGGATCTCTTGGTAGACAGCAGAATTCATAGTTCCTTTTATCACGGCAAGTCTTCCAGGTCCTGAAGCAGCAAAACAGCCCCAGACCATCACACTACCACCACCATATTTTACTGTTGATATAATGTTCTTTTTATGAAATGCAGTGTTCCTTCTACGCCAGATATACTTGGACACACACCTTCCAAAGAGTTCCACTTTTGTCTCATCGGTCCACAGAATGTTGTCCCAAAAGTCTTGGGGATCATCAAGATGTGTTGTGGAGAAATTGAGACGAGCTTTGATGTTCTTTTTGCTCAGCAGTGGTTTTCTCCTTGGAACTCTGCCATGCAGGCCATTTTTGCCCAGTCTTTTCCTGATGGTGGAGGCATGAACGCTGACCTTAACTGAGGCAAGTGAGGCCTGCAGTTCCTTGGACGTTGTTGTGGGGTCTTTTGTGACCTCTTGGATGAGTCGTCGCTGCGCTCTTGGGGTAATTTTGGGCGGCCGGCCACTCCTGGGAAGGTTCACCACTGTTCCATGTCTTCGCCATTTGTGGATAATGGCTCTCACTGTGGTTCGCTGGATTCCCAAAGCTTTGGAAATGGCTTTATAACCCTTTCCAGACTGATAGATCTCAATTACTTTCTTTCTCAATTGTTCCTGAATTTCTTTGGGTCTCGGCATGATGTGTAGCTTTTAAGGATCTTCTGGTGGACCTTACTGTGTCAAGCAGCTCCTATTTAAGTGATGCCTTGATTGTGAACAGGTGTGGCAATAATCAGGCCTGGGTGTGGCTAGAGAAATTGAACTCAGGTGTGGACAACCACAGTTATAGTATGTTTTAACAAGGGGGGCATTCACTTTTTCACACAGGGCCATGATGGTTTGGATTTTTTTTCACCTTTAATAATAAACACCTTAATTTACAAATTGCATTTTGTGTTTACTTGTGTTGTCCTTGACTATTGTTTAAATTGGTTTGATGTTCCGAAACACTTAAGTGTGACAAACATGCAAAGGAACAGGAAATGAGGAAGGGGGTAAACACTTTTTCACACCACTGTATATATATATATATATATATATATATATATATATATATATATATATATATAGGCCATAACCCATCGCAGGGCGGCCTTCACTTTATGGGCTCACCAGTTACCTTCTTTTGGCCTGCTCTTCCACTTCTAGGGGTTCCCAGGGTTGATACCCAACGACTTGAACACTGACACAGATGAAGTCCTCTTTAAAAGGTTTTATTTTACAGTAAGAACTCTCAATTAACACAGTCTCTTAGGGAACAGAGGGCACTGGTGAAGAACTCAGGCACCTTGAACTGCAGGTCTAGCAAAGTCTCTATTTCCACCCAGAAAGTAGCCACTCGCAGCTGGGTACTTCAAGGCTGAACAGATCTCTAGCCAGAGATCATGGCAGTCAGCACGTTGACTCAAACTTAAACAATCAACTAAGGGTGAATAGGAACCTTTTTCGTCCGTACCTGGAATGTTTCCCGTCTCCTCAATGGTACTGGAAAAGTGTGAATTTCGTCAATGTCCTTCTCAACTCAGTAACCAGGCACTTCTCAGGATGCCACTTTCCAGCCCTCCCCCGAAGAGTCTTCCCCTGGCCACTTCTACGAGCTGCGGTGTCCCTCCAAGCCAAGAGCACACCCGGACACTTTGAATCCTCCCTCAATTACTGCGCCTCGGACCAGCAGGTTCTGAGACTCGGGAATGGACGGATCCCAACCCCAGACCAAGCAGGTCTATCAGGGGCCACTGACAGGAACATGTTGCTGGGTGTCGAACACCCCGTGCCCGGGACCCCTCACGGGGCTACCCCGGTCCTGGAACCAGACCAGACCACACGGGTCTCACAAACAACTCCAGAACCCCAAAAACGTGACCCACACCCCTTTAAGTACCCTTTCCCAGACTCCTCAGCGGGCCCCGGCACTCCCACTGATTGGCTCCGAGAAGGCCATACCCAAACATCCAACCAGACCTGGTTCTAACCTGTCATGTGCACCTCACCGTTCACATGACCAGGCAAAACTTCCAAACCCAGCCTGGCCAGACTGGTGTTAAGGCCTACCTACACAATTAACCCTCAGAACCTTTATTGTTCTGAGGCCAAAAAAATAAATTTAAATGCGTATGACATTTGATCCCATCCGCTACATGTATATGTATATATATATATATATATATATATATATATATATATATATATATAAAATAGAGATGAGGTTTGGATTTGCAGCTAATCCTGTGTGTTGGAGATTCACAGAGAGCTAATGCAACCATTATTCACTGCCTGGTTTTTGAACTTAGGTAGGTTGCCTTAGAAGTGAATTAGGGAGTATTTGGATAAAACAACCCTTCATTGTAAATAAAGATGACAGCAGCCATATTAACAATATGCTTTAGCTGTGATAGGGAAAGCATAGGGTGTGCTACTAAAAAAGTGCATAGTGAGAAGTCAATGTAGGATTGGTAGGTACTGGGAGGTCTGTTAAAGCAGATGTAAGCCCTTACTGAATGTACTATAGGTGTCTTATTGAACTTAGGAGTGGAGGAAAGGAATGGTTTTTACCTCCCTTTTATCCTTTGTTACATCTTAACACTGATAATATCACACTAGTTCATTACAGTCTGTCCTTGTGATCACATTCTGCATGTGTTTTTTCACAGAGTCTGAGCTGGCTGCCTGCACCCTGTCCACAACTCAGCGCTCCAGTGAGCAAGGAGGAGACAGCAGCTCTCTGCTCATGGAGCTGTGAGAACCGAGTGTTCGATCACTCTGTTCTCAGTGTTAGAGATGCCGGAGGACAGATGCAGCATCTGACTGATGCTGCATCCACATAGGTGATTCTTAAAAAAAAAAAATCAGATGTCTCTTTTAATTCATAAGATTAAATGTATGGCTAGGGAATTTCTGATCATTCTCCATTGGTAATACAAGTTAAAAGTAATAATAGAGATACTGTCAGGAATTGGATTACCTGCTGGTGCCACTGCATCTCCCAGATCTTTAGGATGTAGTTCCAGTGTCCACCAGCAGGTGTCTCTCATAGTTAAGTCTCTCCTCTGCTACTCCATCTTGCCTTGGTATTCCGTCATGTGCCCTTGACTGGTGTGGCTCCTGAACTGCTACCCTGGTCCTGATTCTTCGCCAGCCTGCTTGTTCCTGCTCTGGTGAGCCCTCTTCCTGTCTTGGCTTGTTCCCTGCTCACTCTTCCTGATCTCTCATGAATGACCCTGGCTCTGATACTAACTACTCCTCTTAGTCTTACCCTGCCATCTGTATATAGTTAGCTTAGTTAGTGAGTTTAGGTCGGTTTTTTTTTTATGTGATCACTCTCATTCATTAGATTCACTGGTTTACGTTCATAGGGTTTTGGTTTCTTGGTGTATTGGATGTGTGTTTTTTATAGCTGTTTTACTAGACTTATCCTTATTTTTATATCATATTTGCACCTGGTGTTCTCTGTGCTAGTTCATACATTTCTGGTCATGCCTGTTTTACAGGATACTAGCACTTGGTATTCCTGACAGATACTTCTCTTCTTTGGAGAATCAATCCTTCTTGGTTATGACTGTTCCATGAGCCAATTTCTATTCATTCTGATCTTATTGCTTTTTTGGGGTGAAATAACTCTATGATTTCTCCTTTGGTAGTCTGAATTCCTAGAAAGCATATCTCCAAGGCATATTTGTGAATGGGAGAGCAATCTGATGGTGCAAGTGAACAGAGTGAACCAAAGGAATGGGAATGTAATCTGATGGTGCTATTGAATAGAATGTTAACGAAATATGTTATTAATCCACCTACTATTTATTTATAGAATTGGGAAGTGGCACAGGTTCTAGTGAGAAAAACTGAATTGAAGAAGGGGGGAACATAGGATATTTATTAGAAAATATAACTTTCAACTCTCAGCAGCAGTTCCCAAATATAGGGACAACAGAACATGAAATCGGCATAGAATACTCTGGTACGTTGTACATTAAATACATTTTATATCAATTTATATTTCTATAAAAGGGCATATTCAGACAATTAGGTATTTTTCTTTTAGAAAAGATGACATTAACAGTGTTCAAGATGGGAGATACAGATTACTTAGAGTCTTCTATTACTTTGGAAGAGCTGGGAAGAGTGTTAGCGACACTTTCTAATAACGCAGCAGAGCTATATAAGACTTATGAAGAAATCCTCTAGCCATCATTACTGGACATTAATGCATCTTTTGAGCTCGATTTCTTACCAGCCTCTTTGTTTGAGGCAGTATTGGTGGCTATTTTGAAACCAGCTAAGGAAGCAGCGCATCCAGATTCATATCACCTTATACCCTTGCTTATAGTAGATGTTAAATTAATAGCTAAATGTTAGCATATCACTTGGTTGCAGAAATATATCATATAATAAATCCTGATCAGCTTTGTGCCCAGTAAATCTACAATCCTTTATATCTTACAAACTTTTAAAAATATACAAATACTGATAATATGGGAGCTAGGGCTATACTATTACTAAAGCCTTTTATAGTATTAGATGGTATAAGAATGTATAATGCCTTGTACACACGGTCGGACATTCCGAGAACAAAATCTGGTGTTGCATACACACGGTCGGACAAAGTTGTCAGAAAATCCGATCACTCGGAACGTGGTGACGTTCGTTGCGTACGACAGGACTAGGTAGAGGCTAGTAGCCAATAGCTTTGGTCTCGTAATTTGATCTGAGCATGCGTGGCACTTTGTCCATCGGAATTCTCTAGAATCGGAAAAAGTCCAATCAAATTTTTTTGTTGGATAATTTTAGATCCTGCTCTCAAATTTTTTCTGTCGGAAATTTCAGACGGAAAAAGTCTAATAGAGCCCACACACAATCGGATTTTCCAACAATATAATGCAATCGGACCTTTTCCGTCACAATTTCCGACCATATGTACAGGCCATAAGAATTAGAATAAATAATATTTTTTCTCCACACTTTATATTACAATGTGGCAGGTGTTAAGGGTGTCCCCTATCCCTCTTATTATTTGCAATAACTCTTGAATCATTGGTTGCAAAGATCAGACATTCCTTAAACATCAATGGCTTTAAACAAGGTCTAACAGACAAAAAAACAACAACTGTGCTGTATGTATTATTATTATTATTATTATTATACACAATTGATATTGCGCCAACAGTTTACACAGCGCTTTACATTGTCGAGGGGGATAGCACAATTACAGTACAGCTCAATACAGAAAGGGCAGGGGGGCCCTGCTCATAGAGCTTACATTCTAAAGGGAGGGGGTGGTGGTACAAAGGTAATAGATGCGGGGAATGATTTGATGGGGGTGTAGATGATGTTCTTTTATATTTAGGTGATACAAGTCACTGTCTGGACAATGTTATGACTATAAGTTTAATCGTTGGTAATTTTTCAGGATTATTATTAAATTGGAATAAATCTGTATTGTTACCCATTGATTGATTGAAATCCTCTCTGCTTCCACATCCATTAAGATGTTTACCTCTTTTAAAATTTTAGGTGTTATTATTTTTGCAAATCCTAGGATGTATACTTGACTAAATGTGGATCCAAATTTCAGACACAGTGTAAATCATGGTGTAACCTTCCTTTGTCTATAGCTTTTAGGTCTAGCATTATAAAGGGGATCTGGATGACCCATTTATTATAAATACTTCATATATCACCAGAGTGGATGGTAAAGAATACCTTTATTGAAATGAATAGAATTTTTGCAGATCTTATATTAAGGACCCCCAAAATAACATTTAGAAATATTACAGCACCCAGTTGATGAGGGTGGTATAGCCATGCTAGTCCATGGATATATTATGTAGCCCTGTAGGTACAACACTCTGTGGGCTGAGGTAAGGGGATACACCCCGTTCATCAGTTGATAACTGCATGTGTGGGAGGGGTAGATTTTTTAAAGGAATTAGAAGAGAGTATCTTTTCTCTGTGCAATGTTCCTATTTTCTAATTGTTGAATAATGTTTTTAGATTGGTTAAAGGGTAACTCAACTTTTGTGGGGAAAAAAATAGCAAATAAAAAATAATATAGCATGTACAATTGCGATTCAAGTCATATTGTAATTGAATGTTATTAAAAATGACCTGTATGCAGTCGCTGTAATTTTCTATAAATGCAAAGCAATATGGCTACATGGAGTTGGCACCTTTTCCATTCTATTTTTAATGGGATAACATGGTGGAGAGGAGGTTGTTGTATGGAAGGCTATCTTGGTTCATCGCCAGTTGATATTCAAGCAAGTTCAAAGACCCATAAACCAAGCTTAATCCGACCTTCTTTTTAGTTGAAGAGGTCATGTCTTTCTGGTGAGTAGGAAATCTCAACCACACACATTTGGGGCAACTGCAAAGATTACTGCCTATGGTGATGGTGGACTTTTGAAGGATTTAATTGATCTATTTTAACTGTATATTCACTTATTAAGCACAGTGCACTTTATTATGTGTAAAAAGTTGGAATTGCAAAGTTTTATTTGATGTATGTGACATTTCGCTGATTATTGCCAGCACTTTAGCGCCCCCTACCATTGTTAAAAAAATAGACCTAACAGTAGGGTTTACTGCTAAGTTAAGGTTTTTGCAGATTTCAAGCAAGGTTTGACAAACCCCCACAAACTGGACTCAAGCAGATTTACTCATCCTTAAATAAAACCCCAAATTCATGCATTTTAGAATTGTATTTAATTGACAAGGATAATTTAAAGGAGCTTCTGTAACTCTGTAAAGCCCATTACATCCATAAAAATAAAATAAAAACGTATATTTGTACTCTTCTTTGAACGCAATGCTTTTGGCCAAAACATTACTAAAGTCAAAATATAAAAGGATAGTACAGTATTTTGTGAAAATGTTAAACCGAAAATGACAATTTCAATTTTACCCTTAAAGACAAGCCTAAAATGACCTGTGTGCTCTATTCCCAATGCAAGCGCTGGCTTCAATTACAGAAAATCATTAACTCATTTTTATACTGTCAATTCACCTTAACCAAGACCAAACTGATTACTTAGTATTAAGGCTGAGAGAAATATAGGAGTTGATTATGTAGAGTTGTTTTAGAAATGAAACCTCCCATGGGGCTTATTAGAGGAGCTGAAATTTAGTTTCTACTTAAAGTCAGATGATAATGAAAGAGAAAATAGTTAGAACCACATTAACACATACATGTAGGTATTAGACATTGTCACACTTAAGTGAGAATAAGCGAGAAATAATGAGCTAGGTTATGGGAGAAGGAGTAGATCAGTGATGAATTGCAATTACAGTAAAACCTTGGTTTGAGAGCATTTTTCAAGATAAGCAAAATTTTTAAATACATTTTGACTTGATATACAAGCGATGTCTTGATTTACAAGTAGCGTCAAGTCACAACTGGGTATAAAAGAGAAGAGAGGCGCCTCTAAGTGTAGCAATATGGTTACATTTAATGAAGTTATAACATTTAGCTTCACAATGACACTTAGAGGCGCCTCTCTTCTCTTTTATATTCTGTAGCTCCTGCTGGATTTTGTATTTTACGGATACATAACCTATCACATTGCTATGATATTTTTATATGGACTGTAGACTGAAGGACCTATGAATAAATGGTTGTGTAACAAATCATTTGAGTTTCCATTATTTCTTATGGGGAAATTTGCTTTGATATACAAGTGCTTTGGATTACAAGCATGTTTCTGGAACAAATTATGCTCGCAATCCAAGGTTTTACTGTACTAAAAAGCTGAACCGAGAGATCTGATGAAGACCTTTGTTCAAAATCAGGTTTAGTTAATGTATTAAAGTCATTCTACTATTCTGTGACTTTTATCTTAAAGCAGAGGTGACAACTAGGTTAAAATGTCTAAATCAAAACAGCTTTGGAAAACACTTCAGATGTGATTTACAAGAAAAAAAAAGGAAAATATCAGTCTGATTGGAAACCCTCTTCAGTAACAACACTTCCCACCGGCTTTTGTAATGTGATCCCATTACATTGTTCTTTATAGGGCTTGATGGACCAGTGTGTGACTAGTGACTTACAATAGTTATCACATGGAATCAATTGATTTTACTGCTGCAATGCATTTGCTTTTACAATGCCTCCCATCAAATTAACTAAAATGTTCCCGTATAAAAGCTACTTACCTGTCCCTAACATGTGATAGCAAGCAGGTTTGTGTGACTGTACCTAATTCCAGCACTCTTCTACAGCCTCCCATGGAATCTCTGAAAACTCTGGAAAATTTATATGCAACCTTGCCTTCATCTAGGTAGACTTGCTGGTTAGAAACTGAACCGTGGGAACCTTGAGTGGAGAGTGTGAACAAGTTTTGCTTTTGGTGAAGATATTTGCCAGCACACTATGAAATGACACAAATAGCATCCAAACGGGTGATTTATTACATGATCACAACACAAAGATAGTGCAATGCTTCGGAGCCGCGCAAGGCCCATTCGTCAGGCATGTGATCACATGCCTGACGAATGGCCACTTTTTGCGATGGTGGACAGATTACTGGGAGGGGCTGGGGAAGGCCCGACTGTCATGGTGCATTTTGGTACCAATGACAAAGTCAGAGGCAGATAGAGTGTCCGATAGATAGAGTGTTTCAGACCGGACCATTTTGCTGGCTTAAGACCAGGCCACTTTTTGCGATTCGGCACTGCGTAGATTTAACTGACAATTGCGCGGTCATACGACGTGGCTCCTAAACAAAATTGACATCCTTTTTTTCCCACAAATAGAGCTTTCTTTTGGTGGTATTTGATCACCCCTGTGGTTTTTATTTCTTGTGCTATAAACAAAAAAAGTGATCACATGCCTGACGAAGGGGCCCTGCGCGGCTCCGAAAAGTTGCACTATCTTTGTGTTCTGATCATGCAATAAATCACCTGTTTGGATGCTATTTGTGTCGTTCCATGGTGTTCTGGCAAATATCTTCACCATGACTTGAACCAGTATCCAGCTGATTGTTGCTACAACACCCAAATCCGAGAGCGCATCCAGGAACGTGTGCGATGGTAATATGAAATACTACAAGTTCTGCTTTTGACTGCTGGTGCTTGCTGTGTTGCATTTTTCATTTTTTTTTTTTTGCGGGGGGGGGGTTCTTTGCAGCTTTTTAAACACCCTCTCTGTCACTTTTTAAACAGCTCTTTTTTCTTTCCTTCCTTTAGCCTACTAATTAAGGGGAGTGGTTAGTAGGTCACATGTGCTTGAGGCCTATATAACTTTCTGTAGAACTAATTTTGAGCCTGCTCATTTTGAGTTTTCTGGAACTTAGACCAAGTGGAACTGGACTAAGTGGTGAGTTAAAAACCAGAGTTGAAAACAGGAGATTATAACAGGGTTCAATGTACCTGTGCAGTGTGAGAACCTGAGGGTTGTCTGTGTAGTGTGCAGATCGTTAGTACTTGTGTACTGTGTGTACCTGTGTATTGCAAGTGTGCATGGGCTGTGAGTTCACATAGGCTGCAAATGCACGTAGGCTGTGAGTGCATGTGGGCTGCGAGTGCATATTGTCTGCAAGTGCACATTGCCTGCGAGTACACATGGGCTGCGAGTGCATGTGGACTTCGAGTGTATGTTGGCTGCGAGTGCACGTTGTCTGCAAGTGCACGTAGGCTGCGAATGCACATGGGCTGCAAGTGCACGTAGTCTGTGAGTGCACGTTGTCTGCGAGTGCACGTGGGTCTGTGAGTGCACGTGGGTCTGTGAGTGCACGTGGCTCTGCGACTGCACGCGCGTCTGCGAGTGCACGTGGTCTGCAAGTACCTGTGTATTGTCTTGTTGAGTACCTGTATATTGTATTCTTAAGTAGTAGTGTCAGGAAGCTAGATGTTAGGTAATTTTGGACAGGGTATAATCCCAATCATCGTTAAATTGGTAGCTACGATGCCCGGCGGTTATGGAGATGCGACTCGATGTAAATCTTGTGGCATGTATGCGTTCCTTGATTATCTGATCAGGGGCAAATATTGTTGTGCAAAATATAAGCACAGTGCTTCCCTGAAAGCCCAGGTTCTGAATCTAGGGCCTCCATACTAAAGGAGAGCTGTGAACATACCCAGCAGGTGCCAGCAGGAGACAGCACAGAGGTGGGTGGAAACAAAGTGGTGCAGGCACCAGAAAAGAGTAGATGGGTGACAGCCAGGAAGGATAGAGTGGGAAGTGCAGGGGAGGCTGATTTTGGGTTGGAGCATCCCAATAAGTACGCTCCATTGAGTGACCTCTGTGAAACCAGCCAGGAACCAGCACTGCTGAAGCTGAGGGACTCTCCTAGCTGCCGAGGGAAGAACTCCTCCAGTGAGAGTGGGGGGAAGTGAAGGGAAAGGACAGACAGTTTCTGGGGGTAGGGGACTCTATTCTTAGAAGGACAGAGAGGGCACTCTGTGACAAAGACCTGAAGTGCCAAACTGTATGCTATCTACCGGGTATTTGGGTTCAGCACATCACAGATATGGTGGACAGATTACTGGGAGGGGCTGGGGAAGTCCCGGCTGTCATAGTGCATTTTGGTACCAATGACAAAGTCAGAGGCAGATAGAGTGTCTGATAGATAGAGTGTTTCAGACCGGACCATTTTGCTGGCTTAAGACCAGGCCACATTTTGCAATTCGGCATCGCGTAGATTTAACTAAATTGTGCGGTCATACGACGTGGCTCCTAAACAAAATTGACGTCCTTTTTTTACCACAAATAGAGTTTTCTTTTGGTAGTATTTTATCACCCCTGCAGTTTTTATTTTTTGCGCTATAAACACAAAAGTGGGACAATTTTGAAAAAAATACATTATTTTTTACTTTGTGCTATAATAAATTTTCCCCCAAAATATATAAAAAAACATTTTTTTCCTCAGTTTAGGCCAATACGTATTCTTCTACATATTTTTGGTAAAAAAATTAGCATTAAGCGATTATTGATTGGTTTGCGCAAAATTTATAGTGTTTACAAAATAGGGGATAGTTTTATGGCATTTTTATTAATATTTTTTTTTACTAGTAATGGCAGTGATCAGCAATTTTTACTGCGACATTATGGCGGACACATTGGACATTTTTTATACATTTTTGAGACCATTGCCATTTATACAGCAATCTGTGCTATACAAATGCACTGATTCCTGTGTAAATGGCACTGGCAGTGAAGGGGTTAACCAGGGGGTGGCAGTGTAGAGGTTAAGTGTATCCTAGGGGCGTGTTCCTAACTGTGGGGGGCATGGCTGTGTGTTAGTGAACACTGATCTCTGCTCCAATCACAGGGAGCAGAGATCAGTGTCACTTGTTGCTAGGCAGAACGGGGAGAAGCTGTTTACTTCTGTATCCCCGCGGTGATCGAGTCCGCAGGACCCGCGACCGGACTCATGGGGGCCTCCGGCAATGCGCACGTGATGACACGTGGCAATTTTAAATGGACGTACCTGTACGCCAATTTGCCTGTCCATGCCATTCTGCTGACGTACATCGTCGTGCGCCAGTCAGGAAGTGGTTAAACTACATAGAGGGTTCTGTACTGTAAGAGCAGCAAGGATGTGGAATTCCCTTGCACAGGCGGTGGTCTTAGCATCGATAGTTTAAAAAAAACGATTAGATAAGCACCTGACCGACCGCAACATACAGGAATATACAATGTAATACTGACATCACCTCACCTACTATGTAACTATGTAACAATAGCTGGCCCCGCCCTCTCCTAAACAAGAGAGATCACAAATGTTGTTTTTAATACAGGTTTTGGTTTAAAGTGACCCTAGTCAAAAAATTTTTTACCCTATTTTAGAAGACTTTGAATAATTACCTTTCCAGTGGGTGGTGAATCTGAACTCCATTGTCTTCATGCGCTACAGTCTCCAGGTGTGTTGGATGTCTTGTTCCCCACTGTATTGATTGGTTCTTTCTATTGGCCCTTATATTATGGGCGGTAAAAAATAAAAAAATATATATATCATGAATCTCAGTCAACCATCTTTAATAAAACAACTATAGTCCCAGTTGATATTTAGTTGGAGATCCAATTCATTTTTGAACTTCATATGGCCTAAATATCAACTGGGACCTCAATTGTTTTCATTAATGATAGTTGATTGAGATTGATTTTATATATATATATATATATATATATATATATATATATATATATATATTATTTTGTAATGCCCTATTGGGATAATATATTTAAATATAAAAAAAAAAGATATATATATATATATCATATATTATGAATTATAATTAAAAAGTACTAATGCGCTTCACCTCACTAATAAAAGTGTAGACCAACAAACTAAAAGATATAAAAAATGTGTAGAATCTATATATGTAAATAAATACAAATGTGGAAGCAGCCGGCAAGAAATAGTGATCTCAACACTAAAAGTAATACAAGTGATAAATAAATTGCGGCGCTGCCAGCAGAATAAACTAAAAAATGAAAAAAATATATTATCTCTAAAACTATTAGGGTGAAATAAAAGTGAATCCACCTCACAAAATGATCCAATGTGCAATATAGGGCAATACAGTGTAGTAACTAATGAATGTGCATAAATAAACAATCATGCAAGAATGTATATAACACCCGTTGCGTTGCGTTGCGTCACACCCTCGTGACTTTTTCAAAGTGACCCTTTGAAAAAGTCACGAGGGTGTGACGCAACGCGCCAGGGAAGGAGCTGTGGTGTTGCACTCACTACTTCCGGTCGCGGCCGAGACCGGAAGTTCGGATTGTACGACGTTACTCGCTGGTTTCTGCTTATATGTAAGTGACCATTTACTTCATTAAATCGTTTTATTAAATACTACACATGAGAGCCCCCCTGTCCTTTTATTCCATACTTTATGTACCGCACACTATAATGAGAGATATATGAAGAACCTGGGAAAGGAATGTACAGGTGTATACTATCTGCTGGACGGATGATGATGGACTAGCTTCTGCTCATATACAGTGCCTGTATACTAAACATTGGAGGTGAGAGGCTGGGGGAAACTGGTGGTGCACCTGTTTGGCACTGAAGTTACTCGCTGGATTATCACATATTTGGAAGTCACTTTTTTTGTGCATGGACTTTGATTTATGTTCACGAAGCAATTGCATGGACTTGAATTAAGGAACACTACTTTTTTGTTTATTGCATTGTTTGCACATCCCATTTCAATCACTTTTTTTGCCATTTTTGATTGTGTTATATACATTCTTGCATGATTGTTTATTTATGCACATTCATTAGTTACTACACTGTATTGCCCTATATTGCACATTGGATCATTTTGTGAGGTGGATTCACTTTTATTTCACCCTAATAGTTTTAGAGATAATATATTTTTTTTCATTTTTTAGTTTATTCTGCTGGCAGCGCCGCATATTATGAATTATGAGTTCTGCATTTTTGCAAGTATTCTATTGATTGTTGGAGTAATGGTTTTAATTTTGTAAGGGAACCGCTCTCTTACTATGGACTGTTATTTAGAATAAGCAGGTGATAATTTTTAAACTGCCCACTAGATGGTGTTATACTAATAATGAATTAATGTGTTTTATAAATTCAACTTTTTTTTTTAATTAAATGTAACTTATTTAGTAAAATATGAATGTTTGTAATAATGTTATCATTTATTAGAAGTATGAATTTGTGATTAATTTAATGTATTTATAAATAGGTAAAGGTCATGGCTTAGGAGTGTTTTTCACTGATAGAAAAATGTATTCATATGGTGTACCTGTCATCATGGCCAGCCAATCTCTCTCTTTGGATGAAACGCATTGGAACGGGGGGGGGGGGCTTATGCAGATGTCATCATACCGACTGACCAGCCAGGGGTGTGTTTGTGACATGTGAAGCAGTACATGTATCTGGCCCCCACCTGACAACTGTACATTTATTTTTTTCATCAGCACATCCCCCCCCCCCCAGTTATCACCTCTTGTATTTCTTGACCCTTCCTCTTATAGTGTAAGCTCTAAGGAGTAGGTCTGATTCCTACTGTATTAAAGTGTTTTGTATTTGTACTGTCTACACTATAAATCCTGTATAATAATAATAATAATGTTTATTCTAAGTGGGTATCTTTCTTTTAGTTAATAAATAGTTCTGGCGGTTATACACTATGGAGTGTTTGTGATCTTTTTTTGCTGATGCTGAGCCATTTCTCCCTGCTGGTATGCACTGTGGTTTCCATCCATCCTTTCTGCATACTGGACCTGTGCTGAGCTGTGTGACCGGATTGAGGCTGACTTTACCCTGGATGTATTGAGTGTTCACTAGCCCTCCTATAATTTGGGTATTGGTAAGAGGAAGATATTTCTTTTGAATGGTGGTAGAACTCACTGGGAAGATACTGATCAAGTTCACACGGCACTGTTGGATTTGTTAGCATTTTTGCACATATGGTTATGGACTCAAAGCAGACTGTATTTTAAAGGCCCAGTGACTTAATTGTGTTATTAATTTGTTACTTGATTATTTACTGTTGTCATCTTATGATCACGTGATTGCAAATATTCCTTCATTACCAGGACATTTTTCAGTTCTTCAGTGCTGAGACAGTTTAACCCTATTTCTAACATTTGGTGTTAAGATCCATTTTTATTTTGTAGGAAAATTACTTAGAACCCTCCAAGCATTATATATTTATATATATATATATATATATATATATATATATATATATATCCCTTTCATGACTAAGCCTATTTTTGTAATTTGGTGTTTACAAGATAAAATCCATATTTTTTGCTAGAAAATTACTTGGAACCCCCAAACATTATATATATATATTTTTAGCAGAGACTCTAGAGAATAAAACGGCGATTGTTGCAATATTTTATGTCACACGGTATTTGCGCAGCTGTGTTTTAAATGCAACTTTTTGGGAAAAGGGACACTTTCATGAATTAAAAAAAAAATGAAACAGTAAAATTAGCCCAATTTTTTTGCATAATGTGAAAGATAATGTTACGCCGAGTAAATAGATATCAAACACGTCACACTTTATAATTGCACGCACTAGTCGAATGACGACAAACTACGGTACCTAAAAATCTCAATAGGCAACGCTTTCATTTTTTTTTCCGGTTACCAGGTTAGCGTTGCAGAGGAGGTCTAGTGCTAGAATTATTGTTCTCGCTCTGACGATTTTTTTTTTTATTTTATTTATTTGAAAATGAATAAATTCTTTTTTTTTTGATCACTTTTATTGCTGTCACAAGGAATGTAAACATCCCTTGTGACAGTAATAGGTGGTGGCAGGTACTCTTTATGGAGGGATCGGAGGTCTAAAAGACCCCCCATCCCTCCTTTACACTTCAATGTATTCAGATCGCCGAAAACGGCGATTCTGAATACCGTATATATTTTTTAAACCGGCGCCATTGGCAGCCGAGTAAACGGGAAGTGACGTCATGACGTCGCTTCCGTGTTTACGATTAGGATACCGGAACGAAGCCGATTACCTGCAGGTGCGGGCATCATCCCGATATACCCCCTGGAAGCTGAGTACGCACATCTGCGTACGCTCGGCGGGAAGGGGTTAAATATATATATATATATATATATTTTTTTTTTTTTTTAGCAGAGAATATTTTATGTCACACAGTATTTTTGCAGATGTGTTTTAAATGCAACTTTTTGGGAAAAGGGAAATTTTCATGAATTTAAAAAAAAAAAAACAGTATAGTTATCTCAATTTTTTTGAATAATGTGAAAGATGATGTTATGCCAAGTAAATAGATACCAAATATGTAATGCTTTATAATTGCACTCACTCGTGGAATGGCGACAAACTGTGCATAAAAATCTCCATAGGGGACGTTTTAATTTTTTTTTTTTACGGTTACCAGGTTAGAGTTACAGAGGAGGTCTAATGCTATTTATTGCTCTCACTCTGACAATCACGGCAATACCTCACATGTGTGATTTGAACACCGTTTACATATGCGGGCTCGACTTCCATATGTGTTTTCTTTGCTGTGTGAGATCACGGGGATGGAGGCATTTAAAAAAAAAAATCGTATTTATTTTTTATTTTTATATTATTAAATTGTATTTAAAAAAAAAATAGTATCACTTTTATTGATGTCACAAGGAATGTAAACATCCCTTGTGACAGTAATAGGTGGTGACAGGTACTCTTTATTGAGGGATTGGGGGTCTAAAAGACCTTCAATTTCTCCTTTGCACTTAAAAGTATTCAGATTGCTGAAAACGGTGATTCTGAATACTGTATATTATTTTACATCTGGCACCATTGGCAGCCGAGTAAACAGGAAGTGACGTTGTGACGTCGCTTCCGTGTTTACATTCAGGAGACTGGAATGAAGCCATTTCCGGCTTCGTGCCAGTCTGTCTCTAGCCGCCGAAAGTGGTGGATCGGTGGGACGGGAGGGGGGTAGGTGGTGGGAGGGGGGCCGTCCCCTCCCGCTCCTCCAGGATAACAATCGAGTGGCTTTTAGCTGCAACGGTTGTTATCCCTGGAAAGCCGATCGCACACTCTAAAAAATGGAACCAGGATGATGCCTGCAGCTACGGGGCATCATCCCAGTATAACCCCCGAAAGCCGAGGCCACATGTCTGTGTACGCTCGGCAGGAAGGATTTAATTGACAATTACTCTGTCATAAAATTCTGTATCCAAATAAATGTTATAGTATTTTTGGAGACAGACAAAGCTTTCTTTGTTGGTATTCATGATCACTGGGATTTTTATTTATTTTTTCTACAGAAAGGAAAAAAGACTAAACATTTTGAAAAAAAAAAAAAAAACCCTTCCCTTACTTTCTGTAAAAATAAAAATGTCAGGATAGTATGAAAAAACCCCAAATGACCCCCCCCCCTTTTTTAGAAAGTATACACTGATCTAATCTTTTGCCACAATTTTTTGGAAATGAAGACACGCGTTGGTATTAATGTAGTTAAACACGGCACCTATGCACCAGATACAATGATGCACAGGTCATACACAGAAGAGTAGAATGTGCACTGCTGAAAAATGTGTTCATTTTTGTTTCATTCACTTTTTTTTTTCTTTTTTTTTTTTTCGGGTCATTTGTTATGATCACAATTCTTAAATTTGTACATTTGTGAATTCGAAAAATCTGAAAATTTGAAAGAAAAACGAACTAACTATTAAATTATAGGTATTGGAATTTCCTTTCAAATTTGACTGTTAGGCTGCATTCACACTTGAGCGTTTTCACCTCATAAAATGCTAGTAAAATGCCCAAAAAAATGCCTGAAAATGCCCAACAAGTAAAATCCCATTCATTTCAATGGTACCTGTTCACATCTGGGTGTTTTGTCACCTGAAGGAAAAAGCCCTGAGCTCAAAAAAGAACATGAGCTTCTTTGGGGCAGATTACAAGCGTTTTTCTGCCTTTTACATTGGTGATCTGAACAAAACCACAGCAAAAATGCGGTAAAAATGCATAACTTTGAATCGCTCAGGTGTGAATGCAGCCTAAGTGAGCGTAATGAATATAAATTTATCCGAAGTTCCGAATTATCGGAATTAATGAATCCCGCATCTATTGTTATTTATTATTATTCATTTGTTATATTCCATTCGTTTAGATACAGCATTTGTTATTTCGGATAATTCGTAACTTTGGATAAATTTGTATTAGTTATGTTCATTAACAGACAAATTCCAAGGAAATTCCAATACCTATAATTTAATAGTTAGTACTAGTTAAGTTATTATTAGTTAGTTATTATTTCAGATTTTCACAGTTTTGGGTTTTCGGATTTTGAATTTCCGAATTTTCGAATATACAAATTTACAAATTTACAAATTTTCTAATTTACGACTATTTGGAAAAATTTGTTAAATGGGTTTTCTTTAATTCAGATGTTTCTGAATTAACAAATTTGTCGAAATTTGTTAAAAAAAATCTAATTTGGAACAAAACAAATTGCACGTCTACAGAAGAGTGAGAAAGTGAAGGGGTTAAAGTACTGATCACATACAATAGTATCATGATGGGGTTAATATTCAGATGTGCAGGATAAAGGAAGTGAAAGGGTTAATATATAGATCACACAAGAACAGCATGGAGAAAGTATGTGTAGGAGAGGAGGGGGAAATTAACCGCTTGCTGACTGGCCACCATCGATTGATGGTGGCAGAATGGCACTCCTGCACAAATCGCCATAGCTTTATGGCGGGTGCATTGAATATAGGGGGGTGCATGCCCCACCACGTCTGTAAGAAGCCAATTCACGTGCTCAGCTTCCGCAATGTCCACCGGGCACCCGCAATCACTCCTAACAGAGTGAGAATGAGAATTTGTGTGTAAATATTCTACATTCTGTCAGGGGTGAGGAAACTGATCTGTTGTTCCTAGTATATTATTACAGGTACTTATATAGCGCCGTCAATTTATGCAGCGCTTTACATATATATTATACATTTACATCAGTCCCTACCCTTAAGGAGCTTACAATCTAAAGGTCCATAACTCACATTCATACATACTAGGGCCAATTTAGACAGGATACAATCAACCTACCAACAAGTCTTTGGAGTGTAGGAGGAAACCCATGCAGGCACAGGGAGAACATGCAAACTCCAGGCAGGTAGTGTTGTGGTTGGGATTCGAACCAGCAAACCTTTTTACTGCTAGGCAAAAGTGCTAACCACTACACCACTGTATAGGATCAATAACTGGTCTCCGACCCAAGTCAATTCCATCCCACCACAGAATAGTTAGACCACAGACTGAGGGAACACATTTAACCCCTTGATCGCCCCCTAGTGTTAACCCCTTCCCTGCCAGTGACATTTATACAGTAATCAGTGCATTTTTATAGCACTGATTGCTGTGTAAGTGTCAATGGTCCTAAAAATGTGTCAAAAGTGTCCGATGTGTCCGCCGCAATGTCACAGCCCCGATAAAAAACACAGATCGCCGCCATTACTAGTAAAAATAAATGCCAGAAATATATCCCCTATTTTGCAGATGCTATACCTTTTGTGCAAACCAATCAATATATGCTTATTGTTTTGTTTTTTGTTTTACCAAAAATACGTAGAAGAATATATATCGACCTAAACTGATGAAGAAATATATTTTTTTTTAATTTTGGGATTTTTATTATAGTAAAAAATATTGTGTTTTTTTCTAAATTTTCGAAGCAAAAAGTAAAATCCTCAAGGTGATCAAATACCACCAAAAGAAAGCTCTATTTGTGGGGAAAAAGGACTTTTGTTTGGGTACAGCATTGCACGTCCGTGCAATTGTCAGTTAAAGCGTCGCAGTGCCATATCACAAAAAATGGTTTGGTCAGGAAGGGGGTAAACCCTTCTGGGGCTGAAGTGGTTAAAGGGTTAATAAAATGATTCCTGTGTTACAGAAACATCATTAATTAACCTGCAGCCGCTGTTTCATTCATTCTGTCTCCATTGATAATTAGACTATCTCTCTGCTTTCCTTGCTGTAAGGGGAAAGGGAGGGATCAGTACAGTAAACATTACTATTTGATTGCTGTGACAAGCAATCGATTGGTACCCATTTTCTTGGTACATACCTTTGGTACTAAAGGTGTTAAAGCAGTATTGAACCTAAAAACAAAAAAGTATTAGTTCTCTTTTTTCCTTGTCTTTTAATAATTTATGTAAAACCTTTAAAAAAATCTAAAAGAAAAAAAGTAATGCAACACCAATTTAAAGGATTGGTAAATATTACGCTTTTTTTAAGTGCAATACAGACAGTGGACAGTGAAGTTCATACCACCCATCTGAGAGTTAAGTATGTAACAGCTTCTATTGCAGAGAGCCTTTATTACTCTTTACATTCAAGTGGTGGGGCCACTTTTAAAAGCAAGGCATGGAAGTTCCAACGTGGGAATCATCCACAATGCCACGCTTCAATCACCTGAAAATGTAATGTGTGGATCTTCCCTTTAAAGCTAGCAGGGGGAAGTGTCATGGGCCAGGGAACACAAACTTTTTTTTTTTTTAATACTCAAGGAATAGGAGATGTTTGGATTTTTAGGAAATCTTTAAAAAAAAAAAAAAAAAAAAAGCATTTCTTTAATTTTTGCCTATGCATTGTGTTAAGAGGGTAAGCTGTCATTTCCTTCGTTTATCAGGTAGGTTTTGACTTAAATGCCGATATGCTTAGATAGACGTATGCAGGGGCGGACTGACCATTGGGCCACTCGGGCACTGCCCGAGGGCCCCATGCCACTAGGGGGCCCCATCAGGGTTGCCAGCCTCAGTAAAACCAGGGAAAGTATGTAAAAATCTGTGTTTTTTTTCACATTAGTCTCTGAAATGTCCCTTACCAACAGCCTTTTGGTCTAAAAATCTTTAGATTATAGCTACCCCACCTCTCCAGTACCTTCCCAGCCAATAGAAACATGTCTGTGTATATTGTGTGATTGTATACGGTGTGTGTGTGTTTGTGTATACTGTGTGATTGTATACCGTGTGTGTGTGTGTTTGTGTATACTGTGTGGCCCCATAATGTCTGATTGCCTGGGGTCCCCATAATCTCCTATTGCCCGGGGGCCCCATGAGTTGTCAGTCCGCCCCTGCACGTATGCTTGCTATACTCCATTTGTTTTATTCGGGGTAAGGATAAACCCTTTTTAAAGGTTTTGAGGTTTTGGGGTTGGAAGCCTTGTAGTCAGATGTAGCGATATTCTGCTGACTATAAACACGTCTTGAAGTGACTGTGGCTTCTGTTGTTTCTGTATGCTATTCTCCAAATAAATACTTTACAGGGTAATTTTTAGGACCTCACGGTTGAAACTGCAAAAAACAAACAAACCGAGAAAGCGCATACAATGCTTGTGCTTAGTTTTGCATTAAAAGAGAATGCCTCTGCACTGAGAACCGAGCGATCAAACACAGCGGATTGCTCAGTTTTCAGAGCTCTGTGAGCAGAGAGATGCAGACGGTCAGTCACAGCTCTCTGCTTTTCCCCCTCCTTGCTCATTGGAGCACTGAGCTGTGGAGGGAGCTAGAGAATAAAATGACGGTCGTTGCAATACTTTCTGTCACAGCGTAATTGTGTAGCGGTCTTATAAGCAACCTTTTTTGGAAAAAATGCACTTCTTTGAATTAAAAAATAAGACAACAGTAAAGTTAGCCCAATTTTTTTTATATTATCAAAAATAATGTTACACTGAGTAAATTGATACCCAACATGTTGCACTTCAAAATTGCGCTTGCTCGTGGAATGGCGACAAACTTTTACCCTTAAAAATCTCCATAGGCGATGTTTAAAAATGTCCACAAGTTACCAGTTTTGAGTTACAGAGGAGGTATAGGGCTAGAATTATTGCTCTTGCTCTAACGATCGCAGCGATACCTTTACACGCGTGGTTTGAACTCAGTTTTCATATGCGGGCACTACTCACATATGCATTCACTTCTGTGCGCGTGCTCGCCGGGATGGGACACTTTAAAAAAAAAACGTATTTATTTTACTTTTTTATTTTTTATTTTGACACTGTCTTTTTTTAAAAAATGGGTCACTTTTATTCCTATTACAAGGAATGTAAGCATCCCTTTTAATAGAAAAAAAGCATGACATGACCTCTTAAATATGAGATCTGGGATCAAAAAGACCTCACATCTCATATTTACACTAAAATGCAATAAAAAAAGAAATGTCACATGAAAAAAAAAAAAAAAAAATATAATAATTCCTCCTTTAAGAGCTATGGGCGGAAATGACGTTATTACATCGATTCCACCCTCCCATGCTATGAAGCCAAGCGGGGGGGGGGGCATCTCCCCCTCAGTCGGCAGCCAGGCATCCACGGGAGAGGATGCAATCATCTCTGCAGCTACTGGCGGGGCCAGCAAGTGGCGGAAATGACCTGAGCATGGTGGGAGGGGGGTGGGCCCCCTACTGCCACTAATAAAAGTGATCTTGTGGCGATTCCGCCGCAAAGACCACTTTTATCCTTTTGACTCAAAGAGAAAAGCACTGCGTTCCTGAAAATAACTGGGTTATGGCAGCTAGCTGCTGCCATAACCCCGGTATTTAGCATCAAAGCAATGACGTACGGGTACGTTGTTTTGATTGAAGTGGTTAATGCATTCCCTACATTTAAGTATAAAACATTTAACACTTGTCCCCCCCCCCTCCAAAACCCTTACCTGAGTCCTCTCTAAATTCAGTATTGTACCCAGCTGCAGCTCTTCACTCCCCTCTTTCTAGTCTCACAGGAGACTAAGCCCTTGTACACACGGTCAGAGATTCCGACGGAATGTGTCTGATCGGACCGTTTTGTCGGATATTCCGACTGTGTGTGGTCCACATCGGACTGTTTCCGTCGGAATATCCGACAGACCAATTTTTCCAACATGTTGGTAAAATTTTCCGACAAAATGCTTTGATCGGACATACTCCGATCATGTGTAGAGAACTCCGATTGGACAAAGTGCCACGCATGCTCAGATCAAATTCCTACACCAAAGCTATTGGCTACTAGCGTGAACATAGTCCCGTCGTAACGAAATAACGTCATCATGTTGGATTTTCCGACAACTTTGTCCGACCGTGTGTATACAACAGTTTCGGACAAAATCCGACAGACAAAATCTGACGGATTTGGTTGTCGGAATCTCCGACCGTGTGTACAAGGGCTACGGCAGCAGTGTGAGCCATTGGCCCCTGCTGTTGTCATTGAAATCCTGTGAGGCAGGAGCAGGGGTGTGGCTGAGCCAGACTGTGTGTGTCTATAGACACACAGCCTGGCTCTGGAGTGCACCTGCACATGTGCCCCTATAGCACATGGTTTGCTATGGGGCACAAGCAGAAGAGGAGGAGCAGACAGCACTGGCAGGGGGCTCTGAAAGACGAGGTAAGGTAAAGCTCTACCATTGCACAAAACAGGTACCATATTTATCGGCGTATAACACGCACCCCAAATTTAGGAGGGAATTTTAAGGAAAAAAACTTTTAGGAGGGAAGTTTAAGGAAAAAAAACTTACATTTAAATGCCCATCAATGAAGCCTTATCAGTGTCCATTGCAGCCTTGCCAGTGCAGCCTTGCCCCAGTGCAGCCTTGTCCCCAGTGCAGCCTTGCCCCAATGTCCATCGCTTGGCTGAATTTAAAATTGGCAATGCCGAGACTCGCCGGAGCGGATCGAACGCCGCGGATATTGCAGGGACTGGGCGGAGCCGAGATACACACTGCCAAGTGTACTCGGCTCTTCACGGCTCCGCTCACAGTCACGCCCAGTCCCGCCCTATGATGTACATAACACAGGTCCGATTGCGGGACTGGGCGTGACTGTGGGCAGAGCCGAGAAGAGCCGAGTACTGATTTTAAGGAGAAAAAAGTGTGTGTTATACGCCGATAAATGGTGTAAACCTCTTGTTTATTTAAAAAATAAAGGCTTAACAATCACTTTGAATTATACATATGAAACATTTACATGGAAATGCCTCCTTATTTAAGAAAAGTATAAGCAGATTTCTTACCATGTCGTCATTCATTTTTTTTACTTTGTATGTTGACCATGACTTTCCATCATCACTGTACGCAATCTTGTATGACTTGATATATTCTGGGCTGCCTATTCTTTTTGCTCCTTGTGTGATGACACCTGTGACTCTCATCTTCCTCTGTAAATTTATCTGTAAGTAGGCAAAAAAAATGTCAGTCATGCCCAGTTTTTTATCCAGTATTTGTATCCAATTGAGTACATATACCAATTTCATATAGGTCCATTCACAAATAATTTGCATATTCAATAAATGGCTGCTGGGAAATGCTTGGCATGTCATCACTGGACCCTAGTGCAAATAGACAAAGTACTGTATGTAAAATATACTTCTTTAGATATGACAAAGATTCAATGTGGAATAAAATATTTTTTGCTCATAACAGCAAACTAGTAAGTGTACAAACTCCTTTTGAAAAAAAAAACCATGACAATAGATCCAGTGAGAATTATGTTTCTTATAAGAAAAACTTGAACATTTCCCAGAGTGTTTATGACACTTTGCAGACATAGGGTAAAAGTGTTGATAAAAAAAGACCATTTGAAAAGTTCAGAATATTGCTGCATCTATTTTATAATATTAGGTTAGTAAGTCGATAAGAGTTGGGCTTTAACCACTTAAAGACCGGAAGGATTTGCCCCCTTAATGACCAGGTCATTTTTTGTGAACTGATAACTGACAATTGTGCAGTCGTGTGACGTTGTACCCAAACAAAATGTATGTCCTTTTTTGCCACAAATAAAGCTTTCTTTTGGTGGTATTTGATCACCTCTGCAGTTTTTATTTTTTGCACTATAAACAAAAAAAGAGTGACAATTTTGAAAAAAACTCAATATATTTAACTTTTTTCTATAATAAATATCCCAATAAAAAAAAAACAGTTTAGGCCAATATGTATTCTTCTACATATTTTTGGTAAAAATCCCGCAATAAGCATATATTGATTGGTTTGTGCAAAAGTTATAGGGTCTACAAAATAAGGGATAGATTTATGGCATTTTTATTATTATTATTTTTTTTTACTATTAATGGTGGCAATCTGTGATATTTAGTGGAACTGCGGCATTGCGGCAGACAGATCTGATCACTTTTGACACATTTTTGGGACTGCTAACATTTATACAGCAATCAGTGCTATAAAAATGCACTGATTACTGTGTAAATGTCACTGGCATGGAAGGGGTTAACACTAGGGGGGCAATCAAGGGGTTACCTGAGTTCCCTAGGAGGTGTTTCTAACTGTGGGGGGGATGGGACACTGGAGGAGGAGAGAGATTGCTGTTCTTAATCACTAGGGGCAGCAGATCTGTCTCTCCTCCCCTGCCAGAACGGGAATCTGTCTGTTTACATTGACAGATCCCCATTCTTGCTCTCTGTGGAGCAGTCGCAGGTGGCCGGCAAACGATGCCACATGCATTGGCTCCAGCATCGCGCCACAGGCATGCGCCCCCTAATCGCTATTAAATTGGCTGACGTATACCTACGACGATTCGCTCAGGAGAGCCAACCTATCGCAGTATGACAATGGCTGGTCTTAAAACGGTTAAAGGCCAACTCCAGACAATTTTGTAAATAATTGTAGGAAAGTAGGGAAGAGTTATAATTCCTTTCAGATGTTTATTTCTGACTGTGATACCCTTGCCAAATTGCTTAAAAAATTATTAACAGAAGTTTGAACTCTTCCCCACTTCACTAAAAATGTGTTTGTTGTCTATGTTATCATTGGAGAAATGTCACATAACATCATCTTGTCCTGACAGGAAGTGAGAATAAATCTCTCCAGTGGGAATATACACGGCTGATATTTACTGTATGTACTTACATTATTACACAATTGAGTCAATGGATAAGTTGTAAAAAAAAAATTGATTTTGTTGTAGATACTCTATACCCTTAACCTTGTAGAAGAATCTTTTTTCAAACACGTTGGCTCTGCCTTGGGATATTTACAGAAACATCAACCATAAAGCAGTGTTTGCATGATCCCTTTCTAGGTCAAATGTGGGTATATTTCAGTCTGTAACACATATGAAATGTTGTCATGATGTACAAAATGTCAGCCACTATGGGATTTTAATTGTGCTCATTCATGTTATGATGTAAACTAAAAAAATATACACACTGTCAATGGTATTGTCTAAAAAGTCCCAAAGGAGATGATCTTGTTTTTTCAATAAGAATATAGCAGATGGCAATAAAAACCTCACAGAAGCTGCAGCTTCTCTCTTCTATCCATAATAAAAACTGAACTCCAGCCTTACTTTCAAATTTTCACAGTTGTGCAGCCGTATCTGTACTAAAATTGTTGACTCCGATTTCACTGCACACTGTAAGCTTCTCTCAGTGTCCAGTAGAAGCTGCAGGAAGTCAGATATTTCCTGGTTGGAGGAGCACCAAGCGCCCTCTAGTCCTTTTTTTCCCCAATTCTTCCTGTCCTGCTGCTTTCATTCCTTCAAATTTCAGTTCTTTCAATTATGGAGGCTCAGCATCACATGTGGCCATTACATAGGAAGACTGTTTCTTTATATTTGTTTCTTTATGTGATATCTTTATATTTGTTTCACTCCTAGGAGCCAGCCCACTGCTTGCATCAGGGCTAATAGGTTTTGAGAGGAGAACTGAGACAGGGAGTTGACGTAATTGCTTGCTTGGACATGATCTGCTTGCATTGCATAGAAAAGCACAGCGACCAAGTGAAAACCTCACTGGTAAGGTATGTAATAAAAATGAAAAGGTTGTATTTAAAAATAACAGTTCAAAGAATAGTGCACTAATTCAACTTGTGCGTAAATCCAAGGTTAAATTGATAAATAAACCTGCCACTGCCGATAGCATATAAAATAAAATGTAATTATTAAATGACACTCAATAGTGAATATGTGGTAAACAGTTCAATTGAAAACGTCCCACACAATGATACTGAGTCTAGGTTCCTTCCCTAGCCCTTGTACACACGGTCGGACATTCCGGCAACAAAATCCGTCGGATTTTGTCCAACGGATTTTGTCCGAAACTTGTGTTGCATGCACACGGTCGGACACAGTTGTCAGAAAATCCGATCGTACGTAACGTGATGACGTTATTTCGTTACGACGGGACTACGTTCAGGCTAGTAGCCAATAGCTTTGGTCTAGGAATTTGATCTGAGCATGCGTGGCACTTTGTCCGATCAGAATTCTCTACACACAATCGGACAAAGTCCAATCGGATCCTGTTGTCGGAAAGTTTTATAGCCCAGCTCTAAAACTTTGTCCGTCAGATATTCTGACGGAAACAGTCCGACAGTGCCAACACACAGTCGGATTATCCGACAGCACGGTCCGATCGGACATTTTCTGTCAGAATGTCCGACCGTGTGTACAAGGACTTAGACACTGTGCTTCAATATGTTCCACCACGTAGTAATACAATTTAGTGAAATAAAACCACCACCGCCCCCTTCAGGTGAATTGCTCGCTCACCTTAGGAAATGACCCCTCAGGTCAAATCACACCTTTGGTTAAATACTCTTTAGCAAGGCTTTTTTTCTCAGAAAATAGGTGCAGGAACTGCCCCATATGAGTCACTTCTTATCTCCGCCCATTACCCACCTCTGAGCACCATTCCTTGGTTTCATCCCCTACCCACCTCTCAGTACTGCCCCTTTTAGAGAGTACAGAGCCAAGTATAATTGTGTGGTACTAAGTAATTTGTTAATGATAGCAAGAAAAGTAGTAAAAATAGATTCCGCACAGCCAGCAGCAATAGATTCACTCAGAAACAATAAACCCTCCTAGCAACAATGGACCCCTACAACAAAATACCTCACAGCAGCTACAATACATCTCCCAGCAGCCAGCATCAACAGACTATCCAGCAGCCAGCAACAATAGACCCCCTCCATCAATTGTAGATCTCTTCCAGCAATAATTGACCCATCAGCAACGATAGACCACTACTCAAAAATAGATCTACTCCAGCAACAATAGACCAATTCAGTGCTGCGTTTCCCTGCGTTCCTGCTGAAAAAATGCCCTGCTCTTTAGTAATCCTGAAAGGAAACACTGATGTGTCTCTGGCCCACTGTATCTCCTAACGCATGTTGGAAAAGCTGCTTCTCTGAAGTAACTCAGATCAAAAAGAAGACTTTCATCGTGCAATATTGCTTGAATAAATGCATTTTTATTTAACATAAAATTGGCCACTCACATAGCCATCATATTGTGTATAGCCTAAAATGATCATACAATGAGAGGCTCGCCTCCTCAACACTTCTTCCGGGTTTCCCGAGACACCGGAAGTGACGCCACCGGCTCCTCCCAACACGTTGCCTCACTGATCACGTAACTTCTTCAAGGGAATGGAGCCTAGTGATAAGCACTGGGATTCAGGAGTCTTAGTCTGTTTACAAATTGCCATGGTGACAGGTGAATCATTGGGTCAGCCCGCCTTGATGTAAATACTAAAATTTCCATAAGATATATTCTTATAAAAACAAATATTGGTTAGCAGTACTCCTCATCCTTTGGATACATAGAAAATACTAACCAAATGCAAACCACAATATATTACTTCAATAAGTAGAGAACCCCCTGCAGGTAGTTTTACTAAAAGTTTTACAAGGTGTGCTAGTCACTATTTTATAGGTAGATATACCAAAGAGTGGAACAATAAACCAATAAAATACACAAGAAATAAGTACATAGAAAACCCCTTCAGAACCTCAATTAGAAGTTAGAAGTTCTGACATGTTTAATGGTGACCTCTAGTGGCAATATAAAAAGAGGGCCACAGGTCACAGGATAAATCTCAACTCAAAAGAAAGGTTTAGGAGCAATATAAATTGGCGCCATCTAGTGGACATAACAATTTTAAAAAATCTATAAAAATGTTTAAAAATATGTAAAAATTATGTAATAATAAAACATGTATAAAAATACAGCACATATGTTGTATTGTAAGTGTATTTTGTATACATTTTTATAATTTTGTATACATTTTTATACATTTTTTATAAATGTTTTAGCCTCAGTATCATTGTGTGGGACATTTTAACTTGAACTATTTACTACATATTCACTGAGTGTCATTTAACCACTTGGGATCCGCGCTATTGCAAAATGACGGCAATAGCGCGGACCCACATTTTCGGGACTACGTCTATTGACGTAGTCCCGGTTACGAGCGGCCTGCGCGCCCCCTGAGGGGCGCGCGCGGCGCGCTCTGTGATCGGCGAGTCCGTGAGACTCGCCTGATCACCGATCCGTGTAAGGGGTCGATCCCGACCCCTTATCACGTGATCAGCTGTCAGCCAATGACAGCTGATCATGTGATAAAACGGAGCCGGTAATCGGCTAGTATTCCTCCTCGCGCTGACAGCGCGAGGAGAAAAAAAAAAAGCCGATCGCCGGCGGCCGTGTTCGGGACATCAGTCCCGATCACGGCCAGCAATTTAAAAGGACACCTGCCCCCTGCCAGTGCCCACCTGCCACCCGCAGTGCCATCCTGAAATAAAGTAAGTGCCCCCCTGTCAGTGCCACCCAGCAGTGCCCATAGTGCCCACAGTGCCACCCAGCAGTGCCCACAGTGCCACCCAGCAGTGCCCACAGTGCCACCCACAGTGCCACCCAGCAGTGCCACCCACAGTGCCACCCAAAATCTGCCTCAGGTGCTGCACCCCAGTGCCGCCCATCAGTGCCCAGCAGTGCCGCCCATCAGTGCCCAGCAGTGCCGCCCATCAGTGCCCAGCAGTGCCACCTATCAGAGCCACCTATCAGTGCCACCTATCAGTGCCCATCAGTCCCATCTATCTGTGGTACCTATCAGTGCCCATCCGTGCCACCCATCCGTGCCATCTTATCTGTGCCCATCTTTGCCCATCAGTGCCGCCTTATCTGTGCCCATCGGTGCCGCCTTATCTGTGCCTATTAGTGCCGCCTTAACTATGCCTATCAGTGCCCACCAGTGCAGCCTATCAGTGCCCACCAATGCAGCCCATCAGTGCCCACCAATGCAGCCCATCAGTGCCCACCAATGCAGCCCATCAGTGCCGCCTAATCAGCGCACTTCAATGAAGGAGAAAAATGACCCGTTTGCAAAATTTTATAACAAACTATTAAAACATGATTTTTTTTTTTTTTTTTTTTGCATCTTTTTTTGTTTGTTTAGCAAAAAATAAAACTCCGAGCTGTAACTAAATACCACCAAAAGAAAGCTCTATTTGTGGGAAAAAAATGATAAAAATTTCATTTGGGTACAGTGTTGTATGACCGCGTAATTGTCACTCAAAGTGCATCAGCGCTGAAAGCTGAAAATTGGTCTGGGACTGAGGGGGGTTTAAGTGCCCAGTAAGCAAGTGGTTAATAATTACGTTTTATTTTATATGCTGTCAGCAGTGGTGGGTTTATTTATCAATTTAACCTTGGATTTATTTACAAGGTAAATTAACGCACTATTCCACACACAAAAGTGAGTACACCCCTCACATTTTTGTAACTATTTTATTATATCTTTTCATGTGACAACACTGAAGCAATGACACTTTGCTACAATGTAAAGTAGTGAGTCCACAGCTTGTATAACAGTGTAAATTCACTATCCCCTTAAAATAACGCAACACACAGCCATTAATGTCTAAACTGCTGGCAACAAGAGTGAGTACACCCCTAAGTGAAAATGTCCAAATTGGGCCCAATTAGCCATTTTCCCTCCCCAATGTCATGTAACGTGTTAGTGTTACAAGGTCTCAGGTGTGAATGGGGAGCACATGTGTTAAATTTGGTGTTATCACTCTCACTCTCTCATACTGGTCATACTGACCATACAACAAAAGTGAGTACACCTCTAAGTAAAAATGTCCAAATTGGGCACAAAGTGTCAATAGTTTGTGTGGCCACCATTTTTTTCCAGTACTGCCTTAACCCTCTTTGGCATGGAGTTCACCAGAGCTTCAGAGGTTGCCACGGGAGTCCTCTTCCACTCCTCCATGATGACATCATGGAGCTGGTGGATGTTAGAGACCTTGCACTCCTCCACCTTCCATTTGAGGAAGCCCCACAGATGCTCAGTAGGGTTTAGGTCTGGAAAAAAAGAAAACTCTTTACTCCAGGTGAAACCAGGAAACCTAATGATCCAGTAGGTGCTCGCCTCCGCACACAATAATATTAGAAGAAATGCACAATAGGGTTTAGGTCTAGAGACATGCTTGGCCAGTCCATCACTTTTGCCCTCAGCTTCTTTAGCAAGACAGTGATCATCTTGGAGGTGTGTTTGGGGTTGCTATCATGTTGGAATACTGCCCTGCAGCCCAGTCTCTAAAGGGAGGGGATCATGCTCTGCTTTAGTATGTCACAGTTCATGTTGGCATTTATGGTTCCCTCAATGAACTGTAGCTCCCCAGTGCTGGCAGCACTCTTGCAGCCCCAGACCATGACACTCCCATCACAATGCCTGACTGTAGGCAAGGCACACTTGTATTTATACTCCTGATCTGGTTGTCGCCGCACACGCTTGTCACCATCTGAACCAAATAAGTTTATCTTGGTCTCATCAGACCACAGGACATGGTTCCAGTGACCAAAATTTATAAAGAAAGATTACTAATTTACAACATTTTGAGCCCTTTTCATTTATAGCGCAAAAATCTAAAATCAAAATAAAAAAACCCAGTGGAGATTAAAGAGTAAGTAAATGCAGAAGAAATATTCCCAGTAATCATATGGCCACTAAGTATAGCATTTATAAACTCTCCAGGACAATAATTAGCATTCTAGGCTCTTTCTTACTGTTTCTGCAGCTTGGTTTATTTTTTATCTGTTCCTGACTAAGCCAACGCCATGTTTGCAGTTGACTTCCAATTCCAGCCTCATCTGTATTTCTGCCCTTTCCTCTCTGTCAAAGCCAGAATCATGTTCATGCTCAGTAAAGATTAACCAAGCCTCGTTTTAGTATGCTGTTACCATGGTGATGGCCAGGCAAACAATATAATAAGAGCACACATGCAAATATACTCGACATGTTAACCATGAATGGCCTTGTTCACTGTGATGTAGCTGATCACATGGGGTGTTTCAAGAACACTGGGATCACGCGGGATTGTGATGCCATGGAGCTCTGCTATCAGAGGCATGGCACAGAGATACAGAGACTGACGTCTTGCTGAGTGCACAGTAAGTGAAGGAAAAAGCAAGCATGTGCGAGTGATGTCACTGACACAGATATCAACGATATCTCCTAAACAGCGCAGTTTGTAAGACTTTTAAAGTCACCTGCATGTCAGTGATTGTAAAATGTTCATTTGAAATTTGAGAGTGATGAAAGCTGAAAATTTGCCTGGTTAGGATGGGAGTATAAGTGCCCAGTGGACAAGTGGTTAATTTGCAGGGATTTCCTCTCACTTCCTGTTTGGGTATGGTACAGGAAGTGAAGGGAAATCTCCGCAATGGGACACAGATAGTGATAAAAAAAATCTGACAGGGGTTATAACCCTACCTTACTCCCACTTTATCCAAAATGAAAAAAAAAAAGGTTTGCCTATAGTTCTATTTAAGGCCTCTTGCACACTGGATGTTTTTACCGCTGCTTTTAAGAGCATTTTTTTCTGCCTCTAAATGCTACTACATGTTAGCCTATGGGGTAAATTTACTAAAGGCAAATAGACTGTGCACTTTGCTGAGTGCAGTTGTACTCTGTAAGTGCGTTTGTTCCAGATCTTAGTAAATTAATAAGCTTCACTTTCCAAAGAATACCCAATCACATGCAAAGAAAATTAAAAAAACATAATTTTAGCTTGCACGTGATTGGATGATAGAAGTCATCAGAGCTTCTGCTTATTTAGTAAGCTTAAGCGCAACTGCTCTTGCAGAGTGCAACTGCACTTTGCAAAGTGCACAGTCTATTTGCCTTTAGTAAATCAACCCCTATGCATCCATGTACATCGTCGTACAGAGGTATTTAGTGGCAGGGATGTTTAGAGGCAGAAGCCTTTAAGCAGAAAAAATGTGTGAAGTGTGTAAACGTGTCTAAACACGTGTTAACGTTAGGCACATTAAGCACGTTATTATTCTGGCCAATAAAATGAATTACCTCCGAAGCGCTTAATGGGTCTAAATGCCTCTACATGCTTTCATAGGCACCAACCAAGCATATTTTCCACCAAAACAGTCCTGCCAGGAGAAATGGTGTCTAGGAGAGATAAGCAAACACCCTGCGTGCATGAGGCCTTAAAGAGTTTCTTAAGTCAGAAGGTTATTTATCTTAATGCATTCTATGGATAAGATAAAAAAAATCAGCTGTGTGCAGCAGCCCTCCTCAGCCCCCTGAATACTAACCCAGGCATGTCTCAATCCAGCGATGTTGCACGGGAGTCTCAGCTGCCCAGAACTCTCCCATCTCATTGGCTGAGACAGCAGTGGGGTGCCAATGCTATCAATCAAAGTCAGAGAGCCAATGAGGAAAGAGGGGGGCTGAACCCTGGCTCTGTGTGTCAATGGACACAAAGAGCAGCGGCTCAGCTCGGGTGCTCCCTTCGCAAGCTGCTTGCTGTGGGGGCAGGAGGGAGGAGCCATGAATGCCAGCGAGGGACCCAAGAAGAGGAGGATCTGGGCTGCTCTGTGCAAAACCACTGCACAGAGCATGTAAGTATATCATGTTTGTTATTTTTAAATGAAAAACAAATTACACTTTAATAGCACTTTAAGCATTACATTTATAATAATGTACAGTATATAGCAGTGATGATGGACCTTGGCACCTCAGATGTTTTGGAACTACATTTATCATAATGCTCAACTACACTGCAGAGTGCATGAGCATCATGTGAAATGTAGTTCCAAAATATCTGGAGTGCCAAGGTTCGCCATCACTGGTTTATAGTGATGAATAATTCTACAATGTAGATGTCTATTTAGCTAATTACATTTTTTATAAAACACAATTGACAAAAAATCACTAAGAATAACTTCTAAATAGTTGCTTCAGGTATTGTTACAAAGGAAACAATTTACAATTATGTATAGCTAATAATATATAACTGGTTTTGAGTTGTAAAACAGCTTTCAGTTTACAGCATAAATGCCACTTTATGATGTGCCATTGACAAAACTAAACTTCATTTAATCTAAATTAATTGACTTCTCACATTTTACTTCTGTAATTTTATTTAATGTGATTTGAATGTATATATAAAGTTCAATCCCTAAATAAAAATATTGTTCCAATAGATAAGGTATTTGCTATATAAATAAACCTTTATTCATTCAACTAAGACAAAAGGGACGCATTGTAACTGGTGCAGTTATACCAGAGAATCACAATCAATCATTCATATGGCCTTTGCATGGTGAACAAAGGCACGGTGTAACAATGACAGCACTTGTTACATGAAACAGTGTTCCTTTGAGATCAGTGCTCAAGGGCAACCAACGTGCACTATAAAGCCTTGCCCTGGTAAATATTAGAGACCTTGCCACTTTAAAGAAAAAGAGGAACCTTGGAAGCATGGATGTAGCTGACTTGAATTTTCAACATAAAGTAAATCATCAATGATAGTGACAAATTGCTAAGAGGTGGACAACTGCCTTTCCTTTAAAGGCAAGAAGTTTGCAAAGCATCCCCATAAATCATATAAAAAAATATTCTATGAGCAGAATCTGAAATCCTTTTTTAATGATGAATTGTTTTAACTCCCATTAAGCAGCACGCTGGACTTAATTTTATGAAGGATGTGAGCAGAATACATGAAATACAAGTTGTCTTAACATTCCAAAAGCATCATCATAGCATAAAAGGCAAATTGCCAATTCTTGTGGGATTTTCTATCTTCTTACATCAGTTTAAAACAGGCTGTAAGAAATGAAATAAAGGAGGAATAACAATTTGTCTCCTTGCTCTGCATTGAGACAGTTTACTGACACTAATACATCAAGGAAGAAGTTCTCTTGTTTTGAACAATATAAGCAGATTAGCAAGGGATAAGTCAGGTCAGTACAGGCCTGAGGGCAATATCACTAGAAAATAAATAAAAGAGGAAAACCCCTTAAGCTAGAAAGGTCTTAAAAAGAAAATACTCCTATACTAGGAAAATAAAATTATTACCGTGTATGGCTTAATGGTTAACAGAGAGAAAATGACTGAGAAAAAATTATCTTTGAACTTGAAACCAGGAATGTTGGACCATAAAATGCTGCAAAATATTCATCTGGATTTTTTTGGAGTTTCAGGGTAGCCATAGATATTGAAACAAAAGCAAACACAATCCAGCTGCCCATCCCTTTTTTCATATTCTTATATAAGCATGTATACATGGTTCACTTAAGTGTGGATGTTGATACCAATGGACATGAAGGAAAGAATACCCCCAGAAACCTCTGGGTGTCATCAAAGGCTAAAGTAAGAATAATAAGTTGCAATGACTACAGTACAGGTTACAGATATTTTCCCTGTGAGTAGTCCATTGGGTGCATCTGGTGCACTTTGCTAATGTCTACAGATATGAGGATCACCTCATGTCTATGGCCACCTATACTGAGAAACCTTGTAGAGCAAGACTTAAGGTTTGATTTCAGGATTCATCCCAGCTCAGGATTATAGAAACCACAGTTGCAGAGCTAATCAGATTATCAGGGGTCGACTGAAGCCCAGCACTTGCTGGCTTACCCAAAACCTCACCTCACAGAAAACATCTCTGATGTTCTAAAGGGTGAAGTTAAAGTGGTTGTAAACGCTTACAAACCACTTTGACCTACAGGTAAGCCTAGATTAAAGCTTACCTGTAGGTCCAAGAAATATCTCCTAAACCTACATGGTTTAGGAGTTATTTGCTGAAAGACAGGCACCGCTGTCTACGGCGCATGCGCCGTAGACAGCGGTGCGCAGGCGCACTGAGCGTGCCGCTGGCAACGTCGATATGCCGCGAGTGGCGGCTCCCGTGCACATGCGCAGGAGTGACATCATCGCGGCTTTGTCGAATGACAGCGGCGGAGCAGCGAGACCCACCGAGAAGATGGATGCTCCGGACTACAGGGGAAAGCGGTGACTTCGCTGGCTCCTGTGTCAGGTAAGTGACACATAATGGACTACTATGCGATGCATAGTAGTCCATTATGCTTTACCTTTGCAGGGAATAAAAGAGGAAGTAAACCCATCAGGGTTTACTTCCTCTTTAAACAGCTAATAACTAACACTTTAGTTAAAGTGTCAGATTGTGTAAAGTAAAGCTAAATAAATATAAATCTTTACTAAATGTTATAATGATTACAGACTAAATATTTACATTCCAGCACAAGCTTAGTCATTACAGGTTCTCTTCAAAATAATAAATCATCCATTTGTTTACCCTTTAACAGCTGACACTTTGCAGACCACCTAGGCCAAAATGTTTATTGAGCTTCAAACCCATTAATACACCAAATTCAACACTGCAACACTTATCATAATTCGAGATGCTGTTCTCTGCCTTCGACCTTTTAATTAAAAGTCCAATATCTTGCAAAACAAATATGAAAACAGTGGCTTGTGAATGTTTATCAGTGTCACATGTGACAACGTGTTATATTGGGTAATATTTATGCAGGTACTCAGCCACTTCAATACAGCTGATGAGAATTAATGGCTGCTTTTGCGGCAAAAAAGAATTTTGGTTCAATATTTATAACATAGTACGAGTGTTATATTTATTTGCTAAAGTGAATAAATAACCTTTAAAGGAGAAATCCAGCCACAGCTTGTCTGGCTGTTCTTCTCCTATATATCACAGGAGTGCAGTTTTTTCTGCACTCCTGTGACACATTTTCAGCAGAGAGCAGGCTGAAGTCCACTCTCTGCTGACGTCACGGATGTCAGTCCAGGCACTGCATCATCAATAAGTCTGGATCTACAAGGTGCCTGGACTGACACCCAGCTCAGTCACTCAGCGAGCCGCTGAGAGCCTGAGCTGGCTGCCCCCACCCCTCAACAGTCCAGCTCTCTAATGAGCAAGGAGGGAGCAGAGCAGAGAACTATTACTGACAGTCTACAGCTCTCTGCTCATGGAGCGCTGAAAACCAAGTGATCAGTGGTGTTCGATTGCTCGGTTCTCCGTGCAGAGGTGCCAGGGGACAGATGCAGCATAGGACCAATGCTAGGTAAGTAACAAATTGCAAATAAAATAAAAATCCCTTAACTTCTCTTTTAATACCATTACATTTTAACTTAAAAAATAAAATAAGGGCTTATAATTAAAAAAAAAAACAAGGGAGAAAACATTGTAAAAGATTGTAAAAGAATGTTTGATTGTTGTATAGTGAGAGGCTTCTCCATTTTTTGTTTTGTATACTATCTTTTATTAAGTAGTTTCAAAATGTACAGCAGTACAGTAGAACAAGTAGTACAACAATACAGTACAAACGATGATACTCACAAGGTACAAAAATCCAGGAAACATGAGTATACATCATCTCTATTCTTATACTAAAATGGCATAGAGATAGCACAAGAATGTCAACATGGTTCAAAGACAACATAGGTCAACATAGATGTGTACATGTCACAGAAGGGTATTTGTAGCGACCAACCAGAAAAATGCTGTGAAAACCAACAGTGTGTGTGTGTGTGTGTGTGTGTGTGTGGGGGGGGGGGGGGGGGGGTCAGTGGCTTTGAGGAAAGAGGTGCTTAAGATCCGACCATGTATCCCATGTATCATCAAAGTATGTTTTGGAATTGAAAATTGTGGAACATCTTTTCCATGATCATTGAAGCATCTATTCTAGATTTGACCTGTGACAGAGGAATGTCCGGAATCTTCCAATGAAGTGCAATTACCCACTGAACTGTGATACAAATAGTAAGAATACGTTTTTCCTGTACATGAGTAACTCCGGTAAGAGGAGTAAATAACAGGCAATTAGCCATAGTTATTGTAATGGACCTCCTTATGTTATTCATAGAGAATGTTTGTATTTTTTGCCACACATATTGTGCTCTGTCACATGACCAAAAGATTTGTGGAAGTGTCCCAGGAATGGGAAAACCAGGAGAAAAGGTGTAAGGGACTGCTAGAAAGGTGGTATGTATTCTTACTGGAGTTAGGTATCAAGTTGTAAGTTTATAGCTGTTTCATGAATTGTGAGGGATCTAGTACACTTATGAAGGCTGATCAAATAATCATCCCAATCCTTTGTAGTGAACTGAGAGCCACAATCTGGCTCCCATTTAACCATGTGTGGAAATTTCACCTGAGAGTCTGCAGAAGACAGAATGTTGTAAAGATCTGAAATAAGACCCTTGCCCCTTGGGGTGGTCTGGCAAACCTTTTCTTATATGGTTAGGGCGACTCTCATGTCAAAGCGTAGAAAGTGGAATAAAAGTGACAGATCTGTAGATCTCAAAAATGTTCAAGATGGGGAGCCTTAGCTGCTTGAAGAGATAAAAAGGAGGCAAATTGACAAGTTCATGTTTGGGATATCAAGCAGGAAAAGTCTGAATTGATAAGAGGGTAGACCAAATTATATTTCCATTAATAGAATGACCAAATTTGAAGGAATTGTGCAACAACATGATTAAGCGGGGTATTTTTTACCACTCACTATAGCGGTTTTGGTTTTTACTTTTTTGCATTGAATTTGCACTGATTATTGCACAGTGATACATACGCACATATGGTCATTTATGTTTAAGCTTGCTGCACATGTTTATTGTTTACAGCAATTGCACAGATTATTGATGGTATCATTTGTAGATTGATTATATTATACACAGTGATCGGTCCTAACACTTGCATAGAGATTTGCCCAGTGATATATTGATATACCTCTTTAATATTTAGCTTTATCAACAGCGCTGATCATTTTCATTATTTTATTTGTCATTGGTGCATTGTATACACTCTAAATCGAGCAGCTGTTTTGTGATTCATTAAAGTTTATTAGATTCACTTTGATAGTGCGAGGGGCTACCCATTACCTAAGCGGGGTGATATCTTTAACCAAAATGCTCTTAGATCAGAGTATTGCTGGGAGAAAATGGGGTGAAATGGGTCATACAAACATATTTATTTTGGCTTGGAAAAGATCCAAAAAGGATTTTGTTAGACGAATGGGAAGAGCCATAAGTAGGTATAGAAGTTTAGGAAGAGCGTTCATTTTTATGGCCGTTACTCTATTTAAAAAAATAATAAATTAAATATGAGCTCTATAATTTAAGCATACTTCAGATTTTGGAGATAAGTGGAGGGTAGTTTCTAAGAAATAATGAGTAGGGCCAAGTGTAACTCTCCGGTAAGAAATGGATGCCATAAACCAAAAGGGAAGGAGGATCTCAAGGCTGCACATTGAGGTTCAGGGAAATTGATGGACATTGCCATGGATTTATTGATATTTACAGTCAATCCAGAGATTGTAGAAAAATCTTTCAAACATCATAACAAGTTTGGTAAGGAACCCACTGGCTGGGCCAGGATTAACAAAATATCATTTGCATACATGCTGAATTAGTATTGGGAGCGAGAGGTTAAATACCCCACAATATCCAGCATTAACGTAATGGCAGTGTCTAAAGGCTCTAGTGCAAACAGAAAGGGAGATAAAAGGCAGCCTTGACATGTTCCCCTATCCACTGTAAAAAAAAAAGGATTTACAGCCTGGGAGGTGGATCCTGGTGCATGGGGAGGTACATATGACTTGAAAACCATTAAGACATTCTTCTTTGACTGGCCTCTGCATTTACCCAAATGGATCTTCACAGACAGACTTAAAGGGGTTGTAAAGGTTCGTGTTTTTTCACCTTAATGCATATTATGCATTAACCCCCCTGACGGTATTCCCGAGTCTGGCTCGGGGTGGAAGTTTCATACCAAAAGCGGTATCCCCGAGCCAGACTCGGGACTGCATCGCTGGATCCAGGAGGATGTTTACTCACCTTCTCCCTCGGATCCAGCGTTGTCTCCCCGCTGTACGAGCGAGCCGTGTCTCGCTCGATGCATCACATCGCCGATCTCCGTGCCCTGCGAACGTTGCGACGCACGGGGACGGAGATCGGCGCCAAATTCAAAAAGTGAAACATACAGTATAATGTAATCTTACAGATTACATTGCTGTATGTAAATATTTCACATCCCCGTTGTCCCTAGTGGTCTGCCCAGTGTCCTGCATGCAGTTTTATGTAATAAAAACTGTTCTTTATGCCTGGAAACTGGAGATTGTCCATAGCAACCAAAACTGTCCTTTTACATCAAAAATGGTTTTAGACCAGCTAGAAAACAGCGATAATAAATTGTAATCACTCGCAGAATTGAGCGATAGCGATTTGTGGGGAGATCCGTCATCAAATACTGAAAAGTAATGACAGTGACAATTCTGCAACTGAGCAAATTTCAGTGTTTTTGATTTGATTACATTATTGAATAATTTTTATTATTGTTATATTATTATTTGGTACAATTATTTATAATTATTTATTATATTATAATTTATGATTTCATTTTTCAAACTTTATTATACCCGGGATGTCTGCTAGACTCTGGTTTGGACAAATTTAAGTGAGTTATTCCTAAGAATTGCAGGACTACAATATAAAACGCCAAATTTTCATGCAAAATAATGGTACCGCTTTTAGCACCTAAAATCCGAAATAATCGTACCGCCAGAGAGGTTAAGGAGAAAAAACATGTGTCAGTGACCGGCCCCCCAGTCCCCCGTTTTACTTACCTGAACCCTTGAACTTGACCCACGGGGGAATGCTCTTTCTCTGCCCGGGGTTCTCGGCCCTTGATTGGATAGATTGATAGAAGCGCAGCCATTGGCTCCTGCTGTTGTCAATCAAATCCAATGACGCAAGAACCGGGGGCGGGGCCGTCTATGAAAGCCAAATGATGGGCTCAGAGCACGCCCGCAAGGTAACCCCCTTGGGGAAGCGCTTCTTTGAGGGGGTTATCAGATGTGCGGAGGAGCCACGAGAGCCACCGGTGGACCACAGAAGATGAGATTTGGGGCCACTCTGTGCAAAACAAGATGTACAGTGGAAGTAAGTATGATATGTTTTATTTTTCATTTTTTTAAATTTTACCTTACAATAATTTTAAAGGGTTGGTTCACCTTTTTAAAAAAACTGCCTATGCAGATAAGGGTTTTTTTAGATAAAAACAAACTGTGCAGCTCTGACTAAAGTTGAATAATGCCCTACATGTGTAGGTCATTCAGCTACTTCCATAAGTTACTCTTGCCTTTATTATCACAAGAGTAAGCTTTTTCTCTGATTCAAAACCCCTTACATGCTCTTTCTCTCCCCTCATGCAGAAGCTCAGAGCTCATCAGCATTTGAGAGCTTACTCAGATTATTCCAGTCAATCTTCAGGAGGTACACAAATGGCCTACATCTATACCTTTAGTAAGAGCTGTACAGTTTAGTGATGCAGAGAATAGACTTCCAGCAGATGTAGTGAGTCGGTCAACAGTAAGTGGATTCAACATGCTTGGGATAAACAGATCTATACTCAAATAAAAAAGTTAAAAAATAAACCAACAAAAAAAATGCATTAAAAAAATGAGGCAGACTTGATGAAAGACTTTTCTTAACTCTTCTCTTCTAGAGCACATCAGTGGGTGATACAATAAGAAACCAAACCATAAGAAACACAGAGAGAATGGCATTGCACAGAAAAACATGTCATTTACTAAGATAATATAAAAAAACAAGTAATTGGACTTGCAATAAAAAAAAAAAAGGGATTCAACATTTCAACAGGCAGATACTCAGACAGATGTAACAGGCTGTTGTGTTCAGATGTTGAATGCTCTAGCTTTGAAATTCTGGCAAGCAGAAAAATGAGGAGAGAGTTGGCACATTCCTCAAGAAGTTGAGATGCTGGGGTCTCCTCACTTACTATATGTCACTGAGACAGAAACCCCATGAAAAACATTAAAGAAGAGGCCTGGAGTAGCAGAACCATCACTGGTTTTGTAATGAGTACCTTGCTTTCCCCACTCTAACCACCCATTGCTTTTTGCCTCCTCTCTCCTTTCCCCCTTCTTTTTGCTAGCTAACTAATATTTTTTTCTGGGTCCTTCTCAGCTTCAGCACATTTTGTTTTTCTTGTCTCTGCCTTCTCTTTTCCCCCTTCTTGTAAAATGTGAATTGTACATCTATTGAGTTATAACTAGCTGTAGAGCTTGTTATTAAGAGAGCATCAAACCAAACTACATTATACCCACTGTCCTAACCATATCAGCAACTGTAATTTATAATGCAAAATTGGACTCAATCATTGCCCATAAATATACAGTATGTACATGACTAAAAGACTTTGCAGCAGCTCAGGAAATTGGTAGTTGCGTTCAAATTTTTACAGATTTGCTATGTATTAATACTACTACATTTTGTATTGTTATTGCTAGAGATTTACTTTTTTTTTTTTTTTTTTTTACCTATTTCACTGAATGTACTGATGGCAGGCATTCTTGTACTTTTCTTTGAAACTCCATTTTTACAGAAGCCGAAGTTAGGATTTAATAAAAGTTGACAGTAAGTACTGTACATTTTTCTATTTCCAAAGGAATGCCATCATTTAAAGTAAATACAAAGGTCATAGAGAGTGGATGAGCAGAAATATTGTCACAGTTGAACAAGATGTATTTATATTTGTGCAACTGTTGGTAAAATCATTAGTTTTTGTGGAGTGGTTGCCAAGCCCCCACCCCCACCCCCCATAGAAATGGGTCAGGATACAGCAGTACCACCAGCTAGTAAATTAAACTACAACTGCAGACCCATAAGAAAATACTGATGCCTAAGCCATACCATAGGAAAACATGTTATGACCTTTCATGGTAGGTGACAGCATGAATCATTTGGCCCTCACTGGCAATGATACAACCTATATCTATTTCCAAATGTGTCATTGTGATTTAGGGTCATGCTATGTCACATATGAGGGTATGGAGGCATAAAACATTTTTTTATAAGCAATCCATAAAAAACAGCTAATGTAATCACAACAATTGGTGTATTCCATAAAATAATGCAAGTAAACATTTACCAGTAATAACCAATCGAAATCCATCATATACTGGTTAGGCTTCAGTAGGTCAAGTGAATTCTACACAGATGCTATGGGTTTCTGCAAATTGTAATTAGTTTATTTGCTCTTTATGCAGTGTAGTGCTACCCCTGCGGGAGCCACTGATAGTTTTCGGTCATCTGTCCTTATCTAGTTCTATGTAGTATCTATACAAGGCCTAACCCTTAATGACACCGCCAGAAACATACAGCAGATGCACCATAATTATACACCTCACTCTTTAAAAAATTTTGGAACTCTTTAAAAAATATTGGAAAATTAAGATTACAATCATGACAAATCATGATAATTACAATTTGGACAACATCTCCCAGACTGCTCCCGTGTGAAGTCGGTCATAGCTAGATAAGGAATATGCCAACATCCATTAATTGTACAGAAGGATTGAATGAGTTAAAAAATGCTATCAAAATTTTACAGACTTTACTGGCACAACATGAGGCAGTAATTTAGCAAAAATTAAAATTTTATTACAAAAGATTAAAAAATACATATAACAAATAAGGACATCCTACTAACAAACAAGGTCAACAGATACCCAAACGGACATAGAGCTTAGGATTGAATTGTATCAATTATTTTATAAACACTGATTGTGTGAAGATACCTATTGGTAAAATCCATAGACTCCTTCATGTCTTCTTGTCAATGTGTTTTTGCAAAATTAGCTTCCTCAGGACATTTTTGGGTAGGTGCTGGTAAACCCCGAGACCAATAGGGGATGACAATACACAATGAAAAACCGCAGAACCAACATAAATCCTTTCTACCAGTTGAATGGGAACACTAAGGTACTTGCATAGCCTTACCATGGAAGGGGGAAAAAAACCTCACCTCTAACACAACCAGAGATATTAATAATTCTAATGGTCAATCAGTCCCATTGGACTATATGGAGAAAAGAGGAACTCTATCGCAGATATTTTGTCACGTATGATATCTGAAATCAAAACTGAGATTTGAATGTTTAATACAGAAGCTGCAAGCAAGTGCATCAAATATGTATCACTTCTACAAGCCTATAAGCAGCAGCTTTGAACATACATAGAGCCTTATTAACAAATGTAAACAAGCTCCCAATAATTGGGAGAGGGATGAGTTTGTAGAGTAAAGCCACAGCCAAATAAACCCCTTTAGGTTGAAGGTAGGTGCTGTCAGAAACCATGAATCAGACCGAGACAGAAGTACAATTAAATCACACTTGTTTATTAACCTCCCTGGCGGTATGATTCAGTCTGGAATTAGGTGCTGAAAGCGGTACAATTATTTTGCATGGAAATCTGGCGTTTTATTTTGTAGTCCTGTAATTCTTAGGAATAACGCTCTTAAATCTCTTCAAACCAGAGTCTAGCAGACATCCTGGGTATGATAAAGTTTATAATATAATAAATAATAATAAAAATTATTCAATAATGTAATCAAATCCTAAAACACTGAAAAAGGGACACGTTTTGGTTGCTATGGACAATCTCCAAATTCCAGGCAGAAAAAACAGGATTTATAATATAAAAGTGCATGCAGGGCACTGCACAGACCACTAGGGACAAAGGGGTGTGCATTTTTTAATACAGCACTGTAATCTGTAAGATTACAGTGTTGTGTGTGTTTTGTGTCTTTTTACTTTTTTGAATTTGCCGTCGTTCTCCACTCCCGTGCGCTGTAACGTCGCAGGGAACGGAGCTCGGCGGCATTCAGCACTGTGAATCGAGCGGAGGACAGCTTGATCACACAGCGCGGCGAACATCGCTGGATCCAGGGGACAAGGTAAGTAAGTCTCCCTGTGTCCTCCCCTGCATCCAGCGAAGCGATCCCGAGTCTGGCTTGGGGTTACCACTTCTATCAGTAAATTCCTAACCCAAGCCAGACTCGGGATTACCGCTAGGGGGGTTAATAAAAATAGGTAAATAGAAAAAGCGTAGTCAAAGCATAGCCAGAGTCCAGTAACCGGATAGAGTAGTCAGTCAGGCCAGAGTTCAATAACCAGATCGGGTAGTCAGCCAGGCCAGAAGTCAGGGATCCAAGTAGAGCAACAGGAAGCAGGATAAGGAGCCAGAAGGGATGTCAGAAATCCAGTCTTTAAACAGAACCGCAGGAGATGGTTTCTTGTGATGTGACCAAGGCGAAGACAGAGGTGAAGTGAACTGGACAGCTTTCAGTAGGCAGGTCAGTCGAGCATGATCAGGAACAGCTGATAACTGTGGAGAGAGATGAGAGCTGGCAATTAGCTGACAGCTGAGCAGCCAGCCCAGAGAAGGAAGGGCTAAGCCAGCCCTGACAGGTGCCTCCTGGATAGCAAATCGCCAATGTGGGTGTCTCCAGCTGAATGACTGGTGGTGTCATCCTCTATTGGCCTCTATGTTTACCAGCACCTACCCAAAAATGTCCTGAGGAAGCACATTTTTTGAAAGACCTTGACAAGAAAACATGAAGGAGTGTATGGATTTTACCAATTGATATCTTCACACAATCAGTCTTTATACAATAATTGATAAAATTCAATCCTAAGCTCTTTGTCCATTTGGGTATCTGTTGACCTTGTTTGTTAGTAGGGTGTCCTTGTTATATGTATTTTTAAACCTTTTGTAATAAAATGTTCATTTTTGCTAAACTACTGTCTAATGTTGTGCCGGTAAAATCCGTAATATTTTGATAGATTTTCTTAACTCATTCAATCCTTTTGTATAGATAAGGAATAGGTGGCATCACCATCTTATGGACAAAGAAAGTTCTGCAATCCGTAACATTGCCAGGTGTTACAGCAATTTATTGAAAAGGGCTTAATACATTAAATCTTTGCTAGCACCTCATTGCCACATGCCTCAGGATGCAATTGCAAAAAGCTATGCCTTAGTCCATGGACTTTTGGCTGGTGAAAAGCCGCAATCCATGCAATTTACTCTCAAGCATAACTGACGGCTGCAATTCGCCTTTGTTGTTGTCTTCTGAACACTTCTACTATATTCAGTGCCCAAATTCATTGTGTGCCCTTGCGCTAAGTTATTCTAAGTAACGCGCAGCACACTAACAGCTAACCAGAGAACCTGAACAGTTTGATAAATATGTATTTAAGATAGCGAAATTGAAAATGTTCATCCTCAGATTTAGATACATATCTAAGCAGTGCTACTTATTTATTCCTTGTTTTTTGGAACAGTAAATGCAGTGTAACCACAGACTCAACACTGTCTTATCTGTGTAAACAGCTGTTTTTACCCACAATGCTATTTATAACAAAGAAAAAGTTTCTGCCTAAAATACATTGTTTTCAGTTTGATTCTGTATTGTTTCTGATATTGTCAACAATCAATGTGGAGATTGTAGATGCTTTATTCAAAAATCTGCCTTAGATAGAATTGTATGTGATGTGATTGTAGCCATGTAAGTGCAATTGTGACAGAGTGAATTGTACGGAATTACAATCATGTTCCAGATAGGGTCAAATCTAGATTACATTTAAAGTGGAAGCCAAGTACCCGAAATAAAGGTATAGTTCTGAAGAGACCCCCCTATCACTTGTATCCAGTGCCTTCATTTGTACAAATAAATTGTGAAACCACCATCATTTTTTAAATCAGGTCACATGATTCTGATGATCTGCTTACTGTTCCAAAATGCAATTAAACCAATTATTATCATGTTATTTAACCAAGTGACAATAGTAGGATATTTGTAAGCTTAATGCAGGTATTATTTTGATAATCAGTTTTAGTGGGTATGTCACAAGAGGATTCCACCTGTAATGCAATAGTGACAAAATTGGTGCTAATTTTAATTTATACCTGTATATATAATGCAGATGATGTTGTTTGTTGCTAAAAAGGACATTTAAGGAGTTTAAATTAATTCTGTTGTGATGAGCCAAAGTTTACTTGATTAAGTATCTTAGTTCAGAGATTGGTTCAACTATTCTAAATACAAAACATATTGTTAGAGACTTTGACACTTAGCTGATAATTAGAAATTGGTTCTGCTTTGTTCTTGGTTCAAGTTATTCATAGCTATTGTTACTAAAGTTTTTTCCACTGATTTAGCCGATAATTTAAGCCAGAATAGAACCATCAAATACACAACAGTGTTTGATCTTCATTCCTGAAATAAAGACATCAGGATGAGAGAGAGAAATAGCCCTTTTGTTTATGTCTCCTACAAGTTAATTCATCAAATTCCATATAAATGAGGCTCACCGTGTAAGACAATACTATATGGCGGTGTAAATAAGAAATGTCACTTTGCTTTGTGTAATTAGTGCAACGTCTGAAAGGCATAAGGCAAGTTGCAAAGTCCCTTTATGTTAGAAATCGTTTTGTGTAGTACATAGAAGAGCACCAGGTATGGATTTCACATGCAGTTGACCTTGATATGCATTTGTTATTTATTTACTTGTCCCATGTTAATCCATCAATTACTGCCCTTTATTTGCGTGCTGTGGAAGCTAAGGACACCTACTAGCTACAACAGAGAGGGGTCTTGTTAAACAAGCAATTTATATTTTTCTTAAAAATGCCTGTAAAGAGACCTTTAAATTATCTATTTTAGATAAAGTAACAGATTTGCTTTACAGTAGGTGATCAAAGGAAGATTGTACCAACCCAAAAACCTTGATCCATGACAAATGTACCACAATTTCTTGCATACTTTTAGACTAGGGATGAGATTTTGATACCCCACTACCATGGGTTTACAATAAATCCCTGGGATTCAAAAAGTTTACAAATTGAGAACTTTTGGCCAAAAAGTTTAAAGGCTGCCAACAGAACTAAGGAACAACCTATAATCCTGTGTAAAGCCTTTGCCCCGGTCAGCTGGGTCACAAAGGCCAAATATTTGAAGGAATGGATAACCCAATCCCCTATCAAAAGAGTGGGCTTACAACAGCCATATTGTCAGGGTGTGTTGGAGCTCATTGGGATAGCTGACAGTTGTGTGTAGGGTGAGATCCTTTGCTTATATGTTTATTAATGTTATTTATTATTTAATTTTCTCGTTGGTACAGGTTATCCTTGGCAGTGCCCAGATTCCCATATGATGCATTTGATATTAGCTTGGTTATTTATCATTCAAATGGCCATAGCTAAATAATATGTTCCACTCATAATCTTTGGTTGGGTTTGAACCTAAGCTTGCAAACTTCATAAAAATGTATAAGCTGAAACCAGGCAGATTCGCTCATCCCTAATGACTTTCTAAAAGCCAAACTCTGCACAGCACTCCCACTGTTCCCATGTGACAACACTCAGGCTTGGTGACTGACACCATGCATTGCATAAAGGGGAGGTGGCATCATGCATTCCATCATACCTGGCAGTACTGGCTATTTCCCATGAGATCTTAGCAGAGGAGGTGTAGTGAAGATGATGTACACCCTGCCTATGGTAGCTCCCATAAAGTACACCTATTACATTCCCCAGTATGGGCTAAACACAGGTTTGCTTTAAAATATTTTAAATAGTTTGATGGGCAACAAAGCCATACAATTGGAAAGTTTCAGTAACTCTATGCATGCCAGAGCACTTTCTAGATATCCTGTATTGTCAACTTAATAGAACTAATTTCATATACTTAACAAGAACAGTTCTGGTAAAAGGTAAGCTTATTTATGTAAAGGCCACACCAAGATCTTTTATTACCAGTATTTTTCTCCAGTAATGAAATGAGTTTACCCAGAAGCCATAAAAGTAAACATATTACAGATTCATACTGTATGATAAAATTATTTATTCATACTGTGAAGAAAACTGTATTTTTTTAAGTTTGGATGATTAGCCTTCATGTAGTTTTTAACAAAACTCTGTTTTACTGATATTTAACTGCTTGCAAAACAAATAATGCACAAATCTACAGAAACATGTAAAACCAGGGATAATAATAATGATGCCTTCTAAAAGCAGTTCAGCAATGATATGTATTAGATCTGTATATCATTACATACACGTTTTCATGTAGGTGTTGCTCATAAATAGGACTATTAAAAATATGAGGACAAATTTTGTTAAGCTTTTTCTTTAAAGCCCAACACCAGGCAGTGGGGCTGTGCCCAAACTGCACAAGTAAACTACTCGTTTTGCCCAGAGAGGAGAAAGTGGTATACTTACCCAATCCTCCGATTCACTGGCAAACAGCTCTCCCCCATGATCCAGCAGTGGACTGTCCCTGATGTTCTCATGTCGACAACAGGTCTATGGGAGTTATTATGTCAGGAACAGTCCACCATTATATTTCCATTTTCCAATCCTCTAGACAAAAATGAACAGTTGACCAGTGCCGTGCGGGCACAGCCCCACTGCATTGAAAGCCTTTTTTTTGCCCAGAGTTGGGCTTTAAAGCTAAACTCCATACAAGTACCCTAATACACACATAAGAGTCATCTTGTTTGCTGCTTATTGAAGGACTGACTCTCAGGTGAGTCAGGTTTATATCGCACAGCAAACTGCTTTGTAGACATGTGCATTCGATTTAGTCTGAATGCATTTTTGTCTGAATTTCGGGTATTTTCGTTACCGTTTTAACAAACAATAACGAACATTCAGAATCTGAAAATCAAAAGATCCGACATAAACAAATGCTTTATTTTAGCTTTCGTTGTGACAACAGTTTGATATAGATAGGAGATTCGGCATGACGCTGACAATAGCAATCTGTGTCCATCAAACCTGTGGTCGAATGTGCCTATTAGTTTAAGATTATTCTACATAGAGAGAAAAGATTTGACATAGAGAGAAAAGATTCAATATTATAGAAACAATAGCAAAAAAGGTTGAGTGTGCTTAACCTAACTCTATTACTCCAAGATTATTCAACATAGAGAGAAGATTCAACATGAAGATTCGACGAAGCAGTCGCTGCGAGCGGACATTTAAGGTCAAATGCTCCGCCCATAGGCTATAGAAGAATTCTAATGTTCCTTGACTAGTAATAATAAATAATAAATATAATTACTACAAGTGCCATACAACATTAGAATTCTACTCTAGTTTGTAGGCGGAACATTCAACCGGAGATGTACAATTGCGACATCATACAGTTTAGCTGCTCCGTCGAATCTTCTTAGAACATTTGACATACACCATAAGCCTTCAATGACAGATTCAACCTTAATTATTTTGGATTTTCAGATGAATGCATTTTTTAACTAAACAAATAAATAAAAACGAATTTCGGGAGTAAGTAAATACATTTATTTTTCGGATGAAAACGAAATTCCAAAACAAAATATTTCAGTGTGCGCATGTCTATAAAACATATCCAACAAAAATTTTTAAAAATCATATGTATTCATCAATTTAGGCCAATATGTATATTTTGGTAAAATACTGATTGGTTTGTGCAAAAGTTATAGCATCTACAAACTATGGGATATATTTATGGAATTTGTATATATATTTTTATTTTTTACTAGAACCTCCTCTTTTCGGATCCCCTGCTGACGCTTCTGGCTCCTCCCTTCTGTCCAGTGCCCCCAAGGGAAGCCACTTCCCATAGGGGCACTCGTGCGTGCTTGCACACGAGCCCTGCTGCTGCGTTTATTGACACAGACAGTGGGACTTAGCCCCCCCTCATCACTGGCTCTGATTGACAGCACTGGGAGGCAATGGTGCCCCAGCAAAGCCGTTGAGGCTCGGAAGTGAAGGGAGAAAAGAGCTGCAGACATACACAGCTCTTGATTGAATGAGAAAAGGGGGGGGGGGTGATGCTGACACCTAAACATTAAGGTAAAAAATGTTTAGGCTTTACAACCATTTCATTTTTGTTTTTTGTTTTTTTAAGGGACCACACAGTCAGTCCAGTGAAACTGTGCTTCATCTTGGTATAATTCTAACATCCACTTTATATATATATAACAAAAACTTGGGTTTACAGAATCAGATAACCACCATATATTTGAAATACTGTAAATATATTCAATGTGTTCTGACAGACCAATGTCTTCCTTAGCTATCTGAAGTAGACTGAGGATTATTGTATGGAAGTATTAGCTACTATACTTAGTGTCCAGAACTCTGAATGTTGGTCTCAAAGCGGTGTTCTACCAAAAATAAATAAATAAAAGTCAGCAGCTACAAATACTGCAGGTGCTGACTTTTAATATTAGGACACTTACCTGTCCGGGGCGCCCGCAATGTCCTCACCCAAAGCCGATCTGTCCCTCGGCTGCCAGGTGCAGGCACCGGTATCTGCAGTAAGGGAATCAGAAAATGAAGACTTGCAGCTTCATAGCCTGGTTCCCTACTGCACATGCATGTTTCGCGCTGTGTGTCCCCACTGGTCCCTGCTGTCTTTTGGGACCTGAGTGTCATAGCATAGACATAGCGAAGAACCCCCGCGGAATCTGGGGAAAAGCGAAAGTTCCATTTTTGGGTGGAACTCCACTATAATAGCCAAAAGAGTCCTCCATCTTGAGTGTTTTTAAAGATATGAAAACGTATATATGGAATCAAAAGGACACAGCGGTGAAATTGTCTTTCTCCCAAGTGTCCCCTACATCTCACTGTTATAGGGGACAATGAGCCCCTCCAATAGACATATGTGTGGAGAGATCAAGACCTTTGCATTACAGCATAATAGCAGCACATCAGTAGTTGCAACACAGTTCCTTCAAGTTGCACATAGATGCATTCCAGGCTCGCCTTATATAATAGTCTTATCATTAACACAAGCCTGAAACATTCCACATAACAGTTCCAATGTACTTATCAAAGTTCCAATGTAACAGAAAAATATTTTCAGGTTTAAATATGTAACGTAAGGTGGCAGCCTAAGACTTAGTCAGGTTTTTGTTCCCTCTGGTGGATTTCTATAGCATAGGCAATATTAAGCATTTTTCTTTTTGTCTTACAAATTGTAAAAGTTAAATGCCATGTTAATTATGTCTAATGGTAGGAAAGTTTTACATTTTAAATATGAACAAAAATGTCACTAACCACCCAATCACAATATTAGAAAGTAGGACAACTATAACAATAACTGTTTTTAACTGTATTATTACTTTTTTAATGACATTTATATATGATAATAAAAATACTATATCATTCAATAAAATGTAAATTAGCAGGCACAATCCCATTCTATTTTTTCTTAAACTCCAACGCATTGAATTTACCATCTTACCTCTTTGCCCCTCTTCATGAACCTCCTCTGACCCACACTGCATTTAAGGGCCCATTCACACCAGGGCAATCCATTTGGTGTGCTATGTCGCATGCTAATGTGTGTTGAGTTAAGGCAGCATATTCATTTAAATGGCCTGTATAACACACCCCAAGAGATCAAGAATCAGACGTGCTGCATTTTTGCTATAACAGCGCACCACCACAATGCAGTTGCATTTTTCAGGTACAACAGGGTGCCATTCACAATGAATGGCACTACAGCACACCAATGCATGTAATGTGCCCCTTACCACAGTGCAGTGGTGTAAATGGACCCTAAAAATGATATGAATGTGTATACCTGTTCTCATAGCTCTTTCTTCCAGTCTAGTGATGTCAGCAGTAATGACATGTGATTGACATTCTGTGCTATAGTATGGTAAACCCAGGCCAGCGTGAAGACACATGACAGCCTGGGCTCACAGGAAGTGTGTTGAGTTATGCTGGCCATCCTTCAACCAAGAAGAAGAGAAAGATCTCAGCCACCGCACACCGGACAACCCCAGCGTGTAACAAGTGATAGCAGCCTTAGCCTAACTCCATCCAGGTCACACACCCAAAAGGTTTCACCTCACCCACTGGGCTTAGTAATACCTCCATGACTTAGCCCCATGGGTGGGGCAATACATGTTAGGGAGTGGGGCCTGGATGGAGTTAGGCTAAGGCTGTTATCACTTATTAGACGCTGGGCTTGTATGGTGTGCAGTGGCTACGATTTTTCTCTGTTTTTCTCTGTTTGTTCTGTGAATTACAAGAAGTCTGTTTGGACTCCTAACCTGACCTCAGTTGAATGCACCGAGTGAAGGACATAGATACTGGGGCAAAGCCCCTAAAGTTGGTTTAGGTTCACAAGAATAAGAGTCCCATCTAGAGGTGGAGAGGAATTTCTGTGGGGAACAGCCTGAAGACTGAAGGCAAGTATTGCTGCCAAAGTTGCTATTTTCCTCTTTAACTTTTATTACTGTTACCAGGTTATTATTATTATTATAATATATATATATATATATATATATATATATATATATGTATATATATATATATATACAGTAGGGATCGAAAGTTTGGGCACCCCAAGTAAAAATGTGTATTAATGTGCATAAGGAAGCCAAGGAAAGATGGAAAAATCTCCAAATGGCATCAAATTACAGCTTAGACATTCGTATAATATGTCAAAAAAAGTTAGATTTTATTTCCATCATTTACACTTTCAAAATTACAGAAAACAAAAAAATGGCGTCTGCAAAAGTTTGGGCACCCTGCAGAATTTATAGCATGCACTGCACCCTTTGCAAAGCTGAGACCTGCCAGTGTCATGGATTGTTCTCAATCATCGTCTGGGAAGTCCAGATGATGTCAATCTCAAAGGTTTTAAATGGCCACACTCATCTGACCTTGCCCCAGCAATCAGCACCATGGGTACTTCTAAACAGTTGTCTAGAAAACTGGAACTGAAAATAGTTGAAGCTCACAAAGCTGGAGAAGGCTATAAGAAGATAGCAAAGCGTTTTCAGATGTCAATATCCTCTGTTCGGAATGTAATTAAGAAATGGCAGTCATCAGGAACAGTGGAAGTTAAAGCAAGATCTGGAAGACCAAGAAAAATACCAGACAGAATAGATTGCAGGATTGTGAGAAACAATTCAAAACCCACGTTTGACTGCACAATCCCTCCAGAAAGATCTGGCAGACACTGGTATTGTAGTACACTATTCCACTATAAAGAGATACTTGTACAAATATGGTCTTCATGGAAGAGTCATCAGAAGAAAACCTCTTCTATGTCCTCACCACAAAAATCAGCATTTGAATTTTGCAAATGAACATATAGACAAGCCTGAGGCATTTTGGAAACAAGTTCTATGGACCGATGAGGTTAAAATAGAACTTTTTGGCCGGAATGAGCAAAGGTACGTTTGGAGAAGAAAGGGCACAGAATTTAATGAAAAGAACCTCTGTCCAACTGTTAAGCATGGGGGTGGACCAATCATGCTTTGGGGTTGTATTGCAGCCAGTGGTACAGGAAGAATTTCACGAGTAGAAGGAAAAATGGATTCAATATATTTTCAGCAAATTTTGGATGGTAACTTGATGCCATCTGTGAAAAAGCTGAAGTTAAAGAGAGGATGGCTTCTACAAATAGATAATGATCCTAAACACACCTCAAAATCCACGGGGGATTACATCAAGGGGCGTAAACTGAATGTTTTGACATGGCCTTCACAATCTCCTAACCTCAACATTATTGAAAATCTATGGATAGACCTTAAAAGAACAGTGCGTGACAGACAGCCCAGAAATCTCAAAGAACTGGAACACTTTTGTAAGGAAGAATGGGCAAAGATACCCCAAACAAGAATTGAAAGACCCTTGGCTGGCTACAAAAAGCGTTTACAAGCTGTGATACTTGCCAATGGAGCAGTACAAGATATTAACTCTGCAGGGTGCCCAAACTTTTGCAGACACAATTTTTTTTGTTTTCTGTAATTTTGAAGATTTTGGAGATTTTTCCATCTTTCCTTGGCTTCGTTATGCACATTAATACACATTTTTACCTGGGGTGCCCAAACTTTCGGTCCCCCACTGTATATATATATATATATATATATATTCAGTATACACACACAAAATGTACTATATATATATATATATTATATATATATTTTTTTTTTTTTAAATCCTGCTTTAACTCGTTAATTCTTGGCCTGGACTGAATTTTTGAAAACTTCTAGTAAACACCAGTTTAGTACCTTCTGGAAACTGAAAAAATAAAATTGATACTGTATCTACCATTCTGTATAAACATTTTTACTATGGTAATGTGTTTAATTTGTTTGTATTGTGTTTAATCTAACCTCTATCTAAAGTCAATTCTTCTCATAAGGGCAACTAACGTAAATATTGCTTAATATAGCACATGGGAAAGTACTGAATCTCTAAAGCCAATTTCAATAGCCCTTTACAGCAATTTTTGTAGCTTGAATTGACATGATGGAACACTTGGTAAACTATACAGTCAGTTAAAAGGAGTATTGAGAATTAATTCAGTAACATTGAGTTCCTGAATTCAGGGAGTTGTTAAGCCAACCTGTGTGTTCAGTTGATGCCCGGTACATTTATTTCATGTGTAAAAAAAATAAATGTTTTGTTTCTAGTGTTTTGCAATTCTGCAATAAAAAAAAAAGTTTTTCTTCTTTGTTTTTATGTAAGAAAAAGCACCAGAAGTAGATTTCTAAATACAAAGCCAACATCAGTTTGCAAAAAGAAATAACATTTATATTACTGATAAGGGCAAAAATGTCAGACAACATTTGCTGACTTTACATGATAAAATTCCTGCAATTTCATGGCTGTATACCAGTCACACTAGGATGTCTTCTCCAAAATAACCGTCAGATGGCTTCCCAGTAGCATAGTAAACAGCACAGTGGTATGGCCACTAGCAGCAGGTCTTTGTTGATGTGTTGTAATTTCAGCAGGTGCTATGTGGATAGAATTTGTATGCTTGGGCTCTCTATATACTTTTTTTTTCTTTTTTGTTCAATAATACTAAGGCTCCATGCACACTGCAGCTCAAAACGGCAGTTTTTTTGAGTTTGGGCGTTTTTTTTTTAAAGCACCAAATGTGAATGGAGCTCAATTCTAGTTGTTTCACTGTACCAGTCAATAGTGATGGACGAACTTCCGACGGGACGTTTCGCGAAAGCGAAATGCGAACGGACCCAAACGTTCGCGAAACCGAACGTTCGCCGCGGGCCCCATTGACTTCAATGGGAGGCGAACTTTGCAAACCTTCATGTCGAATTTGCGGCCACGTGGTAATTATTAGGGGGTAAAACGTAGTCCCACCATCTGGACAATGACATAATACATGTATGAGGTGAATTTGGGATCGATAACTACAAGCATTTTTATTTTATTTGGGAAATTGTTCTAACAATTCAGGACTATGGAGCTAATGAAGGCAATGGAGGAGAGGGAAGGTCAGGGACCAGGGTAGGCAAAGAAGAGGGTGCAGGAGATGATCACCAGCAGCGTGACATACCGGAATGACACATGCACCGTGATAGAGGCATCTGACAGCAGCACCGTAATACAGAGCACTGACAGCAGCACCGTGACATACAGCGCTGACAGCAGCACCGTGACATACAGCGCTGACAGCAGCACCGTGACATACAGCGCTGACAGCAGCACCGTGACATACAGCGCTGACAGCAGCACCGTGACATACAGCGCTGACAGCAGACTGATAGCGGTCCTTACAGAACAGCAGACTGTACCGCACTCAAGCCTATGTACCGTAGCACCCTATACCAAGTTACCAGTCCTTATAAGAACTTTTGTGGACCAAGCAGGTTGTGTATTAGTGTTTAGCAGACTGTACGTCAGTCCCTATACCGCTGAAGGACTGCTGCAGTATAGGGCAGCGGTCAGCAGTGGTGCACGTCAACCCTATCTATTGTGGACCGATAGCGGTCCTTACAGAACAGCAGACTGTACCGCACTCAAGCCTATGTACCGTAGCACCCTATACCAAGTTACCAGTCCTTATAAGAACTTTTGTGGAACAAGCAGGTTGTGTGTTAGTGATTAGCAGACTGTACGTCAGTCCCTATACCGCTGAAGGACTGCTGCAGTATAGGTGAGCGGTCAGCAGTGGTGCACGTCAACCCTATCTATTGTGGACCTATAGCGGTCCTTACAGAACAGCAGACTGTACCGCACTCAAGCCTATGTACCGTAGCACCCTATACCAAGTTACCAGTCCTTATAAGAACTTTTGTGGACCAAGCAGGTTGTGTATTAGTGTTTAGCAGACTGTACGTCAGTCCCTATACCGCTGAAGGACTGCTGCAGTATAGGGCAGCGGTCAGCAGTGGTGCACGTCAACCCTATCTATTGTGGACCTATAGCGGTCCTTACAGAACAGCAGACTGTACCGCACTCAAGCCTATGTACCGTAGCACCCTATACCAAGTTACCAGTCCTTATAAGAACTTTTGTGGACCAAGCAGGTTGTGTATTAGTGTTTAGCAGACTGTACGTCAGTCCCTATACCGCTGAAGGACTGCTGCAGTATAGGGCAGCGGTCAGCAGTGGTGCACGTCAACCCTATCTATTGTGGACCGATAGCGGTCCTTACAGAACAGCAGACTGTACCGCACTCAAGCCTATGTACCGTAGCACCCTATACCAAGTTACCAGTCCTTATAAGAACTTTTGTGGAACAAGTGAGTTGTGAATGTTTAGCAGACTGCAGCAGAAGGGCAGCAGTCAAGTATAATATCCTTTCTATATTTGGAAGAAAGAATATTATACATGTACAAGCCTATTACTGTACCACTGATACCAGTCCTGAAAAGAACCTTTGTGGAACTAATAATAACAGCAAGTCTTTAAAATTACCCTCACTGCCTGACAACACTGCTTCCTTCCTGTCCCTATACAAATTGGCAAAAAAAGAGAACGATTAGTGGTTACTGGAACAGCTCTTTTGTGGACCTTGATAGTAACAGCTAATGATGATGATGATGATGATGATGATGAAAGACTAATCTGGCTGTCCCTGTAGCATACACCGTCCTTTCCCTTTCTCTAAACTAACAAAAGACACTCGGGCTGCTGCAAGAATCAGCAGCACAGCAAACCTATCAACACCTAACACCTATACCAGTCCTGAAAAGAACTTTTGTGTACCAAATAGCTAGTGGTTTATCTCTCCCTACTCCACACAGGAACCTGTCCCTATCGTAACAGAAGAAAGAATGTAAAATGGCCACCGGATCGGGTGTATTTATAGGTTAGGGGGAATGTCCAAGTGTCCATGTGCTGTCATGTCTCAATTGGCTGTCCTGTATCACATGATAAACGTGTCACCAAAGGTTAAAGTTCTTGTATACATTAAACACGTAAGTCCGCCGCGGCGAACGACGGAAAAAGGCGTTCGAACGTGCGGACCGCGAATGTCGGAAATTCGCCGCGAAACGACCGCCGGGCGAAACGTTCGTCCATCACTACCAGTCAACTCTCTTCATGCCAACAAAGAAGTGTGGGCCTCTTTCACGCTGTCAATGACTTACATACTTACATGCTTTAAATCCATGTATAGGACATTTGTTAGTGCATAAAAAGGCACATAATGACTTTAAATAGTTTAAGTAATACTTTGCACTTGGATGCATTCAGTTTAGCTGAGTTTAAACAAAATAGAATTTTGTGCATCCAGGGGCAGATTAGATATTTTTAATGTGTCTAAACACATGTAAGGGCACATTAATACATGCAAACCCACATAAACTCATGCAAATTCATGTAAATGTAAGCACAGGACAACTTGATCTGGGAAGTTTGTTTTTATTTCCCAGATAATTTCTCTCCATGCACCCTGCAGCTCAAAAACGGACGTTTTTTGGAGTTTGGACGTTTTTTTAAGGCCATAAACTCCACTCTATGTTATCCTATGTGTCCATGCACACTAGGGGGAAACAACTAGAATTAAGCTCCATTCACATTTGGCGTTTTGGGATCTCAGGTAGAATCACTGAGATTCTGCCGCAATCCCAAAACACAATGCAGTCGCAAAATGCACGATTGGGTGCCATTCCTTTTCAATGGCACCTAAAACATGATGCATTTTTGCTGCGATCATTGCCAAATAATTTGTGGCAAGCCACAAGGTGCAAAGCTTGTCACCCAAAAAGGAACAGGAGCTTTTTTTTGGGCTAAAAGCTTTGCACATAGTTGTTTGCCGCAATTGACATGCAATTTATCATGGTAAAACCGCACCACGTTTAGGTGCCATTGAAAATGAATTTCACGCGAACATGCATTTACAAATTTGAGATTGCAGGCAGAATCAGGGGGATTCTGCCTGATATCCCCAACGACAATTGTGAATCGAGCTTTATCCCCGTAAGAAATGTTCATACTGTGAATTTTACACAAAAGGCTTTATGTGACCCATGCTTATGCCCCTGTGTTGCCAAAGCCAGGCCCCATTCTCCTACTTTATTAAACCTTTCACTATTATCAATACAAAGCAGGTTAGCTGGGTTAGAAAAAAAATCAAAACAGTATTTGCAGGGAAAAGTTTTGAAGCTTGTCTTTACTGGCCTGGATAAACTACAGGCAAAACTGAAATAGTTAACCTATCACTTATATGGTCACAACTAATAGCCAAACAGTGTTTTAAAAATCATCTACAATTTGCTAAAAGTTGTTTTTTTCATTGCCAATTTTTAGAAGCTCACCATTCATATGTGCAGATGTTCAGGTAAAATTATAAAGTGGTTATCTAGATATTTAGACCAACTGGCCGCTCACCTACTTAAAGCAGTAGTAAACCGCTGTGTGTGTTTTTTTTTTTTTGTAACCTGCAAGGTAAAGCTACGATGTGCTAGTATGCATTGCATAATAGCACATTATGTGAAACTTACCTGAAAACGAAGCCCTACGGTTCCACACTGTCACCTCTGAGAGGGCTTTCATCTTCACCCAGTCTTCCTTCTGGGTTTGCGGCACGTGCGTGGGAGCTGCTGCATGCGGCACAAAACTCTGAAAGAATGGCCCAGGTGGGTGTTCCTTCAGAGCAAATGCAACGGTTATGTCAACGGCTGTATGTACAGCAAATATCTCCTAAACGATGCATCTTTAAGAGATAGTTAAAGTACCTATAGGTAATCCCTATCATAGGCTTACCTATAAGTAAAAGTCAGAGATGGGCGTTTACTCCCACTTTAAGTGACCACTATATTAAACAGAGGTACACACACATTCAAGGTCCAGCCCATTCAGATGTCCTAAATAATTCCCATCTGGTCGCTGGGAACAACATGGTATATGAAAGGTAGAAAGGAACAACAAATGGTGCTCTCTGTATACTAATAATTCAAAATATAGTGAAATACTTCAAACCACTCACATGCACATTCATGATTAATATAGGAAGCCAAAATCTACAATGCTCCACCAATCCATTGTAAGAAAAGGGAGACTCCTGACATAACATGCAATTACCATGTGTGCAAAACTGGCCGCTCACCTTACTCAACCACCTTACTAAAAGATTAGCACACAAAAATAATAACTAGGATAAACAAGTACTCTAGAGTCCTAAGCTTCAGTGTTCTATAAACCATACAGTCTCACACACTTAAGGAAAGAAAAATAATAGGCCTATCACAGCATGCAGTCACCCCATGCTCAAAGATGGCTACCTACCTTCTTCTATGACCTCAATGCTAGACTGAGGTAGTACTGGCATATGGAAATCACAAATGATATATAGACCCATTTCTCCTTTAGTTGTGCTTGGCTCTTTCTCCCAAATATATCATTGTATACACAAGGTATAAAACGATAAAACCGATAGTGCTCTCTGTATACTCAAACTTTAATGAAAAATATAGCTAAAAGCACTCACATATTGTTTTATCTTTACATTACACTGTCAGGGGCACTTTCAACACTTTCAACAGCTTTTTTTTAACATTTTTTTTTTCAAAAGAAAAGCACTGTTGCTTTAATGTTTGTTACTCAGTGTGAACCTGGCAACAAAAATAAGAGATATCCGCTTTTCTCACAGCCCTCCATCTCCTTAATACAAATTACTTTAAAAAACACCATTATAAATACAATATTCGTAAAATAAAAAAATACTTCAGCCCAGATTCTGATGACTCCAAGAGGCGTGGTTCACATTACTGTGTCACTCTGACACCTTTTGGAAGCATTGTACACTCTACCTTTTAATGAAAATTCCCCCCAGCCCTTTGTAAGAATGCATTTATTATTATTTATTTATTTCCGGTACTTATATAGCGCCATCAATTTACACAGCACTTTACATATACATTATACATTCACATCAGTCCTTTGCCCTCAAGGAGCTTATGATCTAAGGTCCTTAACTCACATTCATACATACACATACTAGGGTAAATTTAGACAGGAGCCAATTAACCTACCAGCATGTCTTTAGAGTGTGGGAGGAAATCCACACAGTCACAAGGAGAACATACAAACTCCAGGCAGCTAGTGTTGTGGTTTTTGCTGCTAGGCGAAAGTGCTAACCCCTACACTAAGGAAAATCATGGTGGTTGTTTTGTTTTTACCACTCTCATTGTCACATTTCAGTGTTTTTTGGATATGGAATGGTATTAGTCAAATCGCTAACCTTCATGCATTGGGCATCCTTTTGGCTTAATTGGGAGGGACCTCCCTTTTTGGGCTGATGTACATGCCCTTTCGATACTTAGCAAAGGCCTGACTCATAACTAAGGGCTTTAGTGGAAGTGTGTTTATACTCCCATTGGGTTCCCCAGAATCAGTATATATTGAATGTTATATGTACACCATCATCAAATTTCAATTAATATGTATGTTTGTATTTATGAATCAATATTATGTATCTTTATATTTTTCTTACAGCATCTCTACTTACCTATCTGCCCTCCACTAGAACGCCTGAAGAAGCCGACAAGGTAAAACGCATTTGGTTGAGGCTATCTCCTTGGCATATATTCCTATGGACTGATGTATTTCTTGCTATCCATGCTATGTTTGAACAGTTTTTTAGAGGCTATAATAACCATTGGAAACTAGGGGGAGTGTATGGGGATGAGTAGTTTGATGCTGTTACATTGCTTTTTTAGTGTAATGTCTTACATCCCTTGAGACACACTTTTTTATCTACTTAAAGAGGAAGTAAACCCTGATGGGTTTACTTCCTCTTTTTTTCCCTGCAAAGGTAAAGCATAATGGACTACTATGCATCGCATAGTAGCTCATTATGTGTCACTTACCTGACACAGGAGCCAGCGAAGTCGCCGCTGATCCCTGTAGTCCGCCGCATCCATCTTGCTGGTGGCGTCTCGCAGCTCCGACCAATGACAGCGGCGAAGCCGCGATGACGTCACTCCCACGCATGCGCACGGGAGTCGCGTCTTGCAGCTCCGCCTCTGCCATTCGGCGAAGCCGCGATGACGTCACTCCCGCGCATGCGCACGGGAGTCGACAAATTAGGCAAATCCATTCTTGGATTTGCCGCATTTAGTGCGCCTGCGCGCCGCTGTCTACGGCGCATGCGCCGTAGACAGCGGTGCCCATTTTCGGGCAAATATCTCCTAAACCATATAGGTTTAGGAGATATTGCTTGGACCTACAGGTAAGCCTTAATCTAGGCTTACCTGTAGGTCAAAGTGGTTTGAAGGGGTTTACTTCCTCTTTAATAAAATAATATTTTTACTCTACATATGGTATACAAATACTCATTCCATAGGGAGGTTTATCTGCACTTCTAAAGTCCCAACTTTTCTTTCTTTTGTATTGTCTATTACCCCGGGATGTGGTGCTCATTTTAACTGGAATGCATTTCCATTAAGAAAACGACTCCACTGTGCTGGATTTTGAGCACCTTTTCCAGAAGACAATAATGACATCACCTGCATCTCCCAGAAGTACTGTAAACTGAGATGTGGTACTTGTTTCTCTTCTTTTTTTTTCCCACAAATGCTATTTTTCAAATGTTTTGTTGAGTTATTTGTATGTAAGGGTGTGTATAAGTCATTTTTGTTTTTTTACTTTAGGATCTAGTCATTAGCGAAAATTGCTTCTGGGATTTGTTGCTTCTTTTCACGCCCATAAGCTTCTTACATTTTTTGGTAGGTCTCAAATGATGCAAATGACACTCTTGCAAAGAAGAAGTTTTACTACAGATTAGACACCATAAAAGTACCAAAGTAAACTGTAACTTTTTGTATACTATAGTCTTTAGGTCCAAGGACATTAACCAACAAAAATATCTAAAGCTGCTGCTTTCTTGAGGTTTCACTGCACTCCACACTACAGCAGATGCTATGCTTTTCTGCTTTTAAGTAGGAACATGCTGACAAAAGATCATGACTCTTCCTTTGACATCGATCTCCCACTGACATTAAAGTTCCATTCCTAAACTAGTGTTCATGTGTTAAGCCTGTCTATAAACAAAAACAACCCCTACTAGGTTTCACAGCTGTACATGACTACTTCATACATAAGGGTACATAACCTTATGTTTGCTCTGTTTATTAAACTAGCCCCTTTTCCCTTTTCACATTTCCTTTCACAAGGATGACCGGCTGCGTATGAAATGCAATTGTTCCTTTGAATAAAAATAGATATCACAAAAGCCGGTGCTGACTGACTACACCTTCTGCTATTCTGCATCAGTGCTTCAAAGTATTAAAGCCAGAGGAAGCCTGATACTCTATATGTTTCTCTCAGGTATGCTTTAAACCTAATGTTAAAAAAGTAATAGCTAAAGCCCTATGGAATTCCAAGTTCATCTATGGAGTGCTGAACTAAAAAGAAAGCAAGAGCATTAAAGATGCATTCCAAATCACCATTTCTGCATAAGTCTAAGCTAATATTTTAATATCATAGACAAGAAACTGTTTTCAGTTAATTTAATAAGATAAATATTAATCTATGCTGTGCACATTACAGTCCACCTTTCAAGATGTTAAGTGCTTTTTGCCTGCCAGACAGGACTATGGAATAAAACACTCCAGCACATTTGGATGATATTCTAGCAATACATACATATAATTATATGCTGAAGTGCTTTTATCTTCCATTTTACTGAATGTGCTGGAGACTTTGTAAATTAGGTTGCTAATATTCTGTGACCATTACTTTATATAACAGTGTAAAAGTTCTCAGAGACAGAAAAAGCAACACCAACATGTTCTTTTCTCTTCTAATGCCATAAGGTCACAATGTTGTTAACAGTTACTAACTATATATCAGGATATGTGCAACTGATTTTGTAGCGTTGAATGACAAAGTGTGCAAATTACTGTCTTCTTGCTCATCAGTAAGCAAGAAATATATTTGCCTAGAAAGGTAATAATAGTGATAATTCTATGGAATGAGCAATATAATCTTCCCAGTCTGACATTATGTGCTAACGCTGCAAGGATAAATGAATGTTTGGGTGATATAGACTAAAATAAGCATGTTTAACACTCATGAGCTGGAGGTAATGATCAGTTGGACATAAGGTCTGGATGAAGGAAAATTAGGCTATTCATTTTCTCAGCCTAGATAAGACAACGGAGAAGAAACATTCCTAAAAAGCTGCTTGATGAAATAAACAAAGGTTAAATGTTGTTTTTTTCTGTAATGTTTTACAAATCCAATTACAGGATTCTCTCTGCAGGATAAACGATACGTAGAAATGGCAGTTGGAAATATACAAAAATGCAAACAATGGCAAGCAGCCTCACGAGTGGGGCTTGACAAATCTCTGTGCCGGGCCAGATTTTGTCAGCCCTCGAGTACAGATTTCTATTTTCTTTTTATTTTTTTTATCAGCTTTGCCATTTACTGTGATCACACTGTAGAAAAATCTTCCCTACACTCCCCGCCATGCCTGCATTTGATGTCCTGCTCTGTAACTAAGATCAGCCCATATGCCAAGTTGTGAACGGCTCAGGGAGGATTGTGCTCCAACATAATCATGGTAAAAGGCAAATCTGAAAGAAAAAAAAACTCTATAGAGCTTACAAAACTGGGCTTAGAGTCTTAAATTTTAAGCTCTGCTGTAAGAAATCTTAAAGTGGTTGTAAACCCATTACAACCACTTTAACCTACAGGTAAGCCTAGATTAAGGCTTACCTCTAGGTGCAAGAAATATCTCCCAAACCTAAAAGGTTTAGGAGATATTTGCAGGAGTAGCAGCATCGGTGTCTATGGCACATGCGCCATAGACATCGGGTGCGGGCGCACTGAGCGTGCCGTTTCTAACGGTGATCATGGCGTTAGTGGCTGCACCAGCATGCATGCGCGGAAGTGACATCATCACAGCTCTGGCCAGTCACAACGATGGAGCCACGATACCCGGAAGTCACTTCGGTATGGATGGCGGCATCGGAGGAGGAGAACGAGGGATGATGCCGGGGTTTCGATCTCAGGTAATTCATAATGAGCTAGTATGCTATACATACTAGCTCATTATGCCTTTGCCTTGCAGGGTGTATTTTTTTTTTTTTAAGAGGCTTTACTTCCTCTTTAAAGGGAAACTATAGTACTTAAAGGGGGTTATTTACTAACTGAAAATCCACTTTGCACTGCAAGTGCACTTGGAAGTCGCTGTAGATCCCATGAGGACATGCAAGGAAAATAAAAAACAGCATTTTAGATTGCACAGCTAGCTCGGGCTCTCAGAGCAGCTGAAACATATCTTACACGTTTTATGTTTTAAAAGAAAATAAATTAAAAAAAGCTTACATTTAATTTCTGAATAACTATACCATTGTTTTTACCAGAAACAAATTGCATAAAAAAAAGCTGACATTTCATTTCTATAATAACAATCCTTGGAAAAAATTGGGAAAAACATACATGAAATATAATGCAAAAATGTAATTCAATACCACTAACAGTAGGTATTTTTAACTTGCCCCAACATATTTATATCTAAATTTGTTATCCTAAGTAATACCAAACTTAATGATAAATGGTTAGGCTTAAATTCAATCAATACACATTTCCATTTAGGGCAAGCTTAGAATGTGCCTGATTGGCCTTCTTTCTAGTATAACTATGTCCCATATTGGAAAACCCACCACTTGGAATTTACTGTAAGGTTTGGAAAAAAATATTTGCATATTAAAGGTGTGAAAAATACATTTGCTATAACATGGTTTCAAAAAATAAGGGTAAAAAATAAATTTGCACCAATACCAACACTGCAAAAACATTCATCTAGCAGTTAAATGAAAAAAAAAAAAATCTTCTGAGCTTAGGCAATATTTCCGAGAATTAGAGAAATCTACATTCAGATTCTCAAGAGGGAGGTTTGATATTTAATCTTCTTTTTTATATGCAAAAGTACATTTAATTATGACATCCACAGGACAAAATGATTATTGAGCAATGGAATGTATTTCATGTGAAAGCACCTCTTAAGTGACTATTCTACAGGGACCTGACACTTAATAGAACTACATTCCTTTCCACTGCCTTTAACATTTTTCTTCATAGAATTTGTTTGGATCAGTTAAATCATGTGTCAACCATTCATGCTTTTCCTATAAATCAATTTTCCAGCAGTGAATGAAAAACTAGGACATGTAATTGAAAACTATGGCAGGGACGTGCGTTGAGGTCAGTGGCTGGTGAGGCACTGGCTATTATCAGAGCCAGATACACACAGGTTACATGTCACAAACTTTAGCGTGAGAGCAATAATTCTAGAATTAGATCTCCTCTGTAACTCTAAACACGTAACCTGTAAAAAATGTTTACAGTGTCCCCTATAGAGATTTTTAAGTACAGAAGTTTGGAGCCATTCCACAAGTGTGTGAAATTTTAAAGCATGACATGTTAGGTATCTATTTACTTGGTGTAACTTCATCTTTCATATTATATAAAAAACATAATCTTTTATATTATACAAACAAATCAGTCTAACTAGTGTTTTATGATTGATTTTAGTGAATTATGATTTTTACATGTAGGAGAGAAGTGTCAGAATTGGCCTGGGTGGCAAGGGGTTAATTTGCATAAGTAAGTAATATACAAATAATTATTATATATTGTTTTTAGGTAATTTACTATATTTTTAAAAAACTGTACTCAAGCAGGAGGCTTAACGGACAAATTACTAAAGTTTGAAGTTATTATTATTCTCATTCTCCTTCTTAACTGTGTGAGAAAAACATTGGATTGTGGGTAAAGCCGCCTGATGAGCTGAAAAAAAAAAGAAAAGCCACAAGAGCTCTGCCTCCATGGGAGGCTCTCCCTGAGTGATGCTTCTTCTCGATGGCACCTATCATATAGTTACATAGTTAGTCAGGTTGAAAAAAGACAAAAGTCCATCTAGTTCAACCACAAACATATATATATATATATATATATATCTCTCTGAGGGAGGGGCCACCTGGTGATGTTAATGGGTGACCCCTCCCCCCTCTGATGCCACGTGACATTAGAGGAAGGTGGAGTCGCCCGTTTACGTTACCAAGTGGCCTCGCCCTCAGCTATATAACAGCTGTCACTTGGTGGAAGCCTCCAATGGAGGCAGAGCTGTTGCGGCTTATTTTTCTATTTTCAGCAGCATGAGATCGATTAACATCATGGGACATTTTTAGCTTTTTATCTTTTAATAAATAACTTGTCCCAAAGTATCTCCTGTCTTTTTTTTCTATTTTTGACACTTTTTTTGTGAAATGGTAGGGGTACCCCTTACCAATTCACATAGGGGAGATGCCGGGATCTGGGGGTCCCCTTGTTAAAGGGGTCTTCTAGATTCTGATAAGCCATCTGCCCACAGACCCCAACAACCACCGGGCAAGGGTTGTGGGGATGAGGCCCTTGTCCCCATCAACATGGGGACAAGGTGCTTTGGGGGGCTACTCCAAAGCACCATCCCCATATTGGGGGCATGTGGTCTGGTATGGTTCAGGAGGGGGGGTGACCTCTCGCTTTTCCTGTGGCCTGCTAGGTTGCAGGCTCAGATAAGGGTCTGGTATGGATTTTGGGGGGGGCACTGTGCCATTTTTTTTATTTTGGCGCAGGGGTCCCCTTAAAATCCACACCAGGCCTGAAGGGAATGGTATGGATTTTGTAGGGACCCTCACGCAATTTAAAAAAAAAAATGGTTTCAGGTTCCCCTTAATATTCATACCAGACCCAAAGGGCCTGGTAATGAACTGGGGGGAATCCATGCCAATTTTTTCACTGAGTTTTATCCATATTGCCGAGACCCGACAATTCATTACTGCCGCAATCAATTTTAAATGACTTTTTTCCTTTAGAAATTAAATTTTGCTGCGGTACTGTTCTAAACAAGGGAAAACTGTGCCATTTTACAGGCATACTATAGACACCCCCCAGGCACGATATTTAAAGGAATATTTCATTTTTATTGTTTCACTTTAAGCGTTATTAAAATCACTGGTCCTGAAAAAAAAGTAAATTTTTAAAACTTTTTTTTGCATTGATATATGCCCCCTGGGGCAGGACCCAGGTCCCCAAACACTTTTTATGGTAATAAATTGCATATAAACCTTTAGAATCAGCACTTTTGTTTTTTCGTGTTCACATGTTCGTCTGAATGTTTTGCCTGTTCGCATGCTCTCATGCAAACCGGGGGGGGGGGGGGGGTGTTCAGCTTTGTAAATCACTAAATACTATGTCCTGAAAATATTATTTAACAAGCTATGTATATTCTTAATTAACTAAACTGGGTCAACAACAACTTAATGTAAATGTGTATATAATAAATAGATTAAATACACACAAATGATATTGCTAGTCGTAGATAGTCACATTCAACTGGACCTGTTATATAATGTTTAATAGGTTTCTCCACTAATCAAATTCAAGCGACTATGACAAATGGCCACAGCTTTGCTTTAAAGCTGTTACTAGTTTTGCTGGGATGGGTAAACAAGAATTGAAAGTATAAAATGAATTACATTTCTTGGGTAAATATTATTCATAACTTTAAAGCAAAGCTGTGGCCAGGCTATAAACTTTTAAATATTTTAATTCTAAAAGTGGAATTATACCATCACATCCAAAGATGTGATGTCCATTAGCTCCCTTGCTGGCTCTGATTTTTTCAAACGGCTTTTTCTGGGTTCATCTTGATTTGTTGATCTTGATCAATTGCATTGGGGGGCAGGGGCCTTTAAAGTTTTTTGGAGGGGTGATATTACATTTATCCAATAAAACGTTTAATGTAATAATATGTCTGTTTACATGCTGTAACTGCTAGACATGTGTAGAGTGAAATATTTTGTTTCGGAATTTCATTTTCGTCCGAAAAATAAATTTATTTAGTTACTCCCGAAATTTGTTTTTATTTATTTCGTTTTTCGTTCAAAAATTGCATTTGTCCGAAAATCCACATGAATTTACGGTCAAATCAGTCTTTGAAGGCTTATGGTGTCTGTCGAATGTATAAAGAAGATTCGATGGAGCTGCTAAACTCTATATAGCCTATAGGCGGGGCATTTGACTCCGGAAATGTATGATTGCAGCGTCGTACAGTTTCGATGCCCCGTCGAATATTATTATAAACGTGTGTTTTTCGTTGCTTTGTCGAATCTCCATCGTTCCTGTTGAATGAATGGTCTAATGCCACGTACACACGTAGCAGACTATCCGGCGGACTTAGTCTGGTGGACTTTCCGCCAGACTGTCCGCCGGACTTTCCGAACGAGCTACCTGCCCACACACAGTACTTTTGCGGCGGACTAAGTACAGCGTACTAAGTCTGCCGTACTTTTGAAATGAATGGACTCGCCCACACACACGGAGGAAAGTCCGCTCATTTTGAGCGCGGCTCCAGGTAGCCGGGGCCAGCGAAGGAGGCGTCGCTGGCGCCGTCACCTGGTATGGACTTAAAGGGGAATCCCTACACCAAAAAATCGGCGTGCGGGTCCCCCCATAGGTCCATATCAGACCCTTATCCGAGCACACTACCCAGCTGGCCAGGAAAGGGGGTGGGGACGAGCGAGCGCCCCCTCCTGAGCCTTACCAGGCCACGTGCCCACCCCAAAGCACCTTGTCCCTATGTTGATGAGGACAAGGGCCTCTTCCCGACAACACTGGCCATTGGTTGTTGGGGTCAAAAGGGGGGCTTATCGGAATCCGTGAGCCCCCTTTAATAAGGGGGCCCCCGGATCCCAGCCCCCACCCTATGTGAATGAGTATGGGGTACAATGTACCCCTACCCATTCACCTGTGAAAAAAAGTAAAAAAAAAACACAACACACAAGGGTTAAAATTGTTTATTGCACAGCTCTGGGGGTCTTCTTCCGTCTTCGGGGGTCTTCTCGCTGGACTCCTTGGCTATCTTCTGCTCTTTTGCTAGGTCTTTCACTAGTGGAGGAGCCCGGCTGTCTTCTTCGCCACCGCCCTCTTCTTCCGACTTCGGGGGTCTTGACCCCCTCTTTGGGGGTCTTGTACCCCTCTTCGGTTCTTCTTGCCGGGCCACTGCGCCTTCTTCTAGCTCTTTTTACAAGCGGTGGCCCGGTCTTCTGTTGCCGCTGCCGCTGTTGCCGTCTTCTGTTCTTCTCTTCTGGAGATGTTGCCTCGTCGCTGTCCGTGGTCACTATGACAGGACACACAGCGTGCGGCGACTTATATAGGGACATCACCGGATGATGTCCCTGTCCATTTTGATGTCACAGTCCCAGAGGACGCCGGATTTTCCACCGGATTGTTTGATCGTGTGTACGTCCTCCAATGCCTCCATGTCGCTCTCACAATAGGTTGCCGCCATATTCGTTATTATAAGTCACTCACTATCATAAGTCTCACACTGTCAGGTGTCAGATAGTGAGTGACTTATAATAACGAATATGGCGGCAACCTATTGTGAGAGCGACATGGAGGCATTGGAGGATGTTCCTGGGCCATCTACAAGTGTTTTTGTATATATATTATATACTCGTTCAAACAGAAAATGGTGGACTGGTGATAGCGATCACTGATCAGACAGGCAACACGATTCTATAATAATAAATCCCCCCCACAACACAGGCAGCCTCTGAGGCTATCACAACAACACTACCAGCAACACTAGTATCACTATAAGGTTCTCACACTAACACAATATCAGCAGATTATTAGGAAAAAGCTAAGTTGAACTGTAGCTTGCTTCACTATTGTTCTGCTGCTGTGCTTATGCTTAATAATAATTCGGGTTCTCTGACAAGTGACAATTCAGACGGACCAGCTAAGATTGACTGTCTTCTGAAATGATTCAGTGTGTGTGTCTCTCTCTGCTAGCAATCGTAAGTGAAAGTAAGTTGGCTGTATGCGTGTTCTAGCTATTTTACTGCTCCTCCTCTTTGGTTACAATCAACCAATAACATTCATCATCATCATTATTTTTATTTTACTTCCCCCACCCAATTCCAGAATCTTTTCTCTCTGTCGAATCTTTTCTCTCTATGTCAAATATTTTCTCTCTGTCGAATCTTTTCTCTATATAATCTTGGACTAATAGAGGTAAGATTAGGCACATTTGACCACAGGTTCAATAGACACAGATTGTTATTGTCAGAGTCACGTCGAATCTCCTATTCTATATCGAACTGTTGTAACAACGAAAACGAAAATAAAGCATTTATTTATGTTGGATCTTTCATTTTTCGGAGTCTGCGCTTTCGTTATCGTTTGTCAAAACTAAAACGAAAATACCTGAAATTCGGACAAAAATGCATTCGGACGAAAACGAATGCACATGTCTAGTACAGTAGGTGCCGCCGATATTGTGTTTCTAGCACGATCCTGTCGCGCTGGTCCCCGGCGACAGGCTTCTCTAACCAACGCGATCCCGTCGCCAGTCAGGAAAGGGAGTGGAGACGAGGGACTTACCAGGCCGCAAGCCCTCAACATGGGGGGATGGGTGCTTTGGGGGAAGGGGAGCGCCCTGCAGCACCCCCACCCCAAAGCACCTTGTCCCCATGTTGATGAGGACAAGGGCCTCTTCCTGACAACCCTGGTACATTGGTTGTCGGGGTCTGCGGGCGGGGGCTTATCGGAATCCGGGAGCCCTCTTTAAGAAGGGGGCCCTCAGATACCGGCCCCCCACCCTATGTGATTGAGTATTGGGGTACCATGTACCCCTACCCATTCACCTGGTGAAAAAAAGTAAATAAGGCACAACACACAAGGGTTACAAATAGTTTATTGCACTGCTCCAGTGGTCTTCTGTCTTGGGGGGTCTTTTCGCCACCGCTCGGGGGTCTTCTTCCAACATTGGGGGTCTTGTCCCCCTCTTCAGTTCTTCTTGCTGGGCCTCTGCTTTCTTCCTTTAGCTCTTTTACTAGCGGAGGCCCGGTCTTCTGTCACCGCTGCCCCTTCTTCCGACTTATGGGGTCTTTTCCCCCTCTTCAGTTCTTCTTGCCGGGCCACCGCTCCTTCTTCCAGCTCTTTTACTAGCGGTGGCCCGGTCTTCTGCCGCCGCCACCTTCCGTTCTTCTGTTCTTCTTCTTCTTCCTTCTTGAGATGTTGACTCAACGCTCTCTCTCTGGCCGCAATGGCAGGGACGCGGTGTGCGGCGACGGCATCCTCCGGGACTGTGACATCATAAGGGGGTGGGGTCACCATGTGCCTTGTCCCTATATAAGTCGCTGCACACTGCGTCACTGGCATTGCGGCCAGAGATAGCGTCGAGTCAACATCTCAAGAAGGAAGAAGAAGACGAGCAGAAGAACAGAAGAACGGCAGGCGGCGGCAGCGGCAGAAGACAGAGGCCACTGCTAGTAAAAGAGCTGGAAGAAGGAGCGGTGGCCCAGCAAGAAGAACCGAAGAGGGGGACAAGACCCCCAAAGTCGGAAGAAGACCCCCAGGCAGCAGCGAGAAGACCCCCCAAGATGGAAGACCACCGGAGCTGTGCAATAAACTATTTTTAACCCTTCTGTGTTTTCACCAGGTGAATGGGTAGGGGTACATGGTACCCCAATACTCATTCACAACGGGTGGGTGGCCAGTATCAGGGTATCTGGGGGCCCCCTTCTTAAAGGGGGTTCCCAGATTCTGATAAGCCCCCCGCCCATAGACCCCGACAACCAACGGCCAGGGTTGTTGGGAAGAGGCCCTTGTCCTCATCAATCGCTCTCTCGTCCCCCCTTTTCCTGTGGCCTGCCAGGTTGCATGCTCGGATAAGGGTCTGGTATGGATTTTGAGGGGACCCCCACGCCATTTTTTTTAGCGCGGGGTTCCCCTTAAAATCCATACCAGACCTGAGGGGCCTGGTATGGATTTTGAGGGGGAACCCCACTCCATTTTTTTTTGGCGTGGGGTTCTCCTTAATATCCATACCAGACGTGAAGGGCCTGGTATGCTCTTGGAGGGGAACCCATGCTGGTTTTTTATTTAAAATTAAAGTCGCCTGCCCTGGGGGTGACTTAAAGTCGTGTTGTAAGTCGCCCCAAGTCGTGTTGAAGTCGCCCCAAGTCGCGTGTGATTCATACTCAAGTCGTGTCCAAGTTGCCTCCCAAAGTCACGCTGGAAGTCATGTTGCCCCTGTGTGAATGGACTGTTAATGATGTGGCATGCGCTATTATCAATGGCATATTATTATCGCGTGCACCGGCATATTACCATCTGTTGCACTTATGCTTGCGCCGGTTCACACGCTCAATTAATAATTTATCTGGCGCACAAATTAAGGTATGAACCGGCACAGCACATAAATCTTAGTAAATGACCTATATATATATATATATATATATATATATATATATATATATATATATATATATATTAGACATGTGCATTCGTTTTCGTCCGAATGCATTTTCGTCCGAATTTCAGCTATTTTCGTTTTGACAAACGATAACGAAAGCACAAAATCTGAAAAACGAAAGATCTGACATAAATAAATGCTTTATTTTCATTTTCATTGTTACAACAGTTCGATATAGAATAGGAGATTCGACATGACTCTGACAACAATCTGTGTCTATAGAACCTGTGGTCGAATGTGCCTAACCTTACCTCTATTAGTCCAAGATTATATAGAGAAAATATTCGACAGAGAAAAAAGATTTGACAGAGAGAAAAGATTGTGCAAGTTACTGTCCTAAAAAGTGTTTGGGGACCCGGGTCCTGTCCCAGGGGACATGTATCAATCCAAAAAAAAGTTTTAAAAACTGCCGTTTTTTCGGGAGCAGTGATTTTAATAATGATTAAAGTGAAACAATAAAAGTGTAATATTCCTTTAAATTTCGTAGGGGGGGGTTGTCTATAGTATGCCTGTGAATGGGCGCATGTTTCCCGTGCTTAGAACTGTCCCTGCACAAAGTGTCATTTATGCAGCAAAAAAAGTCCTTTAAAATCACTCGCAGCTATTATGAATTGTCGGCTCCGTAATACAGAGAACACTCATTGAAAGTCATTGATAAAAAAATAAATAAATAAATTTAAAAAAAGCGTGGGGGTCCCCCAAATTCAATTACCAGGCCCTTCGGGTCTGGTATGGATATTAAGGGGAACCCTGCCTCAAATTTAAGAAAAAAATTTACGTGGGGTTCCCCCTAAATATCCATAACCAGACCCTTCAGGTCTGGTATGGATATTAAGGGGAACCCCGCGTCAAATTTAAAAAAAAATTGACGTGGGGTTCCCCCTAAAAATCCATACCAGACCCTTTATCCGAGCACGCAACCTGGCAGGCCGCAGGAAAAGAGGGGGGGACGAGAGAGCGCCCCCCTCCCTCCTGAACCGTACCAGGCCACATGCCCTCAACATTGGGAGGATGCTTTGGGGGTCTGTGACCCCTCAAAGCACCTTGTCCCCATGTTGATGAGGACAAGGGCCTCATCCCCACAACCCTGGCCGGTGGTTGTGGAGGTCTGCGGGCGGGGGGCTTATCAGAATCTGGAAGCCCCCTTTAACAAGGGGACCCCCAGATCCCGCCCCCCCCTGTTTGAAATGGTAAGGGGGTACAAAAGTACCCTACCATTTCACAAAGAAAGTGTAAAAAATGGTTAAATAAAACAAACACACTTTTGAAAAATTCCTTTATTAAAAATAAAAAAATAAAAAAAAGATTCCAGCGGCGGTAATCCACTCTTGCTATCCAGCGACGGACGGTCATCTCTCCAGCGATGGCTCATCTCATCCAGCGCAGCGAATCTTCCATCCTTCTTCTGTCTCCGTGGAGGAGACACTGCAGGCATTCCGGCGGCTGACGTTTCTTATATACGGAGGGCGGGGCCACCCGTCACCTGACCCCGCCCCCCTCTGACGCAAGGGGAAACCCGGGGTTCCCTGTGACGTATGGGTGACCCCGCACACCTCTGATGTAACACAGGCAGGTTTGAACAATTGTTCACTATCTGTGCAAGTATTTCAGATCAGAACTCCCTAGAATACCAGAATATTACTGTCTGAAACCCACACAATTATTTTCCAAGAAACTCTTTTAGTATCAGAATAAAATAAAATAAAAAGGGCTAAAAATAAACTGAAGAGTAAATTAATATATTCATTTTCTTCTTCTATAAAATAATAGCTGATCTCAAGATTCTAAATGGATGACACACCACCGTAACATTTAATCCACCTCCTACTCTTCATAGTTTATTAACATTGCAGATTGACATATTTTCTCATCTGCTATTCTTCTGCCACTACAACCTACCATACTTATTTTTCTAATATATGTTAATCCACCCTAAATTCCATTTAGCATTTCCTGTGAAATTACTTTCTGGCCCATCTCATACATTTAAATTAGTATTTTTTCTTACCACAATGTGATGGTTATATATATATATATATATATATATATATATATATATACATATATATATATATATATATATATATATATATATATATATATATATACACCTATAAGCTTTCATTATGATATAAGAAAAATTCCAATCAGGCGAAAAACAAATACCAACAGACATAATATGGCTGGTTATGAGCTAGTCATCGTTATGCTTAAATGATTACTGCTGGTGTGCCTTTTCTGTGCATGGTTTCAATTGGTGTCCATGTAAAACTATGGGGGTTATTTACGAAAGGCAAATCCACTTTGCACTGAAAGTGCACTTGGAAGAGCAGTCGCTGTAAATCTGAGGGGTAGATCTGAAATGAGCGGAAGCTCTGTTGATTTTATCATCCAATCATGTGCAAGCTAAAATGCTGTTTTTGTATTTTCCTTGCATGTCCCCCTTGGATCTACAGCGACTTTATTTCCAAGTGCACTTTCATTGCACTTTCAAGTGCACTTGCAGTGCAAAGTGCATTTTCCTTTAGTAAATAACCCCCTATGTTTGCATTACATCCTTAACATCCATACTACACCTTCATCAAGGACAATGCTCTGTAAGGGCTAGGGTCTGGAGTAGATGAAGTCAATCTCTGGCTCTTTGTTTGCAAACAAAATAAATCAGCCTGGAGCTGTCATTTACCAACAATTTGAGGGACATTTTTTTTCCATGTAAATGCAAGTTTTGCTGTAGTAGTTTGTTTACATTGTGCAGACGTGCCACAGTCAGGTTTAAGGCATTCCCCAGGAATGTTATTTAAAGGATGTTTATTGTTTCACTTTCAGAAAATCCCTGCTCCCTGCCAAACAGAATTTTTATAATAAATACATTATTCCAGAGTAGCAGAGATTTCCATTAGAAAAAAAAAAACAGAATAAATACAGACATGGAAAAGGTGAAAAAGTTGTCAAAGTTACGCCTTTTAATGGCTTACTAAACATATTAAAAAAATACCAAGCTTTCCATGCTCTAAAACTCTTCTTTAGGTATTACTTCTGATAAACTGCTGTCACAATACCTGAAGAAGGAACTTTATAGCCACTAAAGCTTGTATTTTTTAACAATTTTAGTTTAGTTATTTAAAAGTATATCTGATACAACTAGAAAAACTTAAGAGCTTAAAAGTTTTAAAAGACAGTATCACCAAGGGAGGGCTTTGTTTGTTTTAAAAAGGGCATTATGCAGTGTGTATTAAAAGCTATGGAAAGTTTTCACTATATCAGTAGGGTGTGGTAAAATGGAATGTAAAAATGCATCTGGTTCATAAGGGGAATACAGCGCTAACGCGGTTAATAGCAATGTTTTTTTTCAATAAATACATAACTAAAGTAAACATTTTTAAGTGAAGATATTTGCTTGAAGTTGAAAATGAATAAAAATTTGCATGCAGTGCAAAGCTTTGGAGTCTACTGTTTGACTTTGCACATCATTTGTATAGTTTAGGTTGGGATTCACATGTGCAACAAAAGCTCATTTTCCTAAGCAACCACAATACAACATGGAGTTTCATATTGAAAATTATGACAACATTTACATAACTGTGCTACAAGTAAGCCAAAAAATATGCATAATTGCCTATTTACAGAGCTGACTGCTTATGTGGGGTGACATTTTACGAGTAGCTCATATCACAGATCCAAAAAGTTTTTTTGAACACAAAAAAGCAGGTATGTTTAAAATGTTTGGTATAACAGAATGAATACTATGTCCAATGTTTACTTTTAAAACCAGCCCACTCTTCATATTCACCTGCACTAGCAAGATATGAGGGTCTTTGATAGCAACTTTACGTAATACAGACATGATCTACCAGGCCTTCTCTAATCTGAAATAGATTAGCAAAATTTGTTTTCATACAGATAGTCTGATGATGAGGTTTGTGGGAAGAAATTATGAGAAGGAGTCACTTACTAAATTACGTAGCACTTACCCCCATAGATACAGCTGGAAAAATCGCCTTACCTGTTCTGAGGCTGCTAGGCCTAGGCTGCTCATGCCGCCGTAGCCTCCGCAACAACTCTAGAATATGCCCCTTTTTAACCAATGACAATTACTAAGCTTGTAATTCACTCCCTGCAACTATCACCCCTTCAGTCAATAATGAATGCTACTGCAAGAATCATCCACCTTACCAACTATTCAGTGTCCTCCACCCCTCTCTGCCAATTCCTGCACTGGCTTCCACTCACCCAGCGAATAAAATTCAAGGTAATAACGATAATTTACAAGGTCATCCACAACTCTGCCCCCAGCTACATCACTAACCTAGTCTCAAAATACCAACCAAGCCACTCTCTTTGGTCCCCCCCAAGACCTCCTGCTCTCTAGCTCCCTTGTTACCTCCTCCCACGCTTGCCTCCAGGATTTCCCCAGAGCTTCTCCCATCCTTTGGAACTGCCTATCCCCATCTGTCTGACTGGCCCCTAATCTATCCATCTTTAGATTATCCTTCTTCTAACTATTACACTGTTTTACTTTCTCCATTAGCTCATCCCCCACAACTATTACCTTTTGTAGGAATTGACCCTCCCTCCTAGATTGTAAGCTCTAATGAGCAGTGTCCTTTGATTCCTCTTTTATCAAATTGTAATGTAACTGTAATGTCTGGCTTCATTTTGTTAAGGGCTGCACAAACTGTTGGCGCTATATAAATCCTGTATAATAATAATAATAAAATACTAGTTGCAGAGCACACCACAATTGTTCTAATCACAATGTCCAGAGACAGCTCACAACCAGCTTCCCTGCAACACCCTTCAGTGAAAGGGGTTTTTTCTCCAGCTCGTCTTCCTGAGGTAGTGTCCTCCAACAAATTCTCCATCATTCAGGCTCATAGCCAAGCACATGTTGAGGCCTAACAGAAACAGCTCTTCGGTAACACAGGCTGCCTCCCAGGGGCAAATGCCCTAGATGAGAGAGAGCTTTGAACAGAGCCTCCTAAACATGTATCTTGTCCACATCCACACCTTCTTGGCCTATCATCAAGGAACTGGCTGATGTCAGATAAATATTCATAACCCATTCACTAACCCTCCTACTCTTTTTCTGGACACTTTTCCAGAGGCATGTGGGAGCAATCAACCAACAAGCTTAGGGAGACCTAGAAAATAAAGTGCTGCTCAGCTGGGCACAGCAGAGAAAAAAGCTTAATTCATTCTAGTCGACGTCAGGTCACTACATTTATTAAATTTCGTATGTATTTAATTTTTTTTTTGCATTATTTATCATTTTTCAAAACATATACAGCATAAAGGAAATAACATGAGAGAAATCAGCTGAAAAAAAATGGTCAAAAGAACAAAGCAAACAGAACAGAATAGTAGAAAATGAAATTTGAGGGTGGGAGAAGGAGGAGAGGGCTAGGGGTCTGTCTCGGTAAGGGGGGCCTCACATACACATCATGAGTCTCGGCTTTCAGTTGCCAAGGGGACTCCGCCACCTCCAAATATTAATTATATATATAAGTAAGTACAAAGGGCTACATAAAAAGGAGGTAGGGAGAGAATGAATAAAAAAAGAAAAAAGTTGGGGGAAGGAGGAAAGCAGGAGGGGGGTAAGATGCAATCGGCTGGGGCCCACACTGGTTAGGTCACATGGGGAGTCCTTTGCTGTAGTTACAGCAATGGATATTGTAGAGAATTTCAATAATCTTGATGGTGCCTTGACACCAGCTCAGTTAAACTGCTAGTAATTGTTTGAATTCATCTATGCAGGTAGACTCAATCCAATAGAATCATGTTTTGCTAAATCTAGTATGCATATCTTTTATTGAACTCAAAGGACTTTCCACCTCTTTGATATACTCATCCCTTCTGATTTATTGTTGAACTATAGGAGCAAGGGAGGATTTCCACAAAGCTGGTATGCATCACCAGGTAGGGCATCACCGTTTTTTTGTAGACTGACACCGATACAATAAGAAGAATTCAGGAGTTCCCAGTTAGTAAATTGTTGTGAAAAGTCATGAACCTGAGTCCAGAAAGTAGTGAGAGATGGGTAGGACCAGTATTTTTGCAGTAGCTCACCTCTACCCTTTTTGCATCACTGACAGTTCTCAGATTCTGTAGAATAAATAGTATGAAGTAGGGATGGAGTGCAGTACCAGCAAGTAACGATCTTGTACCCTGATTCCTGGCATTTGTTACATATGGAAGATCTGAAAGTATCTTCATACCTGCAGGCGATGAGCAAGTAATCCCAGGTCTTGTTCCCAGTGATCTAAGAAGTGAAGAAAGATGCAGTAGACCCCCATGAAAGGAGCAGTTTGTAATTTAGTGAAAGGCATAAACAATCGGGCTCTAACTTTGGCTCTCCTCCAAAGATGTTAATTTGCGGGAGAATTTAACGGGTGCAGATAGAGATCGTAAGAAGTGGGAGAATTGTAATATCTGTAACATACCCAGGGCAGTCAATTCCTCCTAATTCACCAGTCAAAAGGGAAACAGCCAAACAGAGTGATATGGGAAATATCTGACACTCCAAATATCTGATCACCCATCTGATTCTAAGAAAATGTTTATCTTGTGAGCCTGGAGTAAAGTCAGGATGATAAACCATAGGAGGTAAAGATGAGGGCAATGGGATTATCAAATCAAAAACCAATACAACATAATTTCCAAGTAGATCCAATGGTAGGATGATGCAGAACTTCTAGGGAGGACATTTTAGGTAACCAGAGGAGTGCCGTCAGAGGTACTGGGGAGATTGCCTGTTCCACAGAGACCACGTGTATGTAAATTTTTGTTTAAGCAATCACCCTTTGTAAACAAATATTTTTCCACAAAAAGTAAGGTGAAAAAGAGAATAAAACTGCACTTGTTGGTTAAATAAAAAATACAAAATAGTTATTTGTAATATTTTATATTTTACATTTTTTAGTCCTGACCATAATAAAGCAAATGTGTGCAAAACCACTATGCGCCCCCTTATTGAATGATTTTGCTATAATAAATAACCTTGCATATATATTTAATTTTACACTATGTTAGTTGTACATTACAGTTTACAATTGTGTCCCATCAGACATCAGGACTGTAGCATTTTTTTCTGTTATTCTAAACAAAATGAGTATTTTCTGCCATTTGGTAAACTTTGTGAAAAAAACTGGAAACTAAGCAGGAAATTAATCAACTGCAGTAACTGAAAACCTGAGGGCCTTAGAAAAAACTTAATTGCAGACCAGATATGCGGTATGACCTACATTTTTTTTTTTATACTGCACAGTTCTTTCGATGGGGCTAGCCATGTTAATTATTAATTAAAATATAGTTGCTTCGGGTAATTGAAATCCACTCAAAAATTATTTTGGTGACTTTTTCTGCTCTCCATATTCATTAGTATGCAGTATTATTACTTTCCAGAAAATAATTATAAACTTACAAGCTATTGTCATATTATTCATTAATGGTAGTGATTTTCCAAAGCTAGATTTTGCTGTGCTCTTAGCAAGTTATGATATAGTGGATTGTACCAGTGCTGCAGTCAAAAACAAAAAAACAAAACAAAAAGAAAGAAATGTTTCTGTTGCAGTTAAAGAGGTTAAAAACCCTTGAGGTTTTCCACCTTAATGAATTCTTTGCATTAATGTGAAAACCCTTCTGTAGTGCAGTTCCCCCCCAGAGACCCTCTTTTACTTACATGAACCTGATCTTTCCTGTGACAGGGATGAGCCCAGCAGCTCCAGTCACTGTCTCGGGTCCTCATTGGATAGATTGATAGCAGCAGCAACTATTGGCACCCACTGCTGTCAATCAAATCCAGTGACATGGGAGCCAGGGGCGGGGGCCGAGTCCTGCTGTGCATGTCAATGGATGCAGCAGCAGGACTCAGGAGCATGCCCAGATGGGTGCCCCCCTGGAATGCGGGTTTCTGAGGGGGCAGGGAGGAGCCAGGAGTGCCACTGGGGGACCCCAGAAGAGGAAGATCGGGGCCACTCTGGGCAAAACCCTTGCACAGAGTTGGTAAGTATACCTTGTTTGTCATTTAAAAAAAAGAAAAAATACCTTTACAATCCTTTTAAGAAGGAGTAACTTGAACGTAAGCCAGCTCACAGCAATGCTTGAAGTGTTTCTAAGCTCAAAAACAAGCACTTCATTTAATATGATTTACCAGTCCTCAAATGCAGTGGATGCATTAGTATTAGGCTGTTTGTCTTTGGTTTTCTTCTTGTGATCTCTTAATTTATTTTATGTCCCAGAGTGACAATTTCAACTCACTGCACTCTATCTATGCAGAAACAGCATTATTGCCCTAGGACAGAGCACGTTGGACATGCACGTTGGTCCCGTGCTGGCAACTTTCTCTACACTCTGAGGACTACAGAATACCTCCTCTGTTATGTTATGGATTGGGGTGTTCTGTAGTCCACAGTGAGAGTGTTGAGAAAAATGCTAACTGGAATAAAACATAGTTTACAGGACGTTAAAGTGGAACTAAACCCATCAATTTAACAGTTTCAAAAAACAGTTAGATTCCTGTAAATGTCACATAAGTTGTGCTCTCAATCAAACTGTCAAATCATCAAATGCCTGGTGTCACATGGTGTCACAACTGGTCACAAGTGCAGCACCATGGCAGTATTAGATCACAGGCCAAGATGCCAGCTTTCTTGGATGAAAACAATAGGAGGCTTTAGTTTAACTTTAAGAGTTTAGAAGATTTCTGGCAGGATCACAGGTATTTTCTGCACAACAGGTATAGCAAATAAATTTAATGCTACTGTATATTTAAAGTAATTCTAAAGGCAGAAGTTTTTTTTTATCTTAGTGCATTCTTTGCATTAAGATAACAAAACCTGTGTGCAGCAGCCCTCCTCAGCCTCCCTCAGTCGGCCCCCCACCCAATACTTACCTAAACCCTATTTCATTCCAGTGATGTTGCACGAGAGACACGACTTTCCAAGACTCGTAGTGGGTGCCATTGGCTCCCACTGTTGTCAAAGTCAGTGAGGCAATAAAGAGAGAGGGGGGATGGGGGCTAAGCTGCTGCTCCATGTCTGAATGGAAACACAGAGCAACGGCTCAGCTCGGGTGCCCCCATAGCAAGCTGCTTGCTGGCTCTCTAACATGTTTGTTCTTTTTAAACAAAAAAGAAAACAGGACTTTATCACTTTAACAAACCAAAGGGGAGCAAATAAAATTGTCATACAATCTATGTGCATATAAATAGGTCATTCCAATATAACTAGAATAGAATGTAACCACATCTCATTTTGCCCTAAGGAAGAAATTACCCCAGTAAGCAGCATACCAACCTGTCAGATACCAAGATTTTGGTTGTTAGCTTTGGGTATTGTACTTTGTACTTTACTCTTTTATCTGTTTTCTGAAATTATTTAGAGTATCCTGTTCCTGTCAGGAGGTGTGTTCGCAAGGTGCAATGGCTAGCAAAAACAGTCCACCTAAATGCCCCCAGATATATAAGATGTTAGCGGACTGCCAAGACCACTTTAGCACTTACTGAATACTAGAGGTCTGTTATAAAAAAAGACTTACCCCTGAGGACGTTTTTTTTTGTTGAAACGTGTTGGGTGAAGCTTGAGGTTTTTGACGTTACTACACATGCACACCCATTGCTGAGGATTTTGGGACGTAATTTTATATGCCACTTTTCAATTCATTCGTTTGTAAGTGTTTTTAACCGATTTTAATAAATGTAGTATTCAGATTTACATTATGGGATGTGTTATTTGCATTTCATTACATGCATGATGTTGATGTACTGCTGCCAAATATCGAGGGAGGCGAATGATTGTCCCATGTGCCACAGTGTGGAGGAACTACCTGCTTAAAACAAACACTGTGTTTGACTTCTTTTATGGAGGTCGCATTGACTCTGGTAAGCCTCAGAGTACTGAGTATGGGGTTCACTTTTCAGAGGAGCTTTTGTGTTATTGAATACTGATCTTATATTTATAGTGGTCACTGAGCTGACTCTTCAAAGTGTTGGTTTATGCCTTCAGAGGGGTATTAGTTATTTATTTACTAGAGTTTTTTGTTTTTCATAGTGCCCTTGAATATTGTATTTATATTCACAATGATTATCTATTGAAATATAATATCAACATATAGGCCCACTTTTAGGGCATTTATTGACTATGTTGTCAATAAAGCAAATTAACCTTGTTTTGCTGACTGCATCTAAATATATTTTTGCCTTTTCTTTTTTTTTTATGCCAATAATGAGACACAATACAAACTATCATTATAGACAGGAAGTGAATCTCATACTTAAAGTACGTAATGGCGTAAAATACATTTATTTAAAAAAAATATATATATATTCATTGACCTCCTTATCTCTCCAACCCATTATCACTAATATTACCCAATAACTAATTACATGCTTTGGATGAATATTTAAATAATGCTTTTAATTTACCTCTTATACAGTGAAAACAAGTTAATGGAATTATATGGTAATTGGCTGATGTCTATCTCCAGCAAAAAAAAAAAAAAAAAAAAGAAAGAAAAAAAAATCAGAAAAGAACTCAAGTGAAACACCAAATGTCCTTGGATGTTGACCTAAAGTATATGCATTAGCAATAAAGCAAACTTACATGAAATAATAATTGTGACTTTAACATAACCTACAGTATGAATATACTAATAAAGTCATAAAAGATGCAATACATTCCACACAGAATGTGCTAGCTCAATATTTTTCTTTCTCCACTGATATGAGGAGCTCTGAAGACTCAATTAATAAAAAGTGGAATTTTTTACTAGATAAGCACATTCTAAAACATGAACACAGCAGATGAGTAAATCGAAATCTAAATAAAATAAATACGCCACCAGTAGCATTGCAAAGCCCATTATTAAAGCCCAGCTTGGGGGTTCATGTACTCTTCCCTTCAAACTGGCTTCCTTGTAACCCTCAGTGGCAGTATTTTATGCCTTTTAAATTTGAATACTTATCTTTTCTGAAAATCTTCAGGCTGGTTATGTGATTCTGCAGGATCTCCTTGCCTTTTCCCTGGGCTAGACAGTCTCATCTACTGTACCCATTCAGAATGTGTGGGCAGGTAAATTGATTTACAGTGTATTAATAAAAAGCCTATGTGCTTGTAACAGGGCCCGTGTAATGGTATCCCTAGTAATGTCTTGAAATTGTAACATACCTGAGATGTTTAAAACATACTGTTTGAGGCCCAATTGTAATGATAAGTCACCATGCTCTCTCCAATATTTTGTACATATGGGGACATGGGGTAAATACTCATAAGAGCAAGTAAAAAAGTAAATGTTAATAAAATGTCAAAACAATAAATAGAACATTCTCACTATTCTCTCTACTGGTTAACGAGACCAATCATCATTTTGGTTGAGGCTCAGGAATTGATAGGGAAGAAAGCAAGCTTGACTTTTACAATGACGTTTTTAGGTTCTCCCTGTGCTTGTGTGGGTTTCCTCTGGGTTCTCCGGTTTCCTCCCACGCTCCAAAGACATGCTTGTAGGTTAGTTAGCTCCTATCTGAAGTGGTCCTAGTATGTGTATTAATGTATGTATGAATGTGCATAAGGATTGCAAGTTTCTTGAGGGCAGGGACTGATGTGAATGTACAATAGACTGTATATATGTAAAGCAGTGCATAAATTGACAGCCACATGTACAGTATCTCACAAAAGTGAGATCACTCCTCACATTTTTGTCATTATTTTACTATATCTTTTCATGTGACAATACTGAAGAAATTACACTTTTCTACAATGTAAAATAGGGAGTGTGCAGCTTGTATACCAGTCTAAACTGCTGGCAACAAAACTGAGTACACTCCTAAGTGAAAAATGTCCAAATTGGGCTCAATTAGCCATGTCCCTCCCCGGTGTAATGTGACTCATTAGTGTTACAAGGTCTCATGTGAATGGGGAGCAGGTGTGGTAAATTTGGTGTTCCCGCTTTCAGTCTCTCATACTGGTCAGTGGCAGTTCAACATGGGACCTCAAGGCAAACAACTCTCTGAGGATCCGAAAAAACTAATTGTTGCTCTAGATAAAGATAGCCTAGGCTATAAGAAGATTGCCAAGACCCTGAAACTGAACTGCAGCATGGTGGCCAAGACCATACAGTGGTTTAACAAGACAGGTTCCACTCAGAACAGGTACGCTATGGTCAACCAAAGAAGTTAAATGCACGTGCTCAGCATCATATCCAGAGGTTGTCTTTGGGAAAGAGATGTATGAGTGCTGCCAGCACTGCTGCAGAAGTTGGAGGGGTGGGGGGTCAGCCTGTCAGTGCTCTGACCTATATTCTGCACACTGCATCAAATTGGACTACATGGTTGTCATCCCAGAAGTTTGCTGAAGACAAGCAGACTAAGGATATGGATTACTGGAACCATGTCCTGTGGTCTGTTGAGACCAAGATAAACTTATTTAGTTCAGATGGTGTCAAGCGTGTGTGGTGGCAACCAGGTGAGGAGTACAAAGACAAGTGTGTCTTGCCTACAGTTAAACATGGTGGTGGGAGTGTCATGGTCTGGGGCTGCATGAGTTCTGCCGGCACTGGGGAGCTACAGTTCATTGAGGGAACCATGAATGCCAACATGTACTGCGACATACTGAATCCCCTCCCTTCGGAGACTGGGCCGCAGGGCAGTATTCCAACATGATACCAACCCCAAACAAACCTCCAAGAAGACCATTGCCTTGCTAAAGAAGGTGAGGGTAAAGGTGATGGACTGGCCAAGCATGTCTCCAGATCTAAACCGTATTGAGCATCTGTGGGGCATCCTCAAATGGAAGGTGGAGGAGTGCAAGGTCTCTAACATCCACCAACTCTGTGATGTTGTTATGGAGTAGTGGACGAGGACTCCAGTGGTAACCTGTGAAGCTCTGGTGAACTGCATGCCCAAGAGGGTTAAGGCAGTGCTTGAAAATAATGGTGGGCACGCAAAATATTGGCACTTTGGGCCCAATTTGGACATTTTCGCTTAGGGGTGTACTCATTTTTGTTGCCAGCGGTTTAGATATTAATGTCTGTGTTTTAGAATTTTGAGAGGACAACAAACTGACACTGTTATATAAGCTGTACACTCACTACTTTACATTGTAGCAAAGTGTAATTTCTTCAGTGTTGTCACATGAAAAGATATAATAAAATATTTACAAAAATGTGAGGGGTGTACTCACTTTTGTGAGCTACTGTAAGTACCTGTAATAAATATAATGAATAAATACAAGTTGACATATGTATATGAATTTAGCTGCCTTTACCTTTGAATCTAATGATGATTTTGACATACAGTTTTTGTTGAGGATAACCCCTGTAATAATATGTGCAATATTGTACATAAAAACCCAACTGTCATATTTTTAGTTGTGATATAAGGAACAATCAATGTAGACAGCTATTCCTGTGACTGTCTACATACCTAGTTACATGCATTACCTTAGAAAACGAGATAAAATTCTTACCACTTAAGCTTCTAACCATAATAGATACAGTCATATTTAGTCAATGACCGATTTTTCCTTGACCTTTCTGAATTTATTTTTCTACGAAAGAATTGTGGTACGAATCATAAATCAATTAAACTGTAAAACTCTTCAGCTGAAGTGGTGTTTGCCTAGTTATTGAGCACCTGATTTTCAGTTTTGAGTGTTGAAGTACAAGGGGACAGATAACAGCTAAACACCACAGACAGCTAGTGCACAATTTTAACTTACGTTATTAGTATTTTCTATATCAGTCTTCCGTGTTCTATTTCAGTGCTTGCACTATTACAGTTTTAGGTGGGGTAATAGCTTTTTTTTTTTTTTTAAGAAAATTGGTAAAATAAAGAAAGTAATGTGGGTTAGGCAAGTAGTCATAGAAGGAATTAGCTAAGAGACCCCTGATATTATGGACTACAGAACCAAAATAGTTGCACCTCCTCCAAACCATACAATTAAATCACGAAATTAGAATAAAACACCCTACATAAAACAGCACATTTCACTGATAAATTTTTCTTAGGCCGCGTACACACGGGCGGATTGTCTGCCCAACTAAGTTCGTCAGACAATCCGACAGACAGTCCGTCCAACTTTTGAATGAACGGACTTGACCACACACGATGAACAGACAGTCCGCTGAAAGCTTGCGCGATGACGTGTACAGCACGTACGACGGGACTAGAAATACGACGTCCGATACACTGCAATGCAACCTTCGGCGTGTAAATCCTTTCTGAGCATGCGCCATACTTAGTCCGTCTAACTTGCCTACACACGAGCGGACTGTCCACTGAAACCAAGTTTGGACGGACAAAATTACGGAAATTCCGAAAGACTTAGTCCGCCAGACTGTCTGCTGAAAAAGTCCGCTGAAGCCCACACACGAGCGGATTGTCCGCTGAAACACGTTTCAGCGGACTAAGTTGGACGGACAATCCTCTCGTGTGTACGCGGCCTAAGAATTTGACAGTTTGTGCAATTTAAGGGTAAACTTTTTAAGTTAACTTTTGGTTTAAGTTTTAACAGTTCCATCTGTGATCTGCTTGAAGAACTTCTCTACACTAACATTTTTTTATCAGTTTTGGATGGAGTTGGGAAGTGTTATGCCTCGTACACCCGATCAGACTTTCCGACAACAAAACCATAGAATTTTGTTCGAACAGCATTGGCTCCAACTTGTCTTGCATACACACGGTCACACAAATGTTAGCTAACAATTACAAACGTACTGACGTACGAGACGTACGATGAGCGTATAAAAAGGAAGTTCAATAGTCATGTGCCATCTTTTGGGTTCCTTCTGCTAAGCTCGTGTTTATCTCATGTTAGTAGGGGTTTGGCGAGTGACGATTTACGCTTTTCAGTCTCGTGCTTTTCAGTTCGTTTCTGCTTTTTAGGTTGTGCTTGTCAGTTCGTATCTGTTTTTCAGTGCGTGTTTGTCAGGTCGTTTCTGTTTTTCAGTGCGTTCTATTTATAGTTCGCTTCTGATTTTCAGTTGCGTGCTTGTCCGGTTGTTTCTAATTTTCAGGTCATGCTTGTCAGGTCCCAACTGATTTTCAGTGCGTCCTGTCATTTCTTTCTGTGCAGCCGTTCATTTACTAGCCATGTGGCGTTCTCTTTGGAGAGATCATGCTATTGTTGGGCTTGGAGTCATTGCTATGACCCAAGTCCAGTCCAGGAACAGGGGGAGGAGGAGTTCTTGGACTAAGAATTGGTTGCTTAATCGTGACCAATTCTGTCATATGCCTTTGCTGCAGGAGCTCCAGGAGAATAATCCTCATGATTACAGGAATTATCTCCGGATGACGAACCCCGTATTTCAATTACCATGATTATAATATGCTGTGAATGTCCTCTTTGTCCTCATGCATAATGTAAGCTTTTAATGCTCCTTTTTTGTCCTTCATGCATATTTGCCTTCACTATCCTGGGCCCATACACACCTAGCCTTGTAACTTAACAATGTTTTTTGTCAGCTACATTTTATAGCTTACCTTAAACACCCTCTAAAATTTGTCCAAATGTTATTGTTGACCTTAAATTAAGGCAGAGTGCAAGAGGCTATTTTGCTTCTGACTTTGCCAAACCCATACACACTATACCTACCTCTTTGTGGTCCTAGCAATGGATGAATTCACCAAAGCATTTAGTGCAAATGCCTGCCTGAATACTTTCAAATGGTACTGTTTAACCACTTCAATACAGGGCATTTTCACCCTCTTCCTGCCCAGGCCAATTTTGAGCTTTCATCGCTTTCACACTTTGAGTGACAATTGCGCAGTCATGTGACATTGTACCCAAATTCAATTTTTGATTGTTCTTTTCCCCCACAAATAGAGCTTTCTTTTGGTGGTATTTGATCACCTCTGTGTTTTTTATTTTTTGTGCTATGAACAAAAAAAGAGCGAAATTTTGAATAAAAACACAATATTTATGAGCTTTTGCAATAATATCCAATTTTTGGAAAAAAAAAATTCCCTCAGTTTAGGCTGATATGGATTCTTTTTTTGTTTAAAAAAATACCAATAAGCGTATATTGATTGGTTTTGCGCAAAAGTTATAGCGCCTACAAAATTTCTATTATGACTGTGACATTGCGACGGACAGATTGCACACTTTTGACACTATTTTGGGACCATTCACATAAAGCGATCGGTGCTATAAAAAAATGCACGGATTACTGTATAAATGTGACTGTCAGGGAAGGGGTAAACACTAGGGGGCGCTGCAGGGGGTTAAATGTGTGTCCTAGGGGGTGATTCTAACTGTGGGGGGAGGGGACTGATGAGAGGAGGCGACTGATCGTTGTTCCTCTGTACAAGGAACATACGATCAGTTCTCCTCTCCCCTGACAAGATGGGGATCTGTGTGTTTACACACACAGATCCACATCCCTGCTTTGTGATGAGCAATCACAGGTGCCCAGTGGACATCGCAGCCACCGGGCATGTGCATAGGATCCCCAGTGATGCGGCGAGCGTGCTCTCCACAATGCCGGGAAGCCAAGAATGTCATATGATGCCCACCCAGAGGGAGGAACGGTTCTTGCCGCCATCATTTTACAATACGGCGGTAGGGAACTGGTTAAAGTTTTGTTCTCCTATTATCTTGATAGGTAATTGCAGAATGTAAAAATGTGCTTCATTTTGGACAGTGTGTATTCCAATTTTTGGATTATGACACTTCTTACCTGTCCAGTGGGCTGTCAATAGTGTAAGTAAGGAGGGGCTAGCCACAGTAACACGCATTATTTATGCATTCAGCTCTCAATGAAGTGGAGAGGGTTACCTGTTCAAAACATCTACCCATCCCACCCTACCATAAAATGTTTCCAATGAGCCACCAGAAGAGTGAGGAATCTGATAAGTTGGCCTTATACTTTTTTCTTTAAATACTCATTTCAATAAATCTTATACTTATGTTGGTCAAGAATGTTTGTGTTTAATCTACTTGCAATGTTATGTGCAAAAGTACTATTTTTTGTTTTCTTGTCTGACTCCACAGTTTCCTTCCAATCCACAGGAATGTCAGACTGTGACCTCCCAGTTTCATCACCAGTGGGATTTTCCCAATTGTGGTGCTATAGATGGGAAGCATGTAAGGATTGTACCAGCACCCAACTCGGGGTCATACTATGACAAATATAAGGGGTTTAGTAGTATTGTGATGCTGGCGGTGGTGTCGACCAATTATGAGTTTCTCTACCTGGATGTTGGGAACAACGGCAGAAACTCTGATGGAGGAGTGATCACCCAGAGTGAATTTTACCGGTGTCTTCAAAATGGCACATTGCAGTTGCCACCTCCGGAGGAGAATGTCGCTCTGGTGGAACATCTCATGAGGCCATTTCCCTTGAGGAACATGACCGCAGAGCACAGGATTTTTAATTACTGGCTGTCACGTGCCAGAAGAGTGGAGGAGAATGCTTTTGGCATAATGGCAAGCCGGTCCAGGATCTTCCTAACGTCTATCAACCTGGCCGAATATAAACTGAACCACGTCTTGTTGAGCTGCTGCATTCTCCACAACTGCCTAAGGAAGAATACATCCAGCTATCTGGCCTCAGTTTCGACTGAGGCCGACTTTGCATCAGATACAACAGCTATGACGGCTATCAAAAGTGGCCTTCTGGCTTACCCTCCTAAAGCACCCACAAAGTCAGGCAAAAATATGTTGAGTACTTCATAGGTAGTGGGGCAATTGCTTTACAACAAAATGTTGCGGATGTGCGATATTTTTTTTTTTTAAACTAAACTCGTATTTCATTTGAATTACCATTTGTGTTTCTTATCTGTCTCCTAGATTCTCAAATGGCCTTTTAATTTTGGCCATTTTCTTCAATAGTGCAAACGTAACTTATTTGATACATGAGGTGACAATCTCATCTAACTATTATGTTGTGCTGTGGGTCTGTTACACACACACAATGCTATCATTGTTAATGTATGTAATGCGTTAATGATAAAAATATTCATCCTTTTCAACTTCTTGATAATTAATTAATTATTATTAATATTAGTTAATTTCTTTGAGTCCCTAAAATGGCCTGATTTTAACATATTTTACAGCACATTCTCACTGCAACTACACCAACTTAACAAATACACTGGTATTGAGCACTGAAATAAGATGCCACACATTGTTGAGTATAAAACATTTTACTCCAAGCACATTCACATGTGCGTTATACACTATTTTCGAACAAACCATCATCTTGGTATATAACATGTGTTTGATATTAATTTGCCTTTTTGGGGCTAAACAGGCATGTTTAAAAAAATAACATACAACTCAGGAACATACAGAGTTTGACCTTGCTAAAGTGAAGGCCATATGAGACATTACTAAGTCTAAAAACTGTGTTGATCTTGACTTCATCAGATGGGGTGAGCTCAAATTTTGAAGATAAACACAAATTGGGACTCAAAAATGTGTTTCTCACCACAATCCAAAGACATGCTGGTATTTTATTTGTCTCCTGTCAAAATAGTCTCTAATGTAAGAACGTTTTGGACTTTAGATTGGAAGCTCATTGCTTCCAGGGACTGATGTTAATGTTTGTTAGCACTAATCATGCCAAGGGACTTGGACATTTAAAATCATAGGGTTTGTACTGCACAGGTATATATGCTTAGAAAACTGTTGCTTTGTTCATGTGCATGCAAATAAACGTTGATCTTGGGCCTGTAGTTGGAGATTTGATGCACATAGCCAAGAGCTAACACAGTTGCAAATAGAATTATGTGTTCCTGCTCATCAGGTGGAATCACTTTAGACATACATGAAGAGACAGATTGATAGATACTGGTGGGCGTGTACTTCTATTGGGCGTGTGTCAGTGTGCTAACAAGACAACCTATCTTATATAAAGGGCTGCAGTAGGGGGAGTTTGTTTGGCCTGAGAAGGCTAGGTTATTTGCTGTGATTTGTGGGGGAGAAGGAATTATATTTTGCATATTGACAAATCCCCACCTAGGGCTGTTTGTTTACTGAAATTCTTGTGTATTTTTTCCATCAAAAGTGGATTTATGTGGCCATGCTGTCAATGTTATGTGTGTATCAGGGGCGTAACTAGAAATCACAGGGCCCCATAGCAAAATGTTGTATGGGCCCCCCCCCCCATCAAAAAAAAAAAAAAAATGAACTAATGCCATTGAACAACAGACTACCACACCCATGTGGCACAGTACCCAGGCAACAGCTTATATTAATTTTGAACAACAAAGTATGCACTATACTGTATGCAGCCCCTGAAGGGAACACATTGCAGACCTGCAGGCCTTCTAACCAATTTCTGTTCTGTTATATAAAATGAAATAGTTCAACTCACCATAATGCAAAATCAGTGGGATCCCTGAGCGTGTCACTTGCCATCATCGCCTGCCACCAGATGCAGATTGTAACTTGTCACAGGTTGCGGAATGTCACCTACCACATGTTGCAGATTGTCCACTTGCCACATCCCAGATTGTCACTTGCCAAGATAGATAAGTCACACATTATGCCACACATTATGGATTGTCACTTGCCACGTCCTGGATTGTCACTTGCCACGTCACTTGCTAAACATTATGGATTGTCACTTGCCACGTCCTGGATTGTCACTTGCCACATCACTTGCCACACATTATGGATTGTCACTTGCCACGTCCTGGATTGTCACTTGCCACGTCCTGGATTGTCACTTGCCACATCACTTGCCACACATTATGGATTGTCACTTGCCACGTCCTGGATTGTCACTTGCCACACATTAAGGATTGTCACTTGTCACATCACCTGCTACATGTTGCGGATTGTCCACTTGCCACATTGCCTGCCACCAGATGCAGATTGTCACTTGTCACACGTTGCAGAATGTCATCTGCCACATGTTGTGGATTGTCCACTTGCCACATCCCGGATTGTCACTTGCCACGTTACCTGCCACACATTACGGATTGTCACTTGCCACGTCCTGGGTTGTCACTTGCCACGTCACCTGCCACACATTACGGATTGTCACTTGCCACATCACCTGCCACACATTACGGAATGTCACTTGCCACGTCACGGATTTTCACTTGCTACGTCCCCTGCCACATGTTACGGATTGTCACTTGCCGCATCCAGGTTGTCACTTGCCACGTCACCTGCCACACATTACGGATTGTCACTTGCCACGTCATTACAGATTGTCACTTGCCACATCCTAGATTGTCACTTGCCATACATTATGGATTGTCACTTGCACGTCCCGGGTTGTCACTTGCCACGTCACCTGCCACACATTACGGATTGACACTTGTCACGTCACGGATTTTCACTTGCCACGTCACCTGCCACATGTTATGGATTGTCACTTGCCACATCCAGGTTGTCACTTGCCATGTCACCTGCCACACGTTATGGATTGTCACTTGCCACGTCCCGGGTTGTCACTTGCCACATCGCCTGCCACACATTATGGATTGTCATTTGCCACGTCATGGATTTTCACTTGCCACGTCGCCTGCCACACATTATGGATTGTCACTTGCTCTGCCACTTTCCTGCTGTGTCACTGAGTCAGGCAGCAGATTATCAGTCAGACAGCAGAGAGATAATGTCAGCTCTCTGCTTCCTGGCTGCCTGCCCAGTGAGGGGGGAACTGCACTGCAGGGATGCAGGGCGGCCAGAGATGATGTCATCTCTATGCTCCCCGCCTGTCAGCTCCCTGATTGGCCAGCCCACTCTCTCACCAGCGAACTGGCCACTCTCATCCGCCTCCCACGGATCCTCTGACCGCCCGCTCTCACTCACTGAGCCGCCTGTGGACCACCCGCGGAGCCGCGGACTACCCGCGGAGCCGCCCGCGGACCACCCGCGGAGCCGCGGACTACCCGCGGAGCCGCCCGCGGACCACCCGCGGACTACCCGCGGAGCCGCCCGCGGACCACCCGCGGAGCCGCGGACCTCCCGCGGGGCCGCCGGCTATCTCCCGCGGAGCCGTGGCGCCTGTCCTCACCGGGCCCCACTTGACTGCGGGCCCCATAGCGCCCGCATGTGTTGCTATGGCGGTAGTTCCGCCACTGGTGTGTATTGTTCCTGTCTGACCATGCATTCATGGTTTGGGAGCATGTGCTGACTTTCTACTCTTTGATCTCATTGCTTAATCATGTACACAGAAATGCAGCTTCCAGCAGAACATGTGAATCAATAATACACACTTACGCCCTCACACCTGTGTATCACCACTGCGCTTATAAAAAACCTAAAACTCCTGCTGCCACTCTAAATAAATAAAATTGTGTACAATATTAATAACAAACAGTGTGGAATAAGTGGCGCGAAATACTATGTAAATATAGCCAATAACATACACTGTGAACGAACACTAATGTATCCAATAAAATAATACAAGTAACAAAAGTGTCAGTGAAATGTAGCAAATCAAACTATACATGAAAACACCCTGTGAAATGAGTGATTACATAAATAAATAAATGTATATATGAAGTGTCCAATTTAAATAACACTAACAAAAAATATCCACTTCCCTAGATGGTGACCAGTGAATCACTCATGTTTATAATCCAAAAAAACTTTTCCAGGAACACTCCTCCACCACACCGCCGTGTCTGTGAATCCAATCCCCTTATGTTCACACACTCACCAGCTGTCTGTGCCTCACACTCTCGTGCTTGGCTGAAAGCACTTTAACGCTAGTTTCATAGGGGTGAAAAGTAGAAATCTCTAGGTGCCAATCAGAGATAAATGCACATTCCTTGGATTATACTCTTTAAAAACTCCCATGTAAATGAGAAAAAAATAGCCTCCGATAGTGTAAAACCTTCACACACTTTTATTCTCATAAAAATTGCATTGCACTCACATGTAGGATTTCAAAAGCACACCATAAAATAAATGCACATAACTCCATAACATCAGCAGCTGGATAATGGATGGCCATGGCAGACCCGGGGCTTACGAGATTGCAAGACGTCAGCTCACCCCTCCTCATCCCTGCTTCCGCTAGCAGCCAATCGGTGTGTATACTGGTCAGCATTCCATGTCTACCTCAAAAGATCGCCAAGTAGCTATTCCCCTGACATGTTTCGTCATACAAAAGACTTGATCATGGGATTCTTTTGGTGTTATTTAAATTGGACACTTCATATATACATGTATTTATTTATTTCTGTAATCACTCATTTCACAGGGTATTTTCACCTATAGCTTGATTTGCTACATTTCACCGACACTTTTGTTACTTGTATTAACTTATTGGATACATAGTGTTCACAGTGCGTGTTATTGGCTATATTCACATAGTATTTAGTGCCACTTATTCCACACTATTTGTTAGGAATATTGTACACAATTCCAGCATAACATGGTCACAGATTTTTGTGTGTGGATTGTGGGCTTTTTAAATATTATGTTATGTTATGTTATGTTATGTTTAATATTAAGGCCCTTCAGGTCTGGTATGATATTAAGGGGAACCCCGTGCCAAAATGAAAAAAAAATGGCGTGGGGGTCCCCCAATTCATACCAGACCCTTATCCGAGCACGCAACCTGGCAGGCCACAGGAAAAGAGGGGGGATGAGAGAGCACCCCCCTGAACCGTACCAGGCCACATGCCCTCAACATGGGGAGGGTGCTTTGGTGTAGCCCACCAAAGCAACTTGTCCCCATGTTGATGGGGAGAAGGGCCTCATTCCCACAACCCTTGCTCAGCGGTTGTGGGGGTCTGTGGGTGGGGGAGCTTATAAGAATCTGGAAGCGCCCTTTAATGAAGGGAACCCCAGATCCCGCCCCTCCCCCGTGTGAAATGGTAACGGGGGACAATTCCTTTATTTAAAAAAATAAATAAATAAAAGTGTCCCACAAAGTCCATTCATCTTCTTCTCTTGCTCCGACAGATGAAAAAGAAAAAAAAAAAGCTGCATGTCGACATCGATCTGCCTCCATGTAATATTGCATTTCGAAATAGAGGGGTATATGGGCAATCTTCCCATGACGACACTTATTCTGGTGGCAATGGCCTAAGAAAAGATTTATTTTACTTTGGATCTTTTCTAACTTCCTATTTAGAAGAGTTAAATAAAATCTCATCAAAGAGACACAAAAAAAAAAAAAAAAGTGACAAAAAGGTTTTGGCTATAGATATACTTGATCGGTTAATTTTACAAATTTTTTTTGTTTTTAGGTGTGTAAAATTAGCTTTTTCTTTGGTGTAATAAATCCATAGAATTATCATATGTAGCATAAATATCAGTGGCAAATACATACAAATTTAAAAAAAAACGTTCTCATATAAAACTACTTATTGTCAAAAACTGATGTAATATAAATTTACCACCCACACACCTGCATTAAAAACAACCATGTACATTTTTAGAAGCTGAAGCATTATACCAAGAATATGGCATTACTAAGTGACATTTCATATTCAAACAGAAGAAATGGCACAAAACCTCATTACAAACAAATTTGTCCAATCAAAAGGTCAGTAAAAGCTATATGAAAACCCATTACAAGTGTGAACCTGTCCATCCGAATAGACAAGCTAGCAAAATTTTTGATTTCTATTGTAGGTTGTCCATGCTATTATTGCCCACCAAACAGAGGCTCCTTGGGATCACAATAGAATGACAAGATAACCTAACAAAATTATTCTTTCACATACATGTAATGTGATAAAGAAAAACATGGCAAAACCTGCAGTGTTGAACAAGATGCGATTTCAAAGCTATTTACAATTTTGCCCCAGAGCAGTAATAAAATAGATGTGTTTTGCTGAGGTTTCAGACTATTCTGACTTTTATTGCTGTGTTTCTGTTTCTCTAGACCAAATCCGACTTGACATATAACACCAGCAGCATTTTCAGCAAAAAAAAAAAAAATCTGTAGCATGTACATATAATAAAACTTTTTCATTGACAAACTTTTTACCCATGAAATACTGTTTAAATTGTTATCCAAGACCTTAATAAAATCATTAGCAAATACATCAGTCAGTGCCAAATACATGCATTCAAAGATATACTGAATTCTGCATTCTGCATATATTTTTGCAGTAAATCATAGAACAGTGTATTTGCATTGCATCATCTGTGACTGCAAGAAATGGGAAGCTAATGGAATCATTTAAAGAGATAGCTATAGAGATAAATCTAGAGATAAACATAGAGATAGAAACAGAGACAGAGAAGGAATATAGGGAGAGGGAATAATACATCTAATATGATAGATGCTACTAAAAACAAACATTGCAAATTTTTTTTTTTTACCTGGTTAGCCTATGAATAACATACTTTCATGGGAGGCTACACTGAGCCACCTATATAAATGTTGCTAGCTTCCTCTATTTTTTTTTACCTGGTTATCCTGTGCATAACATACACACCTTTGCAGTAATGGCCTTTGCAGTGTCAAACAAAACAAAAGATAATTCCCAGCTCAACTTACCAACCAGCCTGCAAGCAACCAACCGAAAGTGTTTCGTAGTGGGGTGTGTGGCGACTTGGATCCAAGATGGATGCCTGAGCTAGGAGCTCCGCTCGGCCAACGGAGAGAATCTTACATCCGAGCTTACCGGCTCCATCCAAGACCACACTAGCCATCACCAGCCCGCTGAACCCCGCTGCATGGTCAGGGCATGCCAAGGTAAAGAGAAAACCTGCAGAAGCCTCAGAAAATTATAAGCTTTTTCACAATGCATGGGCTACAACAAAATGGTGGTGGCGCTCGAGTGAATCAGCCGGATTACAAGGCCGTGGGATCCACTAACGGCTGGACAGGATTCAAAACCAACCCACCACAGCCACATCACACAGTAGATCCTCTTCTGGGACCTCTAGTCCATCCACTAGAAGCCCAGCTAAGCAGAAGCAGAGGGTTACCGCTAATAGACCCAGCCATGGAGGTAAGCGGGCCTACTGGCTCAGATAACACTATGCAGAGTCACCTGAACAATCCCATAGCAGCTTTCCCTACAACAGACAGGAAGGTGTCAGACACTGTGTTAAAGGAAAAGTTACTGTCCTTGAAGGCCTCCCTGCAAGCTGATATGACAGGAGGGATCAACAATTGCCAGAGGGAAGTCCAACCCATAGGCGACAGCGTGGATCACATAGAACAAAAAATGGGTGAATATACATCCTCCTTCAACACACTAGTAGATGCGCACAACACCCAAAGCGAGGAGATAGCGTGGCTGAAGAACAAAGTGGCAGATTTGGAAGACAGATCTAGAAGGAATAACATTAGGATAAGGGGGGGGGGGGGTCCCTGAAACCATACCCGCCACCCAGCTACTACAATACACCCAAGCACAATTTTCCACATTGGTACCCGCCCTGACAGCACTGGATCTAATAGTGGATCAAATCCATCGGGTTCCTAAACTGTCCTTCCTTCCAGAAAATATCCCTAGGGATGTGCTACTAAGAGTGCACTATTGCCACATCAAAGAACAGATCTTAATGGCATTGCAAAGAAATGAAAAAAAAAAACACAATACGCTGAGCTACAATTGCTTCCAGACCTATCCAGACACACCCTTCAGCAACACCACAACCTGGCGACAATAACCAAAGCTTTAAGGAACCAAAAGATACTCTATAAGTGGAAACACCCAGCAAAACTTTTTGTCACCCACAATGGGGCCACGATCTTAATATCAACTCTGGAAGAAGGCATTGCAACCCAAAGTGGTATATTACCTGACCAGGATCTACAAGACACGTCCATTTCAAGATGAATGGCAGATGGCCTCACGCCACACATATCTCCCCGGCACAGGTATTTACAACAGGCATGTTATCCGCCCCCTTCTGCATTACCAATGGAACCCGCCAAGGGTGTCCACTCTCTCCGACGATCTTCAACCTAATTATCAAACCTCTGGCGGAGGCTATTCAAATGCAAAGCATGATCTCAGGTTTCCAATTCGGATCAAAACCACCTGTCATAAACTTGTTTGCAGATGATGTCATCCTACTCCCACTACTTAAAACCTGCTTACCTCACTCCCTCCAGTACACGAGCTGCTGAGGAACTTTGGTGAGATTTTGTATTATAAGATTAATTTCTAATTCTAAATCTGGGAGTGCCAAAGACTGTCACTGATAAACTACAACAGTCTCTTCCCTATAGTTGGAATAAAAATGGAATACCTTATCTAGGTATAACCCTAAGTAGCTCTGAACGGTCACTAGATGACCACAACATCAAATCCTTACTCGCCAAACTGGAAACCCAGACTAAACGGGAACTATCTTGGCTAGGCAGATTAGCGGCATTTAAAATGTCAATCCTACCACAAATCTTGTACATGTTCAGGGCATCCTGGTCCTGGCCCATTGCGCTGCCACATACTATTTCAGCTCAATTGTAAGTTGTCTATGGGCTATATTTTTATATCCTCATCGTTATACCAATTCTTGTTATACCTATCTCCGAAACCCCTTTTTCTCCAATTTTCCTTTTCTAATTGGCCAGTTTTACCAATTTACTGTATGTTACATTCACAGATTATTGCATCTGCTTGCTCCTGAAGATTTGAGATATCCATGAAACGCGTCAAGCTCTATAGATGCCTAGAAAACCATTTATTCAAGAGAGAGATTCCACAACATGTCTATTATTTTGTTGTTTCTATCAGCCTCTACCAAGATATTTATAAACCAGATACAACACCTGAGCACAGAATTTGAATCTGGTGTTTTTTCCCTTTCCTGTTATTATGTTGTTAATGTCATGTACTATTCATGTTACCTATGTTAAACTTACTACTATATGATTGTTATGTTTAATAAACCTCAAAATCATGTTACTGTTTCATGTTATGTTACTATGTACATGCCATAACACTATGTGTTTAGGTTATCTACTATTAATTATCCACCAGTCACTCTCTGTTCATGTTGTTCATTTTGGCCGCATACTTCATACAAAGTCCCAACTTCCCTTCCCCCTTTTTCAAGAATAGTCCAAGAACACTGTATCTTTGAACACATATTAGCAATTAACTCTCTCAAATGTGTAAAATTCAACAAGATATGGGAAATATGGACAGTCAAATAAAAAAGCTCTAAAATACCTGAAATTATGAATGAATAACTCATAGCCTCTCTTTCATAAACTACATTACTATTTTACTTTGATGTATTCAACAGTTAATGGTGTGTATAAACATGTGTGCTTATTATTATTATTATTTTTCTCATCTTATTGCTTTGTATTGTTTGATAAAATATATAAAAATCTTAACGATGGAAAAAAACAGGGGTTTTGTTTGCACACATTTGCAAATACATGCGAAAGCTGCAGAGCCCTTTCATGGCATATTATCTGGAGTCCTAATTCTTAACCACTTTCTGACCGGCACGCGGCGATGTACGTTGATAGAATGGCACGGGCAGTCAAATAGCATACAGGTACATCCATTTGAAATTACTGGCGTGCCATCATGTGCGTGCTGCTGGTTGGGACCCCTGTGATACCCGCAATCGTCTCACAGGGAGGCTGAACGGGGATATGCGGAAGTAAACAGCATCTTCCCGTTCTGCCCAACAACAAGTGACACTGATCTCTGCTCCCTGTGTTTGGAGCAGAGATCAGTGTTCACTAACACACAGCCACGCCTTCCACAGTTAGTTACACACCCCTAGGACACACTTAACCCCTAAACTGACACCCCCTGGTTAACCCCTTCACTGCCAGTGTCATTTACACTGATTGCTGTATATATGACAGTGATCCCAAAAATGTGTCAAAAATGTCCGATGTGTCCTCCATAATGTCGCAGTCACATCGAAAATCGCTGATCGCCACCATTACTAGTTAAAAAAAGAAATATTAATAAAAATGCCATAAAACTATCCCCTATTTTGTAAATGCTATAGCTTTTGCGCAACCCAGTCAATAATCGCTTATTGAGATTTTTTTACCAAAAATATGTAGAAGAATACGTGTTGGCCTAAAATAAGGAAAAAAATAATTATATATTTTTGGGGGATATTTATTATAGCAAAAAGTTAAAAATAATGTGTTTTTTTTTTCAAAATTGACACTTGTTTTTGTTTATAGCGCAAAAAAAAAACCGCAGGGGTGATCATATACCACCAAAATAAATCTCCACTTGTGCGGGAAAAGGGACATCAATTTTGTTTGGGAGACACGTCGCACGACCGCGCAATTGTCAGTTAAAGCAACGCAGTGCCGAATCGCAAAAAGTGGTCTGGCCAGTGCGCATGCGCGGCGCCCTGTGATGGCCGCCTGAACACAGGGCTCCGCAACGTCCCAGCCCTTCCGCTCGCCCAGCAGCTGAACGCCGCCGAATAACGCGGCGAAACGAACGGCGGAGGTTCCCACCGACACCAGGGTACTAGCGGATGCCTAAAGGGAAAGCGAGGAGAGGGCTGAACACCCGTCTCGCTGTCCTCCCCGGAGCGGCCGAAATAGCTAAGATGGCGGCGGAGCAGCCGCCTCACGAGGCCCTCACTGGAGTGACAGGCTCTTCTCCCTGGAGGGACATACTTCATGCAGAGGTATGTGGAGGGGGCCTCCCACAACAGCCCCAGGGATGTCCACAGTCCCCTGCCTCCACAATATCGCTCATCCAGCACACACTAGAAGACTTTCCTATCCTAGCTTCTGAAGGGGAACACAGATCACCACATACAGATGGTTTTTTAAATGCAGCACAGCTCATACCTCAGCCATCCCAGTCCCCTCAGTCACAGGACATGGCTGCTATGTTCTCCAAATTTGCAGAGCTACTTGATAAGGGACTAGCGCAAACGGCTTCAAGAATTACCTCTGATATTAAATCTGATCTCCACATGCTAGGCTCCCGCATTGAAAGTATTGAACTTAAGATGGATGCCACGATCGATCGAGTGAACCAGAATTCCGATCGTTTCCAGGAACTTCACGATCAACTTGAGGGGGCTTACGCCAAAATCGACGATTTGGAAAATAGATCCCGCAGACTTAATTTCCGCATCAGGGGGCTCCCTGAATCGGTAACAGACGTACAAGAAGCTGTTCATTCACTCATTAAGACCCTAATCCCTGATATCAGATCACACCGATTAGAGCTGGATCGCGCTCATAGAGCATTGGGCCCCACTCGCCAAGATGGGCTCCCACGCGATATAGTGGTTAAACCGCACTACTACAGCGTCAAGGAAGAGGTGATGAAGAGAGCTCGGTCATCACCCCAACTACAAATTCTGGGTCACCAAATTCAATTATATGCTGACATTTCTCCCTTTACTATCCAAAAAAGGCGATCACTCAAACCATTGCTGACGATCCTGACTCAGAAGAACATTAAGTACTGGTGGTTATTCCCATTCGGCTTGAAATTTGATTTTAACGGAAAACCTCACCGCTTCACCTCATTCCATGAAGGAGAACTGCTGCTCCGCAAGCTAGGCCTCCTCCAGGTGGATCCACCGTCCCCCATGCAGACTGCCTCTTCTGGGATGGCCAAACGCCCGCCACCCTCCAGCCCTCTCACCTCTCTCTGGATCTCCCCCAAACACAAGAAAGCGAAAGACGGTCTTCCTCCTTGATAAGGACATAGTCCTATTTTTGGCTCAAAAATTTTCTTTTTATATGGGACTCCATGTGGTTTTTTCATCTCTTTTTATGGAGTCTGAACCTTGTTAGGTTCTTTGGTTGCTGGACCTTCAGTTTATTGTTTTATATCGTTTTCCAACCTTTACAACGCCTCAGTGGTGTCCAAGTCATACATCACAGTCTTTAGTTATGCTTTGCTACAGGTGTTCAGTTTTTTTTGCTGATTTTGTACTGATTGTTTTTCAAAGGGTGTTGTGGGGGCTGGGACGTTCCTACTGCGCACTCTTTCCTTTCTGGGTGGGACAGTCCCTGAGGGGCCTGTTGCATCTAGTCTGGACGTCTCCTCCGTTGCGAGGATAGAAATGACAACTTCCTTCGGTGGGAGGAGCCGATATTATCCCCCACCAGGGAAAATTGTGTCTGTTTATTTTTTTTTTATTGTCTGTTTCATTTTCTTCTTTTTCCTTCTTTCTCTCCATGAAATAGCCCCTGAAGCGGTCTCTCTTTCCCTTATGGTTCCTAGGAAAGCATGGTGGTTGTCCCCGGCGTTTCGCAGTCTGCAGCTGGTAACAAGCGAGAAGGTAGGTCATTTGGGTATCCCTACCTTCTATACCTTTCTGCTCCATGGCTAACATTCCCCACCACAAACCAATATTGCGACTAGCCTCCCACAATGTGCAAGGTCTTAATTCACCAATCAAACGTAAAAAGATTTTCCAGCATTGTCACTCCCTAAAAATTGATATCCTCTTTCTTCAAGAAACACATTTCCCGATATCTTATCAACCCTCTTTCATTCACGCAAAATTCCCCAAATTTTACTTAGCTAATTCTGACAACAAAACCAAGGGAGTTGGCCTCTTCTTTTCCGGAAGGGTACAATTTTCTCTAATTTCCGAATTTAAAGACCCAGAGGGTAGATTTCTTCTTCTTAAAATTGTTATCGATGATCAAATTTACTCTCTTATTTCATACTATGCTCCCAACAAGGGGCAAGCAAAGTTTTTCCAATCCATGCTTAGCACCTTATCTCCACTAACGGAAGGAATAGTTGTTTTCGGTGGTGATTCTAATTTAGCCTTTGACTCTGGGGTGGACAAATCACGACCCCACGGAAGGGATAGGGTTCGTCCGACTAAGCAGAGCCTTAAGGTAGCCAGACAATTATATCACTATGGTCTGATCGATGCCTGGAGGGAGCTTAATCCCAAGGTTCGGGATTATACTCACTACTCTAGTCCTCACCAAACTTTTGCAAGAATTGATCATTTCTTTATCCTCCAACAACATATCCCACTAGTGAGTCGGTCTTACATCAGGGACTCTGCTTACTCGGACCATTCCATGGTCCTGCTCTCCATTCAGGGAGGCTCGATCCCTCGTTCAGAGTTTCATTGGCGCTTAAATGCCTCCATTCTCAGCAACCCTGTACATGTTACGGAAATAGAACAACATATCCAAGACTACTTCCGTCTAAATGATGTGGCAGACATTTCCCCCTCAATGCTATGGGCAGCTCATAAGGCCACCATAAGGGGAGTCCTCATCCAAATTTCTTCTAGGTTACGCAAGGCTCGTAAAACAGAAATTCACAATCTTGAAAGGGAATTTTCTTCCCTTAGCAGAAGTCATAAAGCTAACCCAACACAACTCTCGTTAAATAGGATGGAAGTAGCCCGTAACGCTTTAAATCTTGCACTTACTGCGGTGGCTGAAAAAGAACTCAGATGGGAGGGAGGTCGCCATTACCAACATAATAATAGTATTGGTACCCGTCTGGCTAAACGTCTTACCCCTAAAACCAAAATGTTTTCACTTCCCAAAATCCGAATGAAGGATGGTTCACTAACCCAGAATCCCCCTAAAATTTTGGATGCATTTCATGATTTTTATCTATCCCTCTATGGCAAGGCAGATAGTGGCTCGCATTCCGACGCCATTCATTCTTTCTTACAGTCTATTCAAATCCCCACATTGAAGGATCACCACAGGGACGATTTGGAAGCTCCAATTTCTGCAGAAGAAATAGAAGGGGTCATTAAGGACCTTAAGTCAACTTCGGCACCAGGGCCAGACGGATTCTCGGTGCCTTACTATAAACACTTCTCGCAAACCCTTGCCCCATATCTAGCACGCTTCTTTAATCACCTCAGATCTGGCTCTCCCTTGGATAAAGCCCTAAATTCAGCTTTTGTCACGGTTATTCCCAAACCTGGGAAGGACCCCAGTTGCGTTTCTAATTATAGACCCATATCTTTGATCAACAACGATCTTAAAATCTTAACTAAGCTCTTGGCGAATCGTCTCTCTAAATTCATTAGCCTTTATATACATGCTGACCAAGTGGGCTTTATCCCGGGGAGACAAGGCCCAGATCAAATAAGGAGGGCCGTGGACATAATCTCACTGATGCAGTCCCAGTGGGACGGGGGTCCTTCTCAACAGGGTTGTCTCCTATCACTGGATCTAATGAAGGCGTTTGACTCAGTTTCCTGGTCGTTCCTGTTCCCCACTCTTGAAAAGTGGGGTTTTGGACATTCTTTTTTGAACATCATCCACGCACTTTACTCGACTCCAGAGGCTCGAATAAAGATGCAGGGATATTTCTCGAACCCCTTCTCGATCCTCAGGGGCACAAGACAGGGATGCCCCTTGTCTCCATTGATTTTCGCCATGATCATTGAAACATTAGCCATATCAATTAGAGCGAACCCTGATATTAAGGGTATAAGCTGTGGACCAAAAACTCACAAGTGTGCTTTATTTGCTGATGATGTTTTACTATTCATTTCCTCTCCGACCACCTCGCTCCCGGTGATATGCAAACTCCTTAAAGATTTTGGCGATATCTCTGGGTTAAGGGTCAACTATGCCAAGTCCTTAGTGCTTAATGTCAACCTACCACCTACTCTAGTTTCTCACCTTAAACATTCTTTCCGCTTTGATTGGTCGGAATCGAACCTCCCTTATTTAGGGATATACCTTACGGCTTCCATTGACAAATTGTACTCAGCTAATTTTCCACAGACATTCCGAAAGTTGGAGGAAGATCTGGCCTTCTGGGATACCCTTAAGTTATCCTGGCTGGGAAGAGTCAATTCAGTTAAAATGACGCTTCTTCCAAGGATATTGTATCTCTTTCGGTCGTTACCTATCCCTGTCCCTAAGGACCGCATTCGTAGTTTTCAGTCTAGAATCCTGAAATTTATTTGGGGATCCAAGGGTCACAGAATCTCAAAAAATACGCTTTTCCGCCATAAAAAACAAGGGGGTCTAGGGGTCCCAAACATCCTCGCATACTATCAAGCGGCGCAGCTTTCACAATTATCTACTATTTACTTTAAAACTTCTGTGCCAGATTGGGTACACATGGAGAGACAGGCGGTTCCTAATCATACTTTAGATTACCTCCTCTGGAGCACACCTAAGTCCAGACCAGCAGTGATGGCACCTACCCTTTCCCACTCCATAGCACTTTGGGACTCTTTGAAAAATAATCATAATATCACTTCACACTGGAAACCACTCTCCCACATTTTTAGGAATCCACTCTTCCTTCCGGGGCAGGATATTAGGGCCTTCCGTTGGTGGCTAGATAAAGGTTTATATAGGATTGGCCACTTTATTTCTCCCTCTGGTCCTTTCTCTTTGAATCACTATATTAAAAAGCATCACCTGCCCGTTACTGAAAGATTCCGATTCAATCAAATTTACCATTTTCTAAAGTCGTTACGGTCTTCATCTGACCCCCCTCTTTCTATCACTGAATACGAACTTTGGTGTGGACAAGCCATGGAGCAGAAGGGAGGGATATCGGTGATCTATCGTGCTCTTGCCAGGGCGGAAGGTAAAACACTTTTCATGCGGGCATGGGAAACAGATCTACAACAACAATGGTCCTTAGAGGAGTGGCATTCGGCGTCTCTTATGGCCTCCAAAGGCTTTCTGAATGTAACTCTCATGGAAGCTAACTTGAAGGTTCTTATGAGATGGTATATGGTGCCTTTGAGACTAGCCACAATCTATCCGAATGCCTCTCCCCTTTGTTTCAGAAATTGTGGCCATATAGGCTCTATGTTACATATCTGGTGGGATTGTCCGAAAATTAGGCATACATGGAACAAGGTTTTCCAAATCATACGGAAGATCACGACCTTCCCAGTTCTTCAAACACCTCAAATAGCTTTACTCAATTTCCCCTTGCATGGGGTCCCGAAATTAACTCAACAACTCATTAGATTTATTCTGGTCGGAACTAAAATCACGATTGCCAGGGCTTGGAAAAACACGTCGGTTTCCCTGAGAATGGTCAAAAGGAAAATTTCTTGGATCATGGTACAAGAAAAAACAGTAAGCATATTCCTAGATACGGTGGACAAACATACAGCGATATGGGATCCTTGGATAAATTATACCTCCAAGTGTCTATCTTGACCAGGGACTACAGGTTGCTGTAGGGAGAGAGAGACCCGCTTCCCTTTTTTTTTTTTTTACTATCTTTTTCCTGTCTCCTTTTCTTTTCCTTTCTTTTATTCTTCTCTTTCTCTTTTCTTTCTTTTGGTTATATTTTACCTATGATTTAGTGCCTCTTATCAGGACTAGTATACGTACATCAAGAGGTTTAAACCCTCAATAAGATCATAAACCGCTAGCTTCAGTTATGTTTCTTGATTTTTATTATCATATCTGGTTCACTGGGATTAGTTATCTTTAGATTATTTTTATTCATTGTCCTCAATTTCGGAGCATTTATTTTCCGATTCTTCTTTTACAGTAGGAGGTTTCATGGAACCCAGAGCCTGGGTTGGGTGGGGTCTCGGGGGTCCCGACACAGCAGTGTTCCCATTTGGGGTGTTGGATCCACGAGACTCGTTCTTAAATTTCATTTATGGGTTCTCTGGAACCATGGGCTCTAATGCTAGGAAAATGTTGCTATGGAAAAACTCTGTGTCTATTCCAAGTTTTGCCTGATTCTTAACAGATATTTTTTATTGCTCTGTCTCGATCAATCACTATCAGGGTTTATTTTCTGTCGATTCGGTTCTCTTTTGACTGTTTTAATACAAGAGTGCACTGTATTAAATTATAAGTTGTTATTGTTTTTAAAACTTTCAATAAAAATCTATTGAAACGAAAAAGTGGTCTGGTCTTAAGCCAGCAAAATGGTCTGGTCTGAAAGTGGTTAAAATTGTTGAACTTCAAATATATCTGCCTTTATATCTCTGTTATATGTGGTCAAAACCATTAGGAATGGGAAAGAATTGACTTTATAGGCATACTTAAAAGGGGTTTACAATTTTTATTAATGAAAAGACCTAGATATGTTAAAAAACAACATATAAATCAGTGAAAGTGACTAAAAATGTATGTCTCAATGGCCACACAGCAACCCAAAGTCCCAGTGGACTCAATAGGTTAGGCTGAGGGGGACAAGAAGAAATCTGTATATACCAATTCCCTAATCAGGGAAGATTTGGGGGTGCATGAACGAAAGGCAGGTAACTGGGTCCATATTAATAATAAATGCCGTGAGTGACCTCACATGGTCAATGATTTCAAATAGGTAGTAATTTCCTCACTGCCTCTGATACACTATTCTAAAATGAGCCATTCACTGTGAAGGCATCCTCATCTGATGAATGATAATATGGGGGACTCCCGCGGGGTATCATAAGGAGGGGACAATTATACTATCACCATATTTGTATATGCCCCAAACCACCTCCCCCATATTACCATTCATCAGATGAGGATGCCTTCAAAGTGAATGGCTCATTTAAGAATGGTGTATCAGAGGCGGTGAGGAAATTACTACCTTTTTGAAATCATTGACCATGTGAGGTCACTTGCGCCATTTTTGAATAATATAGACCCAGTCACCTGCCTTTCATTCATGCACCCCCATGTTGATGCCCTCCTTTGACATGATGGTCCCCTGGAGGCTACTGTTCAGTTGTTTGCCTTCCCTAAGTGTTGTATAATATATTATATATATATATATATATATATATATATATACATGATATCTTTATCTAACTAGCTCCAGAAGAAGCGTTTCTAAACGCAAAACTAGTCGAGCAAGTCTTCTGAATACCTGAAAAACAGTATCGAACACAATTTTTGAACTGGCTCTATTAACCCCTGTCTTATTACATAGTTACATAGTAGGTGAAGTTGAAAAAAGACACAGTCCATCAAGTTCAGCCTATGTTGTGGTCGTTCAGGTGCTTATCTAATCGTTTCTTGAAACAATCAATGCCCCCCACTGAGACCACCGCCTGTGGAAGGTAATTCCACATCCTTGCTGCTCTTACAGTAAAGAGATCTCTACATAGTTTAAGGTTAAACCTCCTTTCTTCTATTTTAATGAGTGGCCACGAGTCTTGTTAAACTCCCTTCTGTGAAAAAGTTGTATCCCTATTGTGGGGTCACCAGTATGGGATTTGTATATTGAAATCATATCCCCTCTCAAGCATCTCTTCTCCAGAGAGAATAAGTTCAGTGCTCGCAACCTTTCCTTATAACTAATATCCTCCTGACCCTTTATTAGCTTTGTTGCCCTTCTTTGTACTCGCTCCATTTCCAGTACATCCTTCCTGAGGACTGGTGCCCAGAACTGGACAGCATACTCTAATTAGTATAGGGTTTTATATACAGGTTTCCTCTTGGCCCCCCAGCCTAGTCTTTTGAATCCTCTGGGACTTTGGGTGGCTGCTGTGTGGTCGTTGAATCAATTTTTAGTCACTTTCACTGATTTATATATGTTGTTTTTTAACCTTTCTATTTCTTTTCATTAATAAAAATTGTAAACCCTTGCCTATGAAGTCCATTCTTTCCCATTCCTAATGGTTTTGACTATATAATATGACGTGGTATAGTATATATTTTTTGTGCTGTCTACAGTGCCACCCTGTGGTGATAGCCTGCTTATATATTTATCTGTTATATGTGGGGTGATGGGATTAGTAGTTCACACAAGAAAGATAAGATTGCTTTTGCTTTCAGTTCATCCCACAGAAGGAACAATACATTTATAGTAAGAGCAACAGGTATTTAGTGTATTCGTTATAAATAAAAAACATATGCAGCCACCACATATGAGGGCTGGTAAGCCGCATTATATTAAATGTGTGCTCTTTGGTTTAGTTACGCTTTACAATGAATTAACTGCTTGTTAAAATAGAAGGGGAACAGCTACACAATTCAATCTGAACACTTGGAGTCATTTGTTGATTACTCCAAACAGTAATGCAAGGTTACAATACAAGTCAGATATTAAACCTTTTGAATCCTACTTCAGCGCCATCAAGTAAAGATTTCTGCATAGTTTTAGGTGCCTCATCCATTTTGAGAAAAAGTGGGACAGCATTTTGTAATATAAAACATTGAGAATGAGAGATTTTGGTTTCAGAGGGAGTTGGGAGGTGACAGAAAAGTAAAGGAATAGAAAGATAGTGTAGGGGTAGGATAATTGGGGCAAGATTGCAGGAGGGGAGGAATAGCCCAACATCACATAAGTGGTCAAGAAAGAAGATTTTCCACAAAGCCAATGTACTTTTCTGTATTTTAGCATATTGGCTTATGCTAAGGCCTTGAAATCATCACTGTCCATATAAAGAATGCAGGGTGTCCATTTAATTCAAGATGATTTGTTTTTATTGAATTGTTGGGCAATCAGTTCATCGATCTTCATCAAATTACTTACAGTGCCTTGAAAAAGTATTCACACCCCTTGACATTTTCCACATTTTGTCATATTACAACCAAAAATGTAAATGTATTTTATTGTGATTTTATTTGATAGACTAACACAAAGTGGCACACAATTGTCAAGTGGAAGAAAAAGGTATAATGGTTTTCAATATTTATTTTTCAAATAAATATCTGAAAAGTGTGGTATTCAGCCCCCTTTACACTGATACCACTAACTAAAACCTAGTGGAACCAATTGCCTTCAAAAGTAATCTAATTAATAAATAGAGTCCACCTGTGTGCAATTTGATCTCAGTATAAATACAGATGTTTTGTGAAGCCCTCAGAGGTTTGTCAGAGAAACTTAGTGAACAAACAGCATCATAAATGCCAAGGAACACACCAAACAGGTCAGGGATAAAGTTGTGGAGAAGCTGTTATAATAAAGATGTTATAATTAAATTTTCCAAGCTTTGAACATCTCACAGAGCACTGTTCAATACATCAGCTGAAAATGGAAAGAGTATGGCATAACTGGAAACCTACTAAGACATGGCCGTCCACCTAAACTGACAGGCCGGGCAAGGAGAGCATTCATCAGAGAAGCACCCATGATATATCTGGAGGAGCTGCAGAGATCCACAACTCAGGTGGGAGAATCTGTCCAAGGAACAACTATTAGTCGTGCACTCCACACATCTGACTGTTATGGAAGAGTGGCAAGAAGAAAGCCATTGTTGAAAGCAAGCCATAAGAAGTCCTGTTTGCAGTTTGCGAGAAAGCAAACAAGTGGAAAAAGGTGCTCTGGTCAGATGAGATCAAAATTGAACTTTTTGGCCAAAAAACCCGTTAGAGTCTGCTTAAGCCTTGAGATTGTGGTTCACCTTGCAGCAGGGCAAGGACCCTAAACATACAGCCAGAGCTATAATGGAATGGTTTAGATCAAAGCATATTTATGTATTAGAATGGCCCAGTCAAAGTCCAAACCTAAATCCAATTGAGAATTTGTGTCAAGACTTGAAAATTACTGTTCACAGACTCTCTCCATCCAATCTGACAGAGTTTGAGCTATTTTGCAAAGAAGAATGGGCAAAAATGCCACAATATTAAACAAATTTGCACACAATAAAAATAACAGTGCAGTGCAAATATGTTCAATCATGACAAAAAAGTAAATACAAAGTCCATAGATCAATAGGTGAACTACAAGTCCCAGAAAGCGATAAAATAGATTTTCCACTTGATGAAAAAAAGTCCAAGAGCCACAGCTTCAAGTGACAATCTCTCCACCTCGAGCATAGCGAGTGCTTTGGAGGTGGAGTATTGTTACTTGAAGCTGTGGCCCTTGGCGGTTTTTTCAAGACATGGAAAATCTATTTGATTGCTTTCTGGGCCTTGTAGTTCACCTATTGATCCATGGACTTTTTATTTACTTTTATCTTGATTGAACACATTTGCGCTGCACTGTTATTTTTATTGCCTATATACATATATTTTGTGGAGATCTGTTATGCCCATACACACTATCAGATTTTCTGCTGATTTTTTCCTTCAGGTTTACCAAAACCATGTAGTGCAAGGGCCTGCCTAATTGCATACAAATTGAAAACTCCTAAGGTGTGACCTCATATTATATGGTTTTGGTAAATTTGAAGAAAAAATTCAGCAGAAAAACTGATAGTGTTAATGGGGATATAGTGTTCAGCTGCATGCCATTTTGATTATTTTATTTTGTGCTGATTGCATTTTTATACAAAGTTCTAAAAATGGGCCGCAGGGGGGAACTGACTGATTATGATGGAATGTTGGCAACAGAGGAAGCTGTGAACAAGTACAAAAATGAGGATCTGTCCCGGTGCCCGTGCTGCTGAGTGTAAACAAATATAATATTCTGATGCTGCGCAGAATCAGTACATTCAGAAAATGCTGCAGCTCAGATTAAAGGGTAATTCCACCATCAGACCCATCCCTGTGCTACATTCCATGGTGGGAAACCCTCATAATGTGCACACCTGATGTGCGCATTATAAGGGGTTCCCACCATCCCTGTGCTGAATCCTGGGTCTGTACACCTGCTGGCTGCTGTGTGTGATATGTGGGGTTACCACCATCCCTGTGTTGAGTTCTCAGATCTGTATACCTGCTTGCTGCTGTGCCCATTATGAGGGGTTTTCACCATTTCTGTGCTGATTTCCCAGGTCTGTATGCCTGCTGTGCCCATTATAAGGGGTTCCCATAATCCCTGTGCTGAGTTCCCAGGTCTGTACACCAGCTGTGCTCATTATGAGGGATTACCACCATCCCGGGGCTGAGTTCCCAGGTCTGTACACCCGTGTGGCCATTATGAGGGATTATCACCATCCCTTTGCTGAGTTCACAGGTCTGTATACCTGCTGGCAGCTGTGCGCATTATGAGCAGTTTCCACCATCCCTGTGCTGAGTTCCCAGGTCTGTACATCTGCTTGCTGCTGTGCCCATTATGAAGTGTTCCCACAATCCCAGTGATGCAGCGCATCAGCAATGCTAATGGCCCACTGCACTAGTTATCAGACACTTTTACATTTCCTAGCACCTGCCCAGGAAGACACACCAGGTCCACCAGCTAAACTCTGCAACTAAGCCCAGCATCCACTCTTCCCACTAGCAGTACTGTAAATTACCAAGTGCACCTTCAGGTTGACTGTCTTCTCTGCTCAGGACTCCTTCCACATTTGAGAAACTGTAAGTGACACCACGGTTCCTCTAAAAGCACCACCCTATGACCTAGTACCTTGACAATCACTATCTGGAAACCTAATGCAATGAAACTTTCCAGACAGTGGCTACTAATTGGCACAGTACTAGGAGGTATGGCACACATTTAAAGGGACAATTTTTTTTTGCTTTTGGGGGGCGGCACTCCTGTGTCCCCTATTGACAGGCCACCACTGGTACAACACTTATTTTGATGCATGTTACTGCAATGCAAAAGAGAGAATCTGCCCAAAAATTTGCCCTTGCTATGTTAACCTATCAAGAAATCCTTGAAATGCGTGCATTCAGTTATTTGTTTTCCAAATAATTCCTAATGAATGTAAACCATTAAAAATACTTACAAGTATCAGACTTACAGTGGTGTGAAAAAGTGTTTGCCCCCTTCCTCATTTCCTGTTCCTTTGCATGTTTGTCACACTTAAGTGTTTCGGAACATCAAACCAATTTAAACAATAGTCAAGGACAACACAAGTAAACACAAAATGCAATTTGTAAATGAAGGTGTTTATTATTAAAGGTGAAAAAAAATCCAAACCATCATGGCCCTGTGTGAAAAAGTGATTGCCCCCCTTGTTAAAACATACTATAACTGTGGTTGTCCACACCTGAGTTCAATTTCTCTTGCCACACCCAGGCCTGATTATTGCCACACCTGTTCACAATCAAGGCATCACTTAAATAGGAGCTGCTTGACACAGTAAGGTCCACCAGAAGATCCTTAAAAGCTACACATCATGCCGAGACCCAAAGAAATTCAGGAACAATTGAGAAAGAAAGTAATTGAGATCTATCAGTCTGGAAAGGGTTATAAAGCCATTTCCAAAGCTTTGGGAATCCAGCGAACCACAGTAAGAGCCATTATCCACAAATGGCGAAGACATTGAACAGTGGTGAACCTTCCCAGGAGTGGCCGGCCGCCCAAAATTACCCCAAGAGCGCAGCGACGACTCATCCAAGAGGTCACAAAAGACCCCACATTAACGTCCAAGAAACTGCAGGCCTCACTTGCCTCAGTTAAGGTCAGCGTTCATGCCTCCACCATCAGGAAAAGACTGGGCAAAAATGGCCTGCATGGCAGAGTTCCAAGGAGAAAACCACTGCTGAGCAAAAAGAACATCAAAGCTCATCTCAATTTCTCCACAACACATCTTGATGATCCCCAAGACTTTTGGGACAACATTCTGTGGACCGATGAGACAAAAGTGGAACTCTTTGGAAGGTGTGTGTCCAAGTATATCTGGTGTAGAAGGAACACTGCATTTCATAAAAAGAACATTATACCAACAGTAAAATATGGTGGTGGTAGTGTGATGGTCTGGGGCTGTTTTGCTGCTTCAGGACCTGGAAGACTTGCCGTGATAAAAGGAACTATGAATTCTGCTGTCTACCAAGAGATCCTGAAGGAGAATGTCCGACCATCTGTTCGTGTACTCAAGCTGAAACGAACTTGGGTTCTGCAGCAGGACAATGATCCTAAACACACCAGCAAGTCCACCACCGAATGGCTGAAGAAAAACAAAATGAAGACTTTGGAGTGGCCTAGCCAAAGTCCTGACCTGAATCCTATTGAGATGTTGTGGTATGACCTTAAAAAGGCCGTTCATGCTCAAAAACCCTCTAATGTAACTGAATTAGGACAATTCTGCAAAGATGAGTGGGCCAAAATTCCTCCAGGACGCTGTAAAAGCCTCATTGCACGTTATCGCAAACGTTTGGTTGCAGTTGTTGCTGCTAAGGGTGGCCCAACCAGTTATTAGGTTTAGGGGGCAATCACTTTTTCACACATGGCCATTATGGTTTGGATTTTTTTTCACCTTTAATAATAAACACCTTCATTTACAAATTGCATTTTGTGTTTACTTGTGTTGTCCTTGACTATTGTTTAAATTGGTTTGATGTTCCGAAACACTTAAGTGTGACAAACATGCAAAGGAACAGAAAATGAGGAAGGGGGCAAACACTTTTTCACACCACTGTATATAAGAATTATTGTTGGATGAATATCTGTATTAATATAATGACATGTTTTTTCACAAGCAAGGGACCTCTTACCCCATTAGAAAATAACCTCTATGTCACACTTACCACAATTTGAAAATGTATACTTTAAACCAGCAGAAATACCAGAAGCTAGCACAAATGTATTCTAATGCCACGTACACACGACCGGACTTTCCATCAGAATAAACTCTGAAGGTTCTTTCCGACGGAGTTCCACTGAAATGGACTTGCCTACACATGATCAGACCAAAGTCCGTTCATTAAGAACGTGATGATGTACGACGGGACTAGAAAAGGAAGTTCAATAGCCAGTAGCCAATAGAATTGATTCCATCGGAAAGATTTAAAACATATTCTATTTCTAGGAAAAGTCAGATGAAGCCCACACATGATCGGAATATCTAATGAAATGATTCCGTCTGATCTTTTCTGCCAGAAAGTCCGGTCATGTGTATGTGGCATTAGACTGCAGGCTATATGCAATGACATGTTATTAGTGCATTTATTTCTTATATTTATTTATTCTCTTAAGATTTACTTTAGCTTTCCTTTTGGTTAGCCATTAACTAATGGGAGATGTGTGCAATATGTTAAACCTTTTATCGAGTTTAAAGTCTGCTGTTTCCATAGCAACTATCCCCTTTTGACACTTTTTAACAATTGCTAATCTCTTGACAACTGTATGTACAAGAATGTTTTTACTTACTATACTTTATAAATGAAGACAACGTGCAGTAATTTGTATAAAGCTAAAAGAATACTAAGAATAACTACCCAATGATATTAGGCAAATACTAAGGAAGAGAACAAAAATATTTAGCATTTTTTAAAGGACATGTGGGATTTATAGTGACCCACACAAATAGCCTTTTTATTTTTATGTCATGTTGACAATTAGTAATATTAATCAGCTGCTAGAACTTCATAAAGGGATGTATGTGATGCTTATTACAAAAATGAAATCAATATTATTCTTCACTGCACAGTGAATAAAGAATGTTTTCTTATGGGCTCTGCAATGTAATTTATGATAGTCAATGTAATCGATTTCAGAGCATCAAGGTCCTTGTATTCTAATTTCTGTCTTGTCTTACACTGAGGATGCTAAAACAATTACTACATTTTTTATACGTAAAAAAAACAAATATTCATTCTTAGTAGGCAAGCTGGGAAGGGCACAGTGGCAGAATTGCTTCCCCTGGTTGTCACTCTCAGATAGAGTCATTTATTTTTGCAAAATGGGTGTGGTTGGGTAGGAATAAAGAATAGATGTTTAAAAATTTTAACTTTGAATACTGAATCATGTAAAAAAAAAAAAAAAAAAAAACAGGGTTTCATTGGTTGACTGAAGACAAATAAAGCAATGTTTCAATGTATTCATGAATATTCAATATGCATGTTTACATTATTTTGCATTCTGTATTTCTTCCTTTCTTTCCAAAAATAATATGGTTTACACACTACACTAAAAAGGTAACATATCTCTTCTTCAAAGGGTATACCAAGCAAGGAAGTACAGAACAATCAAGTTTTGCATGGATGATAGGATCAATCAGAAATTACATGAACTCTTATAGTGTAAAATAACCAGTAAATGATCAAAAGGGGAGGTAAAAAGTGTCCAGTATGGAAAGAGGAAAGAAAAAGGTTGTGGTGTACAATAGACAGGGAAAAGAGGGCCATCCATGTAAGTGACGACATGGGGGGAAGGCATAGGGCATCGCAGAGGACAGGCGAAGGAGGAAACAGAGAAGAAAAAACACACCCCCCTCCCTAGTGGCAGGACAGATAAGGAGCACATGAGGGCTTTGCCTCCCTTTGAAATGTAAAGTCTAACCAGGTCTTCTTGAAGGTTTCATGCTTATTCTGGGAGGAGAGAATAAAGTCCTCCATATTACAAAAGTCATCAACTCAAAGCCTAACCAAAGGGAGAAAACAGGAGGACTTGTGACTTGTGTCTTTCCATTTTAAAAGAATGCAAGATTTGGCAGCATTCGAGAGATGATAAATGTATACATTTTGCTTGGATTGAAGAATGATGAAGCAGAAAGAAGGCCAGATCACCTGGAACAGTCAAATCTGTGAATTTCTGGAAGATATGTTGTACTTTGTGCCGCAAAGGGGTCAACATTGGGCAAGACCAAAATATGCGAAGCAGTGAGCCCCTCTCTGAGTGGCAATGCCAACAGGTATTGTGAATATCGGGGGGGGGGGGGGTGGTTTTGTGTAAGACAGAAGGGGTTCTGTACCACCTTGATAGGATTCTATAGTTACTTTCCTGATGTCTGGATTAGTTTAGAGAGAAAAAAAGTATCCTTTGTGAAGGAGAGAGTCATTTGTAGATCCTGCTCACATTGAAAAAGATAAGGAGATTTATAATGTCCCTGCAGTTTTAAGAGAAGAGTGTAGACCTTGGAGAGGGAGTGTCTGAGTGGACCCAAATCATAACATAGGGTCTCAAAGTATGCATGTGGTTTCAGAAAAGATTCAGGAGGAGGTAAGGAAGCTATAAAGTGTGTAGCCTTATGAGTTTATGTGAAATCTCCATTAATACCTGTACAATATTGTAATTAGAAATATATTTCCATTAGATTTAAATATATATGTAAAGTATTGAGTGTTGTGTTGGTGTTACTGTAATTGGTTCAACTTCAAAGCTTGGCCTTTTGTTTTCCCTGATAACATCTCACCTGGGAAGTAAACAACAGCTTTCGTTGACTCATCCAATCAGGCTGTTCCCAATATACATTGACTAGGTACAGTGACCAATTAGGGAGAATTATATTAGCCAACTACAGAAAGTAGGGGGGGGATATAATGCTTTGTGAGCAAGCCAACTCACTCTGGTGTGGGAGCACACGGCAGTCACCATGGGCTGACCTGAAGTTAACAGGTAAACTCACTCTGAACTTGCACCTTATATTGTATTGTAAATATGGTTCTGGGAGTAATTTGTAAATATCATGTAAGCCAGGGGACCTACCCTGTATATTGTGATGTAAATACGGTCTGGTGTGTAATTTGTATATATTATGTAACCCTATAAATAAATGTGTATTGCTGATAGAACTACCTCTTTTGTACAAGATCTCTCAGATCTAGATATGTATATGTCCATACTACTACAATGATTGAGGTGTATGCACATAATCATAAATACTAGTCAACAAATGGCGACCACGAAGGGACAGGAAAAATTGGTGGTCTCTTTCAGCAGTATCTCAAGGGGTTGCAATATCTACAAAAGGCATACTATGAAAGGGTTTTTCATCTGAAGGCTAAAAAGTAACATTGGGTGCTCTATGTGCTCAATATAGAAATGGGCTATAAAAAATAGCTGTGTTGTACAGTGTGTAATCATTAGGAAGCCTACTGTTAGTATACTAAGGAACACATCATTTATGCTAAAAGCTAAATATATTATAGAATTTGTACATGAAGAGTCCAGATACATTAGAAGGAGATGAAAAGAGCTGTTGCCCAATGTTTATATGCATGAAGATTCAGTCTATTTAAAAAAAAAAAAAGGTTTGAAAGATGATTCCTGCAGTGGATGAAGTGCATGTAACATTGAGAGTACAGCACAAAAGATGGATAGGGAGGACAGACAGTCTTTAGAAAATGTGCTACTTGTAGCTAACAATATTGGCAAACTATTGCCAGGAGTGCACATAACATTTCATGCAGATAATGTCTTGCAACGATGTAAATTGCTGGGAGTTGCCAACTCCAGAGATCAGGTTAAAGTTTTACTATTAACAGTTAACTTAGACACATGGTCTTCCTTACCAGACCATGTTAAAGAAGGAAGAGCAGATTACAATGAAACTGTAGATGAACTGCTAAAAATATTATATCCCTTTGACCTAGGCTTAATAGCAGCGTTTAGACCAAAACAGGAAAATAACGAGAATCCACTTCTATATGCAAACAGGCTATGGTCAGCTTACTATGTAGGCAAACGGAGAAATGTACACAGAGAGGACCCAGAGTACAAAACCCTCCTAATATCTAATGCCCATCCAAAATTTAAAATTCAATGTGGATTTTTTATAAATCCTCTTAAAGATTCATATCAAAGTATCATGGATTGTATGCACAATTATTTTCATGTAGCCAGAAGGTCTAATTCTGTGAAATCAAAGATTTATCACCAGCCTACAAACAAAAATACCTATTTATCAAGTCACACTACAGGAGAATTGGCCACCTTTTCAAACAGAAAGAGACATCATTACAATTACAATGCCTCCAAAGATAAGATCTATAGGCATGGCTCCACAGTTACTAGTCAAAGGCAAATAGCCTCATGCTCCCCTTTGAATGTAAATACCATGGAAAGCGATCTCAGATTACAGCACAGGAGATCGGTTCTGAAAGAACTTACGTTAATAACCACAATTACGTCTCTTGAAAATGAGATTAAGCTACTGAAGGCACATATTCATAATTGGGAAAATACCAATAAAATAATGGAAACATCACAACATGTTCTTAAGGAAAAATATGAATCATGCCATGCAGATGTGGTACAGTGTAATAAAGAACTGAAAGAAATAAAACAATCTTTTGATCAAATTGTTAAGACCCCACAGAAAACCGTCTATTCCATTCAAACAGAAAATACAGGAGGGAGGCCCAATCTATCTATATTATCTGCTAGGACTTCCCCTTAGGGGGAACAAAACTTAAATATAAGCAATGTATACACAGCGAAAGAAATACCAGATCTAATGTGTCATTCAGATGTCTATGATCTGAGTAATTTATTTTCACCAGATCCAAGTGCGGATGTCAGTGAACATATAACAATGTAAATATGTAAATGTAACAATGTGGTAGTGTTTGCTTTCTTTGTGCCAACGAAAGGGAAAAGGGTAATAACTTTTGTATAAGTTATATTTTCCAGGTGCAGGGAGCTCATGAAAAAGAATTTACATGTTAAGCAGGTGTATCAATATAGATGTATATACATAAATACATACACCTAAGGTAATGTATATTAGGCTAGGTATTCAAACATGGTTATTAGTAATATAGATGTTTATCTTCCCCAAAGGATCAGAAGACTGCCATAAATATTCAAAGGTATAGGGTACAAGTGTTGCTTAGTACAGAATCTTACTCTTGCTTCAGTTTATTTTTATTTTTTGTTTTGGGTTGGTGTTCTTGGTTGTTGTTTTTTTTTTCTCTCTCTCCCGTTTGCAGAAACACATAACAATTAATTTGCAATTACCAAGGTGCTATCCAGGATGTATGGGATGCAATCGAAATGAATGTGTATGTTTGAGTGATGGAATGCATGGGTATGAACTGTCCATGTGTAAACAAAGATATTTTTCTTTTTTGTACTTAACATTGCTTTATGACCATAAATAAGTGTGATCACACTAATGCGCATGCGTTGTACTGTTTATAAATTATTTTATCTTTTTTTTTTATTGGAAATGAGCTCAATACTGGTACCAGTTTAAATTTAGATTTTTTTTTTTTACAAGTTTAAATGTACTTGCGAATAAATAACCTTTTGCACAAATATGAAATCTCAATCCCTATAACTATGAGGAACTGTAGGGATGTGGTGTATATTTTTGTTTTCTCCTTTCCTGTGGCTTAGAGTGAAGGTCCATTCACTCTGACACTCGGAAACTACATGATACATTACTTTGCACCTTGTGACATCTTATGGATTCAGTAGGTCTTCTGTTTTGTTTTGTTTTTCCTTCCAAATTAACTCATGTGATGCTAATATGTGTGAAGGTTATAGATCTACATGTTGTCATTTTAGAATTGAAGTCTTTACAAACCTCCCAGTTTTTCCATATTTGGTCTGTCAAAGTATAGACTCATTACCTTGGCTGGAAGTCTGTTCCAAGCATCCACTACTATTGTAGACCATTATGAACCTCTCACAGAGGTACAGTGAGGTGTTATTAATGATTTTTAAGTTTTGTATTTTAGGGTAACTGCCCAAACAAGGATGGAGGATTGGACTCAGACGGGGCAAAGTATTGGGAAACACAGATGAGGACCTTAAAACATAATTTTATGTTGGTTTTAAGGAGAAGCCTTGAATGGAATTAATTACAGTCAGGCCTAACTAAATTCTAAAAAAAAAAAAATGTTTTGGGGGCGGTCTGTGTCAATAAACAGAGGTCCTGCGCTCTCTAATACAAATTTTTGTGGCCTGCTTGACTTGCAAATTGTTTTGCACTGAGAGTCAAGTAATATGTTAATCACCACCGAGAGAGGGTGTTGCGCAATGTTTGAAGGCAGATTCAATCACTTTGTTTAACACAATTACAGATTCAAGGCTCTTTAACAAATTAAAGGTTGAGGCAGCATTCAATCTGAATAGTTTTATTTATTTATTTTTTTCTTTATTGTTTAGTTTTTTCCTTCAACTTTTTCTCTTAAGGAAAACTATTTTTTTTTTCTTTACTTCCTATATCACCTTATTTTTTTATTTTTTATTTTTTGGGTGATTCTTCAGTTTGGCTTGCCTATGGTGAAATAAAAAAAAAAAAAAAAAAGAGGGGAGTATGGGGAACATTATATGGAGAACATTTAAAGCAATTACAAATGTTGATATAGAATATTAAAAGCTTCCCTTTAGCATTTTGGGGATGGGTTGAGTATCCGACAGTTTTTGTTTTTCTTTTATGACATTGGATAATTGTTTTATATGAATTTAGGTCATTGTAGCTATTATCATGACAATATTAACATTAGGGTTTAGCTACAACCATGTGACTATTTTCTGTGTATATGTGACATACAATCCTCTCTACAGTTCTAATATTGGGCAGTCATCAGATGTGGTCATTGATCATTTTTCTTTTTTTTATGTTGCTCAGTTTTTCCTTTTTGTGCCATAATAAGTTCAAAGAGCATTGCGTGAATATCATATAGATATACTGGGACTGGTGAGACTCATAGTGATTGGCAAATATCAGGGAGTATAGTACAATTGTACTTAAGAGTATTTTAGTTAGATTTTTCCTGAAGCCACTAGTGACTGGTGACATCACACCTATCTGTATTCTGAAATCAAGTTATTTTTGTCTGCGTAGGCGACACTGCCTAATCTGCAATGAGAACTCTTAAAGTGATGACCTCTTCCATAGCCTGCTAAAGGCAGGGCTCGTGCAGTAGCTACACACGGTAGCCAAGGACGAAGCGGTATGCCCAATGTTTGGGACCAGCACTGAACATAGCTTCAGTTAAAGGAGTTAGGGGTGAGTTGCGATGGCAACAAGAGCCCCTGAACACTTGAAGGGTCATACACAGACACACAGTGGTATACAGCAGAAGTTACTTGCAGGCATATGACCATGGAGGAAGAAAGATGGGGGATGGAAATCAGACACCTGGCTGAAGGGCGTAACCAAATTGTTACACATGTCACTGAGAAAGGGGTCTCATTAGTATGTCGCAGTATATCTATGGTAATTCTAATGAAAGGTCCTAACTGCTCAGACTTACCAGACGAGCATTAATTTGAATGCATGTGTCTCAAATGTACTTGTGGTTTTCTTTCTCTACCTCTGTCCACATTAACAAAGTATAATCTTAGCCGGGAAAGCTGATCCAAAGGCCATCCAACGGGAATCACCATGGGAGGCTGTCCCAGAAGCAAGGGCAACATGACCAGATTGACATTATTGACTTTCGCACTATCATTATTGGACGGTTGAGAACAAGGATCCTCATGTCTTTTTTTTTTATGCCTCTTGTTTTTTTTATTGTGTTTTGTATCCTATGATTTTTATTATGGACTTATTACATTCAGAACAAGTAAGGACTACCGATACTGGGATCCAGAAATGTGAACTGTAGAGATGGGGAGTTTAAAAGTTTTTTTTTCTTCTCAAAGAGTTTTATTTCATGTCAGAGGGCAAAGCCAAACGTTCAAAATATTAAAGAAGATTGCACATAAACCATTATTCTATGTGTGGCCGAGTCTCATATTCTTAACTGGCCACAAGGGGCCATCTGTAGCCTTATGAGTTTATGTGAAATCTCCATTAATACCTGTACAATATTGTAATTAGAAATATATTTCCATTAGATTTAAATATATATGTAAAGTATTGAGTGTTGTGTTGGTGTTACTGTAATTGGCCTTTTGTTTTCCCTGATAACATCTCACCTGGGAAGTAAACAACAGCTTTCGTTGACTCATCCAATCAGGCTGTTCCCAATATACATTGACTAGGTACAGTGACCAATTAGGGAGAATTATATTAGCCAACTACAGAAAGTAGGGGGGGGGATATAATGCTTTGTGAGCAAGCCAACTCACTCTGGTGTGGGAGCACACGGCAGTCACCATGGGCTGACCTGAAGTTAACAGGTAAACTCACTCTGAACTTGCACCTTATATTGTATTGTAAATATGGTTCTGTGAGTAATTTGTAAATATCATGTAAGCCAGGGGACCTACCCTGTATATTGTGATGTAAATACGGTCTGGTGTGTAATTTGTATATATTATGTAACCCTATAAATAAATGTGTATTGCTGATAGAACTACCTCTTTTGTACGAGATCTCTCAGATCTAGATATGTATATGTCCATACTACTACAATGATTGAGGTGTATGCACATAATCATAAATACTAGTCAACAAGTGCCTTAAATGGAAGGTCTTTCAAGTTGTCAATTTAAAAGGGCCTGTGAGCAAGGTGAGGATGGCCAGGGTAGGCAACTGACCATTAGCAAGGAAGTGCTAAGCTTGGTCAATATTTTGCTCAAGAAGATTGTGGAATGGTCCCACAGAGGAAAGCTGGGAATGCTGGAATACCCAGAATAGGGTAAAGAGGGGAGTGCATCATGGATATACCATATTTTAAAAGAGATCACCCACAACACTTAATGGAAGGACCCAGTAGCGGATGAGGTTGATTGGTGAGATGGCAAGTCAGGCAGACACCACTGTAATCTACAGAAGGGAAAATGTGAGAAGGCTTGTTCGAGGGTAACTCACATTGTCAGGTCTTTGTGCCTGCTCCAATCAAGTAATCTCACCAAGTGGCATACATCATGGTATCTCATGATATCTGAAATGCAGTGCCTCCATAAGTTTTCAAATGGGTCACCAGTTGGCATTTAAGTGTGGGAATTTGTATTCACCTACACATATTTAAAGAGTAAAGAGTGAATAGATTTGAGGAAAGAGGTTACGATATGTATGGGTAGAGTTGACAATAGGTAAAAAGATGTAAGAAGTATTGTCATCTTGAGAATACTGTATAACAATGAAGAAACCAGGAAAACCAATCTTTGTCCCATTTCTGTAGCAAAGTCCAAAAGTCCAGAAATTAAGGTGCTGAGGTATTTGAATGCCCAGTGAAAATTAAAGTTGAATGTAAGGATGCAAACCATCATTGGGGGCAAAGCAACGTTTCATTTCAAAGTTAATTTTGAGAAAAGAAAGTTCCCTGTAGGTCTCAAATTCTTTATGAGGTTAGACTGAGAGATACGTGGAGCTGTAAAGGAAAAGCAAAAGTCATCTGCGTAAGCAGAGATTTTATAGTGGCCTTCACCTGCTTTTAATCCTATATTATATTTGGGTTGGAGCGCAATAGCAAATAAAGGGCTCAAAGGATAGCATAACTATCTCTGTTGAGTTCAATTTGAGAAAAATATTGCCACAGGTTTACCAGGAAACATCACTCATTACATCTCCAATCTTTAGGTTGGTTAACAGCTCTGGGAATTTCAGGGTGCATAGTCTCTCAGAAAATGTACAACTAACATTAAATTTTATATAAAAAATCCAACGTTTATCCTTCTTGCCTCTACCTAGCTAGCAGGTTGGTCATGATAAAAACATGACCAATATGACTATCTACTGTAAGCTAAGACAAGCAGAAAATATTTAGAATTTTTTAATATAAAATTTTGTATCAGCTGTACATTTTCTGTGAGACTATCCACCTCAATAATCCCAGAGATTTGTTTAAAAATACATAGGGTACACCCATGTACAAGGAAAGTATAATTTTATCAGGGAAGTAACATTATCTCTGCACAATACCTGTACAGACAGACAGACAGTTTAAAGACACATCAATTAAGAAGTGTCTGAAATGCAGTTAGACAGAATAAATAGATAGCGTGTCAGCAGTTCCTTAAATCAGGAAGAGATACATTCCAGAGAAGGCTCAGAACAGGCGTAAATGTAGGTGTAAAGATGGAAAGAAAAGGAGAGATGACAATGAGCTGAGATTTAGTTGATACACTGCCAATTAAACAGCCAGACATATGTGTATGTGAGATGCTTAGAAGGAATGATCAAAAAGAAGTCTCAGATTACAGATATTGTTATCAGAGATACATTGGCAGAATTTTTCAAGATAAAAGGAAGATATAATTGAAACATACTGATCTAAACGGCATTCTTTGAATAAGCAGCTGGAAACGAGATTATTTAAACTATTAAATAAAACAGGAGACAAATCATAGGGATTTTGGGATATCATCGTGGTCAGGTCTCATTTTCACCAATGTGCTTGACACTGGCTTCATGTGCTCTTATTTGGCCAACTTCAGCAGAAGCAGGAGAATTTCTGGTCTCCCTCTAAAGAAGGAACACAATGCCAACCTCTTTTAGACACATACTGGCATTCACTATGAAGAGAACAAGGTGCAATATGTAACCACTTTGTGGATTCTCGAGGTTCTTCCTGCTGCAGTTTTCAAACAACTATTGTACACATCTATTGCCTTGATCAATTATAATATTCCATATTCCAATTAAAGGCTAAACTCATATGTTTAACGATCAAGAGGTTCAACAGTGCCTTAGATAAATCTAAAGATAAACCATAAACATATTTCAAAAATTTCTTTCATTCACACATATTTCTAATAGCACAGGTCATTGGGAATCCCTCTTCCCAAAGCACACTATATATACACTATCCTGTAACACACTTTGTAATGACCATCATATTATGCATAATCAAAGACAATCAATATTAGAGAATACATAATTAATGGCCAAAACATCGATAAGCTAGTGAAATGAAAAGGAGATTTTTGTACACTGTGATCAGCTAGGTATCTGCTAATCAACAAGCATGGGCTGCAGTTGCAAATGTCAGCCCTTGAGATCAAAACGATGTACTGCCCCATTAACCATTATCTCATACAATTTTAATGAACAGTTGGCCTGATACAGTCACATGTATCAAAGCATCCTAACTGATTGTCATGACCACATAAAAAAAAGTTACCTTGGAGTTTCAAAGCCTAAGAACAAGCAAACTGCAGCTTAGCGTTCTTTAGATGTGGTGACTTCATCTGTTTTCTCTTTTCAGCCTTTCTTCTTTTATTGAGACAATAATACAGGATTCCTGGCGATGTTTCGCTATTAAAAATGGCAAACGTGCTTTCTTCTGAAAGCAATGGCACAAGTGGCTGAATCATTCGGACTGCACAGGAATGATCTAATAATTTTAACCTGACCTTTTAAAGCAGGAGACAGCTTTCCTTAGGTATCCCGCAGAGGCTTTCCTTATCTCATTTACATAGTAGGTGAGGTTGAAAAAAGACACAAGTCCATCGAGTCCAACCTGTGTGTGTGTGATTATATGTCAGTATTACATTGTATATCTCTGTATGTTGTGGTATTTCAGGTGCTTATATAATAGTTTACTTAAATTATTGATGTTCCCCGTTGATACCACCACCTGTGGAAGGGGATTCCACATCCTTGTTGCTCTTATAGTAAAGAACCCTCTACGTAGTTTGCCAGTATGGTATTTGTAAATTTAAATTGTATCCCCTCTCAAGTGTCTCTTCTCCAGAGAGAATAAGTTCAGTGCTTGCAACCTTTGATCATAATTAATATTCCTCAGAGCCTTTATTGGCTTTGTTGCGCGTCTTTGTACTCGCTCCATTTCCAGTACATCCTTCCTGAGGACTGGTGCAGTGCTGTTGCTGGTACAGTTTTTGTTTATTGCATACTATAATGTTATGTATTGCATCATCACTCATGGGTTCCCCACTCCTTAACCTCTCACTTGTCTATGTACCTTATTGTAAAAATGTGTTACTATTGTACAAGCTCTGTAATTACCAATCCTGGTGCCATTGCTATCTTGTTTGTTAATCATCTTTGCTTACATCCTTATAAAAAACTAAAGATTAAAAAAAATAAAAAATCCTGGCCTAGGGTAAAAAGCACTAACTCACTGTATTGTATCTGTGGAGTAGCAATATTTGTCATCCTTGCCAGCTCATGTTTAGACTACACCACCTCATCTCCAAGATTGGTTGTAGTCAACTGAAGATAACCGGGCAAGGATGCAACACTGCTTGAGATTTCAGTATGGCAGAGGTACTGTGCAAAAAACTTGTGAGCTCACTGCATTTGCCATAGGACAAACATGTGTTTTTAGTACTTATTGAACAGATATAACTAAACACTTTCAATTCCATATTTAAAGTGGTTCTAAAGCCAGAACATTTTTTACCTTAATGCATTACCTGCATTAACCTCTTGCCGACAGCCAGCAGTAGATTTATTGCTGAGAGGGGGGGTCAGCCACAGGCTCTATGACATACCTGTACATCTTGGTTTAATTCCTGGTTCAGAAGAGCACATGCCTGTGTAACGACATATTCGGCGACCCATCACAGTTTGCTATGGAAGTGATGTTCCGTCACTGCCATCTTGCTACACCCCACACTCGTCCACAGTAAGGATACACTAAGAAGGGGAATGCGGACATGTTGTTACACCCACCAGAGTTTTGCATTTTACACGTATTTATAACAGTAAACTGCATTTATATAGTGAAATACAGGACTTAGAACTCTGTCTGACTGGTTAGATGTTGAATTTTAAAATTTAACAACTAACCAGTCAGGTGGAATTCTAAGTCCTGTAGTTCACTATATAAACTGACTTTACTGTTATAAATACATGTAAAATGCAAAACTCCAGTGGGTGTAACAACATGTCCGCTTTCCCCCTTCTTAGTGTATCCTTACTGTGCACGAGTGTGGGGTGTAGCAAGATGGCGGCGACAGAGTGTTACTTCCGTAGCAAACTGCGATGAGATGCCGAATATGTCAATACACCTGCTCCCCCTGCTGACATGTGCTGTGATTAGACACAGCATGTTTGTCAGCAGGTTACAGAAAATCATTTTGGCTGTATACCTGCTGATCAGCTGTGGCCAATCATAGCACAGAGATCTGTGTGTTGGTAATCACAACACACAGATCTGGCTCAATTTCTCCCTGCTATCAGTTACTGTAAGAAGGGAAAGCAAGGAGAGACCCAGCCAGATTACCTGTGAGTGAAAGAAGTACACATACACTCGCATACAATTATTAGGCACACGGTTAATTCCTTGATTGCCCTCCCGATCACTTCTGTCATCATGCCAATGTCTTAGTACAGTGTACAGTATTATCACTGATCACTGCATTAGTGCCACTAGTGGTGTTATTTTCCCTCCCAGACAGTGTCAGTTAGCACCAAATAGCCCACCACACTATCACAGGGACACTATAAGCCATTGATCACCACTAATATAGTGTTTGTACAGAATAATATCTTGATCATGATCTGAACTATACTAGTCTCCCCAATAGTATAATATCGGCAAAAATGCAAGAAGTTAAGGTAAAAAATGTCCCAGTATTTGTATCATCCCTCATCCCCCCATGCTGTGCCCATCTATAGCGGCTCTCTCCTCACTCTCTGTGTTCGCAGGGCAGAGAGGCAGCTGTGGGAGCCATTGACTCCTGCTTTAGTCAAGCAAATCCTGTGAGCAGAGAACGGGGGACAGGGCCAAGCCACACTCTGTGTGTTTATGGATGCACACAGCCCAGTTCAGGAGTGAGTCCACAAGTGCACTCCTATAGGAAGCGGCTTCCTATGGTGGTGCACAAAGAAGGAGCCAAGATCGGTGGTGAGGGACCACAGTAGAGGAGGTAAAGGGCCACTCTGGGCAATCATTGCACAGAGCAGGTAAGTATAACTTTACAATCACTTTAATAGACCAAAATGTGACAAATAAGAAAAGGTCACTCTAAAGCCCCGTACACACCGGACTTTTCAATACCCAAAGTCTGACGGAATGATTCCGGCAGACTATTCGATCGTGTGTGGGCTGCAACGGACTTTTGATTCGCAAAAGTCTGACAGACTTTAGAAATGGAACATGCTTCAAATTTTTCCGCCAGAACTCTGCCAGACCCAGTTCCTACCGAAAAATTCGCTCATGTGTATGCTATTCCGACGTACTAAAACCGACGCTAGGGCAGCTATTGGCTACTGGCTATGAACTTCCTTATTCGAGTCCAGTCGTACGTCATCATGTTCGAATCCGTCGGAGTTTGGTGTGATTGTGTGTGGCCAAGTCCGCTCATTCGGAAAGTCCGTCAGAATTCTGCCAGAACTCCGTCAGAACTCCTTCGAAAGTCTGTCGGACTTAATCCCTCGAAAAGTCTGGTCGTGTGTATGCGGCATTACGGTTTACATACACTCAAAATCCAAATTCAGCAAATGTTTATTTTGCTTTTGAATAAAATGGGAGAAGGAGATATAACTTTTGTCAGGTTTTAGTGCTCTTAGTGTCTACATTCCAGAGATTTTGTCTTACTTCACATTCCTATGATGGGGCCAGGGGCTAAGAGACTGATAAAACAAACTCTCCAATGAAGATACAGAAAGCAGAAAAAAAACAATTCTGTATATAACAGGGAAATACCTGAGCCTGTTTCTTCCATCTCTTGAATGGTTTCACAGGGAAAAAAGTGTGGCTCTTCAGAACAGTTATATGAAGCAAATTTTAGCTTTTCTCCACCCTACTAAAAACTAAAACAATGGTTTTGCTGAAGTTGATCCGTAATCCTAATCCTAATTGCTCATTATTTTTTATTCAGTTTTTTAATGTTTCCATTTTGCATTCCTCAAAAAACACATTGCTTATGGAAAACAAAGTTAACAATACAAATGTAATGATAATTACAGATGAGCTTAAGGTTCACCTTGGATGTTTAAGCATTTGAGTGAACGCCTTCACATTTACCTGTAGGAGCCAAACAACATGAATACTAGCTGTATTATTTCTGCTATTTTACATGACACCTTACCTCTCTCGATGGTCGTTAAGGCTGTGGAAGGGTGGAGGCAATATTTACTTAGCAACTGGAAGATCTTTTTTAAATCTGAACTCTACCCAGCTCCGTTACTTTCTATTGCTATTTGATTAATGACATCACCGGGAACTTTTATCACAACTACTGGGCCAGGGTTGTGGGGAAGAGGCCCTTGTCCTCATCAACATGGTGATAACATGCTTTTCCAGGTGAGTCTTGCATGCTCATCCTCCCTCTTTCCTAGCCAGCCAGGCTGCATGCTAAGGTAAGGGCCTTGTATGTTTTTTTGGGGCACTGCATTTTTTTTCATGATTTTTGTGTGGGCCCTTAAAATCCACATCAGACAAGAATGGTATGAGTTATGGGTGAACTTCACTTTTTTTTTTGTTGGGTGTCCTCCATTAGCATCTATAGCAGACCCTCATCTAGAATCAGTGTCTGACATAAATGAATGGAATCCCCACTCAGCTCTGTTTACAAACAGAACAAAGTAGCCAGAAGCTGTCAATTTGGCTGGCAATATAAAAATACTTGTTTATTAAAATTTCATGGTTACCTTCCCTTAAAATATTATATTTGTGGGGGCGTGAACAGCCTGTGAGCAAGATGGTTGCATAAAGACAAAGCTCCTCACAACAGCCCGCTGCTATGAGCGTCTACTGGCTCCCCGCTGTCTCCCTCCACCACCGTGGCACCCGAGAAGCTATGTCAGTAAAAAGGAAGGAAGAACGGCTCCCCCGCAAGCTAAAGGCCTTCATGTATCAGCTGACTGTGAGCCAAAGCCAAAATGGCAAGGCAGCCGGAACACTGAATGCAGTGCCAGCGGCTTCTCTCTCCCTGCATCCTGAGCATCCCGATCGCTCTCCAAAGGACCAGTACACCTCTCAGCCCACAGGGATGGAACCCCAGCTATCTCCCCTGGGCACTTCGATCTCAAGCAGCCCTGCAAAAGCTAAATTGCACATTGATGCCTCCATTCATGAGGTGAGTCACATTCCCTCGTTGTCAAATACAGCACCTCTACAATCAATCCAACACAATTCCATAGCTGCATTTCCCACTATGGGGCAATCTGTGCTGGACAATACACTAAAGGACATGTTAATGTCCTTAAGGAGTTCCCTGCAGGCTGATATGCTCTCTCTTATGCACAGATTTGGCCACAGCATAGAGGTACTAGAGGATACAGTATCCCACATTGAAGATTACTATCAGGGAAGTTCCCAGAATGGATGCAGTACTGGGCGCCCTGGGGTACGCCAGTGTGCACGGCCCTCGTGGGTGCCTGCCTGTGCACGCTATTGGGCGGGTGCTCGCAGGCCCTGTATCCTAGCACCTGTTACTTTGTCTGAGAATCTGATCTCCTGATTACCCCCCTTGCCCTTTGGATTTCCCTGTTTTCTGTCTGCAACCAACCGCGGCTTCTCTTTGACTCTGAACCTGCCTGCTCCTCTGTACGCTGCCCACCTGTTGCCAATTGTGCCTGTGATTGGACTTGCCTGTTCCGCTGCAGACAAAATACCACAGGCTTTATGCAAAAATCATGTCCAGTACCAATGGGTAGCACCAGCAAAAACTTCCATCACTTATAACGGTTCAAAGCATATAGTGACCTTGGTCCAAAATGGTTTAAGCCTCCTGCAAGATTGGGGCATTATCCCTGATACATATGCAGCAAATCCTATGGATCAAAGCAATGGAAGGGACCGGCAAAATCAACCATTACCACAAAGATCCACCAGAAACCATCAACCGATCTAGCAGTCACAAGGATGTCCACACAATGCGACTTAACACGTTTCCTGCTCACACTCGGTCTAGTGAACTCTTTACCCCCAAGCTCGCATTCCTTGGCACCAGTTGTGCCTATTTACAGGAAGAAATATCTAGGCATTGACCTAGAATTGTTCTTGTTTACTTTTTTTCTACGTTCCTAGTTTTACCAGTTCTTCATAGCTACTGCATTAGGTTGCTAAGCATTACCGATTGAATTTCTGTACCTTAAAATCATCACTCACACGAGTCACAAAAAGTGCCTCTATACCCTAATAATCTGAGGTATCTGTGCTGCTTAAGTACCAAGAATTACTATAACCTAAAAGAGCATCCTTCTGGAAGTTAGCATCATAATCTAATTGCGACATTATTTGTGCTCAAGAAACCCATTTATGCGAGTCTAATCATCCTTCATGTAATAACAGAAACTTTGCTGACATCTTTATGGCTAATGGCCCACATAAAAAGAAAGGCACCTTGACAGCTTTCAAAAACTCTATCTCCTTCCAACTACATTCCTGCATTAAGGATCCAGCAGGGTGCTATCTTATAGTAGTAGGAACTATCAACAACTCCCAATACACCATTGTATCTGTCTATGCTCCCAATGTCCATCAAATAAGATTCATCCGCAAGTTACACAAAAAAGTTCTCACTGTTCAACAAGGTGCAATTGTGTGGTGTGGTGACTTCAATATCACACCCAACCCCCACATGGATTCCACATCTCTCCCTAAATGTGGCAAACCTACCTTAAACCCAATGATGTCTAACTTAAAATTGTTCAATGTCTGAAGATGTCAACACGTGGAAGAACATGATTACACTTTTTTCTCCCCCTGTCATAACTTGTACTCCCACATTGACCTCTTTTTGCTGGACCAGTGGAGCTTACAAAAAGTTTCATCATTTCCATCCTCCCTACCTCCTGGTCGGACCACTCCACAATATGCATCACCATTGAAGACAACCCTTCATCATCTCCAGCCTAATTTTGGAGAATGAACACATGCATTCTACAAACCAAATCTCATTTACCCTCATTACGTAAGAGTATGGAAGACTTTTTCACAAATAATGCAGGCTCTGTAAAGAACTCTCACACGGAATGGGCTGCGCACAAAGCTTTTGTGCGGGGGCCTCTTTATACAGTTCTGAGCATGGGATAAAAGACAGAGGAGGCAGCACATTGACAAGGTATTAGCTGAAATTCAGACCACAGACTCCATCAATAAACAGAGTCCCCCAGTAGAAATCAAATTTAAAATTATCAAACTTTGACTTGAACTTCATTCACTCCTTTTATATAAGTTTGAGAAAACCCAAAAGCGTCTAAAAATGCATCACATGCATTTGGTAATGCAGTTTTGGTAATAAGTCAGGGAAACTACTAGCCCACCAAATTAAAGAACATAAACCTAGAGGAAATATTCCTTTCCTCTATCACCCTACCACTAAGCAAATAATAACTGACCCACAAGCTATTGCAAACGCATTCAGTATATTCTACAATAACCTATATAACCTGAAGGATGACAAGCTTACAGCCCAACCTGATAATTCCTCTATCCAGGAATTCCTAGATTCTGTCCAACTCCCCAAATTATCTGATGCCCAACTGATTACATCACATCTTCAGAAATAGGAAAAGCCATTAATACCTTACCAAACAACAAAGTCCCCGGACCAGACGGTTTTGTAGGGGAATATTACAAACAGTTCAACACCCTACTTATTGAACACATTACTCCTATGTTCAATGAAGCTGCCTCCTCTGCTTCATCCCCTCAGGAAATGTTGGAAGCATTGATCATCAATTTGCTGGAGCCAGGGAAGGAGCCCACTACCCCCCAAAATTTTCATCCAATTTCTCTCCTTAACCATGACACTAAATTGTATGCAAAGTAATAGCCAGTAGATTATTTGATCTTCTCCCAAATCTAGTGCACCTGGATCAGTCAGGTTTTATGAATGATCGGCAAACTTCTGACACCACTAGGAGGATGATAAATATTATCCACCATGCTGGATCCTGTGGGGTGCCTTCTCTGCTCCTATTTTTGGGGGCGGAGAAGGCATTCGATAGGGTCAACTGGGGATACTTAAATCAGACACTGAAGAAATTTGTTTTTCAAGGCCACATTCTATCGGCAATATTAGCATTATACTGTTCTCCACAACCTTTAGCATCACAAACAGAACAAGACAAGGGTGCCCCCTCTCAGCCCTAATTTTCAACTTAATGATGGAACCATTAGCAGAAAAAGTTAGATCTACACAAGAAATCAAAGGACTATCAATCAGACCACAAGAACATAACATAAACTTGTTTGCTGGTGACGTAATACTCATTTTATCCAGTCCCATTTCCTCTTGGCTTCGGTAAGGAACATACTTGAAACATTTAGCAGTATATCCTATTATAAAGTGAATGCTACTAAGTCATTCATACTCCCCCTAGGAATATCATCGAAACAGCAGTCTTTTCTAAGTAGGTAACATCCATACATATGGGCCGAACACTCAATAGCTTATCTAGGAATGAAACTAACACAAGTATCCTCCTTAGACCTTATCAGTCCTTGAAGAGATATGGAATCAACCCAAATCCCAGGCCATGAACTTTGTGTCTGGCTACTAAGCAACCCCCATCTTAAATGCAGTAACTTTCAATACTCCCCTGTCATCTATGCATCAGTTGTAGCATTTAATTACTTTATTACTAAGGCCTACAAAGGTGAAAAACCCTTCCAAATCCAGGTGCCCATATCTATAATACCTCACTTAATCCCTGATCTTCCTATACAAAATTGGCAAAATCAGGGTATTATATACCTATCAGACTTATACCTTAAGGGTTTGCTTAAATCATTTACCGTGCTACGAGAAGAATTCCCCATCCCTCCTACTGACTATTTTAAGTATATCCAAACAACTCACTGTCTACTACGTAATCCACGTCTACAAATCTATGTCCATGAAAATATATGAAAATACCTATCCAGCATCTCCATGAACACCAAAGATATATTAATATTTTACAATCTTCTAGGTGCCAAAAACACCTTCACCAAACTACCCCCAATGCTAAAATGGGAAAGAGATATTGGTAGGTGTTTCACCCCTCCCAATGGTCCATAGCACTGATATATGGCTACAAAGCAACTCAGGCTTCCAATCTTAGGGAACTGATATTTAATGTAAACCTTAGATGGTACATCACCCCAAACCAAAAGCACGCCTATGACTCATCGGTAGCACCTACATGCTGGAGGAACTGTGGGTAGATAGGGAATCTTCTGCACATCCTATGGGGTTGTAACAAAACTCTGGCATTTTGGATAGATGTTTTTTCACTAATCGGTAATGTTATCAAAACCCCAATAACCCCATCACCACATCACCACAGTTGGCCTTATTAAACATAGGAAGTGATCACTTACCCCCCCCCCCCCCCAGCTTCAATGTGTGACTACTCTCATCCTATTAGCCACAAGACTCACCATCACCAGACATTGGAAAACAGCAAACCCATTACGAGTAGAAGAGGTGATATCTTTAGTTTACACACATAGCTCTTACGAATGCATGTTTGCATGCTTGATAAATAGACTAACTTCCACCCAAAAATTTGGACCCCTTAGTTTGAATGGTTTCAAAGTAACACCTGTATTTAGCACTCTTGTAACGTTATGTAAAGATACTAAGCATTACCTATGTTTTCTTAACTGAGTGTTTATATGTTCTGGTATTCATGAAAAATGTATTTTATGTAATAATATGCATAGTCATTGGCAACAATAACTACTCTACCTTATTTTCTGTTTTAATCTCTGTATTATGATAAAAAACAATAACAATGTATTGGAAATAAAATATTAAATTTTTTAGCATTACATTTGTTATACTGATTCAAGAAAGGCAGTCATTAACCAAAGGGCTTTAACAATTGCCTGCAAAGAAAAAAAATATATAGTGCTTTACCTGAATCCATGGCCACCTGTCGTTTTCTGCAGATGTCCAGGCATTGACAAGTCCTTTTTTATTCAGTCGAGCAAAATATGGGTACCATTTTTGTAATCCAAAAAGAGCTCTGTGAGTTGAAGATGCTGTTACTTGTTGGTTTGAGATGATCCCTCCTTCCATACCCAGTGGTCCAGAACATCCTAAAAAAAGTAAATTAGATATTATGTATGACATATTTATTTTGCTTACAGGAATTTCCTAATTAAGAAAAGGGTAAAAGTACCTTGCAAAAAGAGAATAACTAGGAGCATTTGGCCTGAGAGTCAAGCAAAACAAATGAACCCTTTCATGGTATAGATTTTTTTTGTTGGGTTAAGGGGTTCTGTACTGGGGTGGGAAGAGCCTGATGGGGAACTGAGAGACTAGTTCGCCTTCAGAATTGGATTACTTGATTACAGACTTGATTGACAGTACAACTGTAGTGGGCAAACCCATAGCTGCTATTCAGTCCAACAGCGACTTTTAAATCCACGTACTGCTGTGTATTGTAAATCAAAAGTCAAGCGGACCCAATGGGGAACTAATCTCTTAGTTTCCTATCAGGCTCCACCTGCCCAGTAACAAGTAATTTCCCAAATATGGGCATTGTCATATTTAGGTAACACCATCACCTTTGCTTACATTTAGCTTTTGGCTGGGAAATCTCACATTTAACAGCTAAATTGGGTAATGAATTCAGTCTTCTTCAGAAAGCTATCACATACATGACAGCTTCCATGCACACACACTGCCTGCTTTGAGTAATTGTGTACCTCCTATATGCCTGCTCAGAGTTGTTCATAATTACTGCCAGTTTCCTTATATAAGAACTGGTGGTAATTCCTTTAAGAAATGTGTTTCTGCCACAGCGTCAGGCTCCGAAAGTGGCAGTAGTAATGATGCTTGCCTGAATTAGAAGCAGGCAGCTGGGAACTACCACCAGAAATCAATAGGGCTAATTTGAATTTTCTTTCTACGTGACCCATGGTGCCATGGTGCAACATCTTTCCGCATACAGTTTATATGTTATAAATGGGAATTGTAAAGGAGAAAATATTTTATAAGCTGAACCAGATGACCGCTGCTCTCAGAAAATGATATGGATGCACCTAAGTAAAATACTAAGTAAAATGTGGCTGTGTGTTGAGTTATTTTGAGGGGACAGCAAATTTACACTGTTATACAAGCTGTACACTACTTTACATTGTAGTCATTTCTTCAGTGTTGTCACATGAAAGGAATAAAATATTTACAAAAAAATGTAAGGGGTGTACTCACTTTTATGAGATACTGTAAATGCATATATCAATGATGCATACTTCTAATAAAAATATGTGCATATCAAAATGAAAAATAAAAACTATTAGTTCCTCAATACTGCAAATAATGTGTGATCAGTCAGTGAACTGACTGTGCCAACAAAGCGACAATCATCATTACAATAAAAAAACAAGTAACCAAAGAAATCAAATCAAATCAAAGAAAAAGCAACATACTGTATGTATGATAGAATAATATAAAAGTCCAATAATCTATCTCATCTCTGGAATTGCTTGCAAATCCCTACTGCTGTGCAACAAGGAAACTGTGTATATTCTTGTAAATTATCATTATTATTTACCACAATGTGATCCAAAACCATAATCAGTGTGAGTCCAAACACCCTGTGCAAAAGAAGAACTCTATAATATAGAAAGGTCTTGCAAAATTAGTTTGTTTTAATCCTCAGTTCTGATCTTAGAAGTTCTTATCTTTCACTCTCAAACATGGCAACATAAGAAAATAATTCCTGTTGTGGAAAACCTTCTTAAACCTTTTATTGAACATTAAAACCAAATGCACTCACTCATCTGTGTGCTGCACAAGTGTACTGGTTTTAAAGCAATTATGTGTATTTTCACTCTGTTAGTTAAATAACCCAAGCTTCCCCAAAGCACCCACCCCCATGTTGAGGGCACTTGGCCTGGTACGGCTCAGGAGAGGGGAGGGGGGGGCTCGCTCGTCCCCACCCCCTTTTCTGACCAGCCAGGCTGCGTGCTCGGCTAAGGGTCTGGTATGGACTTTGGGGGGACCCCCACACCGTATTTTTGGCGTAGGGGTTCCCCTAAAGTCCATACCAGGCAACGGGGCTAGTGAGGTGTCAATATCGCCGATGGAGGCGGTGACATTGACTTCCTTTGCTAGTCCCGTCTACCTGGAGTCACGTTTAAAATGAACGGACTTTACTGCGTGTGTGGGCAAGTCCGTTCATTTGAAAAGTTCGGCGGACCTCTGCCAAAAGCCTTGGGGAATGTCCGCTGGAAAAATCTGGTCATGTGTGGGCAAGTCCGCTCATTTGGAAAGTCCGGCGGACCTCCGCTGCAAAGTTCAGCGGATTGTCCGATCAATAGTCTGATTGTGTGTATGCGCCATCAGTGTAAACTGGCAGATAAGGAGACATGTAGCATGTGTTGTGTAGCCCCACTTTCTGATTCATTACAGCAGACCCCTGTGTCATGGTGTGCTCTACAATGGAGCTGAATTCCATCACACACCGGCTTCTGTTGCCCATCTGTTGTCAGTGCTCTTTCCTCTCCCCTACAGCAGCCACTCCATGACACAGGGGAACAAAAGCTTCTGCATTACATGACTGAAATGTAGTACTCAACTATATGGCTGAATTCCAAGAGCTGTGACATCACCCCGCTAGCTACCATTGCCCATCTGTTAACGGTGCACCCTCCTCTCCCCTGCAGTGGCCACTCCATGACACAGAGGACCAGGAGCTTCTGCATGTGACTGCAACACAGTAAGTTGGAAAAAGCTATTTGCACACATTTTTTACCAGCAGTATACAGAATAGGTAGGAGGTGAGGGACACAGTGTTTTTATATAACTTATAGAATATAAGTTTTATATACACATTATTATGTTGACAATGAAAATTCTTCAATCTGGCATCTTAGTTATGCCAAAAATAGAGGGAATCATGCACATGTGAATAAGAAAATCTGGATAGTGCTCAGAAGGTTGTTAGCCCACCCGGAAAGGGTTGTGGGAACAAGGCCTTTGTCCCCATCAACATGGGGACAAGGAGTTTTGGGGGGTAGAGAAATGTCATGGTGGTATTATTCTAAACACAGGAAAGATGTGCTAATTTACAGGCATACTAAGGACACCCCCCAGACACGATATTTAAAGGAATATTTCATTTTTATTGTTTCACTTCAAGCATTATTAAAATCACTGCTACTGTAAAATAAAAAGGCAGTTTTTAAACCTTTTTTTGCAATGATACATGTCCCCTGGGGCAAGACCCAGGTCCCCAAACACTTTTTTATGACAATAACTTGTATATAAGCCTTTAAAAAGAGCACTTTTGGTTTTTCATGTTAGTGTCCCATAGACTTTAACGGTGTTCCACGGCTTTTGAATTTGCCGCAAACACCTCATAATGTTTGCCTAAACGTGAGTGGATTACTGTACAGTACTATAAACTTCACTCCCTGATCCCCTCAAAGCCCATGGCCTTCCACTATAGGCCCTGGTCCCCCCCCCTACAGCCCCTGACCCCTTCTACAGCCCCTGACATCCCCACTAAAGCCCCTGACACCCCACTTCAGCACCTGACCCCACATTGTATAAACTTCCTGTCTCTAGCATGCTCATTGGGCTATGAATAAGCATTGCAACCCTCTGTTGGCTCAAAATGCTGACACTCTTTAATTTTGATTTCTAGTGTTTGAAAGAATTATAGAAAGTTTAGTACAGGTAAGGATGTATCTGTAGAATTTGGAGAATGTGGCCGAAAAATGTTAGCTAGATTTACGTTTTCTGTGTGTATAAATCATTTTTTAAGGTCAAGAAAATGATTTAGCATTTTTATCCATGCTGTTATTGTGGGTAGCAGTTGGTAATTGCGAATATTTAGCCTTAAATGTTTGAAAGACAACATTTTTGCATATGGCTAAACCTTTAACTCAGTAGGGAACAAATCACAGTGAGTACACATCTCTGATTTGCTGTTGGCATGAATAGTCACTTGATTATTTGATAAAGGCATCACTTATACCATGTTAGCAGGTAGATTTTCTGTTTCAGCTTGGGGGCTTCTAGAGAGTTTTTCCAGTCCTGTGCTCTTAGATCAGGAATATCAACTGCACAGGCTTCCTTGTTAAGGAATTTGTTATGTATTAAATGCAGACAATTTAGACAGTCATGCATTTCACATTCCTTTAGTAAAGATATTAGTAGGCATGTATATGCCAGATAAGATGCATGTAAACTCTTCTTATGTAGTCTGGCCAAATGTAACCAGAAGTGCCCAATTCCTGTCCTCATGACCTCAAGAAGAACCCTTCAGATAGAAGACCTGCACATTGAGGAGAGTTATTTGTATCCAAAGTGGTTTTGTATTGGATCCATTAAAAGTAATAAAGTAGTGCTGTGTTTGACCCTACAGAATCAAAAGATGTTACTTGGAAACATTGCCATATTGATTTATTGAGACATGAACTTTTACTCACCAGGATGTGCTACTTACAGTTACATCTTTCTAATATTTGAAGTGTACCTTAATTCAATGTATCTGTCATAAAACTTGTGTGGAACAGAGGTTTCAAAATAAAGCTCCTTGAAATACCTAAAAATATGTTTTTTTTTTTAGATTAAAATAAAATTCATTAAGGCCCCTTTCACACTGGGGTGGTTTTCAGGCGCTACAGCGCTAAAAAATAGTGACTGTGTAGCGTCTGAAAAAAACGCCCCCTTTCACTCCAGTGTGAAAGCCGGAAGGCTTTCACACTGGAGCGGTGCGCTAGCAGGACGGTGAAAAAAGTCCTGCTAGCCACATCTTTGGAGCGGTGTATTCGCCTCTCCTATCCATTGAAATCAATGGGGCGGTGCAGCTATACCGCAAAGTGCTGCTGCAGCGGCGCTTTGTGGAGGGTTTTAACCCTTTTTCGGCCTCTAGCGGGGGTTAAAACTGCCCCGTTAGTGGCCGCATACCGATGCCCGCACCACCCCAGTGTGAAAGGGGCCTAAGTGTATGTCAAAATTTCTAATTTTACTTAGACTTAGTAGGAACTGTAAGACTGAGATTTCCCTGTTATGATGTACTGTATATGGAACAGCAGACTTTCCTTACAAAATTCAACATGCTGAGAGAATGGACTGCAATGCATTTTTATAAATAATAAAGTTATTGGTTCTCAGGTAAGGCATGAAAGGCTTAATCCTATCCCATGGGTACAAGTAGAATGCTAATAAAGGCATACCCCACTTTTAAGTACACAATGGGGTTTATTTACTAAAGCTGGAAAGTGCAAAATCAGCCTCACTGCTACATAGAAACCAATGAGCTTCTAACCCCAGCTTGTTCAATTAAGCTTTGGTAATAAAACCTGGAAGCTCATTGGTTTCTATTCAGAAGTGAGCCTGATTTTGCACTTTCCAGCTTTAGTAAATAAACCCCATTGTATACTTAAAAGTGGGGTATGGCTGTACACATGGCCAGATGAAAAAAAAACTCAATAAACTTGGGTACATTCAGCCTGCCCATACATGGTTCAAATCTCAGACAGTTCCTGCATCTTGGATGTCACATGCCAGAAGGCCCATAGAAATCATTTTCAAGAAGGATCCTGGTGCCTTGATGACTGTGGAGTTTGGAAGAAGGTCCATTCAAGCCCTAAAGGCTAAGTTCACCTATAGTAAAAAAATAAAATAAATGCACAGTATTTTGTAGGTTAAAAATAATGTGCATTTTATTATATATTTTTTTGTTACCTTGAAGCCTGTAAAGCAGGGGTAGGCAACCGTAGAGAGGTGGATATCTACCTGAACAACACTGGTGAAGTCAAAGATCACCCAGATTTAGCAAATCTGACACAGGGACAGATTTACTAAACCTGGTACACACAGAATCTAGTGCAGCTATGCATAATAACCAGTCTTCTAGGTTTTATTGTCAAAGCCTAATTGAACAGCCTGAAGTTCAGAGCTGATTGGTTACTCTGCACAGACTCACTTGGTTCTGTGTGCACCAGGTTTAGTAAATCTCCCCCAAAGTGTCATGTTGTTAAAGCTGGTTCACACCAGAAAGGCATGCCCCACGTGCATTTCCTGCACTGTGTTCAAAACGGTCTACTGTGGGTGCCAATATAATGTTAACCCCAAACATAGATAGCAAATGCAGTGTGTTTTGAGATTGCATGGTTGGCATGGTGCATTTTTGAAAAGTAATGCATGAACTGTTTTGTGCAGTCTGATGTGATTTGCTGCCCCTTCAAATGAATTGCACAGGAATGCGGAGCAGGATCCCTTGCAGATTGCTTTTAAGAGATGTTTGGCAGGTGGTAAGGAGGAGATATGTCACCTCTTAACCACCTGGTTTAAATATACAATGGTTGTACTACCAAACTACAATTGTGTGCATTACACCTGTCAGACATGCTTAGATCACGTTTCAGAGGAGCAGAAGGGCCTGTCGCACTTGTAAACCAGCTCTAAGTTGCATTTGGTGTCGGAAACCTCGGGGCTTCTTTACAAGTGAGGTTGGGGCTGGTAAAACCCTGCAGTTGAGCTGTGGTTTTACCTCCCCAATCCCCATCCCCTTTAGCTGCAGAGGCAGAAACCAAAGGTGTACACGTGACACATGACATGTTGTGCCCATTTAGCTGTTATTGTGCATCTTTACGGGCACAATAGCATTTATATGGGCACAACAGAAGTTTAATGGGCACAATAGCATTTGTATGCTGTTGTGCATCTATATGGGTACAGTAGCATCTATATGGGCACAACAGCAGCTATATGGGCACAATAGCATCTTTATGCTATTATGCCTATATAAATGCTTTTGTGCCCACATAGCTTTTACTCTGCCCTATTATGTCCACTGACTTCAACTTCTTGCAGTGCTTCCAGCCACTGTGGATCTCGCTATAAAGAATGAGAGGCGAGGTACTATTGGTAGAACCCCGCCTGACATTGCAGCCGGAACTATAGACAAGGCAACAGCTCATGCGGCAGGCTGATGCCTCTGCGGCTGTCTACTCTATCCTGCCGCTTTCAACCACACTCAGTGACAGCAGTTCAGCAAGCCCAGGACCGATCCACCAGTCACCTGGATGCAATTGACTGGTAGACTGAGGTCCACGGGTTTACCAACTCAGGCTCTAAAGCATTGCAACTGCAACATAAAAGCTGTCACAGGGGGCTGAGGAATTGAGAAGGCTCCACTTAGTGTATGTTTTCAAGGTCACTGGTTCAAATTATTCAAGCCAGAAACTGGTAATTAGCATTTTCAGAAAAAAAGTTATCAATAAGAAGGGACAAAAGTGGATGATCATTTAAAGCTGGGATATCAGAATTAGAATTGACTTTTGAAACTGCTATTAAAGAGAATATGTAATTTCTACTACTTATCACAAAGTGATAGGTTCTTAAAAACGCAACCCAACCGCTAATACTCTCCCCCTTCAATCTGCCCCTCTCTAGGGAATGTATTGGGCTTTCAGATATGGGAAAGCATGTGAACTTACATAAAAATAACAAATAGTAGTATCTGCTTAGAAATAAATTGATTAAATGCAAGCTCTAATGACAAATAACATCTCAGTGGATAACAACTTCATTGTGTTCTCTCCGGTTAATTGGTTATTGATTAATTCTCTAGCATGGTATGTAAAAAGTAAAATCATCAATTTACAATTTATAGGTCCTTGCCTCTGTTATGATCACATGAAAGAGAGAAGGCAGTTATCAAAGTGAAAAGCATCAAGCTGACAAAATCATATTGATGTTAATTCTAAAAAGAAACTACAGAAAATATATCTAGAAATCTATAGGTCACATGCAATGTTGTTTAAAAAAAAAACATTGTGAGACTACATATAGATTTTACTACTATACTATTTGTAGCTTTGAATTAGAAGAAAATGTGTGGCAAATACAATTTGTTGACTGACCATTTAGGTAATGAGAATGCACTGCTAACTTCTCTGCCTCCTCCTCACAATGGAACTAAGGCCGCGTACACACGGGCGGACTGTTCGCCCAACTTTGTCCGCTGAACAGTGTTTCAGCGGACAGTCCGCTCGTGTGTGGGCTTCAGCGGACAGCCTGACGAACAAAGTTTTTCGGAAATCCCGTAAAACTGTCCGCTGAAACTTGGTTTGAGCGGACAGTCCGCTCGTGTGTAGGCTTGTTCGTCAAACTAAGTTCCGCGCATGCTCAGAAAGGATTTACACGCCGAAGGTTGCATTGCAGTGTATAGGACGTCGTTTTTCTAGTCCCGTCGTACGTGCCGTTCACGTCATCGCGCACGGTTTCAGCGGACTGTTCGTTCATCGTGTGTGTTCAAGTCCGCTCATGCTAATTTTGAGCGGACTGTTTGTCAAACTGTTTGACGAAAAAGGTTGGTCGAACAGTCCGCGCGTGTGTACGCAGCCTTAGATACTCAAAGACCCCTCAAACTCACTTAATGCATTTCTCATTAGGAATTGGCCTAACAATTCTTCACATGTAGTACTATACCCCAGACAAGCTAGCAAACATATTTCTTAATTGTTCTCCTCTCTGTTGATTTGGCTCAACATAATCGCTTGCTCAAGTGTGATGGAGTTGTTCGATATTCACAGACTTTTGGAACTCTGTTTTTATTTTGGCCTCTTCTGTCACTAATATTGTAACTGTAGTTGGCTCTGCTGGGGGTTGACATGAAAACCTGGCTATAAGACTACTATACCTTTATTACCAATTTATTTATATCAGCAAGATTATCTATAGAAAGTAACTGGAAACAGTCAAAACCCCTGACTCTTCTTTTAACTATTCAACTACTTAAAGACCACAAGCATCTTGCACTTATGTGTGTTAAAGCACACGTTACTCAGGAAAAATGTAAGAGACTATGGTCTCATTGGCTTCAAAATCCTAATTGCACTATTGCAACTTAAATCAACTGCCCCATTGGCTTTCTCAGCAACCCCACCTTATTATAAAGGGCACCTGCTTGTGTGTCTAAAATATGTTTAAGTCTCCAATAATTCCATGTAAATATATAAATAACATTCATTTAACATTTGTAGTTAGATGTTATGGGTGAAGATGATAAAATATGTAACAATCTGCTTCAACTAAAGACAACCCTGGTCAGAACAACTATCAATTCAGACATTTTATGACTTTGTATATATAAAAACAACAAAAAATGTTAGTAAAGACAGATAGCCCATTATTAAGCATTTGGACTCTTTACTCAAGTCTCGGTTGCTTTTTAATCTAAACCATTTACAATTATCCAGCAAAGGGGCAGTAAACTTGAAGCGTTCACAATATGGCTGTCCATCTCCTTCCATTGTAATCTATGACACCTGGCGAGAGGTGCCCTCCTCTTTCAGCATACAAATTTATAATCCAAACTGATTATTAACAATGTCAAAGCCATGAGGATCAATTCACAAAGTTTCACCCAATGATATGCAACTTCAGTCATATGACTGTAATTTTAAAATCTAATTGAAGCTAAAAATAACTGACATTTTTTTTTTAATAAAGATCCTTCATCTGGTATTTGCAAACAGCCATGATCCATGATACTCTGACCTTAAACTATCCACCCACACACATTCTGTGCAGAAAAGTAAACCTAATTTAGAATGAGCGATGACATGAAAACCTAAATCAAGAGTTTCAAGAAGACTTTGAATTAATCTTAAAGGGAGAATTTAAGTCAAAGCTGAAATTATCTTTCTACAAAACCTGTCTCTTTTTGAACAAGAATAACATTAGTTGTCCACGGCTGTCACAGACTTACTTTACACACTTTGCCAAGATTCATCATGTGATATTACTTTTAAATCTTTCCACATTCAAAGTTTACCTAAAAAGTCTCTGTACATAAAGCATCCACAATAATATTCTTCTCCTGCATTCTTTTATATCATGCATTGTGGATTTCATCAAGAAAACAAGTAAACTTTAATTCATTTTAAAACCATTTAATTACAAGTATACATCTTCTATCTTGTTTTAACAGCCAGCAGTTTCAGTTATGGCATGTTCCATTTACTACAGGCCTATTTTACCTGGCTTCATTGCTTTTACATATAATATGCCAGTCCATAGTTCCATTAAATGTTCAATGACATTCTCCTGATCTACCTTATAGTCGGCCACTAGAGCCATATGGGATACCAGACTTGGTCAAATATCCCTCCTGCTGTCAAGCTTGCGTGCCCATCCAGCAGTCAATTATAATTCCTGCTATGTGCGTCACTCCTCACTGACTTCCACACTCCAGAAGTTCTTATTTTACAATTACTTCCTGTGCCGGCTGAGCACATTAGCTCCTTAAAATAGAGACCATGGTAGGAAAATAGGAATAGAAAAACAGGTAAAAACATAGCTAAAATGCTATATAGAAATACAGTATTGGGGTAGATTTGTTAAAGTATCTGCATAAACAAGCAAAGTGTAGGGTCACAAAATGTATTAAGCACTTACAATGTGTGCAAACATGCGCACACAGGCCACCATTTATATATGCTTAAGTCAGTATGGAAGGGCACTTTGCTATGGAATGCATGACAGTTAAGCTGTGGCATACCAAAACAAAAATGTATTTTCCACTGTTACCAATTTTAATTGCATATATCATATATAAATAAAAGAGCATCAGCAACCATTTAAACAGACTGTAAAAAATCTTGATTTGTTGAAAAGTTTCTGTAAGTCATTCTATATACAGTATGTGGGATCCGAAGTTCAAGCACTAGCTTGTGTTCAGGACAACATTATTAACCTGATGCTAAGAATAGAGGCAAATACCTCTAGTGACGAGGTGTCTGGACTGATCTTGGGGACGTCAGCAGAGAGCAGACTTCAAAAGAAACAAGGAGGGGGGGCATCTCTAAGTGTAGTATTAAAACAATATAATTTATTGAACAAGATTAAAAACACTTACAAGATATAATTGGGAGTAATGCTCATCATAAGTATGTAGTCCTGGTAGTTCTACTGCATCCCACAGGCTTCTCGTACATTCCAGGTAGCTGGGAGAGATTTTGGTGTGATGTGTTGAGTAGCTGTACATTCAGGCAAACCAGGAAGTAGCTAGATCCATGCTGTCCAGCTTGAACCCGGAAGAGGAAATTATGTCACCAGCGGGGGCAGGAGGAGGGGTCAGGACTGTCTCTCTGGAATGAAAGGCTTCTACTGGCCTGTTGTAATTCCTTAAGCCCAACTGGTTATAATCTACTATTTTTCCAAAATTCCTTCATCCCATTGCCTTTGATCCGCTGACCATATGTAGTTCTATGGCTGCGGACGTCATACCCAGGAGGGTGTATTTAATGATGCTCTCCTCCAGAGAACAATAGGCCAGTAGAAGGAGCTGTGAGCTCCGAGTGCGTAGCCTTTCCTCCCGCCCCCTGCTGGTGACATAATTTCCTCTTCCAGTTCAAGCTGGACAGCAGGGAGCTAACTATGTCCTGGTTTTCCTGAATGTACAGCTACTCAGCACAACATCACACCAGAACCTCTCTCAGTAACGCGGATCATGCAAGGAGCTTGTGGGACGCAGTAGAATTGCTAGGACTACATACTTATGATGGGCATTACTTCCGCTTATATCTTGTAAGTGTTTTTAACCTTGTGCAATAAATTATATTGTTTTAATAATACACTTAGAGGCGCCTCCCCCCTTATTTCTTTTACATGCTTTGAAGAGTTGCTGGACACACTGAGGATGGCTGCCTCTTTTTAAATCACCCCCTTACTGTGAGTCAACCTGGTCTAAAGACTGACTAATCAAATCTACATTATTAAAAACGAAGGGCATTGCCTTCTGGAGCACCAGATATCCAATTTACCTCCACGAGAGGGGACTTCAGACCACTCTCTGCTGAAAACGGGTCACAGGAGTGCAAAATGAATTGCACTCCTGTAACCGATAGGAGAAGCCCAGCCAAATGAGCTCAGCCTGAACTTCTCCTTTAAAAAGCATAGTCTTTTCACATGTTCTTTTATCTTTGTGTGTGCACAGTTAGCATTAGTTAATGAGTTATTTTATTTTTTAATATCAATTGATTTTTCTGAAAATTGTTCTACCCCACTCCTAACAAAGTGGCATTGTGCCCACATAAAGTGATTCCTGGACACAGTGGCCTCCTCCCTCTCTTCCAAATCCAGACATGTGCCCATGGTTCCTTTTTTTCCTACCACTCCCATACTATCCCTACAGTTTTATGCACTGAGCATTTTATTATATGGTAATTTTATTAGAATAAAAGAGGGACTGAGTTTATTAAAATTACTTCATATGTATTTTTTATTTCCTGTCAAGTAATTTCTGTGTTTTTACATGTCTTACATTTGCGTGGGTTATTTTATTTGTATTTGACTTACTAAAACTTGTATTATTCTGAATACGTGTTTTATGAATTTTTGGCTGAACACTGCAAAAGTTTATGCTTGTGTGTGTGGATTGTTTTCTGGATACAGTTGCTTTATCTTGTCTCCTGGGCACAACGTGCTCTACTTAGTTTTTGCTTTTGTGCTGTTGTGGTTAGGTGACAATTTATCTTAAATAAGGAAACACATATTCCAAATTTCTTTTGTTTTTACCAGTCATGATTCCCTATAATTTTCATAATTTTAAGGAAAATGTATAACATACAGAACATTGAAAAATCTAACATAAATAATCCTATCTTTAGTACCTATAGGGGTGGTTGATCTTCATAAGCATGTCTTAAAAACTGTATTCGTTTTTAATTACTTGAATATTATATTTGCAAACGAGAAAAATAGAGTAAATAAACAAAATACTAATCTATGAAAAGGTTTCCCCATCATTCATACAAGTATAATTTACTTTCAACACCTCTTTCATCTGGTTTCTCAGAGATTTAATTAGTGTAGTAAAATTAACAATACTTAATACAATCTGTAATTCAGGATGCCTGTAAGGAAATATGTCTAACAATTACCTGTGACCTCCATAAAAGCAACGTTAAAAACTGTCTTTATAAGCTAATATGGAGGCATTTACAACATACCTAAAACACAAAAAGAATAACAAATATAATTGAATAGTAACGCCCAACTGGGTCATCTGAGGATGAATCAAAACTAGAATTTTCAAATACTCTTAAATTTCTCATTTAATTCCAAGTCCCGTGAGTACATGTTATTTATCAATGAGTATATGTAAATCCCCAAACTTTGGTGAGGTGAAAAAGTGGAAGACTAGAATGTCTGTCAGGTTTTTATTGCTGTTTTTGTCCCTGCTAGGTTGAATTACACTCACTATTAATGAATGAAGAGAATTCCAAAATTTTTGAGATGTCATAGATAGGTCACAGGTACAACGCTGTATCCTGGCCTAGGCCTACTAGGTCCAGGCCTAAGGCAGCACTTTGCAGGGGGGCAGCACGGAAAGAGTCCCCGCCGGCTTGCGTTACACTGTTAGTGTAGCGCCAGTCTTATGGGGCGGACTGGGCTGAGAGGCAAATTAGTCTAGCACCCCCATAAAGCAGCCACACTGCTTCTGATATTTGGGAGGCCGGCATTCCGAAACTGTGAGGGGGGGGGGCGCCGCTTCTAATTTTGACTGTCCTCTCATCCTGGACCACAAACCTTCCTCACTGTGCTATATGTTTTCTGCTGCACCATTGGCATTGTTACATCTTCTTAGTCCTCTTCATAAAATTATCAGAAATGTGTGCTTAATGTAGAACTACAGGTAACACTTTTTTTTTTCATTTTTGGATAGAATAAGGGAGGGTTATAGCCCCTGTCAGTTTATTTTTTACCATCCTTGTCCCATTACAGAGATTTTCCTTCACTTCCTGCCCCATAGCCAAACAGGAAGTGAGAGGAAATCTATGCAAATTAAGGGAATCCATTGTCCCCCCCAGGCCAGAACTCTCAGAACTCAGAACTAGTGTCCCCATTTGAAAATTTCAGGGCGGATCTTAAACAGCAAAGTGTGTGGCCTTGACAGGAAGGGGTGGGTCATATTTAAATTAGGGGTTGCACGAGTTTAGTCAGGCCTAGCCCAGCACAAAACCTAAATACACTACTGCACAGGTGAAGGAAAATATTCCAATGGGGTAACTCTGGTGAAAGCTGTCTAAGGGTGAATATTCCCTCACTTTGGGGAGAGATTTTCACTCACTTCCTGCTATGTCTCTGTGACAGTTAGTATAGGGGAATCTTCACCAATAGAACAAGCAGCATAAAAGAAGGAAAAAAAGGTTTTAGCTATTGTATTATTGCATGCACTTGAAACACATTAAATATGTTATATTCCCTGTTGTTTTACTTAAAACAGATGTGCTGGATTTTAAAAAACAAATATACGTACTCACCTAGCTGGATGAAGCATTGGTTTGATGCTGCATCTGTCCCCTGCCACCTCTAAGACAGAGAACTGAGTAAACAAAGATCGCTGATCACTCAGGTCTTCAAAGAGCAGAGAGCCAGAGTCTGTCAGTTACTGCCTTCCTGTTCTGCTCTTCCAGTGCTCACTGGAGCTCCGGGCTCTGCAGCACGCTGAGAATCTGAGCCAGCTGGCAGTCATCTCTGGACCAGCTGAGTGATATCACATGTGCATTTATTATTGTATTTTAGTTTTATATGAGCATGCAAAGCATTGCACTTGCAATTTGTGGATCACAGGTGCAATGTCAGACCCTTGCAGGTGGGCTGTCAGTTTCAGAGTTGTAGAAAGTGTGAATGGACTATGAGGGCTCTAATCAGTGCTCTTGCAGGCAATTAATAACTAAAAGTCTGTCTGGCACGTTGGCAGGGATCATTGTGAATAGATGGCATAGCGGTGTGGGTAGGTCACACTGATTTTACTTGTGACAGCATGTAACGGGGGAGGGGGGGCAGCTCAGCGGGTCAAATAAAAAATCTGGAAATGAAAAAAGTGACACCTACTTGGTATGCCACACATTTGAGGCGGTGTCAGGCTGGCTATCAGAACCTAGACAAGGCCGTGGCATGTATAAGAGGTTCTCTCTGCTCTGTAGCTGTGCTAGGCTGGCTCTCATTTATGCGAGTCGGCTGCTCTGTCATTGAGCTCACATTGAGTGTGTACAAGTATTAGGAGGGGTGAGTGCGTACAGGTGTGTGGGTGGGCTGAGTGTGTACAGGTATGAGGGGGCTGAGTGCATACAGGCATAAGGGGCTGAGTGTGTACAGGTATGAGGGGGCTGAGTGTATACAGGTATAAGGAGGGTTGAGTGCACACACGTTTGTGGGCTGAGTGTATATAGGTATAAGGGGGGCTGAGTGCATACAGGCGTGTGGGTGGGCTGAGTGTATACAGGTATAAAGGGGGCTGAGTGCATAAAGGTGTGTGGGTGAGCTGAGTGCATACAGGAATAAGGGGCTGAGTGCATACAGGTTTGTGGGCTGAGTGAATACAGGTATAAGGGGGGTTGAGTGCATACAGGTGTGTGGGCTGAGTGTATATAGGTATAAGGGGGGCTGAGTGCGTACAGGTGTGTGGGTGAGCTGAGTGCATACAGGAATAAGGGGCTGAGTGCATACAGGTTTGTGGGCTGAGTAAATACAGGTATAAGGGGGGTTGAGTGCATACAGGTGTGTGGGCTGAGTGTATATAGGTATAAGGGGGGCTGAGTGCGTACAGGTGTGTGGGTGAGCTGAGTGCATATAGGTATAAGGGGGATGAGTGTGTACAGGTATGAGGGAGCTGAGTGCATACAGGTATTAGGGTGGCTGAGTGCGTATAGGCATGATCAGTAATGGGGGTGCCAGATATAGGATCTGCCCCATGTGCCAAATGCTCTAGGTACGCCCCTGCTTCTGAACTACAGAGGTGCTGAAAGGGGCAGTGTCAGTACAGGAATCACAGCTTTTAGGAAGCAGGTTGCTATGTGATATGTATTCCTTAGAAATTGAAAGTAAACAGCAGCAGAGGAGAAGCAGCAAATATGCAGGGAATCCAGAAAGTTGTGGAAAGAGATGACCAGCAGACAAGCAAAACTTACAACACCAAAGGAGATTTTTCAAATAAGCTTATATTGGATTGTCAAAAGAAACCACTGTTTGTGTTATTCCAATGCTACTGTTGAAATTGGCAGTGTACGCTGCGACTATAGATACCCTTTAACTGGCTACAGTTAATGTTAATAGCTCTGATTTTAAAATAACCTCTTGCCTTTCCGTTATTTGTCTGAAGAAAGTCATCTGCAGTAGAAGGAGCCGATCTGGAGTTAAAGAAGGAATATGATGCCTCCTGGGAATGTTGTTTCGGAAGCCATTTGTTCCCATCATCTTTATGTTTGATTTTATTGTTTTTGGTTATGGACTAAATGTTACATCACGCTGAGAGGTGTTCAGCCAACCATCATTTGCAATAAAGAGCCTATTACCCTTTCAGACCATATCGCTACATATTATGATATTCCTGTCTGACAGTAGGAACATTGAGAACTCCCAATAAAATGATTTCCTTTTGGGCTCGATGGAGTCAAAAGAAAGCGGTGAATTTATTGATGTGAATGTAAATGAGTAACGTCATAATGTGCACATACAACAATAACCATTGCCAACTGTTATATGACCTTTTATGTCTTGTTTTTATATCATGCTTACAAATAAGTAGTTGAATTTAATAATACTTTCAATTTACAATGTACTAGAAAGGAAATGTTTACACAATGTCTATATACAAGATAGTAACCATTTCCTGTGCAGACCATGCTACTACTTTGGGGTCCAGCAGTATAAGGAACCCCTTATTACGTAAAGATTTTATCCAGGCTGCAATAGTAACTGGCAATATATATATATATATATATATATATGCGTTCATTTGCTACGATCTAAGGTGGAATCCGGTCCGGTTTTTTTACCAGCCACCTTGGCAGACTTGGTTCAGGACCAGATTTTTTTGGTCCACTTGTGTTCACCAACAGGTGATATAAATTTAGCAGGACTAGAGCAAAGGATTGCTCTTGGCCTGGGACTCAGGAAGCCAAATACCTGTAAGAGCTGCTTATGGGAACTCTGCTTTGTAAGAGAAATGGTTTGCATGATCGTTGTTTTGAGGATGACTGGGAGAAGTGTTGCTCCCATGAGTTAGGAACATGCAAATGTTCAGTTAGTGCCTGGATGTCAAGGATTTATGTACTGTTTTTGTTTATGTTATTTGTATGCAACCTTTAAAAATAAACCTGGCTACAAGTCAGATTTTAAGAGGGCTTTCACACCGCGCTGCCTTGGGCATTGGTGGTAAAGCAGCGCTTTACCGTTCGTTTTAGCAGCGCTATTTGGCTGCTAGCGGGCCGATTTTAACCCCTGCTAGTGGGCGAAACAGTCAGAGTGGCATTTTGCCAGCGGTATCACAGCCTGCCCCATTGATTTCAATGGGGAGCAGCGGTGGAGGAGCAGTGAGTTCCGCTCCAAAGAAGCTGCTGGCAGGACTTTTTCTGACGCACTGCCAGAGCACTGCTCTATATATATATATATATATATATATATATATATATATATATATATCTATATATATATATATATATATATATATATATATATATATATATATATCTATATATATATATATATATATATATATATGCACTATTTTTAGCGCTGTAGCACCTGAAAAACGCTGACAGTGTGAAGGGGGTCTAAGAAACCTGCCATGAGGACTAACTTTTTCCCAAGGAAGGTGATCTCCCTTGAGCTAACCCCTGACTATATATATATATATATATATATATATATATATATATATATATATATATATATATATATATATATATATATATATATATATATATATATATAATATAGTAATTTTTAAGTTATTACCATATCAACACTATTTTAACAGTGAAATTTACTTTTCCAATCTTGTATTGTTGAATCTTTCATAACAATCACAGGTAACAAGTTCTTTCTTTAAATAAAACCCTGTTCAATTTCCAAAAAATAAATATATAGGAGCATCTGGTCCCTGATGATATCAGGATACTGATTCATATGAATGAAGGGCATCCTGGTTAAACTACCTTGGAGGTGGATCTGTGATTCCCTGCATTCACAGTATGTCTTCATTCTTTCTGGTTTAATTATTGAGGACATATTGTTGTGAAAAGTAAATACAGAGGAAAACAGAAAACGTGAGGTAAATACTTAAGCCACAGTTTTTTTTTTTTTTTTTTATTGAAACCACCAAGGGGACTTTGGTCTGGTGTCAAGACAGAGCAATTGCCATAAGTGGTAAAACCAATCCATAAGCTGCGAATGCTACTTATGAGGCACTGACATGTCTATATTTTTAAAGGCCACTTAGTTCTCTGTAATCCCTATTGGTAAAGCTTTGGTGCACATGAAGAGGATTTGTGGCCATTGAGGAATATTTAATGAGAGTTTTTATTGTTTGTTTTTTGTCAAAAATGTACTTTCATTATTAATTTATTGCACTTACAGTATATCAGATATTATTATTATTATTATTATTATTATTATTATTATTTAGGATTTATATAGAGCCAACAGTTTACGCAGCTCTTAATATAAAAGGGAGACAATACCGTTATAATACAATAAAATACAATAGGATTAAGAGGGCCCTGCTAAGAAGAGCTTACAATCTAAAAGGGAGGGGCAGGTGGTACTAAAGGTTGTAGCTGTGGGGAATGAGCTCATGGAAGTGGTAAGATTAGTTGGAAACGTTATAAGCTTCCCTGAAGAGATGAGTTTTCAGGGATTGCCTGGAGGTAGCAAGAGTAGGGGAAAGCTGGACAGTTATAATTGTAAAATGCCATTAACCTCACGAGAGTGCACTATTTTTGTCTGTTGGGCAAGTTCTTAAAGTGGAACTTAACTGTATCTGAGCACAACAAAGCAAAAATGCTATTTAAGTCATTTTTAATATTCAAAACAAATAAACCCAGCCATCCATATGTCCTTGTTATATTTTGTTAAGAAATCATTTTGAAAAACACCCCCCTAGCATTTTTAGTCATGGCCAATGATGGCAAATGATTTGTGTAGCATTTACTTCCTGGACTCTATAGTATCTATAGTTACATAGTTGGCAAGGTTGAATTTAAGAAAATAGTCCATCCAGTTCAACCTGTGTGGGTGTGTGTGCGTGTTGATAATCATTTCCCATATCCCCGTATTTTGTGTTTGCTAAGATGCACGTCCAAAAAGTCTTTTAAAACTGTCAGTACTTCCTTTTGACACCACTGATTGTGGAAGAGAGTTCCACACCCTGACAGTGAAAAACCCCCTACACAACTTTAAGGTTAAACCGCTTCTATTCCAATCTCATTGCGTGGCCCTGTGTCCTCTTACACTCCCTGATACTGAATAGTTTCCTATCTACACTGGTATTGCCATTGAGATACTTGTATATCACTATCATATCTCCTCTCTTCTCCAGGGAGACTGTTTTTTAGTCAAAGAATGATCACATCACAAAATGGTGTAGTGCAACGTTTCGGAGCCACGCAGGACCCCTTCGTCAGGCATGTGAAGTAAAAATAGGTAAAAGTAAGACTCAGAAGTAAGAAGCAATGTTGCTGGGGCTTATTTTATTGCAGCAAAAAAGTTCTTGAGTGAGTGTCAGGAATATACCCCAGCATTTATATACACATAAGTAGCATCAGAACCATAAAGAAATCACCATAGAAGGCAGATCTTGCCTGTCCCAGAATAGGAAAGGCAATGTAGGATGTTGTGGAACAGCTATTTTCTACTTGCATAATACTATTGACTCTGTACAGGTGTCAATAATTTGAGTCAAACAGCTGAAGGTATGATTTATTGAAAATATGTGGTAGTAGGGATATTAACATTGAATTATATTTGGAAAACAGATAATTTAAAATGCCTCCACCCCTATGTGTGCCATAATGCAAGTGCTTAAACACAGTGCAACAAAATGCTGTCAATGGCCCCTATCTATTGTGTCTTGCAAACAGAACTTTTGTTCCTCAAAAATGATTTAACCTCCATAGTGGTATGATTATTTCAGGTTTTTGGCGCTCAAAGCGGTACAATTTTTTTGCATGGAAATTTGGTGTTTTATACTGTAGGCCTATAATTCTTAGTAATAACACACTTATATTTGCCCAAACAAGAGTCTAGTAGACATCCCAGGTATGATAAAGTTTGAAACATGAAATCATAAACTATAATATAACAAATAATTGTAAATGGTTATAACACATAATAATACAAAATATTCAATAATGTAATCAAATCAAAAACACAGAATTTTGCTCAGTTGCAGAATTGTTGCTGTCATTACTTTCAGTGTTTGACGAATTTCCCCACAAATCGCTATCGCTCAATTCTGCAAGTGATTCTAATTTATTATCGCTGTTTTCTAGCTGGTCTAAAACCACTTTTGATTTAAAGGGACAGTTTTGGTTGCTATGGACAATCTCCAGTTTCCAGGCAGAAAGAATAGTATTTATAATATAAAACTGCATACAGGGCAAACCACTAGGGACAAAATGGTTGTGAAATAATGTGATACAGTAATGTAATCTGTAAGATTACAGCGTACTGTATGTATTGTGTGTGTGTTTTCACTTTTTGAATTTGGCGTCATTCTCCATCCCCATGTGTGGCAACGCTCGCAGGGAACAGAGCCCGGCACTGTGATACATCGAACGGAGGACACAGCCTGCGGCACAGCAGGAGGACATTGCAGGATCCTGGGGACAAGGTAAGTAGCTGTACCTTGATCCTGCGATGCGATCCCGAGTGTGGCTTGGGGTTACCACTTTTGGTATTGAAAATCCACCCCAAGCCACACTCGGGATTACCACCAGGGACTCAGGAGGTTAAAGGAAAGCTGCATTTTTATTTTTAATTTTTTTTTAAATTTAGCATTCTTTTTTAAATGTTTGTAGCTGTTGTTCTACGTTTGATTGTTCACTATACACAAACTGTGCTTAACAATGTGCTATCTAAAAAGGCAGCACAGCAGATGCATCCTGAGGCTCTGTCTGTCTGTAACCTCAGTTTAGGTAATTTAATAAGAGATGGGTCACTGCTGTGTGGGCATATGGGTATATGTTAGCATAACTGAGAATGATGCATTGCTTCACTTATAAAAAAAGGAGACAATGACTTCTCCTGGTTGCAGGATAGAAGACCTCATAGTTTTATTAACAAATACTTGATATTTGTCTGAGTGAAAAAAAAAAAATGTGAAACTGACCTGACTGTAAATAAATAATAATAAAGATATATATATAATATATGCGTAAAGATACAGTGCCTTGAAAAAGTATTCATACCCCTTGACATTTTACACATTTTATCATGTTGCAACCAAAAACGTAAATATATTTTAATGGGATTTTATGTGATAGACAAGCATAAAGTGGTACATAATTGTGAAGTGGAAGGAAAATGATAAATGTTTTTTTAAATGCTTTACAAATATCTAAAAAGTGTGGCATGCATTTATATTCAGCCCCCCTGATTCAATACTTTGTAGAACCACCTTTTGCTGCAGTTACACCTGCATGTCTTTTTTGGGTATGTCTCTACCAGCTTTGAACATCTAAAGTGTGACATTTTTGCCCATTCGTCTTTGCAAAATAGGTAAAGCTCTATCAGATTGGATGGAGAACATCTGTGAACAGTAATTTCCAAGTCTTACCACAGATTCTCAATTGGATTTAGGTCTGGACTTTGACTGGGCCATTCTAACACATGAATATGCTTTGATCGAAACCATTCCATTGTAGCTCTGGTTGTATGTTTAGGGTCATTGTCCTGCTGGAAGATGGACCTCCGCCCCAATCTCAAGCCTTTTGCAGACTCTAACAGGTTTTCTTCTAATGCCGCGTACACACGATCTGACTTTCTGGCAGACTTGGTCCAGTGGACCAGAATCCATCGGACACTTTGATCGTGTGTGGGCTACAGCTGACTTTTTTTCCAAAAAGTCCGACAGACCTAGAAATAAAACATGTTTCAAATCTATCCGATGGACTCAAGTCCGGACTAAAAGTCGGGAAAACCTTTCATCTGTGTGCTAGTCCGAAGGATCAAATACGATGCAAGGGCAGCTATTGGCTACTGGACCTTGTTTAGTCCCGTTTACGTCATCACGTTCAAAATGAACGGACTTTCGAACAGACTTAGCCCTTGTACACACGGTCGGACATTCTGGTGGAAAATGTCAGTTCAGACTGTTGTCGGATAATCCAGCAGTGTGTGGCTACATCTGACTTTTTCAGTCGGAATGTCTGACCAACAAAGTTTGAGAGCTGAATATAACATTTTCCGACAACATGATCCGATCAAACTTTGTCCGATTGTTTGTAGATAATTCCAACACGTTCCGAACGATCGGATTTTCCGACAACTTTGTCTGAACGTGTGTATGCAACATCAGTTTTGGACAAAATGCGTTGGAAAAAATCAGACGGATTTTGTTGTCGGAATGTCTAGCCGTGTGCTTAAGGACTTAGTCCGGTCGTGTGTCCAAGTCCGTTTCATTCAGAAAGTCCGTCGGACATCTGCCGAAACTATGTCGGAAAGTCCGGTCGTGCGTAGAAGTAAATGTCCCCAATGGGACACAGGTGGCAAAAAAGAAAAATGGGGTTATGATCCTCCCATTAATATCCAAAATGAAAAAAAGAAAAGTTTTGTCTTTAGTTCTACTTTAAGGAATGATCACAGAGACTTGGTTCGTAGGTAACAAAATGTTGTTTTACTATCAAATCAGCTTTGTGTTAAGCAAACCTGAAAGGACAACTAAATAGAAGATAATTATATTACTTAGGACTTGAAAACAATATTGTTTGTATTATAAAGGGAACTGTTATTGCCATAGAACTGGCATGTTTCCAAACCTATTAAACTTAATAAGATATTGAAACCTTTATGCTTCATCTTAATTCACCCAAAACCCATTTTTTTGCACAGCTATGCTTACAAAAAATGTCACTGTTTTGGAAAATTATAAGCATTTGTAGAGCTATGGTTGGCACTGGCAAAAAAGCCTTGGAAAAGCCCATACAGAAATCCATCCCTGTCAATTATCCATGCTCATTTTCTTCCTGGTTTACAGAACAGATTGAAATAAGCATGCTCTGTTTCTAACCATGTATATCATATAATGACATGCAATATTTTAGCAGATGTGTGGACTCAAAAAGAGACTTAGGAATTAAAATTCACAGTGAAGATGCCAATTATGACAACAAGTGAAAGGCACATACTGCACGCAATACATTAGCAATGTTTTCATCAGCAAAACTATCAAAATACAGCGCAATATCAGTTTATATAATTACGCAAACTTTAGGCAGAGACTTGATGAATTGTTTAAAGGAGTTCAATGATCACAGCGCAAACTTTCATTTAGTGACATCTAATTTGTAATAACAATGCAAACAATAGTTATTTTGGACAATCCGATATAAGCTTTCTTGAGAAATATGCTTTCTTGTAGTAAGTGCTACCGATCTGCTGATCATCGCTTTCTACAACTTCCTGAATTCTTTGAAAGCTTTTCAGCTTCTCTTTTGCTGTTTACTTTCAGTTTCTAAGGACTACATATCCCATGGTTCCTTACTGCCTACAAGCAGTGATTGTTGCACTGACTCCTCCTCCTGAAACTCTTCCGCTCGGCACCTCTGTAGTTCAGAAGGCAGTCTGTGTAAAATGTGTGACACAGCAGTGCTTACTCATGGGGCATAATAAATATGTGAGAAATCAATACAGAATTTAAGGAAGTAAATGTAAAAGTAAAAGTGTAAGTGTAGGGATCTTCACAAAGTAAGTCCACAAACTTTAAAGTGGAATTCCACTCTAACTAAGCCTAAACCTACTCCCATCCCCATTATAAGCCCAATCTATCTACGCTGTAAAAGAAAAGATGTCTATACATAACAATTATTGCTCCGATCCAGTCACATGATTGGGTCCCAGCATCGGCTTCAGTGTGGAGGAGAAGCAATGACAACTGTAGAGCCTAGACAATAATGCCACCCATATGCTTACTACGGCGCATCTGTTGTTGGCTTTCCCTACTCTACACTTAAGCAAGTGCTTGAACCCGATCATGTGACTGGACCAGAGCAGCTTTAGAGTAGGTAAGTATTGGCATCTTTTTTTTTTTTTTTTTTACATGTTAGATAGAATAGGCTTAGAATGGTGGTGGGAGTAGGTTTAGGCTTATGCCACGTACACACGATGGGAATTCTTGTCGGAAAAAGCTCTGATGGTTTTCCCGTCGGAATTCCTACGGAATTCCACCCAAACTGTCTTGCCTCCACACGGTCACACCTAATTCCGACCGCCAAGAACGCAGTGACGTACAACACTTTACGACGGGACTAGAAAGAGGAAGTTCAATACCTAGTAGCCAATAGCTTCCATCTCGTAGTTGAATCTGAGCATGTGTGAGTTTTTGCGCGTCGGAATTGCATACACACGATCGGAAAATTGAGAACATGCTATCAAATTTTTGCTGGCGGGTTTTCGGCCAGCTACATTCCGATGGAGCATACACATGGTTGCATTTTCCGATGAAAAGCTCTCATTGGTCTTTTGCTGGCCGAAATTCCGATTGTGTGTACGCAGCATTAGTTAGAATTTGACTGGAATTCAACTTTAGGGCTAGATTTACACTGGCAAAAGGCCTGGATTTTTACCTAAATTTAGTTGATCCAGGGAATATCCGATTGCCTCTTGGGGGCTCAGGAAGTATTTTTTTTCCCCTGCAGGAGCAAATTGGATCATGCTTTGCTGCTTTTTTTTTTTTTTTTTTGCCTTCTTCTGGATCGTCTGTATAGGATTGTAATTTTTTTTCTTTCTCTTTTATTGGTTGAACTGGATGGACTAGATATGTCTTTTTTTTTTTTTTTAACCATATGAAACATACCATAACCAATCATTAATTAATGCATCACAGTTAAAAACAGATTTTTACTTTTAAACTGCTCTCATCCTACCCTAGAAACTTCTCAGTCCTTGGCAGAAACCTCCGTTTTTTCCGCTGCTAGTCATAGATCTTCAAATGGTCTTCTACAAATGCAAATAATCTAAAAATGTATTTTTTCTTCTCGAATATTTCAATATTGTGTCAGTGAAAAAAAAAATCTCTAACAGGCAAGGCATATATTTTCCCTTAAGCAACAAAAATAATGTGTGTGAAGCAGGAACACGGAAGTAAATGGCTGATATAAATACAATTTAAGCTCTATTAACATCCACACTCCAGCAGTACTAAAAATATGCATGTGTGCAACAACACATGAATAATAATGGAACTGATTCCACACAATAAAGGTTTGTAATGGTCAGAACACAATGAGGGCACAGTGAGAGCGCAGCAGATTCTGCAGTGATATTTGCTTATAATATTAGGAAGCCAGCATTTGCCTCAACTTTTTTCTATATTTCACTACTTAAGCAATACAGAAGAAAAAAAACACTCTGGGGAATTTAAAGAGCTGCTTAACTTGGCCTTAATAAAGGGTCACTGCAAGTAAATTTGATATTTAATTTTTAATAGATGGCTAGAAAGTTAAAAGAGGAATAGGGCCAAAAATCTTTCAGGTCTATTTCTCCTGTGGGTTGTATTCAGACATCGATGGGATAAAGTACACTCAGCCTCTCCAGACTCTTTTCAGACCTCAACTTTAATGTCGGGATCTGTCCAGATTCCCGAGTGGCAGCTGGTTCAGCCTCTCAATGTGCCGCTGAGAGCTTGAGCCAGCCGCTGTCGCCCGTTCCACAGCGTGATGCCCTACTGAGCACTGGAGGGGCAAAGCAGGGAACTGGTGACTGACAGTCACTGGCTCTCTGCTCACTGAAGACTGAGAACCAAGCGATCAGTGGCCTTTGATCGGTCAATTCTCGGTCTGCTGCATCCACCTAGGTGAGTTTGACTGTTTTTAAAAAAAACACTTTACAGTTTTTACATCTCTCAAGGCCTCTCTTTGTCAGATATCTTACTTAACTTCATGTGTCTGCACAACTGCTGGGGCAATTCATAATCTCCCCATTGTATTGTTTATTTTATGTATTAGAGATTCCGGGACACCCAAGTGTTTAGGAACAGGGTCAGAAATGAATGCAGGGAGATTTTCTATTGAAAGGTAGTGCTGACTCAGCACATCAGACTCCATTTATAACTAGAATATCACTAGAATATCACTTAGGCACAATATAACCTTACTTGTGAGCACACAAAAGCTTCGCTATCTCCAGCATTCCTTTTTTTTTTTCCTCCTTAGTGATTTTTGTATTAGTATGCATTAATGTATGATTCCTAAGGATATCTAGTGTTTTTGTGTTTAGTACTTTTGTATGTTGTACTTTTTTTTTTTTTGAACTAAAAAAAAAAGAAATACAAAATAAATATATTAGATTAAATTAGGTAAAAATAAGAAAATAGGTAAAAAAAAAAAATAGAATATGTATAGGTATATGTATCTGTACAGGCTCTCCTCATTTAACCAGGTTCAGTTCCAATGAGGACATTAAACAAATTGGTGGTTAAATGAGGAGCCATAATTAATCAATATTTTAAGCATTCTTAACTACTGTACTGTGAAAAAAAGCTCTAAACACAACTGCAGCTCAATAACGTTTGTTTCATTTGCATAAGTACAGAACACAAATGAAAGTACTGTACAATACAATGATGTACAGCGCGTTGTGTGGGTGGAGAGAGTTGGTCGTAAGCCTTAGCGGCCGTTAAACAGGTATGTCGTTAAACAAGGAGTATCTGTATTGTTTATACTTTCTTGTAGTCAGCAGGTAGGGTTTTTTTTGCCATTTTTCATAACTACACCTCTCTCATTCAGCCTGATGAAGTCTGCTTTTATTGGCGTCATGTATACATAGCCTAATTTCACCTTCAGCCACGGGAAAACGCAAAACGCGTCAAACTTGTGGCAAAATTGCAAGGTGCTTTGCGGCCGATAGTTAAAACGTTCCTATCCTGAATGTGATTCTTCCGTGTTCAGGAGAGGGAGGTTGAGTGAGATGAACCTCCCCTAACCACAGCAGCTCCTAAACTCAACTAAAAGTTTGTGTGTACATTAACACACAGGTGTCGGAGAATGAAGCAGTGACATTTTTTCAATGCTTCATAAACGGGCATTCACAGAGGAGATCGTTCTCTGTGTGCCAGTTTATGAAGCTTCGTAGATCGCTTCTCCTTTGGAGGAGTGAAGAGATCTTCAAATGCTTCAAACAGTGGAGAATGGCCCCTGATACTGTAATCTCGTGAGACTTTGAGATTACAGTACCAGAAATTCACAGAAACACAGAGGTCCATTTATTAAGCAGTGATAAATTATCACTGCTCAGTACACGGGCAGGCGTGGTTAATGGTTAATAAAATAAAGAGTGTATATGTGTATGTATATATATATATATATATATATATAGTACTGTCTTGGGGTTCTGATCTAGGTATAAGTAAGTTTAATAATCTTTCTCCTTCCCCCTCAGCTCCCCCCTCCCCCCCAGATTCTCTCTCTTCACTCCCTGATTCTCCACCTCTGAGCTGGTGAATTCTGACACAGATCGCTATTGAAGTGCTCAGATCCCAGCTTCATAAACTCCAGCTAATGCTTTATAACTACAAAAGCCCGGGGAATGCCCAGGAAAAAAAACAAAGCCTACTTACCACCAGCTCGCAGACAACCAAATTAACCTGTCTAACAGTATGCGTTAAAAACAGGGGTTTAGTCCGCATGCACGCAAGTGAGCCACAGAACCACGTCACGCCACCCTGGTATCTGTGGTCCTAACACTAAAATATGAGTGTCCCCACAGTGGAGGCACATGCATTCTAATGGATAAATGAGGGCAGGTGGACTGAAGGGTAGCCCACCCCTCCTTAAAGGTACAGCAGCACAGCAAACACCCAGCAAATGGCACAATGGCTGCAAAGGTGTTGGTGCGTTGCTGGACCAATACAAACACCAATGGTTTTATTATTTGCTCTATAAACAAAAAAAGAGCATACATTTTGAAAGAAAAAAAAATATTTAAACATTTTTGCCCCAGAAGACTTATAAGTGCTAGTCTGCCACACCCACCAATGTCACGTGGGAGCATGCACTAAGGATAGGCAGCTGCAGCTGGGCGGAACCGCCCCCAAGCAAAACAGTGCCAAATTGGGGGCGTGGTCTGGACATGGCCGAGTGAAGCTGTGTTTCTCCTGAGCTCCCGGCTTCCTTGTGTCCAACCCGGCTTTTTACTACTATTACACCCAGCATAATGTCCTCTAAGAAGCGGGCAGCCCAGCGCACTAAACTGCTCTGCATAACCGGGCTGACTCTTCCCAAGCCTCCGGCGACCTGCAAAGGCTATTTCAGCGCTCGAGTGCAGGGCCCTCGGAACCCAAGATGGCGGAGACGCGTGGCTCGGATGCTCCGGTCCCGGGAGTGGTGGAAGAACCGCCCTTGTCGGAGGGATCGAGGAGCCCGTTACTGTACCCGGGCCCCCCCCGGCGGCGCCGTCCGCGGAGATGGGTGATCCCGAGACCGTACCGGTGTATCGGGTAGATCCGGAATTGAGGGCCATTCTACAGGCACTACCGACTAAAGCGGATATAGAGGCTATCGTCGGCAGAGTGGAGGCAGCGAACAGGACGCAGATGGCGGCCATCCAGCAGGAGGTGCAGTGCCTTGACGCCCGCGTTGCGGCGGGCGAGCAATCGGTGACATCCCTGGAACAGAGGGTGGCTTCGCTTGAGTCGCAACAGAGAGACCACTTCCGCGCTGCAGTGGAGATGCAGCTGCGTATGGAAGAGATGGAGGACCGGGGTCGCCGGAATAATGTGCGGCATCCCAGAGGCCACAGGACCGGGAGATCTCTTGGCCACGGTCACGGCGATATTCCGTCAAATCGCGGGTGACCAGTTACCAGACAGAATAGAGGTGGACAGGGTCCACAGGGTCCTGGGCCCTAAATCATCAGACCCAGCCCGACCCAGAGATGTACTGTGCCGCCTGCACCACTATACGCACAAGGAAATCGTTGCGCGCAAATCCTGGGAGATAGGTGACGTTGACTTTGATGGGGCTCGAGTCAAGCTTTTACCTGATATCTCCAGACCGACCCTGTACCGGCGAGCCTTAATGAAACCACTTCTGGCCCTGGCCAGGCAATGCAATGCTACCTACCGCTGGGGGTTTCCTATCTCGGTGACCTTCGTTAAAAACCAGCGCTCTTTTTTGTTGCGGTCACCAGAGGCCCTCCCGGAGCTCTTCGCTTTTCTCGGCTCGGACCCAGTGGAAGTTCCGAATTGGCTGGCCTACCTCCCCCGCACACAAGGACGACCGACTGGCTCTGGATCCTCTGCCCCGCTGCCGCGGAGAATGCAGAGGGGAAGCAGACGTCCCCGAGCCCTCTCACAGGAAGACGAACGTGAAGCGTAGGGGGTCCCTGCCTGTTACTCCCGCAACGCCATACACCTGACCGGCCTATACGGCTCCTATGCTGCTACATCCCTCACATTGTGTGTGCTCCCGGACCCGCTGTCGCGGAGGCTGTCTCTATCTCCTTTTACAAATGGACTTTGGTGGTGAGACGGTGGGCCATGGCACACCCCCTTTACTGTTATATTATTTTATTTATTTTTTTTTTTTTTTCTCCCCTCACTGCCTATACCGAACCTGGCCCCCCCTTGACCCTGTGACCGGTTTTCAACTGCCCGGGCTTCTCGGTCCTGTTGGATTTGCTGGCCGCCCATCCTCTCCATCGAAGGACGACTCCTCGGCACCCCCACAGGTACTTTGACTCTCCGTTCTGTTGTTTAGATTGCCTCCTGTTGCCTTTCCTGGGAGTCCCTTATTGTTCCCCTTCCTGGATTTTATGGTGCCTCCTGTTTTGGGTGGGGAGGTGGGGGGGACGTGGAGACAATGGTGGTACTAGGGGGGGTTTCACTCTCCACCGCGAAGTGCTCTCTGGACGGGTTAGGCCATGGGCCTGTGACAAGCATCTCTACCTCACCCATTGAACTGGAACTGGTTACTGTCGCACCACCTGTGATCCGTTTCTGTGCCTGGGGGGTTCTACACTGCGTTACCGGTTCACGGGATTGCTGGGGTGACCCACCGGGAGAGGGGGTTTCGGGGGGTGAGTGGTGGCCGTCCCGACGTGCAGGTCTCTATGTTCGACCGTCGGGGGCTTCTCCTGACACTGTTTTCTTGGGGGGCGGCTACCGCGATGGTGGGGGGAGGGGGGGATATGCTTCTCGCTGTCCTCTTCGGGGCCGTGATCCGCTAATATCAATAATGTTGTGGGTGTCGGGTCCCCCCCTGTTCTTTCCTTGAATGTACTGTTATATATTTGGGCCCTTAGGGCTGTAATGTTGTTTATTTTCTAATATCTGCTCTTTAACGTTACCCTCATATCGCTCTCAGGTTATCTCCTTATCGACTGTTATGTTTTGTATTGTTTGACTATTTTATGCTGGCAATTTTACCATTCTATGCCGGGATGGGCGAAGGGACCGGGACCTCAACACCGGTCCTCTGTCTACCCCCACCCCACGTAGGCCGTAGTGTACCCCCGGGTTACCGTGGTGATACACGTATGAAGCTAGTGTCTTCCAATTAGTTTGCTACCCCACCCCCCACGCGGGGTGCGGAGACGCGGCAAGGGCTCTGCCCTCCGCCTCTCTATTACACAACCCTTCCCCTCCTACCTCCTCTCTACCCTCTCTCTCGCACCCTCTTTCTGTCCTTTCTTCCCCTCCTATCTCTTAGTTTCTTTCCCTAGCCATGGCGGTGGATTCTTTTAAATTGGTATCTTTAAATGCTAAGGGCCTGAATACCCCCGAGAAATGAAGGATGTTGTTACATGACCTCAAAAGGGCTCATGCAGATATAGTCTTTATCCAAGAAACTCACTTTCGGGATGATAAGCTACCCCTGCTCTGAAATAGACATTACCCCACGGTATATCACTCAACGAACCCTACCTCAAAATCTAGAGGAGTGTCCATCCTGGTCTCCAGTAAGCTGCCTTGGCAATGGCAGGCGGTTGCGGCAGATCCCGAGGGACGCTACCTTTTTCTGACTGGCCTGATTGGGGAGCTGCAGTTTACGCTGGCCTCCCTCTACGCACCTAATGTACTACAGGACAGGTTCCTTAAACGTACCCTCACACACTTAATGAATTTTAAGTCGGGCCAGCTGATTCTGGGCGGTGACTTTAACGTTCCGTTATCTCCCCCCTTCGACACATCCTCGGGACAGTCCTCTCTGTCGCCCGTTTGTCAGAAGCGTATTGCCCTAACACTCCACGACCACCAGCTGTGGGATGTATGGTGGCTCCATCACCCCAATGAGAAGGACTACACTTTCTACTCTACCCCACACAAAACCTATTCCAGAATAGACTTTTTTTTGGTGCCACATGACCAGCTCCACTTGGTGTCCGCCACCTCTTTGGGGCAGATTACTTGGTCGGACCATGCTCCCATATTTATGACCTACTCCCTCAATGACCATCCCTCCCCGAGATCTCTTTTTTGGCGACTCAACGAGAGCCTCTTACAGATATTACCAAAGAGCTTGGCCTGTACTTTAGAGACAATGACACTCCGGGTTGCGATCCTGGGATTCTCTGGGAGGCTCATAAAACGGTCATCCGAGGCGTATTTATCAAACACGGGGCCCTTATTAAACGGAAGCGGACTGAACACCTTAACCTTTTGCTTGCCAAATTAGCTACGGTGGAAGCCCAACACAAACGTATCCCCACGCCGCAGTTAGAGGCGGAACTGCTGACCCTCCGCATGCAAATAACAGAGGTCCTCCAGTATAAAGCAAAGGCAGCGGTACAATTCTCCAGGCGTATAGCATATGAAAGCGGAGACAAATGCGGGAAAACGTTAGCCAAAGCGGTCAGAGATATCAAATCAGCATCCTATATCCCGCAGGTAGTTACCCCGCAAGGTCTGAAGGTCTCTACCCCGACGCAGATTTCTAGCGCCTTTAGAGACTTCTATATGGGTCTCTATAACCTACCTGACTCCACCCGTAGCCAGTCTCAAATGGACGAATACATTACCGATTCCCAGCTTCCCTCACTCCCGCTAGAGACGCGGGCTCTTCTGGAGGAGCCCATTACCCTAGCGGAACTGCAACTGGCAGTTGGTGCTTTAAAAGCTGACAAGGCTCCAGGGCCGGATGGCTTCACTGCCCAATACTATAAAACTTTTTTCCCGCTACTGGGCCCACGAATGGTGACCTTCTTCAATGCGCTGGGTGAGGATACCTCCTTTCAGAGAGACACTCTGAGGGCACATATCTCCCTGATTCCTAAAGAAGGGAAGGACCCTAGCCAGTGTAGTAGCTATAGGCCGATCTCGCTCTTAAACCTAGATCTGAAGCTATTCTCCAAAATTGTGGCCACTAGACTAGCGCACCACATTCAGTCCCTTGTACACTTAGATCAAGTGGGGTTCATACCCAATAGAGAAGCAAGAGACAACACCATTAAGGTGTTGAACCTGCTTCACATTGCAGAAGCCCAAAAGGTCCCCTGTGTGTTGGTGAATACAGATGCCGAAAAGGCTTTTGACAGGGTCAATTGACGCTATATGTTCTCTGTCCTACGTCACATAGGCTTGGGAGATACGATGTTGCGGTGGATATCCAACATCTACTCTACCCCTACAGCTCAAGTAAAGGCGAACGGAGTCCTCTCAAGTCCCTTTCCCATTGGGAACGGAACGAGACAAGGTTGCCCACTTTCGCCCTTGCTCTTCGCCCTCTCCCTGGAACCGTTTCTCTGTCATATTAGGCGAAATCCGGATATCTCAGGCTTACGAATTGGTGCTTCTCACTATAAAATATCAGCTTATGCAGATGATCTTTTATTTTCCTTAACTAATCCCAGAATCTCGTTACCGAACCACCTCAGAGAATTCCAGCTCTATGGTGCGATTTCCCATCTGCAAATAAACTTTACTAAGTCCGAAGCAATGGGCATAGCAATACCACCTCGAACCCTCTCTGCTTTGCAGGCCAACTTTAGCTTTAAATGGACGGACACAGCTCTGACGTATTTAGGTACGAAAATCCCGGCTAACATTGCCCAGACATTTGAACTTAACTTTCCACCCCTACTGACTAGGTCTCGGTTACTTCTAGAGCAATGGCAGGGAGGTCTCCACTCCTGGTTTGGGAGATGTAACCTCCTGAAAATGAACATCCTACCCAAATTTATTTACCTCATCCAGGCCCTGCCCATACATATACCACCTCTTTTTTTTAGACAGGTGCAGTCTCTTTTCACCAAATTTGTCTGGGCTCATAAGAAACCCAGGCTGCGCTATGCGCAACTGACGCTCCCCAAACGTTGGGGGGGCCTTGCACTTCCTGATGTGCGTAACTACTACTTGGCGTCCCACTTGGGGAGAATCATTGACTGGAGACGTAATTGAGCATCCAAACTCTGGGTACAGCTTGAACAGGACCAGACATGCATACCCTTGAAAGGAGCGCTGTGGTGCTACAAGGATCTCCCGGCACCCCTAAAACTACACCCCCTTATTGGCACAACGCTGAGACACAGTCATGGCGCCGCCGCCAAGACTGCCCTTATTTCTGTAATCTCTCCCCTACTTCCCATCTTAGGTCATCCGAGTTTTGAACCGGGCCTACACCATGCTACCTACGCATCTCTGGTAGACGCCGGCCACGACACTGCGGCCAGTTTCCTGACGGAGGGGAGATGGCCCTCTTTGACGGAACTCACTGTAGCATCGGGGATGTTCCGCCTACCGTTCTGGACGGCTTTACAACTACATCATTTCCTACAATCGCTACCGCACCCGCGGGACTTTGCACAACACCTGACGCCATTTGAGAACTTGTGCTCAACGAATGACCCAATGACCCACGTGCTTTCCCAGACCTATACCCTGTTATCCTCACCTGTAGAACCACCTGTACTACCCTGTTTACTTAAATGGGAGCGGGACCTGGACCGTGAATTCTCACCGCTCCAAACAAACCGTATTATCACTCTAGCCCTCAAATCTTCTCTTTGTACCAAGATGCAGGAAACCAACTTTAAAATCCTTACCCGTTGGTACCTAACGCCCTCCAGGCTGAGCAAGTGCTACCCTTCGTCCTCAGATCGGTGCTGGCGCTGTGATGAGGAGAAGGGTACTCTGCTCCACGTGTTCTGGTCCTGCTCCAGACTGCGGTCATTCTGGGTGGAGGTCCGTCGTATATCTCAGCAGTTCGCGGCCTACTCCATCCCGGATGATGCTGCTTTCTTTTTGCTGCATCTATCAGTGGTTCCCCTTAAAAAATACAGGAAATCCCTTATGTGTCACCTCCTCAATGCAGCTAAGGCATGTATTCCCCTATACTGGAAGCACAGTGCCCCGCCAACAGTGGCGCATTGGTTGCGGAAGGTGGAGGATATACGGAAATTAGAAGACCTCATCCTTACTGCACAGCACAAACAAGAGACTTATAAAAAAACATGGGATAACTGGTGCTTGTTTATCTTCTCCGTGGAAGGCCAATCCCTGCTAAAGTCGTGATCCTCCCTTGGTCCTATTTACGGAGCGGGTGACCCGATCCACCGCCATGTCTGTCGGTCTATTCTTTATTCTTTTCTGTCCCTTATCTCTTTCCCCCTCCCCCACCTCTTCTTCTCCACCCCTCATTCCCGCCCTCCTACTTTTACCCCTATCCATCTCCGGTAACTCTGAGTTTCCTCCCTGTGGTTAGTCGGAGGAGGCTCAGAAATTATACCCCACTCCTGTAGCATTTCACGGAGCTCGCAGGTTCACTGTTTTTACTTTCTGCGAAAGCAATGCTCTCCTATATACCCTGTTGTCTTATTGTATCTGGTTCACTGCACTGTTTGAGTGACTACACGCTCTTGATACTATATTGCTTTCTGTACTGAGGGTTCTACTTGTTTTTTGTCTTTTTACTGCCTGTATTGTGGGGTATTCCCTACCGGAGTTAACTTAATAAAATTTATATTTGAAAAAAAAAAAAAAAAAAAACAGTGCCAAATTATTCCTCCACCTAGCTGCTAGATGTAAAAAGTGATGGAAAGCGGCAGCGCCAAAGACATGGCACAGCGGTTCCAACACATAAAGCGTGACGTTGATGCGTGGTGCAGGGTGGTCCACCCTATAGAGAGGGGAGGAGGAAGGCCCGCGCTACGCCTCGTAGCTCCCAAGGTGATGGAGCGACTGCTCCTATCTAAAACATGTGACATATACAACTGCCAGGGATAAGAGACGTTGGTGGGTGTGGCAGACTAGCCCTTATAAGTCTTATGGGGCAGATTGACTCACATGGTGGTTCCAGCCCTTTATCTGCACACTTTGTGGATCACTCAACACTGAAGTGTCTATTAGGTAATTTGATCTTACTTTTTCACCATTTGATTTATGCTGCACTTCTATTTTATTTCATCTAATCTCTTTGGTTGATATGGTTTCTTAATTTTTTTTTTTATATTCTATGTATTTCACCTTTCCAATCATTCTAACTTTCTACTCTCACTAAGTTAACCTTACCTATACACTCATTAGCATCTCATTATCCTATCCTTTACCAAGTTTAGGACAGATGACCTATTGTACCACATAATATGATCTTCCAACCTATTTTACAATCTTTCTTTTATTTTTAGCACATATGGCCACTGTTGACCATTATTAATTTTTGGAATTTCCTTTCTTGGAAACCATCTTTGTCCAGTCCTGGTCTGCCTTAAACACCTCAGCTCCCATCAGTGATACCCGTATGGGGTTATTCTGATTCATTTTGGCACATTGCTACTGCATAGACACAGATAATGTAAGTACTTTTGGGGGGTTTATCCTAGCCAATATTACTTCTAATTACATTATTTTAATCTCTGCTTTCCGTGACAGGGTCAGACCTCACAGATATTCTTATTATTATACTACAGCATTCAGTTTTCTACGTGCATGCTCCTGAAGAGTGGATGAATCCACGAAATGCATAGAGCTACTATATGCCATGTTTTATGCCAACTATATGTTTTACTTACTTAATGATCACTTGTAATATGTGATTTGTATTTTTAGTGGTCAATTGTTATTGCTGTATGTTTATCCATTGAATGGAATATATTGGTCTTCTTGGTGTATTCATGATTACCCTCATGCAACTTACCATTGATTTTCCAATACATTTAAATGTTTTACACCTGCCTGCTTCATTCAAAGTCCCAACCCCCAGTCATCCTGATTGCTTTAAACCATTGAAGTCTATGGAACCAAAAAACAAAAAAAAAAAAAAACGCTGGCCCTCTCTGTAAAATGCACAGATGTGAGCTACATCCATAGGAAACCATGTTAAATGGACTATAGTGTGTTTCTGCAAAACTGAAAACGCGCAAAAAAAATAGGAATGGGCGGACGGTTCGGCCTGAGCATAAGTTCGGGCTGAACTTTGGTTGTTTAGACATTCGGCGAACACCGAATAATATGCAGTGTTCGGGGCAAATTCAAAAGCCAGCAGCTATGGGACTTTAACATGAAAAATTCAAAGTGCTCATTTTAAAGGCTTATATGCAGGTTATTGTCATAAAAAGTGTTTGGGGATCCGGGTTTTTTTTTTATTTTTATTTTTTTCAATAAGGCCGTTTTTCGGGAGCAGTGATTTTTTTTTTTGTTTGTTTGTTTGTTTAATGCTTAAAGTAAAACAATAAAAATGAAAACTTTCTTTAAATTTAATGTCTGGGGGTGTCTATAGTATGCCTGTAAAGTGGCACAGCAAAATTAAATTTCTAAAGGAAAAATTGTAATTTAAAGCTGATGGCGGCTGTAAGGAATTGTTGACTCTCAGCCCAAAGCACCTTGTCCCCATGTTGATGGGGACAAGGGCCTCATTCCCACAACTCTTGCCCGGTGGTTGTGGGGGTATGTGAGCGGGGGGCTTATAGAAATCTGGAAGCCCCCTTTAACAAGGGGACCCCCAGATCCCGGCCCCAAGTGAATTGGTAATGGGGTACATTGTATCCCTACCATTTCACAAAAAAAGTGTAAAAAATGGTAAAAAAGCCAAGAGAGAGCTTGGGGCAAGTTCTGGGACAAGTCCTTCCCTGTGGCGTCAGAGCGGGTGGGTTCACCCATTTACATCACCGGGTGGCCCTGCCCTCAGCTATATAATGGCTGTCACTTGGCAGAGCCTCCCATGAAGGTGGAACTGTTGTGGCTTTTTTTTCTTTTTCGGTCCTTCGGGAGGCGTGAATTTGCATTGCTGGACATTTTTTACTTTTTATATTTTTTACTAAAGGACTTGTCCCAAGCTGTCTCTGTTTTGGGGGGCAATTTTTTTTTAAATTTTGGTTCAGTGTTTCCCTTGATATTCATACCAGGCCCAAAGGGCCTGGCAATGGACTAGGGGGGAACCCATGCCCTTTTTATTTCAATGAGCTTTATCTATAAAGCAGAGACTCGACAATTCATTCATTCATTCCTTTAGAAATGTCATTTTGCTGTGGTACAGTTCTAAACCCAGGAAAATGCACTATACAGGCATACTATAGACACCCCCCATGCATGATATTTAAAGGAATATATTGCATTTTTGACTTTAACTGGTTCAGATCCGCGCTATAACTATCTATTGACGTCCTCCCATGCACGAGTGGCCTGCACACTTTCTGCAGGGCGGCAAGCTCTGTGATCGGTGAGTCTATGAGACTCACTGGACCACAGATCAGAGTAGGGGTTCGATCCCGACCCCTTACCACGTGATCAGCTGTCAGCCAATAACAGCTGATCATGTGATGTAAACGGAGCCGGTAAATCGGCTATTTTTTCTCCTCGTGCTAACAGAGAGAGAGAGAGAAAAAAGGGCAATCACCAGTGGCTGTGAGGGAGATCAGTCCCGATCACAGAGAGCTGCTGCCAGCTCCTCAGTGCCCATCTGTGCCACCTGCAAGTGCCACTTAGCAGTAGACAACAGTTCTGCCTATCCGTGCTTACAGTGCCACCTATCAGTGCCCATCTGTGCCCATCAGTACCACCTATCAGTGCCCATCTGTGCCCATCAGTACCGCCTTATCTGTCCCCATCAGTGTCCACAAGTGCAGCCTATCAGTGCCCACCAGTCCCGCCTCATCAATGGTTATCAACGAAGGAGAAAAGTTACCAGTTTGAAAAATACCACCAAAAGAAAGCTCTATTTGTGTGAACAAAAATTATAAAAATGTAATTTGGGTACAGTGTTGTATGACCACGCAATTGTCATTCAAAGTGCATCAGCACCGAAAGCTTAAAATTGGTTTGGGCAGGAGGGGGGTTTAAGTGCCCAGTAAGCAAGTGCTTAAGCATTAAAAAAAATCACTGCTTCCAAAAAAAACTTTTGCATTGATGCATGTCCCCTGGGGCAGGATCCGGGTCCGGGTCCCCAAACACTTTTTATGACAATAACTTGCACATAAACCTTTAAACCTTTAAAATAAAACACTTGATTTTTCACGTTCATGTCCCATAGACTTTAACAGTGTTCTTCTGGTCAGATGTTCTGGTGCAAACTGAACCAGGGAGTGTTCGGCTCATCCTTACTAAAAAATAATGCATAGATGTGAACCAGGCCTAAACCTGGGGAACAAAAGTGTAAAGATAAGTAGTAGAATTGAGGCTTGCAGCTAAGCAGACAATGTTCCTCATGTATTATATATACCACACAAGTCATTATCAGCTGCTAGAATGTGTGATCATCTCATGTGATTCATCAGTGTGAGATAATAAAATTAAATTTTAACATCTGGCAATATTATCTTGTGCAGTATTAACACCTGGGTCTTTTTTTTTAAGTTAACATATCACACCTAAAAAGCAAAATGTGATAACAATTCTTATGCCTTTTTTTTTTTTTACCAGTTAAAGCCTGGTGCAAATTCATTTTCATATAAGCCATAGTAAAAAATAAGGGTTTTCTTTTCTTTTTCTGGGGGGTCCAGAGACTTGGGACAGATTGTGTGACATATCAGATTTATTGCAGGGTTACAACTTGAGTTATACATTCCTCCAAAATGGAATTGCAACATAAGACCTGATTCTGACCAATTATTAATTGTGCATACGTTTAAAGCAAAAAAGTATCATCTATAGAGATAAAAATGTGCCGGACCCGTGCAAATGTGTCTAAGTTGGCAGCCCAGTATTAGAGGTGGTTTCTTTTTTTTGTTTGTTTGTTTTTTAATACAGCTGAATAAGTTAGGGATCAAATTGATCTCTTTTTAGGTAAGTGACAGGGATTGCCTACAGTAATTGAATATAATTCACCAAAATCCTGCATCCCATACCAGACCTGAAAGCACCACGCTGGTTTTCAGAGGGGTCCACTTTTTTGGTGGTTTCTCTGGAGGCACCTGGTAGGTAATGGGCATATCATAGCAAAAAGGGGGCATGTTTGGAATTTTTTTACTGTAAGGGTAGCATCCCACATCCTGGGAGTTTTGAGATGGGGTACAGTAAAGAAGAGAATAAATAAAAATGGACATATATGAGGGGTGCTCAACCTTTTTAAGAGCTAGGGCCACTTAAGTGAATGGGTTACCGGTCTCAAACCACACTAAACTATGGAGTTTTACAGCTTCCCAGACCAGCAATGTAAACAAGCCCTTAATATCCTGGGCTATCTATAAAGTTGTTTTCACACTGATGCGCCACAGTTTATCTGTACCGTGGGTGCAGTGCAGTGCACCTGTGCCTTTCCTGAAGGTTAGTTGCATTAAGCCATATATTTATATTATATCTTGTGAGTGTGGTGCACTTTCAGAAAGCACACCAAACCTGCAGGATATAATAGAAGTCTATGGCCCAGTGCAGCTAACCTACAGGAAAGTCCTAGATGCACTGCACTGCACCCACAGATCAGCGTGAAAGCAGCCTAATAACCCTTTTTAAGTGCTAATTTGTCCATTGCAAAAGTGCACTGTATGTGACTTTTAATACACTGACCTTTTCCATTTTCTGCTGGCATTGCACTCCAGGCTGCTGAAAAGATCCCAGGTGAAGTGGACTTGGTATCACTCTGCCTGGGACAGGAGCCTGCACTACAAAGGAAGCATTGCTTTATGCAGCTCCCTGTATGGCCTCATGCTTCCTCCACTGCTGATGATGACTCAGGGCACTCTGATGCTCTGGGATAGTTGGTCGGTGAGCCTTTGATCTTAAACTGGGCTTGCCAACCCACCGTCCCAGAGCATGGGCATGCACTTCAATGGTTTGAGGTCACAACCACAAAAGCGGCCCCCAGGTTGACTCTCCTGATAGATATATAGATATAGATATAGATATATCTCCTATAAATAGGATGGCATTATGACTTTTACAAGGGTACTTTACTTTTTATACTGCCTATTACCCTGTTCTTTTCTTTTATGAACAATGCATTGACTGCCTCACTCCTTTAAATAGTGACAGCAGTGGAAAGTAACCAAGCCACTTAAGAAGGTGACCAATACAAATGTTAGTGAAAATGTCAAGTATGATAGAAGGTTACTTATCAAAATACTGTTGTTTTTAATTATTATTATTTAAATTATTTATTATTATTATTAATAATATTTATTTAAATATTTTAATTTTAATTATTTTGTTGGCTCATCACTGCAAGCTTTACCATTCTCTGCAGGACAGCAAGCCAGTGCGCATCAAAGCAGGATAAAGCTCACATACCAAGCCACCACTTTGTGAATACAGTTTCTTTTTGTAAATCCACAAAACAAAAAACAGAATACGCCTTGGTAGTCATTTCAATGGTGCTTATTTACAAAAGGCAAATAGACCGTTCACTTTTAAAAGTGCAGTTGCTTCAGCGCTTAGTAAATAAGGTAAAGCTTCACTTTACACAGAACACCCAATCACATGCAAGGAAAAAAAAAAACAGCATTTTTGCTTGCACACGATTGGATGATGGAAGTCAGCAGAGCTCTCACTCATTTACTCAGCTCTGGAGCAACTGCACTTGCAAAAGTGCACAGTCTATTAGCCTTGCCTTTAGTAAATCAACCCCATTATTTTTTATAGGTCAGTCTTGCTAAATGTGGGTCCCTCCTAAAGTTTCTAAGGATTCAGTGAACAGTTAGTAATGGGGATTTAAAGCACCAATTACACTCAGCAAACCCAGTGATCAATGGAGCCTCATTTTTCTTCTTTAAAGCAAGTTGTCTGTGTAGCGGATGACATTTTGGATAAAATGTCATACGCATGTAAATTTAGTTTTTGCCTCAGAACAGTAGGGGTTCTGAGGGTTAATTGAGTAGGTAGGCCTGAAGGCCAGAACCAGGTCTGGTTGGATGTTTAAGTATCAGCCTTCTCGGAACCAATCAGTGGGAGTGCCAGGGCCCACTGAGAAGGGGTACTTAAGGGATGTGGGTCACGTGTTAGGGGAGATGAGTTCATGAGACCCATGAGGTCTGGTCTAGTTCCAGGAGTGGGGTAGCCCCGTGAGGGGTCCCGGTCATGGGGTGTTCAATACCCCGCAACATGTTCCTGTGGAAGGCCCCTTATAGACCCGTCTGGGGTAGGGATCCGTCCATTCCAGAGTCTCAGACCCAGCTGGTCCAAGGCCCAGTAACTGAGGGAGGATTCAAGGTGTCCGGGTGTGCTCTTGGCTTGGAGAGGCACCACAGCACGTGGAAGTGACCGGGGGAGGACTCTTCAGAGGAAGGCCGGCAAGTGGCATCCTGGGAAGTGCCTGGGTACTGAGTTGGGAAGGACATTGATGAATTCACGCTTTTCTAGTACCATTGAGGAGATGGTAAACATTCCGGGTGCTAAGGAAAAGGTTCCTGTTCATCTTTAGTTACAACTTGTCCACGTTCACGGGACTGTTTCAAGTTTTGAGTCAACGTGCTGACTGCCATCATCTCTGGCTAGAGATCTGTTCAGCCTTTTAGTGTCCAGCTGCGAGTGGCTACTCTCTGGGTGGAATTAGAGACTTGCTAGACCTGCAGTTCAAGGTGCCTGAGTTCTTCACCTGTGCCCTCTGTTCCCTAAGAGACTGTGTTGTCTGGGAGTTATTCCCTCAAAATAAAACCTTTTAAAGAGGACATCTGTGTCAGTGTTCACGTCGTTTGGTATCAACCCTGGGAACCCCTAGATGTGGAAGAGCAGGCCGAGAGAAGGTAACTGGTAAGCCCAACAAGTGAAGGCCGCACAGCAAAGGTTGTGGCCGCTACATCTGTTTGGTGGCTTTTTCAAAAATGACCCACAGTGTGATGCCCTGACCCCAAAGTAAGGGTGCACTATAATAAACCACTATACTAAACCACCAACAAAATAAGGGGTCATTTTTTCTTTGACCACCAATAAAAGAGGGCACTTATCCAATGATCACCAATATGATCAGGCACTACACTTACATCCAATGTAAGCGGGCACTATTCCACTAACCACCAATTTGGGAGGTGCATTAGACATACCTCTAATATAAGGGGGCACTATTCCATCGACTACCAATTTAAGGGGGGGTCACTAGTGTGATCATCAGAAAATATCAACACTTTTCCACTGACCATCAATATGAGGGGGCACTACATTAACCAATAAAATAAGGGGGGATTTCTGCACAAACCACCAATGTAAAGGGGCACATCACCAATAACAATCAATTTAAGGGGGTACTTCTTCACTGAGAACTAAGGTAATGGGGAATTTATTCACCGTCAACGAATGAACACCAATATAAAGAAACACATTTATTGTTTGTTGTAAATCTTATATTTATTGCATGATTATTACTTAAAGCGGGAGTCCGCCGGGAGTCCGCGTTTTTTTTTTTTAAAAGCCAGCAGCTACAAATACTGCAGCTGCTGACTTTTAAAATAGTGACACTTACCTGTCCAGCGCGCCCGCGATGTCGGCACCCGAAGCCGATCTCTCGATCGTCTCTCGGGTGCTGCCGCCGCCATCTTGGGTATGGGAATCAGGAAGTGGAGCCTTTCGGCTTCATTTGCCGGTTCCCTACTGCGCATGCGCAAGTCGCGCTGCGCAATAAGGATGGACCCGCTTCCTCTGGGATCTGTGTGTTTCCCAGCAGGCAGCGGGGGACTTTCGGAAAGGGGCGTAATCTACGCCCCTTTCCGCAGAGAGCTATCCCGGAAGTGGGTGCAGATACCTGTACTGTACAGGTACCTGCACCCCCCTCCCCCTGAAAGGTGCCAATTGTGGGGCCGGAGGGGGGGAGGATTCCAATGAGCGGAAGGTCCACTTTAGGGTGGACCTCCGCTTTAAAGTTGAATTTCAGGCTACACTTAAAAATGCTCTCCCCCCTCCTAATAAGATATGTACCTATTTTCAGGCTGCCCCAGTCTGGTCAAATGATCTGCTCCAGTTGTCTAATATTTTAAATACACCATTTTCCTTATTCAGATATTATAAATTCACTGATCACACTAATGTACAGTGAGCTGTGGATATAATCATTTCTAGCAGGGGTTCCCTGAGACTTAAAATTTATTTCAAGGACTCCTCTGTGGTAAAAAGGTTGAAAGGGCTGTTATAGGCTATGAATAATATATGTTTTGAATCTAAGAAAGAAATAAAAACAGTCCAGCAAATATTGGCACTTAGCATATTTAAAGCCTGGTATTTTCTTTAAAAAGTCATATTAGTGCAGAGTAATGTTTGAAATGATCCTTCAGTATGGTTTATAATTATCACCTGCATAATTTTTATTTTAAAAGGAAACTAAAATGTTCTATTCATGTTTCTATATATATTTTTAATCTTAAAATGTATAAACCATTTATGACAGAGTGCTTTTATAATTACAAAGTGTTCTGTTCTTTCTTTATAGGAAACCCAGAATGCATGCTTTTTGGTAGCCTTTGCAGGGATATTAGGGTGTTCCCATCTCTGCTAGGAGAGAGAGAGGGAGGGGTATGTCCCTCTGACTTAGGCCAGCCATACATAGAGTAAATTTCTTTCCTGCAATCATGGGTTGCAAGAAAGAGAAATTAGCTTGATTTCCCTATCAACATATATAGTGCTGACATGGGAATCCATCTGTACCCATCATATGCAGCCACTGTGCCCCCTGCCCACCCGCCCACTCGCTGGCTGCCCGGTATTTAACCCGTAGTGGTGGTTGGTCAGGCAGCGGGTGATGGTGGCGAGCTGTGGGATGAGTAACATGGGTCAGGCGATGGCTCCTGTGTCCTCCTCGTGTCTCTTCTTCCTCTTCTGCTAGGCAGCCAATGGGATCGCCTCTGCCTTCAGCCAATCAGGTGACCAGTATTAGATCTGCACCTCCTGATTTGTGAAGAGGCGGTTCAGTGTTAGAAAATCAAATATTAAATTGCTTTTCTAACATGCCTGAGAGGACTGCGAGCACAATGCTCTGCACTCACAGTACACCTTTTGTTTAAGCCTATTAGAGCCTATGGCTCTAATCAGGCGCTTCAAAAAAAACCCGCTGCTGTAATTCAAGCGCCCGGCTTCCAAAAAGGGGCCGGACGCCTGAATAGGGGCTGGTTGAAGTAATTGGAAATAGTTCAAACAAATCTACAGCAATTGCGCATGTTAAAATGTAACCCCAGATCATGTTATCAATCAATAAAAAATCTACTATTTATGATGTTATCGCTTGATAATATATCGATAATTGGTTGATTTGCATGCACGTTCAACAGATCTTTAGAAATCCGAATCTTATAAACAGAATTGCTCTTTATTGAAAAATATGTAGAAAATATTACAGCAGGTACAGAGTCATGTTAATTGGATACAGTAACAAAACATCTCAGTGAGTAATATAGAATGATGCATTGCCCAATAAGAAGGAACCACAGAAGGAATGATCACTATCACAAAACAGAATAACAGCAAAATCATCCCCTAAGAATAAGATTATGTACTATCCACCCATGGCTGCCATATTTTTTTCATATTTCCGAGGGCAGTTTCTATTGATATGTCAGTTTGTACATTGGCAACACTCCGTTAATGGTCAATTTCCAGGAGGGTAATGTAGGAGGAGAGGGGGAAGCCCACTTAAACACTTAAGGGCCGAGCCTCTTTCTGAGATTTGGTGTTTACAAGTTAAAAACTTTCGTTTTTTTGCTAGAAAATTACTTCTGCCGCGTACACACGATCAGACTGTCCGGCGGACTTAGCCTGGCGGACAAACCGCTGGACTTTGAAATGAACGGACCTGCCCACACACGGAGGAAAGTCTGTTAATTTTTAACGCGGCTCCAGGTAGCCGGGACTAATGAAGGAAGTCAATGTTGCGGCCTTCGGCAGCGAGATTGACATATTGCTGGCCCCGTCAACTGGTATGGACTTAAAGGGGAAGCCCTACGCCAAAAAAACGGCGTGGGGGTCCCCCCCAAGGTCCATATAAGACCCTTATCCGAGCACGCAGCCCGGCCGGCCAGGAACGGGGGTGGGGACAAGCGAGCGCCCCCCCCCCCCCCCCTCCTGAGCTGTACCAGGCCACATGCCCTCAACATGTCCCGGTTACCTGAAGCTGCGTTCAAAATTAACGGTCTTTCCTCCATGTGCGGGAAAGTCCATTCATTTCAAAAGTCCGGCAGACTAGTACACACACGGCTGGATTGTGCGCTGGACTCGCAGTCCGGCGGACAATTTTTGAGTCAAAACTACTTTCTAAGTCCGCCGGACTTTTGGAGAAAAAAAAAAAGTCCGTCTGAGACCACACAAGGGGGGGGATTGTCCGGCGGATTCTAGTCCGCCGGACCAAGTCTGCCGGATAGTCTGAACATGTGTACTCGGCATTAGAATCCCCAAACATTATATATACACCCTAGAGAATAAAATGGCAGTTGTTGTCAGTGCGCATGCGCGGGACTTCCGGAACGACGCACTAGCCGGGAGCTCCGCACCGCTCCGGTCTTTCGCGGCACCTCACGAGCGCTATTGTACGCAGCCAACTCTGGGGAGACCTCCCCCGTACAGCGGAACACCCCGGGCACCTACACCTATGCCGGGAAAGGTCTCCAAGAAGGACGTTAGCCGTCAGCTGGACTTTGGCCCGAAGGCCCCACAGCCTCCCAAGATGGCGGCCGCCATTCCCACATGCGGTGAGAACGTGACACTGACTAGCACAGCTACCTATGCTACGATCGCAGCTTTGCCTGTGATCCACCAACAGAACCCCTTACCCTCTCCAGCCTCCACAGAATCACTCCTGGGCAGACTGCAAACAGAGAATCCATTCTCCCCGCTGGCTGGCACACCTAACAGTGCTGTGGACTCCCTGCTAACCTCCCCCATCCTACCTGATCATCCCCCTGACATGACCCAGCTATTGAACAGCTTCTCTGATATGCTAGCTGTCGGTCTTGCCCAAAACGCTGCACAAATCACCTCTGCCATTAAAGCTGACATCCAGAGCCTGGGAGCCAGAATGGATGCCATTGAACAAACCGTTGATAATGCAGCTGCTCGCACAGACCAGAACACGGCCTGTATTCAGACCCTACAAGATCAGCTTGACACAGCCCTCTCTAAAATTGACGATTTAGAGAATAGAAGTAGACGTTATAACTTTCGCATCAGAGGCATTCCAGAATCGCAAACAGATACTCAGGCGATTGTCCGAGCCCTAATTAAGGATCTCATCCCTGACATCTCTGACAGCAGACTTGAGCTTGACAGAGCCCACCGTGTTTTACAGCCCCCCCGCCAGGATGGCCTTCCTCGGGACATTGTGGTCAAGCCGCACTATTATAGTGTTAAAGAGGAAATAATGAAAAGCTCCAGAAACAGGGGAGACATCTCCCTCAACGGCGCAAAAATTCAAATCTTTGCGGACATATCACCTACTACTATCCAGAAACGAAGAGCCCTCAAACCCCTACTGGATATTCTCTCGCAGAAGATGATCAAATATAGATGGGCCTTCCCTTTCCGTCTGCAGTTTACCTTCAAGGAGAAATCGTATAACATCACGAATTTCCAGAATGGCGAACGTTTACTTCTACACTTGGGGCTCATCTCTCAGGAACTTTCTCCCCAACACATGGAGACCCGTCCGAGTTCCTTCAAGAGGCCATCGCCGACCAGCCCTCTGACCCCCCTCTGGGTTAAACAGCAACCGAAGAGACAGAGGGACGCCGTCCCACCAAGATGAACTCCCGCCCTTCCCGACCCTTTGGGGTCTGACCCTTTCTCTCCACCCTCGCCAGATCCTCTCTGGGCGCAGGATTCCCCAACTCAACCACTGAGTCCACCCGGGACATTTTTCCAGTAACCCTTTATTCCCTGTTTTCTACTCCCCTCTCCCCCCCCCCCCTTCCCCCTTTTTTTTTTTTTGATTTATCAGGGACATGCATGCACGGCCAAGAACCGTGTGTTTTTCAACGTGTCACGTTCTGAATCCTGGGGGCCTCCCCCTAGGGACTCTTTTGTTTTCAAATACTTTTTGCTGTTTTGGTTAACCATTTTTTGAAGTTAATGTTATGTTGTTATTTAAAAGGTGCAGACCGCTGCTCGACCGGAGCGGGTATGCCTGCCACTCCACCTGTTGTAGCCCTGGGGATTTATTTTCCCATGGTGGCACCAGGAATGCAACCTTCTAATAGGTTGCCCTTCTACCGATCCCTACAATCCAAAGGGATCCGGAGCAGGCTCCACCCTGCCTTTCCCTTCCATGGGGAACCCAGGTCTCCTTTCTTCCTGGTCCTTCCCCCCTTCTCCTCACTCTTTTCTTTCCCTTTCTGGTTTCCCTTTCTTCTCTCTACTCATTTGTCTTCTCCCCCACAGATGCCTTCAAGGAGAGCTGGACGTTTTGAACCTCCCCGGTTTACGAGAACTGAACTTGCCCTCAACCTTGAGACCAGGACCCGCTCGGGACAGGTAACCAAAGCCAGCACATGCTCGCACCTTACACCTCATGTCTATGGCTGATGATATACCCCATACACAATCCCTTAAAGTAGCATCCCACAACACCCAAGGTCTAAACTCCCCCATCAAAAGACGCAAGGCCCTACATAGCTACCATTCTAAGAACTTTGACATTGTTCTTCTACAGGAAACACACTTCCCGAAAAGTTTTAATCCCTCCTTCCTCCACCGTAATTATCCCACCTTTTACCTCGCCAACGCTGACGATAAGAAAAGAGGGGTTGCTATCCTCATTTCTAAACGCACATCCTTTACCCTATCTCATACGATTAGGGACACAGAAGGACGTTACATTCTTGTCAAGGGACTTGTTAATGGGTCTCTTTTCTCCCTCATTTCTTATTACGCCCCTAATAAAGGCCAAACTAGGTTCTTTTCTTCGATGCTGACCTCCCTTTCCCCTCACCTGGAGGGTAAGGTGATTATGGGTGGCGACTCTAATGTCGCCTTCGATCACGTGCTAGACAAGTCCTCCTCGAAGAGGTCTCTCTTGAAGAGGCCTCCCAAGCAGAGTCTTCGCATTGCGAGGCTCTTTCACGCTTTGGGCATGATAGACTCCTGGAGGGAGCTGAATCCCTCAGCCCAAGATTATACGCACTTTTCTGCGCCCCATAGTACCTACGCCCGCATAGACCACATTTTCATTCACTCCACTGATATTCCTCTAACCTCCCATGCCGCCATAGCTGATGTCCCTTGGTCTGATCACGCAATAGTCTCCTTGAAGATTTCCGGGTGCCTGATTCGATCAACTCCTCCGCAATGGCGGCTGAAAGAGTCCTTGCTTTCTCACCCGGCACATCGCACTAGCCTTGAAATTGACCTAAAAGAATATTTCCGTACGAATGACACTGAGGACATTTCCCCCAGTGTTTTGTGGGGGGCACATAAGGCAGTTATGAGGGGTAAGCTCATTCAGCTCTCCTCCCGCCTTAAACGGGAAAAACAAGTAGACATTGTCAACTTGGAGAAAAACTTCCAGATCCTATGTAAAGAGCACAAAAAACACCCCTCTGCTTCCTCCCTTGCTCGCCTCGATGCTGCCAAGATCGCTCTTAACACCGCCCTCACATCCAGCGCCGAGAACCATACCCGATGGGTGAGCGGCAGATTTTATCTTAATTCAGATAAATTCGGACCACTCCTCGCAGCGAAACTCTCCCCCAAATTTAGAGCTCAGGCCCTCCCAAAAATCAAATCACCATCTGGTGCTCTTACACAAAACCCCAAACATATCCTGAAGGCCTTCCACGAATTCTATGCTAAGCTTTACTCTAGCCCGAACCATATTAGCTCTCAGTCCACCGAAAACTACCTAGATAGCGTCCCTCTCCCAAAGATATCGGATTCTCATCGTTCAATCATGGAGGCCCCCATATCGGAAACAGAAGTTAGAGCAGTCATTAAAGACCTTAGGAAGGGGTCTGCCCCGGGCCCTGATGGATTTTCAACACATTATTATAAGACCTTTTCCGACATATTATCTCCTTATCTGGCCCGATTTTTTAACTCATTGTCCCAAGCTTCACCCCTAGACCACGCAACAAATTTGGCATATATTTCGGTTATCCCTAAACCGGGGAAAGACCAGAGTCTAGTTAGTAACTATAGGCCCATCTCCTTAATCAATAACGATCTGAAAATAATGACCAAAATTCTCTCCAACCGTCTGGGATCTTTCATTAGCAACTATATCCATAAGGACCAAGTGGGATTTATTCCCGGAAGACAGGGACCGGACCAGATAAGGAGAGCGGTGGATATTATTTCCCTTCTCAACTCAGGGTGGGATGGAGGGCCTCCTCAGGAGGGCTTCCTTCTTTCTATAGACTTGCAGAAAGCGTTCGACACTATCACATGGCCTTACTTATTTGGCGTTCTACGAAAATGGGGTTTTGGTCCCCACTTCACTCACCTCCTGGGGGCTCTCTACTCTCACCCTCGGGCACAGGTTAGACTCCAGGGCCACCTCTCAGACCCCTTCCTAATCAGTAAAGGAACCAGACAGGGATGCCCACTCTCCCCCCTTCTCTTCGCCATTGGTATTGAAACGTTAGCTATATCCATCAGGAATCATCCGGACATTCAGGGAGTACGTTGTGGCGATACGATTCACAAATGCGCTCTGTTCGCAGACGACGTCCTCCTTTTTATTACCTCCCCCACAGTCTCGACCCCTCATGTCCTTCAACTCCTCCAAGAATTCGGACAAGCTTCAGGACTCCAAGTTAATATGGCCAAGTCAACAGCCCTCAATGTTTCCTTAACCCCTGAAGTAGTGAATAGGTTAAAAGAACACTTCCCTTTCGCCTGGAGCTCTCCCTCTATCCCATACCTAGGGATTCAACTTACATCTAACTTTGGCCAGTTGTTTCACCAGAATTACCCACCCATGATCAAAAAACTTAAAAATGATCTTGAACAATGGTCCCTTCATAAGATATCCTGGATAGGGAAAATTAACGCTGTAAAAATGACCCTTCTTCCTAGGTTACTATACCTCTTTCGCTCTCTACCCATTCCGGTACCTAAGTCTCTTATACAGAACCTTCAATCGGCAATTAATAAATTTACCTGGGGCAAATCCAACCACAGACTCCCCAAGAAAACATTATTTAGACCCAGAAGAAAAGGCGGTCTAGGTCTGCCCAATCTTTGGTGGTATTACCAAGCAGCTCAACTCTGCCAGATATCTAATGTTTACTCAAGCGGTCCTAAACCCGAATGGATAGAGATGGAAAGACAGGCTATCCCTAAATTTACTATCGATTACCTCTTATGGCGCCCTCCAAAATCTAGACCCCCAGTCATGTCTCCTACCCTCTCTCACTCCCTTGCTCTTTGTGATAAGATTTACAAGTCCACTACGCTTACCTCCAGGTGGCAACCTCTCGCACATATCTTCAATAACCCCTCATTTCAGCCGGGGCTGAATATCAAAGCATTCCAATGGTGGATAGACAAAGGTCTTTATAGAATAGGACATTATCTTAATCCGGCAGGACCACTTAAGTTGAAACAATGCATCTCTAAGTTGGAGATGCCTCCTACAGAAAGGTTCCGGTTCCAACAATTATCCCACTTTCTGCATAAACTAACTTCCCAATACCCCCTTCCCCTCACAGTTTCGCCTTACGAACTCTGGTGTTCTTCAGCCATAGACATGAGGGGAGGGATTTCGCTGATCTATTCGGCATTTGCCGAACCAACGGATAAAGCGCAGTACATGCTGAGCTGGGAACGCGACCTAGGAATCGAGTGGGACCTGGACTCCTGGCACACCCATTTCAATACTGCATTTAAGGGAATCCTCAACACATCTCTGGTGGAGGCGGACGTCAAAGTCCTTACCCGTTGGTACCTTGTACCCACACGCCTTGCTAAGTTCTACCCTCAATCCTCCCCCTTATGTTTCAGAGGGTGTGGGCACCTGGGATCGCTCATTCACATTTTGTGGGAGTGTCCCAGGATTAGAAACTTTTGGAATAAGACGTTTGCACTGATCCGCAAGGTCACCGGCCAAGCAGCTCCCCAATCCCCAACATTCGCCCTCTTAAATGAAGGAATCCCCCACATCTCCAAACATACTCAATCTTTGATTCACTTCATCCTATTGGGTGCTAAATTGACTATAACCAGGTCCTGGAAATCCCCTAGGGTTTCCTTCCCGAATCTGAAACAAAAAATTACCTGGATTATGTTTCAAGAAAAAATTTCCTACACTATTCTGGACAAAACGAGTAAATTTAAAAGGGTTTGGGAGCCCTGGGCTAGTCACATTGGGATCCTTATTTAGTTTTTGGTCTCGGTGTTTTGTTCTAGTGATTGCTCTATATTTTGAGCTACTCTCCCTTCTGTTCGCCTCCGGCTCTCCTTGACCCAGGCTCTTTCAGTTTAACGTGGTTCCCTCCCCCTCTTCCCCTCTCCTTTTCTCTCTCTTTCTTTCTCCTTCTTGTCCCTCCCCTCCCCCTCCCCCTGGTCAGGCCAGGCTGAGGGGGGGTGGGGGACGCTTTCCTGAACATGCTCTGGCTTAACAATTATATTTAGGCATGTATTTATAACAATATCCTTTGTTTGCTTGGCTCTCCCAGGGGCCTGACATCATGTCCAGCTGGGAGCTATGCCTTTGAACAGGACCCCCTTGGGGACTCCCCCAGGTTCTTCCTATTAGTCTTTTTGTTAGTCATGTTTTCAGTTTACACTAAACGGGGTATGATGTGACCTGACATTAGCTTATCCTCGGTCCCAGGTGAGCCATGGGGCTCCGACACAGTGAGATCCCTGTCGGGGTGTCGGGGCACCAGGCCGCCGGGAGAGGGGGTTCATTTATGCTTATTATTTTTTTAATTTGTCTTTTCTTTTGTGCACGCCTAGTACTCCTAGTTCCTTTTCCCTGTCACATCTCTACCATGGTTTTCTTCAGGAGTTTATTTTTCACTTTAGTTGGGCAGGTTAAACTATACTCCTGACCCGCCCCGGTACTAGGTTCTCCCTGCTGTTACCCCTTTAGTTTTATACCTGATGACGGAGTAAGAAACTTACTCCATATTGTTCATGTGTACAACATGTTTTGTTATCTATTCTTTTTTTTATGGCTTTCCCCTGTGTGGGAGCTTCAACTCTGTTATGCCAACTATTTTTCAATAAAACTCTTTTAAACTCAAAAAAAAAAAAAAAAAAAAAAAAAAAAAAAAATGGCAGTTGTTGCAATACTTTCTGTTACACCGCATTTACGCAGCAGTCTTTTTTTGGAAAAAATACACTTTTGTGAATTAAAAGATAATGAAAGATAATGTTATGCCGAGTAAATTGATACCCAAATGTTGCGCTTTAAAATTGCGCCCACTTGTGGAATGGTGACAAACTTTTACCCTTAAAAATCTCCATAAGCGATGTTTAAAAAAGTCTACAGGTTACATCTTTTTAGCTACAGGGGAGGTCTAGGGCTAGAATTATTGCTCTCACTCTAACGATCACAGTGATACCTCACTTGTGTGGTTTGAACACCATTTTCATATGTGGGTGCCGCTCTTCTTCTTTTTTTTTTCTTATTTATTTTACCTTTTTATTTATTTATTTTTTTTAAATGGTGTTACTTTTATTCCTATTACAATGTAATAGAAAAAAGCATGACAAAACCTCTTGAATTTGAGATCTGGGGTCAAAAAGACAACGACAAAAAATGTAAAAAATGAAATGTAAAAATAAAACTTTAAGAGTTATCAATGGAAGTGACATTTTGATGTTGCTTCCGCCCTGCAATAGTATGGAGACGGGTGGCAACCATCTTCCCCTCACTCGTCCCCATACCTAACAGGATACAGGACCCGATCGATTTTGCCGCTGCCAGCGGCTCCGGTAAGAGCCCTCTCCCGCCGCCAATAAAAGTGATCTTCTGGCAAATCCGCTGCAGAGACCACTTTTATCTGAAAGAGGACCACCGACTGAAGGAGAGGATACCTGTGTTATAGTAACTAGCTGCTGCCATAACATGGATATCCCTCTTCAAAATACTGATGTTTAACGACGAAGGGTGGTCCATAAGTGGTTAAAGAGTATTTCCTCTTTAGCATATTACAACAGGCATGAAATCAGAAGCTTAGTATATCTAGGTGTTTGCTCATCAGTGGTGTACCCCAAGGTTCAGTGTTGGGACCCTTACTTTTTACTATCTTTATAACTGATATTGGGTCTGGGATTAAAAGTACCATTTCATTCTTTGCAGGTGACACCAAGCTATGCAGTGGAATAACGTCCTTACAGGATGTCTCCAACTTACAAGCCGACCTCAATACACTGTCTAATTGGGCAAATGAGGCTTAATGTAAAGTTATGCATTTGGGGGCTAAGAATATGCATGCATCATACATACCAGGGAGAGTACAACTGGGGGAATCCAAAGTTCAGAAGGATCTGGAGGTTTTGGTAGATCACAAGCTCAATAATAGCATGCAATGCCAAGCTGCAGTTTCCAAAGTGAGAAAAATCCTTTCTTATATTAAGACGGCTTTCACACTGAGCCTCCCTGGGTGTTGGCGGTAAAGCGGTGCTATTTTTAGCGCTGCTTTACCATCATTTTAGCAGTAAAGGTGGTTTTAACCCTTGCAGCCGAAAAGAGGTTAAATCCGCCCGCAAAACGCTGCTGGTATCAGTGCTGCCCCATTGATTTTGGTCTTAGAGAGGTATGGACACCAGAGAGAGAGATCTCATGTTACCCCTGTACAAATCATTAAGACCTCGACTGGAATATTCAGTTCAGTTTTGGGCACGAGTTCTCAAAAAGGATATTGAAGAACTGGAGGAGCTCAGCTATGAGGAAAGATTATAGGAACTGAATTTATTCTCTCTTGAGAAGAGGAGTTTAAGGGGGGATATGATCAACATGTACAAATACACAAGTGGTCTACTGTATATAGTGAACTTAGTGTTAAGTTATTCACTTTAAGGTCATCACAGAGGACAAGGGGGCACTCTTTATGTCTAGAGGAAAAGAGATTTCATCTCCAAATACAGAAAGGTTTCTTCACAGTAAGTGGAATAGACTCCTTTCAGAGGTGGTTCTTTCCTTAACCCCCCTAGCGGTAATCCCAAGTCTGGCTCGGGTTGGGATTTTACTGACAGGAGCGGTAACCGCTAGCCAGACTCGAGATTGCATCGCTGGATGCAGGGGAGGACACAGGGAGAGTTACTTACCTTGTCCCCTGGATCCAGCATTGTCCCCTGCACTATGTGATTGAGCTGTCCTCCGCTCGATTCACAGTGCCAAATGCCACCGAGCTCCGTTCCCTGCGATGTTACGGCGCACGGTAGCGGAGAACGGCGGCAAATTCAAAAGAGTAATAACACACAAAACACACACAGTACTGTAATCTTACAGATTACAGTACAGTATTAAAAAATACACACCCCCTTTGTCCCTAGTGGTCTGTGCAGTGCCCTGCATGCACTTTTATATTATAAATACTGTTTTTTCTGCCTGAAATTTGGAGATTGTCCATAGCAACCAAAAAGTGTCCCTTTTTCAGTGTTTTAGGATTTGATTACATTATTGAATAATTTTTGTTATGTCTGCTAGACTCTGGTTTGAACAGATTTAAGAGAGTTATTCCTAAGAATTACAGGACTACAATATAAGACGTCCATGCAAAATAATTGTACCGCTTTCAGCACCTAAATCCAGGCTGAATCATACCGCCAGGGAGGTTAATGTACATAATAAACCTGGATACTAACATTTATAGTTAATGTTGATCCATGGAATATCCAATTGCCTCTTGGGGAATCAGGAAGGAATTTTTTCCCCCTGCTATAGCAAATTTGATCATGCTTTGTTGGGCTTTTTCGCCTTTCTCTGGATCAACTGTGGGTGAAGGATTGTGTATATGGGATTGTATGTTTGTTTTTTTTGTTTTTGTTGAACTAGATGGACTTGAGGGCCATGAACCCCTGTGGACACTGCGGCATTTGAAAATTTGTTGACTGCACTAGTCTTTAGGGACTCAGACTCTGTGAATGAGTATGCGATCAAATCTTTTATCTTAAGGAAGAGACCCCAGTAGCCCAACATTTTCTCCAATTCCACCAGGGCAGTACATCAGGTACATCAGGTATTAGAGTCAAGGGCTTTTTCCAATAAATGTATCTGATCGTAGGGGGGATTTTGATACTGTACTCATGACACATGAAAAACAATGAATATTTAGGCTCCAGACTCTCTAGCCCAAGGGCCTCAATGTGGAGTTGAGTTTGAAAGTGTTTTTGCAGGCATAGATCTTGGTACTGGTTCATATGGCCAATATGATGGGTCAGATTCTTCTCAGTATGTTTAACAATACATATTTGCTTATTTATGCTAATACAGACTATTCTATTCTATCTTACAACCTATTCTATCTTACAGTTATGGGTGTGGCTCTTTATTCCTGGTCGAGTTATGCTGTGATGATTACTATTTATTTTTTGTTTGCTTATGTCAGACACTCTTTGAATATATAGCCTGATGCACTTTGGTGTATCTGTGCTACTTTGTTATTTTGACTAATTAGTGTACCTTACCTGCTTGATTGCTATTGCATGATCCAACTGTAGTTTTAGTTGTTTACCACAAGATGGTGATGCACAATTGTGTGTGCAAGTCAAAATGTGATTGGCTAGTTTGCCTTATTTAAGTAGACTGTAAAGATAGGCACATTGTCCAGATGAGGTGCTTGGTTTAAAGCACAAAATGCGTCGTCCTTACGACGCCATAGACACTGGCAAACCCCCCCCTCCTGATTTGTATCCAACAAAACAAAGGTGAAATATATGGTTATCTTTGTCCACTCAGACCTTTCCTTCACGCTGGCAAATATTTGGGAAGTTTGCGGTGACTGATCACCTGAGCTGCGGAGTCTGCAGATAGGAAACACCCATTTTTTCACATCTGGTCGCCTGGAGCTGGAATTTTTGACATACGCCCTGACTGACCTCCCTTTAAACAGGGGGTCCCTGATGATCTGGTAAGCCCCCATCTTATTAGTGGTGATTAAAGGTGATGGGTCCCACGTGGTCAAGTATATTATTTTTATTCAATTAAGTCACACTATCTGTTGGACATTTATTTATGATTTATGGACTCACATATGAATGAATTTTTACAATTACCTGTTAATACTGATTTTGTTTGAATGCCACTATATTTTGGTTTTGGATTGTCACCATTTTTGCACGTTTCACTTGTGCAATTATTTGATGATTATTTATTGAACACTTTATTTATTTTTTTCTTTGCATTTCTGTGCCCAGTATCTGGGTTATGGTGTTCAACTGCTGTTAGTTGTTTAAATTTAACTGAGCGCGGATATTTATCTACTTACACCCCCTCCTGATACCCCTGAGCAACTTCACCAGTGATTGCTGAAGGACTTTTTGTACGGCTATTTCACCATTCAGTGCTGTGGGTATGGACGGGGTAACATGAGTTCACACGCTGATGGACACACATAGTTTATTTTGTTTACAGCCTGTCTCTGTTCCATGGATTTTATTACAATATATGCCTGAATGTGGCCAACAGTGACAGCGGAGCTCATTTGGACTGGTATGATATCTTCATTATTACTCCTGTGTCATTGCAACAGACTTTTGGTTGATACAGACAATCTTTGATACAAAACAGACTGGGGTATGGACAGTTCACTGTGATATTGCCCTGCACCGTTTGATTTCAGCTGTGTGTGCTTGGAAGGGCTCTGCTTTACATATGCAACCAGCAGGATTCTCTGGGTCTTATGAATAGACTCCTTTCATGACTATTAAGATCGTTATAACTTTTCACGTAACATCTCCACCCTAGGAATACAGAGGGCTACCCGAGAGTCCCTTATTAGGACTGTTTTCTTTCAGCCATAACTTCTGACTTTTATATCCAGAGACATTTTCACTCCCTTTTTTCATGCTCACAGCTTTATCAACTATATGATGGGCTTGGCTTAGGATGGTGGGGGTGCCTTCTCTCAGCATTTGTATTTGCAGTCTGTGTGTTTTTATATATAGATTTTTGATATTATGCAGGTATAGGTCCCATCTGTGAAGCCGTGTGTGACACAAGTGGGACTTTGTTTGAGATGTGTATATTATTTGTCAATAAAATTTACCATATTATTTGATATTGCGTGGTTGTGTCCCCGACTGTGAGCACTCCTGAGACCATCTGTGTCTCTACTCTTTCTCCTTTTTTTTTGGCATAGATGGACTTGCGTCTTTTTTTCAACCTGACTAACTATATAACTATGTATTAAATATTTGAGAAAATATATCAAATACATTCCCTTCTATAATTTTAATACATTGTAAATATTATAATTGTGTGAAAATACTTTTTATATACAATTTATTTCTACTTTGGATTATACTGTCCTTTTTTAAATGTGAAAAATAGGAATAAAACCTCTTTTGTGTCTAGCTGTGAAGATTTACATTCAATTAACAATACAGCTGTCCCAAACAAAAAAAAAAAAAAAAAAACCCATCACAATAGATAAATCTAAGATTACAATAGAACGCTAAAGTAGATTAACAAAAAAGCATTTGCTTTAGCATAGTAATAGGGAAATAGATGTGAGATGCTGGTCCCTATCATGGAAACAAGCTCTGATTTCCAGAGGAGATAGGAGCCTTCTGTTATGTTTGATATGCAGAACAGTTTGAGAGTAATTTAAGCAGGCACCAGACTAGCGTGATTGATATCTCTTCTATTCTTTGGAAGCAACAGGCTTTATACAAAGTAAATCACATTCACAGCCTGCTCATGTATTGAAAGAAGAATTTGTACAAAAGATGACCCCTACATCTGAGCAAATGTGTAGATGTTTTTGATACACTTGTCTACTCTCACTGAAAGCACACAGGTATAATTATATCAAACACATGATCAAGAAAGCGCTGCTTACTGTATTGGCAGTTCCTTCCCATGTATTCACCGGGGCATTCACATGAGTAGTTGGCTACCAGATCCGTACAAATTCCGCCATTCCGACAGGGTTCCCTTTCACATTCATTGACATCTGTAGAAACATTTAGACATGATTAAAGCTTGTATGAAAACTAAATAAGGAATGTGCACAAGACAAATTCATAAATAAACAGCACATGCTGCAGATTATGTTGGAATGATTCCTGTGTATTAAAATGTTGCAAGGTAAGATAATCAAATGTGTAATTAGAAGATCCGGGACCCTGGTGCCAAATTTGTAAGTAAGTCAAGCAAATAAAAGCACCTATTCTATGTGCCCACACTTCCACAACATTTCTAAATAATATTTGCACTGTCCACGACAATTCTACCTTGCAGCAACCTTTTCCGCATTCCACTATGCACACACACGCTAAGCTCAATGTAGACTGGACATTATTCTCTTTAGATGTGGCCAGCCCCTGTATGGAGCAGAAGGGGATAACATACGTTTTAACCACTGCTCAGGTATAACATGCAAGCATAAAAAGAGAAGGGACAAGCGCCTCTAAGTGTAGTATCTTTAATGCAACAATAAAAGCAGGAAGATTATACACTCTCACATGTTGTGCATTGCTTACAGGCATAAAAAAAATAGGTGGATGTCTGTGAGGGTGCACGTCAGCCTGGATGCCATCCACAATCTCGGCAAGCTGTACACTGAACAGGGGGGCCGGTGGAAAGGCCGGAGACAGTAGGGAAGCCGGAAACTGTATAAGGCCCTGTGTAGATCGGGCACCAGGCTGTGGAGCACACCGTGGAAGGCAGCACCACAGATGACAGTCCTGGATTTGAAATTGCGCAATGCATTTCAGAGCATGCTCAGAACATCCAGGGGTGTGTTGCCGCCCTCCTTTCTCAAGCTTGTGCTTGAGAAAGGAGTGTGGCACCCATAGGCGTGTGCAGGGGGTGTGCCAGGTGTGCCTGGGCACAACCAAATTACTATGCGCCCCCTTGTTGCCCCTTCTCCCCACAGTGCTTCTGGTTTCCCTCCTCTCTTCTCCCACCGGCTGCTGCATGGGATTTTTCAGGATGGAGAGTGGGGAAGAGGCTAGTAAATATGCAATTTACCGACCCCTTCCTTTTCCAAAAAAACACACTCACTCACTGTCCATTCATTCACTGTGTTTACTATGCTTCAGTTTGTGAATAAACAGGAAGCCACTCGTCACAAAGCACTTCCCATTCATTCACTATCTTGTGCAGCTGAGGCTGCAGAGAAAGGCATGTGTGTTTGAGCTTTGGGATGCACACGCTAATGCAATAGGCTGTGCACATGTATGGCTACACCACACCACCCTGATATTCTGTACATGCTCCAAAACATGTTGCGCAATTTCCAATCCAGGACTGTCCTCCGTGGTGCTGAATTCGACAGTGTGCTCCACATCCCGGCGCCCGATCAACATAGTTACATATGTAGCGGATGACATTTTGGACAAAATGCCATACGCATGTAAATTTAGTTTTTGCCTCAGAACAGTAGGGGTTCTGAGGGTTAATTACATAGGTTAGCCTTAACATCAGTCTGGCCAGGCTGTGTTTGAAAGTTCTGGCTGGTCATGTGAACGGTGAGGTGCACATGACAGGCCAGAACCAGGCCTGGTTGGATGTTTAGGTATCAGCCTTCTCGGAACCAATCAGTGGGAGTTCCGAGGCCTGCTGAGGAGTCTGGGAAGGGGTACTTAAGAGGTGTGTTCGACATCCCACAACATGTTCCTGTTAGAGGCCCCTGGTGGTAGACCCGTCTGGACTGGGGTAGGGATCCATCTGTTCCCAAGTCTCAGAACCTGCTGGTCTGAGGCACAGTAACTGAGGGAGGATTCAAGGTGTCTGGGTGTGCTCTCAGGTGGGAGGGGTACCACAGCTTGTGGAAGTAACCGGGGGAGGACTCTTCGGAGGAGGGCCTGCAAGTGGCATCCTGGGAAGTGCCTAGTTACTGAGTTGGGAAGGACAAATTCACGCTTTTCCAGTACCATTGAGGAGATGGGAAACGTTCCAGGTACTGAGGAAAAAGATTCACATGGCTGTCTACAGCTTAGTTACAACTTGTCCATGTTCATAGGATTGTTTCAAGTTTTGATTCAACGTGCTGACTGTCATGATCTCTGGCTAGAGATCTGTTCAGCCTTGAAGTACCCAGCTGCGAGTGGCTACTCTCTGGGTGGAAGTAGAGACATTGCTAGGCCTGCAGTTCAAGGTGCCCTCTTTCCCACAAGAGACTGTGTTATTGGATGTTACTACTGCAAAATAAAACCCTTGTTAAAGGACTTCATCTGTGTCAGTGTTCAAGTCGTTGGGCATCAACCCTGGGAACCCCTAGACGTGGAAGACCAGGAGAAGGTAACTGGTAAGCCCAATAAGTCAAGGCCGCCCTGCAACAGGTTATGGCCACTACACATAGTTAGTGAGGTTGAAAAAAGACACAAGTCCATCTAGTTCAACCGAAAATAATAATTTTAATAATAATAATACAATCCCATATACCCAATTCTTCACCCATAGTTGATCCAGAGGAATGCAAAAAGAAACAGCAAAGCATTCTCCAATTTGCTACAGCAGGGAAAATTCCTGATCCCCCAAGCGGCAATCAGATTTTCCCTGGATGAACTTTACCTATAAATGTTAGTAACTACAGTAGTTATATTCTGTACATTTAGGAAAGAATCCAGGTCTTTTTTAAAGCAATCTACTGAACTTGTCAGAACCACCTCTGGAGGGAGTCTATTCCACATTTTCGCAGCTCTTATGCTGCGTACACACGACCGGCAGAATAGGTCCGACCGAATCATTCCGTTGGATAGTCCGATCTTGTGTGTGATAGCCCGATCATTTTTCTTTAAAAAATTCCAACAGACCTAGAAATAGAACATGTTTCAAATCTGTCCAACAGACTCAATTCCTATGGGGAAAACCAATCGTCTGTATGCTGGTCCGATGGACCAAACACGACTCAAGGGCAGCTATTGGCTACTGGCTATTGAACTTCCTTTTCTAGTCCTGTCGTACGTCATTGCGGTCAAAATGAACGGACTTTCGAATGGACTTTATTCCGTTGGCGTGTGGGCATGTCCGTTCATTCGGAAGTCCATCATAACTCCGTTGAAAGTCCGTCGGGAAGACCGTTGGACCTTTTCTGTCAGAAAGTCCGGTCGTGTGTACACGGCAATACTGTGAAGAAGCCTTTCCATACTTGGAGATTAAATCTTTTTTCCTCTAGGCATAAAGAGTGCCCCTTTGTCCTCTTTGATGACCTTAAAGTGAATAACTCAATACCAAGTTCACTATAGGGACCACTTATTTATTTTTTCATGTTGATCATATCCCCCTTAATCTCCTCTTCTCAAGAGGGAATAGATTCAGTTCCTCTAATCTTTGCCCTCCTCTGCACTTTCTCCAGTTCCCAATATCCTTTTTGAGAACCAGTGCCTAAAACTGAACTGCATATTCCAGATGAGGTCTAATGATTTGTACAGGGGCAAAATTATATCTCTCTCTCTGGAGTCCATACCTCTCTTAATACAAGAAAGGACTTTGCTCACTTTGGAAACCACAGCTTGGCATTGCATGCTATTATTGAGCTCTACCAAAACCCCCAGATCCTTCTCCGCCATTGATTGCCCCAGTTGTACACATGGCAGTCTACAGCTTCTGGCTTCCCTACAGTCTACGGCCTTTCCACTGGCCCCCCTGTTCAGAGGACAGTATGCTGAGATTGCGGTTGGCATCTGGGTCAACGTACACCCTCACGGACATCCTCACATCCTCAGTGTCTGTGCTACATGAAAAAAGATTCTGCTTTCTACCTTATTTTACAGCACCTCCCAGCGGATATGTAACTTTCGGCTCTCTCCTCCTCGGCTGACATTAGCAGAAGTTCTTGGTCCCTCCCACTATATATGTCAGCCTGGGATAGGAGAGAGCCGAGCAGTCACGTGAGCGTCAGGTGGCGCTGTAAAATAAGGTATAAATCAGCATTTTTTTCATATAGCACAGACACTGGGGTACATATTGTTATTAAACAGAGGGGATTGTATAAACATATACAAGTGGCTTAGCACCCACTTTAAGTTAAGTTCTGCTCCCACCTCCAGCAACCATGATGTTTTATTTCATGGTTATTATTGAAAATAATTGTGATATGAGGATAGTGCAAAAAAAAAACACCCTACGTTCCAGACATGCTAGATATGCCCCTGACTTGCCCCATAAAGAGTAAATTGGGAAGTAGCAATATACATTAAATTAGGTTTCAGTTGAGCAGGGAATTTTTTTTTGTGACTGACTAAATCCCACATATTTATTTTACTAATCTTAATCTTTTAGATTGTAAACTCAGATTGAACAGGGCCCTCTGATTCCTCTTATTTCAAATTGTAATGTAACAGTAATGGCTTCCTTCATTTTGTTAAGAACTGTGCAAACTGTTAGCGCTATATACAGTGGTGTGAAAAAGTGTTTGCCCCCTTCCTCATTTCCTGTTCCTTTGCATGTTTGTCACACTTAAGTGTTTCGGAACATCAAACCAATTTAAACAATAGTCAAGGACAACACAAGTAAACACAAAATGCAATTTGTAAATGAAGGTGTTTATTATTAAAGGTGAAAAAAAATCCAGACCATCATGGCCCTGTGTGAAAAAGTGATTGCCCCCTAAACCTAATAACTGGTTGGGCCACCCTTAGCAGCAACAACTGCAACCAAGCGTTTGCGATAACGTGCAATGAGGCTTTTACAGCGTCCTGGAGGAATTTTGGCCCACTCATCTTTGCAGAATTGTCCTAATTCAGTTACATTAGAGGGTTTTCGAGCATGAACGGCCTTTTTAAGGTCATACCACAACATCTCAATAGGATTCAGGTCAGGACTTTGGCTAGGCCATTCCAAAGTCTTCATTTTGTTTTTCTTCAGCCATTCGGTGGTGGACTTGCTGGTGTGTTTAGGATCATTGTCCTGCTGCAGAACCCAAGTTCGTTTCAGCTTGAGTACACGAACAGATGGTCGGACATTCTCCTTCAGGATCTCTTGGTAGACAGCAGAATTCATAGTTCCTTTTATCACGGCAACTCTTCCAGGTCCTGAAGCAGCAAAACAGCCCCAGACCATCACACTACCACCACCATATTTTACTGTTGGTATAATGTTCTTTTTATGAAATGCAGTGTTCCTTCTACGCCAGATATACTTGGACACACACCTTCCAAAGAGTTCCACTTTTGTCTCATCGGTCCACAGAATGTTGTCCCAAAAGTCTTGGGGATCATCAAGATGTGTTGTGGAGAAATTGAGATGAGCTTTGATGTTCTTTTTGCTCAGCAGTGGTTTTCTCCTTGGAACTCTGCCATGCAGGCCATTTTTGCCCAGTCTTTTCCTGATGGTGGAGGCATGAACGCTGACCTTAACTGAGGCAAGTGAGGCCTGCAGTTCCTTGGACGTTGTTGTGGGGTCTTTTGTGACCTCTTGGATGAGTCGTCGCTGCGCTCTTGGGGTAATTTTGGGCGGCCGGCCACTCCTGGGAAGGTTCACCACTGTTCCATGTCTTCGCCATTTTTGGATAATGGCTCTCACTGTGGTTCGCTGGATTCCCAAAGCTTTGGAAATGGCTTTATAACCCTTTCCAGACTGATAGATCTCAATTACTTTCTTTCTCAATTGTTCCTGAATTTCTTTGGGTCTCGGCATGATGTGTAGCTTTTAAGGATCTTCTGGTGGACCTTACTGTGTCAAGCAGCTCCTATTTAAGTGATGCCTTGATTGTGAACAGGTGTGGCAATAATCAGGCCTGGGTGTGGCTAGAGAAATTGAACTCAGGTGTGGACAACCACAGTTATAGTATGTTTTAACAAGGGGGCAATCACTTTTTCACACAGGGCCATGATGGTTTGGATTTTTTTTCACCTTTAATAATAAACACCTTCATTTACAAATTGCATTTTGTGTTTACTTGTGTTGTCCTTGACTATTGTTTATATTGGTTTGATGTTCCGAAACACTTAAGTGTGACAAACATGCAAAGGAACAGGAAATGAGGAAGGGGGCAAACACTTTTTCACACCACTGTAAATCCTGTATAATAATAATTATAATCTTCTACTCTTCTATGTTCTTCAAAAATGGCAGTTGGAGTCTGATTGGTAGTGACAACTCCTTCATGCTTTTCCCTTAGTTTTGATTTATAATTCCTATTATATTTATAACGTATTTACTAGTCCATCTTATCTCTCCATTATAGAATTATATTCTTTGCAATGAGAAATCTTTAAATGAACAGTCAAGATATTGAATTCACCTACTTGACATTGTATTTATAATTATAGCCATTGTGTTCCATATTGGTTTGCAGTTTAAAAATAAGCTCAATAGAAACAGCTGACAAAGACGGAAAAATGGTAGAAAGTGCTGTGTGCGGTATATGCAGATTATGTTTCATGATAACGTTTTCTACAGGTCTAGTGATTTAAAAAAACTCAAGAGTGATTGTCACTTAATTACAGAGTTGGTTTGTAAACCTGCCCGCTTTTATAAGTGGTGGGAGACACATGATGGAAACTCACAGATATATATTTATTCTTCTGCAATGTATTTGTGCAGCATTATCATTATTCTCTGTATAATTACTCAGAATGTAAAGATGCAGGAAATTCTAAGATTTTTTTTTTTAAAGGTAAATGCTATGCAGTTCTATTCTGCAAAAATATACCTGGAGGGCAACACTACCTATCATCTCCAGTGAACCTGATTAAAGTAATTGGCTATTTCTAGCAAAAGCGCTTTTTTCTACAAATTGCTTAACTCAGTTATTCGAGAAAAAATGTTCTTTAACTAAATTTGTCTGCAACGAGATGAGCTATTTTGAAATTATCATTATATGGTTTATTCAGTGAAACTGTTGACCCCTTGTGCCACAGTACTCTGGTCATGCAGATGTAACAAACACAAATACATCTTTGAAAAGAGTGGCTTTATTTTACAGAAATGGTATGGATTATGTTTAAGAACTGCAGCAAATGCTTCCATACAAAAGAAAATACTGGATATATGGATGGATGGATAGAGGGATGGATGGATAGATAGCCCCACTCACAGAAAGTAGGAGAGAGAACACTGAAAGCCTGCACAGAGCTGTCAGTCTAACACTGGCATCTTCCAGACATGAAGAGAGAGCAAAGTGATGACCTCATCAGTGTTCTGCTGCTTCTTTTACACTATGTCCGGTTACAGTCAGCATTGGGTTCTGTAGAGAGGGAGAACCTTTCTCTACCTGTACTGTCTAGCAGTGGTGCCTAAATCATAAAACTATCTGAAAAAAATGATGAATGCAAAGCAGGTCTGACACTCACATATATGAATTTCAGCCATTCACGTAATTAGTTGCCTTACAATTAGCTTAAAAGAGAAGTATGTCTTTTTTTTTTTTTTTAAAGATTCATACTTACCTAAGTGGATGCACCTCTAACACTGGATGCACCTCGAACACTCATTCAGTTCTCATATATCCCCGAGTAGAGAGCCACTGACTGTCAAGTGACCCCCTGTCACCCCCCCCCCCCCGTGCTCACTGGAGTGCTGGGCTGTGGAGGGGTGGGAGTGGCCATCTCAGGCTCTCAGCAGATTACTGAGGGGTTGGACTGGGTGCTAGTCCAGGCATGTGGGCATTTTGTCGCGATCTTGCCTGAGCCTGGACTGGCTAGGGCAAGTCCAGGGCTTCTGCCCACTCTCTGCTGAAAATGGTTCACAGGAGTGCAGAACGAACTGTACTCCTGTAATCCACAGGAGAAGTATAGGCCAAACAAGCTTTGGCTATACTTCTCCCTTAAAATGCTTGTAAACCTCTGAAATGAACAAAGGAGATACTCCTGTAGTTTTCACTTGCCTCACTCTAAAGCACTTAGTGTCATTTCTGTCTGCTTCCTCTGCTAATCTACATGAGTCACAGCTGACAAATTATCCTCACTCCAAAAAATCATGGGGCACAGGGATGGCAGCCCCTGCACACAGCCTGTGATTGACAGCCTCATCTGTGCATGATTCCCTATGAGACTGTGAAAAAAACCTCCACTCAGGTCTCAGATTACACTCAGCTCTCCCCTCTGAGTTGTGCAGTGTGTGACATCAGATCATAATGAATGCCGCTGCCAGACTCATCCACCTTACCAGCCATTCAGTGTCCTTCACCCCTCTCTGCCAATCCCTCCACTGGCTTCCACTCACCCAACAAATAAACTTGAAAGTACTAACAATAATTTACAAAGCCATCCATAACTCTGCCCCTAGTTACATCACCGAACTAGAACCAAAATACCAACCAAGCCGCTCTCTTCGGTCATCCCAAGATCTCCTGCTCTCTAGCTCCCCTGTCACCTTCTCCCATGCTTGCCTCCAGGATTTCACCAGATCTTCTACCAACCTTTGGAACTCCCTACCCCAATCTGTCCGACTGTCCCCTAATCTATCCCTCTTTAGATGATCCCTGAAAACCCTTCTCTTCAAAGAAGCCTATCCTGCTTCCAACTAACACTGTTTTACTTCCTCCATCAGCTTATTCCCCCACAGCTATTACCTTTTGTATCAATTGACCCTTCCTTTTTAGATTGTAAGCTCTAACGAGCAGGGCCCTCTGATTCCTCTTGTACCAAATTGTAATGTACCTGTAATGTCTGCCCTCATGTTGTAAAGCACTGAGCAAACTGTTGGCGCTATAGAAAACCTGCATAATAATAATAATAATAATTCCCACCTCTGGAAGCTCAGAAAAATGGTGTACATTTTGCATTTTGAATGGATGTAGAGGAGAGAGGATTATAAATAAACAAGTACAACTTATGTAGGAGTATTTGTTTCATCTCTTTGTTTTATTTGAGGTTAGTCATTTCAGTGGTTTACAACCACTTTAAAAGTGAAAGTATATTTTTTGAGATTTTTGGACCTAGATGGACAGCAAGTGAAGAAGAATGTTTTTTTTAGTGTTTAAGGTAGAGCTTAGCTGCAGTATGCATCCTACTAGTGGAAATGTCATATATTTAAGTGGAGAGCCTTTAAAGTTGTCACTTTTTTTAAAATGTAAATTACTAATGGGTCACACGGCCCCATTGTTTATTTAAAAAATAATAATTCAAATGACAAAGAAAAATGACTACTTTTGTTTCCACCAACCCAGCAGATGAATTATAAGCCCATATGTAAAGGAGAATGATGTCCCAATATATTTGGAGCACTGTGAAAATGGGAGATAGCTGGAATAATACAGCGGTGTCATCAATAAAGAATGTAATTGATGGAATACGCTGTATTACAAACCTGTCCCTTGCTGCTCATATGAATAACAGTACATATTTATTCTATTCACCCTGGACTGTGTGTGATGGCTCTTTCACTGCACACTTGTCCTACATCTAAGATTTACTACTCTTTCAAGGCAATTAAGCACACTCTATATTATTTTTCTTATTAGCAATAGCTCAAATGCCAATTACATTTAGGCTTACAGTTGCAGTCTAATAAAATGCAACATTTTGTTTAACACTTCTTCACGCTTTCTACAATATCTATACAATATCTATTAATAAACCTACAGCAGACAACTCCCTTTTGGCATGCATTGTATTTGTGCTATCAGCACCATGGATAGCTCAGGTCCTGGCTGCTATGTTTAGTAATTTAGACAGCTGTTTATCATCAACTATATTATACAAACTCTGCAATAAATTCGATTTTTACTCATAAAGACTACAAAGGTTCTGTGGTTGAATAAAATCTAACACACCACTCCAGTTTACCAGAACATCTATAAAATGTAATGCCCTGAAACGATGCAAATATAGATGTTTATGTGGCCACAGTCCAGAAAGTTTGAAAAGTTGGACCCAGGACTACTCATATCAGTAGAATAATTGCATTTATTGTGAGGGGCATTCAATTCGAACCGGGACTTTTAATTTTACAGGTAGAAAAAGGGATGCTACCTTTGGCGGTACTACACACAGTAGTAAGTGGCAAGTGTGTCCTATTACTGGTAGGCCATAGTCAATATTCCCATCGCACACGTTCCTGGAATAAGCTCTTAAAAATAAATCTACGATTTGTAGATATTCGCCAGCACATCAAGGCTCATCAATTTCTTCCAAACATTGTTTTATTCAAAGGATGACCACATCACAAAATGGTGTAGTGCAATGTTTTCGGATCATGTCACAAAACAGTGTAGTGCATTGTTTCAGAGCCATGCAGGACCCCTTTGTCAGGTATACACTCACATGCCTGAAGAAGAAGTCCTGCGTGGCTTTGAAACGTTGCACTACATTGTTTTGTAATGTGATCATTCTTTGCATAATAAAACATTTGGATGAAATGTATGATCCTTGGTGTGCTGGCAAACACCTACAAATCTTTTATTGATAGGCAGGGCACATGTCACAGGTCAGTCCAGAAACCATTAATCAAGATGGCAGACAACAGTGTTAGTGCATGAAACAGCATGTGGTGATGAAGTTTCTTGTGAATGAAGGTATAAAACCATCTGGATATCTACAGAAGACTTCAAGCGCATTATTGTGCTGAGACACTCAGCTGTCGTACGACGTTTATCATGAAATTGCACAAGAGACAAATCTTTCTGTGGGAACTGTGAACACAATCATTCACGAACATTTGCATTTTTGAACAGTTAGTGCACACTGGGTACAGAAGAGTTGAAGTCTGCACTGTGTTGAAGGAGTGTTTTGACAGGGAAGGTCTGGATTGCATCCTCACATTTGGAACAATTGCTTCTGCAGGTAAATTAATGGCAGGTTTTTTCTGGGACGAATATGGTGTCATTCATGTGGAATTTTTTTACCCTGTGGTGCCTTTATCAACAGTGAATATAACTGCCACAGTTAATGAGTGGAATGGTATGCAAAAGGGGGTATTTTTTTATTTTTTTTCAGGCTAGGTTCACATTGCTGCGATGCGGGAACGCCGCGAATCCGCGGCGTTTTCCCGCATCGCACGACTCCCGCCGGCAGTTCACACTGCCCTATGCGGACGGCTGGGGGTGTCAATGTTATGTTAATGACACCCCCAGATCCGTCCGCATATCGCAGTGCGATCTGCCGACTCGCACAGGAATCGGATCGCATGGTGTGAACCCCCATGCGATCCGATTCCGTTGCGGACCCAAAAAAGGGTCCCGTGCGAGTTTGCTGCGGGACCGCTGCGAGTTCAGCCATACTATCTGTATGGCTGAACTCGCAGCACTACGGAGATCGGATGTGATTTGCTGTGCGAATCACATCCGGTTCTCCCCCCGCAGCGGTGTGAACCCAGCCTCAAAGGCTAAACCAGCTTTATATCAAGAGGTCATCAACTCAGTAAGTAATTAAAACAAGGAAGCAAAAGTGGCACTGTCAGATCTATGGGCCACAGTACTGGTGTTCACCAGTGTGTGTCTCCCGGCAGTCTGGAGCCGACATCATCTCCTGCAATCAGGTGTCACCTGAGACTTATTTCAGGTGGTGTGTATATATACCCTGCAGATGATGCACACATTTGTTTTTGGTATTGTTCCTTGAGCCCTTATCTGTTTTCGCTAACCTGTTATCCTATATCCTGATTCCATATCCTGTTATCCTGTGACCCTGTATCCATTCCTGAACCCCTGCCCTGCAGCCTGAGCCCTTTCACGTGTCCCCCTGTCTCCTGTTACCATCTCCCTGTCCTGTCTTGTTCCCAGCCCAATCTGCTTGATCTCCCTTGTATGACCCTGGCTCGTTTACGATTACATCTTATTCCTGTATATACTTTTGGTTTTACTTGTTGTGTGTCCTTGTTGTGTGTCCTTTTATTATTTTAACTCAAAAGTCCCGGTTTGACTTGAACACCCCTTGCCAAATGGGGGCTTCAAGCTTATATTGCAGCCATAGAACATGAAGAACACTGCTACAATCAACAACTGTTGAAGGTTCTTTACTGTAAGAGCGGCAAGGATGTGGAATTCCCTTCCACAGGCGGTGGTCTCAGCGGGGGGCATTGATAGTTTCAAGAAACTATTAGATAAGCACCTGAACGACCACAATATACAGGGATATACAATGTAATACTGACAGATAATCACACACATAAGTTAGACTTATTGGACTTGTGTCTTTGTTCAACCTCACCTACTATGTAAGTATGTAACAATGTAACTGCCTTGCAGAATAAATACAATATTTTACACACAGGGAGTACCCCATATAGAAAAAAAAAACAACAATAAATAAATAAATAATGGGTTGTACAACAGAGATTCTAATCAGATTTCAAGAGGCACTGTGTGTGCTTATTTCAATAGTCTCTGTTTGCCTATTGTGTTTTATAGAGTAATATATTATGCACATTTTACTGATCACACTTAGACAAGGATGAATCCTCCAATGAATGTATTATTATCCAGATAGCTGTATCAGGGTATATTGACTAAAATATAAATATATTTGATTGCCATGCCCATGATCTGTTTTTTTTTTCTGCTCTTCGACATTAGGAAGAAAGGATTATGTTTAGTTGACTAATATATCACAAAGGAGGGTTCTAATAGTGAGGATCTGAAAGCCAGTACAACCATCTGATACTTGGGTATACAGATAATGGGTAATAAATAAAACAGGAAACATTGGCATTAGTTTAATATATGTCCCATACAGTAACATTTATCATCATAACTTTATTTATATCTTTAAAAATGTGGAAAGCAACTCCATCCACCACTCACATTTTATGAGTAGAAGATAGCATCTGAAAGGATAGCAGTCTGCAACACCCCAAATGAGCATGTGGAAAGAACAAACAATAATGGACACTGATAAAACTAATATAAGCAGTGTTAAAGTGTTACTAAACCCAGGACCCTGCATTCACTATATCTGATCTCCCACGGTACACAGAACATGGAAATGCAATTATTTTAGTAAATATAAACTGCTAAATACCTTTTCTTATCAGCAGCATATAGCAGTTTTTATTTAAATTCTATCAGTGTCTGGCCAAGCACTGGTTAAAGCTTGTAGGAGGAGTTTTCATTATACTCTGACTGTTTTATGAGGCTGAAGGACCCCTGACCCTCTGTCTGGGCAGTGCTGATTGGCCCTGTGCTGATTCCATGCACCTCCCAAGAAGAAGAAAATAAACTTTTTAGCAATACACACCCAGCTGAGCCAGTGCAGAGTGCCTCCTAGGGCTCTGTTCTATCAGCAGATGGGTTGGGGACAGTAAACAAAGGGGAGGATCAGAGAAGATGGTATCAAACAGCCTTTTTTACATAATGTAGAGGTTTAAACCCTTAGGTTCTAGAGTGAGTATTAGAAGCAGGCTTTACTACATATACAGACTGAGTTAAATAAAGGAAAAACCTGTGCGCTGACAAAAAAAAAATTGTGGTGAAACAAAATAGTTAAACTGTTAATCTGCCAGCTGCTGCAATCAATGAATGTGTATTCCTCACATATAATGACAAGTATAAAAATAAAGAGTGCTGCACTGAAATACCAGTTTGTGCAATGAAAAAATACTATATATACATCCAAAAAGTGAGAAGAAATTAACAATTTAAATAAAGAACCAATACTCATAAAAAAAACTACAGTGATCCTAAATACATACATTATGCAAATGATATACTGTATGCTGTGCTGTGTATAATAGGAGTTATATTGGGTAACAATATCAGGGCACAAAATAGAATAGTGTCTAAAGCAGTGACTATAGATAAATACAGGTCAGACTGTGTATACTGCTATGATTGTTGTTACAGTGTTTGTGAAATATATGCTGTGGTAATTACCAGCAGAAGACTTGAGAATATTGACACTTCTCAAAAATAAGTGCACAGATTTGGCACATGCTGGAGCTGAAAATATAACACTTAAAGTGGTTCTAAAGGCTCAAGTTTTTTTTTTTTTTATCTTAACGCATTCTATGCATTAAGGTAAAAAAATCTTCTGGGTGCAGTGCCCCCTCCCTTTATACTAAGCTGAGACCATATTGATCCAGCAATGTGCACAACAGCAGCGGCTGTCCTGGGTCTCTCTCTCCTGATTGGCTCACACAGCATCGGGAAGCTTGTGAAGCATACTCGGTGGCCAATGAGGAGAGAGTGGGGGCAGCAGCCGATCTGTGCTCTGTGTGTGAATGGAATAGCAGTCAAGTGGCCCGGGAGCTAGGCTGCTCAAATGCCCTCATAGCATCAGGCTTGCTATTGGGGGGCACTCAGCAGGACCTAAAAAGAAGAGGATTAAGGCTTCTCTGCATATCCACTGCACAGGGCAGGTAAGTATAACATGTTTGTTATTTTTTTTTAAATCAACAACCTTTAGAATCACTTTAAGAACATTTGGCATATACTCATCTAAGAAAAATTAAATTGATAGGTTGCCGAAATAGGAAGAGTGTGGGAACAGAATTGTAGAGAAATATATAAATATATTGAGCAAGGCTGTCCAGGTTCTAATACATGGGGTGTTCTTTAGTGCTTATTATTTTTTACCTTCTATGGGATGTAAGTAAGCTGTGATAATAAGTTTGATTCTAATACTAAACTAATGTTGGTGTCCTATCCATTCTTTACAATTTTTATGTATTCAGGTGCTTGGCTAGAGACAGAGTAATTTAGGACACTGTGCTCCAGTGATCTCTGTGGAGACTTTAGCTAAAAGGGTTCACAATGCCTCACCTCCATCCACTAGGGGGAGCTGAAAAGCATAAGGAGCTCAAGAAACTTGATGTTTGGCAGCATGGAATCATGGGAGATATAGTTCCGTCAAGGAAATTATACCATGGCAGTCTATGGACCATTGGACTACGATAATCAATGCAAGCCCGGTATAAGGGAAGAGTAGTGAGAGTTATATTTTCTCAGGCTGAATACTTACAACTTTCTCTTTGTTGCAGGGAGACTGAGGTGTGCACAGTGCTTCCCTGGTGTGCACATTAACCACTTGCCGACCAGCTGCCATCATTATACTGAGGCAGATCGGCACGATCCCGCAAACCGGTGTAGCTGTACGTCGGCCTCTTTAACAGCTATAGTGGGCACGCGCCTGCTGCACAGCGGGGGAGCTGATACATGTGGCCGGCGGCCACGGTGGCTGCTGGCCACCTGCAATCACTCCACAGAGTAGCAGAACGGGGATCTGTCAATTTAAACAGACAGATCCCCATTCTGTCAGGGGAGTAGAGCGTGATTGTCTGTACCTAGTGATTAGGAACTGCAATCTCTCTACTCCTCTAGTGAGACCACTCCCCCTCAGTTAGAAACACCTCCCAGGGAACACATTTAACCCCTTGATCGCCCCCCTGGTGTTAACCCCTTTCCTGCCAGTGTAATTTATACAGTAATCAGTGCATTTTTATAGTTTTAATATACTAGTAAAACAAAAAAATTATAATAAATTCCATAAATCTATCCCCGTTTGTAGACGCTAAAACTTGTGTGCAAACCAAACAATATAAGCTTATTGCGATTTTTTTTTTTTTTTTTACCAAAAATGTGTAGAAGAATACATATTGGCCTCAACTTACAAATAAATTCGTTTTTTTTTTTTGGGGGGGGGGATATTTATTATAGCAAAAAGTAAAAAAAAAAGTATTTTTTCAAAATTGGCGCTCTTTTTTTCTTTATAGCCCAAAAATTTTAAATCACAGAGATGATCAAATATCACCAAAAAGCTCTATTTGTGGGAAAAAGAGGACGTGAATTTTGTTTGTGTATAGTGTTGCACGACCGCACAAATGTCAGTTAAAGGGATGCAGTGACGTATCGCAAAAAAATGGCCTGGTCATTAAGGGGGAATATCTTCGAGTCTGCAAGTGGTTAGTGAGTGCTGAGGACAGGAGTTGCACCAGTCAGATCCAGAATTGAGCTGACATCCGAACAGTGAGACCCCTGTTACTGTATCGCTGGGACTGGTGAGAGTGCCAGCAGAGACTAAGCACAGAGTGGATATATCCTACTGTTTACAGAGGAGTTAGTGCAAAAGGAGTGAGCGCAATTTTGAGTATCATTGCTGTTACTGTTTTCCAATGCCATTAGGTATTGCTGATTTTGTGGATTATAGAACTCCATTTAATGCTGCTATAGCATAGTAAACATATTGTCTAGTGAACTTTGATTGACCTAATCCTTTACTTATTTAGGTGCATTCTGCTATTTACTACAACCTGTGACAGTATATACAGTAATGCATACAGTATATATTGCATACAGTATATGTGTGTGTGTGGAATCGATCTGAAATCAGGGTGCTTGTGCAGGTTTTTCTTGTAAAAAGTTATAAAAGGAATCCCTTGTCAACTAAAGAAAAGAGAAATCCTCCTAAGAAACATACTTTGATTTGTAGTTGTTAACATAAATATGAACAGATCATTACTTTTTTACATTTCACAGACAAAACAAATCCATAAAGATAACAAAGCAAATAATGAAATAGTATCATCTTTGGTCCATTCCGTGAATCACATTTATCTATTTTTCATCAATATTACATTTTATATCCCTAAAATATCTTAGTTATATGTGGATGATGGACAACCCTTTTGATTTGTATATCTCTAGAGCTATCTCTATTCTTATATCTCTAAAGCTATAGCTCTATCTCTAAAATATTTTTTCTTTTTTTACTTTGATCAATGTTTGTCTTTTTTTATGCAATACTTTGTCTAATATATATTAAGAGTAAAATTATGATTCTGGTAAAAAACTTTGTATAGTAGGTAGAAAATGAGTCAAATATATTTTTTCCATTAACCAATTCTGGACCGCCCTACACAGATATACTTCTTCAGGGCCGCCCTCCTGTGCGAAATTATGTGCCTGTACGTGATTTCATGCAAAGGGTCTGGGGCGTGCGTGTATGCCGCCGGCGACCCACTCCAATCCGGTGGACCCGATGTTCGCCGGCACCCCGCGATTGTTCGTGAGAGAGGCATAAGGCAGACCATCATTCTGTCAGAGTGGAAGATGGATATCTTGAGTTTCAGCAAAGCAGGAATACTGATCTCTGTCTTCCCCCAGTCAGATCATCCCCCACACAGTTAGCAAGCACTCCCGAGGAACATCTTTAACCCTGTTTGAGCATACCTGATGTTAACCCCATTCCCTGCCAGTGTCATTAATACAGTGACAGTGTATTTTTTTAGCACTGATCACTGTATTAGTGTCACTGGTCCAAAAAAAGTGTCACTTAATGTCAGATTTGTCTACTGAAATTCCACAAAAAAACGTTAATCACTGCTCATACTAGTATAAAATATAAAAAAAAATTAAAAAGTCCATAAATCTATCCCATAATTTGTTGACACAATAACTTTTGCGCAAACCAATCAATATAAATATATATATATATATATATTGGGTATGTTTTATAGCAAAAAGTAAAAAAAAAACATTTTTTTTTTTTTTTTTTTTGTGTTATTTTTTTATTGTCCGGATTTTTGTTTATAGCACAAAAAATAAAAACCACAGAGGTGATCAAATACCATCAAATGAAAACGGGAACTCCCGCAGACTCGGACACCGCGGGGATACCCGTGATCATCTAATGGGGAGGAAGAACGTAATGTAAACAAGCATCTCCCCATTCTGCCTAGTGACAGTGTCACTGATCTCTACTCCCTGTGATCGGAGCAGAGATCAGTGACGTATTAAACACCACGATCAGATTATGTTGTCGGAAAATCCGATCGTGTGTGGGTTCTATCAGACTTTTTCTGTCAGAATTTCTGACAGAAAAAGTTTGAGAGCTGGATATAAATATTCCGACAACAAAATCCGATCAGACTTTTTCCGATTGTGTGTAGAGAATTCGGACTCACAAAGTGGCACACATGCTCAGAAGAAAGTTGGAGAAGAAAGCTATTGGCTACTGGCCTCTACATAGTCCCGTCGTATGTTACGAACGTGTGTATGCAAGACAAACAGACGGATTTTGTGGTTGGAATGTCAGACCGTGTGTATGGGACATAAAGCATAACAACATATAAACACTATAAATAAAATGCTAATGCTCCGTGATATTGCACTCAGTCCTCAATGAGGTTATTAAACTAAACCGCAACAGTCCATGTATATGAAAATAAAGTGCTTGTTCTCTGTGACTTTCAGTTAATCCTTGATGAGTGTTTAAACTAAACAGCAAAAGTCCATACAACACAGGCCACCTGCTACTTCCAATAATAACCCAGCTCAGAGGTCACTATTTCTCCTGGTATGTTCAGAGACTCTCCTCTTATACATCACATGCGGGAAATGACAGAGGCATGCAAAGGTGTGATAACGTTTAAAAAAATGTATTTGCAAACAGAGCTCCACATATATACAACTCACATTTCAAATAAATAAAAAATGCCTTTTAAAGTGCTATAGTGCTGAGTGGTGATTGAACGCCATGTAAACCGGGGCTGAAGAACCGGACCACAGGTGACTCTACCTGTCCTATGCCAGCTCAGCAACACTTCCTGGTACCTCTCTCGTCAGCCGATCAAGCTCCTCCTAGCGGTTTCGTCATGGTCTTGTGACTTCCTCTGGGAATACTCTGGGCATTTTTTTAACGTTATCAAGTTATTGCATGCCTCTGTAATTTCCCGCATGTTATGTATATGAGGAGAGTCTATGAACATACCAGGAGAAAATAGTGACCTCTGAGCTGTGTTATTTTTGGGAGTAGCAGGTGGCCTGTGCTCCATACAAGTGTCCCATAAACCTGCATAGGGTAAAGGAAGCAAAGGAGGATCGCTGCAAGCTATTGCTATCAATTACAGGCTTATTTTTAAGCCCCTAAGGTGAGTGTACACCCGGTGGGGGTTGTGTGTGCACAATGCATGAAGACACAATTATCACATGGTTGATGTTAATATGGAATTTTGCTGTTTATTTTTAACACTCATCAAGAATTAATTGAAAGTCACGGAGTACGAGCACTTTATTTTCATATATATGGACTGTTGGTGTTTCGTTTAACCACTTGAGACCCGCGCTATAGCCGAATGACGGCTACAGCGCGGATCTCCTTTGCCGGGACTACGTCTATTGACGTAGTCCCGTGCACGAGCGGCCTGCGCGGCGCGCTCTGTGATCGGTGAGTCTATGAGACTCGCCTGATCACCGATCCAAGCAAGGGGTCGATCCCGACCCCTTATCATGTGATCAGCTGTCAGCCAATGACAGCTGATCATGTGATATAACGGAGCCGGTAATCGGCTATTATTCCTCCTCGCGCTGATAGCGCGAGGAGAAAAAAAAAGAGCCGATCACCGGCGGCCGTGATCGGGACATCAGTCCCGATCACCGGCGGCCGTGATCGGGACATCAGTCCCGATCACGGCCAGCCCTGCCAGTGCCCACCTGCCCCCTCATCACTGAACATAATAAAAAAATAAGTGCCCCCCGTCAGTGCCACCCTGCAGTGTCCATAGTGCCACCCAGCAGTGCCCACAGTGCCACCCAGCAGTGCCCACAGTGCCACTCAGCAGTGCCCACAGTGCCACCCAGCAGTGCCCACAGTGCCACTCAGCAGTGCCCACAATCTGCCTCAACAAAGGTGCCCATCTTTGCCCATCAGTGCCGCCTTATCTGTGCCCATCGGTGCCGCCTTATCTGTGCCTATTAGTGCCGCCTTAACTATGCCTATCAGTGCCCACCAGTGCAGCCTATCAGTGCCCACCAATGCAGCCTATCAGTGCCCACCAATGCAGCCTATTAGTGCCCACCAGTGCAGCCTATCAGTGCCGCCTCATCAGTGCACTTCAATGAAGGAGAAAAATGACCTGTTTGCAAAATGTTATAACAAACTATTAAACATGATTTATTTTTATTTATTTTTTTGCATCTTTTTTTGTTTGTTTAGCAAAAAATAAAACTCCCAGCTGTAATTAAATACCACCAAAAGAAAGCTCTATTTGTGGGAAAAAAATGATAAAAATTTCATTTGGGTACAGTGTTGTATGCCCGCGCAATTGTCATTCAAAGTGCATCAGCGCTGAAAGCTGAAAATTGGTCTGGGACTGAGGGGGGTTTAAGTGCCCAGTAAGCAAGTGGTTAATAACCTCATTGAGGACTGAGTGCAATATCACAGAGCACGAGCACTTTATTTATAGTGTTTATATGTTGTTATGTTTTAGACATTTACGTTATATATAGTATTTACTGGATTCATATATTTATATAGTATTGTTTCCATATTTATCAGAGCTGCACAGTGTGTTATATAGAATGCATCATCACAATCTGAGGAAATGTGGGAAGTGCGGACATCTGATTATAGTTTTATCTCCTGTGTTTATTTTAGGTTAATTTAGGCTTATGCCCCATACACACGGTTGGAAATTCAGATGGAAAAAGTCTGATTGGATTATTTTGTCGGAAAATCTGATTTGTGTGTAGGCTCTATCTGAGTTTTTCCGTCGGATTTTCCGACGCACAAAGTTTGAGAGCAGGATCTAAAATTTTCTGACAACAAAATCCGATCGTTTAAATTCTGATCATGTGTAGACAATTCCAGCGGACAAAGTGCCACGCATGCTCAGAATAAACTAAGAGACGAAAGCTATTGGCTACTGGCCCGTTTATACTGCCAACGCACGTGTTTGACGTCACCTCGTTCCAAATGAGCGGATTTTTCGACAACTTTGTGTGACCGTGTGTATGCAAGACAAATTTGGCCCAAAATCCGTTGGAAAAAATCTGAGGTTGGAATGTCTGACCGTGTGTATGGGGCATTAGTGTGGCAGCTCACAAGGCTTCTACCCATTATTACTCAAGGGGTTGTATCTCTGGCCTTGCTGCCCTCCAGGATAGGGATATATATTAATAGTCACAGAGCCTAGAAGCCTAGTAGGCTCTGTGGAAGAAGGTATTCCTTTGAAATGCATCAGCCAGCGGAGGCCCTGATGTCTTCTCCTTTGCCATCTAGAGACTGTCGGTTTCAGGACTGGTTACCACAATTGGTGGCCTTTACAAGCAAAAAAAAAGGACTTCAATTTTGCTTGGGGGCCATGTCGCACGACCGTGCAAATTTTAGATCCAGCTCACAAGGTTTCAACCCATTATTACTCAAGGGGTTGTATCTCTGGCCTTGCTGCCCTCCAGGATAGGGGATATCCTAATAGTCACAGAGCCTAGAAGCCTAGAGGAAGAAGGTATTCCTTTGAAACGCATCAGCCAGCAGAGGCCCTGATGTTTTTTCCTTTGCCATCTGGAGACTGTAGGTTTCAGGACTGGTTACCACAATTGGTGGCCTTTACATGCAATAGTTCTCCACATGTTTGTGAGTAGTTTATTTTGTTTTTATATCAATAAATATGGGGAATGCACTAGGCGGGTTTGCTGTCTTTTCTTTATTTTTTTCTACACCATGAATTACACTGTGTCTGAAATTTGGATGCATGCTTAGTTAAGTATACATTTTAGGATCTTTAGACATAATCACGCATTAATATTTAAAAGAGGTAAACATATTAATGGATATGGAAGAACTAAGCAGAGATGGTTTCAGTCAATCAATGGGTAACAATGCAGACTTATTCCAAATGAATAACAATCCTGAAAATTGAGCAAAGACTGAATGGCCGGTGAAAAAGTTCAAACTTGAAATGGTAGGTGGTGTGCAGAAAAGCATATGTAATGAGGAGTTTAATTTTTTTTTATTTTTTATATTGTGCTAAGTGTTATTTGCATCTCATCAGCATGGTGTCACTTTATTACTACAGATTACAGATATAACCCTTTATTACTATAGTGAGTCAGGGTGGTGAAGAGTGCCATGAAATACATGGCAAGTAACACCAACTATAGGCATAAAACACATTTATCAGAGAGGGCTATTCGTAGTACAGCTAAATCAAAGCACTGTTTTCAGAAATATTGTTCTATTGTGCTGTATTAAAGTGTATAACGCTATCAACTCCATCAGGGCCTCAATAATCTGAAAAGTAGATTTTAAAATCCTGATGAAGTGATTTATATGCAACATAGCATGTGACAGTTAAATCAATAGACACCATGTCTGTTTTCAGTCTCATCAGAAAGTGGTTCCAAATGAGTGCAGTGAAAGGAGCCAATTCCTGGTCAGCAGTGCAATGACCCTGCTAAAATCAGCTTGTTCAATCTGTGCTTTCTGCCTCTGTATTCCTCTGGTGGATTGACAAACCGTGTAATGAATTACTTAATTATTCCACATCCCCTAAACAGAAAACAAAGAAAAAAAATATTTGGATTGCATGATTTTAAAAATAAGGATTTTTATATTATTTTTTTGGGGGGAAGGCATGTATGTGCATTCATAGAAAGGTAAAACACGGGACTCGGTTTCTACTTTTTCCGCAAGGCAGTTTTTTGTTCTGAAACACTACTGGACACTGTATTTAAAAAAATATATTTTTTCCTTACAAAATAATTCTGTAGGTAAATAATAAAAACTAGAATAATGTCACCAACAATGTATACACCAAAATTTACATTGTTACAGACTTACCACTAAGGTTCTCCTGTCCTCTGCTTAATGTTCTTTGATACAGTTTCAGCCTAACATCTTTGTTAAGAATTCAAAATACAATACAATCTAAGCACCAATTATGATGCAGAATAACCAAAATGTGTCCCTACTAACCAGTAAAAGGACCTAACTAATAAAAAATAAAAAATACAAAAAAGACCCACAAAAGTACTGACTCTTATCCAATTACAAATCTACACTGGGGGAATTCAGGCAGCTGCTAGGGGCCCAAAGTTTTAAAAGGGCCAATGCCTGTCCAAAGCTGGACTTTTGGAGTATGAGGTATGCCCAAAAAATATCATCCAAGTACATGAGGGGCATACCTCTTACACCCATGGCTTCCTACCCTTCCACAGCTACTATGGGTAACATTTTAACAATCTGCAGCAACAAGTGTGTAAAAAACGTTTTCTGTATAGGAATTTTTTTTTCTGTTCACCACTTGATTACTGGGCAATTAAACCCCCCCTCTTGTCCAGACTAATTTTCAGCTTTCAGCGCTGTCGCAATTTGAATGCCAATTGCGCAGTCATGCAACACTGTACCCAAATGACATTTTTATCATTTTTTTTCCCACAAATAGAGCTTTCTTTTGGTGGTATTTGATCACCATTTGATTTCTGAATTTTTGGATTTTCTTTCTTATTTTCAGATTTTCGAATTTTCAGATTTTCAAATTTTCGAGTTTCTGGATTTTTGAATTTCTGAATTTTTGAATTTCCGAATTGTCAAATTTCCACATTTTCAGATTTTTGAATTTACGAATTTATTCAAAAAAACTAAATTTTATCATAATTTTATCATAACGAAAGACCCAAAAAATGAAAAAAAAAAAACGAATGAAACAAAAACAAACACTTTTGTGGGCTACTTTTAATTACAAATGATACAGATCTAATTGCAGATGTGGAAATATGGGACAACTTGGGAACTATCGACCACAGAATTATTACATTCCGCATAAATGACAGGCATGAGGGGAGTACCAGAACACTCAATTTCAAAAGAGCCAACTTTTCTAAACTGCTCTCAATGCCGCAGGATATCAAGTGGGACCAAATCCTTGAAACACGGTACATAGAAGAAAAAGGTGTTTTCTTTAGGAATATTTTAAATAAATGTATCACCGAGTACATTCCAAGGAGTAATAAATATAGAACAAAGGTTAAACCTGGGTGGCTGAACCAAAACATAAAATGTCATATTAAGGAAAAAAGAATGGCCTTTAAAAAGTAAAAAGTGGAGGGGTCAGGGTCAGCATTCCAACAATACAAAGAATGCAATGTGAGGTGTAAGAACGCAATCTGGGTGGTTAAAAGAGACTATGAGAGGCACATAGCGGAGGTAAAAATAGCCCCAATACATTTTTATATATATTAATAGTAAAAAGGCGAGGTCGGAACACATAGGCCCATAAAGGATGAGGAAGGGAATGTAGTTACAGATGACAAGGAGAAGGCAGTAGTGCTGTTTTCTTCTCCTCAGTCTTCACACAAGAAAAGGAGGGGTATTCTGACCACAACAGTATTGTTAGCAACATGCCACAGGATCTACCCTTGTGGCTAACAGAGGCCAGAGTCCGGAAAGAATTAGAGAAGAGTAACATAAAAAATCACCAGGACCAGATGCTTACACCCGAGAGTCCTTAAAGAACTCAGTCCGAGGGCCGAGATATATTCCTGGGAAATATAGGCTTGTCAGTCTAACGTCTGTAGTTTGTAAACTATTTGATTGGATGATAAGGAACCGTATCCAAACAGTATCATTAGCAGTAATCAGCACGGGTTTACATAAGGTCGTTCTTGCCAAACCAACCTATTAACATTCTAGATAAAGGAAGGCCAGTGGATGTGGTGTATCTGGATTTTTGCAAAAGCTTTTCATACAGTCCCTCACAAACACTAAAACTATCAATCTATCTAATCAAGAGCCGAGACACCGGCCAGAGAGGGTGTGTGCATCTCCAGAACAAATGGGCTTAGGTGAGAAAAACAGGGGGGGCTGCTCGGTGACAGAAGTTTAAAGGATGCATTAACAAACATGAGGGTTTACAACCCCTTTAATCTAAAAGCTGAGGTTTGTAGGCATGGACCATAAGGTTTGCTCTTGTATAGAAAAAATGGCTACGGGGGCGTGTCCAAAGGGTTGTGATACATAACAGAATGGTTTAGAGTGGTTAATGGGGTAACCCAAGGCTCTGTCCTGGGATAAATTCTGTTTAATTTGTTTAATTTGTTTATAAATGATATAGAGGGTGGGATAAATAGCTTGATCTCAGTGTTTGCTGATGGCACAAAAATATTCAGGGCAATAACAGCAGGATATGGAAACTTTACAAGAGAGGACCTGAATAAATTAAAGGAGTGGGCTACTGCATGGCAAATGATGTTTGACATTTTAAATGTAAGGTAATGCACTCGGGGGTAAAAATATAAATGCAAGTTACTCATTAAGGGGAGAGGGCTTCCAGGATGGAGAAGGATCTAGGGCAGTGATGGCGACCCTTGGCACCCCAGATGTTTTGGAACTACATTTCCCATGATGCTCCACTACACTGCAGAGTGCCAGGGCATCATGGAAAATGTAGTTCCAAAACATCTGGGGTGCCAAGGTTCGCCATCACTGATCTAGGGGGTCCTAGTAGAAGACAGACTGAGCAATAGCATGCAGTGTCAAGCTGTGGCTACCAAAGCCAGCAGAATATTAGCATGCATTAAAAAGGGAATTTACTCCAGGGATAAAATTATTATTCTACCACTTTATGAAACTTTATGAAACTCTGGTTCAGCCACATCTTGAGTATTTCGTCCAGTTCTGGTCACCAGTCCTCAGAAGGGATGTGCTAGAGCTGGAGAGAGTCCAGAAAAGGGCAACTAAATTAATATGGGGACTGGAGGACCTCAATTATGAGGAATGACTACAAGCACTAAATCTATTCTCTCTGGAGAAGATACGCTGGAGAGAAGATATGATAGTAATTTACAAATATCTCATCTGTGATCCCAGCATAAGTATGACAATTTTCATTCCCAGGGACTGTAAGAGGACACAGGGCCACACGATGAGAATGGAAGAGAAGTTTAACCTTAAGCTGCATAGGGGGTTTTTCACTGTCAGGACAGTAAGGGTATGAAACTTTCTTTCACAATCAGTGATGTCGGCAAGAAGTATGAATAGTTTTAAAAGACTCTTGGATGGGCATCTTAGCGAAAACATTATATGGGGATATGGGATTTTTTTTTCTACACACATACACCTACACAGGTTGAACTGGATGGACTGTTGTCTTTATTAAACCTTACCAATGATGTAACTATATGTGCCTATGTAACTATTTGCTGGACATTGTCAAGCCAATTACATTTTTCAAGGCCAATTTGGATAAAAAAATGGCATACATTTACTGGGGATGCTGGGTGAGCTTCGGTGATTGGGTCGATGATGTCACTCAGTAAACTGTTTGTTTACCTGCAACAGCCAGCTGGGGGCTCTGATTTTTATGGGAGTAGCAGTAGGAGGAGATTAGTGGTGGTGGGTTATTAGGGGTTCTATGGTGTCTGTTTTTTTATTTAGTATTTAACATTTTTGGTGAATATGTAACAAGGGGTATCTGGTGGCCACCTTATTGTAAGGGGGCTTTCAGATTCCAATAAATCCTCTCACAGACCCGCACATCTGCTGGGCTTTGGATGTAGGGATGATGGGGATAAAGTATCTTGCAGATGGGGAGGTTTTACACCTTCCCCACCCCACAAGCTACCCATCCAATGTTCAGAATATAGGGCCTGCTATGGTTCAGGGGGTGCAGCTTTGCTGCCACTCCCATTTCTTAGTCAGCTAAGCTAAATGCCTGTATAAAAAGTCTAATATGGATTTTGAAGGAGACACCAACATTTTTAATTTTTTTTTAGAAACAGTACACATTTTTGTAAACAATGTGTACTATCCATTTATGAAGAAAAACAATGGCATTGAAACTCCCTCAAAATCCAAAACCTTTTCAATAGGTTGACCCAAACCCAAAGCCCATCCCAAGTCTGCAGCACAGTGAGTTCTGCCAATCTGGAAAGCAGTGTACAGGGCTAGGTGTGGTCTGCTACAGATTGACAAGTCAGTGTGGTCTGCTACTGATTGTCCTATGCAAAAGGAAAAAACACAGTTTGCTTTAACTGATTATTAAAGAGGAAGTAAACCTTGATGAGTTTACTTCCTCTTTTATTCCCTGCAAAGGTAAAGAATAATGGACTACTATGCATCACATAGTAGTACATTATGTGTCACTTACCTGACACAAGAGCCAGCGAAGTCACCGCTGTCCCCTGTAGTCCGGTGCATCCATCTTCTCGGAGGGTCTCGCTGCTCCGCTGCTGTCATTCGACAAAGCCACGATGACGTCACTCCCGCGCATGCGCATGGGAGCCGCTACGCATGGCATATCGCCGTTGACAGTGCCACGCTCAGTGCGCCTGTGTCAAATTCCCACAGACAACGGGACCAGGGTCGTCTTTAAGATTATTTCAAAATATAAAAAGGTACCAACCCTGCGTAAATATGTGTAACAGCTGCCCCTTTAAGTGTGAATCACACTAATAAATCAAACATAAAATGGAAAGTAGGCATTAGTTAAAGTACATACATCCTAAAATTAACATGTGCTAGATAACGAAAATTACACCCACTGTAATAATCACTATTGTGCAATGCCAGAAACAAAAAATACACAACAAAATGCACCAAAAGAAATTTGCACAAAAAAAAATTAAAAACACAAACAAAAACACAAAAATGTTGTGAATTTTTTTTTTTATATCAGTGATAAGTACATATACATTTAAAGATAAAATAATGTGATAATCACTATTGTGCAATTCCAGAACCAAAAAACACACAAAAAAGCAAAAAATAAAAAAATAAAAGAAATCGGATCAAAAAATTCCACAGAAATACTGTGAAAAAATTCCAAATAATATTATCAGTGTTCTATCAATCATAACTTAGTGCATATACATAACATGAAAAGTGCTGTAAAAATATGCAGATTGAAGTCCTTATTCAACTGTGACCAATTCCAAGTCCTTGCATTTTATTTAAATGATTCCAATCCACCATGCATTTTTATATGATTCCAAGAACAAACGTGCTCCACCACCAATGATGAAAATGCTCACTCACCAGAGCCAAAAGGCCCGCTGGACCACAAAATGTGTGTAATTATTCAAATCTCCCAGCGTGGGCTTTCAAGATTTCTCCTTTCCAGCTCACAGACGCTCATGCTCCTCAACAGGATATACACCAATCACCCCGAAGGAAGATAAACACAGTGATCATGCAACAGTTTTATTAAAAAAGTTCCCTTTTAAAACCAATCCCCAAATACATGCGCTTACATGTCAGGGTGCCTTGACCGGCATCAGCTCGACCAGCATAAACGTTTTAGTTAAAAGGATAATATCCAACACACTGCCGTTACAATGGTACAGACAAAGGCGCCATCTGTCCTCACCAGATTCCAGTGTGCTCCTCACTGCTCAAACGGACGTAACTTCACAAGTGGTCCACAGGAATAAGGGCGACAGCAATCTGACCTCTATGCATTTTGCTGTATAGCTTCATCAGGAAGTCTTTAATATTGATTGGACCCTGGGCAAACATTTTATTGCCCCCCCCCCCTCCAGCTCAAAGACATATAATAAATAGCAGTTAGGCCCGTTTCACACGGACAGACTGTTCATGTCCACCTATCAGTTTTTTAAGCAGACCTGAACGGACACTCCATAGAGGTCTATGGAGGGACGGGTGTCAGCAGTGACATGTTCGCTGACATCTGACCCGCACCGATCCGAAAAAGTGTGACAGAGGAAAAAACTATTTTTCCATCCGTCTGCGAATCAGATCGGGTGACAAAAACTCTACGGTCTGTCTTCATCCAATCCCCCATAGGGGAGAGCGCCACTCTGTCAGGTCCATCCCTGCACAGTGTGTATAGACAGACCTGTCACCTGCCTCGACGGAGCGATCCCCCGCTGAGCAGAGTGGGCTCCGTACATGGACACGTCCATGTGAAAGAGCCCTTAGACTCAAAATCAATTTACTGCAGCAGATCAGGCAGCGATTGAAATTAGTTGCTAGAAGTTACAGCACATCATTACCGCTCATTGGTTGCTAAAGGTTATCATCATTATTGCGCACTGATTGGTTCCTAGAGATTACAGCAGATAACTACTGTTCACTAATTGGTTGCTAGAGGTTACCGCACAATATTACAAGGGTCTGCTGCTTTGGGCCCCACAACAATGACTGGGCCCTGAGCAGCTGCCCTGTTTTCCCTTTTGTTAAAGATGGCCCTGAGTGGGACCATAGAGAAGGGCAGTAGTCACCATATAACAGGAAGTCGGATCACAACAGCATATAAAAGAAGAAATCTGGAGATGACTGAGAGAATTAGAAAGTACTTTTTTGAGTCAGGCCCCTTTCACACTGGCAGCGCCAGTCATTAGTGCCACAAAAAAATAGTAAAAAGTACAGTTTTGCAGCGTTTTCAAAGCACTTTTAAGGTGCTTTGGAAGTGCTGCCCATTCATTGCAATGGGCAGGGCATTTTGGGAGCTCTAAATACAGTGCTCCATACCCAACCCAAATGCTGTTTGCAGGACTTATCATAATGTCCCGCAAGCGCACCGCCCCAGTGTGAAAAGACACACTGCAATGAATGGGTGGTGGTTTTCAGGTGCTTTGCAGAGGCTATTTCTAGCACTAAATCGCCTGAAAATCACGCCCGTGTAAAAGGGGTCTTAAGAGTACATACTTGAATAGATTTTTATTTTTTTTTAACCAGAGTTTAGTGTCATTTTAAGTCGCTGACTCTATGTATGTTTGAGGATCATTAGGAACTCCCAAGATACTGTCATTTATACCATGAATTGTTTTTTCCTGATGACGTGCGCTAGAGCACGAAATGCATTGAAAACGAGGCTTGGGAGGCTTGATACAGGAGTTTACACTTCCATTCCTAGCTGAGACGCAGCCGTGCTTCCCGTTTTACACACTGAATGATGGACCAGCCTCTGCCTCATCCCTCAGGTGTGTTGCTATCTGCTGTACTTTACATTGGCATGTAAGTGCTTTTTTTATTAAAGACGGTTTTACGCTATATTGCCTCTCTGTGGCTCATTTTCACAGATCTAAAGATAGGGAGCGCTGGATTTACACTTATATTGGAAACAGTCGATTGGAGTTATATCTGGCCTGGAGGATCGCAGCTAGTGGAGGAAAGCTTTTTCCCTCTATTATATGGCTGGTGGTCACTTTGTGGCCAGAGATATCTGGTTGGCAGATTTATATGACACTTTGGGTGAAGCACTTTTTGTTTAACCACTTCAGCTCAGCTCCGGACCAATAAACACCTTAAGGACCAGAGGTCTTTTTGCAATTTCGCACTGCGCTGCTTTAACTGGTAATTGCGCGGTCATGCAATATTGCACCCAAACGAAATTTGCGTCCTTTTCTTCCCACAAATAGAGCTTTCTTTTGATGGTATTTGATTGCCTCTGCGATTTTTTTTTTTTGCGATATAAATGGAAAAAGAGCGAAAATTTTGAAAAAAAAAAGATATTTTCTTCTTTTTGTTATAAGAAAAATCGAATAAACTAAATTTTAGTCATACATTGAGTGCAAAATTTATTCAGCCACATGTCTTTAGTAAAAAAAATGTCAATAAGCGTATATTTTTTGGTTTGCGCAAAAGTTATAGCGTCTACAAACTAGAGTACATTTTCTGGAATTTACACAGCTTTTAATTTATGACTGCCGATCTCATTTCTTGAGGTGCTAAAATGGCAGGGCAGTACAAATCCCCCCCCAATTGACCCCATTTTGGAAAGTAGACACCCCAAGGAAATTGCTGATGGGTATGTTGAGCCCATTGAATATTTATTTTTTTTGTCCTAAGGGATTGAATAATGACAAAAAAAAAAAAAACATTTTTTTTACAAAAAGTTGTCACTAAATGATATATTGCTCACACATGCCATGGTTATATGTGGAATTGCACCCCAAAATATATTCCGCTACTTCTCCCGAGTATGGGGATACCACATGTGTGGGACTTTTTGGGAGTCTAGTCGCGCACGGCACCCCGAAAACCAATCACCACCTTCAGGATTTCTAAGGGTGCAAATTTTTGATTTAACTCCTCACTACCTATCACAGTTTCGAAGGCCATAAAATGCCAAAATAGCACAAAACCCCCCAAAATGACCCCATTTTGGAAAGTAGATACCCCAAGCTATTTACTGAGAGGCATGTTGAGTCCATGGAATATTTTATATTTTGCCACAAGTTGCGGGAATATTACAAACTTTTTTTTTTTGCACCAAGTTGTCACTAAATGATATATTGCTCACACATGCTATGGGCATATGTGAAATGACACCCCAAAATACATTCTGCTGCTTCTCCTGAGTACGGGGATACCACATGTGTGGGACTTTTTGGGAGTCTAGTCGCGCACGCCACCCCGAAAACCAATCACCACCTTCAGGATTTCTAAGGGTGCAAATTTTTGATTTAACTCCTCACTACCTATCACAATTTCGAAGGCCATAAAATGCCAAAATAGCACAAAACCCCCCCAAATGACCCCATTTTGGAAAGTAGACACCCCAAGCTATTTACTGAGAGGCATGTTGAGTCCATGGAATATTTTATATTTTGCCAAAAGTTGCGGGAATATTACAAACTTTTTTTTTTTTGCACAAAGTTGTCACTAAATGATATATTGCTCACACATGCTATGGGCAGAAGTCAAATTACACCCAAAAATAAATTCTGCTGCTTCTCCCGAGTACGGGGATACCACATGTGGGGGACTTTTTGGGAGCCTAGCCACGTACGGGACCCCGAAAACCAAGCACTGCCTTCCGGATTTGAATATAAAATGCTACCAAAAAACCTGTTAGCGATGGCAGGGATCAGGCCTGACTCTGCGATCATTGCAGTTATGTGTTTAGTGTTTTGTAAGTGACAGTGATCGATCGATACTGCACTTGGGTGGGCTGGGCAGAGGGGCAAAACGCAGGTGCTAGCAGGTATTTGGGCTGATCCCGCTAACAATGCGTTTTTTTGGAACCCTAAACTGCTGGGGACGCTAGTATAGATCTGATCAGATCAGATATTGATCTGTTCAGATTCTATACCACTACGGGAGGTGTATGCTTTGCGTGTGGGTGTTAGCGGTACTGGCACTAACCTAGCGCTGCCTGGGGCGACGCAGACCCTGACCCTAAAACCTAATTGATATCACCCGCCGGGTGATCAGGGGGTTAAACCTTTATTGGGTAATAAATGGTGGGTGCCCTGATGCTATAAAAAACAAACTAACCAGAGTCACCCGTAACACTTATACGGTGATCAGTGGTGAAAGGGTTAACTAGGGGCAATCAGGGGGTTCAAATTTTTATTAGGTAGTATATGGGGGTCCCTGGCGCTATATAAAAACCTGACGGGGAACCTAAATAACTAACTGGCTAACCAGCGTCACCAGTGACACTTATACTGTGATCGCTGGTGAAAGGGGGTGAAAGGGTTAACTAGCAGCAATCAGGGGGTTAAAACCATTATTGGGTAGTATATCGGGGTACCTAGCGCTATAAAAACCTGGCGGTGAACCTAAAAAAATAACTAGCTACCTAGCGACACTAGCGACACTGATGCAGCGTTCAGAAAAATTATCGCTTAGTGACACTGGCAAAAGGGGGTGAAAGGGTTAACTAGCGGAAATCAGGGGGTTAAAACCATTATTGGGTAGTATATCGGGGTACCTAGCGCTATAAAAACCTGGCGGTGAACCTAAAAAAATAACTAGCTACCTAGCGACTGTAGCGACACTAATGCAGCGATCAGAAAAACGATCGCTTAGTGACACTGGCAAAAGGGGGTGAAAGGGTTAACTAGCGGCAATCAGGGGGTTAAAACCATTATTGGGTAGTATATCGGGGTACCTAGCGATATAAAAACCTGGCGGTGAACCTAAAAAAATAACTAGCTACCTAGCGACACATGCAGCGATCAGAAAAATGATTGCTTAGTGACACTGGCAAAAGGGGGTGAAAGGGTTAACTAGCGGCAATCAGGGGGTTAAAACCATTATTGGGTAGTATATCGGGGTACCTAGCACTATAAAAACCTGGCGGTGAACCTAAAAAAATAACTAGCTACCTAGCGACTGTAGCGACACTAATGCAGCGATCAGAAAAACGATCGCTTAGTGACACTGGCAAAAGGGGGTGAAAGGGTTAACTAGCGGCAATCAGGGGGTTAAAACCATTATTGGGTAGTATATCGGGGTACCTAGCGATATAAAAACCTGGCGGTGAACCTAAAAAAATAACTAGATACCTAGCGACACATGCAGCGATCAGAAAAATGAACGCTTAGTGACACTGGCAAAAGGGGGTGAAAGGGTTAACTCTAGGGGCAATCAGGGGGTTAAATCTTTATTGGGGGGTGATAGGGGGCTACCCTGGACCTAACACTAACTGTCCTGACAGTTTTTACTGTCACAACTGACACTGAATGCATTGATCAGTAAAGAAATGATCTATGCAATCAGTGACACTGTGACTGGGGGGGGAGGGGGGGCGGGGGGGGATCGGGGGGGGGGGGGTTTGTGTGCCTGTGTGTACCTACATGTCAGTGTAGTGTTGGTGCACACTTACTATTAGTCTTCTCCTCGTAGTCCGTTCAAAAAGACCGCCCCGAGGAGAATGACATCACTTCCTCCTTCCTGTGTAAACAATACACAGTGGGAGGAAGCTTCTCATTGGCCAGGAGCGATCCAGAGGGGGTGGTCGAAAACCAACGGCCATCCCCTCATCACAGAGCGCTCCTGGAGCGAACCGGACCGCCGTAACCAGCGGGAGGGGGTCCGATCGGACCCCCCACCCGCTGGAAGGCAATCACGTACATCTACGTGATTGTGCCTGCCTGTGCCATTGTGTTGACGTACATTGGCAATACGGCGGTCCTGAAGTGGTTAACAAGAATCAAGCACACTGCACTTTAGCAAGGCATGGTGTTGGAGTAACTACATATACAGAAGAATTGAACTAATATATATATGTCTTCAGATATAATTTCATCATTTATGCTGGACTGTTTTGGTGTCATATTTATGGTATATGTGCTGGTATATATGGTGCACTCACGCATGACTGGGTGATTTCATACTGATATATATATATATATATATATATATATATAATTTATATATATTTATATGGTTTTGCGCCCAGTTTTTCTATTATTTAATGTTTTATTCGTTTTCACTCATTTTTGGTGCGGCAATACATTATTGGTTGTTTTGTGTTTTTTGGTGCCGTTGCTCATTTTATATATTTCACATTTATACCATAGCGATTATCCTTTTCTCTCTTGTGTTTACCACACCACACAATGTGTAATATGCATCATCGATAAACACTATTATTATTGTTTCAATGTATTGAGACTCATTCATTTTTGTTCAGCTCACAAACGTGCAATCTTTAATCAAATTATGCAAAACGACAAGTGAATAGTAATTTTAGATAATATATGTTATAAAAGTGTTTTTTTTTATAACAAAAACCTTACTGTATGTTTGAGGGTATGAGTGTATATTGTGTTGGAGTGTATAATAGACCATGTTGCTAATATGGGGTAACGTAACATATTCTTAGTAAATCGTCTATGTTTGAAAAAGAGAATAATGAAATAAAATATACACATAATAATACAATATTCATAAAGACAAGAAAAGGGAAAGAGCCTAATATGTGAGTGGGTACAACGCAATGCATCCTACACAAGATGGATGGTTGACCTGAACGGCTAACATGACTGAGAAACAAGTAGTTTGTGGAGAGGAAATGGCTGGACGGGGGACTCAAAAATATGACTATCCCACAAATCCCACACTTTATTGAAAAGCTCCAAGCTATCACCCACTATAGCGGTTAGATAATTCATTGCTCTCACCTCAGCTATAGATGAGCTGGTTCTGTGAAGGAACCTTCGTAGATTTCCAGTAACATGGAATCAATCTCCTGGCTGCTATCAGAATGTGAGCACCAAGTTTTTTATAGCTCTTAGCCCTTGTACACACGGTCAGAGATTCTGACAACCAAATCCGTCGGCTTTTGTCCAACGGATTTTGTCCGAAACTGTTGCATACACACGGTCGGACAAAGTTGTCGGAAAATCCGACGTGATGACGTTATTTCGTTACAACGGGACTATGTTCACGCTAGTAACCAATAGCTTTGGTGTAGGAATTTGATCTGAGCATGCGTGGCACTTTGTCCGATCGGACACATTCCGTCTGAATCTCCGATCGTGTGTACAAGGGCTTAGATGTACTTGGAAATGGCAAACTTAGGAGAAAATGTAGGGGATCAAGTGGCAGAGAAACCTCTAGAACCAATTCCAGGACACATTGGACGGAGGCCTAGAATCTCTTGATCAGTGGACAGAACTAGAAAATGTGGGCCAATGTACCTCTATCCCCTGAACATCTCCAGCACCCCACTGGCACAGCCGGGTTGAATGCAAGACCATTGGGATTTTGTATCAATACATCAGAAGTTTATATATGTTTTCTTTGTGGTTCATTATTTTTGTTTAATTACAGTACACTTCTTGAAAACATTTTTTTTTTTTACTAATGGTGGGCATGCAGTACAATCACAAAGTGGCTTACAGTTTTAAAAATGATCTTTCCTAAACTTAAAAAAAAGCAGTTCGATTTGACTTATTTGGTGTTTTTACATATTCACACAGAAACACTATGGGGTTGATTTACTAAAACTGGATAGTGCAAAATCTGGTGAAGCTCAGCAAAGAAAACCAATCAGCTTCCAGGTTTTTTTTTTTTTTTTGCCAAAGCTTAATTGAACAATCTGATGTTAGACGCTGATTGTATACCATGCACAGCCATACAAGATTTTGCACTCTCTGGTTTTAATACAGTAAATATATATATATATATATATATATATATATATATATATATATATATATATATATATATATATACACATAGATATCTCTCTATATATATAGATACACATACTATATTGCCGCCTGGTGTAGCAGTGTGTCTATGGAAATGTTTGACCATTCTTTCAGAAGCACTTTTGTGAGGTCAGGCACTGATGTAGACAAGAAGGCTTGGCTCGCAGTCTCTGTTCTAATTCATCCCAAAGATGTTCTATCGGGTTGAGGTTGAGGCCAGTCAAGTTCCTCCACCTCAAACTCGCTCATTCATCGTTATGGACCTTGCTTTGTGCACTGGTCCAAATCATTTGGTGGAGGGGAGATTATGGCGTGGGGGTGTTTTTCAGGGGTTGAGTTTAGCCCCTTAGTTCCAGTGAAAGGAACTCTTAAGGCGTCAGCATACCAAGACACTTTGGACAATTTCATGCCTACAACTTTGTGGGAACAGTTTGGAGATGGCCCCTTCCTGTTCCAACATGACTGCACACCAGTGCACAAAGAAAGGTCCATAAAGACATGGATGAGCAAGTCTGGGGTGGAAATTGACTAAACCGCACAAGTCCTGGCCTTAACCCAATAGAACACCTTTGGGATGAATTAGAACAGAGACTGTGAGCCAAGCCTTCTTGGCTACATCAGTGCCTGACCTCACAAAAGTGCTTCTGGAATAATGGCCAAACATTCCCATAGACACACTGCTACACCTTGTGGACAGCCTTCCCAGAAGAGTTGAAGCTGCTATAGCTGCAAAGGGTGGGCCAACGCAATATTTAACCCTACGGACTAAGACTGGGATGCCACTAAAGTTCATGTGTGTGTAAAGGCAGGGGTGTCCCAATACTTTTGATAATATAGTGTATGTATATATATATATATATATATATATATATATATATATATATATATATATATATATATATATATTGTGTGTGAAACCAAACAGTTAAAAGCCCCCCTCCAATCTTAGTCAACTTCTGATGAACTTTAATTAACTTCAGCCTCACTGGTCTGTGACATTTAATTTCCTATAGAGTATTGACTTATTCCAAGATTGGAGTGTCACTTCAAGTGTAAAAATATATTAAGCAATATAGTAAATCCTTTTTGTTGCCCCAAATCAATATACAGCCTTTTTTTTTTTATATTCACATCATGACATGTATACATGTTAATGCACTGCTGAGTTCTATTTGTAATATCATAAAATCCTTTATTAAATTTTGAAGGCAAACACTTCTTTCCTTCCCCATAAGCATATTTTTTGCAAGTAATTCCATTCTTATCAACACAAAGTTTCTATATATGGAGGTATAGGTTCATTTATTTACTATACTCATTTACTGTATATAATAAATTAACAAATCAAGAATTTTTATTTTAAGGGGTGGGTATTTCCTAAATTACAATTACGGTCTATGCATTCTTTATCCTTTATAGTTGAAAGAATATACTGTAAAAGGGTAAAGACTGAAGATGATGAAAATGAGGACGGGGATACCTTAGTACAGTGGGTATCAACCCCTGTCCTCAGGGCCCACTAACAGGCCAGGATTTATGTATTACCTTGGGGAGATGCAGACTAGAATACTGCAATCACTGAGCAGCAAATGATATCACCTGTGATATATTTCAGTTATCTTGCAAACCTGGCCTGTTACTGGGCCCTGAGGACAGGGTTGATGACCACTGCCTTAGTAAACTGGGCAGAGTCTGGTGAAATGTTTGGTCACAATGTCACGTGTGGCATGATAAATGCAGATTTGGTCAGTTTGCAGACTCAGTAATTCCTGGATATCATCAGTTGTTTTGTTTTTTTGTGACCTTGAGGTTAAAATAAGTCATGGCTGTCCTTGTCCAGCTAAAGAACTGTCATTTTGGTGCTCACAAGGTGAGCTACAAAAAGGTAGTGCAGCGAACACAAAAACAATTGACAGACACCTTTCCAGAGGCATTTACAAAGTAGGTCATACCATAAAAGATAAGCATGTTAGAACTTTAGTTAGCAAAGAAATAAACTGGTAGCTTTCCAGAGGAGTCTCCAGATTTAGTCAAACCATGACAGATCAGCAAATCAAGACTCTGGTTAACAAAAAAAAAAGAGCTGGCACCTTTCAAAGAAGTTTACAAAGTAGGTCAAACCTAGACAGAGCTGCAAGTCAATGCATAAGAAAACGATTATATCTTTATAGAGAGTTTCACAAAGTGAACTAAAATATAGTTTTCCATAGGTAATGCTTCTTTATGTATATTTCAGATATAAAAACACATTTTGCCATTCACGTGCAAACTGTTGAGAATGACCAATTGGAAGCAAGTTCAGAAATATTAAACAGAGACCAGACTGGGCCTATAATGGACTAAAGATGGCAAAATTCTCAAAGGCCAATGCCGATCATATTTTCACAATGTCCCTACCAAAACAGCAGCCACCACCCTGCCCCGCAATTCTCCCTTTCTGCGCAACACATTTAATGACTTTTGCAAGGTTTTTTTTTATCTTAAATTTTAATTAGGTTTTCAACAGAGAGCACGTACAAATATGAGTGTGATAACAAGCAAATGTAAAATGTATGCAAACCAAGGAAATTGGTATAGATGATATATAATACAGAATAGGTTGCAAAAACAAGTAATACACCTATAATGAGTAAGCACGCTTTACTCATCCGAGTATTGGGTAAAAGAGGAAAAGGAAAAAAAGAAAAATAAAGAAAGAGAGGAAAGGCAGGGTTCTAGTAAAGGGGGAAGCCTAATAGTAGGTTTGTAGCTACAACATAGGAGACTTACTGAATTTAAATTACAAGTGCAGTCGACCTTGCTGGGCTTGGTATCACAGCTTATATTATGTCAGGTGTGCCCAGTGCAAAGGGGAAGAGACATACAGTTTGGTTGGGGGCAATGTTCTCTGCCCTAGCATCAGCAATCCGGGGGACTAGTCTAGCAGGAATTTCAGCATTGTTAGTTTGGCTTTGGCAAATATGTGTTTCAGGTGGTTGTGTTGGTTGACAGTTGGTTGACAGTGGCTATAGCTTGTTGAAGGGTTGGAAGGGTATTGCTTTTCCATTTACGGGCTATGGTTAGAGGAGCAGCAATGAGGATGTGTGTTAGGATAGGATGGGAATATCTGGGTCAATCCTTTGAACCCTAGCCCAGCAAGGTCAACCGGGGCAGTAATTTTTCTCCCATACTAGCAATATCATTTATTCAAGACTGAATGTCTGTCCAGAATTGTGTGAGGCCTGAGCAGGCCCTTGTCCGCCACAGTTCCTCCAGCAAAGAGGTGAAGTTGATGGAAAAAACCTTGCAAGCATTTTTTTTATATAGGGGAGTGTTATTGGTTGGAAGCCAACTGACCAATCAGTATGTTTTTGAAATAATAACTCCTCATAATTGATATTGTTAACATAAAAAAAGCAAATTAAAGCCTCATACACACGATAGGACTTTGTACAAACTTTCCCTTGGATTTTTGTACAAAGGGCGTCGGCCCTGAACTTGTATTGCATACACACAGCAGGACTTTTTCAGCCAACTTTCACCAAATAACGTGGTTTTTCTGCTCTTTACCGCCATCTTTGGTCAACTTCTGTATTGTTGTCTGATCTTTTGCATTGGTTCTGAGCATGCCTGTTTGTACTTTGTACAAAAGTCCTATGGTTTTCTGTACACACGATCAAACTTTGCTCCATCGGACTTTTGTTGCCAGAAAGTTTGTCCGTTCGCACAGCCAACAAAAGTCTGATGAAAACCAAAAAAGTTTGTCCGATGGAGCGTACACACGGTCGGATGTTGCTCCAAAACAGCTAATTTGCATGTTTGTTGTCAAAAAGTCTGATCGTGTGTATGGGCCTTTACAGTATTATACTATACTAAATTCCCAAATTCTGGCTACAAAACAATTTTTGTAGGTTGGGAATTATCTAAATACAACAGTATTAGCAATGATAAAATAAACTGGTAACATATCCACTGAAAAGTAGAAAAAATATATATTTTCAACTAGCTAATAACTGAAAGATTGTGTTGCTGTGTTTGCTGTTGAAATTACCCATTTTGTCATTTGGCATAAGAAAGACAAGGAACTGTTAAGTCTTGGCAGAGGTACATTCTCCTGCATTGCATAAAGACTGTGCCAGGACCCCTGCAGAACTTTTAGTTGGTCAAAGGAGACTATTAAATAATGATGTATAATCCTTAGATTCAACTTTTAATATGAATGCTTTTTGCTTTAGTTTTAGCCATATGCCAGACACTTCTGAGGCAAGTCTTTTCAAAACAGCATCCAGAATTATACAATCCAAAAATAAATTAAACAAAAAAAATTGCTTTGCACAATGTAATATTTTCACTACCTAGGCTTAAGGTGACATGAGGGGAACTGTATTTTAGTCAAAATAATAATAATGCGATTTGACTGATTCGAAAATAAGTAATATTTCTCAATTTGAGGTGTGAATTGTGCTTTGCCCATATAGGGAAAACAATAGATTTACTGGAGAGTGCAAAATCTGGTGTAGCTGTGCATGGTAACCAATCAGCATCTAACTTCAGCATATTCAATTAAGCTTTGACAGAAAAAAAGAAAAAAAAACACCTGGAAGCTGATTGGTTTCTATGCAGATCAGCACCAAATTTTGCACTCTTCAGTTTTAGTAGATCAACCCCCTTCACTACTGCCCCAGGTTTCCTGTTTCAGAATTTCTCCTTTCTATTGCAATATCCTATGGAGGCACCCTTGCATTTAGGGACTAGGGCTGTGTCTCCCTACACTATTGTGCATCAATAGAATCAAACTCCTCTGCTGCTCCCTCCACTTCCCTTGTCTAAGCTAATAGACTGACTGATGACTGAACTGTCCACTGTTAACTCTTTTCTGTATAGACCAGAAGTTCAGGGAAGCAACTCTGAGAGAGGAGCCATCAGCATTTAGGTTGTAAACTTCACGTGTTTGGGTAACAATTTTAACAGTTTTCTGGGGAATTTTTTTTTTTTTTTTTATTCAGATCAATACCTTAAGGTAGAAAACACTGGGAATTTAATACTACTTTAAATGTTTCTCTCCCTAGCTGCACAGGCTAAGAAGAAAAGGTGCAGTACTGCACTAAGTTAATAGTCAAAACTGATTAGTACATTTTGGACCATGAATATTTCAATCACTGTAGGATGATTGAACTTTGTGGCAAAGGATATTTAAAATGAATAAATTATTTAGAATGTACAGCTTACTGGTATAAAAATCATGAAACAACATGGTATTCTACCCCAGCTAAAGTGGCTAGTTCCTCAACTTCCCTCCTGTACTGGTGTAGGAAATCTTGTACATGTTCTCTGGGGGTTGTCCCAATCGCACCAGTTTTTTGAGACACACCTTTTAGCTACTTGCCAAATGCACCAGGATTTTTAAAAACCCTGATCTTGCGCCGGCGTTTCTAAATATTGGAATATATTTGTACCCATCTGTGTTTTATCCTGTTGTTACCCATATATTATTCACGGCTCAATTAGCGGTGCTACGAAATTGAAAATCTAATCTGGCTCCTAATCTCTCTGACTATGAATGTCTATTGGCAATGAATGCCTTAAATTATACCACCTTCTCTGGTTAACACCTATGCATTTTTTAGCACATTTTCAGTTTTTCAGAAATGCACTACAGTCCATTTAACATGGTTTCCTATTGGTCATGTTCACAGCTGTGCATTTTATGGAAAGGGCTAGGGACTTTTTTTCTGTTGTTTGGTTCCATAGACTTCAATGGATCAAAAATGTGTATTGAAAGATGCAAAATGCACTTGGAATATGCAAACTGCAACCTGCATAGGTGTAAACCAGGCCTAAGTCATGAAGCATATGGAAAGGGAATAATGTGGTGACTTCAAGCTTGGTTACCTAATAACATTGATGTACTTGTATTTCTGTGACACATTATATGCAATGAATATTCTTGTTTCTGTACTGTACTGGAACTTATGTAGCATTTGTTCTTTTCTTCACCTATTGTTAACTTATTAAAAATGTATTGAAACAAAAAAAGAAAATCATGAAACAACTCTCATCCATAAAACTGCCACATTTTTCGGCCAATGTTCTGCTTAAAGGGCTTAGCCAACTGGTCTGCAGAGTGAATGGCCACCTCCCCGTATGTGGGTGCTATAACTGGAACATGGATTGTCATTGTTGGCAATACCCTATACCACATTTCCTTTCTGGAGCTCCAGCAATCAATCACAATGACTTTAACCATATAGTCATGTTCCAGCCTGTAAAGAGCTGCTCATATAATACTTTGGTCCCACATATAAAACAGATGGATTTCTCTTCTACTGTTATTCTGTGGAGCTTTGACCATTGCCAATAAAAGACATTATTAATCATCTTTGGCGAGAGAAAATAAGGAAACTAAGCAGGGTTTCCTTGTGCTTCCTATTATGCTCATATTTCCATTTGTTCCCGCCAAGGGAGAAGTATTTTCTGTCCAGGAGTGAATCATTTGAGGCTGCCGTCCTAACCCAAATACTAACTATACAGCTTATGGAGTTAACACATTCTCCCAACATACAAAAGACTTTTATAAAACCACCATTACCTTAAAGCCGAACTAAACTGTCTCAGTCAACATTAACTATTTTTAATCCTTATACTGCTGGCCTTAGTAAATAGATAGCATGGTATATTATATTTACTTGTTTTAACTTTTGTTTTTAAGCATTTCTTCAGTTTCATGGTTTCTGATCTTGGGTAAAATTATGCTATACAACCCAGGAGTCTTTAAGGCATTTTTTTTTTCACCTTAAGGGGGTGTGGAGGGTCTTTCTTAGATAATACCCCCCACCCCTCCCGCATGCATGCCCGAGCTAAGGGAAGATGGATTTCAGGATAATAAATGCTACACAAATCATCTGCCCTTACTCAAGATGACACAGTTAGAAATGTTAAAGGGGTGTTTTTCAAATACATTTTTAAACAAAATAAAGCATGGAAATGTGTATAGATTGGTGAGTTTGCTTGAATATTAAAAATGATTTATATAGGGTTTTGTGGTGCTCAGATACAGTTTAGTTCCACTTCATAGCTGTAATCCGGGCAAAGGTAAAAGCAAAAACATCTCAGACAGTTAAATTAGAAGTCATTTAACCACATGCTGACCAGCTGCTGCAGTTTTACTGCAGACAAAATGGCACGGCTGGGCGAAACAATGTTATGTAACGTCGCTTGGCCCTGTGGCCAATAGGGGTGCATGCGTGTCCCTGGAGGTGTGCGCGCGCCCGCTTGCTCCCTGAACCGATGCGAGTGCTCGGCGGTCTCGATCACCGCCAGGCTCCCACGATTGCTCGGGGCACGCGATGAACCCGGAACTGTGTGTGTAAACACACAGTTTGCGGTTTTCTGAGCGGAGAACTGATGGATCGTCTGTTCATACAGAGAACGAACAGCAATCTGTTAGTTTCCCTGCACAGTCCCCATCCCCCTTCATTTAGAAAACAAACTAGGACACACATTAACCCATTCACAGCCCCTTAGTGATATATATTATAGCAAAAAGTAAAAAAGAATGCATTTTTTTCCAAATTGACACTCCTTCTGGTTTATAGCACAAAAAATTAAAACCGCAGAGATGATCAAATACCACCAAAAGAAAGCCCTACTTAAGGAAAAAAAGGACGTCAATTTTGTTTGGGAGCCATGTCGCACGACGTGCAATTGTCAGTTAAAGCGGCGTAGTGCCGAATCGCAAAAAGTGCTCTGGTCTTTGGCCAACCAAATGGTCCGAGGCTGAAGCTATTAAGTGCAACTAGTAACATGAAGTTGTCCTTATATTAGCCTTTTATAATCCAATGTAAAGAGTCTGACAGAGACAGGAAGAAGTCAATGAGATTCTGTCTCCAGACCATTCATTTTAACACTAATCCTATCATAAGGTTATATGTGCAATTAACTTACTGTATCAATATTATTCAAAGTCTCTGTTGTGTGGACATCCAACATCTCTGAGTCTACTGCAGGGTCAATCAAGTACAAGTGACACTCTATAGTATTCCTCTCCACTTCCTCCCTGGAGGAAGCTGCATAAAAGATTATGTAGGGAAGTGATGGGTGGGACAGAGATGCGGCATCAGCAGGAGAAAAAGTTAGACACTGACAGAAGAGGAGAGGGCTATGTTGTCAAAAAAGGGAGGGGGTGTGTCAGAAAAATGCCTCTTTATGAAGCAGTCAGATTTCTTTGTAAGTCCAAAGGCACATTGCAATTCAATAAATTCATCCATGGAAAGGAAAAACACAGCAAGTACACCTTTTTCTGTGCTTTTGTCTACAAATCTCAGGAAATATATCAGGATAGTTACTCTGTTAAAGTGTTTGTTTCTTTCCCTTGGCAATAGAATACCATGTAAAGTATTTTTATTTATGCAGTCACATTATCTACAATGGTCACTAAGTGATGAAATTGAATATTCATAGCCAAAGAACCCCATTAGGAACCTTTTTGTAACAGTCTTGAGCTATTTAAGAAACCAGTGGTAATTAAAACTGCATGCACCAAACATGAAAATATCAGTTTTGCACTTAGCCTAAATAGAATTGTAAAGCCACGTACACACGGGCGGACTGTATGGCCAACTTAGTCCGTGGAAACACATTTCAGCGGACAGTCCGCTCGTGTGTGGGCTTCAGCTGACTTTTTCAGCGTGCAGTCTGGCGGACTAAGTATTTCAGAATTTCCGTAATACTGTCCGTCATACTTTGGTTTCAGCGGACAATCCGCTCGTGAGTAGGCTAGTTCAACGGACTAAGTATGGCGTATGCTCAGAAAGGATTTACATGGCGAAAGGTTGCATTGCTGTGTATTGGACTTCCTATTTATAGTCCCGTCGTACGTGCTGTACACGTCATCGCGCAAGCTTTCGACGGACTGTTTGTGCATCCGTGTGTGGTCAAGTCCGTTCCTTCGAAAGTAGGACGGACTGTCCATCGGATTGTCTGACGGACTAAGTTGGCCATACAGTCCGCCCGTGTGTACGTGTGTACACTAACCCCTGAAGGAGCTGCTGGTTTGATTTGGCTTACCGTTACCTTCTTCTCCTCGATTTGTGTCTAGGGGTTTCCCGTGGTAGATTGCCCAGTAACTTTAGAGACTGATGACAGATCTGCATAAAGGGATTTTTTCTTCTTTCTTTGTTAAGGAAAATTAGGGGAAAAGGTCAACTCTCCTTAAATTCAAGAGACACAGTTTCGGTAGCTTTTCCTCCAACCAACAGAAACGTGGATCTGGCAAACTCAAGTTCTTCCATTGTGCATCTACGGTGGTAATGAAATAAACAGCACTATCTTTGTCCGGTCAGCAAATGACAAGCCTTGGCAGTGTGCGGGCACTTCCCTCCCCGGAAGGTATGTAGAAGTTTGGGGACCTTTGCACTAGTGCGTCAGAGTCCTTTTGAAGTGTGGGCAAATTCACGGGTTTAGGGAGAGTCACATTCACCGTGATGGGGTTTTCCGCACTCAGAGTTTCACCCCCTGAAGTTAGGGATAACCAGCCCAAAACATCTGTACAAGTGGCGGGTACATCATCCCCTTTGACCGATAATAACTCCTGGGACAGGAGTCCCAGTGCTCCTCTGCCGGTAAATAATTCACCAAAGTTTTACTTACAGTCTGAGCTTTCCCTAAAGCAACCCTCTTCCACCAATTGGGTCCAGCCGGACTCGGTAGTGGTCTTCCGTTGCGACTCCGGGAAGATTTTGCACGCCCCACTTTTTCCAAAGAAGGCATGGTGGCTTCAGTAATGGTGGTTGAAGCAGTGTCCATCTGCTCCAAAGTGGTCTCTCTGACAATGGCAGTTGTAGAAGTAGCAGTATCCCTCTCGGGGGTGTCAGCAACAACAGGTATCACCGCTGTGGAAGGCCTCACTGATGGAACAAAGATGGCCAACTCCTCTGTCGTCATGCCCGTGGCCCAGTCCACGCGGTAGGCCCTTGGTAACATGATTGACTGCTCTACTTTAAAGAAGTATTCCCCACAGGCAGGACAGTGGACAAATAGCCAGGGGTTCACAAACTTCACACTTTCCGCACAGCATCCCCAGCGCCTCAATATCTCCTGATGCGTACAGGACGAACCGCCCTTGGGGGGCCAGGCAAATCTCTGTATCAGTTAAAGTAGCTCCCGGGAGTCTCACACCCATAAGACCTTCTCCTGATGGCGTCCCATGCTGGGTGGCATTCCCGGAGCTTGGAACACATTAAAAGTTTCTTTCCTCCACGTCCAAACAAAGCAACCTGCTTCCTCTCCCGCAACACACTCACGCGGTGCCTCGTACAGGAAAACAAAACAGGCACCAACAGTGGAAGTCCATCATTTCACAAGATGGCACAGTAAAAAAAACACAACCCTCTGTCCTGTATTCACCACATGTACAGTTCTTTTGAGGGGTAGCGGTAAATCCTGGACCGCGAGCCCCCACATGTAGCACTAACCCCCGAAGGAGCTCCTGGTTTGATTGGGCTTACTGTTACCTTCTTCTCCTCGATTTGTGTCTAGGGGTTTCCCGTGGTAGATGGCCCAGTAACTTTAGAGATTGATGACAGATCCGCATAAAGGGACTTTTATTTGCAAAAACATAGACAACAAACAGTCTCTTAAAATAGGATCAGAGGGTTAGGAAGGAAGTTCAGGTACTCTAAGGCCGCGTACACACGGGCGGATTGTCTGGCCAACTTAGTCCGCTGAAACGTGTTTCAGCGGACAATCCGCTCGTGTGTGGGCTTCAGCTGACTTTTTCAGCGGACAGTCTGGCGGACTAAGTCTTTCGGAATTTCCGTAATACAGTCCGTCCAAACTTGGTTTCAACGGACAGTCCGCTCGTGAGTAGGCAAGTTGGACGGACTAAGTATGGCGCATGCTCAGAAAGGATTTACACGGCCGAAGGTTGCATTGCAGTGTATTGGACATCAAATTTCTAGTCCCGTCGTATGTGCCGTACACGTCATCGCGCAAGCTTTCAGCGGACTGTCTGTTCGTCGTGTGTGGTCAAGTTCGTTCATTCAAAAGTAGGACAGACTGTCTGTCGGATTGTCTGACGAACTTAGTTGGCCAGACAATCCGCCCGTGTGTATGCGGCCTTAGTATTAAAGTCAATGCATACTACAGAATGCATATTGGTTTCATATTAGATTTTGATAATAAATGTAGTGTTTAGCAAGGTGCATTTTCATAGAATAATATTTTGTCATCCTTTGAACCTTCTTAGGGGGGACATGTTCCCCCTAGCACATTATAATTTGCATTTGGTTCATGTCAAGTTTCCATAAAGTCAAGTTTTATCAAAACTTGAACACAGATTGCTGAACTGTTTTGTAAATCATTTTTTTTATTACATCCAGTATTCCTTATGCCGCGTACACACGGGCGGACTGTATGGCCTACTTAGTCCGTCGAAACACATTTCAGCGGACAGTCCGCTCGTGTGTGGGCTTCAGCGGACTTTTTCAGCGTGCAGTCTGGCGTACTAAGTATTTCGGATTTTTCGAAATTCTGTCCGTCATACTTTGGTTTCAGCGGACAATCCGCTTGTGAGTAGGCTAGTTCGACGAACTAAGAATGGTGCATGCTCAGAAAGGATTTACACGGCGGAAGGGTGCATTGCTGTGTATTGGACTTCCTATTTCTAGTCCCGTCGTATGTGCTGTACACGTCATCGCGCAAGCTTTCGACGGACTGTTTGTGCATCCGTGTGTGGTCAAGTCCGTTCATTCGAAAGTATGACGGACTGTCCGTCGGATTGTATGACGGACTAAGTAGGCCATACAGTCCGCCCGTGTGTACGCGGCTTTACTGTTTGGGTTGGCTGTACTAGTACTGTTGACTAGGTATTATGTATTGATTGATGCATGGCTGTTTGATGTGTTCATTTTTACCTTCCTTTGCTACGTTCATTACCACTCACTGTATACTGTATTTTTTAAGTACATTAACATTTACAGTACTTACAGTAGTATTATTATTAGTACTTACAGTAGTATTTACAGTTTACAGTCTATAAATAAGTATATGCCTCAGAGAGGTTGAACGCTACAAGGTATTGTGGTACCATCATCCTGTTGATAATGATATTGGCATAGCCATGGGTCACCCCCACTAGAACCCCAGTGTAGGAAATGGAATCCCGGTACCGAAGGAACAGTACAAACTGTGCAATAAAAAGTTTTACATTTTATTGATACGAAATTTAGTTTAAAGAAGGACACATGTCCAAACACATAAAACAAAGGGTGCTTGCAATAACATTCTGGTTGCATGAATACTGCTGATGATAAGGTATCCTAAGGTAAGCCCTAAGGATCCAGGATATAATTATTCTTGATGTACAACAAATCCTCTACAGGTTTTGCAGTGACAACCGCCTCTTCAGGAGGAATTAGTTACAACTATCTGTAATGAAGGCAATACAGAAGGTAATGAATTAATAAACATCGGTGGTGGGAGAAGGGATTGACTTTTTGTTGCTTACCCGGTGAGGACCAACAGCCAAATAGAGCAGCAACAGCAGGGGAACTCAAAAGGTATTCCCCACGGCAGACACGGGGGACAACCACAAGCATGTATCTATAAATTGTTTAGGATAGAGGCTAATTATATTGCGTAACCAATAGGTGTCTATTTATCTTGCTCTGTTATAAAGACAGGAAAGTAAGAGAACCAATGCCAGAAGAGAATCAAGGTGAGGGGAAAAAAGAAGGCTCACCTGAGTATACCTCTTCATTAACATTATTCACGCAACCAGAATGCTATTGCGAACATCCTTTGTTTTGTGTGATTGGACATGTGTCCTTGTTTAAACAAAATTTTGTATCAATAAAATGTAAATCTTTTTTCACACAATTTGTGTTGTTCATTGGGTACCGAGATAGTCCATTTTCCTACATTGGGGGTCTAGTGGGGGTGACCCCTGGCTATACCAATATAGCACTACTATGTCTTTGATCAATTGTGTCATTACAATTGCAGTTCATACAAGATCCCTTCAAAGGTATTCTATGTAGGACAGACCAAACTTCTGCTTGTATGGCTAAAGCCTCAAATACTTTTTGTGAGATTCCAAACTAAGGCCTTGCAAATTAGCCTAGCCACGTCTTTCACAGAAAACAATGGTCATGTAGATATCTGCCCATTCTTTATTAAATGTCAGTGCCAACAAAACTCAAGTTCCCACACAGTCTGGTCTTTGCACAAACATCATAAGTGACCTTCAAAGTAGGCACATCGCTTGTGCAATGTATAGGCACCCTGGGAATTTCACTTCAATTCAAAAGAGCACCAGGTTTACTCTAAAAAGGTAATGGCAAAATTAGCCATATGAGCATCAGCATGTTTAAAATTCTGCCCTCATTTTTTGGGGACTGGAGTCTTGATCATTAATGTTACAGCATGTGATATGGTGTTGTAAAGAACTAGTAAAGGAGAATTCTCATCATTTTATATACTGTACCAAAGCATGGCATTATATTCTCATGGGCATCGTGAACATTTGGAACAGCTGTAAATAGAACAGCTCCTCTCTGGTCTCCTAGGATGTGACCTATAACTCTTACTTTTAGAAGACTGTCATTAGTTTCTTCAAAAGCTTTTTACTTCTGATAATGAACAAGTTTTGAATAGGATTCTGTAATCCTAAGCAAAGCTCAGCTAGGAATGCACAATGAAGAAAGACACAGCAAGGAAGAATTTCTGAAACTATAGCAACATGCAGTATAAATCACATTTCAGCATATGTCATCTTGTTATGTAAGACTGTTTTGCTGTTACTTTTAAAGAATGCAGTACCTACGGTACCACTGAATGCTTTTTCCTAAATCTATGCTGGGATATTTGTTCTATATATAGATTATTAATATTGCTATCAATTGAGGCTAATCACAAAATGTCAGCAGAACATTTTGTGTAATAAGGTGTTCAATAGTGGACAGACAAAAGAGACAATTTTGCAACTGGGGATGTAGTGTTTACAGAAGTATGCTTTAAGAACAGTCCGAGCACAAAAGCAGCAAATGCAACCTGTGATAGTAGTCTGCTAAGAAAATGCCTCTGTATTAATTGTGAATGACAAAAATAGCAACCATTTTTAAATGAAAATACATTTGTTTGCCTTTTTTTTTTAAATAATTTGTCCCATCTTAGTGTGAATAATCTCCTGCAGCCTCTTTTTAATCACCTCCTACCTGCATGCACTCCATTTCACAGGATGAGTTTCGAATATCATCAAAAAGTTTATTTATTTTAGTATTTCAATTCATAAAATTAAAGTAATTTATTTTATATAGATGCATTACATACAGTAATGATATCCTTCAAGCATGTATTTCTTTTATTTTGATGACTATGGCTTAAAGCTAGAGAAAACCCAAAATTCAGTATCTCAGAAAATTAGAATATTACATCAGACCAATAAAAAAAGGATTTTTAATACAAAAATGTTGGCTTGGTGGAAAGTATGTCCATTTACAGTACAGTATGCACTCAATATTTGTCTGGGGCTCCTTTTGCATGAATTAATGCATCAATGTGGTGTGACATGGAGGTGATCAGCCTGTGGCACTGCTGAGGTGTTGTGCAAGCCCAGGTTGCTTTGATAGCGGCCTTCAGGTTGTCTGCATTGTTGGGTCTGGTGTCTCTCATCTTCCTCTTGACAATACCCCATAGATTCTCTATGGGCTTTAGGTCAGGTGATTTTGCTGGCCAATCAAGCACAGCGATACCATGATCATTAAACCAGGTATTGACACTTTTGGCAGCATGGGCAGGTGCTAAGTCCTGCTGCAAAATGAAATCAGCATCTCCATAAAGCTGGTCAGCAGAGGGAAGCGTGAAGTACTCTAGAATTTCCTGGTAGAGGGCTACTCTGACTTTGGACTTGATAAAACACAGTAGACCAACACCAGCAGATGACATGTTTTCCCAAATCATCACTGACTGTGGAAACTTCACACTGGACCTCATGTAACTTGAATTATGTGCCTTTCCACTCATCTTCCAAACTCTGGGACCTTGATTTCCAAATGAAATGCAACATTTTCAACAGTTTGTGAGGATTTGGGGAAGCCATGTTATCTGCTGGTGTTGGTCCACTGTGTTTTATCAAGTCAGCCCTCTAGTAGGAAACTCTAGAGCACTTCATGCTTCCCTCTGCTGACCAACTTTATAGAGATGCTGATTTCATTTTCCAGCAAGACTTAGCAATCTCGGAACACCCAAAAAAGAGGATAGTATGGAACTGCGTGGCATGTTCACCAATACCAGGAGACAAGATGAGTGAACTAGAGATACTGTTGTATGAGGAGGATTAGAATTTTTTGGGAATTTCAGAGACCTGGTTCAACAGCTCTCATGATTGGCTGGCAACCATTCAAGGGTACACCCTTTTTTTGCAGGGATAGAGAGGGTAAAAAAGGGGGAGTATATATCAAGAATAATGTACAAGTGAAAGTTAGAGATGACATCACTACGGGAGCTAGGAAGGAGCTAGGAAGGAGGTGGGATCCTTATGGGTAGAGCTCCAAAGGGATGAAGCTAAGGGGAAAATAATACTGGGAGTATGCTATAGGCCCCCTAACCTGAGGGAGGAGGGGGATACGTACCTCCTATGGATTATCGGCAAAGATGGGAAGTGTCACCATAATGGGGGATTTTAATTATCCAGACATAGACTGGGAGGAGGGAACCCCGTATTCGCCTAAAGCTTACCAGTTCCAATATGTCTTGCAAGACAATTTCATGGGTCAGATGGTAGACGCACCAACTAGAACCAAAGCGTTGCTAGATCTACTGATTACCAACAATGCAGTCCTGATAATGGATGTAGAAATACGGGACAATTTAGGAAACAGCGATCACAGGTGAATTGGCTTCAGTGTAAAATCACATAAATAGGAAACATGAGGGAAATACAAAGACACTGAATTTCTAAAGAGCCAACTTCCCTAAACTACGAGCCTTGCTAGAAGGCATAAATTAAGAAAAAATCTTAGGAACAAAGAAAAAAGAGGCGAGATGGATTCACTTTAAGAGAATATTAAAAGAGCATTAGCCAGTGCATTTCATTGGGTAATAAATTTAAAAGAGCGAACAAAAGTCCTGGACGGCTTAACTCCAATGTAAAAATGCATATAAAAGCAAAAGAGAAGGCCTTCGAAAAATACAAGGTTGAGGGATCATCATCAGCATTCAGACTTTATAAATAATGCAACAAGAAATGTAAGGGTGCAATTAGGGTGGCTAAGATAGAACACGAAAGACACATAGTGGAGTAGAGCAAAAAACACTCTCATGGCTATCAGAGGACAGAATTAGAATAAGACTTGGGAAACATATCATTACTTATGGAACTCAGTCAAGTAATTGCCAAACCATTGTTCCTAATTTTTTCAGTCTACTCACTCGAATGTAGGGTACTTATGGAACTCAGTCAAGTAATTGCCAAACCATTGTTCCTAATTTTTTCAGTCTACTCACTCGAATGGTACCAGCGGATTGGAGAAAAGCCAATGTAGGGCCCAAAATACATCCCTGGGAATTACTGACCAGTTAGCCTAACATCAATAGTAGGCAAGCTCTTGGAGGGGATGATAAGGGACTATATACAAGATTTTAGTAATGAAAACAGTATCACTAGCAGTAATCAGCATGGATTCATGAAGAATCGTTCTTGCCAAACCTATCTATTAACCTTCTATGAGGAGGTGAGTTGCCATCTAGATAAAGGAAGGCCCGTAGACGTAGTGTATCTGTATTTTGCAAAAGCATTTGACACAGTTCCCCATATACGTTTACTGTACAAAATAAGGTCCGTTGGCATGGTCCATAGGATGAGCACATAGATTGAAAACTGGCTACAAGGGCGAGTTCAGAGAGTGGTGATAAATGGGAAATTCTCAGAATGGTCAGGGGTGGGTAGTGGGATCCCACAGGGTTCTGTGCTGAGACCAATCCTATTTAATTTGTTCATAAATGACCTGGAGGATGGGGTAAACACTTCATCATGTATTTGTGGACAATACTAAGCTAATCAGGGCAATAACTTCTCCGCAGTATGTGGAAACCTTGCAGGAAGATATGAACAAATTAATGGGTGGACAACTACATGGCAAATAAGGTTTAATGTAAAAAAATGTAAAATAATGCATTAGAGTGGCAAAAATTTGAATGCAATCTATACACTAGGGGGGAGAACCTCTGGGGGAATATAGGATGGAAAAGGACTTGGGGATCCTAGTAGATAGGCTCTGCAATGGCATGCAATGCCAAGCTGCTGCTACCAAAGCAAACAGAATATTGACACGCATTAAAAAAGGGATTCATTCCAGGGATTAAGCAATAATTCTCCCACTCTACAAGATTCTGGTCTGGCCGCACCTGGAGTATGCTGTCCAGTTCTGGGACCAGTCCTCAGGAAGGATGTACTGAAAATTGAGAAAGTACAAAGAAGGGCAACAAAGCAAATAAGGGTCTGGAGGATATTAGTTAAGAAGAAAGGTTGCGAGCACTGAACTTATTCTCTCTGGAGAAGAGATATAATTACAATTTACAAATACCATACTGGTGACACCGCAATAGAGATAAAATGTTTTCGCGGAAGGGAGTTAATAAATATATAACTTTCACTTTTTGTATTGCATTACTGAAATTAACTTTTTTGAAGATATTCAAATTTTATGAGATCCACCTATATGTGTGTGTGTATATATATATACAATATAAATATATATAAAATACATAGAAATAGCCTTAATCATTCAAATGACAAATAAGGAAACGTGCATTTGTACAGAGCTTATTGTGAATATTTAGTATATATAAAATAAGATTGGTGTGGATATAAGCTACAGAACCTAGGAGAACTCCAAGGTTACAAAGGGTTACCTGAGACAGTTTTCTCAATTTTTATTTTGTGAGTTGTTGCTGCACATTCCCTTTTTTTATTATCATAGGCAGCAGTTTGTGCAGGGAGTTAACAGAATTGTTTCATAAGATCGACAGCAAAACTATTTCTTGCGAGAATGCACCATTTTTCTTTTTTTGTATTCTACATGCTTTCTAAAATTCACAGGATTTTCTCTACTGAAGCTCTTTTGTTCACAGGATCAATGACAAATTAAAGTCCTATGACCTTTAACTTACAGTCCATTCAATGTGATCCCCACCCATGGATCTTATGGTACTTTGCATGCTCAGATGATACTCTTTACGCTCTCAGCACAGGTTTGCCACTTTTTATCGTATAGTGACCAGGTAGTTCATATAGCCTGGAAGCTGGTTTTTCTGAAGTGGAATACTGATCATGTTCTTTTTTTGCCATTCCCATTCACTATCCTGATGTAAAATGGTGAATGAATACAAAAAGCTTTGCAGTTACAAACGCTTACCAGTTTTGTTAAAACCAAAAGTTTAAAAAAAGGAATATTAAAGAAAAGACCTTAGGGTATATTAGAACAGCTCAACAATTGTCTAGCACACTGGTTCCACTATTCCACTTGAACTGGCTACTCCTTGCAGCTAAAAGCAAAGCTCATCAATGATTTAATACTCATATACAGAAGATTGCTCACTGGTCAAGAGTCTGGAGCAGAATGTTGTATTTCAGTAACAGAAGCTCTGTTGTTCTGATCACCAAAAGCTTCAAAAAGTCCTTTGAGAGGACCATAGCTTCAACTACCACGTACTACTTACAAGGGTCCTGGAGTTTGAAAGCCATTGCTTACAGATTGATGAATGTCTTCCTCTTCTTCGAAGCCTATGAACGTGCCAGAATCCTCCTCCTCATCCTCCTCCCCCTCTCCTCCTGTGTGTTTTGTGACATAGGAATGATGGTGTCTGGATAAAGTGGGCCTTGAGAGGAAAGGAAGTCCTCCTCTTCCTCCTGCTGCTCTGCCTCCAGTGCCCTGTCCATAATGCCACGCAGAGTCTGCTCCAGCAGGAACACAACAGAGATTGTGTCACTGATGAATGCACTGTCACTGCTCACCATCCTTGTGGCCTCCTCAAATGGTGACAATACAGTGCATGCATCCTTAATGATAACTCATTGGAGTGGGGAAAAAAGCAGAGGTGGCCTGAGCCTGTTGTTGTGCCATACTGGCACAGGTACTTGTTGACAGCCCTCTGCTGCATGTATAGCTGCTGCAGCATTCCCAAAGTTGAGTTCCACCTGGTGGGCATGTCACAAATCAGACGGTCTATGGACAGGTTGAATTCCCGCTGAATTTCAGCCAACCAAGCACTGGCTGTGTATGACTGCCTGAAAAGGCTTCAGACTCTTCTGGACTGTTTTACTACATCTTGCAACCCTGGGTTCGTACTTAGGAAACGCTGCACCACCAAATTGAGGACATGTACCAGGCATGGCACATGTGCCAACCTTCCCTGTCTACAGGCTGACAGGAAGTTTGAGCCATTATCGGACACCACCATTCCTCCAGCTGGCATGATGTGAACCACCTCTAGGCCTGTCCCTGCAGAGCTGCAAGTATCTCTGCTCTGGTGTGGTTCCTGTCCCCTAAACACACCAGCTGAAGCACTGCATGGCACCTTTTAGCCTGACTCTGGGAATAGCCCTTTGAATACCCTATGTTCATAGGACAATTCTGCATAGGAGGGCATGGAGGTGGCAGAGGAGGAGGAGGAGGTAGAGCTCACAGGTTTGGCATCACCACCAGCTGTATGGAGACATGGGGCCACAACAAGCTGCAGCACCAAGCCCTGTCCTGCATCCTTTCAAGTTTCACGCAGAAGTACCCAGTGTCCTGTGAAAGAAATATATCATCCCTGCCCATGCTTGCTGGACCACGTGTCAGCAGTAATGTGGATTTTATGGCTGACTGCCTTGCCCAATGATGCCAGAACATTCCCTTCCACATGATGGTTGAGAGATGGAAAGGCCTTACGTGAAAAGTAGTAGTGACTGGGAACCTGCCATTGTGGTACAGCACATTGTGAGAATTCATGGAAGGAGACAGAATCCACCAGGCTAAAAGGAAGATGTTGGAAAGCCAACAGCTTTGACAAGCTTGCATTTAGACGCTGGGCATGTGGGTGGCAGGGACTGTAATTTTTTTCTGCTTCAACAGATGGAAAATACATTTTCCAGCTACAGTCTACAGCTGGTGGTGTACTGCTGGCAGATGTGCTGCTAGGACCTGGGACACCCTGTTCTATACCATCATCCCTGTCAGTGGAGGCTGCTGAGAGGTAATGACTCGGTATAGCAGGGGCAGGCTGAAGTGGGTAAGGAGGAGGAGGAGGAGGAGGAGGAGGAGAAGGGACAGATTTGTGCCCCTTTTGTGTGGCTTTTAGGTGCTCTTGCCAATGGGCTGAGTGGTTGGACGTTAAATGCCTTGTTAGGCATGTGGTACCCAAATAGTTAGTGTTTTTGCCACGTTTGATGTGCCTGAGACACAGGTTGCAGATAGCAACAGTGCACTTTAATCAATGTAAAGCTGAAAAATGCCCAGACAGCTGAGCTTTGGGGAGTGGGCCGGGAGATAACAGCTGCAGAATGTGATGGAATAGGATGGTGGTTCTCTACTCTTTCTTGATGTCAACCTACTTGGGGTTGTGCCGCCTCACCTTCAGTTTCCTCCTCTGCTCTATCTGGCACCCAAGTTGGATCAGTGACCTCATCATCATACCCTTCTCCTCCATCTTTATCATTACCACTGGAGACAACTTGACAATACGCTGCAGCTTGGGGAACACAAATGCCAATTTGTCTACCAGTGTTTCTCCCTCTATCTAGGCGCATGTTCCTGTCATTCTCAACCTCAGAACCAACATTTAAATTCAGTAATGGCTGGGCATCATCAAAGAGCAAGCTGATGCTGTGGTCAAATAATTCAGCTGACTCCTGAATGGCTGATGTTGGGGCTATGGCAGGAATAGATGTGGACAAGGAGGCAGGTTTATCCACTCTGGCAACTGCAGGGGACTGCACACGTGTCTCTGATTGCGTGACAGGATGAGGAGGATGAGGAAGGTTTAGTAAGCCAGTTCACCACCTCCTCTGCATGCTGTGGCTGGATAGCATGGGCAAACTCATTAAACAGAGGAAATGATGCCCTGCCTGAGGACTGACCACCACATCCACCTTTGCCTGTGGACACATTTTTTTCTGGCCCCCTTAAAGTGCCAAGGGAACATCTGCCTCTCCTTGTTGTCTTCCCAGAAATTATTGGGATGGAGGGGGAGGTGCTTATAACCAAACATAAAGAAGAAGTTGAAATCTTTACGTAGATGCACTTTAATCAATGTAAAGAGGTGTTTGGTGCACTTTAATTTGAATACTCAAGCATACAGACACACTCCACAGATACATTATAATATACTGAAATATAATGCGGCAAGCATACAGTGATGCACAGAAGTATATGGCGTTAAACTGGCAGTAATGCACACAAAACTATATGGCGTTAAACTGGCAGTAATGTACACAGAAGTATATGGCGTTAAACTGGCAGTAATGCACAAAACTATATGGCGTTAAACTGGCAGTAACGCACACAGATTTAAAAAGTGTGTAATTACTGCGCTGTCCTGATGTCACTCTTAAAGTGCTCTCAATCAAACAAAATGTGAAACTGCTGCAACTAAAAATGTGAGGCACACACAATATACAAAATGGAAAAAAGATTAGCTGCGCTGAATACATGCTGTAAACCTAAATATTAGCAAATAAAGTGATTTCAATGTGTAAGCCCCCCACTAGGAAAACATTTTTCTCCAGGTGGCTCAATACCCAAACTGATGATGAAGCCACAGTGAGGAATACAAAAAAAGTAAAGCACACAGAACTATATGGCGTTAAACTGGCAGTAACACACAAAACTATATAGCATTAAACTGTCAGTAGGGCATACAAAACAATATGCTGTTAAACTGGCAGCAATGCATGCACAACTATATGGCATTAAGCTGGTAGTAACACACGCAAAACTATAAGGCGTTAAACTGGCAGTAATGCCCACAGAACTATGTGGCATTAAACTTGCAGCAACACACACAAAACTATATGGTGTTAAACTGGAAGTAATTCCCACAGAACTTTATGGCGTTAAACTGGCAGTAGCGCACACAAAATGAGATGGCGTTAAACTGGCAGTAACCCACAAAACTATATGGCGTTAAACTGGCAGTAACGCACAAAACTATATGGCGTTAAACTGGCAGTAACCCTCGCAAAACTATATGGTGTTAAACTGGCAGCAACAAACGCAAAACTATATGGCGTTAAACTGGCAGTAACGCACACAGAACTATATGGCGTTAAACTGGCAGTAACGCACAAAACTATATGGCGTTACACTGCCAGTAATGCATGCAAAACAATATGGTGTTAAACTGGAAGTAATGCATGCAAAACTATATGGCGTTAAACTGGCAGTAACGCACACAGAAGTAAATGGTGTTAAACTGACAGTAACACACAAAACTATATGGTGTTAAACTGGCAGTAACGCACGCAAAACGATATGGCGTTAAACTGGAAGTAATGCATGCAAAACTATATGGCGTTAAACTGGCAGTGACGCACACAGAACTATATGGCGTTAAACTGGCAGTAATGCACAAAACTATATGGCGTTAAACTGGCAGTAACGCACGCAAAATTATATGGCATTAAACTTGAAGTAATGCATGCAAAACTATATGGCATTGAACTGGCAGTAACGCACACAGAAGTAAATGGTGTTAAACTGACAGTAACGCACAAAACTATATGGCGTTAAACTGGCAGTAACACACACAGAACTATATGGCGTTAAACTGGCAGTAACGCGCGCAAAACAATATGACGTTAAACTGGCAGTAACGCACACAAAATGATATGGCGTTAAAATGGCAATAACACACAGAAGTAAATGGCGTTAAACTGGCAGTAACGCAATCAAATAGATGGTGTTCAACTTCACTGATGCTATCTGAACTGTCCCTACTCTATCTATACACTAATGTCAACATTACTAACACGGTCTCACTACACTACAGTGAAACTATCTGGACTGTCCATACTCTAGCTGAACACTATGCAAAGCTGAATGATGGTCCTCCTCACTACACTCACACTATCCCTAGACTGACACTAAACTAATATTCTACGGTGACAATTGAAGCAAAATAGCACAGTATAGCACACTATCTAACGGATAGCACTGAACAGAGCCCTGTTCTATCTCTCTCCACGCTGAAATCACACTGAAAATGGCTGCCATTGAAAGGAATACTTTTGTGGGGCGGGAATTTGCCATGATTGCATAAAGTCATGATGACATGAATGAATAATTAATAATTAGACTCACCTGTAGTTGAATTCTTGTTAATTAGGATTTTGCTGTCTAAAATTTAGCTCTGCTCCTAAGACTTTCATTGGGGTGTATTCATTTTTGCAACATGGTCTTGAATGCATTTGTAAGGAAAAATATTTTTTTGTGTGTACAAATTAACATATCTTGCAAAAAAATAAATAAAGACTTTGGTTATCTAATGTTTTATCTCACTTTCATTATGTTTGCTTTAAGTATTCCACAGTCTACAGATCCGGAGGTAATTCGTTAATGCCTTAAGTTGGCTATGTGTAGGGTATTTTGGTTATTTAGGGCAAATACACCTTTATAGTGTTTTTGTTAGGCCATGTTTTTCTCTGGAGAAAAAAAGCTTAAATGATTCATACATATTAATCTCCAGCTTGAAAAAAATAAATAAAGAAGAATCAAGGAGCAGGTGGTTTGCTCCTGACTCAGCAATGGACTAAATTAACCTTTCAGAAGGACCTCATGTATTCATACTTTGCTAATTTCAATAACATGTTTCAATGATCTGCATCTGCATTACATTTGATGCAAATAGCTTTCAAATAGTCAATGAAGTATGAAAAATCCACTGCAGATTATCTGTTCTGCACAACGTCATAGTGATAATCAGATCTTGACTGTCATTCTGGAACTCTGGACTAAAGGCAAAATGCATGGTGTGTCCTAGCATATAAGCAAGATATCTGTAACCAAGAGTGATTGTAGCATTTCCTGACTGTTTCTGATCAGTGCTGAACCCTTAAAACACAACAAGATTTTTCCCAGAAGCAAACCCCTATCTACCAGAATTTCCTTTTATGTCTTAAGAATCTAGAATGCCAATGCAAGAAACCTGCATTCTTTCCCAGTGGCTGGTGGCATTCGGCCCATGTGTATGGTAGCCAGTTTGACAGAAGCCAATGGCTAAGAGCACTGACCGGAGTGTTCTGGCAAGGGGGATGTCCTCCTGGCAGAACACAATAGTACAGCAGGGGAGGTCACTGTACTAACATCGGATTGTTAGTGCAGCGGCTCCAACCTGAGCTGTCAGTAAAACTGGTAGTGTGTATGAGGCTTTAGGGACCATCTGGGTTTTATATTGATTAGTGAGGCTGTCCATTATATTGACCTATTAACTGGGAAACCTGACAATTAAGAGGGAGTTGACCTGCCACTGAGTTAAGGATTTATTATCTCCTTACTTGCAGGCATTAAGACTCTCATGAAGCTCTAAAAGCAAGGTTACAGTGTATGCACGTGAACCTCAAAGAGGACACAGCTTCAGTTTAAAGTAGATCTAAACCCTAAAAAAATATATATATATATATATATATATATATACATTTCATTGCTGCTGATCCCTGCCAGCCTCTTTGCATGTGCTACTTGTCTGCATGCACATGATCCTGTGCACATGCATGTCATTGCTTAGGGTCTTGGATGGATATAGAGGCACATCTAGTATACATATTCATCACACTTGAGGTTAAATTTAAGAAGTTTACTGAAGTCAACAGTTCACAGGTGATAGGTAAAGTCAAGACCATTTGGAGGAAATTCCTTGCCTTTCTTCTGGGCTGTGATAGTGGGTGTAGTTGGATCACATCTGGAACCAGGATTCAGCTAAAAGTATGGTCTGTTGGTGTTATCAAATTATTTAGTAACAGCAATAAACTTCCTAAATACAACCTAAAGTATGACAAACCTACATACTGAATGAACCTCCACATTTACCACACTTTCATTGGTTAAAAGCCCCCTTGAAGGACAACGTAGCCCACGTCACTTTTATCAATACCAGCCCATACACGGTCCAGCACTGTTCCACAAACCCATTGGATTGCTAAGGATGGACTTCCTGATGGTGGCACTCTAAAGAAGAATCCCTATGACAGATTCACCAGATATTACTTTTTTTCCGTGCGTAGATTTAAAAAGATTAAAATCAATTTTGAAACAAAATTAACACAGGTAAAAATAAAGGAGAAAAAGAAAGCCAAAAAGCCTTAATAAATACATTTTTTTGGGGGTTTGAGAGAAAATTTAAGGCCAGCCTTACACGGTTTGAATCCCAGCTGGTTCAGAAGGAAATTTGAACTGTTAATTGGTGGGCTCGATCAACTTGGGTACAACCAGCCTGCCAGATTCCCTTATGATTATCACAAGCAGCTGCTATAGCCACTAGCAAAAATCACTGTTTTCTCCCGGCGGGGATGTCTTCCCCCGCCCCTCTTGCCAGGAGAAGGAAATGGCCCCGGCAAAAGGGATCCCCACATCAACACTGTCTGTGGTTGCAGGAAGGAAATTTGCTCAGTGTATGGCCAGTCATAGTCATATGTAGCAAGACACAATTATTGCAGCTTATAGCTTATGATCTAATAATCATTGCTTGTGTAGCTAAATTTTTTTTTTTTTTTTTTTAACCAAAGTGTCCAATTTTTTGTTTGTGTTATGTTCATGGCATATTAACATAGTCACATCTTAATGTTGCAAAAAAAAAAAAAAAAGATAATTGATTAAAGTTGTCGTGTAACAAAAATATATGCTTGAGTTTCAGACCCTTAGAGCCGGTTCACACTGCGGGCGATGCGAGGTGACACGACTTGCCTCGCCTCAATCTGACAAGTCGCCCCCATTCTGTACAATGGAACCGTTCTGAGAGGAGCGACTCGAGTCGCTCCGACTCAGAAAAAAGGTTCCTGTACTACTTTCGGGCGACCTCGGGGCGACTTGCATTGACTTCTATACAGAAGTCATCTGCAAGTTGCCGCTGAGGTCGCGGCAGGTCGCGGCGAGGCAAGTCGGTGTCGCCTCGCATCGCCTGCAGTGTGAACCGGCCCTTAGGATATCAAAATATATAATTATGACTTTGCAATATTACCGTTACAGAGTAACATTATAGAAAGATAGTGATTCAGGGCCACCATTATTATATATGATTGTAAAGTACATAATTCTAAGAAAAAAAAAGGACATTGATACTAATGGTTGTTGCTGGGATGAAAAGAAAAGCCTGTTTCTATTGTACCACTCCATTAAAGAACACATTCTATGTAGCTCCGGAAAAGGTGGCATAAACACGATTCACCTTGGGAAACACTAATCTTTATGCTCTTTAGAAAAAGAAAAACTGCCCTGGGGACTTCTGAACATAGCCAAGCCAACAAAACTATAGGGAACTCATTAGCAGGGCCTATACTCAGGAACCCTGAGAGAGTCTGCATCCTGGGAAGCATCTATATTGCAGAGAAATGGGAGGGCACATCATCAATGATTAAGTGTTTAATGAACGTGTTTTAGAGACCTACTGCTCAAGTATAATACTGTAATTACCCTCAATACTGTATAATTCAGATCAAATATTCCACATTTCCCTTAATAAACCCAGTGAAAGGCTTGAATCTGGGCAATCTCTGCTATGTAAGGGTCCCATAGCAAAATCATTACCACCCCCTCTAGCTTTTTAAATTTCATTTTAAAATCAATGCCGCTACTGAGACCTCAGTCATCCTGTAAATCTAGCTAATGGCGACTGCAACGCACTAATTATTTTCTTGGCAATCTGACAGACCTGCCTGATTTGGACATACAGTATGTTCATTTTATTCCAGAATTATGTCCCACATACTACTGTTGCCTAGCCAATTTTGATCAGCAGGCTTAGGGCAGGACACTGAGCATTTGGTGGATAGTTAGCATTTGACCTTGTGTTAAAAGTGTGTGCTTCCATAAGTTAATTTAGTGTTAGGCATTAAGTTAATATAGGGGGTTGAGGGAGTGCATACCGCGTACACCCTCATAGTAAAGCCATCTTCTTTGCTCCTATTTGGCCTGTTAAGTATGTACTTGAAAGTGTATGTTATTATCTGTGTAGTTACGGTTCAAAATACCTCAAACTTCCTGTGCTCTGTGTCTGTGCTGTTTTTGTTTAAAGTGATTGAAAACCTACGATTAATTAGAAATAAAAATAATAAACATGTCTATACTTACTTGCTCTGCGCCGTGGTTTTGCACAGAGTAGCCCCTGATCCTTCTCTTGTGGGGTCCCTCACTCGCGCTATTGGCTCCTCCTCTGTATCGGGTGCCCCCACAGAAAACCGCTTTCCATGGGGGCACCCATGCAAGCTCGCTCCCTGGTCCCGATGCTGCGTCAATTGACACAGAGAAACTTGTCCCCGCCTCCCACTCCCGTGTCACAGCTTTTGATTCATAACAGTGGGAATCCAATGGCTCTTGCTGCTATCAATCTGTCCAATAAGGAGAGCGACAACGGCTGGATCGAATCAGGCTCAGGTAAGAAAAAGGGGGGGGGGGTCATCTTAAGGCTTTACAACCGCTTTAAGCAAGCATTGTTCCCAGTTCTCTCTGTATCTCTGTATGCTACAGAACACCCCCCATGTTATGGAGAGAATGAGAATTGTTCTGCAGTCCTAGGCACTTCAACTCCAGAAAGGTTTACCCCCCTTCTTGACCAGGCCATTTTTTGCAATGCGGCACCGCAAAATTTTAACTGACAATTGCGACACTGTACCAAAAAAAAGTATGTCCTTTTTTTCCCCCCACAAATATAGCTTTCTTTTGGTGGTGTTTGATCACCTCTGCAGTTTTTATTTTTTGCGCTATAACCAAAAAAAGACAATTTTGAAAAAAAAAACAATATTTTTTACTTTCTGCTATAAAACATATACCAATAAAAAATGAAAAAAGTCAAATTTCTTCATAAATTTAGGCCAATGTATTCTGCTACATATGTTTGGTAAAAAAAAAAAAAAAATCCCAATAAGTGTATATTGATTGGTTTGCGCAAAAGTTATAGCATCTACAACTATGGGATATATTTATGGATTTTTAATTTTTTTAATTTTTTTTTACTAGTAAGGGCAGTGATCAGCGACTTATAGTGGAATTTCAACATCGGGGCTGACAAATTGGACACTAGGTGACACTTTTGACACTTTTTTGAGAACCAATGACACTAATACAGTGATCAGTGCTAAAAATATGCACTGTCACTGCACTAACGACACTGGCTAGGAAGGGATTAATCAGGGGCAATCAAGGGGCTAACTGTGTGCCTAAAATGTGCTTGGTTACTGGGTTGGAGGTGCTTGAACTATGGGAAGGTAGAGATCCGTGTTCTTGTTTTACGGAAACACAGGATCAATACCTTTTCTACTGACAGAGTGGCAATGTCTGGCTTGTTTATTACATAGAAAATGAAGAAATGGCTGCACACAACTGATATCCAAGATCCTTTATTGGGCATTCCAAGATGACACCACAGGATAAAGGATTAAGGATAAAGGATTGTCTGGTAATACCATACTTCATTTTCTACTGCCTACTGAGGTGAGCCAGGGTGGGCACCCACAAGTTTCACCTGGAGCGGCGAGTGTTCCTTGTTCAGATGGTTTATTACATAGGCAGACCTCTGTTCTGCTTGTGTTCCAAACAATTGATGGGTCCCGGAACACATTGAGTCCACTGGACCCGCTGATTGGCTCCCGCTGTGTCCAATCAGACCCGGAAGTACTAGGTACATGATCCTGTGCAGGAGAGCCGCCTTGCCACCATATATATATATATATATATATATATATATATATATATATATATATATATAGATATATATATATATATATATATATATATATATATATAGATATATAGATATATATATAGTATACGGTGGTCAAACAGTTACGATTCTTTTGGTCATTGGGTAACAATGTTATGAGATACAGTACAGTGAGTGAGTGTTGTCATTCTATAGCACAAACCCTGAATGAAGACTGAAGCGCATTGAACACACTGCAGGACATAGATAAGGGGGGTTTGGGGTGTCTGACCCCCCCCCAGAGCAGAGTTGTGTTTGTTAAAAAAAGGGAGCTTTGCACTCGTCCCGTCCGGTCCGTAATTGTCAATGGATGGGAACAAGGCAAGTTTCTGTGTCGATCCTGCCGCTATCATTCTCCCCCTCCTCCCTCCTTCCTCGATTCTCCAGGCCACTTTTGATCTTCACTCGGCTCATCTCAGCTCGGTCAGGGGCGAGACGCTCCGCTGACATTTTGGCTTTGGCAACGGGTGGGGTGCTCCGGTGACATCTTGGCTTGGGCGGGGTGCTCTGCTGACATCTCAGCTCGGACAGGAGTGGGGCTATCCACTGATGGGCAGCTTGGCTTGGCTCCGTTGACCTTGTGCACACTGCATGGTGACATAAAGGCACCTTTTTAAAAAAAAAATTCAAATGTACTGCAAGCAGGGGGAGCAGGAGGAGAAGAGTCAATTTCTACCCTTAGTGCCCTGGATTGCACCAGATGGTTAAGGTCAGTGCATGACAGCTCCACGCCACAGTCAGGCTGCCCTGCCATCTGCTGAAAGGAAACTGCAGGGGGTTACTGATGTAAGAGGGGAGTAGGGACCCTAAGAAAAGGGTAGTCCATTCACAGTCTCTGATTATCTCCTGTAATCAGGTGTAGTCAGGTGTAGCAGCCAAGGAGTTTTGCTCTGTTTTGGGTGGGCAGAGCCTGATGAGAATTCTGAGAGACTAGTTTCCCATCAGGTTCACAGTGTCAAAGTTTAATGCTTTTTTTGAATTGCCCCCAAAAGTGCATTACTAGCAGGATCATCAAATGTATTGTACATAAAAAAAATGATAGAAGACCACAAAAAACCTAATTATATCTGATGTAACATATCACACGAAAAGCAAAGGTTTTTGTTGCATATGTTTGCCAGTAGCACATTCTGAGCTCCATTTCTATAATGGAGAACTTGAAAAGAGCCCAACTATATTAAGAAGTGTGAGCGTAAGGGGGGAAAAAAAAGCTTCAATGTATCATTCAAAAACATGTATTTTTGGAACGAGTCTGAAGGTTTCCATTAACAAGCCGCTGTGTTTTCAGAATAAAAAATGGCTTGCTTTTGAGATATGTGCTCAGTGCTTTTTGAGATGCTTTTATTTGTATTTTCAATGACTTGCATATTGAGAAAGGCACAAGAGGACATGTTGCTTTATTAAAAAAAACAAAAAACAAAAAAAAACCACACACACAACACAATGCATGGCAGAAGAAACAAAAAACAGAGGTTAACAAAGCTTGAAGTTCATGTGCGTTTCCAGTTCTTTACAAATGTTTCATAGATGCATGTCAGAAAAAAGCACAAATTCCCAGGTACAAAAAATCTTAGACCCCTTTCACACTGGAGAGCTTTTCATGTGTTTTAGTGTCTGTAAAGCGCCTGAAAAATGCCTCTCAAGCCACCCCAGTGTGAAAGCCTAAGTGCTTCACATGCTTGCAGGTTGGGAAAAAAGTCCTACAAGCTGCATCTTTGGGGGGGTGCAAGAGCGGTGTATACTCTGCTCCTCCACCACCCCTGTCCATTGAAATAAATGGATAGAGCTGCCGAAGCAAAGTGGTTTAGCAGCACGGGTGGGTTAAAAGTGTCCAGCTAGCGGCCGAGAAGTAAAGCACCATTAAAACTATGGACGCTTTACCGCTTTTGCCCACACTTCCCCAATGTGAAAGGGGTCTTAAGGTACTGTAGCAGGGCAGTACCCTGCCAGGGTCTAGGACTAGAGAACAGCCAGCCCACTAATGGGTCGGCTGTGTTCTAGTGTTTAAACAATAATCAGACCAAGACAACTCTGACCAGCAGACAGGAGGTCTGCCCTAGGAGTCAGGAGGGAGCCAGGGCAGCACGAGGCTGCTAGCTGCAAGTACAGATACTGTATGCTGAGAGTCCACTCTGTGGGAGACAGATCGAGGCCTAAGGTGTAGACCTGAGCAGGAGAGCTGCGCTTATTAGCCAAGAAGGCTGAATGTTGTTTTGTTCTGAAGCTGACTATCATGCTGCTTATTTTGAACTTTCTGTTTCCTTGAAATAAAAGCGGGCTGCCATGCCCTTCAAAACGTAGCCAGGACTGACACAATTTCTTCAAACCACATGCAAAACTTGAGTATAATCGCCCCGCACATTTACAATTGGTGGAGGAAAATTCTTTGGACACAGATGGTGCTGGTCCAGATCCTCGCATGCCAGAAACCGTGAGTGTCAAAGACTGTCTGTATTGCTGTTTGAGCAAAGAGATGTGTGATGTCTCTCAGCCTTAAGAAGACAGTACGTTAAAAACAAATTCTGAGGAACTGTGTATCTGTTGCTACAAAAATGCATGTTGTTGCCTGTAGCAACAAAGTCAACATAGATCGTGAGACCTATGGTGGATGGTGGAGTGATCCTATTGAGAGTCATGGCTGGTGGGCTCAAGAGGAGCCATTACAGCCAAGTGGAGAGTGCTGGAAAAGTTTGGCTGGGAGAGTAGGGTTTCCCCCGTGGCAACAAGGGACAACGTGTCATCTGGATAGTGGGGCTGCCATGAAGTGGTAGCTCAGTATCCCACAAAGCGGGCTGGGATGCTCGAGAGTCTGTGATGCCTAGGAGGTCTGCTGTTGCCCCTAGCAATGCTGGTGCAATGATATCAGTTACTGAGGTGCAGAGGTCTAAGCCTAAAAGTGGATGCAGTATAAGAAGCCCGGACAAGACATGGAGCTAAGTGTAGTGTCTGCGGTGCAGTAAGTGGGGGCATTTTGTTTCCAAGTGCCTGTTGTCCCAGTTGTCAATGCAAAGGCATCTGACCAGCCAAAGGTTAGTATCTGCAGTTGGGAAGCCTGAACTGAGTGTCTGGAAGGAGCGACAGGCTGAACAGAAGTTTAGGAGGACCGTGGTTGCCCATAGCAATGGCTTTGATTTTAAGTCTGCAGACTGGGTGAGAAGGACTGACTATGTGACTGCACACACGGAAGTGGAGGTAGCCCCAAATGGGAGATCCACTGGTTGTGCTAAAAAGGACTTCCCTTGCTTCAGTGCCTTGTTCTGTGGGGAGCAAGTGTTAAATTTAAAGCTGATAATGTGTTGCTTAATGCGGAGAGTAAAAATGATGTGTTAAATAAGGGATTAATGTGACCTGTTTAAGCAGCAGGGTCATAAAGCTAATGAAGCATTGTCCATGCACAGTGGTGAAAGTGTGGTATTGCAGTCAGCTAGGAAAGGGGTGACCACTAAGAGATGGATACCATTGCCCCTAGCAACTGAGGAAGTCAGGAATGCTAATGAGCAATGTATTTCTGATAATGTTGAGAAGAATAGTACTGACAAGAAAAGTCTTTCAGATGCTGTTGAGTCCTTTTGGTCTGTCTATGCCTTCTTGGTCTGATGCAATGCTACGGAGCACAAATTATTGGGATGACTGGGCCAGGAGACTAATAGCAAAGCATAAAGACATTTCTGTGGGTAAAAGTGTAGTGGACACAGTTGCTACTGTGTCAGGAGAGGCGTCTGCTGAACAACCTATATGCCAAGGGGTGTTGGCTGTTGCAGAGATTAACCCTCTTGTGTTTGAAGGTCAGACTGAGCATAAATGCACAGCAGAAATCTTGCCCACAACACATAAAGGGAAAAATTATGTTGTGTATTTTGTGACAGGTGCACTTAACCACTTCAGCCCAGAAGAATTTACCCCCTTCCTGACCAAAGCACTTTTTGTGATTCGGCATTGCGCCGCTTTAACTGACAATTGCGTGGTCGTGCGATGTGGCTCCCAAACAAAATTGACGTACATTTTTCCCACCAATAGAGCTTTCTTTTGGTGGTATTTGATCACCCTTGCGATTTTTATTTTTTGCGCTATAAACAAAAAAAGAGCGGCAATTTTGAAAAAAGCGCATTCATTTTTCCTTTTTGCTATAATAAATATCCCCAAAAATTTATAAAAAATATTTTTTTTCCTTAGTTTAGGTCGATGGGAAAAAAAATCGCAATAAGCGATTATAGATTGGTTTGCGCCAAATTTATAGCGTTTACAAAATAGGGGATAGTTTTATGGCATTTTTATTAATATTTCTTTTTTTAAATGGTGGCAATCAGTAATTTTTATTTTTTTTTATTTTTATTAACATTATGGCGGACACATCGGATATTTTTGACACATTTTTGGGACCATTGTCATTTATACAGCAATCAGTGCTATACAAATGCACTGATTCCTGTGTAAATTACACTGGCAGTGAATGGGTTAACCACTAGGTGGCAGTGTAAGGGTTAAGTGTGTTCTAGGAGCATGTTTCTAACTGTGGGGGGGCGTGGCTGTGTGTGACATCTCAGTAATCTTTGCTCCGATCACAGGGAGCAGAGATCAGTGGCACTATCACTAGGCAGAACGGGAGATGCTTGTTCACATTAGCATCTCCCCATTCTTCCTCCCCGTGAAGCGATCACGGGTATCCCCGTGGCGATCTACTCTGCGGGACCCGCGACCTGACTCACGGAGCTTGCTTCGGGCGCCTCTTAAAGGGCAACATACAGGTACATGATTCTGCCTGTACGAGCCATTCTGCCAACGTATAGGCGGTTGGCAAGTGGTTAAAAAAATAATATAATTATGGAGTGTACAGCCAGTGTAAATCTTGCCATCCTTTCCTTCATTTGGAGAGCTGGTACCACGGGGTGTACCTGATTGGAGACAGTTATTGTAGGCTGTACTATGCAGAGATCACCAATGATGGAATCATTTAATAAAATGGTTTATGTTAATGTGCAAAGTTGGCTCACAGTGGATTGCTGGATTGCTTCATACAAATGTGGTGTATGAGAGGCACTCTGGAGCATTGTTGGACCGGTACTGTAAGAGGTACCAGCAATAACAGGAGTGGTTAAAGAGACTGGTGTAAAAAAAACAGTCGCTGAGGGAGTGTTTGACAGCAAGGAGCAATGTGAAACTGTGGAAAGGTCCCATAATATGTAACTACTTGCCTGTATGTGGTCCCTCCTCAGACACTGTCCTAGTGAGCAATGAAAAAATCGTTCCCGTTATTTTTTGACAATGTTGAGTTTGAGACTGGTGTGCTGAAAGTAGGCCCTCTACAGTCCTGGGCGAGTAGGTCTGGGGGAGGTGAAAAGAAAGGTAGAAACCCAGGGCCAGAAGGTAGATGGGATGATAGAAAGGTCAGTGTGACCCCAAGGGTTAGGGAGAAGTGCTGCTGGAAGCACACCCGAAAAAAGATGTGGGTGGAGTGCCCATTTAAAAGTGATGTTAGTCAGGCATGGGCTCCTGTGGGTGAGATTGGGCACAGAGATGCCACGCTGAGGAGGACAGGTTGGTGACCCTCTGGGGTCAAAACAGGGGGAGGAGGTTATGTAGCAGTGCAGTAGCCTGCCAGGGTCTAGGTCTAGAGAAAAGCCAGTCCACTAATGGGTCAACTGTGTTCTAGTCTTAAATAATTAGACCAAGGTTCTGAGCTCATCCTTGGGGACAGCTCTGCTTGGCAGACAGGAGGTCTGGCATGAGTCAGGAGAGAGCCAGGGTGGCATGAGGCTGCCAGGTGCAAGCACAGAGGTGCTGGGTGTCCGGTCTGTGGGAGACAGACCAAGGCCTAAGGTGTAAGGCCCCAGCAGGAGAGCAGCACTTAGCCAGGAAGGCTGAATGTCGTTCTGTTATGAAGCAGGACTGTAATGCTAACTACTCCTGTGAGGGAATCTGCTGTATTTTTTTGTTTTCTTCTTCCTTTAAATAAAAGTGGGCTGCCATACCCTTCAAAAGGCAATTGGGACTGACAATTTCTTCAAACCGCATGCACCACTTAAGTATAATCGCCCTGGACATTTACAGTACCCACCGATATGTAGCACCCTCCTAGAAAAGTGCTAGGATTAGATAGATAGATTTAGTGTTAGCTCACTGTGTTTTGTGGAGCCATATTTTTGATAGGTACATTTAGCTTGTCACACTGTATCCAATGTGGCTGTAATCTTTGTGTTAGGTAAATTAAGTTGCTCACTGTATTCAGTGCAGCTGCCTTTGACTAGTAAGGTCTGCTCAGTGTTCTCAGTTGTTTTTTACGCCTTCTTTTTTCCAGAAAAGCTGTGAGAACTTTCTGGATCATAGGTGTGGAGCTATGCAGATGGCAGCATGAATATTTATACAGTCCAGGCCAAGAGAGCTGGGCTCTAAAGGCATACTGGGAGTCTGAATATATTTTGTGAGCACACTGAGGTCAGGGTCTTTTCCTGCAGAGGATTAGTCCTGCCTGGGGGGCTGCTGCTTTCCTCTAGGGCAATGCTGCCATGTGATTGCCTGGATGCTGAAGCTACAGAGAGCTGACAGAGGGGTTGTCTACAGAAAATCTAATTTGGTATCACTGAAATTTGATGGAGGCAACCAACTGTCCCTTGACATTCTGTGAGTACACACTGCTGTGAGAGAACTTAGAGACCATTTGGCTGCTGTCACCCCTCTTTTGTTAGAAAATCAGCTGTGTTTTTGACTAAAGGAAACATTGGCTGGTGTTCTGAAGAACTTAGTCTATCTAATTCTCTGTGAAGGGTCTCTGCTCTTATTGATCATAAGAAAAAATCCTGCATTTAACTGCTTCAACTACAAGCCAGGCCCACAGTTTGCTATATGCAAGGACTTCTTCAGCTCTACATGTAACTGTTTCCACTACAAAGCCAAGTCCATAGTCTGCTACATATTCACAAGAACTTCTGCTGCAGCTTTTTCAGAAAGGAGTTAATTGCCCTCAGTCAGTACATCATTTTTGTTTATGGAGTATCCCACTCGATTCCCGCAACCCCATTCAAGTTCTCCAAAAATAAAAACAACAAAAACAACATGCCTAGACTGGTTATTGAGGAAAAGTGTGTCTGAGATTGCGTGTCTACATGCGGGGTAATCCACTGGGGAAGAACCTGGGCAACTCCTACAGGAGTAGATGCTATAGATAAGTAAATTTCACAAGGGAAAAAAGACACCTGCCTGTACTCAAACCTACAATTGGGTGACAAAGTAAAAAAGTGTGTGGCTAGAAAAGTTTCCTTATGGAATGTTCTGCAGTGCTTCATCCCCACCCAGCTGCTGTGGGCAAAGTGAGTATCAGCCTGAGATCTGAGGGTGGATACCTATTGATGTATAAAAAAGATGAAATTGCTACAAGTTATTTTTCCTTTTGGCTTCAGCTTAATGCTTCTATACAATACAACACAAAAGTTATACTGCGGCAGGTTGGCTCCCCTGGGTGAATCACCAAAGCTTTTACATCGACAGCTTTAAGAGCTCCAGTTGGCACGCCCACTGTGCAATGGCAGAGCCGATGCACGTGCCTGGTGGCCGCAATGTCCGCCGGGCTCCCGCGATCGCTCCTGAGAAAGACAACAGAGATTTATCAATGTAAACAGACAGATCTCCATTTTGTCAGGAGAGAGGAGACAGATCTGCTGTTTATACTGATTATGAACAGCGATCAGTCTCCTACTCCAGGCAGTCCCACCCCCCCCCCCACAGTTAGAAACACTTCCTAGGACACACATTTAACCCCTTGATCGCCCCCTAGTGTTAACCCCGTCCCTGCCAGTGACATTTATACAGTAATCAGTGGCTATTTTTAGCTCTGATCGCTGTATAAATGTCAGTGGTCCTAAAAAAGTTTCAAAAGTGTCTGATCTGTCTGCCGCAAATAATAAAAATGTCATAAATATATCCCTTATTTTGTAGATGCTATAACTTTTGCGCAAAACTAATCAATATATGCTTATTGCGATTTTTTTTTACCACAAAAAATGTAGAATACATATTGGCCTAAACTGAGGAAGAATTTTTTTTTTTTTTTACATTTGGATATTTATTATAGCAAAAAGTAAATAATATTTTTTTTTTCAAAATTGTCAGTCTATTTTTGTTTATAGCGCAAAAAATAAAAAACACAGAGGTGATCAAATACCACAAAAGAAAGCTCTCTTTGTGGGAAAAAAAGGACATACATTTTGTCTCTGTACAGCTTTGCATGGCCGTGCAATTGTGAGTTAAAGCAACGCAGGGCTGTATCGCAAAAAATGGCCTGGTCCTTAAGGGGGCAAATCCTTCCGGTCCGTAAGTGGTTAAACCAATGCCTGTATGGTTCTAGAAGCATGATTCATACAGAGTGGAAGCAAAATTCATTAAAGCTGTCTTTTCATCAAAACTATCATCAAAACACAAGGAATTCTGTAAAATTCAGAAAATAAACATTGTCAACATTGTCAGGGCTTTTTTTCCCATAGAGAAGGTGTAGGTATTCACCCCCCCCCCCCCTCACACCACCAACTCAGCCCCCTTCTGTATGTCTTTTATAGGACACCTTTGGTATCTTATTTTGAATTCTAGGTCCACAAAAAATAGACAGTGAGTAAGGGAAAATCTTTAATAGAGAAAAAAAGCCAGCAATAAAAGCTGACAGACAATGTACCCCTCCCCTCCTATACTAAAAAAGACAAATCTCTTTAATGGCTGCACAGATAGCAGTAAAAATGTAAAACAAGAGATTCTAATTCTTTCCCCACTCTATCCAAAGCTAAAAAAGCTATTTTGGGCCAGAAATGTTTAGCAGATTTGGAGAGAAAAGTCATAAAGACAAGTACAGATCCAGATATGCACCATACTCCAAAAGCAGTTATTCTCTGTGATGAGGATCCTTCACTTCTAATGCAGCGTGAAGAAAGGAAAGGACAGGTTTGGACAGTTGTTGGTACATGCATAGAAGATTATCTCTATAAAGAACTCCAAAAGAGATGAGCATGTAATATAAGGCAAGTTCTTTGATTCAGCTATGTGTTTTCCATACTTACTCTTTTGGCAAACTTTCAATTAACCTGGTGTATTTGTGAACTGGTAAAATGGATTTACAAGGACCACATACCTACCTACCAACCCTTCCCCTCCACCTTATCTTTAGGTAGGCCAGAATCCCCACATTAGCTTATTTACACATTATAAAAAGTAAAGTAAACTGGTCAGGGCTAAAAAGCTACCAAGATAAAAAACAAAAGCTAGTGAATGATAAAATATAAGAAAAAAATTTAACTAAGCTCCATTATTATATAAAAAAAAACACAACATTCCTTTCCCTACAAATACACAAATATTAACCACTCGACCTCTGAAAGGTTTTACCTCCTTCATAACTGGGGACATTTTTTGCTATTTAGCACTGTGCTAATTTAACTAAAGCCGCTTACACACGGGCGGACTGTATGGCCAACTTAGTCCATCGAAACACATTTCAGCGGACAGTCCGCTCGTGTGTGGGCTTCAGCGGACTTTTTCAGCGTGCAGTCTGGCGTACTAAGTATTTCGGAATTTCCGTAATACTGTCCGTCATACTTTGGTTTCAGTGGACAATCCGCTCGTCAGTAGGCTAGTTCGACGGACTAAGAATGGCGCATGCTCAGAAAGGATTTACACGGCGAAAGGTTGCATTGCTGTGTATTGGACTTCCTATTTCTAGTCCCGTCGTACGTGCTGTACATGTCATCGCGCAAGCTTTCGACGGACTGTTTGTGCATCCGTGTGTGGTCAAGTCCGTTCATTCGAAAGTATGACGGACTGTCCGTCGGATTGTATGATGGACTAAGTAGGCCATACAATCCGCCCATGTGTACGCGGCTTAACAATTACTTGGTCATGCAACACTGTACACAAATTAAATGTATATCTTTTTTTTTCACACAAATAGAGCTTTCTTTTGGTGGTATCTTTTTATTTTAAAATAACGAAACAACATATCCAATAAAATCAAAGTCCTTGATACATTTATATTCTATTTAATAATATAAAACAATAATTCAATTGATTTCAGGAAGAAAAAACAGCCAGATCGCTGTTGTGTGTTATAAATGTAGCGCTACCCCCTTAGGAGCACACTTTGTCTGCACAGCAAGGCAGCACGCTTTTTTCATCAGGCACACAGTCAGAAAACCAGTCCAAAGGCTTTGGTTTTGTTACTTATTAGGGGTAAATAACTTGGATGGGGTTGGGTGGTTATGGGATGCCCCATTGTAGAACTTTGAGGACAACTTGAGTGATCACAGACTTCTAGCAAAAATCCCAGACTGTACTCCCCCAGGAATAACTGTACATCCTGGCTAGCCACAAGTCCCAACTTGATTTCAGGTACTTTAGTCTTCCCTGCAAAATGCCAGTGCGCCTGGCTCCAACAGGAGAATTCCCCAAGCAGGGGTGGAGGATAACAGTATGCTGTCCCTCTGAAAGCTATCTGAAGATTGTACTTGACTGCAATCTAGTAGGCTTTGGGGGGTAAAAGGTGTAGAAGAACTTTGAGGACACACTGTCTTCTTAGCACAAAACTCCAGACTGTGTTCTCCAGGGAAATTACTTTCAACAGACTGGCAAAAAACGTCCAATGTACAACAAATAGGAGAATATTAGAATACTAGAATGACCTGCATTATGGTTGGAAGGATCTCTGTGGGACCTGAATTGCCACAGCGACAATATTCTTCTGCGCATAGGTGTGATACTCTAAATTGTAAAACTCTGTAGTCAGAGGTAGATATTGCGTTAGAACCTTACTGCCCTCTAGGACTGGAGTTGTCCTCAGAACACTGTTGGAAATAGAAAAAAAAAAATAGGCTCTGATGAAGAAGAATATACTTTTGAAACACGTCAGAGGGCAGGGACCTCCTTAAGCTAGAAGCTTTGGCAAACCCGGGAGATTGTTGCCACATGTTGTGGCCAGATGAACCCATGCGCTACCTATGTTCGTGAGTAGTTACATTTTATATTTATTTTTTAATAAAGTTTCTGTTGGATAAAGACTAGGCCATTACACCTGCATTGCTATTTGAAGGATCCCTGTGACAACTGTATTGTTATTGGAAAGATCTCAGTGACACCGGCATGGTTAATTCACAGTAGCCCTATTGCTATTTAACGTTTGGGTAGCTTATGTGATGATGAGTGTGCACTACATGTGGGTGGTGGTTGGTGTGGTGACGGCTCTCGCTGGTGTTCATGTGTCTCTTGCTGTTTTGTGAGTGGCACTGCATGTGGTACATATGGTAATTTCATACAATAATACACTGTCTTTCTTTCCTCCTATGCCATGTCCTGAGTCCTAAAGACCATAAAGAGGTTCCACTTATACTGGAAGCTATGGATACATGCATTATTGCTGCCCTTACGTGAGCAGCCAGGATTTCTGGTGAGTGAGACATTCAGCTATTTTGGGAGGATTTGAAGACAATTTTCCTTTTTCTTAGTACACTGTCTCCCTCTCTCTCTGGCACCTTCTGCCTAGAGACAGAGCTCCTCAGCACAAGGGTTCCCTCCAGGACTCTGGATCCTGGATTCTACCTCTCACATGGCCAGGCTCCTAAGCATTAATGAGCAACTCTCCACCCTTCTGGGCCATCCCTGCCCAGTGATTGGTAGCGCTCCCATGAATATTCCGGCTTCTATCGCCATCCCTCCTCACACTAAGTTCTAGGACTATGTAGAAGCTTCCAGAAGCTGGGGGAGGTGACAGAGGCTCAACCCTCAGAACCTGCCAGCTAAATTGTACATGACCCCGACTAATCCTGGCTTCACTGAGTACAGTGAAGCTTAAATAAATTTACCTAACCTATACACACTATATACACAAGTGGGTGCTACATACATATTCACAGAACTCGGCACTGTGATTGGCCACAGCTGATGAGAAAATATACAGCCAAAATCATTGGCTGTAACCTGCTAACAAACACTTGATGTGTCCAATTAAAGCACAGATTAGCAGGGGGTGTGCACACGCATGCCTGAAAACTAGAAGTGGCTTGCGACATACAGTACCAGTACGTTGCTGTGCTTAGCTGTGCCGCCCACTAGCAGTAACTGTACTGTTGGCAGGTGACAAGTAGTTAAAATACACAGATTTGTCTTAATGAGCAGGGATACCCCACTGCTCAGGGCCTGTATACAAAGATGCTGCTAACATACTAAGATACTATATGATCTCAAACTGAGTCCAAAAACTGCAGTCACTTTCATAAATTGTCCCATAAATTCCTCAGCATAAGCATGGCCTATTTCAACAACTTTAAACTTCCACATATATCTTTCGGGTCACTGCTAAGACTCAAACATTCTGATTGCTTGATTTATAGCTATAAAAGGGAGATTGCTTGTCAAGCACAAGTATTCTTAAGTGTGTTTTAATCAACATAACCAATTACATGAACACTACAGAATAAATGACCCTCCTTTCAATAAATTCAGATTGCACAAGTTTCACTGGGATTGTTATAAAAAGTCCAATATGCAAGACACTTGTATTATAGCTGAAATGGTAATGAAAAAAAACGAAAAAAGCTGGCTATAAAACATCCTATTTAGGCATGTGTACACTAAATTGCCTCTTGTGGATAAAATGTGGAAAATTTCACCATATTTGAGTTGCTTGGAACATGGACTTGAATGCCACTCCATTCACTGCTTGAAAGCCAGTCCACAGTAGTGTCCTTCTTCATGCTCGTTAGATTAGTAGTGTTCTTTCCAATGGAAGAAATGTGACCCCCCCCCTTAATGATGAATCATTTAGGTTCAACATGCGGCGCATAGGAAACAGAATTTAAGCGAGACAACAGGACCTTTATCGTGTTTCCATTAGGCAGCAGAGTACACCTGCTCAGTATCATATCATATAATGCCATGACTTAGTAGTCAGCAGTAGAAAGTCAAATATTTTGACTCCATTTACATAAATCTCTGACATGCCAGCAGATAATTGCAAAATAAATAGGGTAGAAACCACATTGAGTTAAAGCCCATACATGGTGTGTGCCTGGACACTGCACATAAATATTCAGCATGACCACACCCATTATCAACATTAGAGCAATCAAAATCAATGCCAACACTAGCAGACTCAGTTGACTCAAACTAATTTGACTAATTAGTAAATTGACGCATGACCCAGCAATCTTTTCTTTCCTATTGCCAATGTGACCATCATTGAAAGTTGTAATTGCCTAATAAAATTTCCCATAGAAAATGCTATCTTCTGAACCTTAACTGACATAATCAAGGACAAAATGTGAGGGTCTTAGCCCTTGTACACACGGTCGGACATTCCGATGGACAATGTCCGATAGGACCACATTGTCGGATAATCCGACAGTGTGTGGGCTCCACCGGACTGTTTTCCGTCAGAGTATCCGACGGACCAAGTTTTCCAGCTGGGCTATAAAATTTTCCGACAACATGATGCGATCTGACTTTGTCGGATAATGTGTAGAGAATTCCGATCGGACAAAGTGCCACGCATGCTCAGATCAAATTCCTAGACCAAAGCTATTGGCTACTAGCCTGAATGTAGTCCCATCGTAACAAAATAATGTCATCACGTTAAGTACGATCGGATTTTCTGACAACTTTGTCCGACTGTGTGTATGCAACAGTTTCGGACAAAATCCGTCGGACAAAATCCAACGGATTTGGTTGTCGGAATGTCCGACCGTGTGTACAAGGGCTCAGAGAAAAAGTCCTACTGTGCTACTATACCGGAAACATTATTCACAAATGCATAAAAATGGTGGCTTGACAATGAAAAATATGTCCTGCAGGATGAAAGCTCCTTTTAATTCAAATTACAACTTGTTATTTTTCTCTTTTCTATCTATAGTGGATACTAATATAATTTTCATGTTTACATGTAATGTGGCTTTCTACTTTTTATTTTCATTCAATAATGCATAAAATACACAGAGCACATAAAGAAAAGACTAAAAGGGAATTCCTGTAAACTAAAGCCAAGGGATTGTTACTGCATGCCATTTGTAGCTAGCTAAACAAAACACTTCATTACTACAGAGATTTTGAAGATCAGCATGATTTTGTTCCTGCCTTGTCATAGAAGGTATATAGACAAATTAGAATCATGATTAAAGGCTGTGTGTGTGTGTGTGTGTGTGTGTGTATATATATATATATATATATATATATATATATATATATTTTTTTTTTTTTTTTATCTGCATATTAAAGTTACATTTATGATTTTGTGGAATTAATGCTCAAATGTCCTTCTGCTTGTGCCACCAAACTCCTCTGTGTGGAAGAGATAATGTCAGGGCCGTGAAATAAAGAAGTGGCCCCATGGGATTGTTACCCCACCTCACCTCAATTTTATCTTTATCCACTTTATTTTACTTTACAGTATATAAGAAAGTTCAGACTTTGGGTTGTCTGATGGCTTTCTTCCTACTTCTTTCAAAGTGAAGTCTGCCTGGCATTTCTCAGGAGAAACTGAGAGGGGATGTGGTTGTGCTGAGCAGAGGGAACTCCTGATGACGACCCGTAGGAAGAAAAGTGTTGGTTGGAGCTTTGCATAGGGATATCACATCCTGTGCGCTCCTTTGAAGAGACAGCGTTTCATTCTACCAGATTGTAGCACTGTTACTATGCTTTTGTAATTAAATGGGATTTTAAATAAAAAGAAAACATTATTGTGCTATTGAAGTTTTTTCTCTTTTATGGATATATTATTATGAGGCTCTATCTGAATATAGAAGACCAGTTATCCCTTTATCTTGCTGAGATAGCTCTATAAATGCAGTGAGGTTTAGGATTTCATTGAGGGTACATCCTGATTTGTGGGTGAGGCGATGATCTGCCACAATTGTATCTTGGATTTTGATCACAACTGGATTAAATATATAATTTGTGCACTTTACCTTCTTTATTATTTGAGGCCATTACATCTGGTGAGTGGTGATACTCAAGGTATGTAATAGAAGGACCATCTTTAAATACGGTGCATAAGAGGTCTTACTTCAATCACTGTAACTCTGTTAAACATTAACAGTGAAAGATTTTATATATCAGTCCTTGTCACAAGCAGTATCTATTTTAGAGACATTATTTATATACGAGTGAGCACATTGTTTCTAAATGTATTGATTATACAGTGAAGAACAGCTGGTCACTGACATTTTTCTTAATGTAACATTTATTGAAAAGCAGCACATAGCCTGACATTCGTCTGTGTAGATCTGAGAGTACTAAGGTAGAAAACAGTAGCCTGCAAATCACTGCCATGGATCATAGACCATAGGCTATTGTTACTCCATATAAACCAACCACAACAAATACAAAAAAAAAAAAATGATGAAGACAAAGAAAACTAGGGAAAAACACAGTAGAAAGACAGAAGGGAGAAAAAAGGGGTCGGCATCAAGGGAACGCTGGGACAGGTATAGTAGTAATGGCCAGGTAATACAGGAGGGGCATTCAAAACATTCCCAAGGATCCCAAACCCGTTCATAGATAGGGTGTGCATTCTTTATTCTGGATGTAAGACATCATGTAGTCATTAACACATGTCAAGTTAGTCTTTTGGCATCCTTATGCCGCGTACACACGATCAAACAAGCGGGTGGAAAAGTCCGGCAAACTCAAGTCCGCCGGACAATCCCCCCCGTGTGTAGCCTCCGGCATACTTTTTTGACCCGAAAGTACGGCAGACTTAGAATGCCGTGTTACACTCCAATCTTCCCGCCGGACTCGCATTTCGGCGGACAATCCGGCCGTGTGTATGCCAATCCGCCGTACTTTTGAAATGAGCGGACTTTTCCCGCCCGGAGAAAAGTCTGCTCATTTCGAGCGGGTCTCCAGGTAGGCGGGGCCCGCGAAGGAGACGCCGCCGGCCCCGCCACCTGGTATGGACTTAAAGGGGAACCCCAACGCCGAAAAAAATTGGCGTGGGGGTCTCCCCCCAAGTCCACAACAGACCCTTGTCCGAGCACGCTACCCGGCCGGCCAGGAAAGGGGGGGCGAGCGTGCGCCCCCCCTCCTGAGCCGTACCAGGAAGGGGGGGCCACGCGGCACAACAGACCCCCCTTCCCCAAGGCACCCCCCATGTTGAGGGCACGCGGCCTGGTACGGCTCAGGAGGGGGGGCGCTCGCTCGCCCCCCCCTTTCCTGGCCGGCCGGGTAGTGTGCTCGAACAAGGGTCTATTGTGGACTTGGGGGGGACCCCACGCCGATTTTTTTCGGCATTGGGGTTCCCCTTTAAGTCCATGCCATGCGGCGGGGCCAGCGACGTCTCCTTCGCGGGCCCCGCCTACCTGGAGACGCGCTCGAAATGAGTTGACTTTCCTCCGCGTGTGTGGGTGAGTCCGTTCATTTCAAAAGTAGGGCGGATAGTACGGCGGACTTAGTACGCCGTATTAGTCCGCTGAAAAAGTGCCGTGTGTGGGCAAGTAGCCCGTTCGGAAAGTCCGACGGACAGTCTGGCGGGAAGTCCGCCAGACTAAGTACGTCGGACAGACGGCTACGTGTGTACGCGGCTTTAGGCATACTGGGTAGCAGAAGACCAAGCAAGAACACAGCTGGGTCAAGTTAAACAGCTACTGCTAGAAGAGCATGTAAAAAGGTTTGTACTTCTAGCCAAAAGGGCTGAATCAGGGGACAAGCCCAATATATGCTGTACATGGAACAACGTTCCTGAGCATTGTCGGCACCTACAGCAACAGTCTGGAATAGTTGGATTGAAAGAGTGCAGAAGGGAAGGAGTATGGCATGGAATTTTGTATTGGTTCTCCTTATAAGTTGTAAAGATAGAAGTTCTACGTGGATTATTCCATATTTTGACTGATTCCTCAATTGTAAGCTCTCTATTCAAAATTGACTACTATTTCACCATGTAAATGTGTTTAGTGGAGGTATCAGGTCCAGGCATCATTAAAATTGTATTTATTTCAGAAAGCAGACATCTGCGAATTATGCCTGTAATGCAAAGCTTTTCAAAAGGGGGTGGATAAAGAAAAAGTTAAGGTGGGAGAAACTGTGCAAAATGTTTATTTTGAAGGTAGCTAAACAGAGCCTTAAAGGACAAGTTGTATTTGTCTTTTGAAGTAGCATAAGGTAGTAATGTTTTAGTATGTATGTCCTCAAGAGGGCTAACATAGAACAAGGCTTTAAAGAGGAAATAAACCCTGATGAGTTTACTTCCTCTTTGATTCCCTGCAAAGGTAAAGCATAATGGACTACTATGCATTGCATAGTAGTCCATTATGTGTCACTTACCTGACACTGGAGCCAGCAAAGTCACCGCTGTCCCCTGTAGTTCCGAGCGTCCATCTTCTTGGTGGGTCTCCGTGGGTCTCACTGCTCCGGCGCTGTGATTCGCCGGAGCAGCGATGACGTCACTCCCACACATGTGCACGGGAGCCGACACTCGCGGCATATCGCCACGATCTGCGGCTTACCCAGTGCAGCTGTCTTCAGGTAAATATCTCCTAAACCGTATAGGTTTAGGAGATATTTCTTGGACCTACAGGTAAGCCTTAATCTAGGCTTACCTGTAAGTCAAAGTGGTTTGTAAGGGTTTACAACCACTTTAAGCTTTCAGGGAAAAACCATGTAGTGTGTAAGGCTATCAGGCAAGCCAGGGTTGTAAAAGAAAGCGGTTAGCGGGGAAGTTGGAGAGGTTAGACAAAATTTGGACCTGCAGGTGATCCAAATCCCTCTTGAACCTGTTTGTATGTAGACGATCCAAGTCCAGTAGGGTAAACTCAAGCTCCTACATCAGAAAGTTACAATGGGGGTTATTTGCTAATGGAAAATCCACTTTGTGCAGTCGCTGTAGATCTGAGGGGGACATGCAAGGAAAATAAAAAAACAGCATTTTAGCTTGCATATGAATGGATGATAAAATCAGCAGAGCTTCCCCTCATTTCAGATCTACCCTTTATATCTACACTGACTGCACTTCCAAGTGCACTTGCAGTGCACTTGTAGTGCAGAGTGGATTTGCCTGTAGTAAATCAACCCCAATGTTTCAGGGCCAATATGTAATTATTTTTCTATTAAATGCAGAATATTTACATGGAGAATTTAAGAAATAAGTGACACTTTATATTACATACACAGTGGACAAAATTTGCAACATATGAATACTGATATCAAGTGCAATTAGCTGCAAGAAACCTTGAGTAGGATGAACATGCTATAGATTGCTGTTTTCCCATCTGCTTGAACAGACTAAGCTTAGGTTTAGTCAACAGCCTTCTTAAGCAGAGGGTTGGAGTCCCACACTGAGTGTTCACATGTGTAGTGTTACTTCAGAGTGTGTTTCTTACTTTTCAGCCAGCAATAGCAAGTGACAAAAATGTAATTCATTGTGTAAAATGATGAACTGATACCCATCCACTGACAATGATATCTGAATGGACAAATGTTGTATTTAGATTTAAAGTAAACCTGCCACTGACCTGGAAAAAAAAACAGCCAATGAAAACACAAATCCTTTACTGCAGTGACTCATGAGGTCATAATGCAAGGATACACATGACAGCAAGGGAATTAGCAATAACAGTGACAGTGCTTAGAATTCTGTAACAGCAGGCAGCATCCCTGTCTCTATTATGACAGGTTCACTTTTAAGGGCATAATAGAGGATCTTTCCAGTCATTTCACAGTAGGTGCCTATGGTTAATATTCCTGTGCACAGGATATGCCAAGTTTTCACTGAAACCTCTTTAAATAAACTGCAGCTTGATGCATTAAATAAATGCCAGTTTGCAGATTGGTATTTAACAACAACTTGTGATATCTTACATGCATTAATTGGCCTGTGATTACAATTTATGGTTAATTGGAGGCTTCTGATAAAGGTCAATGAATAATAATTACCATAAGCAAGAATTAAAATGGTTAAGCATTGAAATGACATAAAATGAATAATCCATAAAGCAAATTACTATCTATGAACACATAGTGAATGGGGGAATTTCGTTAACGTTAAAGATCAGACAGAAATATAAAAATACAATTTTGTGTAGTTATTTGTTCATTTAAAACACACACACACACACACACACACACACACACACACACACACACACACACACACACACACACACACACACACATACACACAATATATTACCAAAAGTATTAGGACACCTGCCTTTACACGAAAAATAACTTTAATGGCATCCCAGTTTTAGTCAGTAGGGTTTAATATTGAGTTGGCCCAGCCTTTGCAGCTGTAACAGCTTCAATTCTTCTGGGAAGGCTGTCCACAAGGTTTAGGAGTGTGTCTATGGGAATGTTTGACCATTCTTCCAGATTTGCATTTGTGAGGCCAGGCACTGATGTGGACGAGAAGGCCTGGCTCACAGTCTCCACTCAAATTCATCCCAAAAGTGTTCTATCGGGTTTAGGTCAGGACTCTGTGCAGGCCAGCCAAGTTCCTCGAACCCAAACTCACTAATTCATGTCTCTATGAATCTTACTTTGTGCACTGGTCCAAATCATTTGGTGGAGGGGGGATAATGGTGTGGGGTTGTTTTTCAGGGGTTAGGCTTGACACCTTAGTTCCAGTGAAGGCGACTCTTAAGGTTTCAGCATACCAAGAATGGTGACTGTTGTAGCGCTAATACATGTACACATCACTATTCAAAATATTATTGCAATTTATTTGGAAAAATATTAAACCTCAAATTAACTGGAAAACACTATGTCGATCAAAAGATCGTGGAGGTGTAGGTTTGCCAGATTTTGAGTGCTATTATAAAGCAGTCATAATTTCTCGTGTTCTGGATTGGGTCCATCATCTCGATAATAAACAATGGGTCCAATTGGAAAATGGGTTCTTCTCCATTGAATCCTAAAGCTGCTCTATGGCTTTGTTTTAGGGATATAGGACTACGTTCTTCTTGGCCTTTGCTCACTTATGCGGTTTTGGAGTGTGGGCATCATTACTTAAAATGATTTCCTTCGTCTTCTATTCCAGCTCCACTTACTCCTTTAACCACTTGCCGCCCGCCCTATAACAGAAACACGGCGGCAAAGTGGTTTCAAAATCCTGACCGGACGTCATATGACATGATCAGGATTTTGAGCCGCTGTGCGCCCCCGGGGGCGCGCATCGCAGCGATCGTTGTTGTGGGGTGTCAGTCTGACACCCGGCAACTACGATCTTGGTAAAGAGTCTCCGACGGAGACTCTTTACCATGTGATCAGCCGTGTCCAATCACGGCTGATCACAGTGTAAATAGGAAGAGCCGGTGATCGGCTTTTCCTCACTCGTGTCTGACAGAGGAGAGCCGATCGGCTGCTCTTCTGACAGGGGGGTCTGTGCTGATTGATTGATCCCCCAAGGATGCCCACACTGGACCACCAGGGATGCCACCAGACCACCAGGGATGCCCAGCACAAGGTATGCCACCCTAGACCACCAGGGATTCCAGTCAGTGCCCACAGTGGATGCCAATCAGTGCCCATAATGGATGCCAATCAGTGCTCACAATGGGCATCACTGATTGGCATGCATTATTGTTTGGCACTGATTGGCATCCATCAGTACAGTTAATACAATACAATGCCACCTATCAGTGCCAATCTGTGCTGCCTATCAGTGCCCATCCGTGCCACCTATCAGTGCCCATCCATGCCCATCTGTGCCGCCTATCCATGCCCATCTGTATCGCCTATCCATGCCCGTCTGTACCGCCTATCCATGCCCATCCATGCCGCCTATCCATGCCAATCCATGCCAGCTATCAGTGCCAAGTTGTGCCACCTATCAGTGCCCATCCGTGTGGCCCATCAGTGCCACCTATCAGTGCCGCCTATCAGTGCCTATCAGTGTCACCTAACAGTGCCACATATCAGTGTCCATCAATGCCACCTCATCAGTGCCACTTCATTGGTGCCACCTAATCGGTGCCCATCAGTGCTGCCTTATCAGTGCCTGTCAGTGTAGCCCCATCAGTGCCCATCAGTGAAGGAGAAAACGTACTTATTTACAAAGTATCGAAACTGAAACAAAAAAAAAACATTATTTTTCTAAATTTTCGGGCTTTTTTTATTAGTTTAGCAAAAAATAAAAACTGTAGAGGTGATCAAATACCACCAAAATAAAGCTCTATTTGTGGGAAAAAAATTATAAAAATTTCATTTGGGTACAGTGTAGCATGACCGCGCAATTGTCATTCAAAGTGCGACAGCGTTGAAAGCTCAAAATTGGTCTGGGCAGGAAGGTGTTTAAGTGCCTGGTATTGAAGTGGTTAATAGATAATCCTTCTCTTTCTATTGGTGTTCATTCACATGCTATTCTAAGCCGTGACAAATCTTACTGGCCCCAGATTAGACATATGATTTTGCAGGGTACCTTTATGTCATTTGTAAATTTTTTGACTTTACATGATCAGATGAAAGGTATATGGTTTGTTTATTGTTTATGGTTTTTTTACTCCTCCTTGACTCTGAAATATTCTATCCATCGACCGTTTACAGATTTTGAGCAGTTATGTATATCTCTAGAACCAGCAATACATACTATATCTAATATATATGCGTTATTATCTACTCTCAATTCACCTTATTTACCATCATATACGACCAAATGAGAGCTGAAATTAAACTAGTTAATACAAGAGAAAGATTGGGATCACATTTTTATTAATACTCATACATTTTCAATAGCTTGTGACACCCAAGAGCGCAATTTTAAATTGCTATCCAGATGGTACCGCATTCCAGTTAATTCAAACCAAATTTTTCCATCGCAATCAGTTCGATGCTGGCATTGTTTAGTCACTACAGGTCCCATCCAATCTATGGTGGGACTGTCCCTCTGTTTATAAACTATGGGATCAAGTAATTAACTATATAATACTGTTGTGGATGAATCAATTAATAACACTGTAGAATATGCTATTTTTTCTTTCTTACCTCAATTATTCCCTAAAACCAGAAAATCTGCGTCACTAGTTGCTAGGCAGAATGGAGAAATTCTGTTTACCCACTGAGCTAAGTATTGATTTGTTTGGTCAGGTTTTGAGGTGGGTTGAGTTTACAATCAACATTCCAGTCTATCTAAAAAGTGTTTACTAGGGTTGAAGTTGGGCCACTGGAGTACTGCCAAACAAAATGAGTCAGACCAGGCTTTGTATGCTAGTCATAGCAATGAATACTAAGCTTCCTCTGATTTGCTGAGTCAGAGAGGTGGGCTGATGATGTCACATCCTCTGACTTAGCCAAGCAGAGGAAGTTTTGTATTCATTGTTTTTTATGAATGGCTAAGCTTCGCTCAGACAGACTCTATTATGTTCCAGGCAGTGGCGTTACAAGGTCTGCAAAATATCTGGGGCTAGAGCCCATAGCAGCAGTCACTAACCTTTTTGCAGGCCCAGGAGGGGGGCACACCGGTGGCAAGCCATTTTTTGCAGGCAAAAGCTGGTGTTAGCATTTCAATCATCATGGCACCATGGTTGATATGGTGTCAGGGTGATCGAAGCACATTGTTTCTATTGTTACATTCTAATATATAATGAAGTGGTTCAACTCACCATAATGCAGAAACAGGGGGAGCCCTGGGCATGTCACTTGCACATCTCCTGCCACCAGATGCAACATGTCACTTGCTACCGTTGCCTGTCACCAGATGCAGATTTTTAACTTGCCACCATCACCTGCCACTAGATGTGGATTGTCACTTGCCATGTCGCCTGCCACTAGAAGTGGATTGTCACTTGCAACACCACCTGCCACCATTTGAAGATTGCCACATCACCTGCCACCATTTGAAAATGATCACTTGCCACATAACCTACCACCATTTGCAGATTGTCACTTGCCATGTCACCTGCCACCATTTGCAGATTGTCACTTGCCACGTCACCTGCCACCATTTGCAGATTGTCACTCGCCACATCACTTGCCACCATTTGCAGATTGTGACTTGCCATGTCACTTGCCATTATTTGCAGATTGTCACTTGCCATGTCACCTGCCACCTGATGCAGATTGTCACTTGCCACATCACCTGCCACCTGATGCAGATTGTCACTTGCCACGTCACCTGCCACTAGATGTGGGTTGTCACTTGCAAACTGATGTGGATTGTCACTTGCCATGCCAGCATGTGCCACCAAATGTGCATTGTCGATGCATTGGTGGCAGGCTGGCAGCACTGGTCCATTCAGTGAGGGCAGGAGAGTGGAGATGCGGGGCCAGCAGTAAGAAATGATGTAATCTCTCTGTTCCCCGCCGCACCTCTGACATTGAAGAAGCCCGCGCTGTGAGAGCGGAAAAGTGCTGATGTGTGGCGGGCAGTGAGAGATGATGTCATCTCTATGCTCCCAGCCGCACATCGCTCCCACATTAAAGTGGCCCAGCTGTGAGGGTGGACGAGTGGGGACGTGGAGCGGGTGGAGAGAGATCATGTCATCTCTGCTCATTCACCCGCTCGTCTCTCTCCTCCACCTCTAATGCAGCCTGCCCGCCTGCCGCAGCCAGGGCCCGCTGGTTAGGCAGGGACCATGTGGCAAGAGACTCAGGGCTATGGGCTCCAGATACAGCCTCAATAGCCACCCCCTGGTGATGCCTATGGTTCCAGTTATGAGACGGCAAGGTTTTGGCTCGAACACGGATTACAGTGCGGTATGCTGTATGAAGCCTCAGCTACATAGAGTTTATCCAGCACATCCAGTGACCCCACATGTTAGTGAGGAACATAGTTTGTTTAGGCCAGCTTTCATATTTAAGACATCAGAAAAATGTACTACTGAGTGCAGAAGATTATGATTAAGAAGCACATATAATAAAAAGGAATAAGTGTACATAATCATTCTGTATTTTCCCTCGTTGGCACACTATGAAGGGCTTTTGTTAGGGGACTATCAATTGAATAATGGAATAACCATATGGAGCTGAAACCAGGATCCAGAGGATTGGGATTGGGAAAAAAAAGAGTCACTTGCTTCATATCAGGAAGAACTGTGGAAACGAAGGAGAAATCCATATAAACTGCAGCTCAGGTTGCCATTCAAGTAGCACTTATGGCTTCATCTTCCCTTTGCGAAGAATTCACTTTAGCGAAGAGTTCACTTTAAGCCCACATAAGGTTGCATAGCCAAACCTTACAGCAACAATTTTTACTCGGGGGGTCAGATGAAAAAACCATACAGTCATGTTATATTGACCCTTAAACTGCCTACTGAGAGTTGGATATCTAGGTCATCTATTATTTCAAATTTTTTTTTAAGCTAATTCTATGTAATAAAACAACTCTAGGACACATATAATACAGCAATTAGCAACATTTTCCCCTTATCTACTGTACCTGCAGGTAGCATTTGCAGAAGAATTCCTTTTCTAAAACAATGAATATAATGTAACATGAGCTTTATCATTTTGCTGTGTTGCCTGCTGCCTGATCAGAGAACTCGTGTACTACAGTGATATCCAGTATTGATTACACCGAACATACCTAACTGCATATCAACTTACACAAATAAATAGTTGTACTTGAGGAAAAGAGAAAATATATATTCTTATGTAATTAAGTTGAGCTGTAAAATATCGAGGCTTGGAGATATAAGCATAATTCAATTTTGTTCTCTATTTAATGTTCTGTACCATATGCTACCAATGTTAGGTATTTGTGCATGCAAGATCGCATGGTTTATTGGCAATGAATAATTTGGCAGCAGAATGTTCCCAGAGTCTCTTTGCTGTAGGGAATAACAACCTAAAGGCAAACTGTAATAATCTCTGGCTCCCTGGCTCCTCACCTTATGAATCTTAAATGATTATCATTGTCAACTATGCATACTTCTTTCTAATGTGACAGAATACAGAGAACACAAACACCCACAAAAGATTATATAAATAAAGGCAAATGGTAGTCATGAGAACAGAAAGACTAGGAGAAAGATTGCAGATTAAAAAAAAAAAAAAAAAATTCAAACAGATAAAAAGAAGTTACTGAGGAGCAACCCAAAGAAGACACATTACAGAGTTGTCATTACTCAAAAGTGTTTTGGAGTGTTCATACGCAGTTTTATTGGGAATTTACATATAAACATCAGTATGTCTTGTTTTATGTTACCATGTTGGTAATTTCAAAAGTAACTGCAGCATATTTTTAACGTTTCTTAGCTTAAAACATTAAGCATAATTAAAACAACATTCCCCAGTAAGCCACGTGTTCAAATTCTTACCCCAGCACTTGCAGTTTACAACTTTCAATGTTACTGGCTCCTACTCTCTCAATGTGGCTTCCCTGAACTTCTGTGTGTTTCTATTGATGCACACTGTGTAGAGAGACAAAACTTGTCCTTGCATCAAGGGTGTCTCCATAAGACACTGCAAAAGAATGAAGCCACCCTAAAATAGGAAACCTGGGGCAGCAGCCATGACACCAGCCTAAACTGGAACATAGTAAGGGATAAAGAAGTTGCATACCCAGTAAGTGAATGAATCAGCTCCTGATAGTGCTTAAAAAAGCAATGGTTTAATATCACTTTAAGTTTGCAGAATTGATTTAAGTATTATCTGGTGATCCTGCCATCATGGTCCTTGCTCAGGCACTTCCTGATATAAGGTTAAAACTACCTCCCAGTTGTGCTATTGCATTTACACCATGTAACATGCTCTTCCAAAGGAAGCTACAAGTGTCCTGGAGTAGAGAATAAAGTATGTAAACTTTGGGGGAAGATATAGCAAGGTTACTTTAGGTAACAACCTAAAAGTAACCTGCAGGCATTAGATGTCACAAGCCATATACTGTATATGAAGTTGCATTTGTACTGTTTGTTGGTAAGAACACTATTTTCTACACACGCCTTCCATATATGCAATCACTGTATGATCTTCTGAACCTCACTCGATGGGGTTGAGTTACTAAAAGCAAGTAGACCATCCACATTGCAGAATCTGGTGCAACTGTGCATACTAACCAATCAGCTTCTAACATCAGCTTGTTCAATTACGCTTTGTTAATAAAACATAGGAGCTGATTGGTTACTATGCACAGTTGCATCAGATTTTGTATGCACCAGTTTTAGTAAATCTCCCCCAATATGTTAATAATTTAAGAATGTTAGAGGTTGACTGCTATGTCTGGTTTTACTGTACTATTCCTTTTACCTAACCCCTAAACTGTTGCATTTGTTATTTTGAAAAGCCAGTATAAAAGGAAAAGTACTGGAGGAAAACAAATCACTTGTGATTGAAACTTGGGGTTTGTCTTTTGCATACATACTATGAAGTTGGACCTGAGTTCTATTTAGCTCTGTGCCGGGTTAAGACACTGACCTTGTAGAATTGATAGCAATTCTTCCCTCATCTATGGTCTATTGTTGCAATATTACTGGCAGTTTTACCTCACCAGCAATTAACATCAGGTTTTTGGGGTGGTCTAATGCCTATCACATACTCATGGTGAGGATGCTCATATTTAGGTGTAATCATAGTATACCTGTGACAAACACAGGTTCATTTATACTTTTTTTTATGTTGGAGATTTAACTTGAATTATTTCAATAAATCTAGGGCTTGTTCTTTTCAATTTAAAGCTGAACTAAACCTTTCAATGAGTAGGCTATTTATGCAGTGTCAGCCAATCTCTAGGAAAGATTGCCCAGATGGTGGCTGGGAAGGTGCATAAATAACATTGAGCCTGGGAGACCAGTGTTCATCACCAGGAGGAGAGGTTCCCAGGCAGAAGGGCTTGTGCCTTTCCTGGCAGTCCAGTTGAAAATCGCGCTATTCTCATGGAGGTCCTAGCTACTGTATGCATAGCAGGAGAGCCTATTCTGCTGAAAATTATTTGGAAGCTAAAAGAGGGGTTTCACTAAGTATCTGGTCTGAAGATTTGACTAAGGAGACTGTTTGCCCAAGGCTGGAGACATCCAAGTCCCAGGGACACTGTGAGTACAAACTTGAGAGAGAGGGATCCTAATGACTGTGACTGCTGTTAACCCCTGGTGCGTTAGTATTGAGGCTTGCCTAGCCTGGAACATTGCTAATGGTGCCCTGGTGCTGTCCACTTTATGTCCTACTGTGTAAAGGACTGTGTTAAGAAGTAGCTGCAAAGGAAAGAATGTCCTCACATTCCTGTTCACTGTTCTGTAATATCTCACGGCTTCCCTAAGGCCCATCCAAGTTCATCTGCAATTCACTTTAAAAGTATTCTGAGCTAAAGGAGTGAATGCTTACATTTGGCTGCCTGGCTGCCGCAGCACTAGTGGGGGAAGAACCTGGGACACAACTCTGCAGCCCTTGTGGGGGTGAGTGCTTCACTTATCTATCTAAAGGTCCAATGTCCATTAGATTGGCATCTTCCACCTGGCTTTTTCCGGGGTGCTGGCCTGCTGCTGTCTTTAAAAAAGAGCCTGCCCAATGAAAGCTTTTGAAAGTGCGTCCTCAGTTACCCCTTTAAATAGGTGGGTTTAGTTCTGCTTTAATTTGTTCCTGAGTAATGTTTGGGTAATACTATATTTTATTTTGTTGATTATTTACTTGTCTATGCTTGGACAAAAACTTAAAAAGTCTGATTCACAATATTCAGCATATCATCTGCTGTTCTCTGCAGTTTAGCAAGTGTGTCTGTGTATTTCAATGGGTTTTTTGGATGCTAGATGGTTCCCTGATAGCCAAGTGCCAATGAGCAGTCATTTAGAATTATTCTAATGTTAAAAAAAGAAATAGCCATATTTTAATCCAAGATTTTTTTATATGTGGCTCATAATCCTCTGGATCAACAGAGTTTTGGCTATAGGATCTTGCAGCTGCACGTGCATGTGGGCAGTAATGCTATATGCCAAGAATATATAATGATAATACAGCAGCTCGAGGGTAGGAACTGGAATGTGCATCTCAAACATTAAAATGACAAGGGGAATTACTACAAAAGCTTTCTTTCTCAGATCTGTATGAACAGTGACTTCAAAGCAAAGTGCAGGGGGGTCTGCCCCATGGTGCCCTGGGAAAGGATTACTGACACTATCAGCAACCAGTGACAAGATACAGAACTAACATTACTATAATAAATCCATTACCAAAAAATACAGAGGTCATATATTTCTACAAAAATCGTAGACGGAATTGTAAAACATGTTTAGGATTGGTGCAAGTTGTATGTAACAATATTCATTGCAGTATTTTTAAGGACAGTAGCCAAAGTCACAAATGTTGTGAATGTTAATAGCATGACAATTGGCAACTAGCAGAATTAGCATTTTCCACTTGGCTCACTCATTAAAAATCTGAATCAAGAGTCAAGAACTGTACTTGTCATTCTACAATAGAAAATATACATTTAAGTAAAGTTGTAGTCCCCTCCAAAATGCTGCACATAACAAAAATGTGTGTAAAACATAAGACATAGAAGCACACTACAACATAAATAAAACAACCCATTAAAAAAACTCTGCACCCACTGCTATCCATCCTCTTCATTCCTAACAAATACATAACAAAATATGTATAAAACAAGACATTGAAGCACACTACAACATAAATAAAACAACCCATAAAAAACACTGCACCCACTGCTATCCATCCTCTTCATTCCTAATAAATAAAGTTGTGCTCATACGTTTACATACCCTGGTAGAATTTATGATTTCTTTCCCATTTTTCAGAGAATATGAATAACACTAAAACTTTTCTTTCACTCATGGTTATTGTTTGGCTGAAGCCATTTATTATCAATAAACGGTGTTTACGCTTTATAAATCCTAATGGCAACAGAAACTACCCGAATGACCCTGATCAAAAGTTTACATACCCTGGCGATTTTGGCCTGATAACATGCACACAAGTTGACACAAAGGGCTTTGAATGGTTATTAAAGGTAACCATCCTCATCTGTGATCTGTTTGCTTGTAATTAGTGTGTGTATAAAAGGTCAGTGAGTTTCTGGACTCCTGACAGACCCTTGCATCTTTCATCCAGTGCTGCACTGACATTTCTAGATTTTAAGTCATGTGGAAAGCAAAAGAATTGTCAAAGGATCTGCGTAACTGTGAACTGTGTAAAACAGGAAAGGGATATAAAAAGATATCCAAGGAATTGAGAATGGCAATCAGAAGTGTTCAAACTCTAATAAAGAAGTGGAAAATGAGGGGCTCTCTTGAAACCAAACCCCGTTCAGGTAGACCAACTAAAATTTCAGCCACAACTGCCAGGAAAATTGTTCAGGATGCAAAGAAAAACCCACAAATAACTTCAGGTGAAATACAGGACTCTCTGAAAACCCTTGGTGTGGCTGTTTCAAGAGGCACAATAAGGAGGCACTTGAATAAAGATGGACTGCATGGTAGCATCACCAGAAGAAAGCCCTTATTATGCAAATGCCACACGGTATCCTGCTTACAATACACCAAACAGCAGAGAGACAAGCCTCAAACCTTCTGGCACAGGCATTTGGAGTGATGAGACCAATATTTAGCATTTTGGCCACAACCATAAATGCTTTGTGTGGAGAGGAGTCAACAAGGCCTGATGAAACGTACACCATTCCTACTGTGAAACAGGGAGGTGGATCACTGATGTTTTGGGGATGTGTGAGCTACAAAGGCACAGGAAATGTTGTCAAAATTTATGACAAGATGTTATCAAAAAATACTGGAGGAACATTTGCATTCATCTGCCAGGAAGCTGTGCATGGGACGTATTTGGACATCCCAACATGACAATGATTCAAAACACAAGGCCAAGTTGACCTGTCATTGGCTACAGCAGAATAAAGTGAAGTGAAGGTTCTGGAGTGGCCATCTCAGTCTCCTGACCTCAATATCATTGAGCCACTCTGGGGAGATCTCAAACATGCAGTTCATGCAAGACAGCCCAGGAATTTACAGGAACTGGAGGCTTTTTGCCAAGAGGAATGGGCAGCTTTACCATCTGAGAAGATAAAGAGCCTCATCCACAAATACAACAAATAACTTCAAGCTGTCATTGATGTTAAAAGGGGCAATACACGGTATTAAGAACTGGGGCATATCAACTTTTGATCAGGGTCATTTGGTAGTTTCTGTTTTCATTATGATTTAAAAGGAGCAAACACAATTGATTGATAATAAATGACTTCAGCCAAACACTAACCTTGAGTGAAAGAAAAGTTTTGTGTTATTATTATTATTATTATTCACAATTTATACAGCACCAACAGTTTACGCAGTGCTTTACAATGTAGAGAGTAGAGTCCCTAATCGAAGCAAGTCCTCATGGGTGCCTCTCTTTTAATTATTTTGGAAACTCTCTTGCAAAGCCGATTGTCAATACAAGGACTGTCCACCCAATGCTCCTGGTGCCCAGAGAAATGGAGAAGAGATAATAATCACACTAATAAATCTTTGGAAAAGTGTATGTTCAGCCATTTGTGGATACATTTTCTATTAAAGGGTGGTGTATAAAGGGTGATTATTAACTGGAACCCTCTGGGATTACATATAGTGTATCTTTTAAGGGGGAAATAACAAAGGGAAATAGATTAGCTTTGTAAAGTAAATATTGGCACATTTGCAACATATTATTAGACAAGTGCAATGTGATTTTGCACCAGCCACCCCACATTGTGTAGAAAGTGTCATGCGACATGTTTCTATTAATGTGCCAGATTAATCAAGCTCTTGTGCCACAGTTAGCAATTAACATATGGTCTAAAAATGTATGTTATTACCACAGTGGCATGAATGTTTCAGTACTAAGGTACCAGATGTAAGGTGGCATATGTGAGCAGTAGTTCAAATAGTAGCAACTGTTAGAATTTTCAGACAGGATTAGCAAAAGCATATAGCCCTTGTTTTTCCAAATGCCTGGTCAGTGAGACGGAGCACTGCAGGAGGGAGAGGAGAGCGTATTTCTATTTCATGTGGCACATTAATGAAGTGTTGAGCTCTTCTTTTATTAATTTGGTTCAAAACAAGACACTTCTGTCTGCATGTAGAACTTGGCACATATCTCTCTGTATACCAAGCTTTTATAAGTCCCCCCTTAAGTAAATATGATAGTGAGGGGATAAGTAGGAATGACTCATTAAAACATGGAAAAAAAAATAGTACTGGCATACTCCTCAGCAGTTTGCAGAGTCTATCGTTTTTGCACCAAGTACAATTTATTCTGAGCAGAGGAATTTCTGTTCCTCTACAAATATTTAGCCAATCACGCTGCTAATTTTTAGCTGGCCATACACACAGATTGGGCCATTCTGACAAACACATTTTTAACAAGGCAATCATGCTTGATTTGGTCATACACAGGTATCTATATTATCTAGGCACCCCAGGTGAACTTCCAAAAAGGGCTTGTTTTCAGCTGGAACTTGGTGGAACTCAGTTTCACCACCTTTGGCTGAGGCCCTCTGCTCCCTGCTCACCATTATCACTTGTAAACACAGAAGTCCAGCTTCTGTGTTTACAAGTGACCGCTTGTCTTCCAATGGCTCCCACAGATCTGATCTCCCGAGCGGGTCCCACTGAGTGCAGGATGGGCACAAGGGAGATGTGGGTGCCTGGGATGCAGTGCAGATGCCGACACCCCCACTGGATGATCTCCCTGCAAGTGAGAGAGGCAGAGCCACATACAGTGTACAGAGAGGTACTAGAGTTAGTTGGGTGCTTCAGCTTAATACAGCAACAAAAGTAAGACATGTAGATGATGGCTTAGCTTTTAAGGAGGGGGGGGGGGGTGGAGGCAGTGGAGGTGGGGGGATTGCATGGAGAGGTCAGAGCTGAAGATGGGGGGTGCAGAGGTAAGCGGCTGTGAAAGAAGGCTGAATTTGGTACTCTGTATGCAGCACACCCCTGAAATATGCACTATCTACGTAGCGCACCTCTGTACTCTGTGTGTAACCCCCCCCCAACTCTGCACCTGGTATTTAATGCCCCTTAGGATCCTCCCACTGTTAGTGAAATTTGACCACACCCACTTTTTGATGATGTTTGGTGGGTGTGTGTGTGTGTGGAGGGGGGGGGGGTCGTATTTCAGTTCCTGCACCTATTTTCTGAGAAAAAGAGCCCTGCGCATAATATTTATCATATATGTATCACAACTGATTTTACTGATATGGTTATTGTGCAAATAGACTTTTCATTATGTCTGGGAGCACAGTCATGGAGGAGGTCTGGAACTCTAGACATTATACCTATGATGAACAAACAAATTCATGATTCTGCTTCATCCTTCTACATCTCATTCACTTTCTCCTGCACTGTACTGCACATAATTTTACCCATATCTCTTGGAACATTATACTGTAGTGCCCTTACAAATGCTGAAAAAATCTGATACAGCTCCCAAGCGCATTAGTCCATACCACAGTGAGGTTTTTAGAATATTGGCATTTTCATGGGTCTTTGTAAATATTCCAACCAACAACGTGTAGAGCACAGTAATTAAACGTAACAATCAGAAATATTTTCTTTACTCTGACTCAACTACAAAAGACAAAGGCTAAACGAAAGGTCCTCGACATAGTTGAATATTGCTCTTTATAATGTGTTCTTAAAGGGCTGCAGTGCATTCACATACCTATTTCCCAATACTTTTTTTGAGATTGTGGATATCAGCATGTTTTGACCAATAGACCTGGAAATCTACATGAAATGGCCTGCCTTTCTAGTTGGGCATACAGTATTTAAAGTGGTATTAAACCCAAAGGATTCATTGTACATAGGATGTTGTTTAACCTCTCATGAACGATTTAACTTAACAGCTAGATACCTGACGTCTAAAAACAGCCATGTTTACATGCCTTGTTTACCGCTTTTTACCACTTTTAGCTGTGTTTGCATCTAAAAACGTTTTTTTTTTTTATTATTAAACTGATGCATCCACCACATCTAATGATTGCTAAGCTGCAATATATTACATGTTTGGTTTTGGGTTTATTACTATGTTAAGTGTATGCCCATGCAAGCGCTAAGTTTGTTCACATGGGTATGCCCAGAACACCATACAGGCAGTCCTATTCATATCAATTGAGAACTGTTTGCTGTAACTGCTTATAGAGTATTAGTTGGCATTTGGCATCAATTTGTTAGTCTATTTGTATTTACTAGTACATCTACCACCCCCAGACTGAGAATACTGCTTTCCAAAGGTGCCTTGTGCTAATTCATCCAGAGTGGGGGCACTCTAATACAAAAGGTGTGTTAATAGCCAGGTCAAGAAAAGCCTAAAAAACTAAAAACAAACACAGCCACCACGTCTAAGGACTAGTAAGCTGCAACAAAACACATTCTTAATTTAATAGCACTTTAAATGATATATACGGTTTTAAAAATACCAAAATTGCAAAATGTTCAATTATCTTAAATTCTGCAGAAGCTTTCTTGCAACTATCAACAATCTTTGCAACCGAGACCTCTTGGGCCCACTTGTTTTATGGCTCATCATTATAAGTCATACCACAATTTAATAAGGTTTTTGGATAATTGTGAGCAGTCTTAATTCCAGAAATAACACAGAATAACAATAACATTACTTACTATGCTGGCAGTGGATTCCATTAAACCCACGGGGACATTTGCAGACATATCCAATAAACGTATCACCACGAAATGCTTCGCTGATTTCACATATTCCACCATTATGACAGGGGTTTGGATTGCATAGATCTGAAATGCAAAACAAACAGATGGCAACACATATCAATAAACATAAGTGAATAATTATACAAAAAAATAAAAATCTATGAGATGCAAGTTTGCTTAGTACAATAAATCACTAAGAAATGTGTTACATATTAGGCCTCATTTACCAAGGTGATTGCAATAACAACTGTCTTTGTTGCCCATGGCCATCTGACTCTTAACTTTTCAATCAGCTTAGCAGAAAATATGCTAGATGAGTTGAGACCCAACCCCAGACTAAACTTTATTCTTGTTTTGGATAGAATATGGAAAGACTAGAAACTCCATCAACTTTTAAGCACAGTATTTGACCTCATTTGGTGAATCGTTCTGCAGACCATCAGTGTAATCAATTGAGTAAAAATCAGTTCCTTAGGAGGATTAAAATTTGCTGTGGGAGACTGGCAAAATTTGTCATACTGAACTACATTTCATGCAAAAGTTACATAGTTAGTAAGGTTGTATAAAGACACTAGTCCATCCAGTTCAACCTGAGTGAGTGTCTACAATTGTCCCTACCCTCAAGGAGCCCATGATCCAAGGTCCCCATTCAAATACCTGGGCCAATTTTGGACAGGAGCCAATTAACCTACCTGCATGTCTTTGGAGTGTGGGAGGAAACAGGAGTACCCTGAGGAAACCCACACAGGCACAGGGAGAACATGCAAACTCCATGCAGGTAGTGTCATGGTTGGAATTTGAACCAGCGACCTATTTACTGCTAGGCAAGAGTGCTAACCCCTACACCACTGTGCTGCCACAAAAGGAAACAGAACAAAAAGGACAAAAAGGGCACAGAGACCTACTGTAGTTCGTTGCTCACAACTTTTTATTACAATTAAAACTGAACAAATGCATTCTCACAAAAGACATAGACTAACCAGTGGTGTTCATAAATCTAAGTGGCAAGACGGTCCTTAACTAAAGATGAAACTCATAAGACCCAGACAGCCATCAGACTTGCTAAGTGACGCATTTTCAAGGGACAAGCCCCCTTTTTCAGAGCAAAGCTTGTCTGGGTGACGTAAAAAAAGGGGGCTTGCCCCTTGAAACGCATCAGCTAGCGAGTCCGATGGATGTCAGGGTCTTATGAGTTTCGATAAAACTCATAAGTTTGGTGTTTTATCGATAAAAACACCAGACTTTTATTGCTAACCCTCTTATTCAACCAAAGTATGTATGAGACATCAAATAAAGTCACCTAAAATATAACTTTTATTGATATGCATTAAAAAAAGCTCAAGCGCATAAAAAATCCTTAGCTAAGGAATAATTGCAATGACATACTGGCACAATATTGCCTCATAAGTAATGGATATCATGTAATATTATAGGCTGAGTAAGCAATTCTGCTTGAACAGTTCAAAATCACATATGTAAACTTCCAAAGTATAAAGTGTATTCTTCAAGTAGACTAGGCGACTATATTAGTCCTGCCGCAGTGCACATAATTCCAAAGAGGTACCATGCAAGGGCTAAATATGAATTATATAGAGTTCCAGCATGGGCTGTAAAGTAAAATGGTGTATTCCCGAGGAGCCAAATTAGGTAAATGTCCACCAGACGCAGATGTGGTATCTCATATATGATGTATAACATAATACAATGGAATGCAGCCACAGATGACCGGATTGTCTGAAAAAAACTCCAACTTTCAATGTTAGCTGGTCATCTCTATTGAAGGACCATCTTGTCACTTGGTTTATGTACTCCATTGATTAGCCTATGGTTTTTGTGAGTATGCATTTGTTTGGTTTTAACTTGAATAAAAAGTAGTTGGTAATGCGCTAGGCTTCTGTGCCCTTGTTGTCTTAAGATTCCCCAGTCTAAAGAAGGCGGCTTTGACAGAATTTACCAGTCTCGAATGGGGAGCTGACATCTTTCCCATACATACAAACTCTCATCTACCCTACACGCTTACGGTGTCAGGTGTTTGTTTTGATCTAAGAGAGAACATTTCATGCAAAGGCTAGTTTTTGGTCTACCACATAGAGAATTTAGGATTGGTGAGAGACAGAATGATTTTCCTGCCACAGGTCCAAATCTTTGTAGAGCTTCTCTTTTATTGCCAAAAACTGAATCCCAAAGAAAAAGCATGAACAGGTGATGAAATTTTTCATCTAACGGATAATATGACTAAACTTTGTTCTGACAAGCATTCACTTTAACTGTCTTCGGGCTTCCGGTACAAACATTTTATTTTTCAATGTTCACAAGCCATATGCAAGTTTAAAGTGCATTACGGTAGCAAAATTTAAATGTACATATATTCAGATATTATGGCAAATTGAATGGACTACAATATAATATGTGTTATAAGCTAGCTGTAGTACAGCACCTCAATGTAGAACATATTATCATCACGAGGTGAGCTAATTACTGCTTTATGGAGCTTCAGCAGAATTGTGCTATAATCAGCGCTGTTCTTGCAATCACCCATAATGTACTTGCTTCTCACAGAGCTGTTGTATTTAGCACAGCATAAATACTGTAGTTCAGCCAAAGGGAAACGGCATCTAATGCAGTTCATAGCTAACATTTAACATCTTTTCTTTTTTAAGAAAAGTTTTCATCCTAGCTAAATCACAGTAGGATGAAACATTGCTATAATACCAGATTAAAAATAATTCTAGATTACAATTATGCCTTGTGAGATGAGTAGATTAAAGATTAAAGTGATCATAAAGTCTTATTTTTTGTTTTTATATAACAAACAATGGGAGTGCAGAGAGTAGCCCCAAACCTTCTTTTCTGGGGTCCCCGCTGATGCTCCTGGCTCCTCATCTTCTCCGTGCACCCCCATAGGAAGTCACTTCTGTGTGAGCTCAATTCTGAGCCGTGCTGCCTACATCCATAGACACACACAGTGTGGCTCAGCCCCGCCCCCTACTCACCCACTACAGGATTTGACTGACAGCAGTGAGAGCCAATGGCTCCTGCTATATCAGCAAAGCCTGTGAGAGGAGTGAGAGAGGAGAGAGATGCTACAGACAGTCAATGGATGAAGCGCTGGATTGAGTGAGGTAAGTATAGGAAGGCAGTAAGGGGGAAGTACTGCTGCTGAACATTTTTTAGCTTAATGCAGAAAATGCATTAAGGTAAAAAAATATTTAGACTTTAAAACCACTTTAAATAAACCATTGTAATGGCAATAAACAAGTTAAGATTCGAAAACCTAATACACACTGTCAGTTTTTCTTCGTTCAACCCAGCAGGCTGAATGAAAATAACTGAGGAGCACGGGAGGAGCTCACTGTACCAATGAGTCATCAACTATCTGATGTTAGTACAGCAATCTACCCTTTGAGCTATTGTGTTCTGACAAGGGTACTGCCCCCCCCCCCCCATCATTGGCTACGAGCGCTGATCAACTGCGATCATCTGATGTTTTTCTCACATGCCCCTTTGACAGAAACTGGAGGCTCTGCCGGCTTCTGTTGGACAGGCTGCCGTACACATGGGCTGAATGCTGACCGGTTTCGGCTGAACCGGCCGATACCAACTGTTAATCGGCACGTGTGTACCAGGCTTCAAGCTGGCCATAGAATTTCAGCTAAATACTGCTGAATCATCTACATTTGAGAAGTAGATGACCCTGCAAGCCCCACCCAGTTGTAAAAAAGTCAATTTTAAAAATGAATGGAGTCAGGTGGAAAATTATTGGTCAGACAGTAACCAAGAGGCGCTTCTTGGTCACTACACTTCTGGGCCCTTTGGTTTATTGCGCTGGGCTGTGGAATGCATGCTAGCAGTGAGTGTAAGCCGGAAGGGAACCATTAGATCCAGACACACGCGAGAAGCCTCAGTGCTGGGCTAAGGCACCATATATGTAAGCAGACATTTTGCTTAGCTTTTATCAATTTTTTTAAATAAACAAGATTACATGATTGGTTTTGCCTTCCATTTTTTCACATACCTCATCTAAGGTCTTGCAGAAGAGGGATTTTTGGCTAAACATTCTCCTACATTGAGCAAGTTTATCTTGATCTTTTTAATTAAAGTGGCCACTTCTATCTTGTAAGCTGAACCCACATATGGAGCACTTTGAGTGTATTATTCTTCTATTATTTTTTTGTTTATTCTTGTTCACATTTATTTTGTATATTGATTGCTTATTTTGTATATTAGAGCACATTGCACTTTAATATGGATATAGAGGTATTGTTCTACTGAAATAATCAATTATTATTGCACATTTTATTGGACCTGTGGTCCTCATATGAGCACCCCCTTACACCCTATTCATTAATATCTAAAGTAGACTCACTTACCTTAGTTAGGGGAGCAGCTGTTAATTTTAGTTTTAGGCGTGAGTTACAAACTTTTTCAAATTTAAATAAACTGACTGCTAACTTATAATGGTTCAGCAAGAGATATAGTTAAAAATCTATGCATCTAAAGCTGTAATCCAAAGGTAGCAAGCAGCATTTTCTTGTATAGTATTTTCCATTGTCATCATTTCAAACAGCCATATTATACAAAACAAGCCTTCTTCTCAGCAGGCAACCTTTTTCATCCCATTGTGAACATTCTACAAGCACAGCAACATCGATGGGTATTTTTCTTAAATGGAGATAATGATGTGTAGATCAGGGTGTGCCAGAAGTATTAATCGTCAGCTAGTTTCGTTTGTACTGTATCTCACTAAACACTGACTGGCTCATTCAAGAATGGAATGCAAAAGATCAACAAGGTTGTGAAAAGTATAGTCTTCAATGAAATCAGAAATAATCACTTAATTATTCTTACTACAGTAAACGGAAATCGTGTTTGTTTTTCAGAGTTACTTAAAGGAGAAGTACAGCCAAAGCTTGTTTGGCTGTACTTCTCTTATGGACCACAGGCCCGCAGTTTGTTCTGCACTCCTGTGACCTGGTTTCAGCAGACAGCGGGCTGAAGCCCGCTTTTGGCTGACGTCACAGAGCCAATTCAGACTCGGGAAGGATCACGACCATATGGTCAGGATCAGCCCACAAGCCTGGACCAGCACCCGGCTCAGCCTCTCAGCGAGCCACTGAAAGGTTGAGCCAGACGCTCCATCCCCCTCTACAGCCCAGCGTTCTAGTGAGCATAAGGGGGGGGGGGTACAGGGTGACGGTGAGTGCTCACGGAGATCTAAGAACTGAGCGATCAGCGGTGTTTGATCGCTTGGTTCTCGGTGTTAGAGCTGTCTGTCCAATAGGCGGTTCACTTAGCAGGGAAATGTTCACTTAGCTTAGTGAATGTGGTGGAAATATTGTTTGACTAGCCAATCAAGGGCAAGGAAAGTTTTTTTTTTTTTTATATGTTTTGTTTTGCTTGTACATATTTGGATAATGGAAGTCAGCAGAGTTTCTCCTTATCACTAAGCTCTGGGAAAGATTCCCTTGCAAAGTGAACGGTCTATTTGACTTTAGTTAATCACCCCCAAAACAAAACAAAATGTACTTGATTTAGTAAAGGCAAATCTACTGTTTGCTTTGATTTTCAATATTCACACAAAAGCTGTGCTTGATTTCTCTGTCTCACAATGTAGGACCGTGGGCCTTATTTACTAAAAAGTATACCAATTACACCATTACAAAATTCATACATGGACAAAAAATCTTCAAGGTATTTACCATACAAGTACGTACAGGCTTTAACTTTCATACAGTGAATTCACTTACAATCATGTTTCTCTATACTGACTGAACAGTGGCCAAGTGGTAGTATGCCTAAGGAACTGTATCCATGGGTATGGTTATTACCAGCACAGTGTATGGCTTTTTTGGCCAGTTGCTTTACCTGCCTTATGTGCATTTCATTGTTTAGTGAGTTGGTCACATTTTTTTTTTCAATTTTCAGGTAAAGAGATGGCATGCACATGACTCGGTACACCCTCACCAGAGTAGAAGCCACATAAAATGCATTATTGGATTCTCAACATTTACTAGGTCTACATTGTACATATGCATGACTACAATACAATCACATCATAGTGAATTATCACAGCTTAAAGGACAGGTTCCCCTAAATAAGCATGTTGTATGGTATACCCACATGTAACTTGTTCATAAAGGGGAACTTATCCTTTAGGCTGAATTCACACTGAAGAACAGAGCGGCTCACAGCAGGGGTGCGGTGCATCTCCATTCACCATTTCAGGTCCGATATCAGCCCGAATTTTTGGCTGCATTCAGACCTGAAATGGACCAGAAAATACACAGGACTCCTGTGCAATTTGCACCGGAGCTGCTCCAGAGATGTGTGAACCAGCTCCACAGAGAGCCAGTCACAATCTCCTGTCATGCAAATTGAATGTAGAGAAACCCTCATCAAATTCACACTGGTGTGAACCCAGCCTTAAGCAGGGATAATACTTTGAGATGTGACATCTAACATGCACCTATGCACTTGCCTACCACTGCCAGAGCTCCATTATCATTGACAGTGGCTTTGGCAGTGCCGCTTTTACATTTTGAAAACCGCACAGGTCTGCGGGGCTCCACCTACACAGTCCCATCATTTATTCACAGAAATCTGTGAATGAATAATCTACAAGCCCTGCCTTTCACAGCAGCAGATGGTATGTAGTGTTAATCAACTGTGAGCTTGCTGATCAGCAATGATTCGTTCACACTGCCTTTAGCTCAGCAATTGTAGAAAAGTAGAGAGGACTCTGTCTGTGTCCCTGTTATGGAGATTCACCCTTTCTATCTGTCTTGATGACTAATTTCTCTGAGATAGAAAGTGGGAGGAAATCCTAAATTTTAAACAGGGAAATAGAGGGCAAATCATCAAAATCTTCCAGCAGGAACACTGTTTTTGGTAACAACTGTCTAAACTTGGACATATTGGCTGAACAAGATAAGACACTTGCCATCTATGCTCAAGAGTATAGATGAACGAGACCCCAATGCCAGCACTTGGATATGCTATTGCAGTTCCATCTGTTTTGGTGTAGACGTTGTTCAGTTGGGAATTTTTCTGCCCCTTACTTAAAAAATCGACCTCTGTTAGGCCAGGTGGTACTGGCAGGTCGACTTACAGAACTAATTTTGACAGCATGAATTGAACAAAATGTGTTCTGTGTATGGCCAACTTAATGTATAACTAAAGGCAAATTTATTTTTTTCGTTTTGGATAGAGTTGAGAGGGATTACAACTCTTGTCAGTTTTTATTCACCCTCTCTATTTGTCCTGTTTACCATTATCATTGAAAGTAAGAGAAAATCCCAAATTTTGGCTTGTTCCCAGAAAAGTAATAGAGGGGAAATGTTCTAATGGAGAAATTTCTGTTCACTTGGGGGTCCCAAGGAATTCCCTTAATTTGCAGAGGTTTTCTTTCACTTGCTATGGGGCAGGAAGTGAAGGGAAATATCTGCAATGGAACACAGATGGAAAAGTATAGACTGACTGGGGTTATGACCCTCCTTTACTCTATCCAAAATGAAAAAAAAAATTGTCTATAGTTCTACTTTAAGAGACACTTCTTCTCACCTTGCAGACAACTTCCTGTTGTGACTATTAGGACAGGAAGTGAAGGGATATCTCCCCCAATGGGCCAAAATCAAATAGCCTTCCCATACTTTATCTAAAATGAAAAAAAATGCTTTGTTTCTATTTTCATTCCTTTATGCTAGAATCTCAGTCCTTGGTCTTTTTAAGTCTACTTTTTTATATCCTAAAATATCCAGGCTGCAGTTGTTTACCTTCTCCAAAAAATGGTTATTGCTCAGCTGTCTTGGTACTTTTTGAGTCACTATTCTGCCGCCCTGGAACAAACACGTGGCCAGTGAGAACAAAGTAGGAACTCCTGATCCACATACAGTTCTGGCATCAGTAATTTCTAAAATTTTAAAGCCACTGGCTTAGCATAGAAGCCAAGCAGCTTGCATTTCTGAAAGGAAAGGTCTGCAATGGAGCTCCCATGTTCCCTCAGTGGAGGTTCCCTTTAACTGGTAGTTTTTTGAATAGTTGTGGATTTTAAGTTAGTTTAATTTGCAATGAGATAAAAAGGAGCAAGCTGTCAAAGAATAATAACAAACATACTGGCAGCAGAAATCCCTTCAGCGCTACAGCTGGAGCTCCCATTGTTTCCATCTGGAAGCAGACCACACAGACGTGTAAATGAGATACACAGCACAGGTTAAATATAGGTCACAACTAAAACTTTTCTATTGATGCTGTTCAAGCTCCTGTAAGTGTTTTTGCTGCTCCTGAATGGTGAGAGTTATGTTATACAAATAAATGGATATTCTACATGCCACTACCAAGAACACAAAGGGCCCTGATTATGGGGCCCCTAGTTCTAATATGGGCTAGCCACCATACCACTACTATAAAAAAAACATGCAGGCAGATTTATAAAGCACAGTGGTAGACTACACAAACTATATGAGAGGAGGAGAGCTTGGTCATGTGACCTATCACAGTCACGTCACAGTCACAGGTGACTTGAAGAAGGGCCAAGAACGCATTGTCACGACAACAGCCATCACCTTCGTCTCCTCTTCTTAGATTGTGCTCCATCCACAACCCTGTGTACCTAGCCTCACTTTGGATCCGTGCTCCCCAAGCGCATGACATCACACTTGGGCTCCTCCACCTGCCAGTCCTTGGTAGCGGTTAACCCAGCTGACGACCTACTCCTCTCCTGCCCACAGGTGCCCCGCCGTCCACCACCGGTGCTCCAGCCCGACGGGTTTCTTCATCCATCCGGGCTCTGCACACATCCTCTCCCTCTTCACAGCAGAGGTCATTTGGCACATTAGGAGTTCAGTCCACCACCGCAGCACCACTACACACAGCTGGCTTAGACCTCACCATTCACAAAAGTACGGTCACAGCAGCTTCTATGGTGTTAGCAGCTCCATCCATGCAAAGAGTTTTTACCTGTTGGTTTTCAATACTTCAAATTATGTTCCAATAAACTGACTTTTACCACATTGACATCATCAGAGATTTTTTTCCAATGAGGAGTTTCCATTCATGGCTTTTGTTGTGGCTGTTTTCTACAGCTCCTGGTGTGGTCAAACCACACAGCTGCTTTCTGGTCCCCTATGCCAGACTTATTATTTTTGTCACAGTCATGTGACTATCCTCTCTGCCAATCAAGGACTGCTCTCTACAGCTCAATAAAAAGAGCACTCAGGGGACACCACAGGTCTAACACCAAAAAATATGTGTTATGAATGAGTTGTTAAGTGGAGGAGTAAGGAGAAGTAAGCACCATAGAGAAAGAATATCGATATTGCTGTCTGTTTCCACTAGGGAAGTTCCCCTCACACCCTGTCCTATTAATAGTAAAATAGAAAGCAAGAGAAGTCTACCTCATGGGAACACAGAGTATGGTAGAAGGTTGGCATCCTATCACCCAATAGGATTCTAACCTTCTATCATACACTGTGTCACCATGGGGTAGACTTCTCTTGCTTCCTATTTACTCCAGCAGCCTGGGTTTCAGTTGGGAAGATTTTGCTAACCTCCTGTCCCTCGTGGCACCTGCCAGCCTGAAGTGAAAGGAAGGATTGATATCCACAATGGGGAGGTAAATAACCATTTTTATGGAGGTCACAACAATAGGTTTAAGTACCTTTACCCAAAAATCTGATCTGAAATCTGTTGTATTGAATCAGACCCATTCATAAAAACTGCTCACAATGTATAAAAATGCTTCATTCGTTATTAAACCAAACTTATATGACCTCAAATGTTGCCTCTACATGGACACAAGAGAGGTAGTTGGTGCTTCCCAGTTACCTAGGAAGACATTACCTGTTCATTTCAGTAACCAGTTTTTGGACTGCAGTTGAGAGATCTCACAAGATCTCCGGAACTCCTTCATAGAGTTTTTTTTTTTTTTCTGAACAGATGACCAAATACAAGAGATATTTACTATAGATAAATTATCAAAACTCTGCAAAGACTCAATAAATCAGTCATAGAGTTGGTTCTGCTCCACCTGTACATAGCGATTGGCTAACTTCTGTTAAGGAAGATCTGGATGTAGCAAACCATTTAAACAATTAGTTCTGTTCAGTCTTCTGAGAAATAAAGCGCACTAATAATAACAAGTTGAGGAATCATATTGGTTCTAGTAAAGACGGTTCATCTTTAGTATTTCTGGAGACAGAGGTAGCAGGGGAACTGGTTCGGTTAAAACTTAATAAAGCAATGGGCCCTGATGGTATTCATCCCAGAGTTCTAAGAGAACTTTGAGGTAAAGTTGTTGGGCCATTAATGGATCTTTTTAATCATTTTCTTCTAACAGGAGAAGTTCCCCATGAATGGTGGATAGCTGATATTGCACCCATCCACAAAAATGGCAGTAAGATAGAAACTGGCAATTACAGACCAGTGAGTTTAACATCAGTTGTACAAGCTATGACTTTGCCCTTGGGTGGTTCAGTGGATATGCAATTGGCTAAAGGATAAATACCAGGGAGTGGTTGAAAATAGAGTTCAACCAGAACAGAGGCCAGTCACTAGTGGTGTACCACAAGGTTCTGTACTGGGTCATGTTCTATTTAATCTATGTGTAAGTGATATAACTAAAGGTTTATTGGGCAAGGTATGCCTTTTTGCTAATGATACAAATGGGGTTTGTATCCCTGGAGGTGTCTGTAACATGGAACATGATTTGGCATTGTTAGAAGATTGGTCAATGTAGTAGAAATTGAAGTCCAAAGTTTCCAAAAGTAAAATAATACACCTAGGGAAAAATAATTTCTTGAAAGAGTACAACATTGGGGGTACAGTGTTAATGACTTCAGGAACTTAATTGTACAGTCTGGAGGAATGACGGGAAAGGGGAGACATGACCAAAAGCAAGAACATGGGGACATGACCTTAAACTAACTGGAGGAAAGTTCAAAACTAATTTTAGAAAGTACTATTTTACTGAAAGTATAGATCATGCTTGGAATAAATGTCCAGCAGAGGTAGTGAGACAGTCAGCAGTAAATGGTTTTAAACATGCTTGGGAGAAATATAGATCTATACTTGTCATACTAGACACAAAAAGTTAATGAAACCCCCCACCCCCCCAAAAAACAAAACAAAACAAAAAAAGCAAATAAACAAAGGGAAAACAATGAGTAGTCAATTGACTACTCAGTCTTTTTTCTGCCATCAATTTTCTATGTTTCTGACCAGGAAGAAGAAGCCAGTCACTGATGATGTGGGAAAAGATGATGGCCACATTGGTGGTATTTACAGTTCCCCAGGTGATAAATTTGGGTGCTTGAGCAGCCAATTGCCATGCATTAATGCTGTTACAAGGAAGGAATGGTAGGAGGATAGGGAAACATATCCTCCACCTACCAAATAAAGTGGAGGAAGAGCAAAGGGAAGTTATGTGGGATTGTCATTAAAGCAGGCTTACTTTAATGACAATCCCACATAACTTCCCTTTGCTCTTCCTCCACTTTATTTGGTAGGTGGAGGATATGTTTCCCTATCCTCCTACCATTCCTTCCTTGTAACAGCATTAATGCATGGCAATTGGCTGCTCAAGCACCTCTTTACCATGCATTGAGTTTTTAAGGACATGTTTATATATGTATACTTAATGTGCATGTGCATCTTTAGAGTGGTTGTAAACCTCTGAAATAAAAAAATGAACGTGCCATGTGTGCAGTTGCCTCTATTCAAAGCACTAATTTCAGTGTGATATCTGTCTCTTCTCTCATTGCTCAATTGAGTCCCTTCTGACAGTCTATGCCCACACCAGATAATCCTGTAATAGCCTCCCCTCCAGCACACAGCAGGTGATTGACAGCCTCAGATCTGTATGTTCCTGTATGAGACTATGTAGAGGAGGTGTGTCCTTTCCGCTCAGCTCTCCTTTTTGAGCTGTTCAGTGTGTCGCATCAGATCTCCACATGCTTCCTCTGGAAGCTCAGACATGCTGAGCAAATTCTGGACTTTAATCAAATGTAGAGAAGAGATCGCTGTAGATAAACAGTTACAAATTATGTAGAATGATTTGCGGTTCATCTCTGTATATCACCTGAAGCTAGTCACTGAGTAGTTATTCAATTCACCGAAAGTACCTGTATAGCCAAAACATTTTTTTAAGTTTTGGATAAAGTGGAAAAAAGGTTAAAATCCCTATTGGGTCCTTTATTTTCTTTATTCTGATGAGAAGTTTTCCCCTCAAGTCCTGTCCTGGAGAAGCCAAAGGAAATAAGATGTACTCTCACCAAAGTGAGGGGAATGGAATTCCCAATTTGAGCAGTTGTTGTCCTCATTGGAAGTCTACCTCTCATCTCTAGCTCTGATGACAACTCTAAAATCTTGGATTCCCTCTTACTTTTTGTCTTAGCCCTTGTACACACAGTCGGAGATTCAGACTACCAAATCCATCAGAGTAATTTTGACGGATTAATTCCGGAAGAGGTCTGGAAGTTATGTTGCATACACACGGTCGGACTAAGTTCTCGGAAAATCCGATTGTACATAACGTGATGACGTTATTTCCTTAGACGGGACTACGTTCAGGCTAGTAGCCAATAGCTTTGGTCTAGGAATTTGATCTGAGCATGCGTGGCACTTTGTCCATCGGATTAGGCTACACATGATCGGAGTATGTCCGATAGGAGCATTTTGTCTGAAAATTTTACCGGCAAGTTGGAAAACTTGGTCCGTCGGATATTCCGACGGAAACAGTCCGATGCAGACCACACACAGTCAGAATATCCGACAAAACGGCCTGATAGGACACATTCCATCGGAATCTCTGACCGTGTGTACAAGGGCTAAGTGACAATGGTCAGCAGGACACATAGAGGGTTGAATATTTCCAGTAAGGATACAAGCCACAATAAAAAAAAAAAAAAATGGCATGAAGTCTAACCAGCTCCCACCTCATCCAAAACTAAAAAAAAAGCATCACATAGTTTAGGTCACACGGTTTTGTGACAGGTTTACATTAAAGGTGGATTGATTATAACTTCCTATGCCTCTATTAGACAAAATGCTGTATAAAAGTATTTCCTTTTTACATATAAAGATGAAATAATGTTTTAGATCTTCAGTCTTATGATCAATAATACAGTAATCTTTAAATAACTCTCAACACAATGAAAACAGCGATGCCCAATCAATAATAATGAGTGAATGAATTAAATACTGTGCTTTGAACGCATATTCGTGCATGCTTATGTGAACAGTGTCAAGAAGATTAATCTCTCTCTAAAAGTAATGGGTCTGCTCACTTCAATGACTTTTAAATTATACTGTAACATTCCTGGAGCTGATAACAGATAAGCATTCTCTGCATAACATTACACATTTACACACAAATTACCATACAATAATTAGGCATTATCAAGCAGCTAACACTTTGGCTTCTTCAATGTTGCTGGATGATTTAATGGATTTATAAGCAGTGGCATGTGCTCTTAATATAGAAAAGTGCATCTATGGGTCAAAGTATCAGGTTGCTATGATATTGACATGTAATTTCTGTACAAGAACCCTACAAGAACACACAAAATATGCAAGCAATAATAGCATTTTGTAATACAGCCAATAAAAGAAACTGCTTAGAAGAAAATGCATGACCTGAGTATTAAGTGAACATTGTAATTGCTGCAGACTGATCCATTAAGGTATAATAAATATGCAAATTATAGTCTTTAATTTTCACAGTCTAGTGTTATTATCAAGTTTGAAGGTGTCCATAGATATCAGAAGGTGCTTGAAATTTCAGACACAATTTGACTGCCCTCAGATGCCCTGGTTCACTAAACACAAGCATTTGGCTTGTCTGAAAGATTTTTTTAAAAGCGGTAGTAAAGGCCACTTTGTGATTTTTACCTACAGGTAAACCTTACGTGCACTGTTTAGGAGATATTCTTCCTGGATGCAGCCTGTGATGTCACCGGTGCATGTGCTCTGAAGGTACGGCATTCCGTGCCAGAACTTCAGAGCTTCTTGCTGGAGTCGAGGGCTCCCACGTGCATTTGCGGTAGTAACATCATTGTGGCTTCAGCCACACATACTGCTGGAGGCCAAAAACCCAGAAGAAAGGCCGGGAGAAGATCTCAGTAGTGACAGCCCACTGCTGGAGGGTTTTGAGCTAAGGTAAGTATTTGATAATGTGCTAGAATGTGATGCTTACAAGTGTTTTTTTTTTAACAGTTTACTACCGCTTTAATTGAACAAAAGGAGTAGAAGGTCAACAGCGATTGTGATTTCTAAGCAAGGCAATAAAAAAAATTAAATAGGCAAGTTGACTTATTTATGTAGAAAAAGCTTTTTTTTTGGCCTGCTTTTGATAACGATACATCATTTCAGTGGGACTGATGTTGGAACTTTTTGACAATTTTAACATATGAAATACCTTGTGCGTAAGGTACTCTGTCCTCAAATTATGTGTTATGGGTATCCATTATTTATACTTGCCTCAAATGCCTCGTGGATCCTACATCAAATATTGAAACCATGACATTCTGTGGTAGAATTTCTAAAATGACTTGAAATGTATTGCTAGCTACACAGGTTTTTAGTGAGGAAACCATCTCCACACCTTTATATTTCCTCCATCGTGCTTCAAAATCTGATTGATGATCCAAAATGCCTTATGCAATGTTTTGAGTTTTTAAACATAATTCAGTGTTTGTTAACCAAATTGTTTTTTTTTTTTTTTCTCATGTCCAAGGAACATTGTTCCAGGCGGGCAGTGGAATATGTAAGTGACCTTTAGCAAAATTAAGATGAGCAGTGGACACCTTACTGATATCTTCTTACAACCACCACTTTTATTTGGATTTTTTTCCTTGAGTCCATGAAACAAAGACTATTTGGTGCTTTAAAGAGGAAGTAAACCCCACCAAAAAAATTCTATTTTTACAATATTTCTATGTTTATTAACATATCCAAGCAAAAGATATATTAATAACTCCAAAACGAGCGCTGGAAGTACCTTTTTTTGTAGTTTTATTTTTTGTATCTTCCGGGTATCGTCTGCGCCATTCTTTGTGCTGTTTTCAGAAGCCGATACGGACGTCATTTCCGCCCTTAGTTCGTATCCCTGCCGAAATCTCGCGCATGCGCTGTAGCATCGTAACCAAGCCTCGTTCTCAATTGCCGTTACTACAGCAACAGAGCATTGTTCAGTCACAAGGGGGAATATCAGGAAGACCAGAATAATTACTGCATCGCGAGACTTCTCCTCTGTGCCATTCAGAGGAGAATCTCACGCACAGTAAAATCAAGGCAAGCAGGAAAGACAGAATTGGCATTATATACATGCCGCCTTTGAAAGTGCATACTGCGAAATCGCGCATGACGTCACGAACATTAAAAAGACGATTTATATCATATTTACACAAGTAAGTGCACTTTCACAGGCAGCGATCAGCTGCCTGTGTTATGTAGTATCTGATAAGCTTAACTTGTATCTGAGGGTTTACTTCCTCTTTAACTCTCTAAATAACAGTTCTAACTGCACTAACTGCATAACACAACTGGAAGAAAAGCATAAAGCAAATACTTTAGAAATTTGATCATGGAACAGTAATACAGGACAAAGGTGATGTGAACCTTCTTGGTCTCACTAGGATGCTGGTTTTAGACCAAAGATATTGAGTGAATTCTTAAGAAATGCTGAGTTGTTAGCCTAGATATATTTCAGTTTTGGCAAAGATTGCATTTCACTGTCCAAGACAAGATTGAAATAGCTGTAAAGAAAAACTGTTTCAATGATGTGATTTTTGTTAATAAAAAGAGCTTGGCCTTGGCATAAGCAGCAAAATGTTTAGGATTATTGTGAGTGCCACATAGGTGAAATACTATAGAACATGGTGTTACTGCAGAATGTGAAAGATTGTTGATTGCTGTACTAAAGGCAGCAGGATCTCTTAAAGGGAAATTACAATGCATATTCACTGAACACACATTTTGAACTGCTGTGGCACATTTATTACCTGCGGTATTAGTTAAAATGGATTTACAGAGATTAAATAACTTATTTTCAGTGTTTGATTTTTTGACTGTTTTCCTCTGCCCATGGGTAACATTGAAGTTGAATGCTTTATTTTTCAAGAAAACCTGTAGTGAGAATATATGGAATCTTCCATAGCTAGTAGAAATCAGAATCAGAAGCTATGATTTTCTATTCTACATGCTTTTCTCAGTTCATTGACTCATCCGTTATACATATGGTTTCTTTAGTAAACAGATAATCAGGATTACATGACTAATTAATTTACTATAAGCTATGCATAAAAACTGTCAATAAAAACTGTACTTATGAGTCTTATACTATGTAAGTGTTTCCAGACCTGTATGCCTCCACTCATATCCACCTGCTTATAATTTTGAGTATTGCATATTGTTTACAAGCTTTTATCGAGTAAAGATAACAATGGAATGACACGGCATGTACAGTAACTTGCAAAAGTATTCACCCCCCTTGGCATTTTTTATGTTTTGTTGCCTCAAAACCTGGAATTAACATGGATTGTTTTAGGATTTGCATCACCTAATTTACATCACATGCCCACAACTTTGAAGATGTTTTTTTTTTATTTTTTATTGTGAAGCAAACAACAAATAGGACAAAATAACAGAAAAAGTCAATGTGCATAACTATTCACTCCCCTAAAGTCAATACTTTGTAGAACCACTTTTTGCGGCTACCACAGCTCCAAGTCGCTTTGGATAAGTCTCTATGAGCTTGCCACATCTTACCACTGGGATTTTTGCCCATTCCTCCTTGCAAAACTGCTCCAGCACATTCAAGTTGGATGGTTTGCGCTTGTGAACAGCAATCTCTAAGTCTAACCAAAGATTTTCGATTGGATTGAGGTCTGGGCTTTGACTAGGCCATTCCGACACATTTACATGTTTCCCCTTAAACCACTCAAGTGTTGCTTTAGCAGTGTGTTTGGGGTCATTCTCCTGCTGGACGGTGAACCTCCATGCTAGCCTCAAATCACACACAGAGTGGTACAGGTTTTGCTCAAGAATATCCTTGTATTTAGCACCATCCATCTTTCCCTCAACTCTGACCAGTTTCCCAGTACCGACTGTTGAAAAATATCCCCACAGCATGATGCTGCCACCACCATATTTCACTGTGGAGATGGTGTTCTTGGGTGATGTGATGTGTTTGGTTTGCGCCAGAAAGCGTTTTCTTTGATGGCCAAAAATTTCAATTTTAATCTCATCAGACCAGAGCACCTTCCTCCATACATTTTGGGAGTCTACCACATGCCGTTTCGCAAACTCAAAACATGCCATTTTGTTTTTTGCTGAAAGTAATGGCTTTCTTTTGCCACTCTGCCATTAAGCCCAACTCTATGGAGCATACGGCTTATTGTTGTCCTATGTACAGATACTCCAGTCTCTGCTGTTGAAGTCTGCAGCTCTTCCAGGGTTACCTTAGGTCTCTGTGATGCTTCTCTGATTAATGCCCTCCTTGCTCAGTCCATGAGTTTTGGTGTGCGGCCGTCTCTTGGCAGGTTATGCCATGTTCTTTTCATTTGGTTATGATAGATTTGATGGTACTCCTAGGGATTATCAAAGATTTGGATATTTTTTTAAAACCTAACCCTGACTTGTACTTCTCAACAACATTGTCCTTTACTTGTTTGGAGAGTTCCTTGGTCTTCATGGCAGTGTTTGGTTAGTGGTGCATCTTACTTAGGTGTTGCAGCCTCTGGGGCCTTTCAAAAAGGTGTGTATATGTAACGACAGCTCATGTGACACTTAAATTGTACACAGGTGGACATCATTTCACTAATGATGTGACTTCTGAAGGTAATTGGTTGCTACAGAGCTTTTTATGAGCTTCATAACAAAGGGGGGGGGGGGATACATGCACACATGCCAATTATTAGTTTTTAATTTCTGAAAAATAGTTTTATGTATATATTTTTCTAATTGTACTTCACCAACAGACTATTGTGTTCTGATCCATCACATGTAATTCACATAAAAAAAAAATATTGAACTAAAAGCTGTAATGTAACAAAATAAGTAAAAAAACAGGGGGGTGAATACTTTTGCAAGACACTGTACTAAATGTATACAAAAATATAATGGTGAGTTATGTTAAATAATATAGATGAAAGTTGTGGTAAAAACAAAAATAATACAGTTCAAAAGAAAAAAAAAACAGGTACTGTAGTTAAGTTAAGCTCATGCGGAATAAAAATAATTATATAGTTAAACAATTTGCATATAAAAAGGTGTTATATGATTAGACATGTGCAGAGTAAAATATTTCGTTTCGGAATTTCGTTTTCGTCCGAAAACTTAATTTATTTAGTTACTCCCGAAATTCGTTTTTATTTATTTTGTTTTTCGTTCAAAAATTGCATTCGTCCGAAAATCCACATGAATTACGGTCGAATCTGTCTTTGAAGGCTTATGGTGTCTGTCGAATGTATAAAGAAGATTCGACGGAGCTAGTATATAGCATACCTTAGAACCCTATTAAAGTCTATGGGACTCCAACGTTCAAAATCTAAAGTGCTAATTTTAAAGGCTAATTTGCAAGTTACTGTCCTAAAAAGTGTTTGGGGACCCGGGTCCTGCCCCAGGGGACATGTATCAATGCAAAAAAAGTTTTAAAAACGGCCGTTTTTCGGGAGCAGTGATTTTAATAATGATTAAAGTGAAACAATAAAAGTGTAATATTCCTTTAAATTTCGTAGGGGGGGGTTGTCTATAGTATGCCTGTGAAGGAGCTCATGTTTCTGGTGCTTAGAACTGTCCCTGCACAAAGTGTCATTTATGCAGGAAAAAAAGTCCTTTAAAATCACTCGCAGCTATTATGAATTGTCGGCTCCCGTAATACAGAGAACACTCATTGAAAGTCATTGATAAAAAAATAAATAAATAAATAAATAAAAAATCGTGGGGGTCCCCCAAATTCAATTACCAGGCCCTTCAGGTCTGGTATGGATATTAAGGGGAACCCTGCCTCAAATTTAAGAAAAAATTTGACGTGGGGTTCCCCCTAAATATCCATAACCAGACCCTTCAGGTCTGGTATGGATATTAAGGGGAACCCCGCGTCAAATTTAAAAAAAAATTGACGTGGGGTTCCCCCTAAAAATCCATACCAGACCCTTTATCCGAGCACGCAACCTGGCAGGCCGCAGGAAAAGAGGGGGGGACGAGAGAGCGGCCCCCCTCCCTCCGGAACCGTACCAGGCCACATGCCCTCAACATTGGGAGGATGCTTTGGGGGTCTGTGACCCCTCAAAGCACCTTGTCCCCATGTTGATGAGGACAAGGGCCTCATCCCCACAACCGTGGCCGGTGGTTGTGGAGGTCTGCGGGCGGGGGGGCTTATCAGAATCTGGAAGCCCCCTTTAACAAGGGGACCCCCAGATCCCGCCCCCCCCCTGTTTGAAATGGTAAGGGGGTACAAAAGTACCCCTACCATTTCACAAAGAAAGTGTAAAAAATGGTTAAATAAAACAAACACACTTTTGAAAAATTCCTTTATTAAAAATAAACCATTTCCCCTTGCGTCAGAGGGGGGCGGGGTCAGGTGACGGGTGGCCCCGCCCTCCGTATATAAGAAACGTCAGGCCGCCGGAATGCCTGCAGTGTCTCCTCCACGGAGACAGAAGAAGGATGGATTCGCTGCGCTGGATGAGATGAGCCATCGCTGGAGAGATGACCGTCCGTCGCTGGATAGCAAGAGTGGATTACCGCCGCTGGAATCTTTTTTTTATTTTTTTATTTTTAATAAAGGAATTTTTAAAAAGTGTATTTGTTTTATTTAACCATTTTTTACACTTTCTTTGTGAAATGGTAGGGGTACTTTTGTACCCCCTTACCATTTCAAACAGGGGGGGGCGGGATCTGGGGGTCCCCTTGTTAAAGGGGGCTTCCAGATTCTGATAAGCCCCCCGCCCGCAGACCTCCACAACCACCGGCCACGGTTGTGGGGATGAGGCCCTTGTCCTCATCAACATGGGGACAAGGTGCTTTGAGGGGTCACAGACCCCCAAAGCATCCTCCCAATGTTGAGGGCATGTGGCCTGGTACGGTTCAGGAGGGAGGGGGGGGCCGCTCTCGTCCCCCCTCTTTTCCTGCGGCCTGCCAGGTTGCGTGCTCGGATAAAGGGTCTGGTATGGATTTTTAGGGGGAACCCCACGTCAATTTTTTTTATTATTTGACACGGGGTTCCCCTTAATATCCATACCAGACCTGAAGGGTCTGGTTATGGATATTTAGGGGGAACTCCACGTCAATTTTTTTCTTAAATTTGAGGCAGGGTTCCCCTTAATATCCATACCAGACCTGAAGGGCCTGGTAATTGAATTTGGGGGACCCCCACGCTTTTTTATTTATTTATTTATTTATTTTTTTATCAATGACTTTCAATGAGTGCTCTCTGTATTACGGAGCCGACAATTCATAAAGCTGCGAGTGATTTTAAAGGACTTTTTTTCCTGCATAAATGACACTTTGTGCAGGGACAGTTCTAAGCACCAGAAACATGAGCCCCTTCACAGGCATACTATAGACAACCCCCCCCCCCCCCTATGAAATTTAAAGGAATATTACACTTTTATTGTTTCACTTTAATCATTATTAAAATAACTGCTCCCGAAAAAACTGACGTTTTTAAAACTTTTTTTTGCATTGATACATGTCCCCTGGGGCAGGACCCAGGTCCCCAAACACTTTTTAGGACAGTAACTTGCAGAATCTTTTCTCTCTGTCAAATCTTTTTTCTCTGTCGAATATTTTCTCTATATAATCTTGGACTAATAGAGGTAAGGTTAGGCACATTCGACCACAGGTTCTATAGACAGATTGTTATTGTCAGAGTCACGTCGAATCTCCTATTCTATATCGAACTGTTGTAACAATGAAAACGAAAATAAAGCATTTATTTATGTCGGATCTTTCGTTTTTCGGATTTTGTGCTTTCGTTATCGTTTGTCAAAACAAAAACGAAAATAGCTGAAATTCGGACGAAAACGAATGCACATGTCTATATATGATAAGAATTGAGGCTTAATATAAATCCAATGACAGGAATCATAGACAATAGTGGGGATTCTATGGCAAAAAGACAATATAAGAACCAGGGGGTCCATTTATCATCAAAACTAAATTAGAAGTCATGGATAGTGTGAAATATTTTTTTTTACCATTAGCATAATAGCATCTATTCTAGAAACGCCTTTCATAAAGGGAACTTCTGCAGGTTTCCAGTTGAATAAAACAGACCATTACACGACAGCACAAACTGTGTGAATGAGCTTCCCTGAAAAATACAGGCGGTCAGGAATATTAGCACATAATAAGCAGTTTGCCCAGGTCAGGTTACCTGTTTTTTGGACAAATTGAATACCTCCCACCATACAGGAACTAGCTTCTCACATTCCCAAAATATATGGAGAAAAGAACCAGGTAGAGGACAACCACAAAAACAGGTCTGAGGGGCTGGGGGGTAGACGGAGTGTAATTTAAATATGGTATATTACCACCTTGTGAAAGCTTTGAGTGTTGTTTCTCTAACTATAAGTGAATTGATGCACTTTCGTAACATATACCACATAGTCATCCACTCTTGATCTGAGAACTGCTCTACAAACTTCTCCTCCCAACAGATCATATGGTGATTTTTTATTGGAGTCAGCATCGGAAATGGTATTTTAAAGTAGGGAATTTAATTCTTTCCCCTGAGAATTGTCATGACAGATTTGTTTCATAAATCATATAAGGGGAGAATGGAGCGAAAGCATAATGTGTAATATAAAAATGTCTAACTTGCAGATAGCAAAAAAGGAGGAAATGTCACAAAAGCAGAGACCTCTTGAAAATTATAAAGAGTATGAAATAGTCATATTATGAGATCTCCACCAATGGAATACTTTAGGCTGAGAGAAAACTGTTTAAATCTATGATCTCCTAAATACGAGGTAGGGTATTGCATTTTCAGATGTAGACTCTCACAAAATGGCCATTGGAGTTGACATTTCTCTAAGCATTAATAACTACTTTATATTATAGGTTTGGAAAAGTTCACAACTGGGCAATTTGATGTTCATTTTGTGAGTCTGATTCCTAATATTCTAGTTTGATCTCAGTGGTTTCCACGGTTGCTTTTGCTGGTTCCTAGTGGAATACAGTACTCTAAGTAAGACAAAAGGTTATAGAGGTTATTCACATTATAAAAATAATTACAGGACATTAGGATGTTTCAGAATTTTTGCAGCATATGTGCTACTTGAGCTTTTCCTTTGTATTTCCCTCATTTTCTGTTTTTTAATGGGGAAAAGGACATGCTTGGTAAAATTAAAAGATCTAACTGGATGCAGTACTTTAATGGATGCCCTGTAAAAGCCAAGCTACTTGATAGTTTAAACAGTAGTCAAAAATTAAGCCCTGCTGTTGCTTTAAAAAATAAGAAGGAAAAAGTTATAAGGATACCAGGTCACAGCAAAAATGAAAGAAAAAAATCCTTAAAACGCTGGGACGTGATAAGCTCAAATTATGGACAGGGATGTGTTCACTCTCCTGGGGAAAAAAAATAGAAAGAGGCGTATAAAAGGACACCAGCCCAAACATTGAATCTCAGGGAAATTAGGGAAAACCAGCATGCACAGATTGGGGGGAAGTTTGTAAGGTGGACCTGCAATGGTTGGTGCCATGTGGACCCTGCACTCACCCCGCTTCATTTTGCATGAGAAAAGTTGAATTTTCACTGCACAAATGTCAGTCCAGCACAACTGTTCAGTTACAGGAACATTGCAGCACATTGACAGTTGAGACTCACTAATAACAGCTCACAGTGCTGAGCACTCTCATTTTTCTCATCAAATACTTATTTCCACTGTGCAGTTCATTTTGCAGAGATCCTGTCCTTCTGGGGTCCCTCTGCAGCTCTCGCTGCTCCTCCTTGCATCAGATAACCCACTAGGAGAAGCGATCTCCCAGGGAGTGAACGTGCAGGCAAGTTCCAGAGTCCAGCAATTGTGTCCACAGACACGAATGCCAGACTCAGCCCCATCCCCTGGCCCCGCATCATTGGATTTGATTGACGGCAGCGGGAGCCAATGGCTGCGCTGATATAAATCAAATCAAGAGCCGGGACCTTGTGCAGAGAGGGCGAGCGTGTCTCCACCAAGAGAATGAAGGGGCTCAGGTAAGTAAAACAGGGGGGCTGGGGGGCCGATCACTGCCAGAAGTTTTTTCACTTTAATGCATAGGTCCCCCAAAGAAGTAAAGCCATTGCCCCCAAATGTTACAGGGGATTTACAAAGGCTGCTACTCACTCAGGGTTTCCTTCCTCACATACAGAGGAGACCCTCCATAGGTCCAGTGGCCACTCTAAACAAAGCCACAGGACCTGCTAGGCAAGGTTTAAAGGGGTTTCTCTGCTCCTAAGTGTCCTCTCTCAGTAACCTGGTAGTTCCAGCTCAGCACTACTTCTCCGCAGATTAGGGGTATCCTGCTCCCACACCCCAAGTGCATTGGGCCCCACCCACAGCTATCATATAAAGGGGTATTATCTCCACCCATTACATCATGTAAAGGGGGTAACAATTTAAAATGTATGGGCATTAATACTCGCCAACAAGTTGCACCTTATTAAATCAATATATCAATACTACTTGACTAACACATCCTTGTTTCAGTGTTCATTTAAACACACCCACCCCCCCACACCACAAAAAAGGAACACAAAATAATTGTATTATTGTATAGAATTTATATAGCGCCAAAAGCTTACACTCTAAAAGGAAGGGTCAAGTGATGCAAAAGATATTAACTGCTGGGGGGGGGGGGGTGATCTGATAGAGAAAATAAAAGTACAGGATCTAGCTGGGAGCAGGATAGGCTTCTCTGAAGAGAATGGTTTCCAAGGATAGTTCGAAAGTGGACAGAGTAGGAGATAGACAGATTGGGGTAGGGAAGTTTATAGGATGGGAGAGGCTCAGGAAATGTCCTGGAGGCGAGCATGGGAGGAGGTGACAAGGGATTTAGAGAGCAGGAGGTCCTGGGAGGAACAAAGAGAACTATTTAGTTGGTATTTTGAGACATAGTGATGTAGCTGGAGGCTGAGCTGTAGATGGCTTTGTAAATTGTTGTTAGTAGTTTGACTTTAATTTGTTGGGTGAGCGGAAACCAGTGGAGGGATTGGCATAGAGGGGTAGCAGACGCTGAACAGTTGGTAAAGTTGATGAGTTTTACAGCACCATTCATAATTGACTGAAGGTAAGATAGCCTATATACAGGTAAGCCAATGAGGAGGCAGTTGCAGTAGTTGAGACAAGAGATGACTAGGGAGTGAATTAGAAGCTTTGAGGGGGCATTGGTTAAGGAAGGGCATCTTTTAGAGATGTTGCATAGGGGAGGCAGTAAGCTTTGGACAGTGATTGAATGTGAGGCCACAAGGTAAGTTCAGGGTCCTGGATAACACTAGCACCCTGGCTTGCAGGAACACACTGATAGTTGTGCCATCGATCTTGACAGAAAGGTCCGGGGTAGGGGTAAGTGGGAGAATGGTAAAAACATATTTTGGATTAGTGTAACACCACTACTATAGCACTACCAACAATTTGATCTTCATGATCACACACGTAGGTTGAACTTGATAGACTTGTGCCTTTTTTCAACCTCAACCTATTATGTAACTATGTTCTTGAGGATTTTGTGCCTCTGCAATAAATAAAGTAAAATCAGTCTTGCTATTTTTTGGGGGCCTGTTTGAAAAACCCAGATACTTCTTTAGTATAATTTCTTCCATTAAAATCACAAATGTTGAATATACTATTCTTTACTGCCTTACTTGCTTATTGTAGAATACAAAACTTTGATTAAATGATACTATGTATCACAAGCATTTGCACTTTCATCATGGCATGTTAAGTATTGTAAAAATGTTGATTCCACTCTCTTCGTTTTAGGGATAAAGACTTGTCAATGGGGTGTGTCTATTACAAGCTTGGTCCTGGTAACAAGGCAAAATGTTGAAACACATTTACATTACTTTACCCAGAAATAAATTAAATTCTGTATGGGACCAAATCTGTGAATATATTATATATGCAGATCACTTCTTAAAATACTTTCTGCTTCTTTTTGTTTCATGGGTTTGGTTTGTGTCACTTTCCCACCTGTGCTCTGTTTATTATGAATACACAATTAGACATCAGTACCATCTCTGCCTACAAATTTTTCACGTTAAAATAGATAAAACATTGTCTTGTAGCACAGGTTTTCTGTTTTAACACTCTGGGAATTAGGAATCTGACATTATGCACTTTTTTTCCATGTTTCCAAATACATGTCTTTGTATCAAGACACTGGAGCTTTCTGTTAATGACAAGATCTCTCTACAGACAGTCATTGTGTCACTGGCACCAGCAGGCAATACCACATCACTTCAAAGCAAATGTTTACATATCCTCCACTTTTGAATATCATAAAACTTGCTGTCCACCAGCAAAAAGAACAGAGGAAAGAAATCCTCGCTCTAGAGGAGTACAGAATATTTCTAAATATAATTGAATATGAATCACTCTTTAATTTGGAGCTTGTCATGACAGTTATGAAATGTAGTATTTTGCTGTGGGTGACTTGTATGGTGCCATCTGTGGATAAACTTTAATTACAAGCTAACCCTCCATATGGACTGGAGTAGAAAACTAACATGTGGAGGTTAAAACAGATTTACCAAAATACTAAAGAGGATTAACTTTATTCAAAACAATATTTTACAAAATATTGTGGAATCCATTGTATATTCTGCAAAATATTTCTTAACAGATAAAACAAATATAATATTGAAATGCTCTTAAAATATTATGAAATATAATCCATTTTTCAACATATGAAAAAGCATTTAAGGTTTATCTAAAGCCACAAATGAAAATATAATTTCAGTTTACCAATTCCTAAATGTGGTGGTTACATTCGTTTTCTTTTTTTTTAGGCTTTTTCTTTCTTTATTTTCACCTGGTTGTGGGAAGGTGTAGCATGGTGTGGCAGCAGTAAACACACAGTCCAATTGCAGAGAATGGACCTTATATCAATGCAGAATCTAGTAATTCACAATGATCCGAGAGTAAAAGGTACCCATCCAGGAACACCAATTACTGTACCTATCAGGCAATTGACCTGTCCCTACTCACGGTAGGGATGTAAGTCTGGGAGTCAGGGCCCTAAATAGGCTCTTCCTGACCCAAGATGGCTGCTAGAGCTACAACCAATCAAATTGCTTCCCCAATGACCTGGGAAACCATATAGGAACCATGTTCCTCTTGACTACCTCTCCCGCTGCAAAGCCGCTGTGGTTGAGTGGTACCTGCAGTGGAGAAATAGGCTGCACCTTCCTACAAGATGATCTGGTCACCAACAAAATTCCTGTCTTAGGGTCTCTCCACTCTATGGGGGGGCAGGACTTTCTATTAAAGAGGCCGCCGTGTAAACAGGAGACTCTCCTGTAGGTAATCTTTGACGCTCGTGAGTGCATTCCTGGCAATGGTGCTGCATTCTTGGCAATGGTGCCACATTCCTGGAAATTGTGGGTTCTGCATTCCTGGCAGTGGTGGGTGCTGCATTCCTAGCAATGGTGAGGCTACATTCATGGTAGTGGTGGGTCTACAGATGGGCCCTCTAAAGGTGCATGTTATACGCCAATAAATAAGGTATATCCAAATAACACGCCCAAGCTCATCTCTTTACTCACACACAGCCACAGAGGCAAGAGAATTCTTGTTGGGCAGTGTATTAGTGCTTGAACGAACACACTTAGACCAAATTTCAATGGTTCAAAGAATGTTATACAAAATGGCCGGCCCTCAGGCATGTTCACTTCATAAAATCTGGCCCTCTTTGAAAAAAGTTTGGACACTCCTGGTGTATGGTATTGGCGGGGATCCAAGTCGGATCCCTATTCATTCAATGTCAGCAATGCTTGTCACTCATTGGGAAAGGAAAAAAAATGTTTTCCTTTCCCGATGAGCAAGCCAGCTCGGTGCTGGCTCCCATGACTGGGCTCACAGGTGTCAATCTTGCCGATAACATCGGTGAGATTGACACAATATCATGGTACTGTACTGGCGTTATCACACCCCACGATGCATTCTAGCATTCTAGCCCTCTCCATCAGGTTCCAGGTGCTCTCCAAGCTTCGTCCTCAATCCTATTCGAATTACAAAGCATCCTGCAGGCCGGGACAGCCATCACAACAGATTGAGTGAGCCTCAGAAACCTCCACACAGCCAGGATAGATGACAGCATCCTAGTGGACCTATGTGTGCCTATGTTCCCATACCTTAATGGCAGTTTATATTGCACCCATGTATGATTAAATGTTACAGTCTTTATTCAGAGGTGCCTGTTTTTCTCTTCTTTCAAAAGATTAGTAAACTACTGTTATGCCTTTGCTTGATCTTAGTTGTCAAGGCTATAGAGGAAAATCACCTGTACAAATTGCACATCATAAGGCATAAGGGGTAATTTGCGTAATTGTTAGATGTGTTCACAAAGGCCAGACAGTTCAAAAAGGCACACATCTGATATCCTTTCCCATTAATTTAGCCACTGGGAAAAACTGTATTCTTATGGACCAAGCCAGAAATTGGCCCCAGACGTTAAACCCATTTACCTTCATTCTGATCTTAAGCAAAAGCTGCCCAAATACCAGTATGTCTAGAAATACCACAAATGTTCTATTATTGTGAAAATACATTATGCTAAAGACCACCCCCCACCAGGAGAACAGGATAGCTCTGTGGAAGGGATTCCCTCATCAATACTGACTGTGCTTATGGGGGAATCCAGCAATTTTCTTTCCTGCATGTACGGGAGAAAATCACACCATCTATGGCCAGCTTTACTTACACAGTGCAGTAGCATTGTGTTACAGGGTGCACTCAGAATTAATGTTTGCAAGCCCATCTACTTAGTCAGGTATTTATATAGCACTGACAATGTACACAGCACTATAAATACATGCAGGGCCGTTTCACATTTAAATCGCACAGGAACCTGGTCCGCATTCCTGTGCAGATTTAGTGTAGTGTGATTTTCAGCCCATTAATTTGAATGGGTTGAAATCGCACTGAATTGTACCAAAAGTAGTGCATGCACTAATTTTCACAAACACACTGCATGAAATCGCATAGTACTGCAGTACCATCCAATAAACTGCAGACAAACATACTGTGTTTGTGATCTGCATTTTGGGTGCCATAAGTGGGTTTTGAACATGGTCCTGGAAATACTCACAGAACGTGGGTTTCCGGGAAACCCACATAAGTAAAATAGAAACGTGCCACCCTTGGGATTTAAACCCTTCTGCTGAACCTAGTGGTTAATTAAACTCTGAATAAAACCTAAATATTTTGTAAAGTATTAGCAGTACTGAAGCTTAAAAATGCATTCGAGAAGTTATGTGGTGCTATGTCATTACTGCATGTGTGGGTATTTTGAGTCAAGCAATGCACACAATGTCTAGTTTTGGTCTCATTGCACAAAGCCAGGATTGAATTACAGAAAATTTCCTGTTTCCGTAGAAGGCCATTTTCGGAGCAGACCTTTTAGCTATACAGTAGAGCTACACACACAGAATACTGAAAACCTAATTTTTATGAGAGGCAATGCTAAGGTAAGCTAATATTTTTTTTTAGCATCCAATTCAGTCGTGCCATAGGCCATAATATGTTTTTTACTGCAGCTGGAACTAATGAGAGCTTGGAAAGCTATTGGAAGGCTGACTGGATGCCAACATACAATATGACTGTCACTGCAGATAAAGGTGCACAGTAGACCTAAAGTAACGAAGAAAGAAAAACTGTTTTCATGTAAACATCTAAGCTATATAATGTAGCCCTCTCCTAGAAATGCAAGAGGTACACCTAAACCTTTATTTACTAATGAGCCATAACAACTAATCCAAATTACAGGTAACTGAAATCACAAATTGGTTACTATGGGATTCTGTACTTTTATTTATTGAATAAACACATAGAGCTTCAGGTAGCACCTAACATAAGAATAAAGCTGGATTCACACCTATGCATTTTTAGTGCTTTTTGCATTTTGCAGATTTGTACTACAGAATGTATTCCATAGGAATACATGGTAAATGGACTGTAGTGCAAATCTTCAAAATGCAAAAAGCACTAAAATTCATAGGTGTGAATCCAGCCTAACATATTGGGATGTTTGTGAAGTGTTGCTTTAAGGCTGGATTCACACCTATGCATTTTTAGTGCTTTTTGCATTAGGCGTGAATCCAGCCTTAGACCTAAAGTGCATTAAACCCTGAAAGATCTTCTCGTTTTTTCGCCCATTTGGTCTGTTATATATACCATTAAAATAATTTTCTTATATCTGTATATCTTAGTTCAAGTACAAAAAAAAATATCTTTTGATCATGCCAGAAATCGACTGAGCTTTTAACTTTCTGTGCTCTTTGCCAGTGCTGCATTCTTATCAGTTACAATGTTTCCAACTATCCCTGTGTACTACAGCACTTATTTTGTGGAGAAGAAGGGGGTGGGAGGTGTTTCATAGTTTCACCTCAATAAATACCATTCAATTAGTGCAAATCTCTGTAGTCCAGGAAATGTGCCGCTAGCAGGGTCACCAAGTTAAACAAAAAGATAAAAAAAAAATGAATACAGCCACCATATCTAAGGACAAGTAAGCTGTAATATATTCTCTATTGTTCTTGGCTTTTAAGTTGGAACACGCAAAATATCTCCCTTATAGATCCACAAGCACACACATTTTTGGTAATAAAAGCACTCCTTGTTAACTTCTTGCCGACGGCAAGACATATATGTACTCCGGGGCAGCGGCTCCTCTGTGTGAAATCACATACGGATACATTATTATTATTATACAGGATTTATATAGCGCCGACAGTTTATGCAGTGCTTTACAACATTAGGGCAGACATTATAATACAATACAATTCAAGACAGGGGGAATCAGAGGGCCCTGCTCGTTAGAGCTTACAATCTAGGAGGGAATACATGATTTTGTACTTCTGGGTCTGCGTCCCTGGCAATCCATTCCCGTTGTGATTGGACACAGTGGGAGCCAATCAGTGATTCCGGCGGACCTGATGTCTAACAAGACCTGCCGATGGTTTTTGACAGAGGCAGAATGGCAGTTTGCCTATGTAAATAAGGCAGATCACCATTCTGTTAGTAGGGAAGACAGAGATCCTGTGTTTCTGCTAAGCGGGAACATGGATCATTGTGTTTTTACCGTTAAAGCACCTCCCACTCGGTTACAAAGCACTCTCTAGGAACACATTTTTCCCTTTGATTGCTCCCGATGTTAACCCCTTCCCTGCCAGTGTCATTAGTACAGTGACAGTGCATATTTGTTAGCCCGGATCACTGTATTGGTGTCACTGGTCCCCAAAAAAGTATCAAAAGTGTCACTTAGTATCTGATGTGTCCGCCACAATGTCATAGTCCCGATATAAGTCGGTAATCGCTGCCATTACTAGGAATAAATAAATAAAATTACATAAAACTATCCCATAGTTTGTAGATGCTATATTGCACAAACCAATTAATATAAGCTTATTGGGATTTTTTTTACCAAAAACATGTGGCAGAATACATATTGGCCTAAATTGGCAGTTAAAGTAATGCAGTCACTTTAACTGACAATTTACTGCCTGGTCATGAAGGGGGTAAACCTTCTGGCATTGAAGTGGTTAAAGGCCAGGTTCCTCTTGCCCCCATATACTGTAATAAGTGGTTGACAATTTCAATATTTGATTTGGTATTGGTCATTCTGCAGAATCTCTGGATGAAATAAAAACCTTTATAAAAAATAATACATAAATTAGAAAAAAAAAATTGGACGAAGTTCTACATTAAGAGTGTATTTATTGCATAACAATCCAAGCTCTGTTTCTAAGTGGAGCTTCTAATGCCGCGTACACACGAGCGGACTTTTCAACATCCAAAGTCCGAAGGACCGAGTCCGTCAGAGTATCCGATCGTGTGTGGGCTGCAACGGACTTTTGATTCACCAAAGTCTGACGGACTTTAGAATATGGAACATGCTTCAAATTTTCCCGAAGGAACTCTGCCGGACCCGGTCCCCTTCGAAAACTCCGCTCGTGTGTATGCTACTCCGACGGACTAAAACCGACGCTAGGGCAGCTATTGGCTACTGGCTATGAACTTCCTTATTCGAGTCGGGTCGTACGTCATCACGTTCGAATCCGTCGGAGTTTAGTGTGATTGTGTGTGGCCAAGTCCGTTCAGCCGAAAAGTCTGTCAGAACTCCGTCGGAATTCCAGCAGAACTCCGACGGAACTCCTTTGGAAGTCTGTCGGACTTAAGTCCTCTCGTGTGTACGGGGCATTAGTACGCCTAGGCAGTATGACCTTCTTTTGTTCCACAAAAACATGTAAGCAAGTGAACGCTCTAAAAAGTGGTGAAAGATATATAATTATAACCAAAATTCATCCAAAATGCCAAAATAAATGTCCAAAAAAGTGTGATGAAATAGTGCTTCACTTCTTCTGACTGTAAATCATACATGGAGTATCCACCACCAAAGTGAATGTGCAGGTTCCTCTCCCTTAAGAATAACACTCACCAGACAATATTGCCATTCATTCTCGTGACTGGCAAATAATGCCTAAATGTTGGTATGTGTACCGCCTTGGCGTTCCAATCACCATCCAGATCTCATATGGATATCCACATGTAGAGGGAAATAGAAAACACACCTCCACTAGTGAAAAATCTTAAGGTACCCGCTTTTATTTAAAAGAATTGCACTTACAGCATCCTATCTGCCTGGAACAGGAGAGTCCAAGCCTTGGAATTGCCAATGTGGCTGTCATCTGAGGTACGACAAAGCCTCAGTTGGTGGTTAAAAACCAAAAATTTGAGAAGGGGAAGATCCTTCACCCCAGTCACCTGGAAGGTGATATTAACAGATTTAAAACAAACCAAACAAGCCCAAATAAAAATATCATCAGGCGTCACAGTACAGCGGTCACACAACCCGTGATGGATCGGAGCGGCCGCTATCACTTCCTAACGCAGCGCCCTACCGTGTAGCCGCACTCCAACGTGATTCGTTGCATCCAACTTCGTCACAGGGGGTTTGACTTTTTGTGCACTACTGTGGATTATCATTATAGTATTATAATAGTATTGGTAATATTTCAACCTCTTTATGTGATATAGTCCACTTACAAACGTTTTGAGGCTCCATCAAAATGTTGCTATGGCACCCAGTGATTTCTTGTTTCACCCCTATGTGTAGGGAATGTTGAGAAGAGTCAGAAGACTTGGCATATTTCATAAAACATGAACATATTGCTCCTTTTTTATTTTATTTTTTATTTGTAACTCTATACAGTCAAAAAGTAGCATTAAATATAGAGCAGACAGAATTCTTCCTCCTACAGCACATTCTGCAATCAGTTTTTTCGACTAAAACAATTGCATGGCACAAGGGGCACAGCCTGTACAAAAGGGCGTCATGATTTAGGTGTACCAGCAGGATGTCTAAATACAGCCGATGGCAAGCAAAAGAGGTAAACACATTCCTGCTTATATATATAGTTATTATTATTATTTTTATTTTTTTACAGCATCATAATTCTGCTTTTCTATTAGACAAAAGTGTTTCTTCCGCTGAAACTTTTATTTATCGCTTTTCCAAAAGGAGGAACAAAAGGTTATTTTCCCTACGTAGATCCTTTTTAACATATTGTGCTCTATCACCCTCATTATATGTTTGGTATTGTTTTTTTACAGAATCACTGTCCAGTAAGTCTATTGGAAAGTTTTGGGCTAAGCGCGGTGAACTTTGCTAAACAATGAAAACCCAGCAATGATCAATTCAATGAGACAGGTAGGAGTAGAAGCCCTGGAGTGTTCTGATGTAGCAGCTGCTGACATTGGCGAGATCTGTACTGCTGTTTTTTTTTTTCCTTAAACAGCTGAATGTACCCTCAACCGCCTGTTAATTAGGATTGAGAAGAATCCCTGGAATTAGAAACGCAGACAATACACAGCTTATGTTTTACTGTATATATTTTTGCCCCTTTGTTTTCAGAATAGCTTCACTGGTAACTTGCATTAAAAGAAAGAAACTGCGCACTATGAAAATGTGACAGCGTACTAGTTAAATATTAATGCTGTTTTCAAGCAGCAAATCACGCATTGTGCTTAAATTGTGCTGCGCATATTGAGAGGTTCACACCAGTTTCAATTAAAGCCAGTGTAAGAGGAGGCTCTCCATCACTGGGGACCAGATGTGCTGTTCAGCATACTGCAAAAAAAATAAAATCTGGGTCACAAATGTTTTTTTTTTTTTTTTTTCGTCACATGTCTGCTGGGTCTGCTTTTCAGAGATCTTGTTTTATTTTATTTACTTAGATATATATTTTGTACTTACCTACATCGCTTAGCGTGCCTGGTTAAACCCATTAGTGTTATCTTTATGAGAAAAAGTCAGCCACTATTCTTAGAAACTCTGACAAGCATGATTTGCATCTAAATTGACCAAATAACGTAATCCCAAATGCATTTCAGAAAATCTTCTGTGAAAAAAAAAAACAATTTGCTGCTTAAAGTGATATTAAATCCCAAAACCAAAAATGAATTATATTGTGACTTACATATTTTAAGATGTGGTTGCTGCATTTGTTGTTTGTTTTTGTTTTTTTTCTGCTTGTTTTCTTTTATTTTCATCTTTAGATCTTGCCACTTCCTTTTACAGACTAAGGGTGTTATATACGAAAGGCTAATTCACTTTTAACTACAAGTGCAAAGTACACATGAAATTGCACTGAAAGTGCACTTAGAAATGCAGTCGCTGTAAATCTGAAATGAGGGGAAGCTCAGCTGTTTTTATTATCCAATCATGTGCAAGTTAAAATGCTGTTTTTTATTTCCCTCGTATGTCCCCCTCGGATCTACAGTGACTGCACTTCCAAGTGCACTTTCCAAGAAAATTCAAGTGCACTTTGCACTTGTAGTTTGCACTTGTAGTGCAAAGTGGAAATGTAGTTATAGAGGAAGTCTGAAGGAAAAGCTCAATTTGAAAGTGCCACATCCCTCTTAAAGTAGAAAAACACAGAAAATAAATTTGTTGGGACTTTTTAAGCGCATACATATACGAAAGGAGAAATATATATAGAAAAATATAAATTTTATTCAAAAAATCCATAAACAAGGATAAATTGATCAGTAACAGATATGTGTAAATTGTTTTCTCTACATGTTTCGCCTGTTAAGGCTTCCTCAGGAAATTCTTTTGCAATGAACACTGTAGGTGTGGACTGATCACTACAATAAAAAAGATGTATATCAAAACAAACAATTGCACAAAGTAAATACATGCGGATTTGCCTTTAGTAAATAAACCCCTAAGCTGCCCAGCAAAAATGGCAGTTAGAGGGTTGAAACGTTTTCACACTGACAGGGGTGCTTACTATGATCAGATTTTATTTTTTCCTGTAAAGCCTTTATCCTAAAAGGATAAAAAAAACTGTTGAAAAATGAATCGTTTTCCCTTTTCAATATTTCTAACATGGGGAGGTGGTGCGTGTGAAAAAAGACCTCCTATCCTTTACTCTGTTGATAAACTGTTGATGTAACTGCTGTGTCTATCTAAATCTGCTAGTGTATCGAACACTACCCTCTCCCCAGATTGACAATGCTGCCGTCCAAAGGTGTCTCCATTGCTCCTTCATCCAGGTTGGAGACATACAAAGAGAGGAAGTACAAAAAAAAAAGCTTAAAATGAAAACTAATGGAATCACCACATTTAAGGATTGGTAAGCTGCAAAATTCTACATTTTTATTTTTGGGTTTAATACTTCTTTAACTGCTTGCCAACTGCCTTATAACAGTTTTACTCCTACAGGGCAGCAGCTGTGCACCAAATCACGTATATATGCAATTCACAGCAGAAGCCGATTGCTGCCTCTGAACGCACAGCCAGCGCTGTGGACATCTAACAGTCCAGATTTATGTGCCAAAGGCACCCTCCAACAGGACCATTCCACAACTATTTCTACTAGCAGTCCTGATTAAGGGGGAGTATCTAGTCCCCCGAAACACGTTGACCTTTTTTTATTGCTAAAACTCAAATAGAATACAAATAAATTTACCTTATTGGATACCGGGGCGCACCTTTACTCTTTTTTTCTCTTATATTGTACTGATCACCTGATTCGCTGGTATTTAAGGGTCAATTTAAACATTTGAGTTGCCCCCAGAACAGGAATAGAGATATTTTCCAATGGGGACACTTACTCTTGTGACAACTCCTTAGTCGTCTCAGTTAATATTTATTCTACATAATGAGAAACCTTTCACATCGGACTCTCCAGTCTCACCTATGGAGTGGCGAATGTCAGTGGACACATGTCAGTGGAAAAGATTTATGGTGGTCCTATTTTACTTTTGTCCAGTGGATTGGATGGAAAAGGGCAAGTAAACACTTAAGTGCCGAAGGCCCCCACCAACTCCATTTAATATCATACATATACCACATTCTGCATGAATCCAAAAAAAATCCTCAATGATACTCACCTGTATATGCAAAAATGGAATATGATACTGTGACGTACTATCCCTATGCAAATATGGACTAAAATTTGGTTGTCAACTTTTAGGTCCTCTAGGTGTGTGGCCCAGAGGGAGACAGTGGTGAAGATTTTAATGTTTTGGTACAGAACTCCAGAACGTATTCATCTTATTAACCCCACCCTCTCATCTTGATGTTGGAGGTGTGAAAAAGAGACGGGTTCACATTTTCACATTTTCTGGACCTGCCCACCTATACAGGACATTTGGTTAGAGGTTATGCGAACAATCCAGAATGTAACAGGCATCTCACTCTGCTTAGATCCTATTCATTATCTAATGGGCTCCCTTTTTCGGGCATCTCTAAACCAATTAAAAGACTGACATCCTATATACTCCAGCTGCTAAAAGAGCTATACCGTTATGCTGGCTATCCAACACTCCTCCTTCCCATTCACAAGTCCTACAACTTGTAGCAGAAGTCAGAAGAATGGTTTTCCTTTCAGCTACGGTACATGACACGATCTCGCAGTTTAATAAAATTTGGGAACCCTGGGACCAATCCAAATATGGGGATTGTGTCAACTGAGTACATTTTGAGGATTGAAATATGTTTTTTTCTAATAACACCTTCTTCTTCCCCCCTTTTGCTACTCGCCTGTAGATCCCTTCATTGTGAGATGTTGCACACCTTTGTACACCCTGTAATTTGTGCTTTTGCCCTAATTTCTAAGTACCGCCTTGCTCTTTATGTGTAGTATGTAGGGAAAAGAAAAGTTTTTTCGGTTTATGTTTCTAAGCTGTGATTTCTTATGTACCACTTTAACGTCATGTGCTACACACTTTGTGATGTACCAATTATGTTACTGTTGTTTATGGAAATAATAATAAAAAACTACAATTACAAAAAAAAAAAAAAAAAAGGCAGGTGGTCCATTTCAATCCGATTTCCCCATAGAGGAGAGCAGGACTGTGTACAAAGAGTACACGGACCTGTCATCTGTCTGCTCAGCAGAGATTGGCGGAGCAATCCCCCCCCAAGCAAACGGAATCCACTACACGGAGGCCCCCATGTGAAAAGGGAATTAGGATACTGAATGTGAGGTTAGGTATTTGACACTCACATAGCAATGATAAGCTCAAGCATAAAAAGTAAGTTGACACATAATGCTGTGAAGTTGAATGTATTTAGGCTCTGTTCAAATATGTGGCCAGAGGGCGGTTAAAACAAGCTGCGGTTTTGCCATCCACCCCCGCCCAACTCAACACTAACACACATGATGCTGGACAGTTGACCAACTTAATGCAACTAATGGAGATACGTGGGGCCAGGCCACAACTTCATGCAATACACACAGTTGCGGCAAGGTAGCATGACAATTGTAGGGTCAAACATCGCTAAAAAGCGATCCAAGCAATAATAGCTTTTCAGAAGAGCAGCAGTCCCTGAAGAACTTACGAATGAGCCCGTAAAGCAAACCTGCCCTGGGAGAAATATGTGAACTGCCACTGCTACTGACCTCCTTCTGCAATCTGGCTGGCTGTATTACCGATACGCTGACTTTAACAGTCCTGAGTCACGGCCTATACACACAAATAGAAAATCGGAAGTAAAATTTCATCCAATGAATGATCTGCTGATTTTTGGATCGTTTGTACAGTGCTTTTGACAGGCGATTCCGAATTTTCAGACAGACTATACATTTTTTGTCGGATGTGAACACAGCGTCCAATTTTCATTTAATTAGTACAGTTTTCGTCTGATAAAATCGTAAGAGCAAGACTATGCACGCTCTTACGCATGCAACACAAAAAAATGTAACACTTTGCATCACTTCTGAAGTTGAATTTGGTCAGACGAGAATTTTCATATGTTGAGCAACCTCTTCACTTTTGATATGAGACTAGCATGCAACAAAACTGATGAAAATTCATCCATAATCTGATCGTGTGTACCAGGCTTTAGAACATATATGGATCAGACACATCAGTGTTACCTGTAGGTAAGCAAGTGGATCGCCATGATTGTCAAGCAACTGCCAATTTTTTAGAAGGAGGATTCAATAACAGTTGCACCCTTTTTCTTTCAGAGGAAGGTTCGTATTTTTGCATATGTCCAAATGTAAATGATTCTCTTTAATGCAAGCAACCTGACTTTAATGATTGTCTAAATTCAGCATATTATCACACCTGTCATCTACTTGCAATTTCAGTACTTCTTAAGGATTAATTTATCTAGTTCTTCTTCATCATCCCCTGCTGCTTTTGTGTTAATTCTGCACACACACATAGGGTGCTGGAAGGAATGGAAATAGGAAGCAAAGTTCATGTATCATGTATGAAAGCTACAATCAGGGAACACAGCAAGCTATTCCAGGATATAGTGATTAATGTGTTTCTGGTATATGCTCAGATACAGTTCCCTTGCTATGACTGCTAAGCAGTAAAATAACCAAACAGCATGGTTATGATTACTTAGAAATGACAGCTTTTAAAATAAAAAATATGGTCATTTTATAAGACATAAACATGGTTCCAAACAAGGTTAGAATTCATTTTTTATATTTTCATTCCTTCATCAGAGTGCCATTGCAATGTGTAAGACTGGCTGATACCCAAGAGGGTGCCAAGGTAACTGGCCACCAGAGACACCCCGTCTGTGAAACATTCTAAAGTCAGTAGTACAATTCATGCTATGCTATGTCATGTATGCTGGATGCTACCCCAATTTTGGCACATTTTCCCTTTGGTTTCTGGGATGCTGGCTCAGTAACTAATGACAGTATGTGTTTTGGCCTCTAGCATTCTGGCCACCATTGGTCACTAGTTGACAGCATTATTAGTTGTTAAGACACAGGCGGCTGGACCCTGTACAGGACCATTGGTCTCCAGTATGGATACTCAAGTCTGAAGTCCCATACACACTATCAGATTTTCTGCTGATTTTTTCCTTCAGACTTACCAAAACCATATAGTAGAAGGGCCAGCCTGATTGCATACACATTGAAACTCCTAAGGTTTGACCTCATATTATATGGTTTTGGTAAATCTGAAGGAAAAAATCAGCAGAAAATCTGATAGTGTGTATGGGGCTTAATGCCGCGTACACACGACTGGACTTTTTGACTGCAAAGGTCCAACGCAACGAGTCCGTCGGACAATTCGATTGTGTGTGGGCTCCATCGGACCTTTGCTTGCCAAAAATCCGGTGGACTTTAGAAATAGAACATGTTTAACATTTTCCCACCGGAACTCCGCCGGACTGAGAAATCCGTTTGTGTGTATGCTGGTCCGACGGACAAAAAACAACGCTAGAGCAGCTATTGGCTACTGGCTATGAACTTCCTTATTCTAGTTCGGTCGTACATCATCACGTATGAATCCGTCGGAATTTAGTGTGATTCTGTGTGGCCAAGTCCGTTCATTCGTAAAGTCAGTCGGAACTCCGCCGAAAGTCAGTCGGACCTAGTCCCTCGAAAAGTCCGGTCGTGTGTACGCGGCATTAGTGCCATCCCCACCAAGGTGGATGCATCACTTTGCTTTGTTGGCAGCACACCCCTTCTAAAACGAATATAGTGTGTCGATGCATTGAATGTGACCAGTGACTTGAATTGTACATTCATACACGAACAGGACAGCATCCACTATAACAGTGGTCATCAACCCTGTCCTCAGGGCCCACTAACCAGCCAGGTTTGCAAGATAACTGAAATACATCACAGGTGATATAATTTGCTGCTCAGTGATTGCAGTATTCTAGTCTTGCATTTCCCCAAGGTAATACATAAATCCTGGCCTGTTAGTGGGCCCTGATGACAGGGTTGATGACCACTGCACTATAACACCAATGTTGACTGTCATATACCATAATTATATTTGCCAGGTTTATTTTGTGAATATTGTGGACAGTGGGCAAGGTGAAAAAGGAACAAGAAATGATATATAAAGACACATGAAGTGAGGATGAAGTAGGGACATTTGCCATTGGTTTCCTATCAGTCTGTTGTCTGATTATTTATTCAAATGAAGCTTTATTTATGTTGTCACTATGTTTTATGAATTAATAAAGAGGAACTGAACCGAACCTTTGCCCAAAAGAGAGTGGGCAGAGGACAAAGGTCTAGAAAACCTTCCAACATTCTGAGATGAGAATAAGTGGTACCTTGCAACATCAAGTATATCAGGGAAACACTCCTGCTACACTTCCAGATATATGGTCCAGAAAGTATTGATACACAAAAAAATATTGCTCAATCCCATTTTTTTTAAATTACTGCAATACCTTCAATCATGTATAAGCTAGATGAACGTTTTTTGTGTAGAATAACAATTTTGGTAGTTAGAGTATATTTTATTATAGAAGTCTATGCATTGGAGCAAAAAGGGGAACAAGTGAGAAGAAAATCAGAATAGTCTCTCTAAATGACAGTTGTAAGCTAATGCCTAATCACCAGTATTGCATGTGGTCTCTCTTCAGCAGATCATTATGACTTATGACATCTTGTGCTGCAATCCATGTCTGTGTGGAGGCGGCCATTTTGGAATAGGAGTAGGGCTTGGTTTGCTCTTTGCTCACCATTATGTTACAGAATATCACCCCAAATCTTCTAAAACTATCTCCTATCACTGCAGATATACAGCTATGATATAAAGCTAGGCACCCCACATAATCACACTCCTATTTTTAGGATCAATTCCAGACAAAAGGTATATTTTCCTTGTTATGCTTAGGTACAATCACTATTTCAAGCTGTTTCCTATAACATAGCTGAATTTTCACTTCTTGAGTTGAGTTTCATTTAACCTTACTACTGTGGGTAAATGTAAGTATACGTGCATTATCTTTGGTATGGACTTTTAATATGTGATTTCTTCACAGAGGTATTTGTAAACAATCATCTTGTAAAACAACCCATTCAGTTTAAAATGGAAATGAAAAGGAAAAAAAAATTGTATAGATACAACAAAAAACATCAAAAATACCTTTTTTACCTTTTTCTAAAAATGATCACATTCCTTCTGTGCTCAGCTGCATAGGAGCTGGGTGTCTGGGGGTGGGGGGGGGGCATCACACTGAGCTTCCCAGTGAATGGCTGTTCAACCGGGGGCATGTCAGGACAAGTCTGATCATTGGAGGAGAGTGCACTGAGTTCCCAACACAGCTAGAGAACTGACCACGGTGTGCTCTCCTGTTTAGTTTGGTCAGTTTTTACTAGGAAAGCAGAGGGACTTGCAGGAACACCAGGGATTTCACTTAAAGGAATCAATATAAAGAGAACAAGATACTTTTTCATACAAGTACAAGGGTACAGCAGGCACATATCAAGAATATGAAGTGTTGGGGTAACAAATGCTTTAAGGACCTTTCTTATATTCGAGGGAGAGACTAGGTAATTTCAAATATTTGAGAATCTTGGATTACATTGTGCATTAGTGTGAAACCTATATATTTTTTTCAAATAAAATATTCATTACTTAACTATTGGGGGCTTCTGTTTCTCATAAATTGATATTTATGTGTATGTCTAGTCACAACTTTTTGGGGATAAAGTGGGGAAAATGTTAAAGCCACTGTCTGGTTTTCACTGCTATCTGTTAAAGAGAATGACCCTCACTTCCTGCTCTCATGACAACATGGGAAGGAAGTGAGAGTGACTCTCCAAAGATAATACAGACAGAAACAAAACTGATTTAATTTAATAGGGGAGGCTACCCCCCCGCCAGCTTTATATTATTGTCTGTGCTTCTGTTGCTGATTATAGGTCAAAAGTTTTGAGAATTACACAAATATTAATTTTCACAAAGTCTGCTGCTTCATTGTTTTTAGATCTTTTTGTCAGATGATACTGTGGTATACTGAAGTATAATTACAAGCATTTCATAAGTGTTAAATTTCTTTTATTGATGATTACATTAAGTCAATGCAAACAGTCAATATTTGCAGTGGTGCAATTGCAATTTGCCCCGGCATGCTGTCAATCAACTTCTGGGCCACATCCTGACTGATGGCAGACCATTTTTGCATAATCAATGGAGTTTGTCAAAATTTGTGGTGGTCCTCCTGAGGATTGACCACAAGATCTCAATGGGACTTTCCTGGCCATGGACTCAAAATGTTGATGTTTTGTTCCCCAAGCCACTTAGTTATCATTTTTGCCTTATGGCAAGGTGCTCCATCATGCTAGAACAAGCATTGTTCGCCACCAAACTGTTCTTGGATGGTTGGGAGAAGTTCCTCTCTGAGGATGTTTCTGTACCATTATTTATTCATGGCTGTGTTCTTCAAAATTGTGAGTGAGCCCTCTCCCTTGGATAAGAAGCAAGCCCACACATGAATGGTCTTAGGATGCATTACTGTTGGCATGACACAGAACTGATGGTTTTTTCAGATGCCCCAAACAATCGGAAAGGAGATGCATCAGAGAAAATGACTTTAGTAGCAGTCCAATCCCTGTACCTTTACAGAATATCAGTCTGTCCCTGATGTTTTTCCTGAAGAGAAGTGGCTTCTGAGCTGCTTTTCTTGACACCAGGCCATCCTCCCAAAGTCTTTGCCTCACTATTCATGCAGATGCACTCATACCTGCCTGCTGCCAATCCTGAGAAAGCTCTGCACTGGTGGTGCCCCGATCCCACAGTTAAATCAACTGTAGGAGACTGTCCTGGCACTTGTTGGACTTTCTTGTGCGCCCTGAAGCCTTCTTCACAAATGTAGTGGAAATGTTTTTTTTTTTTTGTTTTTTTATGGGATTAAGATAATTTTCATAGCAAAGAGGGACTTTGCAATTAATTGCAATTCATCTGATCACTCTTCATAACATTTTGGAGAATATACAAATTGCCATCATAAACACTGTGAAAGTGTATATTTGTGTCAGTCTCAAAACATTTAGCCATGGCTGTAGAAAACTATTTTTTTCTTTGTGCCATTGCAAAAGCATTCATGTTGCATATATTTACACAAAAAATAAAAAATAAATAAAATGTACATGACACCAGTGTTGTGGTGTGAACAGCAAACATAGCAGACAACAGTTTTTTTTGTGCCTTAGCAGTGGCAGGTATAGAAAAATGCAGGTCTCTGCACTAGACTGAAGGAGACTTGAATCTGCTTAACCACTTCAGCCCCAGAAGATTTTCCTGCTTAATGACCGGGCCATTTTTTGCGATACGGCAATGCGTTGCTTTAACTGATAATTGGGCGGTCATGCGATGCTGTGCCCAAACAATATTAGGTATTTTTTTCCCCACAAATAGAGCTTTCTTGTGGTGGCAATTAATCACCTCTGCTGAAATTTTTTTTATATTTTTTTACTTTTTGCTATAATAAATATCCCCAAAAATGTTTTTAAAAAACAAATTTCTTCATCAATTTAGGCCAATATGTATTCTTCTACATATTTCTGGTAAAAAAAAAAAAAAATTGCAATAGACATATATTGATTGGGTTGCGCAAAAGTTATAGTGTCTACAAACTAGGGGATATATTTATGGCATTTTTTTTTACTAGTAATGGCGGTAATCTGCGATTTTTTGTGATACTGTGACATTGTGGCAAACAGATTGGACACTTTTGACACCTTTTTGGGATCATTGACATTTATACAGCGATTAGTGCTATAAAAATGCCCTGATTACTGTGTAAATGTCACTGGCAGGTAAGGGGTTAACACTAGGGGGCAATCAAGGGGTTAAATGTGTTCCCTAGTTAGCGTTTCTAACTGTGGAGTGATGGAACTGACTGGGGGAGGAGACATATCGCTGTTTGTGATTACTGCGAACAGCAGATCTATCTCTTCTCTCCTGTCAGCACAAGTGTAAACACACAAATCCCCATTCTAGCTGGCCATGCACATCGGGTCCCCCGCCATGCAACTGGCGTGCCTGCTATCGCTCTTAAAGGAGCCGAAGTACCCATACGCGGGAATGTGCCACTTTGCCGATGTATATCGGCATGGCTGGTCGGCAAGTTGTTAATTGCATCACCATTGCAGAACAATTTAGAAGGAAATCAGCAATAGCACAGCCTGTATTTCTCTAAGGCCCCTTTCACACCCGGGTGGTGCAGGCACCGGCAGTAAAGCGGCGCTATTTTTAGCGCTGCTTTACCATCGTTTTAGCTGCGGTATGCGGCCGCAGTTTTAACCCCCACTAGCGGCTGAAAAAGGGTTAAAACCGCCCACAAAGCGCTGCTGCAGTGACGCTTTGCCGGCGGTATAGCCGTGCTGCCCCATTGATTTCAATGGGTAGAAACGGTTTAGAAGCTGTGAATACACAGCTCCTTCACCGCTCCAAAGATGCAGCTAGCAGGACTTTTTTTCACCGTCCTGCCAGCGCACCGCTCCAGAGTGAAAGGGGCCGGTTTTTAGCAGGCGATACACTGGCTCTATTTTTAGTGCTGTAGTGCCTGAAAACCGCCTCGGTGTGAAAGGGGCCTAAATCCTTTTTAACTTTAAAACACATATCTACAAGACATGGACATGGGGTGAGGTCAGTGGCTGATGAAGGACTGACTAGTATCAGAGCCAGATACACACAGGTTACATACACCGTGATCGGTAGAGCAAGAGCAATATTTCCATCACTAGACCTCCTATGTAACTTGTAAAAAATGTACAGCGTCGCCTATGGAGATTATTAAGTAGTGAAGTTTGGTGCCATTCCAGAAGTGTGCGCAATTTTAAAGTGTGACATGATAGGTATCTATTTACTTGGCGTAACATCATCTTTCACATTATCCAAGTTTAGGCTAATTTTAGTGTTTTTTTCCCCAAAAAAACGCAGTTGAAGAATTGCTGTGCAAATACCATGTAACATAAAAAGTTGCAATGACCACCATTTTATTTCCTAGGGTATCTGCTAAAAAAATATATATATATATATATAATGTTTGGGGGCTCTGAGTAATTTTCTAGCCAAAATTACATTTAAGAGAGCAGTGCCAGAATTGGCCTGGGTGGCAAGTGGATAATTACCATAAGTAATTAATATACAAATAATTATTATATATTATTTTTAAGGCAATTTACTATATTTTCAAAAACTATACTCAAGCAGGTGGCTTAAAGGACAAATTATTGAAGTTAGAAGTTATAACTTCGAACCAGTAATTTCACAGTAAATAGATATTTAATAAATGATTGTGTTATAGCATATTAATAGAAGATTTAGCCTGATTATAACAGTACCTTTTCATCAGCAGATTCTCATTCTCCCTCAACTGTGTGAGAAAAATATGGGATTGTGGGTAAATGCTATACCCATTGACCCATGCTTTTTCCTTCTAGTTAAGAGGGCTGGGCTGGAAGGGATGACACTGCATTGAGAGGCATGCCTCCACTGCAGAATTTTTATTGGACAGCTTGGGCCAATGGTACTTTACCAGTGGTCCAATACTCCAAACTGTCCATTAAAGAGGAACTGCAGTCTGCTCACATAATTTGTAAAAAAAAAAAAAAAAAACATCTTTGCATTCTTAAGCTTCCCTCCAACCACTTTGCATATTATTTTATATACACTGTTATTCTGTACTTGCCAAATATGCTGCAGAAATCTCCCTCCACTGAGTCTTGCTGCATCCATTTTAACTGTGGGCAGCTGAGGCTACATCATACTTATAAATTATACATAAATGCAAATTTACCACCTATATATGTAGCACCCTCGAGTTTAGGCAGGGAGCTCCTCACAAATGTACTTGCCAGGAGTAGTTATCCTGGTCAAATGTTAGAGAGCTATTGATTTTCTTTGTTGCACTTTTCTCTTCTACGACTAGGTGGCTGGGTACTTGGTGGTACTAGATAGGAGAAGGGCAACTCAAGGTCATGTTATGGGTATATGGGGCATCTCAGCCTATGGGCAGGGGTTTTCTGGAATCCCTTGGCCTGCTGATCTATCAGGTGATCTATGTTTGGTGCCACCTGGACGGCTGTCTGGGTGGACGTGTGTCATTTTGCCCTGGGCAGCTAGGCCAGAGATTGGGCCTATCCCATGACATCTGGCTGCTGGGCTGTCTGAGGGCATATGCAGAAGCAAGAGAAAACAGTGCAGGGTTGGGATAGTGGCTTGCAGTCCAAACAGAAGTGACGGTTCTTCCGCCCGGAGAACCTGTCATGGTCGGATGTAGAGGGGAAGCTGTCAGCACTAAGGGACCATCCACCTTATTACCAGGGACCACAGTGAGTAACTGAAGCAAGTACCGGAGCAATATTCTCACTGAACGGGCACGGTGGAGAATCAGGAAACTTGAGACAGTGATCAAGTCAGGGAACCAGCCAGCAGAAGTGATGCTTGCAGAGCATCCTTGTGTGTCAAGCCAGGGACTGAGCGGGTCAGCAGGGGTGAAGCTTGAGAAGTATCGGGAGTGCCAAGCTAAGGACCCAGCAGAGAGGCAGGGGTGACGCTGGAGGAAGATATCACTATGAAGATTGGAGGATCTCAAGGGATTCAGGGGCAGTGAATCAGTGGGCCTAGTGAGAGACTGGGAGCTCAGTGGGCTAAAGAACTACAAGGAGAAGTTGTAGTGAAGGTGAAAGAACTGTTATGTTTGTGTTAGGAACTGTTAAAGATTTTTGCCATAGGGGACAGCATTCCTACACAAGTAGATGTGGCTTCTTGCTGGAGGCCTTTCCCTGCACTGCTGTCTTCCTATTGAAGTCTTGGAGTATGCTAATTGAACTTGCAACTACTCAAGGGTATCCTGGTCCTAACCTTCTTTCCCCATAAATTTTGTAAGAGCAATAAATATCTCTTTTGCATTCCAGAATTGCCTGGCACCCAATCACTTTTTCCATCTTGCACCCACTATGCCCACCACATACATAAGGATGTCAGCTATCTCTGGCCCTGGAGGTTCTCATTAGACTAAAGGAGGCCGGAGACCTTGCTACCGTACATATATAACATTATTAACAATTATTAACAATTTACTAGATGATCACTTTAATTATAATTTTTATGTCTTGAAAGATTAACTTAAAAGACTACAGTTTATATGTCTGCTAAAACTAGCTATTTTCTCCTGTGTTGTTCATTTATTGCTCTGCCAATCTTTTTTGCAGTGCTGTACAAATAAATAAAAAAAATTGCCTGAAGCCTTCACAATACCATGAAAAGTAAAAAAAAAAAAAAAGAAAAAGAAAGAAAATATGACTACATTATATTAAATAGTGGGAGGCCACAGCAATCTGTCCCCTACACATTTCAATTCTTACAATACATAGAGGTTAGCGGGTCAGAGATAATAACAGTCATTCTGATAACTACAATGTAGATAATGAGCTTCTGCTTTGTATCTGTAAATACTGTTCAAATTAAAGTAATGTACCCCAGTAATAACCATCAAATTGCCCATGGGGACATTTTAATTATCATTCTTTTCACAGCAGAGTTCATGTAAGAATACAGGAACCAAGTGGGGATGGAATATTTAATATGACAATGATATAAAAATAAATAATGCTTTTCCTTTTGAAAACTTCATCTGCTGATGTAAGAGAGCTACCACAACAGTAAAAGAGAGCTTTAGGAATAAAAGAACACAAAAGTGTCCTCTCCCTTCCCACTCTTCTAAGCAATGGGGGCTCTTAGCCAATATACCATTTACATTTGCTTAGTGGAATTAAAGTGTATGCAAACCCTAACCGGTAACTTCTCTTGTTTGGCCTGCTTTGGTCTGTTAAATATACTATTGAAGGAGTTTTATTATATGCCTGCTAAGGCCAACAAATACCTATTGATCCTGGTAGAACTCCAGGGTTGTCCTGTACACACATCAACTTATGTTTTTGAAGGCACATGTGATCGAACAACAGGCTTTATCTGCCACCAACATGCATATCAAGGCCTCCAGCCACAATTACAATGCCTCGGGGACAATTGCTTACCACTTTACCACCTGACACAGCACACTAACCAAAACCATATTACTTCTGACACTTGGGAAGGTACCTGAAATGGGCCCAACCCATAAATCCCCCCTTAAAAAATCCCTGAGACCTCTGCTGTCTGCTATGATGTCACCAGTTCCACCAAACAACACCTGTCATGAAACCAAAACCCCCTACTACCATCTAAATTCCCTAGCATAGGAGGAGAGAAAAAAAAAAACGATTGAAAAAAGAACATGCCAACAGAAAGCATTAAGGAGAGAGAGGGTGGGAGAACCTTGTCCAATGCTGTCCCTGCTCCAACTGCTCCAACTGATCATTAGAGGCAATGCCTTCTCCTATCAGACCACTAGGTTCACAGTCACACCTTGGCACACCTTGCAATCCACCAATAAGGTAAGGCTATTTTTCTATTGAAACAAACACAATAAGTTAACCCTTCACTAATTACTTGAAAACTCAGTCAAGTAGGCCTTCCATTTATGTTGCACATAAAGCTCCCAGCCTAGTACTTTAACTTTGAAAGGGCTGCCAATAAACCAGAATGCACCGAAAAATGGACATTCACCATTTTTTCCAAAAAACACAGATAATGGAGTTGATTTACTAAAAGTGGAGAGTGCAAATCTTGGTACAGCTTTGCATAAAAAAAACAATTACCGTATTTATCGGCGTATAACATGCACTTGTTTCCCCTTAAAATCAGAGGAAAATCGTGGGTGTGTGTTATACGCCGATCTCCCGCGTTTCAAAGCTTCTCTGCCGCTCTTGGCAGCTTTCGCCTATTTTTGGCCGCATGTAGACGTTCTCGGCTATTTTCAGCTGCACTCGGCCATTCTCAGACTCGGGTGCGGCCGAAAATAGCCAAAAACCCGCCGAGAGCTACCGAGTGCCACCGAGATACACAGGACATCCGCTCTGTATCTCGGTGGCGCCATTTTTAAATGGCAAAGACACTGACAAGGCTGCAAATGACTAACAAAAGCTGCAATGGAAGCCTGCAAATGACTGACGAGGCTGCAATGCAAAGCTGCAATGGAAGGCTTTTTATTGTCAAACCTTAATTGAACAAGCAGGTGTTAGAAGCTGATTGGTTACCACGCACAGCTAGGCCAGATTTTGCACTTTCCAGTTTTAAGTAAATCAACTTTATAGTGTTACGGTGCTTTGCAAGGAATTTGTGTCGCAGATGTGTTGCCATGTGCCTTGGGATGAATATGAATAATAATTTGACATGATAAAGTGACACATATTTGTGCTGCAACAAATCGTATTGTGAATGACAGAACAACTCTATCCTGTTAGAGGGATTAGGAGATGGTGGCATTCTGCAGTGCAATCAGAAGCAGTTATACCAGTGTGATAATGTTTTTTCTCAATGAGTACAGTACAGTGAGCAATTGTTGCCATGCTGGAACAGGAGGTGTGTTACTTTGCAACATTACCAGGTGAAAATAATGACAAAAGATACACTTTAAAGTGTTATTACTCCCAAAAAAAGCTTATAGTACTGCAGTGCTTATCATGCTTGCTTTCTCCTTTTTCTGAAGACTATGGTTGTTTTCAATTTCATATTTTAAGATACTCTTCCCTATTTTCTGCTTCCTGGTGGTGGATTCATTCCCTTTTAAGGCCCCATGCAGCCACTTGTATGTGCAAGATCCCAATAGATCTCACTCCCTTGCTCCCTCCTTCTCCCTCCTCCAAGTGAGTGACTGGTAGAAGATTGAGCTTGCATCATTGTCCCTTGTAAATAGTGAATGAAAATTACTCAGGATATGCGTTTCCTGATAAACGTAAAAACAAAAAAAAGGTGCTTAGTGACCTGGAACAAGCAGCATTGTAAAGTCAGTGAGTCAATAATGTAAGTGTTTGTGCCCACGTATCCAGCAAAATATGTAATGGAGAGTTTACCAGGTTGCTGACTTTTAATAATAGAACACTTAACTGTCCTGGAGTCAAGCGTTGTCGGCACTTCCATGCAGAAGGAAATCCGGCAGTGTATCATTATGGCTTCACGCCGGGTCCCTTCTGCACATGTGCGAAGCACCGCTGCGCTCTCCTATTGGCCTGGCGGCGGAAGGAGGGAGGAGGAGGGAGCCGAGCTGCTGATGTAATACACCACGGCCCTTATCTGTGCCTATTAGTGCCGCCTTAACTATGCCTATCAGTGCCCACCAGTGCAGCCTATCAGTGCCCACCAATGCAGCCTATCAGTGCCCACCAATGCAGCCCATCAGTGCCCACCAATGCAGCCCATCAGTGCCCACCAATGCAGCCATCAGTGCCGCCTAATCAGCGCACTTCAATGAAGGAGAAAAATGACCCGTTTGCAAAATTGTATAACAAACTATTAAAACATGATTTTTTATTTTTATTTTTTTGCATCTTTTTTTGTTTGTTTAGCAAAAAATAAAACTCCGAGCTGTAACTAAATACCACCAAAAGAAAGCTCTATTTGTGGGAAAAAAATGATAAAAATTTCATTTGGGTACAGTGTTGTATGACCGCGCAATTGTCATTCAAAGTGCATCAGCGCTGAAAGCTGAAAATTGGTCTGGGACTGAGGGGGGTTTAAGTGCCCAGTAAGCAAGTGGTTAAAGGTTCACCTTTTGGAACATCTTACATGTTTCAGCTCCTGCCACCTTTCCCCCAGATTTTGTGACAGCGTGGGGTCAGGGGCGGAGCCAGAGGTGGGGTTGTGGGCGGGGTCAATGGGGCCCTGTCAGGTACGCTGTATGGGGCCCCATGATTTCTAACAGCAGCCCTGGACGTGTTAAATGCTGCTTATCATGCTTTTTAAGTATGGAAGGTAAATAATTAATACTGCCTTGCTAGATATGCAATCTAACACAAAATAAAAATGAAATTTCCCATAGTTTCCTAGTTATTCGATGTAATATACCGGTACATACTAGTAACTTCTAGCTGAAAGGGGATTTTCATAAATGTGATCATTTTAATTCCTGATAGGAAAATTGAAGGGTTTCCACCTGTCACAAGGTCCTTGTCACATTGCGTCATACACATCTTTGCTGTATAAATAATGGAAATAATTGAGCTGTATTTGAATGAATGCACATTGATATTATCTTCTCTTGTTGATGGAATATGAATTCTCAGCTTTGTGAACACTAAGGAGCCATTATCCGCTGGGACACATTTCTGTACTACATGGATAGATCCAATTCAAATGAGCGAGGGAGGGATTGTGGGTAGGTTTCATTTAATAAATACCATTTTATCTTATTATGAATATGGACGGGGTATATTTCTACTCAATTTTTCTACTCAATTTTTCTGTTGTCATTAAAGAGGAACTTCATCATTCATCCCCATTCCCAAGATTAAAGTGATTAAACCCTTGGTTGTTTGAGCACTTTCAGCAGCTGATTTAATCACTTCACTCCAAAGACATGCAGGTAGGTTAATTGGCTTCTGTGCAAAATTGGCCCTAGTATATGAATGGGGACCTTGGATTGTGGGCTCCTTGAGGGTAGGGACCGATGTGAGTGTGCAAGGGATAGGGACAATTGTAGACACTCACTCAGGTTGAACTGGATGGACTGGTGTCTTTATTCAACCTTACTAACTATGTAACTATGTAAGTTACTGAGTATGCCACCTCCGTTCTGTCACATGATCAGCTGTCATTGGCTGACAGCTGATCACGTGATAAGGGGTCGGGATCGACCCCTTACACGGATCGGTGATCAGGCGAGTCTCATGGACTCGCCGATCACAGAGCGCGCCGCGCGCGCCCCTCAGGGGGCGCGCAGGCCGCTCGTAACCAGGACGACGTCAATAGACGTAGTCCTGGAAATGTAGGTCCGCGCTAATGCCGTCATTTGGCAATAGCGCGGATCTCAAGTGGTTAAAGTGGTGTTACACCCCCAAAAAAATAAACATTAAAAGCCAGAAGCTACACATACTGTAGCTGCTGGCTTTTAATAAATGGACACTTACCTGTCCTGGAGTCCAGCAATGTTGACACCCGCAGCGGATGTTTCCATCCGCTGTTGGGTGCTCCACAACCATTGCGGGTAAGGGAACCCAGCAGTGTAGCCTTTCAGCTTCACGCCGGAAACCCTACTGCACATGTGTGAGGCCCCGCTCGTCTCCCCTTTTGGCCCGGGGGCCAGGGGAGGAGGAGGGAGCCATGTGGTGACATCACAGCTCCGTGGCAGGGACTCCCAGAAGTGGAAGAGGATAGCTGATACCTTATCCCCCCCCCTCCATTTCCCCCTCAAAAGGTGCCAATTGTGGCACTGGAGGGGGGGGGGGGCGGATAAGGTTGAGCAGAAGTTCCAGTTTTGGGTGGAACTGCGCTTTAATAACCATTATTATTCTATTTTTTTTTTTTTTTTGACCTGAATGAACACAAGTCAATTCATATCTGGACTCCTGTAGACCTACATGGGGCTTTCAATCAGGTCCACATCAGTGACAGGCGTTGCTCAAAATTTATGAGGGGGGCGCAAACAAATTGAAAATCATATGAACATCATATGCAGCTACTGGGCCCATCAATTGCCGCCACTATGCCATCAATTGCCCCCACTGTGCCATCATACGCAGCTACTGTACCCATCAATTTCCGCCACTGTGCCATCAAACATAGCTACTGTGCCATCAATTGCCGCCACTGTGCCCATCAAACTTAGCTATTGTGCCATCAAACGCAGCCACTGTGCCTATCATACACAGCTACTGTACCCACTGGTCCACAGGAAAAACTGGCAGGCGGACCTGATTGCAAAGCTTGGGTGAAAAATTCTTAAAGGGGAGTGATTTGGGGTGGTAAAAATGCAGCCTGGCTGTGTGTTTTTACTGTCCCTTCCAACCATCACATGTGTAAAGTAGCATCTCACTATGTGCTCATGGTCATTATGATGATCAAAGCATAGCAGGTTCTCTATGGCTCTGTCAGTGTAACATGCTGTGTGGTGCTGACCTTCTTATGGCTGTGCTGTGTTATAGTCTGTAACACACAGCACAGCCATATATTAAGAAAGTCAGCACCACACAGTCATGTTACACTGACAGAGCCATAGAGAACCTGCTATGCTTTGATCATCATAATGACCATGAGCACACAATGGGGAGTCAGGGGACTGAGCCTCAGCCTGTGTGATGTGTGATGTGTCAGTGTGTTTGATGTGATGTGTGTAGGGGAATTGCTTGCCTGTGGGACCATCATCAGGATTACTCTCTCTTTCAGTCTCTCCTTCAGGCTGCAGCAGCACGGCACTTACTGAGGGAAGGGAGCCGCAATACAATTGAATCCATCTGCCCAGGAAAGCATACAGTGAGCACAAGGTAAACAGATGCAGAGCAGGGATTGTATGCCTCCACCCGAAAATTGAGAAAAACCCCTCTTCTTCTCTCACCTCCTGGACCTCTCTATTAACCTGATGGGGCCCAGGAAGGTACTATATACCTTGCCAATCAAGTAGGTGCAGGTTAATAAAGTTATTTATCAAATTCGTTTTTTTAGCTAAAAATCTGATCGCCCCCCCCGGCTGGGCCCAGTACAACAGGGCTGGTTTTACTGCCCTATCAGTGGCCCTGAACTAGTCAATAGAGCAACTAATAAAGCACCAGCATAATAAGCAGCATTAAACACGTAAATAGAGCGATTCATATCAGTTAATTTTCGTCAAAGAAGTTCACAATCGAATGCCACTTATGATGGTCATACACACAGAAGCATAGAAGAGTGACAGCAAAATGTAGACCAGGCGGTCCATTAAGTACAACCTATTTTTATATAGATATGTAGAGAATAGATCTATGTTTATTCCGAGCATGTTTTGAATCCACTGCCTTACAATTAATGATATGAGTGAAAGATCATATGCCAACATGTAGGCAGGTTGCCTATGGTGTTGAGTTAGCCAGTTTGGCTGCCCAGGCCAAGGGGGAAGGGTTAATGTTTTTACACCTTCTCTGGGCAAGTCTTCAGACTTTTTGGGGTTCACCCTCCCTTCCCATTCAATATAAAAGGAGGAGAGGCTTGGGTCCCAAGGGCGCAGGCGAGAGAATAGGAGCTATCGAAAAAAGGTTGATGGGACCTGTGGTTCACTCCAGGAACACCCACACATTGGGACCTCGTAACAATGGACACCATCATTATGGATTCTCCGGTTATGGACCTCACCCACAAGAACTTTATCTGTGCAGGTATGCTGGGGCAGCCGCATTCAGTGTTAGTCTGTAATTGTAGTATGTGGCATGTGTAACACCACTACAAAAGGTTAACTTCCAACGCAAAGAAGAGGATGTAGTTGCCATGGGTGACTGAAGAGAAGAACAGCTACCGAAACCAGTCGTTTGGTATGGTACCTGATTAGGTGACAGGTCCTCTGGTAGGAAGGGGGTTGGTACTCTGACTCCCTCTCTATATGTCTGACTTCTCAGGTCACTGGAGACAGACTAGCATTACGGAGATCTAAGGCCTGATCACTAGGTATGGGAAGGAAAGTGTTAATGAGCATGCACAAGGCAGGCTATGTTTTTGGCATGACACCATTCTGTTATTGGGAGTGAGGTAACAGAGATACGCTGGACTGGTGGATTGAGCGAAGGCTCTGCACATCCTAAGTTCCTAATGCAAACATACAGTACATCAGTTACAAGTGTGTAGTGTCATGGGTCAATACTGAGGAACTTGCTGCACACAAGTGGCTAATTTCTGAGTCAGGGACTACCTTAATGTTTGATTCTTCACATGACTGCAGCTTCTGCCTGGTCCCAGGCATTGGTGAGCAAGCCTTCGGTCAAGGGGTTACCCAACATGCACCATAGACCTCACCCACAAGCACAATGCAACCAGAAAAATTGTGAGAAAGTATATGACAAGTATTTGGCGCAAATCAAAGATATTTGGTTCCCACTAGAAAAAGAGTCTATAAAATTACATATAGTAGTGAGTGCAGGGAATGCACTACTTTGTCAAGTCCAAAAAAGGAAAAATAAAATGTTCTTTAGTTCGTGAGGAGAGGGGGGGAGGAGAGGAATGGAGAGGGGGGATGGATCCGCATGCAGGGCTGCCACCTTAAAAGAGCTGAAACTTAAGCTCCTGGATTGCTGCAGATAAAGGAGAAAAAAGAGAGAGAGGGGCGCCTCTGGGTGCAGATTTTTCAAAAGGTTTTATTTTCAGTGTAAAAACATAAAATTTTGCACTCACATTTAGTAGGCAAAAGGTAGGCATTTAAACACAGAGGGTCATCAGGTGTATCTGATTATGGGACGTCAGCCAGTGATCCGGTCCACATCTGTCATCTAGTTGTTCCTGTTCCTCTCACATAAGGTCCACTACAGGTGTTTTTTAAGAAGCAGCCGGCTTATGGTGGACACGAGATGTGCAGTCTTCAGAAGGAGGCTTGGGAAGCAGAGATGATCAGGGCGCGGTGCTGTGACGTCAGAGGGTATGCGACGCGTTTCTTGAGCGTGCGGGTCGAGATCGTCGGACGACCGCGCTCTTTCATCAGGCAGAATCAGAATAAAGTGAAGGGGACTCAGGATTTAAATAGGGGCAGGCTGAGGACAGTAGGCGTGGCTGGAGGCGGGCTGGGAACAGGTGAAGGGGCGTGGCTAATTAGGGGCAGGCTGAGGACAGTAGGCGTGGCTGGAAGCAGACTGGGAACAGGTGAAGGGGCGTGGCTATGGCCGAGTATGGGGAAGGAAACGATGAGTAATGAGGGGGGGAGGGAAATGGGAGAGAAAGAGAGAGCAGCAGCGGCTTAGTATAAGCAGAAAGAAAACGTCTATGGGGAAATCTTATGTATATGTCGGTAAAATCGTCTATAGAATAAAATTCTATGGGAAAAACATCAAAAATAATTGTGAGAATAAGTAAAAAGGGTAAAAATTATATATATAAAAAGATAAAAAAGCTTAAAAAAGCTAAAAGGAGGGGAGTAAAAAAGAAGGTAAAAAGAGGCAAGAAGCATACATGAAGTGTGTAGATATAATTGTATTGGGGATTGGATATGCAGGACATATGTGTATAAGGGGATAAAAATGGTGTATGTGTATATACACATATACAGATACACATATAAATACGTACGCTTACCCGTGTTAAATGAAAAAAACGGGATGTATAAAATGAAAATAAAAACAGAAATAAAAAAGAAATAAAAACAAAAAAGAAATAAAAACAAAAACGTACACCCGCACATATATGCCTACATGGACACATGTGTGTATGTGTGCACATACATGAGTGTGGGGCGCGGGGAGAGGAAAAAGGAGTACGTGGGAGGGGGGGAGGAAAAGAAAAAAAGGGGGGGGGAAGGGGGGGGGAAGGAGCTAGAAAAGGGGGGAGGGGGGGGGGAGGAATAGGAAGTATTACACTAATACAAAATGATAAGAATTATTTTCTAAATATGCATGGGTACATATACAAGCCAATATCAATACATGATTCTTTGCAAAGAGAAAAGAGAATATAATCGCTTGAGAATTGCAGTAATGGTAAAACAGTATGCATAATAATATATTTGCCATAAATATTGGTAGCTAGAACAAGCGGATAGATTGAGAGGATATCTATATAGGTGAGGGGATGTCATGTTGTGTGATAAGGACGGCACCATGGACGAGGGGTGTCAGGTATGGGGCAGTTCGAGCTATGCGACAGATGATAACAGGTGGGTTATAAGGTAGTGGTACATCAGAGGATGGTGGCAATTTCGATACACTCGTTGATTCCCCCTGGGGAGAGTGCGTCGAGGGTATAGATCCAGAAGGTTTCGCGAGAGCATAATTTTTTAAACCTTTCCGCTGGAGGGAGATGGTTGGGGATCTGCTCGATAACCCAGACCTTGAGGCCTGATGTGGACCCCTTATGAGAGAGGGCAAAGTGTCTGGGCACGCTATGGGGGTCTGTGCCTCCTTCTATTAATCTACGATGCTCACCAAAACGTTGTATGAGTGTCCTAATGGTTCTCCCTACATATATGAGACCACAGGGACAACTCAGACCATATATTACGAAATCGGATGAGCAGTTATAAAATTCTTTTAGTTCATAGGTTTTGCCCTTGGTGGTGAATTATTTTTGTCCGTGATTGACAAATTTACATGTTTTACAAAGTGCTTTGCGGCATTGATACATCCCAGTTAGGGGTATCAGTTGGAGGGTTTTAGGAAAATTGGATTGGGTTTTTAATTTACTGGGTGCGATTTTGTTTCTCAAGTTTGGGGCCCTACGGTAAGTGACAGATGGTCGGGCTGGGAGTTCAGTTTTCAGGTGGGGGTCCTGCTGTAGGATACTCCAGTGTTTTTTTAAAATTCTTTCCATAGTTTTATGTTCATTATGAAAGGTGGTGATGAATCTACTAGAGAAATTCTGTGGGGAGCGGTCTGTTTTTGTTGCAGTTTTTTCTGAGAGGCACTGTTTGAAAGCGTTTTCTATAAGGGGTGCAGGATAGTTTTTTTCTTTAAATTTAGTTTTCAAAGTGTTGCTGGATTCGATATAGTCAATTTGTTTGGTGCAGTTTTGCCTTAGGCGCCAAAATTGGCCCTTTGGGATATTTTTGATCCATTTTGGGTAGTGACAGCTATTAAAGTGAAGGTAGAAGTTGCCCGCAGTTGGTTTCGTATAGTTTTTTGAGATAATAGCATGACCTTCGTGTCCCAGTTCTAAGTCTAGAAATGCTATGGTCTCGGAGTTGGTATTAGACGTAAAGGATAGGCCATAGGGGTTATTGTTGCAATGTTGAACAAAGGGGGGGATTGAGTCAGCTGCTCCATCCCAGATGAGGATAAGGTCATCTATGTATCTACCGAAAAAGATTATGTTTTCTGAAAAAGGATTATTTTTGTAGATGTAGTGGGACTCCCAGAAGCCCATCGCGAGGTTCGCATATGAGGGCGCAAAATTGGCGCCCATAGCTGTACCTTGGATCTGTTGGTAGAAGTCACCGTTGAAGGTAAAATAGTTATGTGTCAAACAAAAATGAACGGCCTTTAGCACAAAGTCAGCTTGCCTCATATTCATTAGGGGCTCATTGATTAGGGAGTCTTCAATGGCTTTTAGGCCAAAGTCATGTGGGATAGAGGTATACAGTGAGCTGACATCCAGGGAGAGCCAGGTTTATGACGTTTCCCATCTGTAAGGGGCCAGAAGTTCTAGGAGGTGATGACCATCGCGAATATAGGATTGCAGTTGTGTCACCAAGGGCTGTAGGAATTGATCAATGTATAAACTGAAGCCTGTGGTGACACTATCCATAGCAGCCACAATTGGTCGGCCGGGAGGGTGATGGAGATTTTTATGTACTTTGGGTAGGTGGTAGAAGTAGGGGATTTGGTAGAAATTTTTTTGTAGGAAGGCGGCTTCTGTTTTTGTGAGGATCCCTTCTTGGAGGGCAGATTTGGTTAAAGCCTCGGCTTCATTTGCAAAAGTATTGGTTGGGTCATAAGTCAGTTTTTTGGAAGTGGAATCATCTGCAAGGAGGCGGAGGGACTCCGCCACATAGTCGGATCTGTCTAGGAGGACTATTCCACCCCCTTTGTCAGCAGGCTTGATTACTATGTCTTCTTTATGTATTAGCTTGTCTAAAGCTAGGATTTCAGAGCGGGTTAGATTGTTTTTATATTTTAGATTTTTTTGGGATTTTGAAGTGGTGGTACATAATTTGATCATGTCCGCATAGACCACTCGATAGAAGCTTTCAATGTATGGGCCTTTTGAATGAGTGGGAAAAAAGATGGATTTAGGTTTCAGTGATGTATGGATAATGGGGGGGGGTGAAATGAGATGTTGAGTGAGTAATTGTGATGTCATTTAATCGTCATTAGAAATTTCTAGAGCGTCGATGTCAATAAAAGAGGAGTTGGAAATGGATCCTGTGTGGTCATGAAGTGGAGATGTGATCGGTGGGTCGGGTAGTTCTTTAGTCTCTTTTGAGTTTACGTACGCTGACTCTAAAAAGACACTTCCACATAAAACAAGAAAAAGTCTCAAAAGAGACTAAAGAACTACCCGGCCCACCGATCACATCTTCACTTCATGACCACACAGGATCCATTTCCAACTCCTCTTTTATTGACATCGACGCTCTAGAAATTTCTAATGACGATTAAATGACATCACAATTACTCACTCAACATCTCATCTCACCCCCCCCCATTATCCATACATCACTGAAACCTAAATCCATCTTTTTTCCCACTCATTCAAAAGGCCCATACATTGAAAGCTTCTATCGAGTGGTCTATGCGGACATGATCAAATTATGTACCACCACTTCAAAATCCCAAAAAAATCAAAAATATAAAAACAATCTAACCCGCTCTGAAATCCTAGCTTTAGACAAGCTAATACATAAAGAAGACATAGTAATCAAGCCTGCTGAAAAAGGGGGTGGAATAGTCCTCCTAGACAGATCCGACTATGTGGCGGAGTCCCTCCGCCTCCTTGCAGATGATTCCACTTACAAAAAACTGACTTATGACCCAACCAATACTTTTGCAAATGAAGCCGAGGCTTTAACCAAATCTGCCCTCCAAGAAGGGATCTTCACAAAAACAGAAGCCGCCTTCCTACAAAAAAATTTCTACCAAATCCCCTACTTCTACCACCTACCCAAAGTACATAAAAATCTCCATCACCCTCCCGGCCGACCAATTGTGGCTGCTATGGATAGTGTCACCACAGGCTTCAGTTTATACATTGATCAATTCCTACAGCCCTTGGTGACACAACTGCAATCCTATATTCGCGATGGTCGTCACCTCCTAGAACTTCTGGCCCCTTACATATGGGAAACGTCATACACCTGGCTCTCCCTGGATGTCAGCTCACTGTATACCTCTATCCCACATGACTTTGGCCTAAAAGCCATTGAAGACTCCCTAATCAATGAGCCCCTAATGAATATGAGGCAAGCTGACTTTGTGCTAAAGGCCGTTAATTTTTGTTTGACACATAACTATTTTACCTTCAACGGTGACTTCTACCAACAGATCCAAGGTACAGCTATGGGCGCCAATTTTGCGCCCTCATATGCGAACCTCGCGATGGGCTTCTGGGAGTCCCACTACATCTACAAAAATAATCCTTTTTCAGAAAACATAATCTTTTTCGGTAGATACATAGATGACCTTATCCTCATCTGGGATGGAGCAGCTGACTCAATCCCCCCCTTTGTTCAACATTGCAACAATAACCCCTATGGCCTATCCTTTACGTCTAATACCAACTCCGAGACCATAGCATTTCTAGACTTAGAACTGGGACACGAAGGTCATGCTATTATCTCAAAAAACTATACGAAACCAACTGCGGGCAACTCCTACCTTCACTTTAATAGCTGTCACTACCCAAAAATATCCCAAAGGGCCAATTTTGGCGCCTAAGGCAAAACTGCACCAAACAAATTGACTATATCGAATCCAGCAACACTTTGAAAACTAAATTTAAAGAAAAAAACTATCCTGCACCCCTTATAGAAAACGCTTTCAAACAGTGCCTCTCAGAAAAAACTGCAACAAAAACAGACCGCTCCCCACAGAATTTCTCTAGTAGATTCATCACCACCTTTCATAATGAACATAAAACTATGGAAAGAATTTCAAAAAAACACTGGAGTATCCTACAGCAGGACCCCCACCTGAAAACTGAACTCCCAGCCCGACCATCTGTCACTTACCGTAGGGCCCCAAACTTGAGAAACAAAATCGCGCCCAGTAAATTAAAAACCCAATCCAATTTTCCTAAAACCCTCCAACTGATACCCCTAACTGGGATGTATCAATGCCGCAAAGCACTTTGTAAAACATGTAAATTTGTCAATCACGGACAAAAATAATTCACCACCAAGGGCAAAACCTATGAACTAAAAGAATTTTATAACTGCTCATCCGATTTCGTAATATATGGTCTGAGTTGTCCCTGTGGTCTCATATATGTAGGGAGAACCATTAGGACACTCAGACAACGTTTTGGTGAGCATCGTAGATTAATAGAAGGAGGCACAGACCCCCATAGCGTGCCCAGACACTTTGCCCTCTCTCATAAGGGGTCCACATCAGGCCTCAAGGTCTGGGTTATCGAGCAGATCCCCAACCATCTCCCTCCAGCGGAAAGGTTTAAAAAATTATGCTCTCGCGAAACCTTCTGGATCTATACCCTCGATGCACTCTCCCCAGGGGGAATCAACGAGTGTATCGAAATTGCCACCATCCTCTGATGTACCACTACCTTATAACCCACCTGTTATCATCTGTCGCAGAGCTCGAACTGCCCCATACCAGACACCCCTCGTCCATGGTGCCGTCCTTATCACACAACATGACATCACCTCACCTATATAGATATCCTCTCAATCTATCCGCTTGTTCTAGCTACCAATATTTATGGCAAATATATTATTATGCATACTGTTTTACCATTACTGCAATTCTCAAGCGATTATATTCTCTTTTCTCTTTGCAAAGAATCATGTATTGATATTGGTTTGTATATGTACCCATGCATATTTAGAAAATAATTCTTATCATTTTGTATTAGTGTAATACTTCCTATTCCTCTCCCCCCCCCCTTTTCTAGCTCCTTTCCCCCCCCTCCCCCACCTTTTTTTCTTTTCCTCCCCCCTCCCACGTACTCCTTTTTCCTCTCCCCGTGCCCCACACTCATGTATGTGCACACATACACACATGTGTCCATGTAGGCATATATGTGCGGGTGTACGTTTTTGTTTTTATTTCTTTTTTGTTTTTATTTCTTTTTTATTTCTGTTTTTATTTTCATTTTATACATCCCGTTTTTTTCATTTAACACGGGTAAGCGTACGTATTTATATGTGTATCTGTATATGTGTATATACACATACACCATTTTTATCCCCTTATACACATATGTCCTGCATATCCAATCCCCAATACAATTATATCTACACACTTCATGTATGCTTCTTGCCTCTTTTTACCTTCTTTTTTACTCCCCTCCTTTTAGCTTTTTTAAGCTTTTTTATCTTTTTATATATATAATTTTTACCCTTTTTACTTATTCTCACAATTATTTTTGATGTTTTTCCCATAGAATTTTATTCTATAGACGATTTTACCGACATATACATAAGATTTCCCCATAGACGTTTTCTTCCTCCTTATACTAAGCCGCTGCTGCTCTCTCTTTCTCTCCCATTTCCCTCCCCCCCTCATTACTCATCGTTTCCTTCCCCATACTCGGCCATAGCCACGCCCCTTCACCTGTTCCCAGTCTGCTTCCAGCCACGCCTACTGTCCTCAGCCTGCCCCTAATTAGCCACGCCCATTCACCTGTTCCCAGTCCGCCTCCAGCCACGCCTACTGTCCTCAGCCTGCCCCTATTTAAATCCTGAGTCCCCTTCACTTTATTCTGATTCTGCCTGATGAAAGAGCGCGGTCGTCCGACAATCTCGACCCGCACGCTCAAGAAACGTGTCGCATACCCTCTGACGTCACAGCACCGCGCCCTGGTCATCTCTGCTTCCCAAGCCTCCTTCTGAAGACCGCACATCTCGTGTCCACCATAAGCCGGCTGCTTCTTAAAAAACACCTGTAGTGGACCTTATGTGAGAGGAACAGGAACAACTAGATGACAGATGTGGACCAGATCACTGGCTGACGTCCCATAATCAGATACACCTGATGACCCTCTGTGTTTAAATGCCTACCTTTTGCCTACTAAATGTGAGTGCAAAATTTTATGTTTTTACACTGAAAATAAAACCTTTTGAAAAATCTGCACCCAGAGGCGCCCCTCTCTCTCTTTTTTCTCCTTTATCTGAGAAAGTATATGAAACTATCTATATCTTATTGGAAAGTGGGAGAATTACAATCTTTTTTTTCCAAATGTTATATATAATAGCTACAGTGCCTTGCAAAAGTATTTTCTCCCCCTTGGTATTTTTTGTGTTTTCTTGCCTCACAACCTGGAATTAACATGGATTGTTTGAGGATTTACATCATTTAACTTACGGACCATGCCCACAACTTTGAAGATTTTTTTTTTATTGTGAAGCAAACAACAAATAGGACAAAATAACAGAAAAAGTCAATGTGCATAACTATTCACCCTCCTAAAGTCAATACTTTGTAGAGCCACCTTTTGGGGCTATCACAGCTCCAAGTCAATTGGATAAGTCTCTATGCTCTTGTCACATCTTACCACTAGGATTTTTGCCAATTCCTCCTAGCAAAACTGTTCCAGCTCCTTCAAGTTGGATGGTTTGCGCTTGTGAACAGCAATCTTTAAGTTTGAACACAGATTTTCTATTGGATTGAGGTCTGGGCTTTGATTAGGTCATTCCAACACATTTACGTGTTTCCCCTTAAACCACTCAAGTGTTACTTTAGCAGTGTCTTTGGGATCATTGTCCTGCTGGAAAGTGAACCTCTGTCCTAGCCTAAAATCACACACAGACTGGTACAAGTTTTGCTCAAGAATAGCCCTGTATTTAGCACCATCCATCTTTCCCTCGACTCTGACCAGTTTCCCAGTCCTGACTGCTGAAAAACATCCCCACAGTATGATTCTGCCACCACCATGTTTCACTGTGGGGATGGTGTTCTTTGGGTGATGTGATGTGATGTGTTGTTGTTTTTTTAACCAGAAATAGAGTTTTCGTTGATAGCCAAAAAGTTCAATTTTAGTCTCATCAGAGCAGAGCGTCTTCCTCCATACATTTTGGGAGTCTCCCACATGCCTTTTCGCAAACTCAAAACATGCCATTTTGTTTTTTGCTAAAAGTAATGGCTTTTTTCTGGCCACTCTGCCATAAAGCCCAACTCTATGGAGCGTACGGCTTATTGTCGTCCTATGTACAGATATCCCCACTCTCTGCTGTGGAACTCTGCAGCTCCTCCAGGGTTAACTTAGGTCTCTGTGCTGCCTCTCTGATTAATGCCCTCCTTGCCTGGTCCGTGAGTTTTGGTGTGCGGCCGTCTTTTGGCAGGTTTGCTGTTGTGCCATGTTCTTTCCATTTGGTTTTGATAGATTTGATGGTGCTCCTAGGAATCATCAAAGATTTGGATGGACATTTTTTTATAACTTAACCTTGACTTGTACTTCTCAACAACATAATTTACTTGTTTGGAGAGTTCCTTGGTCTTCATGACAGTGTTGGCTTAGTAGTGCCTCTTGCTTAGGTGTTGCAGCCTCTGGGGCCTTCAAAAAGATGTGTATATGTAATGACAGATCATGGGACACTTAGATTGCACACAGGTGGACATAATTTTACTAATTATGTGACTTCTGAAGGTAATTGGTTGTACCAAAGCTTTTTATCGGCGTCATAACAAAGGGAGTGAATACATACGCACATGCCAATTATCATTTTTTTTATTTCTGAAAAATAGTTTTATGTATATATTTTTCTAATTTTACTTAACCAACTTAAGCTATTGTGTTCTGATCCATCACATATAATTCAGATAAAAAAAAACGTTGAACTAAAGGCTGTAATGTAACAAAATAGGTAAAAAGCTAATGGGGTGAATACTTTTGCAAGGCACTGTAAATAACATATTTTATTTGAAATGTCTATTTAAAGAAAATATGTAATTCAATGATAATATGATACTGAATAAAACTGATCTATCTTTTGTATTATGTAATCTCAGTGTTTGGGATAATTGCCTGAGTCAGGTCCCTCTAGCTTCAGCTACTAGTCCTGATTACAAGGTGATTTACCAGACAGAGGGTTAATGATATGGCCTTTATATTGTCTGAATACCTGTCTGATTAGCCTTTATTTAATTTCTATGTTAGTAATGCTCTACAAGCCTCTGTGACCCTCATCAGTAGAAGGGAGTCTCTCACACATGACGATAATACTTTGTCTCACAAGAGGCAGCAAATAATTTACACTTATGTTCTGTTAACTACTGAACAGAGCGGAACTTTTAATGGAATTAGCACTGTCAAGGTTCCTTCAGTGAAAGGAACCAGCACAGTGTCATCATCCTTTTGTTATATTTCCATAGAATTCTAAGCTGCAATTCTTCTTACTGAATAGTCATATCTATTCCTATTCTATAGACTGTAGCAAGTTAATATTTAATAAATGCAAATTTATGAAATAAATACCAAATGCACTGAATATATTACGAAGCAGATTGGAATGGAATGGTAATGAACTATCTCAGCAGCAGTGTTCCTATATAATGTTGCCAACTAGGAAATGTACCAACATTTGCAGGGGGTACTCCAGGCTGAATAAAAAAAAGTAAACACAGGGTTAGGGGCGTTAGTAACAGAAAGTTGTTGCATCCTTGTTTGTATTCAGCTACTGTATTTACAGGACTTTAGAGAACAAATGGTTCATGCAGGTACCAGCTTGGAGCTAAAATATGTTAATTTATAATATTTTTTTCAAGGTTTGTGTCAGCAGGCTTTGGTCTTTTGTTAATGGTATCAGTTTGACATCTGAGACGCTTCTGAAAAAAAATCAAAATTCATTAATAGGTAGATTTGACCAACAATTGAACTCCTTCTGACCCACTCCAAGTGGGTATGGCCTTCCCATAGACTTGTATAGGTATGAAAACCCTGTTTAAAGTCAACAAACACCAACCCCGAACCCCCCGTTCACTTAGGCCTCTATGCTCTTTAATTCAATGACTTTTATTTCTCAGCCCTCCCACCCTCATACAGAAATTGCTAATGAAAAACTTAAAGTGGTTGTAAACCCTTACAACCAACTTTGACCTACAGGTAAGCCTAGATTAAGGCTTACCTGTAGGTCCAAGAAATATCTCCTAAACCTATATGGTTTAGGAGATATTTACCCGAAGACAGCCACCGCTGTCTACGGAGCGTGCGCCGTAGACAGCGGTGCGCAGGAGCACTGGGCAGGCCGCATATCGCGGATATATGCCGCGAGTGTCGGCTCCCGTGCGCATGCGGGGGAGTGATGTCATCACAGCGCCGGAGCAGCGAGACCCAGAAGTCACTCTGGGATCCATGGCAGTGGCGGACATGAAGACGGAGGACCGCTTCGGGGGCTTCGTTCTCAGGTAAGTTATTCATAATGAGCTCATTATGCCTTTGCCTTACAGGGTGTTTTTTTTTTTTTTAGCCTTTACTTCCTCTTTAAAGCAAAATAAAACATTAGAGGAAAGATAAAGATAACTTACCTTGGATCAGCTTTCTGTAGGTGGTGACATCATTAGGCCTAACCGCTACCTCTTGGGAAAGCTGAGAAATGCAAATCCTGATAGAATTGGCTTCTGCACTGTGCGCATTCCCACTCATGTTCATCTGCCACAAGTTGTAGAGCATCTTGTTGGACAGCTGGATTCTGCGTGCATGGCTGCCCCCCATCTGAAGCCTGTAGGTTGCTTTATTTACTGCCTGTTTGAACTTCATCTACCTGTTTCATCTGAAGCAAACAAAGCACAGCTTCTTGATGCAACCTGAAAAGTTTATTGAACCCTACAAAGCAGTGTATTCACTGTGTATGTTAGAGGTGGAAAACTGATGCAAGCACACAGAACATTTTCTATTCACAAACAGAAGACTCTATTCAGCAACAACCTATACATTGAAAGGATGCTTTCCTTAAAGTTCAGATAACTACAAACGATATCAGATAGTTGAACACCCATATATAGTTATATAGTTAGTCTGGTTGAAAAAAGACACAAGTCCATCTAGTTCAACCAATAAAAGGGGGAGAAAAACAAATAAATAAATAAAATTTTATAATCCTATATACACAATGCCATATCCACAGTTGATCCAGAGGAAATCAAAAAACCCAGCAAAGCATGCTCCAATTTCCATATACCATTTTAGTGTTCCTCGGTGGGTTTTCCTGCCATATGTGTCTCGTAAAGATTAACTCCTGAAGTTAAATGCAATATGGCAACCTGGAGGCATTCCATACATGACTGTTGTATAGTATGCTCCCAGAAATGTAATTTCCTGCTTGCGTGATTGGCCTACTGAATTTCCCATAGGTCTGCATTAAGATCCAAGTCAAATTTTAGAAAACCTCTGCAATAGGAATTTAAATTTTGGTGAAATACTCCCCAAGGGTTAAATGCTTCTAGAGGAATGCAGAACCTGCAGATTTTCTCATTAAAACACAGGGGACACCAGGTAATGAACCAAACAACCCAATTCAAACAAATACAGAGCAAACTTCAGAGCAACAAAGGAAAGGTATCTGTTAGAAAGTTTACTAAAATCCCTGCAATGTACATTGATCACCCAGACAAAATTATTTTTTCCAAACAAAAGTGGAGTTACTCTTTAATATTAGCAACATTCATAATTGAATGGATTTGCTATCCCCTGCTATTCACAAAATAATCTTCAACTTAGGAACCATACCCACTTAAAGGAACACTGTCAGTATATAAAAATGTTAACACATCTGCATTAGAAAGTACGTTTACAATTCTTACCAGTACAGTGTCCATAGTAGCCAGTTTTTGCTCTCTAGAAAGAGCAGTTAAAATGTTAGCAACCAAAATGCCAAGATGTAATAGTCGCCAGCATCTCCCATTATGGGCTTTGCCCTCTCCCTTCATTACAGTTGCTTGTCACTAATGTGTGTGTACCTGTAGGGATACAATAGTAATACAGTGGCTAGGTGCCACTCTATTCAGTGTTCAGCAGCTGGCATGTGGTGTTTTTTTTTTCTTAGGTCCAAAGGTATTGGGATTCTGTGTTCAGTTTCCACCAGTAATAAATATTATTTGCATGCATGTTGCATGTCTATGGTGCGGTGCTATGGTTTGCCCCCATAGGGCAACCTGTAAAGTTAATTAGCTTTCTAAGAGTTCTTGGTAAAGATATTAGGTTCTAAGCTTCTTTGCTGTGAGCACTGATATGAATAGTTTCATGTAGTCTGTAAAGCATTGTAGAATATACTGGCACTTTATAAATGCAGGCTATAAATAAGTAATAATGAACAAGTAATTTATTATACATAAAGCAGGCTATGAAAGCATCTACGCAGTGTGCATCAAGATAAAGCATGCAGCTGTATTTATTATGTGTTAAAGTGTCCATATTTGTTAGTAAATGATATACCTGCTCTCATCCATGAAAGGTTAGACCTGATATTCGAAACATCAACATGTCAAATGGGCTTCTTTTCATTACACTTTTCTGAATTCCATGAAAGTTACTTTATGTCACCTTTCTAATTGCTTGACCATGATTCCTCACATTGAGAAGCGAAAAGCAAAACCAGAAAGGAAAATATTGAAGGTAAAAGTGATAACTGCTGGAGATGAAAGGAGAGGCAGGGATGTACTATTTCTGAGGTCAGCCGCCAACCAGAGCTTCAGATCAAAATACAGAAGGATATTTGTGAAATAATGATTCAGTCTTATGGGTCAAAGTGCAAGTCTGATATAGAAAACTGTATCCCAGTAAAATAAATTAAATATAAGTCAAAATAACCAGTCAACACATTTACATGAACATATGTTATATTGTGGTAGTATGGTACCCTACCAGTATATGAATACATGATTTTCAACCAGGCAGGTTCCAGTGTATTTGCTTGTTTGGGAGGAAACTGGCTTTTCAGCTTCCTCATTATTTACTAAAGTCGAGTTTGGGAGCTGAAGCCTGGGGATTTCTTAGAGATCCGGGTGGGATGAAATCCCCAGTCCTGGGTCCGGGCTTTGAGACTCACCAGCACATTGATTGTTCAGGTGTGTGTGTGAGCCTTATAGTAGAGTCAGGACCAGGGTCCTGGGATCGACCCTCCCCAGGAGTCCAGAGAGTGCAGGGATGCATAGTAAAAGCCAGAGACCCGAGTCTGAGGTTGCTGAAAGTAGTCAGGAGAGCTCCATGTGGGAGCCTGAGCAGTGGTGCATCTGCTGCTGAAATGAACCAGGTGGCTCTGTATTTTTGTTTGCAATGCTGCATATATAAGCCAGGAGGCTGAATATCCTTTTATTTGTTTCTGGCGGTGAAAACCCCCTGTGAAGGAAACCACTTTTGTTATCATTTCTGGAACTTTGTTTGTTTTTCTTTAATAAAAGTGGGCCAAAAAGCCCTGAAAAGGAATAATCTTTGTGGACTGTTCTTACTAGTGGGTGCTACACTTAAGCTAAACAACCCTCAAACTTTACAATATATACATTGCATGCGCACAAATGACAGCCACTCAATAATCAATTCAAAACTAGCAAAGTGGACATTGTGCAGGGCAATATACAAAGAAATCCATAAATATAAAAAAAAGAAAATATTTTTTTTTTACTTTTTCAAAATCTCAGGTTTAAAACAAAGGCCTAGTAGTACAGCAAGCAGGATCAGGGAAGGAAAGAAGAAAGAAGGAACATCAGCTGAGCAAGTCTTCAACAGGAATGCAGGAGAAAGTCACTGTGATGTTGACAAAGGCAAAGGCAGAGATCAAGTGAGCGGGACGGCTTTAAGTAGGCAGAACTGACGAGCAGAAATCACAGGAGGACAGGGGCATGTACGTCCGAGGGTGAGAATCAAGAGCGTTCCTCTGGACTATACCCCTTCCAATGCACCAGGCACTGTATCTGCCCACGGAACTTACAGGAGTGAACAATGGATTGTACTTCATACTCCTCATGGTTCTCAACCTGTATAGGGTGAGGATGTGGCACCGAGGTGGTAAAGCGATTGCAGACCAAAGGTTTCAATAAGGAGACATGAAACACATTTGAGATGTGTATACTAGGAGGAAGGTCTGAGGTGTAAGTCACTGGTTTAATCCTGCAAAGGATATGGAAAGGCCCAATAAACCAAGGTGCGAACTTCAAAGAAGGACCGCAAAGTTTGAGGTTGTGAGATGACAGCCGAACTCTGTCCCCAACCTGGTAGGAAGGTGCAGGCAGGTGTCTGTGGTCAGCATGAAATCTGTACCTACCGTTAGCATGTTGCAAAGCCTCCTGAACTGGTGCTCAAGTGGAACGAAGACCACAGAGATGTTCCTCTAATGCAGGAATACTCCTCAGAACAAATGAGTCAGGCAACATGGAAGGTTGGAAACCATAATTCACCATAAACGGGGACAATTGGGAAGCAGAACTCAAGGCACTGTTGTGAGCAAACTCTGCCCACGGTAATAGGTCTGACTGGTTGTTATGATGGTCAGAAATATAGCAACGTAAAAATAGCTCCAAGGACTGATTGGCTCGTTCTGTGGCCCCATTAGACTGCGGGTGATACACAGAGGAGAAAGCAAGATGAATTCCCAACTGTGCACAAAAGGCCCGCTAGAGCCGAGAGACAAACTGACTGCCCTGTCTGAGACAATCACCTTGGGTAGCCCATGTAAGCGGCAGATCTCCTCAGCAAAAATAGAAGCCAGTTAGATAGAAATGGGCAGTAAGAATGAGAACCGGCACAGTGATACCTTCAAGGAGATGTCTCCATTCTTTCAGGGCAAAAATGATTGCAAACAGCTCTCTGTTACCAATCTCGTAATTGCACTCCGCAGATGACAATTTCTTGGAAAAGTAGCCACACGAATGCATAGCACTCTCAGCATTAGGATGTTGAGACAGAAGGGCACCAACTCCAGTCTCAGAAGCATCAACTTCTAGGATAAAAGGCAACATGGGATCAGGATGTGCCAACACAGGAGCAGAAACAAAGGCAGCCTTGAGACTCTCAATAGCTTCAGGACAAACTGGATCCTTCCTTAAATTCCAGGAAGAGATCATCACAGCCCTTCTGTTTCCCGACAGTGCTGTGGCCCAACTTCCCAAAGTAAATGCAGTGAGCTGGCTGCATGAGAGGCATTTTCCGTATGTCCTCCCTGGTACCCTTAACTAAAGAAATTCCCAAAGAAGATGTTGTTTCTGTAGACAGGATGGATTTAGGCATGACACCTGCTTTTATTGTCCCTCCTATCCTGATCAACCTGGTCCTTGCATTGGTGAATGCTTTGAACGCTACCACACACTAGTGGAGTATTTGCATAGGGAAAAGCATTGCACAGTCCTAGGGCACACTTACACAGTGTCTTGAAAGATGAGATGGTCATCACATTTTGAGAGCCCCTAATCTGGAACATTTACAGTTTACAGTTTATATAAAATGCAAAAAAAAAAAAACACACAAAAACAATATTGTGGTTTTATTTTTCTTCTCTCTCTATTGTTCTCTCTCTTATGTTCACTCTCTATTGTCTGCTCTATTGTTTTCTCTCTATTATTATATATCTATTGTTCTCTCTATATTGTTACAGTATTTTAGAACTGTAATGTTTTATTTTTACTATGTGTTATTGTATTTGCTTTGCAGGTATGGGATGTCTTACTGTTATACTGTAATGTTACTTTGTTTTGTTGTTAACCATCATTTGCTTAGCAGGTACACCATTCAGCTGCAGAACAGGTTTATTTATTCTGACAGCAACAGCGTTTGCTCCCATGACACGTAAAGCCACAAGTCCAGTGGTGTAGGAGGTGATTTCACCACCACAGTTAAAGAAAAGAACATTTATATATGAAGCATGGGGGCTGGGGTGGAGGAGCGATTTGCTCCTAACATTAGGGGTGGATTCCCTTCATGCTTCGGCGTATATTTTTTATTATATTAAATTAAAAAAAGTTTTATTTTTATTGTATTTGTTTTGCAGGTATGGTATGTCTTACTGTTATACTGTAATGCTACTTTGTTTTATTGTTAACCATCATTTGCTTATCAGGTACGCAATTCAGCTGCAGCATTGATTTATTTATATTGACAGCCACAGCACTTGCTCTCATGATATGTAAATCAGTGACTCCAGCTCTGTAGGAAGTGATTTCAAACAAACAAAAATGGTGCATGTATGTCCTTCATTAGAAGTGGGTGGATGAAGGGCGGTATTCTAATGGTGGGCATACCCACCAATCAATCCCTTTTTTTTTCAGCCCACAGGCTGCATGAAAAAAAGAACATTGCAATATAAGCCCAACAAGGACCAGCAACGTCCTGGTATCTTGCTGGACTTTGAGTGGTTATACCAGAATGATGTCTGAAGGTTTAGGTATCACCTTGGTATCATTCTTTTCAGTCAGCGGTTGGCTTTTAATGTAAAAACAATCCTAGTGGCTAATTTTCCTCAGACTGCTTTTACAAGCAGTGGGAGGGAATGCCCCCCCCCCCCCCCACAGGCATCCATGGTTTTCTCAGGCTCTCCTGTCCAAACAGGGAACCAGAGAATGCAGCCGGTGGGTCCGCCAGCTGACCATAGAGCTGATTGGAGACCAGAATGGCTCCAATCATCTCTATGGCCTAAGAAACGGGAAGCTACAAGCATTTCATGACTTAGGTTTCGCCAGATATAAACAGCGCCATTGGGAAATTGAGAAAGCATTTTATCACACCCACCGATCTTGTTGTGGTCAGATGATTTGAGAGCAGAAGAGAGATATAGGGTCTAATAGAACCCAATTTTTTCAAAAAAGAGTACCTGTGACTAGCTATTGTTATCATAGGGGATATTTACATTCCCTGAGATAACAATAAAAAAAAATGAATAGAAGAGTTTAAAAAATAAAGTAAAAAAGCAAAATTAAATAATGTTGAGTATTGTGCAGTGCTCGTTTGTTTTGGAAAACAAAGAAAGAAAAGGAATATGTTTTTTTTTTCTTTTTTCAATTTTCAAAACTTTGTGACAAAAAGCGAGATCTGAAAAATACTCAATGTGCCTCTCAGCAAATATGGCGTATCTACTTTCCAAAATGGGGTCATTTGGGGGGTTTGTTCTATCTGGGCATTTCATGGCCTCTAAAACTGTGATAAGCAGAGAGGAGGGAAATCAAAAATGTAGACCCCTGAAAGCGGTGATTGGTTTTCTGGGTCCTGTGTGCGATTATATTGCCAAAAAAAACCACCCATGTGGTATCCCCATACTCAGGAGAAGCAGCAGAATGTATTTTGGGTTGTAATTCCACAGATAACTATGCCATGTTTAAACAATATATCATTAAGTGACAACTCTGTGCTTTTTTTTTTTTTTTCTCATTTTTCAATCACTTGACAAAAAAATTAAATATTCAATGGACTCAACATGCCTCTCAGCAATTTCCTTGGGGTGTCTACTTTCCAAAATGGGGTCATTTTTGGAGGGTTTGTACTGACCTGCCATTTTAGCACCTCAAGAATTTAGATAGGAAGTCATAAACGTAGATAGGAAGTCATAATGCGTAAATTCCAGAAAAGGTACCCTAGTTTGTAGACGCTATAACTTTTGCGCAAACCAATAAATATACGCTTATTGACTTTTTTTTTACCAACGACATGTGGCTGAATACATTTTGGCCTAAATGCATGACTAAAATTTAGTTTATTGGATTTTTTTTATAACAAAAAGTAGAAAATATATATTTTTTTTATAATTTTCGGTCTATTTCTGTTTATATTGCAAAAAAAATAAAAATTGCAGAGGCAATCAAATACCATCATAAGAAAGCTCTATTTGTGGGAAAAAAAGGACGCACATTTTGTTTGGGTAGATCATTGCATGACCGTGCAATTACCAGTTAAAGCAGTGCAGTGCCAAATTGTAAAAAAGTGCTCTGGTCATTGAGTAGCCAAATTTTACGGGGCTGAAGTGGTTAATAAAGCATGTGTCTTTCCAATGTAAAAAGGAAATGATATAGTTTTCCCTTTTCCAGACTGCAAAGAGCCTCTTTAAATAATTTCCATGACATGGTTAGTTATGGGCATACATAACAAGTAAACAAAGTATTCGATTCTGGAACAAAAATGTTTATTTTTAGTAGTTTATGGGGTGTTACTTAAAAGACTAGATGGTTGTACTTTGACATAATATTTTAAATAGTTAGGTGAGTCTGACAATTTCCCATTAGAAGCTCTGCAAACAACTTTATAAAATGAGTCCGTTCAAAGCTGCACAAAATGTATTTTACATGCGGGCTATTTGAGTTTAGGTCAATATATTTCCCTGTTAGATAATTTGATCAAATCCCCTACAGATCTTCACCACTGACAATTATTTTAATTATTCAAAATCTATCACATTACAAAAGTAAATATTCTGATAAAAATATTAATTTCATTTGTAAAATAAATAATAAATGGAAATTCTATTTTACAGATAAAGGGAGGGGCAGATACCAATGTTGCTTCAACATAAATGAGAAGCTCTTATGGGTGTTGATTCCTGGTTATTATAAAATAACCTTTTGCTTTCGCTTATTAAAAAATTATACATTTGATTGCTTTACATTTTCTTCCTTTTGTGAAATTCACCTTAAAAGGGATCTGTGTGCACTTTAAACCCACTAAGGTGACTGCAGAACCGAGTTCCTAGAGATGCCTGTACATGTTTTATTCATCTTGTAGAGCACTCAAAGGGGGTATTGTACGAAAGGCAAATAGGATGTTCGCTTTGCATCTGAGTTTACACTTTGCAGTAAAATTTTCCCTTAGCTTAGTGAAAGCTTAGTGAAGGAGTTGAAGCTGTGCTGAGTCCAAACATAGCTAAAAACCCAATTTAAGTCTATGGGAGGCTAATCTTTTATTCTGACTTTTTGCAGGACTCATTTTCAAGTTTTTTTTTTTCTTTTAATTGGTCAATACCATGGGGGACATGCACCAATGCAAACTTTTTTTAAAAAGGGGGCTTGCCTGGAAGCTGGCATAAAGCTGCAACAAGATGAAGCTCTGTCCATGGGCACACAGAAGCATCATCTCCACAGCATTTGGGAAACCCTCAGCTAGATAAAGAATGCAGCTGCTTCACTCTCACTGGACATCCAGAGTCGGCAGCATTCCTGCACACTAACACTGACTGTTAATAGGATAGGCACGATATAATGTGAATGGAGTACTTTATTAATTAATGTTTTAACTCAATCTAAATGAATACTAATATGGTCAATGATTATCTGGTGTTCACCTGTGAGAAGGTGGAGATAGGGAATGGCAGCGTTTTTCCTTGGATTTCCTTGCAGAGAAGAGGAGGAATTGACCTAATACCTTGAACATGTATTGACGTTATTTATTAAAGAGTTTATAATTTGCACATTTTTTACTCAGTCATTGATATATCCAAAATATATTGGCGTAGTTGTAATTTGATATAGAGTGTATAGCACCATCCTTATTAAAAATGTTTAACTTTGCAAGACAAACTGCCCATCCATCTAAATAGCTAGTGAACTACTTGCTTGTAGAAAAATACACCAAACACCTGCATTTCTTCTATTAGTCCAAGGAAAACAAGGCAAGAAAACTATTAACAAACCATATAAAAATTAAACAAGCTAGATCCAAAATACCTTTCTTGCCAGACCCCAAATCTAATTGTAGAATAATAACACCCAGAGTATTTTTGTGAGTATTATACGTCACTAAATAATCCAGAAATTATCTTAACCTATACCTTTGAGTAATGAAATAATGTCTACATTTCTCTCTACCATTTCTCTTTCTAAGCTGGAGGTTTTTGCCTTTAGAGAAATTACAGTAAATACCACCTTTTACAGAGCCTGAGCTTCACGAAACTACTACATTTCTCCCTCTCAAAAAATCCCCCAATTCTGCACTATTGAAAGGTTTAGGTATTGTTTTGTACAACGAGGTAAATGTTCACAAGACTCATATCTTAGGTATAGGCATTTTTAGCATATTAGCACCTAAGCTCAAAAACAAATTTTCTTTCCCATGGAACAATAGAAAAAGCCAGTGTCTAGAAGTCCAAATTGCAGACTCTTCTTTTCTGTTTTACTAGATATTAACCCATGAATTGTCTTGGAGCAGGATAAATTGCAGCCTTTAAATACCTTATTATTGCAGAACTCTGCCTACTTACATATAGGCTTTTTACTTGTTTAAAGGTAGGGTCAGGTTTCAAAATATAAAAGACTATTACTGAGAATCAGTTTTAGATTAATTAAAGTACTGACTCCAACCAGCTCCTGAAAAAATCCTGATAATTGTAGTCTTTTTCGATGGTAAGCTTTTACCACTCATTCAAGAGTATGAGGTATAGTGATTACAGGCTTGCCAACTAGACCATCTAATGAATAAGCAAAATGTGTGCACATTTTGAAAAGCCCTTCCATGTGTGCCTTTCTTCAACAGCTCCTTCTAAATTGAGGCAGTTGTCATCTTTGTATAGCTTGCTCACTGGAATTGGTGTGGGGAAACAACTTACACATTTAGTTGACCATTGTGCTCTTGATGGACCTCTAATGTGTCCCTGGACATAAAGGAAGATTGGGCAGCCTCCATAACAGGCCCTTAATTAATCCATCGCTATATATGTTCCAACTTGGAGACTCTCAAATTTAAGAGTTAGGACCACACGTTATAGATGGGCTTTCACAAGGCAGTGCGACTTGAACACAGGTTTGCAAATGTTTGCTTGTATTGCAAATTTTTTAGACAGTGCCATTTTTTTTTTTGCAGGCTAGCATGTAAATGTGCTGGGAAAAATATTTCTTAGGAAATATTTTTTTTGACTTTTGGCTCCATAATATATTTCATAAAATTTTTGGACCAGAGATTGTTCCAAACTGTGTCATTAGTTGCATAATGTGGAGGGGGGGTTGCTTATTGTTAGAGATAAATAACAATATGTCGTTGAGCCTGATCTCTTACCTAGGGAGGCATAATAGGAGGTCAAGGGCCAAGTTAAAGAGAAGAGAGATAAAAGGAAGCCCTGTCTTGTACCTCCATCCATTTATATTTTATTTGAAATGTCTTTATGGTTAGAGAGGTTATTGGCGTGGTGTAGAAGTATTGGAAGTATGAGAGAAAATGGCACCAAAGGCTTACATTGCCAGGAGGTGATTAGGGAAAGGTCAACAGACTTTATTAAAAGCTTTTTCCGCATCCAGGCGTAAAATATTTGTTTTTTTGTTTTTTTTGTAGCGGAACAATGTTGTTGATACTAAGTAGTGCAAATGGATGGCAAGCTGTTGGGGATTCTGGTTTCTTCCTGGGTTTCATTATGAGGGAAATGTAAGCTTTTTTAAAGGTTGGGGATGGGGTATTTCAGAGCGCAGAATGAATAAATTACTTATATATATATATTACATAGGAAAATATGAGGTGCTAAGTTTTTGTAACATTCTGAGGGTAGGCCATCTGAGACTGGAGATTTGCTCTTAGGAGTGTTGTTGAGTGTAAATTCCGTAAGGTCAATAAGTTGAGTTTTTTCTTTGTTCTGTTGTCAGTTTGATGAGATATCTTGGGAGGAGCAGTGGGTGGAAAGAAGGGAAGGGAAGGAAGGAATTCTGACTTACACTTTACGAATGTCGGTTCCAAATCTGTGAAAGAGATTGTTGTCTCTTACATTTCTGTAATGACTGGTTTACTTCAACATAAACCGGTCAAAATAGGTAAAGGTTAGCTTCAGTGAACCATGCATGACAAAAGAACCAACAAATATAGATAGCAGAAGGTATATGTAAGGCTGGCCAAAGATGCCTTATTTTTTTCCAATTAGCCAGGGGGATTATGTAAAATAAAAAACATATCTCGCCATCATCCCCGCTGTGCCACTGTATTTTGACAGCAGGACTTCATTGTCAGAATAATGTGATCAGTGGTTGTGGCCTATTGGCTGCAACCAGTGACTGACAAAAGTTTCCCAACAGTCCAGTTCAACAGAAGTCATTTGTTAGATTGACTACTGTTGATCATGAAAAGCCATAGGTGGATTAGGATAGGATAAGGATGAATTTCAATCCATCTATGGACAGCTTATACTACAAATTTTCCTGTTATGCTCTGTACACATGATCGGATTTTCTGTGGATTTTTTTCAAAGGATGTTCGCTCAAACTTGTCTTGCATACACACGGTCACACAAATGTTGGCGAAAAATTCAGAACATGAGAACGCGGTGACGTACAACACGTACAATGAGCAGAGAAAAAGGAAGTTCAATAACTAGAGTGGCTCCTTCTGCTTGATTTAGAGAATGCGTGAAATGTTGTGCAATGGACTTGTGTACACATGATCGGACTTTCCGACAACAAGTTTTTTTGTCTTAAAATTTGAGAACCTGCTCTCAAACATTTGAGGGCGGAAATTCCGATAGCAAATGTTCAATGGAGCATTCACACGGTCAGACTTTCCAACAACAAGCTTACATCGAACATTTCCCATCGGAAAGTCCGACCACGTGTATGCAGCATTACAGTTAGGCTAAGGCCGCGTACACACGGGCGGATTGTCTGCCCAACTTAGTCCGCTGAACCGTGTTTCAGCGGACAATCCGCTCGTGTGTGGGCTTCAGCGGACTTTTTCAGCGGACAATCTGACGGACTTAGTCTTTCGGAATTTCCGTAATTTTGTCCGTCCAAACTTGGTTTTGTCCGTCCAAACTTGGTTTCAGCGGACAGTCTGCTCGTGTGTAGGCAAGTTGGACGGACTAAGTATGGTGCATGCTCAGAAAGGATTTACACGGCCGAAGGTTGCATTGCAGTGTATTGGACGTCGTTTTTCTAGTCCCGTCGTACGGGCTGTACACGTCATCGTGCAAGTTTTCAGCGGACTGTCTGTTCATCGTGTGTGGTCAAGTCCGTTCATTCAAAAGTTGAACGGACTGTCTGTCGGATTGTCTGACGAACTTAGTTGGGCAGACAATCCGCCCGTGTGTACGCGGCCTTAGCCTTATATATTCTTGTCTTCCATACCTTGCTATAGGTTAATCAGTGATAGTCTCAATGATTAACAGGAAGAACAGAAAACTCAAATGTTGGAGGTGGTGGATCTAAACTTTTATCTCCTGATCTAAAGTTTGTTTTGAAATTTGGTTTCACTACAGTTAACCTTTGCGTGTTTACGCTCTTAAAACTCATACTTGCGTTTTACTGCAATTCATGCTCTTTTGCTTGGAGATCCCAGAGGATCTTGGTAACAAAAAGGTAATATTAAATTAGCAAAACATTTCAAAGAATTTCAGCTACAAATAATTGTAATGCCTGGCACTTTTTCTCTTTATCTGGCTTCCTGAGCTGGTTTCACCTCTATAGTTGTTTGGCTTCAATGTTTAATCATTACTCAGTATTAGGTTGTGGTCTCTTGACATCATTCAGAGGTTAAAAATATGCTGAGCTGTTACTGTGGAAACATTTATTACTGTCATTATAAATATAGCATAAAGTCTGCAATATCTGGAAATTTGTACCAGGAAACCTCAGTAGGGATCCTTTTCTTAAACCACAGACTCTACTGTAACAATAATCATGGGGGAAGGTCTGACTAATGATTTAGAACCCTCAATGTCAGATAGATTGTTAACACAGGCTCTCTAACGCCATAATCATTTCAACAAAATGCTTTCTAGCTCACTTATTGTACATCTCTGAGCCTTTCACAATTTGTCAGCCCTTCATTCAATTAATTATAAATAATTTTATTTTTACAAGTTCTCTCCATCCATCTATTCATTTGCTTTTATTAGTTTTGTCTATCCAGTTATTCATTTTTTTTAAAACTAATTAAAATACATGAAAAATACTGTAATTAGTTAAATTTTTTCCTCATTTATCACGTTAGCATTTAAAATAGTAGCATGCACAAAATACAAATCCTTTAAAATCTAATCTTTGTTACCAATCTCTTGGAACATTAGGATCTAGTTAGTGAGAAACACCCTGTTAAATGCAAATACAGTAGATGCACTGTATATTTTTTGCAGAATGGCAATGGTTATATGAAAATACTCAAGAGATTTGAACAGTTTATTCCATTTTTTAGTAAAGAAATTGTGTTACATATGCATCTTGAATCTGAAACTGAATTGTCCTTGGCATGTGGGCACTCACAATTTAAAGTTAATCAGCTAATGCTATCTAGGAAACACTGTGACAGTGCTGAATCAGACAAAATCTAGTCAATTTATCTTGTCTACATTTATATAATCTTGCAGCCAGACTTAGACCTCTTGCACACGGATGCCTAAAGATGCCATGATTTTAGGTATTCAGGAAATGTATTTATTTATTTATTTCATGAATGATCTAAATGCAGTCTGTTGTTTTTAATTAACCCTTCTCTTCTCTATTCTGCTACTGACCACCTATATGACATAATCTCTCCCCTGTCCTGTCCTGGCCACCTCTGTCTACAACAGTTAGTTCTCATCATCATTAGATGCACTTGCTCCTCTAAGCCCTTGTACACACGGTGGGAGATTCCGACAACCAAATCCGTCGGATTTTGTCCAACGGATTTTGTCCAAAACTGTTGCATACACACGGTCGGACAAAGTTGTCAGAAAATCCGACGTGATTACGTTATTTCATTATGACGGGACTACGTTCACGCTAGTAGCCAATAGCTTTGGTGTAGGAATTTTATCTGAGCATGCGTGGCACTTTGTCCGATCGGAATGCTCTACACATGATTGGAGTATGTCCGATCGGAGCATTTTGTAGGAAAATTTTACCAACAAGAAAACTTGGTCCGTCGGAAACAGTCCGATGTAGACCACACACAGTCGGAATATCCGACAAAACAGTCCTATCGGACACATTCCGTCGGAATCTCCAACCGTGTGTACAAGGGCTAACACCAAGCAGCTGAAGGCCCTGACCGTTACAACCCTGGCAAACTGACAACACTAGAAATCTCAAGAGACAATGGGGCTGATTTAGTTGCGGCGCACGCCAACGCGCAATGGCCGTTTTCGTATTCACAAAGCATTTGCGCCTGTAACACAGTGCAATTCCCCATTTACCATTAGCATGCCGGCGCATGGGGGGCCGCAATCTGTGCACCGCTATAGACCTGGCACACGGCATCTTCAACTCAGAATTAAAAGAAGCTGGAAGTGCCAATATTATGGGGGGATGTGGGGTGATGTGAGGAAGTATAGATATAACTGTCCAAGTAACAAATATGCCCAAAATAGAATAGAAAAATAACTTTCTCTGAGCAAGCCTGCTGCGCCTGCAAATACACTTGGAACTGTGCTAGGTCAATTTATGCACTGCGCATGCGCAAGCGGCATTTGCGCCTGTTCAAGTGCTCTGGTTCAATCTTAGTAAATGCCAAGCTGCGTCGATTAATTTGCATAAGTTGAACAGGCGCACCTCTCAACTTGACTTTTTTTTTTTTTTGCGCTGGTTCACTTCTATGGGTTTTTTTTAAGGCTATTTGTACACAGGTCATGTTAGCATTAAGAAAAAAAAAATAAAAAATTTAATAAAAAAAAAAATGCGTGGGGTCCCCCGAAATTCCATACCAGACCTGAAAGGGGAACCCCACGCCAAACAAAAATGGCATGGGGGTCCCCCCAAAATCCATACCAGACCCTTATCTGAGCACGCAACCTGGCAGGCTGCACTAAAAGAGGGGGAACAAGAGAGCGCCCCCCCTCCTGAACCATACCAGGCCACATGCCATCAATATTGGGAGGGTGCTTTGGTCCCCCCCAAAGTACCTTGTCCCCATGTTGATGAGGACAAGGGCCTCATCCCCACAACCCTGGCCGGTGGTTGTGAGGGTCTGCGGGCAGGGGGCTTATCGGAATATGGAAGCCCCTTTAACAAGGGGACCCCCAGATCCCGGCCTCCCCCGTGTGGAATGGTAAGGGGGTACAAAAGTACCCCTACCATTTCACCAAAAAAGTGACAAAAGTGTTAAAATTGACAAGAGACCGTTTTTGACAATTCCTTTATTAAAGTCTTCTTCTTTCATCTTCTTTCTTCTGGTCTTCTTCCTTCTTTCCACCTTCATCCTTCAGTTTCTTCCTCCATCTTCTTCTTCCTCCGATCCTCTTCTTCTTGCTCCAGTGTTCTCGTCCGGGATCTTCCTCCACGGCGTCTCTTCTTCCTTGCTTCCTTCTCAGGCCGCTCCGCGCAATCTCTTCTTCTGACACTTCTTATATAATGGAGGGCGGGGCCACCCAGTGACCCTGCCTCCTCTGACGCACGGTTCCGTTACATAGGAACTGTCAGAAGAAGAGAAGCATCACACAGCGGGAGCCTCCCACTGTGTGGAGCGGCCCGAGAACGAAGAAGAGACGCCATGGAGGAAGATGCCGGACGAGAACACCAGAGCATGAAGCAGAGGATCAGAGGAAGAAGAAGATGGAGGAAGAAACCGAAGGATGAAGAAAGGAAGAAGTAAGAAGACCAGAAGAAAGAAGATGAAAGAAGAAGACTTTAATAAAGGAATTGCCAAAAACTGTCTCTTGTCAATTTTAACACTTTTGTCACTTTTTTGATGAAATGGTAGGGGTACCCTTACCATTTCACACAGGTGGGGAGGCCGGGATGTCGGGGTCCCCTTGTTAAAGAGGGCTTCCAGATTCCGATAAGCCCCCTGCCTGCAGACCCCCACAACCACAGGCCAGGGTTGTGGGGATGAGGCCCTTGTCCTCATCAACATGGGGACAAGGTGCTTTGGGGGGGACCCCAAAGCACCCTCCCAATGTTGAGGGCATGTGGCCTGGTACAGTTCAGGAGGGGGGCTGCTCTCTTGTCCCCCCTCTTTTCCTGCGGCCTGCCAGGTTGCATGCTCAGATAAGGGTCTGGTATGGATTTTGAGGGGGACCCCACTCCATTTTTTTTGGTGTGGGGTTCCCCTTAATATCCATACCAGACCTGAAGGGCCTGGTATGCTCTAGGAGGGGAACCCATGCCGTTTTTTTTTTATTATTATTAAAATCGCCTCACCTGGGGGCAACTTAAAGTTGAATTGTAAGTCACCCCGAGTCGTGTTGTAAGTCGCTCCAAGTCGCGCTCTGATTCACACTCAAGTCGTGTCCAAGTTGCCTCCCAAAGTCGTGCTGGAAGTCGTGTTTCGCCTGTGTGTATGGACTGTTAATAATACAGCATGCGCTATTATCAATTGCGCTGGCATATTATGTGTTGCATTTATCTGGTGCACAAATTAAGTATGAACCGGCGCAGCGCATTCATCTTAGTAAATCAGCCCCATTGTCATGCTCGTGAACGACTGTGGCATAAAACCAAATGCCTGCAAGACTTCACACTATATAAATCTGCCCTTCTAAAATACAATTCAAGCCTCCATGCTGCCAAACAAGCCTACTTTGTCTCTCTTATTAATACTTTGTCATCCAGTCCCCGTCGGCTCTTCTCGACCTTTAACTCTCTGCTTCATCCCCTGCCCCCTCTACTCACTAACTCACTCACTGCCCACGAGATTGCAAATCACTCCAAAGACCAGATTGATGCAATTCGTGAGGACACCTCGACTGTGCGTACATCTTCCCCACCCACCATACCTTGCCTAACAGCACATTCAACATTCTCCTCTTTTGAATTGGCTGCTACTGAAGAGGTTACAAAACTTTTCTCAGATGCCCACCTAATCAATTGTCCCTTGGATCCTGTTTCCCCACAACTACTACAGTCACCTTCTTCTATCCTATGCTCCCTCATTGACATCTTCAATCTCTCCCTCTCTAGTTGCACCTTCCCCTCGCCTCTAAAACATGCGCAGATCACGCCCATACATAAAAAGCCCTCACTGGACCCCACCAATCTAAACAACTGAAGACCCATCTCATTGCTCCCATTCACTTCTAAATGTCTAAAACGCTTAGTCTACAACCTTCTTAGTTCCTACCTCAGTGAAGGTAACCTTCTTGACCCATTACAGTCTGGCTTTCGTTCATAGCACTCCACAGAAACTGCCTTACTAAAACTCACTAAGGATTTACTCACTTTTAAAACCAACAGCCAATACTCCCATACTCCTACTACTTGACCTCTCTGCGGCCTTTGATACTGTTGACTACCCTCCTTCTCAATAAACTACATTCCCTTGGCCTCTGAGATTCTGCTCTATCCTGGTTCTCTGCCTATCTATCCCAGCACTCCTTCAGTGTAACCTAAAACTCTATCTCCTCCTCTCCATTGCCCCTTTCTGTGGCGGTCCCCCAGGGCTCTGTTCTTGGACCCCCTCTCTTCTCTATCTACACCTCTTCCCTTGGTCACTTGATAACCAGCCATGGCTTCCAATACCACTTATACGCCAATGACACCCAAATCTATCTGTCTACTCATCACCTCACCCCTTCAGTCTCCTCTCGCATTACTAACTTACTAACTGACATATCAGCATGGATGTCGCACCACTTCCTTAAACTAAATCTCTCTAAAACTCTCTAAAATTCCTCCCACCCATGCTTCCCTCCATGACTTTTACATCAAAATCAACAATGCAACTGTCAGTCCCTCCCCTCACGCCAGGGTACTAGGTGTAATCCTAGACTCTGACTTGTCATTTCAGCCCCAAGTCCAATCGTTGTCAAAAGTTTGTAGAATTCACCACTGTAACATCTCTAAAATTCACACCTTTTTAACAAATGAAACCACCAAGCTCCTCATTCACTCCCTTGTTATCTCTTGCATTGACTATTGCAACTCCCTTCTCATTGGCCTGCCTCTCCATAGGCTATCCCCTCTTCAGTCTATCATGAATGCTGCTGCCAGACTTATCCACCTTATCAACCGCTCATTGTCTGTCAACCCTCTCCTCCAATCCCTACACTTGCTCCCAATCACCCAGCAAATTAAATTCAAAATACTAACCACAACATTCAAAGCCATTCACAACTCTGCCCCGAGATACATCACCAATCTTGTCTCCAAATATCACCTAAATCATCCTCTCCGCTCTTCTCAAGACCTCCTACTCTCAAGCTCTCTTGTCTCCTCCTCCCATGCTCGTCTCCAGGATTTCTCCAGAGCCTCTCCCATCCTCTGAAACTCGCTATCTCCACTGGTCTGGCTATCCCCTACTCTTGCTACCTTCAGGCAATCCCTGAAAACTCATCTCTTCAGGAAACCCTATCACGTCTCCAACTAATCTACCACTTCCATCAACTCATTCCTCACAGTTACAACCTTTTGAACCACATGCCCCACCCTACTAGATTGTAAGTTCTTCTGAGCAGGGCCCTCTTAATCCTCTTACATTTTATTGTAATATATTTGTATTGTCTCCTTATTTATTGTACAGCGCTGCATAAACTTTTGGCACTATATAAATCCTGTATAATAATAATAATAATAATGGACCTGTACACGCAGGAAGGTAAACCTACACTGCATATAGAAAAAAAATATCCAAAAATTGCATTGCTGGACATTATTTTACGCATGTGTGCTTGTACGACACAACCCAAGAAAAGCTAGAATAATTTTTACTTATGTGTACAAGTATGTGCAAAAATGTGTGAATATGCACCTTTACTATACCGCCCATCCTCACGTTTTTAACCAGGGACTTTTTGACAGGAATGTGATGTTCATACTTTTTTATTATTATTATTATACAGTAAGTATATAGCGGCAACAGTTTGCACAGCACTTTACAACATGAGGACAACAGTACAGTCAGATGGCCCTGCTTGTATTGCCCCATACACACGGTTGAACATTCTGACCACAAAATCCGTCTGATTTTTTCCAATTTTGGCCGAAACTTATGTTGCTTACACATGGTCGCACAAAGTTGTTGGAAATTCCGATCGTTCTGAATGAGGTGACGTCAAACACATACGTCGGGACTATAAACTGGCCAGTAGCCAATAGCTTTCGTCTCTTAGTTTAATCTGAGCATGCATGGCACTTTGTCTGTCGGAATTGTCTACACATGATTGGAATTTATGCGATCGGATTTTGTTTTCGGAAAATTTTATAACCTGCTCTCAAACTTTCTGCGTCGGAAAATCCAACGGAAAAAGTCTGATGGAGCCCACACACAGTCAGATTTTCCGACAACATGATCCTATCGCACATTTTATGTGTGTATGGGGCATTAGAGCTTACAATCTAAAAGGGAGGGTCAAGTGATGCAAAAGATAATAACTGTGGGGGATGAGCTGATGGAGAAAATAAAAGTACAGTTGTTAGGTAAGGCTCGGAAGAAGTCCTTGAGGTGAGCATGGGAGATGACAAAGAAACTAGCGAGCAGAGGGTCTTGGCTGGAAAGAAGAGAACAATTTGGTTGGAATTTTGAAATTATGTTAGTGGGGTCGAGTTGTGGATGGCTTTGTTTTGATATTGTTAGTATTTTTAATTGAATTAATTGGGTGAGTGGCAGCCAATGGAGGGATAGTAGACATTGAACGGTTTGTAAGGTGGATGAGTCTGGCAGCAGTATTCATGATGGACTGAATAGGGGATAGCCTATTTAAATGTAAGCCAATAAACAGGGAGTTGCAGTAGTCGAGGCAAGAGATGACCAGAGAGTGAATTAGGAGCTTTGTGGTGTCATTGGTTAGGAAGGGGCATATTTTGGAGATGTCGTGTAGGTTGTGGCAGCAAGCTTACAAAAGTTATGAACATGGGGCCAAAAGGAGAGTTCAGAGTTCAGGATAACACCTAGCACCTTGGCATGCGGGGATGGGTTGGTGGTTGTGCCACTGATCTAGACAGAGAAGTCAGGAGAAGGGGCACATGGGGGAGAAAATATTATGAGCTAAGTTTTGGACACATTGAGTTTGAGGAAGTGGTGTGCCATCCAGACAGATATGTCTATTAGTAAATCAGTTAAGGTGTAGATTGAGAATAGAAGAGGTTCAAGAACAGAACCTAGGCAACCCCGACGGAAAAAGGAAGAAGAGAGGAGGAAGTAGAATTGTAAGTGACACTAATGCCCCGTACACATGATAGGACTTTCTGATGGAAAATGTGTGATAGGACCTTGTTGTCGGAAATTCCAAACGTGTGTAGGCTCCACCACACATTTTCCATAGGAATTTGCGTCACACAAAATTTAAGATCTGGTTCTCAAATTTTCCGACAACAAAAGTGCCATGCATGCCCGAAATCAAGCAGAAGAGCAGCACTGGCTATTGAACTTCATTTTTATCAGCTCATCGTACATATTGTACATCACCACCTTTTTGATGTTTGGAATTTCCGACCAACTTTGTGTCACCGTGTGTATGTAAGACAAGTTTGAACCAACATCCGTCGGAAAAAATCCCATGGATTTTGTTCTCAGAAAATCCTATCGTGTGTACAGGGTATAAGGTGCGATGGGGTAGGTAGGATGAGAGCCAAACGAAAAGCACGGAGACCAAAGGGGTAAACAAGGGGGAAGGGGTGATCAATCATATCAAAGGCAGCTGAAAGGTCCAGAAGTAGGAGTACAAAATAGTGTTCATTGGTTTTTGCTGTTAGTAAGTTGTTTGTGAGTTTTAGGAGAACAGTTTCTGTGGCATGTTGAAGGCAAAATCCAGACTGAAGGTTATTCTTAATGAGGTGGTCACTCAGTTGGTTGTAAACTAAGTTTTCAAGGAGTTTGGAGGAAAAGGGGAGCAAGGAGATGTGGTGTAGGTTGTAAAGATTAGTGGGGTCCAAGGAAGACTTTTAAAGTATGGGGGTGACTAATGCAAGTTTTAGGCCCCATTCACACCTGGGTGTTTTGTAGCTTAAAGCCTGAAGCTACAAAACACTGGAGGGGAAAAAAATCCATTATTCTCAATGGAGGAGATGGTTCACATCTCCACTCCAAAATGCCTGAAGCCCTATGCCTGAAGCTCAAACAAGTTCTGGACCCTTTTTTGTCACGCGAATTGGGCTGATTTGTGCGTTTTTGGAGCATTTGTATTCCCATAGAAACGAATGGAAATGCTTGAGTCAAGCATCTAGCGCAACAACAAGCAATTCTACGGGCGTATCTGCTCAAGAGAAATAGATTTTACATAAGGAAATTACATAAAACATACACAGGAAGTGCACAAATCACCATTTTTTGGGGGTTAGCAGACATGGAGACCAGCAATATGGAGGGGGGAAGTGAATGAGACAGTATATCTTCTAGATCAGGAGAGCTTTATCAGAATGGTAAAGGAGCACCCCTGTCTCTATGAGTCCAGAGATCCATGCTACAAACTGCAAGCAAGCAAGAGGAGGGCATGGAACCAGATTGCCATCAAAGTATGCACAAACTGGGCAGACCTAACTGCCTGTGTTAAGGATGATAAAGGTAAGATAAACCCCTGTAAACATAACCAACCATAGGGAGATAATAGGATGATTTTGTTATTTAGTACATAAAATCATACATATGAGAAAACAGACAATAGATGTGCAATTGCAGTTCACTATGGTCACATATGTGTACACACAACAAATTGGATATGTGTAGGAATGTGGCCAGGCTGAACTGGAATGGCACATTTATTGCCTCCTTCTTATATAAGTATAAAAAAAGCACCTAAGGCCCCTTTCACACTAGGGCAGTGCGGGCGTCGGCGATAAAGCGCCACTATTTTTACTGTTGTTTTAGCTGCGCTTTTCGGCCGCTAGCGGGGTGGTTTTAACCCCCGCTAGTGGCCGAAAAAGGGTTAAAACTGCCAGCAAAGCGCCTCTGTAGCGGCACTTTGCCGGCTGTATAGCCACGCTACCCCATTGATTTCAATGGGTAGGAGCGGTTTAGGACCTTTAGGACTCCTTCACCGCTCCAAAGATGCTGCTAGCAGGACTTTATTTTACCGTCCTGCTAGCGCACCGCTCCAGTGTGAAAGCCCTCTGGCTTTCACACTAGAGTGAAAGGAGTTGCTTTTTTCAGGTGCTATACAGGCGCCTGGAAAACGCCTCAGTGTGAAAGGGGCCTATGCATAGGAGTATAGTATTGTCAGCATGTCACAAATACATGATGGCACACTCTGAACCCTAGTGGATTTTGTATGGATAATGCATACAAAGATAAATATATATTTTAAAAAAAACATGGGACTTGTTATCAATACATCAAGCATTTTTATTAATTATTCATTACAACATAGTATATGGTTGTATTAACAAAGAACTAAAGATTTAAATGTATTCAATTGCCCTAAGCTGCCATGGGACCTGTCCTGCTGGAAACATAAAGTAGGACGCAAATTGATCCCTGACCTGTGTCCCTTGTCTGCTTCCACGAACATCAGTCCAATGAGCTCTTTCCATGTTCTCATGTACTGGGTCCTCAAACTCAAATCCATCCTGCTGCCTTACGAAGTTATGCAAGGCACATGCAGCTTTAACAGCACAGACTGCATTTTGCATGTTTACAACAATGGGAGTGTGCAGTACCCGCCATTTGTTTGCCAATACGCTAAATGCACATTCGACAATGCAACATGCTCGTGTTAGCTGATAATTAAACACAATCTTCTGTACAGTCAGATTGTGCCCCGAGTAAGGCCATAGAAGATGCTCACTCAGAGCAAAGACCTCATCTCCCACAAAAACACTGGGTAGGGGAGGGCCATTTGTGCCCAGGAGTGGACTGTTTGCCGGAAGGTCCAGAGAATTGGTACATAGCAGGTGTCCAAATGAAGAATTGGCAAAAATAGCAGAGTCAGTGCTGCTGCCATACGACCCAATATCTATGTAACAGAAGCAATAATTAGCATCAGCCGCTGCCATTAACACAAAAGAAAAATATTTCTTGTAATTAAAATACTGGCTTCCGCTACCCGTGGGCTTTATGATCTGAATATGTTTCCCATCGATCGTAATTGGGGAAGTTGCAGTGTTGCCAGAAAACTTCTGAGATCTGTGACCAATCTTCTGATGTAGGTTTTTTAAACACAATATCCTTCAACACATCCCAAATAGCAGAGCAGGTGTCACGGACTATGTAACTTGCTGTTGAATTTCCAACCCGAAAGGCATAGTGTAGACTTGCTATTGATTGTCTGGTTGCTGGGCACCTACAAAGAAAGAAATATATATAGTTTAATTTGTTTAACAGTGAAACTGCTCAAAATGAAGTGGATGAGTATGCGTGATGTCTTCACTCAACATCTAAGACTGCTCAGGGAATTTAGGAGTGAATCTGCAGCATGTGCTCCGAGAGAATATCTGCATGCAAAAGAACTAGAGTTCCTTCGGCCATTGCTGGCTTTGGGGCTGTAAGCTATCATCTGTATGAATGTCATTAAACAAAATGTAAAGAGAAAGTTATAATAATTAATTTCTATTTTCAGTACTGAAAACTGCTGGGAGGACATTACTCCAAATAACGATTTGGACACAGATGCTAGTCAGCAAGGAAGCCAAGCATCAGGTGATCACAGTCAGCAAGCAAGCCAAGCATCAGGTTATCAAGCAGGCCAAGATCTGGAAAGCCAATTGTCGACTCCAGCATGGTCTACATCTGCAACACCTGTGGGAGGTGAGTAGTCCACACCACCCCTTTCTGCTCGTGTACCTGCTAGAGCAACAAGAAGGAGAGCTCCTGAACCTGATTTCAACCGCATGCTGGACATTATGGCCAATATGTCTGAAAAAATAAACAGCAATAGGTCTCATGTGCAGGTTTCTGCAAGATGTCTGGAAGGTCTGATGGAGAAGGTACCATCAGAACTCCAGGCAGACATGTTGGCAGGTACCATCCACTATATAGTGACTTTTTTTCCACCAGCCTCCACATATAGGTCCTCAGAACCTCCGCCACCTTATGGTCCCTATGCAAATCCCCCCCCCCCCCGTCCCATCTGCCAGCACCATATTCTTTACCCCTTCCTCGGTTGTCATCACCACATTCTGCCATCCACCTTCCTCTGCCAACACTACCACCTTCTAATTACCTTACTCTGCCTACACCACCACATTCTAATTACTTTCCTCTACCAACACCACCACCACCTTCTAATTGGTAGCATAATTAGAATTCCTCTACCTCCTCCTGGTCACAATATGGCCATGCAATGAATGTGGTGAATACACCTAATTGGGAGTCAACTCCTCCCAAACATTCCATCACCTCTAATTCTTTTTTTTTTTTTTTTTATGAGCTACGCTAGCTCTATTTCTTTTTTTATATTGTTGAGCTGTATATGTGCAAAAGGAATAAACGAACAGAAAAAGTTATATTTCAGTAATATTTTATATATATAAAAAAAGTTTTTTTTTGGCTTTAAAAATGTGTGATTGGTGTTTATGTTATACAAAATTATTCATATTGGGTTCTTCATGAATCTCAGTCTTTAAAAAATTAAATAAAAATAAGAAAAAATTACCTCAGTTTGATGATTAGTCATTCCACAGGGTGTATACTGTTACGAAAATATGTGTCCGTTCGTTGCAACCGCCTACTGAGTAAACCCAGTAACTCATCAAAGCTGTGAACAAAAATAACAAATATGGGGTTTATTAGTGGACATTATAAGACAGGAACAATGTCAAACATGATGAATCCAAATAAGTTTGACTAACCTTTTTATGGACATCCTATTGTAGTCCAAAAATGTATCCTCGTGATCACGTAGGTCACTGTACATGACCCAAAATTGGCCTCTCTCTTCCCGATCAGCAATTACAGGGTGGATCCAGTATGTGTGTGCCCTCTTATTTCTCCTCTCTCTGTCATGCAGCAAATATGGGGTAACAGTGTCTGCTGCCACAAAACACGCCATCTCATCGTCACTCATCTTTGCAGACGATAGTACAAACAGATGAAGCAGGAAGCACAATGATGAACCGGAAGTACAATATTCACTCAGGAAGCAGATGAAAAAATGTAAAAACATAGCAACAAATGATAAAAGAGGTGATCATTTTTCCTATTGGCTAAAAAAAACCCGCCAAAGTTAAAAATGCCGGAAAACGCTGTATGCAAACGTGCAAATACGCGCGACAAACCCCTGGAAAAACTGCTCCAAAGTGCTACGCGCAGGTGTGAATGCAGCTTTAGAGAGTTGGGGAAGATGCCAGGGAGAGATTGAAGATGTGAGCTATAGAGTGTACAATAGAGTCAGAGGGTGACTGCAGAATTTGAGAGGGAATTTGAGAGGGAACAGGGTCCAGGGGCAGTCATACTAAAGCCTCATACACACGATTGGACTTTATACAAACTTTCCTGTGGATTTATGTACAAAGAGCATTGACTGTGAACTTATTAAGCATACACACCATCAGACTTTTTCAGCCAACTTTCACCAAATCATGTGCTTTTTCTGCTCTTTACTGCCACCTTTGGTGAACTTCTGCATTGGTTCTGAGCATGCGTGTTTGTAAAGTCCGATGGTTTTCTGTACACACGATCGGACTTTGCTCCATGGGACTTATTTTGTCGAACAGTTTGTCTGTTTGCACAGCCAACATTTGTCCGTTAAAAACTGAAAAAGTTTGTCCGATGGAGCGTACACACAGTCGGAATTGCCTTAAAACAGCTAATTTGCATGTTTGTTGTCAGAAAGTCCAATTGTGTGTATGAGCCTTTATCCTTCCTTCAATACTTAATGAGTGGCAGACCTGAAGAAAGCTTGTATATATATATATATATATATATACCAGGTGTGAGGACAGCTACTAAGTGCATAGTTCTGTTCCGTTTCAAGGACTCACAAAATAGTAAAGCAGAAATGAGGAGGGATGTCATCAATTCCTTGTGAAGCAAAATGTTCCTGATTGACTGGAGTATAATTTAATGGCAAGCTAAAATGGTTTTAGGCCAACTTTATTTCTTATTTTTTTTGTAAAGTTTCTGTGTTTTAAAATTAGAGATTTGTGGGTTATTCCTACTATATTCATATAATCTTTATTTTACAAATAATCATTTATTACATGACCAAGCATTTGTAGAACTCTATGGGTTTGCTAAACAGACGGTAGTAGTATGATAAATACGGTAGTAGTATGATAAATACAGTAGTAGTATGCTTGACTTGCGGCTGGCTTTGTCTGACTGAAACATCAGACTGAGCCATTTGATAACGGATGAGTCATTTTAATGGGTCAAAAAAAGCCTAAGTGCAAAATCACAAACAGAAAAACTGGCACAAAGAACATAACTTACAGTCAGTAGGATATGTCCCTTGTGCTGATTTCTCATCTGTTAGTCAGAATCTTTTTATGTCCTGTCCAGTCCCCCACCCCTGCAGCCAACATTTTGGTGGAGAAGGAGTTAATGGCACACAATCTATTAATGGGGGGGGGGGGGGGGGTAAATGTTGTCATCTACCCTTCCTCCATTCATAGATCCTGCTGGATTCATAAAAGATGTAGTATGTTGGGTGAAAAAGCGTGGGCATAGCCAGGCTCTCTTGTTGAGAGTCTGTGACAGCCATACTGGAAGATTATGACAGCAGGGGTTGGGAGGGTATAGGATGGGGGAAGATTTTCACAAAAAAAGTTGAATCAAGAGACACATCCTACTGACTGTAAGTTATGTATGTTGTGTTAATTCTTCTGTTTTTGATTTTGGCTGAACTAAGGCTTTAAGGTCCAAAAGCCCCACTGCAACAGTTAAGTGCTTGTTTTTTGTCCAGGCGAGAGGAGAAAGCCTTAAGCCCCATACACACTATCATATTTTCTGCTGATTTTGTTCCTTCAGATTTAGCAAAACCATATAATATGAAGTCAAACCTTAGGAGTTTCAATTTGTATGCAATAAGGCAGGCCCTTGCACTACATGGTTTTGGTAAATCCGAAGGAAAAAATCAGCAGAACATCTGATAGTGTGTATGGGGCTTAATACTCACTTGATTCCCTGCTCCACTGGCAAACGGCACTCCCCATAATCTAGTGGACGATCCAGATCTATGGAGCCTGCTCTGGGCTTGATGACGTCAGGAAGAGTCCACCGCTCAAGACCGCTATAGCTCAGGGGTGCAGGAGCTGCAGGGACTAGTCTTGTGTGGGGGAGGATCAGAGGATCAGGTAAGTATATCTCCCTTCATCTCTCCCCTAGACAAAAACAAGCAATTAACACTTGCAGTGCAGGCACAGCCCTACTGCAGGGGAAAGCCTTTTTTTGCCAGAAGTTCAGTTTTAAGTTCCATGTATAAATTGTGGATTGAGCTATGGAGCTCAGTAAACAAACCTTTCTTTTTCAGCAAACTGCTATGCAAGCTTTGCAGACATGTACAAGAAGACCAAAGTTCAACCTCATAAAAAAAATATATATATCTATCTATATATAGATATATATATATATATATATATATATATATATATATATATATATATATATATATATATATATATATACACACTATATTAGCAAAATATTTGAACGCCTGCTTTTACACGCACATGAACTTTAGTGGTATCCCAGTCTTATGCCCTGTCCACACGGTCCGACATTCCAACGACAAAATCCGTTGCATTTTTTCCGATGGATTTTGGCCCAAACTTGTCTTGTATACAAACGGTGACACAAAGTTGGCGGAAAATCTGATCGTTCAGAACGCAGTGACATACAACACGTATGACGGGACTATAAACGGGCCAGTAGCCAATAGCTTTTGTCATAATTTATTCTGAGCATGCATGGCACTTTGTCTGTTGGAATTGTCTACACACGATCGGAAATTAAACGATTTTGTTGTCAGAAAATTTTAGATCCGGCTTTCAAATCTTGTGTGTCGGAAATTCAGACAAAAAAGTGTGATGGAGCCCACACACGATCGGATTTTCCGACAAGATCCGATCGCACATTTTCCGACCGTGTGTACAGGGCATAAGTCCATAGGGTTCAATGTTATGTTGGTCCACCCTTTGCAGATATAACAGCTTCAACTCTTCTGGGAAGTCTGTCTACAAGCTTTAGGAGTGAGTCTATGGGAGTGTTTGACCATTCTTCCAGAAGCGCATTTGTGAGGTCAGGCACTGATATATATATACAGTATATATATTGTATACATTAAATATTTCAATATCTTTGAACCCAGACTGAAATCACTATGAAAAGCCTGGGTGGGAGTGGGAAAACATGTGATTCGGACAGGAATTGCATTACATCCCTGATCAAATCGCATGTGATTCTTTGCAGTGTATCAGAGCATTTTCACGAGTACTTGTGAAAAAACTCTGTATCAGCACCGTTACCGGTATCGGTGCAACATTAATATTCACCTAACAAAATAAGAAAGGCAGTTGTAAAAATGTATTTGTTCATTCTTACCAGAATAAATAAAGTACACAAGTATCCCACATTCGTTTTAAAACAACAGAATGTTTCTCTAACACTAACAAATCCCATACAGACAATCACACCTTGATTTACAGACATTTCATTCTCTCCAGCTGACTGTCTCTATAAAGAATTTCTTCCATCTGTCAGTTACCTTTTGTCTTTTCAAAAGTCCTTTTTTCTGCCCTTCAAAATCTTGCTTTACCATTTTCCCTGTTTTTTCACTTTGCTTCTGGAATGGCCTGTCCTCGGCACTAAGGCTTGCCACAGACAGACAGATCTTATATCAGAAACAAAGGATGATCTATGATCGTCCTATACTTGTCAAAATATGCAGAGACCATAAGTTCAAACCCCCAACTTAAAAAAAAATCTTATTCCTGTCTGTATTCTGGAGAACAGAACATAAAGAATTTTTGCAAGCATACTTATCTTTGATTTTTATCATCCGCTATTTTTCAGTATTGGGCTTTTATTATCCTATACAATTCTTTCCAAATCAGTGGCTTTTGAATATTGAAAATATAAAAATATATATATATATATATATATATATATATATATATATATATATATATATATATATATCATTGATTTGTTCATTAACCACACATATTTCTGTCAATTTCTTTACTATAATTGTAAACTACATTTGTGTCCCGCGTGTTGAATGTATTGAGTCCCATTGGTTGTAAATTCCCTTTTCAATTAGAAATCCTGACTTCATTAACATGCACTATATTTATACTGTAATAAAAGTCACAGATGCCGCACTTGAGTTGTGTGGCGAACCATTGATTTAATTAGCAATTTACCTATTGGATCATATGATACACTTCTCAGGCTTTCGCCTATGCACCCCTTGCAGCAGCCTACGGAGCCACCCTTCCATGCAAGGATTAGAGATGTGTCTGATTATGACTGTGACACCTTACTAACGAGTATTTCAATGGTAAAGTGTATGTTACCCTAACATTTCTTATTCTTGATATGTTTCTGTTGTACCATGTACTTGTATGAAAAATTATCCCGTTCTCTTTGTATTGATTACTTTGTGTGAAATACCTGATGATCCTGCATGTCCCCCTGCTTTCCTATTTCAAACTGACCATGCTAGGCATGGAAATACATCTACCCCAATGTGGTTACTTTTCATCTTTGAATTCTGCTTGGGAGCACAGGCTGCCTAAACTCCAATAGTCAGACTTCTACTGACAAGCCCTTCTGCATCAATGGGATGATCAGTGTGCTGCTGTTTGTCTGACTCCTGCTCTTATGCAGCTGAGAACAGAGGTCACGTGATCACATTTTTTAAATATACATATATACACACAACTGTTTTGCTCTTGCATTACTATTTTAAACTGAATGGGTTGTTTTACACGGTTAGGGTTTACATATCACCCCCCTGGCTGTATTCCTGAGTCTGGCTCGGGGTGGAAATTCAGTACCATTAGCGGTAACCCCAAGCCAGAGAATGTGCCTAGATCTGCCCAACAGGCCGCTGTCTTCAACTATACTTACATACAGCAGTTTCAAGTAGATGCAGCACCCTCCTAGGTAGGTTACAATATACAAGACATACGGAAGGACTCCGTTACGTCATCTCCAGCCCCCTTTCATTCATAGTCCTGTTGAGACGTTATACAGAACGCTCTGAGACCAAGCAATAGGTCATTAGCGCTTTGCTTGTAAGTAAATTTTTATATCCAATACAATGTTTTTAGTCATACAGAGAGCACTATGTACTTCTCATTGATTTTACATGGTGGAACAATTGTATCTGGTCCCCACTGAGTGTAAGATTTTATCCAGAGTTTTGGAGAGGTGTGATAGTATTACTATTGGATTCCCACAGAGGCACTAATCATCCATTACAGCCTTTATGGGAAGGCTCGTTTGACCTATCTGTTAATTCAGAGGTCCACTCAGTGAGGTGAGCGACCCACATTGTTTTATGGCGGAGGCATTGACATGGATGTACACAGTTGAGAAGTCTTTCTGAGCACACGTAGCACAGTTGAGAACTCTTTTTTGTTTATCCACACTCTTTCTGCCTTATTCTCCCCTGATGGATGAATTATGGACTATTGTTTTTGTGGTTGGATTTATTAATATGTCCTAGAGTGGATTCTAATGAATTTGCATTTATGGTATTTTGCTACATATGAATATATATTTCGTTTTATTTATTATTTTAGCACTGCACTGAACACTTATGAGGTTACTGTATAGGCTAGGCACAATTTTATTTCTTGGCTCCCCTGTACCAGGGGAGCCGTTTGTGATTGCTTTTGGCTGTTATGTGCTCTGCAGGTTTGATTGCTTCCCCCTGTCTTCTGGAGAATTCCAGAATATAGTGAATTGGAAGGAGGAAAACCTGCAGTCTGAATATGTATAATGTCTTAACCAATCCCTGGGGGGATGATGCCCAGTAGCGAGCTGGGGAGTGCATAAATAGGCTGCTGCCTGAGGCAGCCCTATTCTTGTTCAGGAAGAGAAGTTCCTAGCCTGAAGCCGTTCTGGATAGCCTAGCTAAAAATTCTACCTGTTCTCATCAAGGACCTAGCTGTGGCAGAGCTAGGGGAACTGTTCTGCTAAAATCTCTGAAGCTAAGCAAGGGCTTTTAGCAAGGATCCAGTCTGGAAGATTCACTGAGGAATTGTCTGTCTGATATTGAAAGAAAATATTCAAGTATCCAAGGACACTGTAGTCAGTACAGACCTGAATGAAGGATCCTAGTGATGGTTGCTGCTACTACCCTAGCATGTCAATTCAAGTGCTTCCCTGGCTTGGACAATTTTTGAAAGTGTCTATGTGCTGTTCATTTTCTTTAGACATTTCTGAAAGTGTCTAGATGCTGTCCATTTTATTTTGGCCATTTTTAAAAGTGTCTAGGTGCTGTCCATTTTTCGTCGGCCTTTGCTAAAAGAACTGCAACTGTAACATAGCGAAGAGTGCCCTCAATTTTTTGCTGAGCATTGATGGAGTATCCCAAATCTCCCTAAGCCCTATCAAAGCTATTCAACAATAAATGTTTTAAAAAAGAAAACCACTAAACTGTTCATTAAGCCAGAGGAGTAACTATTCCTGTGTGCCTGACTGCTTTAGCACTAATCTGGGAAAGGAACCTGAGACAAATCAATGGCCCGTACAGGGTGAGTGTGGCATATATACTCAAAACTAAGTCCAAACCCAAAACCTTCAATAAAATACAACATTTTGTCACCCTTTTTGCTGATTTCCTCCAGCCTTTTTTAGCTAATTTCCTTCTACATGCACTTTCTCCAGCATCAGATGTACATTGTTTCTCAGGACCAGTTCCAGTTAGTGACAGCAGTGGACTGTGCCTGCTAGATGCGATTTAGTGATTTTAGTTACTGGATTTAGGTCTACTTTGAGTATTTAAAACATACAAACAGACATCATAATGACAGTATTATTTATTGTATTTATTTTACTTACATCATGGCTCCAACATATTCTGTGGTGTTGTAGGGTACATACAATATACAGATATATGGGCAAAGGAAGTTGGTATCAGCATTCCCTCCAAGATAAATTCCTTTGATGGTCCACACAAAACAAATAATGAAGCAATGGTATAGTAGGTATTCAAAGGACTTGCACAGATGAAAAAGGAACTCTCCTTGTTTATCTGTGCAAGCCCTTTGAGTACCTACTATACCTTTTGCAATATAAATATGTATTCATGTCCTTTAGAGACTATTCTAAACTTAGATTGTGGAGCCCAAATTCAGCAAATATGCAGTTCTTTTCCATGAAGTTTGACCTACATGTGTTTCACCATGCACCTAATTCACACTATTTCTTTTGCTTTTCATCTTTTTGCATTTAATGTCAGAAACAAACTAAATGGAACTGTGAATATGTACAGCTATATTCATGAGACATGTTTACACAGTGACAAAAATGTTTCATGGTTTTTTTTCTGTGCTTTGACCCTGGGAAAAAGCATATAAAAAAATCACAAGGCAAGCACAAAATAAATGTGATAATACACAGATAAAAACCTTCCAATGTTATAGCAATGCATCAGAAAATGCAGTAAATGTGTATTATCAACACAGATGCTTTTATAGTGCTTTTTATGTGCTTTATAACTGCAAGATAACCACTGTGTACTTTCTAAGTGTTTGCTTAACCAGCAATTTTCCATCAAAAGATGAACTGGTAAAGGGGTTTGGCCCCTTATTAGTCCACCTCTGCATTCTTTGCTTTGGAAGGTTTCTTCTAGTCATGGAACAGAAGTTCTTGTTTATGTTTTTGTCACAGCAAACAGCATTATGAATGTGACCCGTTATCATTAGATATTGATGGGCTTCTACTGTCATTGTAAAAAAGTAGTATATTCCTTATGAGGCACAAAGTACTGATTTTTTTTAAGGTTTTAGCTCAGACATTTACAAACATAATTTTTTTTAATCAGTCCATCTAAAAAGTAAATAACTTCACTGGTTTACTCACTCAGTGACCAGAGATGCATAAGCATGTGCCCATGGGCTCAGGGGCCAAGACTTTATGGTAGAACGGAAGTTCTACACGTTTTTTAGGTGAACGTCAAAGGTTTACAAAGACAATGTAACCAGATCATTAGGGCCAAGTAGAGTGGAGAGTAGAGTGAATTGATCTGCACTGTGGTTTGGTACATTTTTGAGATATTTAGATATCTACATTTAGAAATATGATGGCTATATGTCACATTTTGCCTCAGAAGGATTATATTTTGCTCATATTTGTTGCTTACACAACTAAATCTATTATACATGTCCAAGTCCCTAAGGGGGCTGCAAGAAAAAAAAAACACTTTCCATTCAGCCTTTCTGTACCTAATCTATATTTTCTATATATAAAAATATATGATTCAATTAGTTACCTTAAATTCTGGTTACATGGCATGCTGGGTCCAAGGTCTATCTTTGCTTTATAGTGTGAGGTCTGCAATGACCACATCACCTCCTGCTGACATGTATGCTCCCATCGGCTGTCATAAATGCTTGCAGGGTTCTCACTGGATCCTGCTGCATTCAAGAGTGACATCACACAAGAGGCAGGAACAAGACCAGTTGGCTGAACAGTTGGTAGCTACTGAAAGTAGAGCCTCAGAGATCACAAGACTACAGGCAATGATATTTGTTCACTGGTGTTTGATTGTTCAGTGGTTAATGGTTTAAAGTTGACCTAAATTCAAAGGTTGAAGATCTGCTATGCTATAGGTGTAGCTAGAAATATTAATTGTACTTAAGCAGTACACTGAAAAATCTACCTTTTGTCTGGATTTTCCACTAAAAAATTGTGGTGAACTCCTTGGTATGTGAGGGTCCCATATCTGTATTTCTATAGTGCAAGATCTAAGGCACTGCTGCTTCTGACTGCTGGTTTCAGGAAATGTGGAGCGATATTCTATAATGTCACTACTGTCATGCTCACTGTTCTCCTTGCTGGAGGCTCTAACATGGGGAAGAAAAATCTCGGAGTTTTCCATCCCCATCCAAAGAAAAAGGCACGGTAAGTCATTGGAGAACAATCAACTTGAGAGAGGCCACAGAATATAGTGCAGACTTGTAATTTGCCCTCAGCCTGCCCTTTTCTGGGTTACAGACAAAAAAGAGTGGGGATGAGGTTTTTTTTGACCAAAGTTGAAGTAATTGCAAAGCTTCGTTTTTTTTTTAAAACAAACAGGTTATATTTACCTGCTCAAAAGAAGGAGAGAGAAGTGTCAAGCCGATCCTTTAAATAGCCTAGGAATTTATTCAGTATATAAGTATAAAACAACACTAAAAACTTGTGTGAAAAATGTTGGAGCACTTGCAGAGTGCTAGAGCGGATGGGAGCTTCCACATGCAGTGTCACAGGAGCACAAGAGGAGCGCTGGGAAGTCTCTAGTGAGAGCTCCACGAGAGCTGTGTGTTAACCATATAGAGATGTCGGGTATGTCTCTCTGGGTGGGCGTGGTCCAGTGCTTTCAAACTGGGGAGCTGCCCACACGCTGTCTGGCCAATCAGAACATACTTCAAGGGCACGGCCTCACCTTCTTTATTGCAAGTTTTTAGTGCTGTTTTATACTTGTATGCTGAATAAATTCCTAAGCTGTTTAAAGGATTGGCTTGGCACTTCTCTCTCCTCCTTTTGCTTTCCTTTTGTTCACAATGATTGGGTTCCCCAGCCCGTGCCTGAAGCAGCATTGCTCCCTTTACAGCCTTCATTTAGAGACTTTTTTAGAGACAAATTTTTAGGGGATCATCCCCCAGAACTTTCAATCCACTCACCATTCACATGGTTGCACCTTCATGTATCAACATGCAGATACATGCCTTCTCATTTAAATGTAAAACTTGAATCTTTTTCATCAGATGGTTTAGCGCTGGTTGTGTGCGCATGCGCGAGGCGCCGAGGTCGGACATGATCTGATCGGGCTCCGCTAGCCTCCGGCCAGAATCAGCTATCAGAAGCAGGGGGAGCCGATCGGGACGACACCTGACCAGCAGGCAGTGTACCGGGAGTGGAGGATGCCGCGGAGGGCGGCGGGGAACGGATCACACCACAAGCAGCATCTCCAGCAGACCCGTAAGTCCCGCTCCATGCAGGCCTCACAGCGAGCCAAGATGGCGCCCGGGAGGGGAGACATGCAGCGTGGCAGCCCAGGACCTATTCAGCCACACACAGCCCCTCTAGAAGAGCGACAACAGGGGGTGGAGGACACAGACCTTGGCGGTTTACTTGCCCAGCGATCCCACTCCCCACCCCAGCATGCAGAGACTGGTGATCGCTCGCAGGAGTACAAATCCCCACAAGCTGTTCAGGGGAAGGAGAGGGGAGACATGGCAAGCAGAGGGGAACTGTATCAGCAGAAATCATTATCCCACTCTAGCATTGTCACCCAGGCTGAGGTACATAGAGACCCCTTTTCATCCCAGTCTCAAGATGAACTCTTTTCTCCACAAAGACAACTATCCCCTGGGTCGGGCTCCCCTGAGTGTGTTATGTTTGCTGACTCTCCAGCCTCCTCCACAGACAGGCAGATGGCTGAGCTGGCTGAAGTGGCTTTAAGTCAGACTAGTAGTGGACCTGGCCAGAACCCCATCCCAGCGGCTGCTTATTCTGGGGACGCGGTCCTCCTGGCTAGATTTTCTGCTCTACTACAACAAGAACTGTCCAAAGCATGTACTATAATCACCACGGGTATGAGGAACGACTTTCAAAACATAGGAGAGAGGTTGGACACCATCGAGTCGAAAATGGACTGTACCGTGAAAAGGGTGAACCAAAACTCTAGAATGATCACCTCTCTCCAGGACCAGCTGGATCAGGCAAACGCAAAGATAGAAGACCTGGAGAATAGGTCTCGCAGGTACAATTTTAGGGTACGCGGACTCCCTGAAACAGAGGTGGACTTGGAGGATTCTATACACGCTCTGATGAAACAATTGCTACCAGACATCTCCCCCCACCAACTTGAATTGGATAGGGTCCACCGGGCCTTGACGGCCCCCAGACCGGACGGACTTCCGCGAGACGTGATAGTCAAGCCCCACTATTACCGGATTAAAGAGAAGATTATGATGGAGGCGAGACAAAGGGGTGACATATCTCTAGCGGGGCATCCGATCCAGATTTTTGCGGACCTGGCCCAGTCGACAATCCAAAAGAGGAGATCGCTGAAACCGCTTCTGAATCATCTGATTGATCACCGTATAAAGTACCGATGGTCATTCCCATTCCGATTGACATTTGCCTACAAGAACAAAACCCACTACTTCTCAGATTTCCACTCTGGTGAGCTGTTACTCCAGAATCTGGGTCTGCTTCCTTCGGAGCCCGCGGCTCCCAACGCCTCCATGGAAGCGAGTCGACCGGTATCCCCCTTGTGGTCCCAGCAGGGCAGATCCAGAGCCAGGAAGACTTCATCGGTTACTTGACTGGACTGAACTGGATAAACCCCATACTCTTCTTTAGTCCCGAGAGGGATTTCTTTGTGAGACAGAACTTGGTTGGCTTTGGGGCCTTAGAGGTCCGAGCCCCTCCCCCCTCCCCCCCCCCTTCCCCCTTTTTTTTTTTTTTTTTTTTTTTTGTTACTTAGCCTACTACTGGAGCCCGGGGGGAGGGCTTGCCCATAAGGGCCAGTTTGAGTTTATACCTCTTAGAGGTTTTGCCATTTAATTGCTGCCTACTATTATTTTCAGATGCCTTGACTCTGGTGTTGTCCTGGTCGAACCCTTTCCATAGTTAATGTAGATACAGGGCCGGAGGAGGGCGCACGCCACTTCTGGTGAACTTGTCTTTACACTGTTGGTGGAGACAACTTCACAACGAACAAGGGGGACTTAGAGCCCCAGTCGGTGTACTGCTAGGCAGTGCACGGGTTATCTTAAGTTACAACTTTGATACCTTGTCGTCCTAGAGGCGACAATGAATATGCAGTTCTATTTTGGTTGTTATACCTTTAACTTACACTGTTCTTTTTCTTCTCTCTCCTTTCATACTTCTCTTACATTGGATGCGCTCCGGCTGGGAATATGCATGCATACCTTCGACGGCGACCGGGGTGAAGTCTTTCGGATGATGCACAGTGAGTACAATCTGCCAAACTACCATGCCAAATGATTCCCAATTGACCTACTCGGTGGGGACACATAATGTACAAGGTTTGAATTCCCCAACTAAAAGAGCGAAGGCGTTCCATCAATATCATAAATTGGGGGTGGATATTTTAATGCTGCAGGAGACGCACTTTTCACGGACCTCAGCCCCCAGGTATCTGAATGCCAGATACCCCACAGTTTACCTATCTAGTGGACCTGACAAGAAAAGGGGAGTGGCCATATGTTTTGCTAAACGAGTCCCTTTTACCCCCACTAATGTTGTGAAAGATAGGGAAGGTAGATACATCATGGTGGTGGGGAAGATTGATGACAGGGCAGTCACCTTCCTCTCTTATTATGCCCCTAATGTGGGTCAACTTCCCTTCTTTCGCGAAATGTTGAGGACGGTAATGACCCATGTGGAGGGCCATGTGGTGTTTGGGGGCGATAGTAACACCTCATTAGATCGGATATTGGATAGATCTAATCTGGAGAAACCCATCCTGAAACACGCCCCAAAACAAAGTTGTGAATTAGCACGCTTACTGCATAGCCACGACCTTATTGACCTATGGAGGAACATCCACCCCTCTACTAGGGAATATACCTTTTACTCTGCGGTGCACAAAACTTACTCCCGCATCGACCACTTGTTTACTCTGTCCCCTCTATTACCACAGGTAGTGGGGTCAAAAATTATCCCAGTAGCATGGTCTGACCATTCTATGGTTCAAGCAACTCTTACGGGCTTATGGGTCAAACCACGTTCATCGGCATGGAGATTAAATGAGTCCCTTTTGAATGACCCACTCCTTGTCGTTGAAATAGAAAATACATTGCGTCAATACTTTCTAGACAATCCCTACTCGGACACCTCCCCATCCATGGTGTGGGCGGCCCATAAGGCCACGATTAGGGGGACCTTGATACAGTTGTCGACTAGAAGCAAAAGGGAACGGGATAAGTTGATACAGCAGCAGGAGAGGGAGCTACTTGACTTGACCCGTGCACAAAAACTAAAACCACAAATCGATCTTAGAACACAGATAGACACGGCGCGACTGGCTCTGAATATGAGCCTCACAACTAAAGCGGAAAAGTACGTCCGTTGGAAAAGGCACCGGTTTTACTCCCTTGGGGATAAACCTAACACTCTACTAGCTAGAAAACTTAATCCTAGACCTTTTAACCCAGCACCTCCCAAACTGAGATTACGGAATGGCCAAATTTCCCAAAACCCGCAGCTTATAGTGGAAGAATTTCATGCATTCTATTCTAAGCTGTACGAATCTCCCAAGGACTTTGAGGCACAGGAGGCGGGAACATTTTTGCGGGATTTACAACTCCCCACATTGTCTAAAGAACATGCAGAGCTGTTGGAGGCAGAGTTTACTGAGGGAGAAATAGCGGCGGCCATCAAATCCATGAATCCGTCAAAATCTCCAGGCCCTGATGGCCTCTCGGGCCACTATTACCGCAAGTTTAGAGAGATTCTGACCCCACATCTCTGCTCTTTTTACAATGACCTGCGAAGGGGATCCCCTCTACCTCCACATGAGAACCGGGCTTATATACATGTTATACCGAAACCGAACAAAGACCATGGTGATTGTGAAAACTATCGCCCTATTTCTTTGATTAATGTAGACCTCAAATTGCTGACGAAGATAATGGCTACTCGGCTGAATGGGTTTCTGGCGGAGTACATTCATCCGGATCAGTCGGGGTTTGTCCCCACTAGACAGGCCCCAGACCAGACTAGACGAATCATTGACATTATCACCGCTTTGAACTCGGGATGGGACGGGGGGGGGCGGAGGGGCGCACTACTGGTCTCCCTGGACCTGCATAAGGCGTTCGATTCTTTGTCATGGGATTACTTATTCTTTATTTTGAGCAGATACGGTTTTGGACCCAGATTCTTGACTACACTTAAAATGATTTATGAAGGCCCCACGGCATCCCTAGTAATTAAAGGCCATCACTCAACAAACATTTGTATTCACAGAGGGACCCGCCAGGGGTGTCCCTTGTCTCCCCTTTTATTTATCCTGGCCCTAGAGCCACTGGCCATCAAGATCCGTGAACATCCGGACATATTGGGAGTTACGAGTGGGGGTCGGGAACACAAATGCGCAATGTTTGCGGATGATATACTATTGCTCCTCTCCTCCCCAGTTACTTCCTTGCCCAATCTCCATGCGGTATTACAGCAGTTCACATCATTTACAGGTTTACGGGTGAATCACTCTAAATCCCAAGCACTTGACGTGTCCTTACAACCCCATATAGCCCGAGCAGTACGGAGCTCCTTCCCCTTTCAATGGCAAGATAAGTCCTTGCCCTATTTGGGTATTGTGCTGACCCCATCTCTGACCACGCTCTACAAACTTAATTTCCCTCCACTGTTTAACAAAATAACTACAGATCTTAAACGTTGGTCGAATAGCCCCCCGTCATGGTTTGGCAGATTGTACTCCGTTAAGATGACAGTTCTTCCAAAGGTGCTTTACCTATTCAGGGCTCTCCCGATTTCTATTGATAGGCGGGAGCTCCAGAAATTTCAAGCTAAATTATTAGATTATGTATGGGGACATGGTAGACCTAGGGTGAACAGACAAACAATGTACACACCCAAAGCGAGGGGTGGCCTGGGCATGCCAGATCTGTTTAAATACCACCAGGCAGCAGTATTATCACAATTAATTCGGTTCCATACACGCCATGACAAACCACTCTGGATGATGTTGGAATCCTCCCAATTCCCTGGAAGAGAGATTAGTCATTTAATCTGGATGAAAGCAAAAGATAGGCCCAAGGTGATGAGCCCGACCCTGTCCTACTCTCTAAATTTGTGGGATAGATTGTCAACCACCCACGTCTTCAGATCTGAGCATGCTCCGTTAGCCCCTCTGCTTAACAATCCTCTGTTCGCCCCGGGTTTACGGCCACAAGATTTCTTATGGTGGACTAATAAAGGTTTGCTGCGTATAGCTGATCTATGCGACCATAAAGGGGCCTTGTCACGAGTATCCTTACAGGATAGATATCAGCTCCCGAGGTCAGAGTTTTTTCGCTTTACTCAGATAGCGCACTTTCTGGCAACATTGAGTCGCACTTCTGATCTTACTACATATACCCCAATGGAAACCGTTTGCAGGACGTACGACAATCACAAGGGTCATATTTCTATGATATATAATATCCTATTCCCGACCTCTCAGAAGTTGCCTTATATGGAGAGATGGGAAAGGGATATGCAGTGCACCTTGCGAATAGAGGAATGGAACAAGGTAGTACAAAATGCATCTAGAGCACTTATTAATACTTCTTTGATTGAAGCAAACTATAAGGTGTTATTGAGGTGGTATATGGTTCCAGCTCGAGTGGCTGCTTTTGCCCCGGGGGCGTCCCCGCGGTGCTTTAGAGGTTGCACTGCGGAGGGGACCATGTATCACATATGGTGGTCATGCCCCAAGGTGCGAAGGTTCTGGATACGCACTTACAATTTCATTTATTCTTTGACCCGAGTGAACCTTCGGAAGTCACCGTTGCATGCGCTGCTGGGGCGCCCCGTGGAAGGGGCATCGAGGCCAATGAGAACGCTCATAGCTTTCATATTTGTGGCAGCAAGGGTTTCTATAGCTAAATCGTGGAGGTCACCAGCAATACCCTTTTATTTGCTCAAATCAAAACTGTCTTGGATTATGGTGAATGAACGCCTATCGGCAATACTAACTGATAGACTGGCTTGGTTCAACAGAGTGTGGGGTCCGTGGATCAGGGATTTAGTTACAGTCTAGGGGGATTACCTAGCCCGCCAGGGTCGGGGGCACTCCTGGAGCTGGGGTGCATCCTCTCTTCTATCACTTCTATCTCTTCTATCCTTCTTCTTCTCTTTCCTCTCTCTACTCTTTTTCACTCATCTCAGTCTATGATAGATATCTCATTTCTTCTTTCCCTCTTCACTGGGGGAACTTTTTGTTTTGGGCCGCATAGGTGCTATTGAGTACGGTTATTAGGATGTACCGATTAGAGTACCGGAATGGGAATAGAGGGCTGGAGGGCAGGGCCCTAGTACTCGCCATGCCGCTCTCATATAGAGCACAATAAATACATGATGTTGGTATGCGTTGATTTAATGATTCTTTGGGCTATCTTTTAAGTCATGCATTTGCGGACCGACTCCTTTCTTTTTTTATTGCTGGTCATTTTATGGTTACTGTTATGCAATTGGAGTTATGTTGTTATAAGACTTCTGATTCTCTGTGTCTTAATGATGTTAATGACTGAGATTGTAACTTCTAAGTTGAAAACTTGAATAAAAATATTGAAAGAAAGATGGTTTAGCGCTGAACATTATACCAATATTGTGTATGTGTTTCCTCCTAATATAATTACCTGCTCTGCTTTGTATAGGGTGGCCCCTGAACCTCCTCTTCCTATGAGCCCCACTGGCACTCTTTGCTCCTCCTCTTCTGAGGGTGCTTCCAACAGGAAACCTCTTCCTACAGGGGGTCCACCTGCAAGCTTGATCAAGGGCCATGCTGCCTGTGTCCATAGAAACAGATAGCATGGCTTGTCCCTACTCCCAATCTCTGCTCGTAGAATTTGAATGACAGCAGCAAGAGCCAAAGGCTGCTGCCTCTGTGAGCAGAGAGAGAGGCTGTAGAAGGGCACAGCTCTGGATCAAAATCAGGCTCATGTAAGTATAAGGAGAAAGGGGTGAGAGTGAGACACAGATACAGGGACTTTTTTTTATCTTAATATAGGAATGAATTAAGGAAATAAAAGCCATTACAACCACTTTGAACTTTAGGGCTTGTTCACATCAGGATCCGTGTTTCTGTGCGATTCTCGTATGTTCAAAGTGCAGTACATTTTGACAGCTCATTCAATGGGCTGCAAAATACATTATACCACGCAAAAAGTAATGCCTGCATTGCATCAAACCTCATGGTACTGCAGTACCATGTAGTTTGGTGCCCGCAGATGCACTGCATTTGTGATCTGCATTTGGGATGTCATTATCAATACGTTGGTATCCACAAACAGGTCACAAGGGCAGCAGAGTCACTGAAGGTGCAAGAGACACCCACGGAATGTGGCTCTCCAGCAGCGCGTTGTGGTGTGATCCAGCCCTTAAACTCTCTAGCAGAGTCACATAGACAAAGCTTAACTGGTCTGATACTGTTGGAGGATAAAACAAGAAAAACAGAAAATATACAAACATTTAGCAGGTAGAGACTATATGCCAAAAACAAAAAACAAAAACAAAACAGGAAATCATTAGTAAGACTACAATGCCAATCACCATTCCATTTTAATAACATAATTATACACTATATACCTACATGGTTGAGTATTTTTTAACTCAATATGATTAAAGTGAACATGAAAAGTTTAATACATCTCTGTTATTCCACTTAAACAATAAACAGTCATTGGTTCTCATTATTCAATGTCATCCATTTCAATGACACATATTTAGATAAATGAGTTTAAAACATTTTACTTGTCATGTGAGTGAAGGGAGGTTTTATGTAACATTGGCTGTGTAAAACCTTTGCATTCTTTAGAGACCAAGCAAATTTATTTTGACGTTTTTTTTCTGACAAATACAAATTACTTATAGATTATCATATTTGCACGTGCACTCTGCTCAGCGCATTAAGCAGTAGATTGCTCAGCTCTGATTAATGACTTAGCAGGACTGCAGAAAGCCAGGAAAGAATTGGTCTTCGGGGACTGAGTCCAGTGAAATGGCCGAGCAGGTTAATTTACAGTCAAGCATGTTGCTACAGTGAATCCAAGAGTGGCGTTTGATAAATCAGTTAATTCCCATTTGTTATCCACAGTCTCGGAATTTAAACACAGCACAGGGGCTTTTACAGCTGATAAATGCAATAGCCTGTAATGTATTCACATGTTGGTAAACTCCTGTCTTAGCACAAAATATGTGGTCAATATTAGTAACAGCATTCTTTTTATCCATTTATGCAATTCACATAATATACCCATTTCCTTTGGAAGTAATGTTTAAGAGTGAATCTTTAAAAGATTACTATAATGCTGTTGCAGATGCTATTGTAACCAACTATTTTACTGTAATCATGAAGAAAGCTATACTGCAATACAAACGTTTTTTATTACCTTTTAGCATTTTATCTCTTAAATATGTTTTCCAAAAATGACTAAGATGTGAAACATGTAATATAAAATATTTTGCAATCTGCCAAGTACCAACAAATGCTACCAGTTTTCCCTAAGATCAGCATAGTACTACTTCATATAGACCAATCTTTGGAATATTTAACGTATAGGGGCTGATTTACTAAGATGAATGCGCTGCACTGGTTCATACCTCCATTTGTGCACCAGGTAAATTTTCCAGTGAGCGTATGATCTGGCGCATGCATAAGTGCAACACATAATATGCCGGCGCAATTCATAGTAACGAGCGCCGTATCATTAACAGTGCATTCAGGTCTGGTATGAATATTAAGGGGAACCCCGCGCCAAAAAAAATGGTGTGGGGGTCCCCCTCAAAATTCATACCAGGCCCTTTCAGGTCTGGCATGGATTTAAAGGGGAACCCCGCGCCAAAAAATGGCGTGGGGTCCCCCTCAAAACCCATACCAGACCCTTATCCGAGCACGCAACCTGGCAGGCCGCAGGAAAAGAGGGGGGACCAGAGAGCGCCCTCCCCCTCCTGAATCGTACCAGGCCACATGTCCTCAACATTGGGAGGGTGCTTTGGGGAAGCTCCCCCCAAAGCACCTTGTTCCCATGTTGGACAAGGGCCTCATCCCCACAACCCTGGCTGGTGGTTGTGGGGTCTGTGGGTGGGGGGTTTATCGGAATCTGGAAGCCCCCTTTAACAAGGGAACCCCCAGATTCCGGCCTCCCCCCTGTGTGAAATGGTAAGGGGGTACAAAAGTACCCCTACCGTTTCACCAAAATAGTGACAAAAGTGTTAAAAATGACAGGAGACGGTCTTTGACAAGTTCTTTATTAAAGTCTTCTTTCATCTTCTTTCTTCTGGTCTTCTTCCTTCTTCCTTTCTTCATGCTTCGGTTTCTTCATCTTCTTCCTCCATCTTCTTCTTCCTCCAATCCGTTTCTTCTTTCTCCGGTGTTCTCGTCTGGCATCTTCCTCCACTGTGTCTCTTCTTCGTTCTCGGGCCGCTCCCCGCAATGGGAGGCTCCCGCTGTGTGACGCCTCTCTTCTTCTGACAGTTCTTATATAACGGAGGGCAGGGCCACCCGGTGACCCCACCCCCTCTGGGCTTCTAGACCCATCTTGAGTGCTTACCTACCTCGAATACAAAGCCATAATTCCACAATATATTTAAATAATACACTGAGCCAGCATATCAAAATCTACCAATCCATCAAAATGCCATTATTGAGATTATAAAGCCAAACATATTGTATCTAGGGAATGGATGAAAAAAATTATGCAACATTAGGCCAGTTCAGATTTCCTGTTTCAGATGAAGAAATGAAACTGGTTGTTTTCATTAATTGCTGCAGTTTTGCTCTGTCTGTTTGTAAATCAACTTCATGACAGTCTTGTTATTTCTATTGATTTTCCAGAGATATTGCAGGATGGTGTATATCTTATCTTCGCTGCCATTGGTTGCACAATTTGTAGGACAGTTTCAGGTGGTGGTGCAATGGCTAGCCCAATAAGGTGCTAACATCTAAAAACTATTAACTAGCATAGTTTATTTAGAAGATTTGAGGGTCACATACATTTTCTTTAGATTTTGACAGTTATTGAAATAGCCAACATTAGTGTTAGAAGACTAGTCCTGAAAATGTAGAAACCAGGAGTTGTTACTATAGTCCTTAACTATATGATGAATATCAGTGAAAGAATGGAAGTTTATCTTGTGAATTCTTATCCATGCTGCAACTTGTACGTGTGTATCTTCTGCTGCATTCTCTAATAAGGCAACAGTTTTCAATAATTTGTTTCAAATCAGCAACCTGTATTAGTCTAGTTATGTTTACTCATTGTTTACATGTAACAAAGGATAATAGCCCAATACAGCCAAAACTTCTTTTAGTTTTAGATACTGCATGGAAACTTTGGAACCTTTGTCAATTGTCATTCCCATTTGGGAGGTTTCTTGTCACTTCCTGTTTAACAGGTGTCAGACAGAACAGGAAGTGAAGGAAAATCTTTTCATTTCCGTCTCTTTGACAAGTTTCAGACAGAGCAAAGAGAAATCCCACCATGGGGATATAGGCTGCAATAAAAACAACTTTTCAGTATAGTGAGAAAGGTCATAGCCTCTGACAATATATGTTGCTGTCTGTGACCTTATTAAAGAGATTTTTCCCTCACTCTCTCAGAAGGGATATAGACAACATTTAAAATATGAAAAATATTAATGGGAACACAAACAACACTGAATACTTGACAGAGGTTCTGTACCTCCCTGCTCTATCCAAATCTAGAAGCAAGGTTTAGACTACAGTTGGGATTTTCTACATAATTATCTCTTAATTCATTTATATTTAGTCCCATGTCTGAAGATTGCTGCATGGGACATAGAATTTAAATCTTAAAGTGTAAGTAAACCCCCCTACTGTTTTCAGCCAAGGAAGCTGGCATATTGGCCCCTGTTTAGTCTTCAACTGCCATGATGCTGCACATGTGATCAGTTATGACACCAGCCATTGGATGGTCTGACAGTTTGGTTGAGAGCACAACCAATGGGCGTGTTACATTTCCGGCATGTGCCAGAAATGAAACTGATAAATGGATGGGTTTACTTCGGCTTTAAATGTATATTCCCTTATGTTTTAAATCAGGGGTGTTATTAGAAAAATTTCTATGGGGCATTCTCCCCAACCAAATAAAAAAATGCCAGTGACATGACATGACTACTGTAATGTGGAACAAGGCTTGAGCTATTGCATATATTATTTTTTAACAATAACAAAAAGTTTTTAGCAAATAGAGAACTAAAGAGGCAATGTTATAGGGCTTGTGCACACCATGGTGTTGCACTAATGCACATGTTCCTGTACAATAAGCACACATCTTGTAGCTATGTGTGCTGTGTTGCCATTCAATCTATAGAACCCCCCAGTACTTCTGGGTATGAAGATGTGTGTGACCTTCCCTCCTGTGAGAGTGCTCATGCCAAGGAGCCGATTTCTAGGCCCAAGCACTATCACATTGCTGACACCAGTGATTTCACTCCAGCTGTGGAGAAAGAGGGAGCAGCAAGAGATCATGATAATGCAAGTATAGGGAGGTCAAGGGGAGGCCTTTTTGGAGAGGCATTGTCCCATTGCCCTGCATGGAGAAGGTGACAATGACCTTCTCACACGCACAGCACAGAGTGCATCACCCCATTGCATCTTTCTTCACTTCTGCAACAGTTTTTCACCATTGTATTCCTTTGGCCACTGCAACCCTTCCATCTCTTTCTCCCCTTTATGCTTTTTAACTACTTCCACCTCTGTACGCCATTCCACCCCTGCACTCTTATTTACCACAGTGACCCTCTTTGCCTCTACACCCACTTTTATCTGTTCATCTCTTCCATTAGTGCACTCAATTTCACCATTGGGCATGGCCCATCTGAAGAGTTAGCTCAGGAATTCAGTTTCTGACAAGTACATTGCGCTGTGGGTAGTGCTTGGGGTGAAGCCAAATGATGCTGTCAGCGTTATTAACCACCCAAACACCTATGACAAAGGGCAATGTTGCCCAGAAACAACACATCTGACTGGCTTCAACACATTTAAAAAAAAACAGATGAAATTTGAAAAAAGGCATGCAGTTGGGAACGGAGAAGCACTGTCAGCCAAAAATACATAAGGGCTAATACAGAAAAATAGGAGGAAGCAGGAAGGGAAGGGACGAGAACTGTCAGTGGCACTGCACACAAGTAATGAAATGGCTGGTGGTGGAAGGAGCCCAAATGACAGCTCACCTTCATTGTCCTGACTGCCCCCCCTCCCCTCCTGGGCCCCACTGTGCCAATATGGTGGCTAAGGTGGTAGTTCTGCCACTGTCATGAATAGCACATAACCTGTTTATTCTACCATGTTATTAATGCCCTATAACTTATGTATTTCTCCTGTAAGAAGGATCACAGGGCCATTTTTGTGCAGAAAGTTACAAGAAAATCCAATGGGTTTTAGTGACTCACAAATCCCCCTTCATCAAGGCTGACATGGTAAGCTGTGCAGGAATAATTATGTGATAAATCGAATAATGTATCAGCAGATCTACTCAACATGCCAGACAAAAAGCAAACAGTAAAACAATTCTATCTGGTGTTCCACGAGGCTTTGCTAAACACTATTCCAGATATGATGTAATTATTCCTGTTAAGCTTACCACATAAGTCCAGATAAAGGGGGACTGGTAAGCTCCTGAAATTCCTTGGCTTTTCTTATGACCTTCTGACACGTGCAGTAAAAATTTAGTGGACTCACATTATATCTTTGGCACTTTTATCCCTCTGACATTCTTTATATTACTATGGTGAACCCAGAGAATACCCACATTCATAAAGCTCTGCCTCTAAAATCTGGATTTAAAGTCTTTACTCCCTCCTGTTTTGGTTCCAGTGTTCTAATAACATGTCTATATTTTATCCATGTTATTTACAGCATTTACACTTTTGTTTAATGTTCACAATTTAGTCAATGAGACATGGTTTTCATCTGTTCTTTATATAGTTTAGAACCTATCTTTCTTCCTATTATTGCCATTCTCCTAATGCTGGTAACTAGGACATCAACTCTTTTAGTGACATTAGCATATCATTTTCACATTCAGTATTGTGATGCTGTTCTCATACATATGCCATCTATCATAAGGCAAAATCTCCTTCAAGATACAGTTTAAGTTAGATTTTCTTATCTTCCCAGAGGCACATGGAAGTTTAAGCATTATTTAGTGAAACGTTTGATAAACAGTGCAAAAAGCAGTTTGATACAGATTCCTCCTTTGGGTATTAAGCAACAGAAATTCAAGGGCAGCATCTCATGGTCAAGCTGACAATATCTATGCTTAGAACAGATGTAAAATATACTATACGGCTTGATGGCTTTATCTGATTCAGCTTGAGATGTCTGAGCAATGAAAACATAAATCTAGCAAATGCTTCTAGGTGACACATTTTGAAAAAGTCACACTAAGGTGATATATTTGATAAAATGCAATAAAGGAATTATTTTAAAGATACATACTGTCATTTAATCCCAAGATTTAATGGTTTATGCTTGGTGATTTGGTCAACCTAATGGCATGCCTCTAAGAACAATCCAAAAATGAAACACTCACTCCTTCTGCATTTAGATCTTACTTATTTGCAATAAATTCCTCAGACCCTAGAGAGAAAGCTGAACCAATAACGGATTTACCATTTAATTCCACATACAGAATAGAAAAGGGGAGGACTGGGGGAGAAGGGAGGTATTTGGCCTTCAGGACAATAATAATAAAATATCTTGGACTAGTGGCCCTGAATGGAGATGATTCACCCTTCAAACGTCAATAGACCAAGACCCACAGTCAGTGATACATGCTGGGAAAGACATAGAAAATGTATAGAAAAAGGTGAACATAAATATTTTATTTAAAAAAATAGCAAATAGCAAACCAATCAACCTATTTGACTGTGGTGTGCATCCTAAAATGTTACTTTAAATAGGGAACTCTGGTACAGGAGAAAAGGACAGGAGGAAACTCACATAAATCCATCCCCCCCTTTTTTTAATTCAATCCATATGTTTAAATAGTGCTCTGCTTGCTGTGCTTTTTAGTACTTTATACTGTAAACCGGTGTGTTGCTTTTTTAAATCAGTAGTAAGGTTGAAGTAGGGCCATACCACTTCTTTAAAAATTAGCATTTAGTTACAAATTTGCATTCATTCAAAGTAGGAAAGCAGTCAGGAAAAGTCCTTATCCTTCATTGCAGGCATTATCGGGGAAGGAAAAACTTACAGCTTTAAAATAACAGTTTTTAATCTAAGCACAAATAAATTAGGGTCCAAAAAATACCTTTTCTGCATAAAAATAAGGAATTTTCATTCTTCTTTTGGACACATTGACCCAGGCACTATTTTTCTCTTACAATTTACAGAAATGTAAAAGTTGTAATTTTTATAGTATAACATTTTTACTTAAAATGGGATGGCAAACTGTCTTATTCATTTGCACTAAAAGCACATTCTTGTCGACTGCAAATATTTCCATTTATTTCTTTATTTACACTCTGTAGTTAGAGACATTTAAGCTTTCTCTAAAGTTATATTAAATGTGTGCTTTATAAAAATATGCTAGCTTGGACCCTAGCACACACCACTGACACCTGTTTTATGGCTAAAGATTATTCTTGGATTTTTTTAAAGGTCAACATTACAAAGTTAAAATGTTTTAACGTCAATCCAAGGTAAAATACCCATGTCAGGGCCCTAAGTTTCACATCAAGTGAGTGATTATGCAGCACGTTTATGATAATTCCACTATGAAGGGACTGAAAAGGATCACAGTTCATCATGGCCAACTAGCTGGGTGTTGATTGGACAGGATGAAAAACCTTCAGATTATTCCTGTTTTCTCTCTTTTAGAGAAAGGACATTTGAAGGTCTTGTCATTTCTTATGGAAGAACCAGTAACCATTGTGCATGGCTGTCATAACCGCAGCTGATCTGCAATGTTCCTTGATATACTCACAGAGCAACCTAAAACATGTTCTGCTCTCCTAACAAAATCCTTCTCAGTTCAGTTTATTGCCAAATATTTTTTTTAAATTATCTTTAAAACCATTAAAGCTAATGTTTTTAATAACTGAATGTGCATGGTCAATAACTGCCTGCATAAATTAGGACACCATGCGATCAGTATCTTGTATCTAATACTGAAGACAAGAATCACTGATCTGATTAAGTTCATTAATAAACAGTTTAATCTGTGAAGGCTAGTGTTTTGGCTCACCCACGCAGATATAATCTTCCTCTATGACTGTCATAACTGCATGGGTAGACTTGCTTGATTCTTCTAAGACAACATTAACGTTAACAACAGTATGAGAGTTATGCTGTTACTTATATGAGAACTGTTAAATTTAATAGAGTGCTTAAAGGGAAAGTAGAATATTTTCAGTATTTTTTAGAAAAATTTATAAAAGAGACCAGCTTTGAGGTAAGTGATATCATCAACATGTTATAATGTTTTAAAGAAGAATTCCAGGTATGGCATTTTTCCTTAATCCAGCTGGGGCCAATGTAACTATGTATGTACCATACCCTGTGTAAGCTGGAAATCACTGTAGTATAAACCACTACTCCTGTGAACTACTCCACTACTCCTTAGCTTCTGAGTCCCACGACCCACAGCGCCCTGTTGCACTCTGAACGCAGGAGGTTGGCTGCTTGGCACGGGTGGCATTCAGGGAATGTATCGCATTTTCTCAATTAATTCAAAGTGTTCTTGAATTAGATGAGATAGAGAGCATGGTGTCCCTACCCCACCTCTTGAGTCCATCCAATCAGAGAATGCTTTGCTTTCATTGAAAAAAATGCAAAGCGATCTCTGAATGGTGTTCACAACGCAGCATGGACGCCACTCAACATAGGACCCAGAAGCTAGTGGAGATCACTGGAGTAGTGATGTCTACTACAGTGATTTCCAGCTTCTAGAGAGATCCCACAGGTATAGTATATGCATAGGTACATTGGCCAAGCTGGACCAAAAAAAAATCGAAAAAATGCTTGACGTGAAATTTTTCTTTAACCGCTTCAGCCCCGGAAGATTTTAGCCTCTTCCTGACCAGAGCACTTTTTGCGATTCGGCATTGCATCACTTTGACTGACAATTGCGCGGTCGTGCAATGTTGTACCCAAACAAAATTGATGTCCTTTTTTTCCTACAAATAGAACTTTCTTTTGGTGGTATTTGACTGCCTCTGCAATTATTTATTTTTTGCTCTATAAACATAAATGAGCGACAATTTTGAAAAAAATGCAATATTTTTTACTATAATAAATATCCCCCAAAAATATATAAATTTTTTTTTTTACTCAGTTTAGGCCGATATGTATTCTTCTACATATTTTTGGTAAAAAAAATTGCAATAAGCGTATATTGATTGGTTTGCACAAAATTTATAGCCTCTACAAAATAAGGCATAGTTTTATGGCATTTTTATTTAAAAAAAAAAAATGTAATGGCAGCGATCTGCAATTTTTATTGGGACTGCAACATTATGGCGGGCAGATCTGACACTTTTGACACTATTTTGGGACCATTGTCATTTATACGGCGATCAGTGCTATAAAAATGCATTGATCACTGTGTAAATGACACTGCAGTGAAGGGGTTAACCACTAGGGGGCGGTGAAGGGGTTAAGTGTGTCCTAGATAGAGATTCTAACTGTGAGGGGGCTGGACTTAAACATACAGTGATCACTACTCTTGATGACAGAGAGCAGTGATCTCTGTCCTGTCCTAGGCAAAATAAGGAAATACTTTGTTTACAAAAGCATCTCCCCGTTCTTCTTCTCTATAACACGATCACGGGCACTTGGCAGACATGGAGTCCATGGAGACCATGGCGAGTGCGTAACCGTGGCAGGTGTGTGCCCGCGACACCGCTTCCTGTATGCCCTTTTGCCTATCAGTGCCATTCTGCCGACCTAAATCGGCATGCACTGGTCGGCAAGCAGTTAAAACCTTGGTTCTGTGTATAATTTGTAATTATATGTGTATATGGTGCCAGTCTCCGATGTATACATTCAGTGTTGGCTGGATCTACATATTTCAGGAAGTGGGTCAAGGAAAACTAATGCCACCCCCCCCCCCCCCCAGGGAGATGGATGGGAAGGAGGTGAGACTAACCGTAACCTAGGAGGCAGGGGGGATGAAGAGCTGGGCCATTGCTTCTCTTCCGGGCTGAACAGGAAATGTGGCCAGCGTGTCCAGAGTTTGACTGGAAGGAGAATATTATTATTATTTTATTGTCATACAAGTGGGTAGTCTCATGGTGCAGTGTTCTGTGCCGCGAGCCCACCGTTTTTTGAAGCCAATTAGAGCCTTAGGCTCTAATCATCTGCTTAAAAAAAAAAGCCCAGTTGGAAACCATGCATCCGGTGCCCTGCATAGATGGGCAGCCACTGTATACTATGGTTGTACTTTCTGCTCCTTCTTACAAAGTAAGACTATGCAACTCAGTGCAAACATGTACTTCCTATCTTGCTGATTTCTTCTAGCGAGGAATCCGGGTCCAGTGACAGCCAGGGAAGTCAGGGCTCCTGCATACTTGTTTCAGATCCGTACCTCAGAAATGACTGAAGCCATTGTTATTTTTTCTTTCCTCTGCATCAATTATAGGTATAGGATAGTGTATATAGAGGTTTTCTATGTGTGTGTGTGTGTGTTTTTCTCTGTGTTGATTGAACTGGATGGACTTGTGTCTTTTTTCAACCAGATTAATTATGTAACTATGTAGCATCACAGCCAGTTAGCTTGAATTTGCCAAAATAAGCCCTCTTTCACACAGAACCGATTTGTCATGTGATTTGCAGTGCCGCACCGATTTGCAAAAGTAGTACTTGCACTACTTTTGCCGATTTTGGGAGCAATTTCAATATACGTATGTGCATGAAGCCGTACAGATGTCTTTGCCACGATGCTCATCTACACTGCAGAGTGCATGCGCATCATGGGAAATGTTGTTCCAAAACATCTGGGGTGCCAAGGTTCACCATCACTGGTATAGGAGTTGTTTCATGCTGAATTACTGCACAGATCTGACAGTAAGACACAAATGACACCAATATTCAAGTAATAATACAGAAGGTTCTTGTATTTAGATATAATTAAAGCAGAAGTTCACCCTAAAATTAAAATCTGTAAATCTATTTGCATACACAATCTAACCTATCTAGCCCTGTAAAGAATGGGTGATGTCACTTCCCAGGCACTTCCCAGCTGTTGTTGGCTGTCTCTCCTGCACACACCTTCCATCGTTTGAGACCGAATCGGCTTCAGAAAAGGTATGTATAGCGATTTCTCCTTTACGCAGCTAGATAGGTTAGTGTTAGATTGTGGATACCAGTAGATTTGCAGATTTTAGTTTTAGGGTGAACTTCTACTTTAATCCAGCCCAGAGATTAGCTTTAAACTATCAATTTGATTGAGCAATGCTGAATACAAAATATAAATGGCGAATATCACATAGAATGTGTAATTTTAATTTTTTTTTTGTAAATGAATGTACAAAATAATCCCACACTTTGAGATTCAACATATTACATTGTTTTGAATACTCTGGTATCAGTAGGTTGTCTACTTATATACCATTGTAAATCAGCTAAATATATGCCTGAATAATATGATTTACAATATATATTGAGAAAGATATAAAGTTTACTGGTTAGTTCTTTTTTGTACTTGTTGCTACACCAATGAAGGAGGGTGGTCTCTTATGTTAGAGGATAGTCTTCCTGCTATGTGTAGCAAGAAGCCCTAAAATGTATGTAAACGCTAAATATTTTTTTCAGTACATTTGCCATCAAGTATATTTTTATACAGTTTTCTTAAAATATCCTTTTTTATGATTCTATCACAGGGATATGCAATTAGCGGACCTCCAGCTGTTGCAAAACTACAAGTCCCATTATGCTCTGCCTCTGGGTGTCATGTTTGTGGCTGTCAGAGTCTTGCTATGCCATGCTATTGTAGTTCTGCAACAGCTGGAGGTCCGCTAATTGCATATCCCTGTTCTATTGCAAAGTTTCTTACTTGAAACACTGACACCACTAAGCCACTGCTTCGCAATTAGAGACAGCGTTGTCAGTTTGCCTTGTGCACTCCTTAAGTTGGCCTCTGGGCAGGCTATCCGACAGCCCATTGGCCAAATGACACATTATGCTAAACATACTGAATGGACTATGGTAATGTGGGTGGCGATTGCTAGAATTATTAGACTGAAGAGCCTACAATGTTATCAAGGTGTGCTGGTCACTGGATCAAGTGGTTGTATAATGTCACGATCTATTTCATATTTTTGGTTAATTTAAAGTCTTTGTATTCATAGATCAGCTATCTGATGGAGTCTACTTGTAATGAATCTGATAACATTAGAGCCACCATAGCATCTACTGTAGGAGGAAGTGTTCAGTTACAAATTCTGTATAATAGGGCAGACCCATAGGGGATGGAGTTATAGTTTTAGGGCAGAAGGGACATCAAAATAAAAATTTTTTTGCAAGGCTAGGTATAGTATGGTAAACAATATATATACTTGAGTTAATTTAGTTGAGTTCATTTATTTGTACATGGGTATAACACAGACAGTGCTGGGGCAAGGTCATCTAGAGCCCAGGACAAACATCCCAACCTGAACACAGGTTCACTTTAAAGTGAGAGAGTGACCAAGCTATGGACATTCAAGGAATTACATATTATTGACAAGCAGACAATGGTCTTAAACAGGCTCTCATCTCTGTAGCTGTTGCCACTGAGAAGCAATGCATCCTCAAAGTTCACAGTAAAAGCACTGAAGATGTTAAGATCTGTTTTCCTAGCACCTAAGCTCATTGTGCTCCCCCCCCCCCCCCCACAAATAGTGAACTGGCAGCCTTGAAATCTATAACTCATAGCTGGTGTACTACAAGAGGCAAGCAGGGGAGGCTGAGCTGCCAGAGAGCTACATGGGCAGTTTCAGTACTTCTGCTCTGTATTTTGAGGATTATTTGCTCCACAGTGCGTGCAGCTGCAGGGGAGATTGAGGCTTTAAAGAGTTTTTTTTCAAACAATAAAAAGTTTTACTACTTTTTTTGGAATATGGAAACAGTTGACTCCCATAGCTTGAACACATATTCACATTAAGGAAGACTGATTAATTAGAAGAATGAGTGATTTAGACCAATCCACTTTACACAAATAATCTTTCAGAGCACCGCTTATGAAAGGCTACAGGTCTGTGAAGCATAGAAGTATGTCTTCTGTGTATGGACCTATTTTTTAAATTCCCCCAAAGCAAAACTTTTAACTGTGCCTGATCCTGACAAATATAGGCTCCACATCGAACACAAGCACTATGAGGACTAGAGGGCAATCCATTCTTCTTCCGCATTAAAGTCAAAGGCAATCAGAAATATGAACAATTTTTCACCTTTTGCATGTTTATTTCTTTCACCTTTATATACAGTTTTGTCCATCTAGCCATGTCTAAATTATGATGTTTCTGGTAGCCATTGGTGATCTGTAAACCCATAATTCACCCCTCTATTAAAACAAAGCTAATGGTGGAATGTAATTCATAGTAATCTCAAAAGACAAGTATACATAGGGAAGGTATTACGTATACATAGCGATGATATAAAGGATTACCACATAAAGCTAAAAATAAATAAAAGGAAATGTTACTACTCAAACAAAAAAGTAATTTAAAAAATGTGAAGATGGAATATAATTTAAATTAAGTTATATTTATAAATTCAAAACAAAAAAAATCAATCAGTTCAACCCAGAGGTAACAGACAATCAAAATTTGCAAGCTGAACATGAAGGGTAATTTCACACAGCCCCAGAAGACAATATTCAATTACAAACAGTGCAGTGCATATATACATATGACAGTTAAGCATCAGCATATTGTTTTTAAAACAGCCCAATAGGAAATGTCCTTGAATAGGAATCTTCTGATTTCTCAAAAACAAAGGAGAATAAACATGAATACAAAATGGTGATGGATTATAATTTACAGCATAGGAAATTAGAAAGGATCATCACCAAGCATTGGGGGATTTTGTTGAAGGACCGGACCCTAGGACCTGTTCTCCCAGCACGTCCTCAATTTATTTACAGATGGGCCCCCACTCTCAGAGATATGATTGCTTCTGGGGTTGTGGATCCCCCTATATTGAAAAAGAATCAGTTTTTCTTTTTTTTGTCTGGCTTCTATGTGTGTGAACAATGCTCAGCATGTAGACATTCAAGAAGTAATAATAAAGGGCATAAAGAATTTTCTTCTATGGTTATCAACAAGAACTATAAGATCAAGGACCTTATTACTTGCAGTATGCAAGGGGTGGTCTACAAGCTAGAGCATGATTGTGGCCTCCAATACGTTGGTAAGACCTCTAGGGCACTGAGTATACAAAGGTGAGCATGTCAATTATATCAAAAAAGGCCTTAGATCGCACAATGTTTCTAAACACATCAGGATGTGTCATGACAGGGTTTAAGATTTTGGGGAGTGGAAAGAGTTAACAAGCATTGAAGAGGGGATAATTGCCTTAGGCACCTAAGTCAAAGGGAATCTTTTTGGATCTTTGAAACTAAGGCCCTTAATCCTTTGGGATTGAACATAGAGTTCGATATAAACTGTTTTATTTCAGACAGGTGGTTGGTATTAGTTTATTGTCTCCCCTCTATGCTATGGTATATATAGTTTATTTTTTGAACATTTCTGTTGCCTTCCATATCCAGATTAAAGGGTGTGTTAAGGACTTTGCAGCATTGCTAATATCCCCCTTTTTTTTTTTTTAAAGTGCTGCTGTATCCTGTTTTGGATCTATTATGTATGAGAAGGCTGTAGTTTTAGCACATGTGGCTGTGCAACAGCCTTAGCATCTATCGTTTCCACGGGACATGTCCCGTAGGACACAACGTGTATGGGAGGAGGAGCCACGATCTGTGATGTCACCCACTGCAATCCTAATGAGCTGGTCTAGCGTTCGGCATTGTACACTACTTTTTTATTGCTGGGAACAAGAGGAATTTCAAGTATATTAAAGTGTGAATTTTATTACCAAATGGAGAGCACTTACATTATTTCATTTTTTTATCCCGATCGGGTCGGATGTGAGCATCGGGATCATGTGCACTTGGCATTACTCATCCCCTGATAGTGGGAACAAGTGTTTATTGACCATCCTGTTGGCTCGAGGTCAATATCATTAGGTGAGTGAGCAATCTGTGTGATGGTGGTGGGCTCATTCCCTTAAGGTGTCGGTGCATTTGATAATCTCTCACAGGAATATATTACCATTCCAAGAAATGTCCTAATGGGCTGGGGACTGTTTAAAAAAACAATATGTTAATGCTTAACTGTCATATGTATATTTGCGCTGCACTGTTTATATTTATAAATTGCATGTATAAGCATATGTAGTGTATCAATATGTATTTTGTTTTAAGCTGCAAAGGTAAGCTTTCATTTTGATATACCCTTTTAAGCTAAAGCTTGTTGTACGCATTTTAAGTGCATCCTACATCTAATACATACATTCATATTAGGACTAGTAAAATAAAAATATTTTTCTTCAAATAAGTACATAAAATTGTGTGCTCATATCAAACAAGCATGAATTCTACAGCAGATTTTCCGCCTACGTTCTTAATAGTAGTTGGCTAGGAAATTTCAGTCAGTTGCCCTTTCACTCTAAAAAGGGCAGCTATAGATGGTTAAGCAACAAAGCTAAGTGAAGAAATACCTGTGTCTCTCCAGATACTGCATTAGAAGGTATTGTGCAAAGACAGCTGTGCAATATTCAGGTGGATTGCTTTTATTGCGTGTGCAGCTCCTTCTAAAAGACAATCATGTCAATGCAGCTTTTGCATAGCTACCAATGTTCAGATTCCTAACTTGATTCTTAATGTATATGAGTAGATGTCTGCAACAGCAAATAGCTTCTAGTGCCTAAAAGGTTTCCTATCTGTAACTTTTAATGTGGAACCTATGCATTCTCATTCATGGCAAAGCAGAATGCTCTTACCCAGTCACACATGCTTACCTTCCCTCCCCCACTACTTGTCAAGTGAGTAAAGGAAACCATGTGTAATAACTATGATGCTTAAGTCGGAGCTTATACAGGGGGGTAATCACCAACCACCAACGCTGTCACATGGTTCATGTCACCCGCTCCTCCATATCTGGAAGTATTATTTTGATTTTGTTGCTCCTGGTAGCTGAATGAAGCTGTGGGGAGCAAAGGGGAGGTGAGTGTGTACTACAGGGGAGGGATTTGTTAAAGCAAACCTGCTGCTTTGCCTGGCATAAGAAAAAGCAGGTTTGCTTTAACCTCTTCAGGACCGCCTGGCCACACTGTACTGTGGATGGGTGGCTCCTACAGGCACAGCAAGGTACAATGACCCGTGGCTGGGACCTTCTGATCAGCTGTGTCCAATCACAGCCCTGTGTTGAGGGAATGATCACTTTATATTTAGGGAGAAGGAACAAATTGATTTTAAGTAAAAAGCAACACATAATACACACATTAACACTTGTTAGGCACACATTTAACCTCTTGATCACCATGAGATGTTAACCCCTTCCCATCCAGTGTCATTAATACAGTGACGATGTATAGTAAATAGATAAAAAATCCAGTATATATACCATAGTTTGTAGATGCTATAACTTTCATTCAAACCAATCAATATACACTTATTGGCTAAGACATGTAGCAGAATACATTTTGGCCTAAATTTATGATGAAACTCGAATTTTTTTTTTTTATTGATTTTTATTAATCATTGGATATGCTTTGTAGCAGAAAGTAAAAAATATAGATTTTTTTTTCAAAATGTTGTCATTTTTTTTTGTTTATATAATAAAAAATAAAAACCCAAGTGGTGTGAAAATATCACCAAAAGAAAGCTCTATTTGCGTAAAAAAATTATGACACAAATTTTGTTTGGGTACAGTGCTGCATGACCATACAAGTACCAGTTAAAGTAGCACAATGCTAAATAGCAAAACATGATAGCCTGGTCATGAAAGGGGTAAAAGCTTCGGGAGCTGAAGTGGTTCAAATGACCCAGTGGGCTTGGTTTACTTGAAAACATTGAAGAAAAAAAATACGTTAAAAATGTTATTTTTTTTCTTTTTAATAAATTAATTATTAATTTAACCTCATAAAGAGTTCAAATATGGGATAAATAAGGTGAAGTTGCATTCAGTTTGAATACCCAATCACGTGTGAGGAAACAACTAAAACAGGATATTTGCTAGGGCACACCTGGTTGCGTGGAGTAATCATAGTTTTATTAAGCTCACTGAGCATTGGGGTTGATTTACTAAAACTAGGGATTGCAAAATCTGCTGCAGCTCTGCACAGAAACCAATCAGCTTCAAGTTTTTCTTTTGTCAAAGCTTAATTGAACAAGCTGAAGTCAGAAGATGATTGGTTACCATGTACAGCTGCACCAGATTTTGCACTCTCCAGCTTTAGTAAATCAGCCCCATGGTCTAAACACTATGATTACTTGTGTTGAATATTAGGCAAGGTATGGGTTAACTCCTGTTTGTTTATTTTTGCATAAGATCAATTACCTTCTTATATTCCATAATGGTAACGTTTATATAGTTTAAAAAAAGTCACAGTAAGTCCCTTTCTAATTGATTAAAAGATTGGCCTGTTTAAGACAGCCTTTTTCCTACAAGTACCAAATTGGATTGATTAGAAATCATCCTCCTACCTGTAGCTGTAGATTCTTCTTCTACCGATGCTGTAAAAAAATAAAAAAATAAATAAAGTCAGGATATTTAGTTTACACGTGAGTGGAAAACAAAATAATTTTTCACTTTTTAAATTGCACTAGGCAAACGACACTCAGAAAATAACTGGTTGTTTTTGTTTTGTTTTCATAGACAAGGCCCATCAAATTACAAGGATGTAACAATTTTTAACACATTCTAAAAAAGTGGGCATCACAAGGATCTATCATCTTATCATAATAGAACATAAGAAGTGGTACTATTGTTAAGATGTGACTTTTTTTATGGGCCCCGGGACCTCCTAGTATAAACATTTGGAAAACAGCAGAAGCACTGATTTTTGGTACATACTATCAAACAAAGCCATAATAAAAAAATAAAAAAAAACATTGAGGCTTGACATTCAAGGAAAACAAGAGCCTTTGGTTGATTAACTAAAGGCAAATAAACGTTTCACTGTACAAAGGAATATGTACTTTGCAAGGGAATTATCCCCAGAGCTTGATTGAAGTTGAGCTTTGCTGACTCCCATCATCCAATCACATTCAAGCAAAAATGTTTTTTCTAGGTTCACTTGCATGTGATTGAGGTTTTTTTTGTAAAAAAAAATATGATGCAACCTCCCTTGCAAGTGGACTGTTTATTTGCATTTAGCAAATCGACCCCTCATTGTTGATCAGAAATGGTTCTGAGAGCACTATAATTGTCTTGTGTTATGTGGATCATACAGTATATACGTTATCCTTGATAAAGGGCATTATTAAGTATCAAGTACCAGTGATGTAAAGTAACTGTGTAGGAAGTCATCTCTGATCAGATACTGTAGTTACTGCTTAACATTGCCCTTTGTTTAACATTAGCAAACAGGAGTCTCCACTGAAGTGTAACTGGCGTAATTAGGCAGAGGGCAAAGGACTAGTCACCAGAATTGTCACATTCCTAAAGTGGATCCTTTCCTTTTTACTTAGTCACCATGTCACCATGTCTCTGTATGGAGCCAGCAATAAACGTTTATTGATGTTGCCTATACAGTATGATTGCAAATTTTCATTTTTTTAATTCAAGTGCACTGTAGGCTACCAATAAGTTTTTGAATAGTGGCAAAATTCAGAGTACAAAAGAAACCCATTTATACACCTGAATTGATACAGAAGAAACAAAAAAGTAAAGGATTTTAACGGTTGTCATGTATGACCCCAATAAAGAGAAGCTATAACCATATAAAAGAATACAAAAGTTTATTTCATTTCAGCTTAAAACACCATAAAAATATATGCGAATTACATGGACATTATCCTGCTTGCATTTCCCAACTGGCTAAGTATAGCATCTGTAACCTGTACCAAACTCCCCATTCAACATATTGAGAAATGAATCAAGGAAGGATATGAATATCTCTTATCTCCCATCAGAGACATCAACATGGGAAAGTGAGCATAGGGACTATTACGGGGCACATGTAATTTTGTTCACAAAAGATTAATATCAGAACAATAGATCATATTTAAAAACAATTTATTCAACAGACATATATAAAAATAAATCAGTAAAATATCTCAAAATACAGTTGGTAGAGACGAATGAGGTAATTGTTCAACTAGTTTCGTTTCATAGCTTCATCAGGACATTACCTAAGTCTGGAGATATATAAGTTTAACATAACAAATCATTAGATATCAATAATCACAATATAAACATGACATATGAATATAATCCTTTAGATATTGAGAAATGAAGTGAAGACTTTTACATTGAGGGCCAGGTACAGGGATCTGCATAGCATCACATGTATGAATCTCTATGTGTTTCACCAGTAGGCTTCCTCAGGGGATCCTATTAATATTATGCATAGAGTTGCAGACTTGAGTCAGGGAATGGAAGGATCCACACACAGTGGAGGGCAAGAGTGAAGGTACACAGATCCAACCGTACATAGGGAGGCTCCACACTCTGGTGAAGACAATTTCAGGAGGGTTCTTGCTATGGCCAATCTATTCATTCCCACAAACTCATGGGGAAAAATCCAAAACAGGAGATTCCAAGTTTGTGACAATATTCGCAATTTGTTAAGGACTGGGTGGGTGTTTCATCCTCCTGGTGTAACACATCAATATGGTTTAAACAAGGTTATCCCAATCAGCTCTTTCCTATGGTGGTTGGAGGTACGGTTTCAGGATCGGATTTAAGCTCAGGATAACCCTGTTTAAACCATATTGAAGTGGTTTAAACAGGAGAAAAAAAAACACCCAGTCCTTAACAAATTGCAAGTATCGTCACAAACTCACACTCTCCTGTCTAGGATTTTTCCTCATGAGTTTGTGGGAATGAATAGATTGGCTATAGGAAGAACCCTCCTGAAGTTATCTTCACCGTAGTGTAGAGGCTCCCCATGTACTGCTGGATCTGTGTGCCTTCATCCATCTTGCGTGAAGCTGTCCATCCCCAGAGCCTGCAACTCTATGCATAAGGCTAATATGATCACCTAAGGAAGCCATCTGGCAAAATGTGTAGGCCCTTTATGTGAAAGTCTTCACTTAATTTCTCAATAAGTTGATTGGGCAGTTTGGTACAGGCTACTGTGCACACAGATTGCTATACTTAGCCAGTTGGAGAATGTAAGCAGGTATCATTTTGATGTAATTTGTATACAGTGGTGTGAAAAAGTGTTTGCCCCCTTCCTCATTTCCTGTTCCTTTGCATGTTTGTCACACTTAAGTGTTTCGGAACATCAAACCAATTTAAACAATAGTCAAGTACAACACAAGTAAACACAAAATGCAATTTGTAAATGAAGGTGTTTATTATTAAAGGTGAAAAAAAATCCAAACCATCATGGCCCTGGGTGAAAAAGTGATTGCCCCCCTTGTTAAAACATACTATAACTGTGGTTGTCCACACCTGAGTTTAATTTCTCTAGCCACACCCAGGCCTGATTATTGCCACACCTGTTCACAATCAAGGCATCACTTAAATAGGAGCTGCTTGACACAGTAAGGTCCACCAGAAGATCCTTAAAAGCTACACATCATGCCGAGACCCAAAGAAATTCAGGAACAATTGAGAAAGAAAGTAATTGAGATCTATCAGTCTGGAAAGGGTTATAAAGCCATTTCCAAAGCTTTGGGAATCCAGCGAACCACAGTGAGAGCCATTATCCACAAATGGCGAAGACATGGAACAGTGGTGAACCTTCCCAGGAGTGGCCGGCCGCCCAAAATTACCCCAAGAGCGCAGCGACGACTCATCCAAGAGGTCACAAAAGACCCCACAACAACGTCCAAGGAACTGCAGGCCTCACTTGCCTCAGTTAAGGTCAGCGTTCATGCCTCCACCATCAGGAAAAGACTGGGCAAAAATGGCCTGCATGGCAGAGTTCCAAGGAGAAAACCACTGCTGAGCAAAAAGAACATCAAAGCTCGTCTCAATTTCTCCTCAACACATCTTGATGATCCCCAAGACTTTTGGGACAACATTCTGTGGACCGATGAGACAAAAGTGGAACTCTTTGGAAGGTGTGTGTCCAAGTATATCTGGCATAGAAGGAACACTGCATTTCATAAAAAGAACATTATACCAACAGTAAAATATGGTGGTGGTAGTGTGATGGTCTGGGGCTGTTTTGCTGCTTCAGGACCTGGAAGACTTGCCGTGATAAAAGGAACTATGAATTCTGCTGTCTACCAAGAGATCCTGAAGGAGAATGTCCGACCATCTGTTCGTGTACTCAAGCTGAAACGAACTTGGGTTCTGCAGCAGGACAATGATCCTAAACACACCAGCAAGTCCACCACCGAATGGCTGAAGAAAAACAAAATGAAGACTTTGGAGTGGCCTAGCCAAAGTCCTGACCTGAATCCTATTGAGATGTTGTGGTATGACCTTAAAAAGGCCGTTCATGCTCGAAAACCCTCTAATGTAACTGAATTAGGACAATTCTGCAAAGATGAGTGGGCCAAAATTCCTCCAGGACGCTGTAAAAGCCTCATTGCACGTTATCGCAAACGCTTGGTTGCAGTTGTTGCTGCTAAGGGTGGCCCAACCAGTTATTAGGTTTAGGGGGCAATCACTTTTTCACACAGGGCCATGATGGTTTGGATTTTTTTTCACCTTTAATAATAAACACCTTCATTTACAAATTGCATTTTGTGTTTACTTGTGTTGTCCTTGACTATTGTTTAAATTGGTTTGATGTTCCAAAACACTTAAGTGTGACAAACATGCAAAGGAACAGGAAATGAGGAAGGGGGCAAACACTTTTTCACACCACTGTATGTTTTTATGGTGTTTTAGGCTTATATGAAATTAACCTTTTTATGATTTTATATGGTTGTAGCTTCTCTCTGTTGGGGTTATACATGGCAACCGGTAAAATCCTTTACTTTTTTGTTTCTTCTGTGTACATTTTGATATGGACGTGGTGCCAAATTTATCGAGATCAGTCGCTATTTACTAAGTATACACCTAAACTGAGTCAATGATTTGCAAATGAAGGGTAAAGTAAATTCACTTAAAAAAGTAGCTTAAAAAATTCTAGCCAGTATAATTTTTGGTATCAGACTTTGTATGTCTCTTTAGCCAAAAACATCCAGCTGTTGGTGGCACATGCATGATGCAGAAGCTGGATGCTGGGTAACCCAGCTCCAGAGCACATGTCATTAACATGACAGCCACTCTTTTCACAGAAGACTGGCTAGATATGGTTTCAAATATGCATACATTAAATGCACATACTCTGTTGCTATTAAAGACACTTTAGTCAGACTTCATACTAGATGGTAGTATAGCCCTGCTAATCTACACAAATTCTATACCTTAGTACCCAAAACATGTTTTTGAGCCGTAGAGCTCTCAGTCATTATGGCAACTACCAGCTACCAAGGTGTTTCAGATTACTGGCACACAATTAACCTCAAAGTACCAAATGCGGTTATTTTTTTCTGAATTACCAGAGGTGCCACCCCCTTGCCAAAAACTGGCACATAAACAATTTAGTGCCATTATCGGGCTATCGCCCTTAACTGGAATTCTCCTTCTGTGCCCTGGTCTCATGTGCTTCACTGCATGGAAGCTATAAAATGAATGGAAAAGGTACACCATAACGTTATATTAACTGCTAAATATAACAATAAGGGTTCTCTGTTATTCCTGGGTTTTTATATGATACAGTTCTACCTTGATTGTTTATGCTCCAGTAACTTGTATATGAAAATTGATTAGGCTATGCAGCAATTGTATGCTGGCCTGATGCCATTTGTTTGTTTATTTTTTGTGAGTTTGTTGGATGAAGAGTTGTATTCTGACTAAATGTATTTTGGCTTTCTGACAATCTGTAAGACCTGTTATTTTCATGTGTGTGTTTTTATACCTTAATTGAAATGTTGGTAAACAACATGACAGATGCCCAATGGTTGAACAAAGAAGGAACTGGGCTGGCAAAATAGTTTAAGAAAATGGCATTGGCAGCAATGGAACAATGAGATGGTGAGCAGACCTGTCAGCACTGGAGAAGGTCAAATTAAGAGGTATATTTGACATAATTGAATAGTAATGATGGGCTAATGGCGCTACCTCAAACCTTCTGTTACCTACTATCTTCCCTATAGGCTCTGTGAGACCCAATTTGTGCTTACTATGATGTCCCAATTGTTTAGTGTTTATGTCCAACTAATTCTTTCTGTTAACCCAAATTCAACCATGTGCCACTACAAATCAATTATATTGCTTACCCTAAAAAAGGTGACACGTACAGTTATTCACTAGCGTGATCAAACCCTCAATCAGAATCCCAAAGGGATAAAAAATAAATAAATTAAACCCTAAAACACCCAAAACCACATATAACATCCAAGAATCCCAAACAATATACAAAGTATTTTTGTGATAGTGATTTTTGTGATACCAAAAATATTAGTATACTACACAGCAAACAACCGCACTTAGTGTACAAAACCCCTAATCGGGGAAAAATTACACCTATAATCGCACTACGTTTGTGCAGTTCCTGTGCAATTACTAACACTGTGCACAATTTATATTTCCACTATAATACCCCGTGGGTGAAAAAATATTACAATAAAGGAACAAAGACCACCAAGACCATGAAAAATACAAAAATAAAAAATAATAAAAATAAAAATGAATAAATGTGCGGGGTGATTCCTAACCCCCTTGCAAATGTGAAAAATACAAAAACCTGGAAAAAATGTAAATAAAAATGTAAATAAAATCCAAAAAATATCAATAGGTATATATATATATATAAGGTCCACAAAGAGTCTCTTATCATGTATTTTCAACCATGCGATTATTCTTTTTCAAATAACAGGAAGGTGACTTTTGTGATTAGGCCTGCTTATTGGTGACTTCCGTGCTCGTTCCCCCTCAAGGGTCCCCACTCACCGAATCCACGCACCCCCTAGGGGGTATATTGCCTGTAATCTGTGCTCCACTAGGTTGAGGATTCTTCTAATTAACTCTGTCTTCAGCTGGTCTTCCCCAGGGTTTATTGGAAATGATGAGAGAAGGAGGCTTTGTTATCCACCAATGGGTCCTCAAGAAAGAAAAAATCTACTCATGGTGTAGTATTCTCAATAACTGACCACTTGAGAGAAAGGGAAACGGGCTACAAAAAGGTTCTTCAAAAAGGCTTGCACAGAACAGTTGATATTTGACATAATATATGCAAAATTGTGCATAACTGAACTTCAAGGTAAGTGCTTCTGTGGTCATGGAGACCACATTCCTTTCTACTCCCTTGATTTGTTCAGGCCATTGAGTATTAAAATAAATGAACTGGTGCTTATTGGTACAAGAAATACATGACTCACTCTTCTTCCATCTCACATGGAGAGAAGGAGAGAGACCTTATCTCTGTTTAAGCCCCAAATAGTTAAAGCCTAAAATGCCTAACTCCATGTTTTAGTGAACTTTAAATAGTTAGTTTAGAGTTAGAACAAGCTGGTCCAAAAAAAACGGATGAGGTCAAGATCTCTGCCTCAGTGTGGCGAATGACGTCAAGAACTTTGCCTCAGCCAATCAGAGGAAGCTTTCTATTCATTCAGAAAATGCAAAGCTTTCTCTAAATGGCTGAGCAGTGCCCAGCCTGACTCGATTTTGTTCTGGGATTGGGACAAAAAGTCCACTCTCAGGACACAGTGCTGTATGCTGTGAGTAGATGAGTTTACATACAGTTTATACAACATTGATACCTGCTACTAACTGATACTAAACTATATAAAGTTCACTAAAACAAGAAGTTTAGTTTTAAGTAAACCTGTTGCTTTGCCCAAGCCCAATTTCCCTTTAAGTCTGGCATTTTCTCTGGGAAAAAAATATTAGCCTTATGATCTTCCTATTAATATTATCAAGTCCCATTTTCCCAGGGCAGATGGCAACTGTACATACACTGGACAGTAAGCAATTGGGAGAAAGCAGTTTCTTTGCTTACGCTCACAGCCATAATAAAAAGCCCCTTTCCATCTCCACAGATCAGCATTCATCAACTGCTTCCCAAGCTGAATAGTATACTGGTGTTTAACATAAAACAAAAGATTACTTATCATATTTTTTTTTTATCATTATTATTCAGTGAACAGGTATACTTGTACCAGTATCATTAAAAATAATACATCATTAAACATTTAAAATTGTTAAAACCTGTTTCAAGCAGTTAATGAAAATGATGTGCTTTATGTTTAGTCCAATAAGCTTCTGCTCTGTTTAGCAAGATGTAAGCATCTAGATATATTTGTACCATTTTATTATCACATTTGGGGTTTCCGTGAGACATTCTAACCTCTGCTGCAGTTTACTTTTATGGCTGACTTGCTCCAGGATAAAAAAAAAAAAGTATAGAGATATTCCCGTCCTGTATTATAGTCCTGCACAATCTAGACTTTTTCATGTTGTGCTATTTTTGTCTAATGATTTATACCCAGATGCACTAGGTAAAACTGCTAAGCCGAGGCAAACAGTACAACATAAACACCTGCTAGATTTGTATTTTTAACAAATGAAATATAATACCGCATACCTGGATTTCTGCCCAATTTGGCAAACTGTGATTTTAAAATTGCATGTTAAAGAAATCAACATGGGCTTTTTGCCTCTATAAATAACTGGAAGAAAATGGCTTGCTTAAAATGGTATGAAATAGTCTGAAACCGCATGATTGCATTGATGAAAAAGCAATCTCTGTGTTTTTATTTTTTATTTTTTTTGTTCTGTTTTGCTTTGCTTAGAATATATTCCTATAGTACGCTGTTTATTTGACTTTAACCAAATACTTTAAAATAACTGTATATGCAAAAATGTATGTATTATATTATATTATTATATTTTTAGATTATATTTGTGAACCAAATTTGTATCCAGTATTAAAGTGGTTGTAAACCCTTACAAACCACTTTGACCTACAGGTAAGAATAGATTAAGTCTTACCTGTAGGTCCAATAAATATCTCCTAAACCTACACGGTTTAGGAGATATTTGCCAAAAGACAGTCACCACTGTCTACGGCGCATGCGCCGTAGACAGTGACGCGCAGGCGCACTGAGCACGCCGCTGTTAACGGCGATATGCCGCGAGTTGTGGCTCCCGTGCTCAAGATCCTTCTCCTACTTAGAAATGTAAGTAGTGTGAGAATGAGAGTTATTTATTTGTGAGTAAATGATGCATATCAGTTTAGTAGAGAGAGGCATATGGTAGCAGATATGTTAAAAAGTGATAGCTGGCTTGTAAGGCCCTTGTTAGCAAAGGTGGAGAAGAGCCAGTGTTTTATTTGAAAGAAGCAGAAAAGCTCAGAGGATGTAAAATTATGTTTTTCTCTAATTTCTGCCCAAGTGTATGCAATGCTACCAGTAATGAAGTAGTAGATATAATGGAATGTATGGTAATGCCACCAATGAAAGGTGCTAGGGGGTTCTAATCCTGGAGTGAACAAGGGGTTACCCAGAAGAGGTAGATGTGGCAAAATAAATTTGCTGAAATATTTGGTGGTGTGGTGTGTGCAGCTCTATGTAAATGTGAAGATTCACATTTGACCCAAAACAAACAGTTTCAGTGCCTGGTACAGTAAATGCTGAAGAGTTTACCCCTTGAAAAACTTTATAGTGCAATCGCTACTGTCGTTTCTAGACCTGCACATGTGATATTATGAAGGTGCCCTAAGATATTTACTTTACTTTACAATATATTTTACATGTACAACTGGAGGATTGGAAATACCCCAGGGAGGTATGCACTACTTAAAACTTCACAATGGTTGGAAACGGGGCCAAAAACTATGCTGGTAAGATTTTGTCATTTGAGTACTCCAGACAAGTGTGCAGTAATAATGCATGCGTTACTACAAACACAGTAACATCCATTATTATCTACAATCAGGGGCATTGCTAGAGGGTGGCTGTTGGGGCTATAGCCCCAAGTCTCTTGAGTCCCTGCCTAACCAATGGGCCGCGGACTCTCTACAGCCTAGCCATGAGTGTGGCAGGCGGGGCTGCATGAGAGAACCAGGCAGGAGGATGAGAGAAGTGAGCGGACAGATGAGCAGACACCATCTCTCTCCGCCCGCCCCGCATCACAGCTCTCCTGCCCTTACTCAGAACTGTCATGTCCTGTCTGATCTATCCATCAGTGGAGCTTTCCTCACATAAAAGGTCTCCTGGCAGCCCCTGTGCTGCTGGTGATCCTCCCCTGATGGTGTCTTTGGTCCATTCTTCAGTGGAGCCCTTCATGGATAAGCAGGATCTGGCGGCTGCTGACAGGTATCTCACACACACTCAGTTTCCCCTGGCATCCCCGGTGTGTGTAGTGTGGCTCTCTGTCTCAGTGGCCAGGAGACCTGCTGAGACATCCACCTGGGGATCCTAAGTTCTGCACACACATAAGAGCAACCTGAATATGATATTGAACTATCTATCATTGTTTTTAATAAAGTGAATTCTCTTTTTATTTTTATTTGAACTTTGGCTACCTTGCTCTTTCTGCTTGCAGTTCCTGTAAAAGCTCAATACATGCTGTGGTGTATTACTCATGGACTCTCTGGGACACACTGAGTTGGCTACTTGCAGTGACAAATGCCTTTTTTTTTACACATGAATTTGCGAACTGTAACATTTCAGTGGTGGTATTTATGAACTTTCAATTTAGATCGATTTGATTTAATTTAATTCAATCTGATTTCATTTTATTTATTTAATTATTTATGTATCTAATTAATTTCCATCAATTCAATTAAATTTAATAGATTTATTGCATGTATTTATATATATATATATATATATATATATATATATATATATATATATATATATATATATATATATATATATATATATATATATATATATATATATTTTTATATAATATATTTTTTATTTATTAAAAATTTTTTCTCATTTTTCGTTTGTGAACTTTTTTTTGCTGGCTGGGAAGTAACTTTAACTGTAGTTTTGTTAGCAGCGGGCACCAGTATCTGCTGCCTGCCGTGATCTCCAAATTGTAAACTGATCATTGCCGGTGTCAGTGGTGGCTGCCATGGCTCTACCTCTACCTACCACCCAGCTGTGAGTCTGTGGCTGGAAGCTGGTGCATACACTGCCCTTTCACTGCGCCCATTCTGTTACTCCAGATTGTCTCACACTGTGTGAACTGGACATACCAGAGACAAGGCATGTTGTCTTTTCATGTGATGGGACTGTGATGGAATAGCCACCCACCACAGCGAAAGGATGAGAAACACTGGTCTATGCATGTGCTCTTTGATTTATGGCATGTTTTCTTATGGTTTTAAAAAAAATATTGAAAGTATTAATTTATATATATATATATATATATATATATATATATATATATACACAGTGTCTTCAAATATATAAACTACCTATACTTTAATTCTTGAAAGTAGGTTCGTAAATTGGGGCAAGCTTTTAGAGGCCCCAGTGCTAAATGGAGCAGTGTTGCCAGCCTGCCACCATTGCAGCGACAATGCACATTTGGTGGCACTGGCTGGCATGACAAGTGACAATCCACATCTGGTTCCAGGCGAAGGTGCCAAGTGATGGTGGCAAATGACAATCCACATCTAGTGCCAGGCAAAAGTGGCAAGTGACAATTCACATCTAGTGCCAAGCGATGGTGGCTAGTGATATTCCACATCTGGTGCCAGGTGATGGTGGCAAGTAACAATCCACATCTGGTTCCAGGTGACCGTGCCAAGTAACAATTCCCATCTGGTGCCAGGCGACAGTGGCAAGTGAAAATTCACGTCTGGTGCCAGGCGACGGTGAGCAAGTGATAATCCACATATATTCAAAACTTCTAAATAAAAAGTAACAATTAATAAGAATTCATCCTCAAAAAGTTCATAAAGGAGTCCGATCCGAAATTTTTATACACAAAGGAACTTGAAAAATTGGTAAAGGTGGGCCGAGAGGCAGGCCTTCTAAATCCTAAAGAGAGCCTATTTTTGATCCCTAGGGCCCCACGTACACCAATTTTGTACTATTTGCCTAAATTGCATAAGAATCCTATCTGCCCCCCGGGAAGACCTATCATTAGTGGTATCGATTCTATCACTTCCCGGGTGGGCAGATATATAGATTCGTATCTACAGCCTTTGGTCCAAAAGACCCCCTCCTATGTCAAGGACTCGAGACATATCATTAATCTTTTAGAAAGTGTGTCCGTTGGACCTGATACATGGATGGTCACAGCAGATGTGGCCTCCCTGTATACGATCATTCCACATAATTTGGGGTTTGAAGCGGTCCACTTGTATCTGGATAGAGATTCCGGCCTCCCCACCCAGCAGGTGACTTTTCTTATGTCCCTTTTGGAATTTGCTGCCTCCCATAACTATTTTTGGTTTGGGAATCAATATTATAGACAGACCATGGGAGTAGCCATGGGGGCAAAATATGCCCCCAGTTTGGCGAATCTTTTTATGGCCAAGTGGGAGGAGGATGTCATCTATGCTCATAATACACCTCAAATTGTCCTATGGGCTAGGTACATAGATGACATCCTCCTCCTATGGGATGGTCAGGAATGTGATTTGAGGAACTTTTTGGAGTCTTTGAATAGAAACGAAAGGGGCATACAACTCAGCTACGAGATAAGCCAACTAAGAATCAATTTTTGGATCTGACTGTCTCTGTGGTAGAGGATCGTTTTGTCACCTCAACTTTCTTTAAGGACACTGATAGGAACTCCTTCATCCCTATTGATAGTTGTCACCACACTCCCTGGCTTAGGGCAGTTCCCAAGAGCCAATACATCAGATTAAGGCGTAATTGCTCAAAAGTTGAGGAGTTTTTGACACAGGCTGAGGTCCTCACTTCGAGATTTCTCGAAAAGGGGTACCAACAAGATTTTTTGACCGAGACCCTTAACGAGGTGACCAATATCGATCGACGCGATCTGTTAGTAGAGAGAGGCCCACGTGAAAACGCCATCCAGGGAAGGGTCCCTTTTGTAACCACCTATTCACTTCAACAGAAAGGTATAAAAAGACTGATTAATAAACACTGGCATATCGTTAGCAGCGATGCCACATTGAAAAATGTGGTGGGCGAAAGACCACAAATAGTGTTTAGGGGTGCATCATCAGTACGAAATCGTTTGGCACCAAATGTTATTGACCCACCTGTGAGAGGTAGAGGTTTTTTTGACCAACTCACCGGGTTTTACAAATGTGGAAGATGTAGGGTCTGTTCTTTGAACTCTTGCCTTCATAGACGGACCACTACATTTAGGAGTACAGCCACAGGGATGGACCATAACATCAAGCCATGTATCACGTGTGTTACTACTGGGGTGGTCTACATGTTGCAGTGCCCATGTGGGCTGCAATATGTGGGACGAACCAAGCGTCCACTACAGGTGAGACTCAATGAACACATAACAAATATAATTACTGGTTTTCTTAACCATTCAGTGTCCAAACACTATTTGATGTTCCATAATAAAGACCCTTCTAAAACCTTAAAGTTAAGGGGAAAACACTGCGCTAAAGTTAGACATATATAACAGAACGGCCTCAATAGCCAAAAATAGCAGCTAACACTAAAAACAAACAAAGTTCAGCATACAAAGGAAAAAAAATCATATAATTAATAATTTGAGAAAAGAGTCCATGAGATGGGCACCAATTTCACAATGAAGCTGGTATGGAGATGACTGGACCGTCATAAGGCAAGAACAGGTCACTAAGCAGATTTATTCATGTAGGCCAGCTTGTCTGTAAACGTCAAAGAGGGTAGATAAATACTTCTTACCGACTCTGTTGGACTCACAAAGTCATATGACAGTTGAGTCTGAAAAGGCTTGAGGTCTCACTCTGGGACCAGGGAGTATATGGAGGGAGGTCCGTTAGACTGGTGGAGGAACTTCAAACGGCTGTGTGCTCAATGGCGTATTTCACAGATGGAACATCGAGGTAGTTTGGAATCCAGCTCAGACACGGTCCATTACACCAATACTCCAATCACCCCAAGTGGGGAGGGAAATGTTTGGGGGTTTAGACCACAAAGAAAAGAAAAAAGAAAAAAGAGCTCCACATGGTGCGGGTCAAACGGTATAAAATGCGAATTTATTGAAGTCAAAAAGTTATTAATGACTTGGTGATCACAAAAATAGAATAAAATGAAGTTAAAAGCAATGTAGGGTGCCAACAGCTAGCCCAACGCGTTTCGACATAAATGTCTTCGACAGGGGCATGTGCGAGCTCCATGTGGAGCTCTTTTTTCTTTTTTCTTTTCTTTGTGGTCTAAACCCCCAAACATTTCCCTCCCCACTTGGGGTGATTGGAGTATTGGTGTAATGGACCGTGTCTGAGCTGGATTCCAAACTACCTCGATGTTCCATCTGTGAAATACGCCATTGAGCACACAGCCGTTTGAAGTTCCTCCACCAGTCTAACGGACCTCCCTCCATATACTCCCTGGTCCCAGAGTGAGACCTCAAGCCTTTTCAGACTCAACTGTCATATGACTTTGTGAGTCCAACAGAGTCGGTAAGAAGTATTTATCTACCCTCTTTGACGTTTACAGACAAGCTGGCCTACATGAATAAATCTGCTTAGTGACCTGTTCTTGCCTTATGACGGTCCAGTCATCTCCATACCAGCTTCATTGTGAAATTGGTGCCCATCTCATGGACTCTTTTCTCAAATTATTAATTATATGATTTTTGGTATTTGATTATTTTATAATCTATGTTGATTACACTTATTACTATTGAAGCGCTACACAAATTTTTTTCCTTCCAAAACCTTATTTTTAGGAATTTACAAATATAAACCTCACTGGCGGGGCAGTTCCCTGGTCAGAGAAATTTCAAAACTCGAGATGTCCTGGATCCACCATTTAAAAACTTACGCCCCTTATGGGCTCAATATTGATACTGATGTCAATGCTTTTATCGATAACTCCTAATTTCTGCTTATTACTGCATATGTTTTATATAAGTTTTATTAGCATTTATTTGTTCACATTGGAGTCTGGGGGACAGACCTTTCTCAAAAATTTTTTTTTGCTTTACCTGTTTTGGGATGCCAGATTGGTCTATAAAAAGTATATATTTTTAAACTATATTTTTTTAATTATATAATATGATTTTTTATACACTATTTATCGATTAATATGTATCGATAGGATATTTACACTAAGTTTGTGTGAAGATTTGGATTTGGTAATTTTCTATGGATCATATTCACAGATCACCACATATCGCCTAGATATTTATATATATTACTTTAATAAATTAGCTGATATTAATATTCATTTTATTACAGCACAATTCATTTTTCATTCATACACATTTTTGGTTTTTACCAACACACATACTATAGGCGTGTGACACTAAATATAGTGGCACAATTTTTGTATCGATTTGCTAATGGATTTGGTTTTATTCACTATGCCATTTGCATCGTTCTCTTTTTGCGTTGTGTATGGCATTATGTGGATTATACACCGTTCATTTTAGGACATTAGCATACTGATATACATATATAATTTTTTAATTTTATCTATATTTAATTTTTGATTTTTGGTTAAGGTTATTCTTACCCTAGATCTGATTTGACCCTCTGAACCGCTCGCGTGATAAAGTGAGTTCTTATGAGCTTTAGCCCATAAGATACGTGAGCTTGCTCTATATTTCAGTATGGGATCAATCGCGCAACGTTTAGGGCTATTCGCCATTAACTAAAATGGCGACGTGTGACTGAATCTTGCATCTCAGAATGAGGTTTGGTTTCAGCCTTGGTTATATAAGGTGGAGCGTCACTGCGCTGCCAGTTCCCCATTGACAACGTCAGGTATGACGAAACGCGTCTGGGAAGGCACGCAGTGACGCCATCACGTTGTAGGAGAGGAGGACGGGCTCCTGAATGCCGGCCGGCTTTTTATGTTCTTTCTATGCATGCTGTATTTATTCGATGCTCATGTAAGTGCGCTACTTTTTACTTTAATAAATCCTCCAAACAGTATCACACTACGTTGGTTCCCTCTTTTTCCCTCGAGCTACTGATAGTATTTTTTGGGATCGTGGATTAAGATGTGCTTATAAGAGTGCTGTTGTTCATTTCGGTGAGCTGATCTACTAAAAAGAAGAATATTCTCACGCGATTGATGATATAGCCATAACGCTCTAACCAAAGTTCCATCTGGTAAGCGCACTCACTATATGGTGACGGGCACTTGTGCGCATCTGAGTGTGTTCAACCACCGTGGTGTTTCCATTTAGGACCGCAACTGTTGATCATTTATGGACTCCTTTATGAACTTTTTGAGGATGAATTCTTATTAATTGTTACTTTTTATTTAGAAGTTTTGAATATATCAACTATTCACATTTCACATACCGTATTTGCCGGCGTATAAGACGACCTTTTACACTTAAAAAAACTGGCTGAAAATCGGGGGTCGTCTTATACGCCGGATCAGCCCCTCCGATGCCTGCTGAGGGTTCGGTAATACTGTATGTAGCTTCGGCTACATACAGTATATACCGCTGAGCCAATCCCAGCGAGCGATGTATTCAAATGAATACAGAGCCTGCTCGGATTGGAGCAACAACCTCTGCCAATCCGAGCAGGCTACTCTGTAGCCTGCTCGGATTGGCTTTGAGAGTCAGAGGCGCGGGCTGATGATGATACAGCCTCTGCCAATCCAAGCAGGCTTTGTATTCATTAATAGAATACATCGCTTGCTGTGATTGGTTCCAGCAAAAGCAGGAAGAAGAATATGGCGCCAGCTCCTGCTTCAGCAAGGACGGACGGAATATCAAGCATCGGAAGCCTTGGAAGGGGGTCGTCTTATACGGTAAGTACAAGAAAAAAATGCTTATACAACAGTAAGATTAGGGGGTCGTCTTATATGCCCGGTCGTCTTATACACCTGCATATACGGTATATAAAAAATAATCGTTTTTTTTAGGGGTGTTTATTTATAGGTTACTTTTATGTTGGCGCAGCTTTTTGTATTTTCTCATTGCTGTTAGGTGTTTGTATCACATTTATTGCTGCCGCCTTCCTTATAGATTGTTAGTAGTTTGTGTTTGTTTTTGCTTCACCCAAGCGCAGTTTATTTTTCCCTTTATAATCCACATATGGTGCCAGGTGATGGTGGCAAGTCACAATCCACATCTCGTTCCAGGTGACGGTGCCAAGTAACAATTCGCATCTGGTGCCAGGCAACAGTGGCAAGTGACAATCTACATCTGATGCCAGGTGGCGGTGGCAAGTGAGAATCCACATCTGTTGCCAGGTGATGGTGGCAAGTGACAATCCCCATCTGGTGCCAGGCGACGGTGGCGAGTGACAATACACATCTGGTGCTAGGCGACGGTGGAAAGTGACACGCTGCATCTGGTGGCTGGAGATGTGGCAAGTGACACACCTAGGGCTCCTCCTCCTCATTATGATGTGATGAACCACTTCATTATATATTACAGTGTAACCCCCATCAAATCATTCTCTGCAGCTATTACCTTTTGTACCACCACCCCCCCCCTCCCTTTAGAATGTAAGCTCTACGAGCAGGGCCCTCCTGTACCTTTTGTATTGTACTGTAATTATGTTTCCCCCTATACATTGTAAAGCGCTGCGTAAACTGTTGGTGCTATATAAATCAATAAATAAATAATAATAATAATAGAAATAATGCTCTTTAATGACCCTGACACCATACCAACCATGGTGCCGTGATGATTGAAGTGCACCCCCCCCCCCCCCGGCCTGCAAAAAGGTTGGTGACCGCTGATATGGGCTCTAGCCCCAGATCTTTTTGCAGACCTAGCAGTCTACAATCATTCCCATCTATGCACTCCAGTGATGGCATTCCTCAGGGTGGGTTAATTGATGGTAACAACAGTGGGCTTTACCTATGTAATGAGGGGAATTTATCAAGACTGGAGCAGCCAAAATCTGGAACAGCTGGACATGCCAACGAATTACATTCTTTCTTTTATTTTTAAAGCTTAACTCTAGATAGAAGCTGATTGATTGCCATTCAATGTGTGGTGAAACAGCCACTTGCACACCTTCCTATTTTCTGAGATGAGAAACAGTTATTGGTCTAAAGGACCTAAAAGCCACCCCTGCTACATGGAAAATTAATACACAAAAAATGTGGTGAAACCCACGCATGCTTTTCTGCCACACTATTCCTTTATATTGGGTTTTGAAATTTACAAATACAACAATTTAGATGAAAGGTTTAGCACTTTAAAACACTTTTTGAGGTATAAATAGGGAATTATTATACAAATTTAAGCAAGAGAAAAAAAATAGGGGCAAATGAAAGAAAGAGGGACAAAGTTACTTTGTTCTGAAAGAGGGACAGTCCCTCTAAATCCGGGAGAGTTGTGAGCTATGCACTTTATTCATTAGGAGCTATTCCACAATGCTGAAACAAAACTGGGAGACAAGAAGTTCTTGTCCAGGAACCTGTGGGGTCTATTGTAAGCCTGTATAAATTGTAATAATTTGTTTATGAGATTATTGCTCAACTACTACTTAAATATTTCTGTTATGAACTATGTATTGTCTAAAAAATTGTGTAAATAAATTATATACTTTTTAATACCCCCTTTTTTGTTATACTTGGGTAACGTTATAGTCCCTACCATCATTGATGTTTAGGGGCAATTTGTGGAATAGCCCCTGAGTCTCTAACAGAGGTTTGTTGTTTTATTAAGGAAATGCCACCTCAATGTTAGGATCACCAAGCATTACATTGGTACATGTACCCAATGAAGTGACTAGTCTCAGATGATAGCCGCGGAGATGAAACAAGTTCTCCTACACAAGTTATGCCCGTTTATCTGGGGTATTTTCTACAGCTGTTTAAACAGCAGCATTTATACAGCTTGTCTGACCTTGCAGAAAGCAGGGATGCAAGAAAAATTACATTTGATGCCCAGATCAACCAAAATTACTATCAAAATAAATTATTTGAATTGATCAACAACTTAATTCTGGGATAAATTCACCAGAAAAGTGACTCTCCTGACCTTACGGCATAATAGACAAAACAGAGAAAAAAGGATTCCCCCAAGAAGTGCGATGAGAGACTACATTTTAATGAATATCATAAAAACAGAAAACCACATTTATAACACAACAAAACAGAGACAAGTACATATGTATGTATTTGATATTCATTAAAATTTAGCAATCAATTACAGGTCTCTCATCGCCCTTCTTGGGGGAATCTTTTTCTCTCTGTTTTATCTAGAAAGCAGGGATGGGAAGCTGAAGTTACACTCTGCAGAGCTCATTGAGGAGAGCTGAGAGCTGACTGGAAGAAAAGGACACATCCTTCTTCACACGGCACACAGGAACAGAGCTGAGGCTGTCCAAAATAGGCTGCGTGCTGAAGCTCCCCTCTCCCTGTCACCATCTCTTGATGACAGGAACCCCTTTCAGAAGTGACTCATGCAAATAACAGAGGAACAAGACAACAGACAGGAATGGCATTTAGTGTTCTGTATTTGAACAAGTACACACTATAGAAGGATATGCGTTGTTCATATTCATGTCAGAAGTTTACAATCACTTTTATATAAGCCACAGATCTAAAATGACTGAAAATTATGTTGTAAATTACATATACAGTATTTGAATTATTATATTCGATTTTTGGAGTTTGCAATATGGCTTTTAACAGCTTTCTACCCGGCCAATGTACATATACGGCTGGGTGGGAGCTCTACTTCTGACTGGACGTTCCTGAACGTCATTCAGAAGTAGGGGGATCACAATGCGCTTGCGTCACCTGGACACGGCGCATCTCGGATCGGCAGGAGGGCTCTGTGATCACATGATGGCTGTGTCCAATCACAGCCGCCATGTGATGTAAACAAACAGTCGGTTGCTATGCAATTGGCTCTCCTCTCCTCACACGGAAGTCGTCGCTGAGGAGAGGAGCACGGATCGCTGCAGCCGGCTGGTGATCAGTGAGTATGAGCTGTTTTTTTACAGCTTTTTACTCACTGATCATCAACCTAGTGAAAACACAGTGTAAACACAATGTCCCCACACATGTCCCCAAAACACACGTCTTCAAATAATAAAAACACATGTCCCCCACATATGTCTCACTAAAATCACATGTCCCAATGATTATCTGCACACATATGTCCATGATCACCTGCACACATCTGTACATGATCATTTGCGTACATATGTCCGTGATCATACAAACCAATTATTATACACTTAACCGAAATGTAGCAGAATACATTTTGGCTTAAATTATGACAAAATTCGATTTTATTGGATTTCTTTTAAAATAGAAAGAAGAAAATATTGTTTTTTTTTCGCTTATATCTCAAAAAATAAAAAACGGAGTCGTGAATAAATACCACCAAAATAAAGCTCGATTTGTGCAAACAAAATGATAAAAACTTAATTTGGGTACATCGTAGCATGACCGCGCAATTGTCATTGAAATTGCAAGAGCGCTGACAGCTGAAAATTGGGCTGGGAAGGAAGGGGGTGAAAGGGCCCTGTATTGTAGTGGATAATTATAATTATAACTATATTATTAAATAAATAAATGGAAGCAGCAGGCCAGTCTCAACTTGGTATTTCATACCATATTCACATATGGTATCAAATACTATATCTGAATAGGTGGATTCTTTGAAAATAATGTAAACAATGTTAAACATGTTTTAAAGCCTAATTACATAGTAGTTGTATATATACATAGAGGAAGCCACATTTTCTATCTACATATAAAGGTTCTGTGCCATCCTTATTAGTACTGGATAATGATTGTGTTTTAATGCTCCTCTTTTGCGATCAGTCAGCTCAGACTAACAGAAAACAATACAATCTTTAGTTGCACAAGGCTTTCACAGGGGTCATGCAGTAAAGTTGATAATTGCACTATACTGACATACAGAAAAACACCTTAAGGAAGAATTTAGAAATGTTTTTAAAACGATACACTAACAACAAAATTACTTTAACGTGAATTTAAAAATAATAACTGTTTGCTGACATGTACTGTAATTAACCTATAATGGAAAAACAGAACAATCCAAAAAAAATCATTTATTTCTATTCTTCTAAATGATGGGCAGAGACATGTGAATTGTTCCTTTGCTCCCCAGTAAATTATTATGCATCCAGAATCGTTCTGTGTAAATATAAAGTCATTTATCCAACTTACATAGAGCAATTTAGAGCTTGTTAGTACATATCTCTTCACCACAGCTCACTAGTCCCTAAGTCCTGCTCCACAGACTCAGTGGTTTCATATATTTTACTGATGAAAGATAACAAGCTGGGAACAATTAGATGCAAATTGGATTAGTAGTTGTATATATTAGGGTACATCTGCGCTATAAATGCACATTTGTCTGCAGGGACATAAGATTGATTTACATGGCTCTACTGACTATCCTAAAATAAGTGATTAACTGTTCCCTTTCTGGATCTACATACTCTTACCATTTCAGGCAGGACACCCTCTATCTTGGTCCCCGATGTCAAACTGAAGCTTGCTAGGCTTGTCTACACACACGAAATTATGATGGTACACAAACAGGATTACTGACTCGCAAAATGTCTGACACAGTTTGCAAAAACATGTGCATCATCATATAAAACTTTATGATTAAGCACATAATTGTGATATTATAGACAAAGCACACAGTGATCTGATTCTAAATAAAGAAACTGCATGATGATGTGGTTATGTGTGCAGACCATCATTTTATTTATTCTTTGATGGGGGGGTTATGATGGAAGTCATTGTATCTTAAAGCGGAGTTCCCCCGAAAAGTGGAACTTGTACTCATTTGATTTCCTCCCCCCTCCGGTGCCACAATTGTCACCTTTCAGGGGAGAGGGGGTGCAAATACCTGTCTAATACAGGTATCTGCACCCACTTCTAGGAATAGACTCCCACGGGAGTCACGCCCCTTCCCATCAAGTGCCCCCCCCCCCCCCGCTGTCTCCTGGAAAACACACAGGTCCCAGGAGATAGCGGGGACCACTTACGACGCGCAGCACGACTCGCGCATGCGCACTAGGGAACCGGAAAGTGAAGCCGCATCGCTTCACTTCCTGATTCCCTCAATGAGAATGGCGGCGGCAGCAGTTGAGAGATTGCTCGGCTTCGGCTGCCGACATCGCTAGACCCTGGGACAGGTAAGTGTCCATTTATTAAATGTTAGCAGCTGCAGTATTTGTAGCTGCTGGATTTTAATTTTTTTTTTTTTTTTAGGTGGACTCCTTCTTTAATAACTTTTGAATTTTTAATGAAAGGTTTTAAAATCCTGAAGGTCCACATGACCTTAACATATATTTTAAGACACAAACCGGCAATTAATATTGTAATGGATGGCAAATCTTTTACTGCTTCCTAATGTGGTAAATAGACACTTCCTTCCATTAGTTGTCCTATTATATTGGCCTAATGGACCTAAAAGATTTTCAGCTATATTCTAAACCACTCCAGGAATACTAAAGCCCAGGAAATGTTATTCTCCAAACTGAGACTTTGCACAAAAAGCTAGGATTGTCCTTTTTTTCTTGTTTCTAGCCTATGGACACCCTCATTGATCAATAGGATGGCATGGCAAGTAGGAGGTACAGAGAAACACGCTAGGTTAATTTACGAAAGGAATAGAGGCCGTTTACATACAAAAGAGAATGGTGTCCCAAGGACCACGTTGTATCAAGATCACATGCCAAAGAGCTGATTGTTTCAGCTCCTAGGCCTAGCTCAGGGTTGAAGGTTTCATTGACAGCCAGTGGCTCTGGCTCTAGTGTCAGCCGGGGCCTCTGAGTATGAATGCCAAATTGCACCGAGACAAATACAGTAGCTGCTGTCCCTGCACCATTTTAAAATGCCACCTGGGTCTCAAGTGGTTAAAGGGAATAACTGATTGTTTGATGGTACTACAATGATACTATAAGCTTTGCCTTGCTTTTGAAATATTGTACATTATTATTTAATATGTATAGCATTCACCTTGCCATAGTTTAACCCCTTGCCGATCAGCTTATGCTGATATAGGTCGGCAGAAGGGCATGTACAGCCATATTAACATACCTGTACATTTCCCTTTAAGACGTGGCATTGTGGGCACTCATGCCTGCAGCAAGCTCCGTGAGTGTATTTGCGGGTCCCCCAAACTCGATGTCCGCGGGGATGATGTAAACAAGCATTTCCCCCTTCTTTCTAGTGACAGGACACTGATCATAGCTCCCTGTGATCAGGAGTGGTGATCAGTGCCATGTCACAAGTAGCCCTCCCCCCCACAGTTAGAATCACTCCCTAGGACACACTTAACCCCTGTAGCGTCCCCCTACTGATTAACTCATTCACTGCCAGTCACATTTACACATTAATCAGTGCATTTTTAATCGCTGTATTAATGTGAATGGTCCCAAAATAGCACCAAAAGTGTCCGATCTGTCCGCCATTATGTCACAGTCATGATAAAAATCGCAAATCAATGCCATTACTAGTAAAAAATTAATTATTAAGGAAAATGCCATAAAACTATCCCCTATTTTGTAGACGCTATAACTTTTGTGAAAACCAATCAATAAACGCTTATTACGATTTTTTTTTTTTTTTTACCAAAAATAAGTAGAAGAATACGTATCGGCCTAAACTGAGGAAAACCTTTTTTTTTATATATTTTTTGGGTATATTTATTATAGCAAAAAGTAAAAAATATTGCATTTTTTTCAACATTGTCTTCTTTTTTTGTTTATAGTGCAAAAAATTTAAAACGCAGAGGTGATACCACCAAATGAAAGCTCTATTTGTGGGAAAAAAAGACGTCAATTTTGTTCAGGAGCCATGTCACACGACACACACTGCGCAATTGTCAGTTAAAGCGACGCAGTGCCGAATCGCAAAAAATCCTCTGGGTTTGGCCAGCCAAATGATCCAGGGTGAAGTGGTTAATTCGAATGTGCATGTTTTGGGCAACTATCTGTATAGTTAAAAGTGAGTTTTCAAGATATTGTAATTTTGATGTTTGCAGCACCTCTTGCAGTGCTTGCATCTGCATTTTTGTATGTTTTCTTGGCAACAACAGAGGCTGTTGACTGTACTAGTAGACAATGGACAGAAGAGTGTTCTCTGCCATAACCAATGCCCTCCCATTGTTTTCCTGTGCGGGCAAAGCAATGGATTTTATTTAATTCCCTTCTCTCTAGAAGCACTGATGGTTGATGATTTGCCCAACACTACCACATGGGATCAGATAATGAGTTTTAAGCCCTGTATAAGTAGAATGACTCAGAGGATTAAAGTGGAACTAAACACAGCGATTTAGCAGTTTCAACAAACAGTTACATTACTGGCACGTGCTCTCAACCAAACTGTCAAAGCATCAAATGACTGGTGTCATAACTGATTCCATATGTAGCATCGTGGCAGTTGAAGATCAAACAGAGGCCAAGATGGCAGCTTTCTTGGCTGAAAATCATGGAAAGGTTTAGTGTTGCTAAAAGCAAAGGAAAGATGATTATGTACTGCAGGGTGAGTAGCATTTATTGCACACTTGTGGCTTTCTCTCACTTTAGCAAAAACATACTTCCTTTAGGGGAGATTAATACTTGAATTTTGCTGCAATCACTTCTGTGTGCCTATGTAATATTTTTTTTACTTTGCACCATAGACTTGATTGCCCTTACTTAGAAAAATCTGTAAGGAGAACTTACATAGGTCCCCCTCCTCGCCCCCCCCCCCCCCTGGTCCCACTGACCTGGACTGCCGCAATCTCTGGTTCTAAGCCCCGGTATACAAGTGTCAGGAGCCCGGAGCTTAGAAATCCTCTCTCCATCATGCTGCATTTTGTGACGGTGCTGACTAATTATAATGCATCAAAATTTTAGACATCAGCTGAGAGGATTTCTAAGCCCCGGACACCTGGCATGGATATACTGGGGATTAGAACCAGAGATTACCACAGTCCAGGACCGGGGGGGGGGGGACCTGTGTAATTTCACCTTACAGTGTTTTTTTGTAAAAGTGAATTTACCCTTTAAGGCTCACCTAGATGGCTGCCTTGTGTCCAATAACAATACCTTTCTGTCCAATAAGAGTTTTTAGATCTGAATAGAGTGACGATGAGTTAGAACCACCATAAGGTTTTATTGTGGTCTTTGTCCCCGCTAAGATGACAAATATGGCAAACTCTAGACGGGCTGTCATGTGTCTTTTACTGAGGAGTGGCCACTCTACCATACAGGCCTGATTGGTGGAGTGCTGCAGAGATGGTTGTTCTTCTGGAAGTTTCTCCTCTCTCTACAGAGAACCCACTGGAGCTCTGTCAGAGTGACCATCAGGTTCTTGGTCACCTCCCTGAGGCCCTTCTCCCCCGATCGCTCAGCCTGGTGGCCCACTGTAGGAAGAGACCTGGTGGTTCCAAACTTCTTCCATGTACAGATGATGGAGGCCACTGTGCTCATTGCGACATTGATGCATAAATCTTTCTGTATCCTTCCCCAGATCCGGGCCTCAATACAATCCTGTCTCAGAGGTCTACAGACAATTCCTTGGACTTCATGGCTTGGTTTGTACTCTGATATGCATTGTTAATTGTGGGACCTTATATAGACAGGTATGTGCCTTTTGAAATCATGCTCAATCAACTGAATTTATCACAGGTGGACTCCGATCAAGTTGTAGAAACATCTCAAGGATGGTCAGTGGAAACAGGATGCACCTAAGCTCAATTTTAAGCGTCATGGCAAAGGCTGTGAATACTTACCGTATTTATCGGCGTATAACACGCACCCCAAGTTTAGGAGGGAATTTTAAGGAAAGAAACTTTTAGGAGGGAAATTTAAGGAAAAAAAACCTTACATTTAAATGCCCATCAATGCAGCCTTATCAGTGTCCATCTGAAGCCTTGTCAGTGTCATTTGCAGCCTTGTCATGCAGCCTGTCCGTCATTGCAGCCTTGTCATGCAGCCTGTCCGTCATTGCAGCCTTGTCATTGCAGCCTTGTCATTGCAGCCTTGTAATTGCAGCCTTGTCATGCAGCCTGTCCGTCATGCAGCCTGTCCGTCATGCAGTTTGTCCATCATTGCAGCCTTGTGCATCGTTGTCCCCTCAACTTTCGCCGCCGAGATGTCTCGGCGGTGCCCGGAAGTTCTCGGTGGCTTTTGGCCGCCTTCGGCCGTACTCGGTGGCTTTCGGCCGCCTCGACCGCTGAAAGCCGCCCAGAGCCCAAAAATCGCACATAAATCGCGGCGGATCAGCGTATAACACGCACCCGTGATTTTCCCTTGATTTTAAGGGGAAAAACATGTGTGGTATACACCGATAAATATGTTATATGCATGTGATTTTTCTCATTTTTTTATTACTAATTAATTTGCAAAGATTTAAACAAACATTTTTCACGTTGTCATTATGGGCTATTGTTTGTAGAATTTTGAGGAGAATAATTAGTTGAATCCATTTTGGAATAAGGCTGTAATATAACAAAAAGTGAAGCGCTATGAATACTTTCTGGATGCACTGTAAGCTATGTTGTTTAACATGGCTGAAGGGTTCACATTGCAACACATAATAATTGAGACCAGCTTTCTGTTATGAACATTTTCGAAATATGTTGATACATTTCATGCTAGCACTCTATATTTTCTTGCAGCATATGTAATAGGTTGGGAAGTAATAAACATTTTCATAAAATACCCCTTTTCTTTCTGTACAGAATTCATATACCACATAAAGAAAATGATCAGAAGCATGAAAGTCATGGAATTTCCTCTATTATAGGACCTATTTTATAGTCTTTCATGTCTTGATCTATTTCTCAATTACAACATTCACTTTACTATTTTATTACTTTTATTTCTTTGAAGCTTAAACAGCAGTGCAGTTTTACATCATTAGCATATTATGTCATATATTCACTGTCATTTGTTCTAGGTAATAGCTGGTTTCACTTGCTGATTGCCATTTTATGTACAGGGGAGGGCAGCATCAAGCTCAGGAGAAACAAACAAAACATCCCGAGATACACTAAAATGTATTATTGAACTGACAAACCATTCAGACAAGCAAAACAATGGAATCACAATACATGATTTCAAAATAGTGCTGAAAAGAAAATACAAGAATTAACTAAAAGCAGGAAATGTATATAAATGTTAGGTTGTCCTGCAGAATATAATAGCCTAAGATATGATGGAAAATTAATTAATTGCAAATGGCATAGCAATGAATTTGTGTTGCAGTGAACCCCAGTATGGTGGCAAACAACCGTTTGCTGCCCAATGCTAAGGAAAGTGCTGAGGATCTGAAATGTGGTCTGCTGTGGTGTGGAAAAGTCGTGTACAGCCCTAACCTTTTCACCCCAAAAAAATTCCTGTTGGTCATTGCACCTATCCATCATAGATCATAGGCTCAGCAAACAGAAGGGTATGGAGCCACCCTGACTTTAAAGTTCATGTATTGCCATTTTTTTGCAGTAAATGATTAGAACCCCTTGCAGGTTTTTATTATGATCTTATTATCTTGATTTTTCTAGTGACCATTGTCACCAAGACAGAATTTGATGGGAAATCCAACACTTTACAGTTGTCACCAGAACAAGAGTATAAGGAAAATCCTCTATCTGGTAAAAACTACCCAAGAAAGGAAGTTCCCTTAATTTGTGGTGTTTTTTTTTTTTTTTATCCTATTGCTTCTCTGGGGCAGGAATGGAAAATGTAAATCTAATGGGATACAAAAAATAAACTGAAAGCAGTTTTAACTCCTATATGCTCTAATCAAAACTAAAAAGAACAATTTGGGCTATACATACACTTAAAAGGTGCAGTCACATACTCTGATAAGATATGAGTACCCTGGCAGGGGTTCCCGTGATTAGCTGCCAGGGGCAACCCAATTGAAAGCAATGGGAGGCTGCCAGATACCACAGCTAACAGAACAGACTAACCATGAGCCAGGAGAAGAGAAGACTCTTAAATATTAAACTGTTGTTTTTTTTTTATTTTTTATTCTAATATCTCTTTTGTGTTTCACATTTACTAATGTTGTGGTGGATGTACCATGTTTCCCTGAAAATAAGACCAGGTCTTATATTAATTTTGTCTACAAAAACACATACTAGGGCTTATTTTCAGGGGGTGTCTTATTTATATGTACGGTATGTACAATAATCTACATTAATTCAAATACAGTCATGTCATCTTCTTCTAGAAAGAAATAATTCCTGAACCATTAAACTGAAAGCATTATAGATAGCACAGTTCCCGTGCTGTGTCATTTACCCTTCTCTATGTTCTAAAAAAACCTGGAATAAACCAATAAAATGTTTTTTAAAAAGTTCCTGTGTCCCCCGTTTTCTCTCCCCCTCTCCCCTATCAGCTCAGGAGTCAGCGTTATGAAATTCTGTAATCCCAAAACCTTAGCTAAAGTCATTGTAAAATAATGTAATCTGTTCTGTAAAAAGATAACATAATGTGCAGTGTGTCTCCTATTGTAACTTTATTGTAGAAAACACCTTTAGGCTACTTTAACACTGGGGCGGACGGGCACCAGCGGTAAAGCGGCACTATATTTAGTGCCGCTTTACTGTCATTAGCGGAGCGGGTTTAACCCGCACTAGCGGGCAAAAAAGGGTTAAAACCGCTCGCAAAGCACCGCTCGCAAAGCACCGCACGCAAAGCACCACTGCAGCGGCGCTTTGCCGGAGGTTTTGCAGCACTGTCCCATTGTTTTCAATGGGACGGGGTGCTTTAGGAGCGGTGAATTCACCGCTCCTATAGCGCTGCAAAGTTGTGGCTTGCAGGACTTTTTTGACCGTCCTGCAAGTGCACCGCTCCAGTTTGAAAACCCTTGGGGCTTTCACATTGGAGTGAATTGAGCGGCTCTTTCAGGGAGCTTTGCGAGCGCTATTTTTAGCACTATATCACCTGCAAAGCACCTCAGCCTTACAGAGCCGCTGGACACTCATCTGACCCGTCTGAGCTTTTCTTACCCACTCCGAGCACTTCAGAAGTAGGGGCTGCTGACATCAGCCAGGAGGAGAGGAGAAGAGCTCCGGCGTGTCATGTGAGTGCTCAGCGGCACAGTAAATAAGGTATTTTCCACAACAAAGTTACACAAGGAGACCAACTGCACATTATATAATCTTTTTACAAAATGGATTACATGATTTTACAAGGGCTTTAACTAGGGCTTATATTCGGGTAGGGCTTATATTGTAGCCATCCCCAAAAATCACACCAGGTCTTATTTTCAGGGTAGAGCTTATTTTTGGGGAAATAGGGTATAAGTAATGGTTACAGACTATGTCGCCAGCACTTCTTAGTCTTCATCAAATATGACTCTTTACTGAAGTTTAATGGAAGTCACAAGAAAATACAATGTTTTCGAGCTTTTTGGGCTCCTTCATCAACATATTTTATGTTTAAGAGCCCATTCACACCATTGCATTGCAGTAACATTTGTTGGTGTGATTTGGTTTCATTCATTCTGACTTCTGTCCTGTGCAGCCATAAAAGGAGCATGCACCATTTTTGTTTAATTTCAGAGCATAGGCAGCCCATTTATTTTAAATGTCACATTGACATACACCATAACACGCCTGTGTTATGTAATTGGGATGCTGTGAATGGGCCCTGATAACATATACATTTGAATTTAAATGCAAAAGGCAACAATTGACAGCATGAGTCTACACAATTCCAAATATGGAATGCACTATGCCTAGTGTCTGTGGCAAAAATCATGAAACTCATATATTTTGATTGTCCTGTATGAAAGCTTTTTGACATTCCTATAATATGGCAACAAGTTAACAGGATATCTCTTGGTTGTTACTGTCTGGAAAATACTTGAACATATTCATTCTATTAGATTCATTAATACATTTTTGTAATAGGTACCTCACAACTGGTTGTACAATAAAAGACCTTATTGTCTATGAAGAATGCTGTGGGAGCAAAGAACAAATGTCTGGATGCGTACAAGGGTGGACTTTTTAATTGTTGGTCCGACAAGTGGCAACAACTTTTAGCTTTGATTATTGAATGTCTATTTGTGAGTAAGCTGTAGCTCTACAACAACTGGAACACCCCATATCACCCTTAACAAACTCAATCTACAGCTTTGCACATCAGAAAATAGTGATATTAAGCTGTAAGGAGCAATGAAAATTGGTAATGTTGGTTGCTATTCAAGTCGTAATGCAGTCAAGGATTTGCTGATTTTTGTGGGGTACTTAGAGAAGGAAGTTGTCCTTATCATTGTTCTTCAAGTCAAGTTGGGCATCCTATAATCCCTATACCCTATGCAAGTTATTTTACCTAATAAAATAACCACACAAGCCTATGGACTGGATCCTTATCTCTGAATCAGAGTGAACAATGCATGTTGACTGGCTGTGTAGAAATAGGGGGACCAAAAATCCAATGGCTCCTAAGGGGGAAGCACTACACATGGTTTGTCCCAACCCCTGTAACTGTCACAGCTCAGTATGCATAAGCAGAGAAAAATATAAATAAAGGCCTATAAAATAAAAAATGATACATTAAATACTATCATTACAGGTATAAATCATGTGCATGTGTGCACAATATGTTTTTCTATAGTAAGCCTTTAATACTTTGAATGTATCCCTTTGTAGTACAAAACAGCCTTACAAGTAGCCCTTCAGATTTTATCTTTATTGTTTGTTTTTATGAGTTCCTGTGAATTATATTATATATAATTATATATATATATATATATATATATATATATATATATATATATATATATATATATATATATATATATATATATATATATAATTATATATTTTTCATTTATATTAGGTTTCCTTTTGATAATTTTGTGCACCTCTGTTTTTCCAATTAAACATTTATTTTAGAATTTCTACTTCTAATGTGATCATTAGACTCCTTCTTCCTTTTTTGCATCAGAGTGGATTGCTGGCTGCTTTCAGCTTTTCATTGCACAAGGTAATAACTCAACAGAGAAATTATTGGGAAAATGTATGATTTTGCTAAATGTTGCTAAATGTCCAAACAGTAAAGTTTTTAAATATTGCAAAGTTCTGAAAAGTTGTTGGACAGGACTCCTGCTGTCTTTGCTAACTTATCTTGCCTTCCCCGTTCTGTCTTACAAAAGCTGTACATTACACAGATCCTTTGCTCTATCACACCAGCAGCATTTCCAATATTCTCGGTCAGGTTAGCGCCACTGAATGAATGGCTTGCTGTCTAAGTTTTGTGAATTGATTAATGAGCATATGTTGAAGATTTCAAATTGCTGCTCCAAGTGCAACCGAATATAAATGCCACATTTGAAATGTTCCAAAATACAAACCGGAGCCAATATGCCATTTCACGGCTGTGTTCCAGAGAAAAAAAGCCACAAGGCCAACCACCTGGATAAGCCCATTTCATGCCAGTGGTTTTATCTCTACCTATGCCCACTAAAACACAGAAATATCAATTACCAGAAAGGACAGCTCACTTTTTTTGCGGTAAACCTAAGAAATATTTCAGACCCTGTAACAGTAGAGCAACAGTACATACAGCCAGGACATTATCTTAAATTCTGCCAAATGCGTGCTTGAAATGACAGCTTTCTAATTCCAATACAAAAAAAGGTGGTTTATATATTGTAAGCTGTAATAAATTGCACTGCTCTTTTTTGGTTTTTATGAAATAATTTAATTACAGAGAAGTAGGTTTAAAGAGTATTGTGTGTAAGTCTATGAAATAAGTCACAGCAGTATACAATGATTATTAGTGAACATTTCCATTTACAGTATTGTAAAGTCTAAAGAATTACTTGCAGCCTGCCTTATTTAAAATTCCTTTTGTGAAATTTGAAACCATCTTATTTAAAGTGAACCTGAATGTGAAATGAGTAATTGCTGCCATATTGCAAGTGTTGTGAAAGCCACTGGGATAGCCAGTGCTGCTAAGTATGGATAAGCTGCCAGCTCAGACGGAATTTTGCTAGTTCTGAGATTCGGCAAACAGACAAACTTAATTGGTAGACATTTCATTTTGGATATATTCATAATGTTACTAATTTTGTTTCAAGCCAGTGCACCCCCCCCCCCCCCAGCCAGTCCAGGCCACATGCCTTCAACAAAGCACCTTGTCTCCATGTTAATGGATACAAAGGCCTCTTCCCCACAACAAGGGGGCCCCCAGATCCCCCCATGTGAATAAGTATGGGGTACCCCTACATAGTACCCCTACCTAGTCACCAAAAATGTGTAAAAAAAGCAAATAAAGACAGTACACAAGTTTTTGACAATTCCTTTATTAAAAATTAAAAAACAATGTCCCCCTATGTAGCTTTATCACATGCCGCCCCGCTGCACCTCTGAACCTGTAAATAGAAAAAAAAAACTCCAGCCTAATAACTAAGGTGAGGAGTCACTTGATGATATCAACGGATGACCACACCCCCTTGTGACTTCACCGACAAGGGCATGCTGGGTCGATGTTGTCACAAGGGGGTGGGATCTCCAGGGGACGTCACCAGGTGGCCCCATCCCTTACCTATTTAAAAACTGTCAGCCATTGAAGTAGACATTAGGTGTTCAGCCTTTGTCACAGGCAGAGCTTTTTTTCTTTTGGGTCCGGCGGTGCAGAAGGCGTCATGATTGATGATGAATCTACATCCAGGGACATTGTTTTTTATTTTATAAAGGATTTGTCAAAAACCATCTACTGTTTTTCTTTATTTTTGACACTTTTTGGTGAATGAGTAGGGGAACAATGTACCCCATACTCATTCACGTGGGGGGCGGGATCTGGGGGCCCCCATGTTAAAGGGGGCTTCCAGATTCTGATAAGCCACCTGCCCGCAGACCCCCACAACCACTGCCCAGGGTTGTGGGGAAGAGACCCTTGTCCTCATCAACATGGGGACAAGGTGCTTTGGAGTAGGGGGGCATGTGGTTTAGCTTGGCTCAGGGGGACACTTGCTTGCCCCCCGTTTCCTGGCCTGCCAGGCTGCATGCTCAGATAAGGGCCTACTATGGATTGAGGGGACCCCACATTGTTTTTTTTTCAGAATTTTTATTTACCAGTATTGTGTTGTTTACATTTCAGCTGTCAGTGGGGAAGCCACTGGAGTTATCTGTTAAGAAGGTGGCAACTTTCCAGCCCGCTGCTTAACAACCAGCTATTCTTCAGACAGAATTGAAATCAGTCGATCATTTTTCAACCAATCCCAATTGTAATTGTTCTGTAATTTTGGAATTCATTAGAAAATGAATACACAAAACAAATTTTAAAGAATGTCAACGAAATGCATTAATATTCATTACTATTTCATTTAGGGATTGGGATACATCCCAATCTCTGAATAACCAAAAATTGTGTATTCGGACCAAAACTAATTGCACATGTCTACTAATTAGTATTTGGCCAAGTCGAACCACTGGCGGCAGTGGGAAGTAATACATTCAGTTTCAGTAGCACTACTGCAGCTAAATTTTGCTTGCTTCCCCTCAGGCTTGTTGTTAGGACGCTGGCAGCTGATGACATTCTAACAACTATGACTCATTCCTACCCAGCCGAATTACCTATAGGCTGGGGATGGGGGGGGGGTAGTATCTGGTGGCCCCTTTTTGTTAAAGAGTGCCTCCAGATGATGATAAGCTCCACCTGCAGCTTCCCACAACCACCTAGGGTTGTGAATAAGAGGCCCATGACCTCATATATCATGAAGAAAATGTGCCTGACAAGGTCCCCCCCCCCCCCCAGGCATGCAGCCAGTATACACACACATATATCCTTTTGCTCAGGAAAATGTTCTTAAATTAAAAATTCCATAAGCGTGTGTATATATATATATATATATATATATATATATATATATATATATATATATATATATATATATATATATATATATATATATATATATATATATATATATATATATATACACATACATACATATACATATACATATATATATATATATATATATATATATATATATATATATATATATATATATATATATATACATATATATATATATATATATATATATACATATATATATATATATATATATATATATATATACATATATATATATATATATATATATATATATATATATATATATATATATATATATATATGTATATTGTAATATTGGGGTGATTAAGCACAATTGGTAGATGCACGTTTTAGTCTACATCAGGCAGGCGTTTTATGGTTAAGGGCCTGGTAGCCCACGTTTATTATAAGAAAACAAAATATTAGTTCATCCAGTAATCCCACGCAGGGGTTTAAATTCATTCAGCACACAAATGAACATACCAAGCCACCTGGCTCTCAATTGTCAACAGTTCCTCTGCTTGCTCCCAACAGATTTGTCAACTCTTTCCAGCCCCCTGGACTCACCGGCTTCCTTAGTCTTCCTGACTCTCAAGGTTGTCAGCCTTTCCCAGTCCCTTACACGGACTACAGTCTCCCACAGGGCAAACCACTCTTCAACCAGCAGCAAGCTGCTCACACTCCACCACACCCATCTACAACTTCCTGTCTTGCTTTTTAAAGACACTGCCTTAACAGGTGGGTTAATCAATTTTATTCCCTTAAAGAGAGCACAACCCAAACAGAGGGGAAATATAGTGTCCTTCCAGGACCCAGCCACGGCGTCCATTACATATCCCCCCCCTGTGTTTCGATCCGGAGGGAGGAACACCAGCACCCATCATGATGGTTGGGACACCTCTGTGCTGGCTGTCAGCCACGTAGGCCCAACCCTTTTTCCGGGTGCGCTTCCAGGAACATTCCCCCCAGGATCTTAACAGGTTCCTATACTCAGCCTTCCTCTTCTTTTGGGGTCCCTGGGCTTATTCACTTTTCTTGGGGGAACTCTGCCTTCCTTGAGCCCTCCTTTCAACTTACAAATACCCATTTTACCCTTCACCATCGGTATTTCAGGTTTAAAACAGTTTCTCTTGGTACCCACTGCAACCAAATCATTGTTTACAGAACGAACTCTTAACAGATCATAGCTTTCCATATCATCAGTGCTTTCCAATTCAGTGTTTGTTAGAAGAAGACCCGAGGAGGGACTACATCCGACGGAACCATAGCACAGCTCCACCTCACCCGTTGTCCAACACTCCATGGGTACCTGTTCTAACAACCTACCCTGACCCAAGCATAAACCATTTTTTCCATGTGAACACATTACATTGTTATGGCAACCACTATTAACACTTTCTTCCACAGTGTCTCCGGGCACCTTAACTTGTACCCCTGGGCCAGTGACAGAAAGCATCTCTGCTACTGCTGAGTCCATTCTGGGCCGTTCCTTCTCATGAGGCCTAGCGGGTAAGGCAGTATCTGCGCCCTCTACTGACCACTGCTCCGCCGCACCTCGGACCACACCAGCAGAGATGTTTCTAGTCATCACATCAGACGGAGAGACCTCTGATATCTCAAGCAGTTCTCTCGCGTGCCTTCCATACCAATCAATAACTAGAAGTACGCTTACAGAGAATCTATAGATCCTGTGCCAAATGGTTAATGATTGGTCCCACCAATTCCACTCTTGGTCAAGGTTTCCCAGCACTGCCTGTACCACTTGGCTCCACCCATTGGTGCTACGCAGCACCACCTGGTCCAACTGCGGTGGAGATACCCAAGTATACAGTAAGTTCATTTTTACCAACTCTAGCATTTCCAGTAAGGTTTCCGTCATCTCTAAACATCCCATGTCTAAACACCAGAACTTTCTAGGGTCTTCTACCCTGTCCAAGACATGGAGGGGCTCAGCGACTGCAGGTTGAGAGGGTGAGACATTTGAAGAGACCTCATCCTCCTTGGAGGTACTCATCATCACAGCTTGTTTCTCCCCTGGAGAGCTGTCAGACACATGTCTCACACTTATCCCTTCTGCACCAGTGTTGGTGAGCCTCTGCAGGTCATTACAAGTCACACTATCACTTTGATACTCCATATCATTTAGCTGTGGGGCTGTGGACAACACATCTGCGATGCCAGTGCCCTGAACTGTTTCCTCAGAGTGGAGGGCAGCAACCTTTGCAGGGACCAAGACGCCCTCAACCACCTGCGGGTCGGCGATCCCCCTGTCTGGCATAGCAGTTGTGTCCACACCCTTGTTACTTAAGCTAGCCTTATCGAGCATGGCTAACAATTGTTTGGCCCAGCTGTCCCAGTCCATTGTGGTTCCACCATGGGTGTTCCACAGCGTTGCATCACCTGCTGTAGAAAGCCGCACAGAAACATGGGATTCATTAGCTTTAACTGCACATTCCTCACTTCTATATACATCATTTTGTAACACCATACTTTTATCAACGTTGCATTGGGGTGATGCTTCATCACCTAAAGCTTGGTGCAGCACACCATTCTGAACACCTTTTTCTGGTGGCACTACAGACACATCCAGCTTTGTACACTCAGCTTTTGCAGGCTGAATTAACCCCTTGCCCACTGGGCTACACGTAGGGTTGTGGGGCTGCGCCCACACGCTTTCACTGTGTGAATTAGTCCCCCCTTGTTCCACCAGCATAGCACCAGAGCCATCCTGGGCAGCCTCTGACTCCAACACATGGAGACCCCATGAGACTTCCATGGACAATCCTGTGCCTCTGCCTGTCATGGGAGATCTCCTACTCTCATCACTGGTAGTGAACACATTACCAACCTCACTCTCAGATATGACATTACAAGAAATACATGTTTCAATGTCATTACACTCATCACGTTTAGCAATAGTATCACTTTTGTTAGTACGATCATTAGCATTCTCATTACATGTAGACACAACTGCTGTTTTTGTGGTTTGTTTATGAGCCACCATAACCTCTGAGCGACTCTTCACAGCACCTGCTCTCTGTAAAGGGGCACTTTTGCCTATTTGGGCAGCTCCATAGCTGACCTGGGAAACTCTCTGCTCCAACACTGCAAGCTCCTTGGAAGTTTCCCTGGGCAACCCTGCAGCAGCTGTCACTAGGGAACATGGTACCAGCACTGTTTTGGTCACCCCTAGCTCAATTTTCCCAGCCATCTGCTGGATCATAGCAGGCATATGCAGAGTCCCCATGTCCTTTTCAGTCTTTAGCCCTGCGTCTAGTTGGGCTTTACGCTGCGCCTCCCCACTGCTCTGGGTAGCACAATGCAGAAAGTCTATGTCCATTTGTACTGCGGATCTCCCCACTGGACATACTCCCACTTCACTGGGTTCAGCATCATAAACTGAAACAGTCTTACCAGTTCCTGCAGCTGGTGTCATAGCCTTCACTTGAGTGTGTTGTCTCACTGGTGTGGTGTCTCCACAGGCTGACTCCCCCATGTGGCCATGGAGCAAAACTGCAGCCTTTCTGGACCCACTGACGCCCCCTGTAGGTAACACAAGATCCTTGTTGCTAGGGGTAACTGCAGACTTGCGCTCCAAAGCTGGTTGGCTATAATGCATGCAGGATTCAGGCTGATGTACTCTCCTTTCGGGACTGACCCCTTTGCCTAAGCGGCCATGACAGAAAACTTTACGTTTCTCTGGATTTCCAAATCCTAGGTCTTCCGGCGACACTTCTCCCGTCCTGGAGCATTGCTGGCGGCCCATGATACAATATACCTCTCCTCTAAGAAGGATTTCCTCTTTAAACTTGCGATAGTCATCCTGGTCCCCATCCATCAAATGGTAAACCGACCGGAACTCTATCCGCAATAAGGTTTGCAGCAGTTTTGGCCACCGGTCCCTAGGCCATTTTCTCTTTACAGCAACTTTTTCAAAACGTACAAGGAAGTCTCCCACCTCCTCTGTAGGCAGCATGGGTTGCACATAGTCAGAGGCCAAGATGTCAGCCCCTTGCAGTGCACCCCACTCTTTGCGATTCTGCTGGAACCATTCATTCGCTGTCTCACATTTCACTGGCCCCTTTTGACTGGCCCTACAAGGTGGAGACATCTTCTCAGGCCATGCTGAGCTCACGTCCTCTTTAACTTGGTTAAACATGAACTTCTTGCTTTTTGACTGCCTCATCCTTGCAATCACATGCACACAGCAGCTTGTAGAAAAAAAAAAATCTGATGTTTGGTTCTCCCTTCACAGGTACACAACCTGCATGCAACACAGTCCATCAAATAAACGTATACGCAATGCTGTTCGCCTGGCTGCCACACACAGCTAGCAGTAGTTCCTGATGCGACTCACCATGGAGCAAGGACCCGGATTCCACCGTCTACATGCCCGCATTCGAGCACCACTTGTAATATTGGGGTGATTAAGCACAATTGGTAGATGCACGTTTTAGTCTACATCAGGCAGGCGTTTTATGGTTAAGGGCCTGGTAGCCCACGTTTATTATAAGAAAACAAAATATTAGTTCATCCAGTAATCCCACGCAGGGGTTTAAATTCATTCAGCACACAAATGAACATACCAAGCCACCTGGCTCTCAATTGTCAACAGTTCCTCTGCTTGCTCCCAACAGATTTGTCAACTCTTTCCAGCCCCCTGGACTCACCGGCTTCCTTAGTCTTCCTGACTCTCAAGGTTGTCAGCCTTTCCCAGTCCCTTACACGGACTACAGTCTCCCACAGGGCAAACCACTCTTCAACCAGCAGCAAGCTGCTCACACTCCACCACACCCATCTACAACTTCCTGTCTTGCTTTTTAAAGACACTGCCTTAACAGGTGGGTTAATCAATTTTATTCCCTTAAAGAGAGCACAACCCAAACAGAGGGGAAATATAGTGTCCTTCCAGGACCCAGCCACGGCGTCCATTACAATATATATATATATATATATATATATATATATATATATATATATATATATATATGATTCAGGTGGTCAGGCCAAGTTCATCCACTCCCTTTCCTGGCCTACCAGGCTGCATGCTTGAGGTTCTGGTATGTATTGTTTTTCTTTTTTTTGTGCAGGGATTACCTCTTTTTTCTTTTTTTTTGCAGGTGGGCAGTGGCTGTCATTCATCATGATTGACAATGGATGTACAACAGGGGTGTTTTTTTTTTTTTTTTACTTTTCTTTAAATAAATAAATGTCAAAAGTTTTAGTGTTTTAATTTCACCCTTAAATTAATTGCACCCCCAAAAATACCAGGCCCCAGGGTTGTGGGAAAGAGGCCCTTGTCCTCATCAACATAGGCACAAGGCCGTTTGCTGGGGAGCAAAGTATGCACCCATGTTGAGGGCGTGTGGCCTGGTATGGTTCTGGAGGGAGCTGCATGCTCATCTCCCATCCTTTCTTAGCCTGCTTGGCTGCATGCACGGATAAGGCTCTGGTATGGATTTTGGGGGACTTCACACCATTTTCTTTGCTTTTCGCCATTAGGGCTCCCCCAAAATCCATACCACACCCAGTGAGGATTGTCAGGGGGACCTGATTTATAGTAAATCTGTCACAAATATGGACAAATCAAACTGAGCATATGAAAACAATAAGTGAAAACAATATACATAGGCAGGGGTTACTTACAATTTACAATAACAAGCAGATTCAAAAAGCTGATGCTACAAGCAAGTTTTAACTCTTCCTGTAATACTTGAGCTTATTCCACCTCCCACATCTTTATTTGGGTCCATATTGGTCCTTAAATGTGAGCAGTTATCCTCACTGCCATTATCTTCACTGACAAATAGGGAGGTTCAGACGTTGGGTAGGTGGTGGCAATATGGAACTTTAAATGCAGAGTATAGATTTACCTAGACATTCAGTGGCTGGCATTTAGATCTAAATCCACTGATCTTTAACATTGTTTTATCAATGAGGATAATCTCTTTGTATTTGTTTTTCATAAACCAGATTAGTGACATGTTTACCATAAAAGAAAAGTAAAGATAGCATATAGCTTTAAAAGGCTGTTTTAAAAGTTAAAAATTATTTTAAAAAAAGCGTTGTTGATGGATTCAATCAAATGATTTGTCTTTACGTGAAAGGAATTGCTCTTGAATGTGTTTTCTTTAAAAGTTTATCCATAGGAAAAGCCATCAGTTCATTATACTGACATGCTGCCGAATATTCTAATCTACTTTGTTCCATTAACTAACAGAGTTGGATGTTGCTCAAGGTTCCTAAGTCTGCAGGGCTTTGGTAACGGATTCTTTCCAGAAGTAAAATTAAAGTAAATCCAAATCATTTTCTTCAGCCCTGTGACTTTTTTCAGGCTTCTTATAGATTTGTACTTTTGCATTCATTGGATTCGTTAAGAATACTTCTTGCATGTTTGTAGATTTTTGAAAACCATAAAACATAAAACATATTACCATACAGCTTACATTCTTCTGTTCTAATTCTGGAATATGTATACGAGGAAATCACACAGTAATTTACAAGGTATGCAGCAATCCCAGTTTTAATGAGGTCAAATATAAAAAAAAAAATGTTGGAGAAAGAACCTTGGAAAAAAGTGTATATATATATATATATATATATATATATATATATATATATATATATATATATATAATTTTTTTTTCCAAGGTTCTTCTTCTAACAATTTTTTTATATTAATAATATAATATAATATATATAATATAATATAATTAATAATAATTCATATTAAATATATATATATATATATATATATATATATATATATATATATATATATATATATATATATATATATATATACACGCTTATGGAATTTTTAATTTAAGAACATTTTCCTGAGCAAAAGGATATAAATGAGTGACCTACCCTAATTAAACATCAATTGAGTTAACTCCTCAGAAAAAATAAAAATAAAATAAAATTATTGTTTAACTATTGGTTGAAATGTTTTTTATGTAGCTTTTTTTTTATTTTTATCTGGGGAGGTGGGTGTCTTTTTTATATACACTTTAAATCCACCCATGTACTAGGTAGGTTGACGTTTTTTGTCTTTACAAACTCTGCATCTGCTGTATAGACAAAAAAGAAAAGTAATAACACTATAATTTACAAATGAAGTATGGTCATTTTTCTAGCCAGATAGACCAGTCTAAACCAAAACAGATTTTACTCAGAGAATAGTTATTAAACAAAGATAAGCCAACATGGATGTATGAAAAACACTCCAGTTTATGAGTTACACCACCAGTCTAAATCTTTACACATGACCTAACTTTGTTTAGTCTACTAAATCAAAAATAAATAAAACATTTCACCATTACTAACTGTCAGGAAGGGCATGCCAGCACCCAAGATGGCTGCCAAAGAAGACGACCTGTTACCTCTTCATGTCAGGAAGGGCATGCCAGCACCCAAGATGGCTGCAGAAGAAGATGATCTATTACCTCTGCCCCTGTCAGGATGCCCTTGGTGTGCATGCACCATGTGACAGCTTTTGCCGCCCAAACAGGCTATTTAAACTCCAGCCAGTTTCCATGCTCAGTGCTGTCTGCTCTACAGCGTTCCCTGTGTAACCTGCAATTAGCTACCTGACTTCTGTTCCTGTTGTGACCCGGCTTGCTTCCTGACGTTCCAGTTTCCTGCCTGCATCCGACCCCAGCTTGTCCCCCACTCCGCACCTGTCTGCTCCTTCTGCCACTCCGCTGCCAGCCTGTTGACGACCCGGCCTGTAATCTGATTCTGATTCTGCTTCTGCTTCAGCCCCTTTTCCTGACGTGCCCATTGTGTATGACCCGGCCTGCCTGTACTTGCCTTCTCTTCAGCCTTGAGGGTGCCACCATCCCTTCTGCTGCATCTGCACTCCTGCCTGTGGGGACCAGTTGTCTACTTGTTCCAGCTACCTGCCTACCACTGCTCTGGGATTTCTACAGGCACCTCTATAGCCCGGCCGAGTGCTCCGAGCCAGCTCCAGGTTCAGCGATTCCGCCAGGCACTCGTGCGACTCTGCATCTCGGTGCTTCCTGTCAGCTCTATCAGGGGCTCCAAGTCAGAGTTGTAAGAGAGGCCATCCTCTGCATATCAGGCTCCATCACCAGGTACGTGACACTAACCCTATTGTACTGAATAATTAATTTACAGAGAAAAAAAAGGGTTGATTAAGAACATCACACTGCTTGGACCAAGATACAAGATATTAGCAGCTGATTTACTAAAGGGATGAATGCATTTTGTCAGGGTACTACTGTACCACTCAGCAGCTTCCTTTTAAGCATGAATGGGTATTTCAATTGAAAACTAATTTCCCAGGCCATGTGAACTTCCCAGTCCTTCAGTAAATTAACCTGTCAGAATATCAAGTGCTACTATCCTGCAGTGATCACGGGACCAGATATGTGAAAACAAGGGATATGAATGAATGAATGAATGAAATACTTATATAGCGCACAATGCGAACTGAATCGCCTCTAGGCGCTGTGGCGAGCCTTGATCATCTGCTAAAAGAGGAAGGTCTTGAGTTTTTTCCTAAAAGCCAGGTGATTTTCTTCCAGGCGGATGTTTATTGGTAGAGCATTCCATAGCCGAGGCCCTTGGACAGCGAATCTCCGATCCCCCTTGGATTTATACCGGGCTTTGGGCACGAGGAGGAGGTTTTTGTTGGCTGATCGAAGACTGCGGTTTGGTGTGTAATGATTTATTTTCTCCATTAGGTATTGCGGAGCTTCTCTATGCACGCATTTGTGGGTGAGGCAAAGGGTCTTGAACGTGATCCGATTTTTTACGGTTAGCCAATGTAAGCTCCTCAGTGAAGGAGAAATGGATTCCCAGGGTTTTTTTCCTGTTATCAGCCTTGCCGCCGTGTTTTGGATCAGTTGTAATCGCGCAAGTTGATATTGTGGTAATCCTATGTAAAGCGAGTTTGCGTAGTCCAGTCGTGAATTAATGATTGTTCCAACTACCACTGCTTTGTCATTCTTTGGGATAAAAGGGATGAGTCTGCGAAGCATGCGCAGCAGATGGTGAGATCGACTGACTACTGCTCCTATTTGCGCATCCATTGACATTTGTGCGTCTAAAATAACCCCGAGACTCTTCGCTTTGGTCTTTGGGGAGATAGTCTGCCCAAAGACGGTTGGTGGAGACCAGGAGGTTTTGGTTGCGGGCTTATGATTTGGGTGTAAGATAAGAAGCTCTGTCTTTGATTGGTTCAGCTGGAGGGAGTTGGTGGTCATCCAGTCCTCTATTGATTTGAGGCAGTTTTCAAGTTGTTGTTGGTGATCTTTTTTCCCATTGATCCGGAAATAAAGTTGCGTGTCGTCAGCGTAAGAGTGGAAGCAGAGATCTGAGCATCTGATGATTTGAAGGAGTGGGCGAATGTAAATGTTGAAGAGAACGGGTGACAACGGAGAGCCTTGAGGGACTCCGCAGGTGACTGCCCGAGTTTCGGAGAGGAATTTTCCTAGTTTCACTGTCTGTGACCGATTTCCTAGGAAGGACGCGAACCAATGGAGATCTATGTCTTGGACTCCGGCTACTTCTGTGAGGCGGACGAGTAGAGTATTGTGATCTACTGTATCAAACGCTGCACTTAGGTCTAGCAGTACGAGGAGACACGGCTCTCCGTCATCTGCCGCTTCGAGGGCGTCATCCCAAATCTTGAGGAGAGCTGTTTCTGTTCCATGACCCGGGCGGAAGCCTGATTGCAGCGGGTCCAGGAGTTTGTGAGTATCCAGGTGAAGTTGTAGCTGATGTACTACAGCTTTCTCCATGATCTTAGAAATGGTGTTGAGGCTTGTAATTGGCCTACGGTTGTTTGGATCCTGAGGGTCCAGGTTTGGTTTCTTGAGTAGAGGTTTGACGATGCCTTGTTTGAGGATGCTGGGAACAATCCCTTCGTGGAATGATCGGTTTATGAGGTGGGTTATGGTTGGAGCCACGATGTCGGAGCATTCTTTCAGTAGTTTTGTGGGGATGATGTCAATAGGTGAGGTACTGTCACGCAGTTTATTAATGATGTTTTTTGCGGTGTCTACGGTAATTGGGGATAGTGAAAATTTTGGCGGTTGCGGTATGTTGGTGCGGACATCCTCTTTATGTATTTGCTGGCTGAGGTCGGATGTTTTCTTCTGACAAATTGTTTCCCTGATGGTTTTGACTTTATCGATGAAAAAATCTGACAGTTTGTCACAGTAATCCTGGGATTCGCTTTCTGGGGGTTCTAGGCACACCGGATTCATTGATTGATTAACCAGTTTAAACAGTTCCCGTGGTTGGTTTGCGGCCATTGAGATTGTATATGAGAAGTGGTCCTTTTTGGCTTTGAAGATTGCTTTCCGATAATTCTCTGTCAGACCTTTGTAGTTAAATAGGTTTTCCTCGGTGGGATTTCTTCTCCATGTTCTTTCCGCTCTTCTGCGTTCTTGCTTTAGTACGGAGAGGGAGCTATTAAACCATCCAGCATTTTTCTTCCTGATGAGAGCCCTGCGTTTTGGTGCTACCGAGTCTGCTGATTGCAGTAATGCCTTGTTCAGGGAGTTGAGTGTTTCCTCCGTAGAGTGGTTTAAGGTTATTGTAGATATTTTTTTGGACAGAGTGGTTTTGAAGGCTTCGGAGTACAGTTTTTTATGCGATCTGGTCCAGTGCGTTGTTACAGGTTTCCGTTTTGCGTTGGTGATGTTGGTAGTGATTTTGAATTTGATGGCGTGGTGATCCGTCCATGGCAGAGTTATGTTGTCGCATATGTTGACGTCGATGTTCTGTTTGAAAATGAGGTCCAGGGTGTGTCCTGACCCATGCGTGGGAGTCTTTATCAGTTGCTGTAGACCCAGTTCTTCTAGTTGATTGATGCAGGCAGTCGCGATGGGGTCTTTAGGCTCGTTTGCCCAAAGGTTGAAATCTCCGAGTGCCAGGAAATTTTTGAATTTTAGGGTGTGCATTGCAAAGGATTCCGTGAGGGGTGAAAGAAGATTGGACTTTGGTCCCGGTGGTCTGTAGCACAGTAGAATATGAGTGGTGTCATGGGGTGTTGGTTGAAAATGTAGCGTCAGGGTTTCCATAAAAGACACTGGGTTCTGAGATGATGGTTTAGTGAGATCCAGGTGACCTTTAAAGATCACTGCTAGGCCTCCTCCTTTTTTCCCTATCCGGTGTTCGGTTAGGATCCTGTAGTTTTCCGGCACCAATTCGGTGAGGATGGTGTTGCAGTCAGAGGTTAACCAGCTTTCGGTGATGAAGAGACAATCTACATTGTTCTCGATGATGAAGTCGTGTACTTCCAGTCTATGTTTGACTGCAGACCTGGCGTTAATCAAGGCGCAATCTAATTGTAGTGGTCGAGTAGATGTCTTCCTGTGGTTGGGAGCTGCTTGTCGTCCGGTTTTTAATAGTTGTTCTCTTTGAAGTATTTTTTGTATGGAAGATGGCAATGTGGTGTTGATGTTCCTTAGTCTGTGCAGAACTTCAGCTGAGTATTTGAAGTAGCACATGGTTTGTGGATGCTGTTGATGGTACTATGGGCCTAAGATGATGATCCTGATCAGGGTATTGATCCTGAGGTGGGGCTAGGTATCAGACTTGCCGCCGTGCTTGAGGCTATTAGCGCGCAAGTTGATCAGGGGATGCCTATATGGATGCGGAAGGAGTTGTTGTATTCGGTTGCTGGCTGTTCCAGCTGCCTTTACTTAAGGTGGAGATCTCCGCTTAGAAAAGAAGTCTGGCTGTGATCTGGAATAGTCGTCCTAGGATAGCGTAAAAAATGGAAAGGAGGCCGGAGGTAGGGGTATGCTAACCTATGGTTGTTCCAGAGGAAGGCAAAAAACCCCCTGACAGTAGCAGCCAAATGCACCAGTGGGGCAAAAATTCCTTCCTGATCCCCGTAGGCGGTCGGACAGAGTCCCTGGAACAATCACTGGGGGGGGGGGGAGTGGAGGTGCGAGCTTACCTGGCTGCGGTTGTCCCCTTAAAACACTCTGATCCGGTGAATCTGGCTTGCTGTCAGCCTGACATTTCTGGAAAGCTGTCTGGTTGCCCCTTGCAGTGGGATCTTTAAAATGGAGGGGAGGATGGATGTAGGATAGAGGTTAGAGACTCCTGTCTTAACTCCTGTTTTCAACTCCTGGTTATTAACTCTCCACTTTAGTTCAGAAAATCCACATGCAAGCCACCATATGCCTAGCACCATATGATATGCACTCAGCCAAGGTTTAATTTGCCAACAGTCTCTGGAATCTTGCTTGAAGTTCATGAAGTTTGTGGTGAACCCCAATTAAGTCTATGGGAGGAGGTGGGACTTGTTATTTAACTCTGGCCATTTGTAGGAATTTTCAAACAAAGGTAATTGGATGGCAGGCATTGCCATAGAGGCCATGTACCAAAAAAAGTAATACATAAAAATAAAAAGGTAATATATCTCTCTCCCTACATAGAATTGGTAGCTTTCTCTAACAATACACACTGACAATGTGGCTGTCATGAGCCCTCAATTATTGAAAGGAGGCATGTGATATCCATTCCTTCATATTATTGTCCCTTGTGAATCAGCTGACCAGAGCAAAGGTTATGCACTGCATTATATGGCATGCCTTATTTCTGGTGGTGAACCTACAAACTTTTAAGCAAAAAGTTTTAAGGTTTTCTTCATAAAATCATGGTAGCAGCGCACCTGAACCTCATCCCTAGTGAAAACTAAATAGAGGAGACCAGACCTTATTCAATTTATTATAAACACATGAACACAAGTGACATCAAATTTAATTGAGAGCAACCTATACACAACCTATTGAATATGTGTGAAAAGTAGAAAATTAACTACCTAGCTCTCTATGTACATTGTACAACAAAAAATAACAAAAGGGAGAGACGGATAATTAGAGTAATGGGGTTTATAAGAAACAGGGGGGCAAACAAGGTCACAGGGAGCTAACAGCACAGGAATGCGGTCCAGAATGAGAAGTCAGCTCAGGAAAAAGCAGGTCCAGTGTATGCGGGCGCACAGGTAAAATTCCAAAAGATCAAGAACTTACTGAAGGGTAGTACTAAATAGTCTCCTTGCAGTCAAGTGGTGGTTAATTAAACTCATCTGGTCGCTGGGAGGCACTCATTGATGTACACCATTATTGCTTTATTCCTTGCTTATGAACCACAATACCACCAGCAGGTGTTCTCACTGTCCAGCTTGTTTCAGATAGAATCACAAAGGGCCAGAGTGGAATAATAGCAGGATAATTGAAGAAAATGAGTATTCCCCACTGGAATAATATGGCTAGACTGTTCCCATGGCAAAGAAAATGTAGAGGTGAACAAATAATCCCAGATAATTCAATACTGCTTGTACATATTCAGGGGAATCAAAAATTTGGTATTTTTGGAAAAATATGGGATTTGCTGAAATTACTAAATTTTACCAGTTCACAAACTGATTTGCTCATCTCAATTTAAAATTGGAGATTTTTACCAATGTGTTCCAGTGTGAGCTTCTTACTAAATTCACCCAAAATAACAAATGACTCTATACAAACTAAACGACATGTGTATGAGTTCACCTTTAGAAAAAAGACTAAACTTCTACCCATTCATCATCACAAACAATAATTTTCAATATCCCCTAGGGACTCATGCAAGTTGTTATGGATTTTAGTAAGCAACATCTTATAATGTGGTCTATTTCAGTGGTCATAAACCCTGAAATACATCACAGGTGATATTATTTTCTGCTCAGTGATTGCAGTATTCTAGTCTGCATCTCCCCAAGGTAATACATAAAACCTGGCCTATTAGGGGGCCTGAGGACAGGGTTGATGACCACTGGTCTATGTGACCATTTAAAAATCAACCAAAGTTAAGCAGCAGCATTGCTAGCACTGTCAGAGCTAAAGGTAGATGACAGTTAGGTCAGGTGGAGTCATATCACAGGCAAGAGTAATCAGATTTCTCAGGATAGTTCTCAAGGCTCACAAAATCAGAATACACCTTAACCACTTCCTAACCGGTGCACGCCGATGTACATCGTCAGAATGGCATGGGCAGGCAAATGGGCGTACCTGTACGTCCCTTTAAATTTGCCGCCCTGCCATAGTGAGCACGCCGCTGCCGGCGCGCTCGCGTGCCAGTCAGGACCCCCGTGAGTCCAGTCGCAGGACCCGCGGACTCGATCGCCGCGGGCATACCCGCGATCGTCTCACGGGGCGGCTGAATGGAGAGATGCCATTGTAAACAGCATCTCCCAATTCTGCCTAGCAACAAGTGACGCTGATCTCTGCTTCATTTGATTGGAGCAGAGATCAGTGTTCACTAACACAAAGCCCAGCCCCCAACAGTTAGTAACACGCCCCTAGAAACACTTAACCCCTACTCTGCCACCCACTGGTAAACCCCTTCACTGCCAGTGTCATTTACACAGGAATCACTGCATTTGTATAGCAGTGATTGCTGTTGAAATGACAATGGTCCCAAAAATGTGTCAAAAATGTCCGATGTGTCTGCCATAATGTCACAGTCACAATAAAAATTGCTGATCGCCGCCATTACTAGTAAAAAAATAATTATTAATAAAAATGCCATAAAACGATGCCCTATTTTGTTAAAGCTATAACTTTTGCGCAAACCAATCAATAATCGCGTTTTTTTTCAAAATTGTCACTCTATTTTTGTTTATAGCGCAAAAAATAAAAACCGCAGGGGTGATCAAATACCACCAAAAGAAATCTCTATTTATGGGAGAAAAGGACGTCAATTTTGTTTGGGAGCCACGTCGCATGACCACGCAATTGTCAGTTAAAGTGACACAGTGCCGAATCGCAAAAAGTGGTCTGGTCTTAAGCCAGCAGAATGGTCCGGAGGTAAAGTGGTTAAAGAGGGATTTCACTGTAAAAAAAATGATTAAAAGCCAGCAGCTACAAATACTGCAGGTGCTGACTTTTAATAAATGGACACTCACCTGTCCCAGGATCCAGCGATGTCGGCAGCCGAGGCCGGTCGATCGCTTGGCTCTCGGCTGCTGCCGCTGCCATTCTAGGTGAGGGAATCAGGAAGTGAAGTGTTGCGGCTTCACTTCCCTGTTCTCTACTGTGCATGCGCAAGTCACGCAGCGCAATAGGAATGGTCCGCGCTGTCTCTGGGACCTGAGTGTGTCCCAGCAGACAGCGCACCGGGACAGGAAGTGGCATAGACTCCCGTGGGAGTCTATGCCCGAAAGTGGGTGCAAATACCTGTCAGACAGGTATCTGCACCCCCCTCCCCTCTGAAAGGTGCCAAATGTGACACCGGAGGGCGGGAGGGTTCTGATGAGCGGAAGTGCCACTTTAGGGTGGAACTCCGCTTTAAGCACAGTAATGATACGCTGAGCAGAATTTGTATTCGAAAGAGACACTTCCTTCCTGCTCTTCAGATTTCTATCTGAGCCTGCAGATGATTTGGTCAGAACAGATTAATGGGTGGGGAACCAGTGGCTATCCAAAAGAGACCACCAAATTCTTACATTTACTTTTTTCAGACATTATCTGTTCACAATGGCTTTTTTGTGGTTGAGAGAATAAAGTACAATCTAGTACATGTTACTACTGGAATACAATTATATTTATGCTATTTCAGGACTTGGTCCAGAAATGTTATTTTAGAACTTGGTCAAGAAATGTTATTTTAGAACTTGGTCAAGACTAATATTCCCAGGAAATATAAATCTATAAGCAAATCTGTGTCCTTAACTTCCTGGATATATAAAAAGAAATGTGGATTTCTGTATAATCTATTTTATTAAAGATAAGTGGCTAAGTATTGCCAATTCTCATTTTCTAATAAAAGTCAAATCATTTCAAACGTACAATACAAAAAGGTAATAACTTATTTTTGAAAAAGTAACCATTTATAGATTTTTTTTTTAAGGAAGGGGAAAAAAAATCATCTTTATAATTGTGGCTATGTTTGGGTATAACCAAACCACTTTTTAAACTACCAGTGGTTACCATGGTGACTGATCCATTCAGAGACTTTACAAAACGATAGAAAAATGACTTTCCTTTGCACTGAACAATTTATCACAATCGCAATGAACTACGGGTTACAGAGACTCCTGTTGTTAAAGCTGGGAAGGTTAAAGGCCAAAAGAGGTTGTGTAAAAGCAATTAGGTGTATATTCGGCCATCATCTATCATGGCTTAATTATCATATCTTGGCAGATTCTAGCTAGGATGGATGAAATTGTCTTAACAGCAGTAGGTAACTCATTATATTAAAGATGAATGTACTATTGGTTATTCCAAACAATTCCAGAAACAGAAAAACGAGCATATGCAGAGCTGATACAAGAGACACCAGAACCAATGTCATGTTTCTGCCCTCTCTGTGCACTTTGCCATTCACGTGATCCAAGTGCATGGTTCACATGGTTACTCTCAGGGTAACCTCTCCAATGCAAAAGGAGCCAGAAGTACAGCTCTCGTAGTACTATCAGGGAATGCTGAACAGGTACTATCAGGGAATGCTGAACAGAAGGTCTGTAGGTAATTTTGGGTACACACATAATTCATTCAAAATAAGCAAGAGCACAAATGTATTGAAATAGTAGAAGGTATACAAATGAAGGTTCCCAGAGCTGTGTTCTAATTTATTATTATTATTCAGCACGTTACAATATAAAAAGGAGACAATACAGTTATAATACAATAAAATACAAGAGGATTAAGAGGGTCCTACTCAGAAGAGCTTACAATCTAATAGGGTGGGGCAGGTGGTACAAAAGGTTGTAACTGTGGGGAATGATCTGATGGAAGTGGTAAAAGATTAGCTGGAGACGTGATCAGCTTCCCTGAAGAGATGGGTTTACAGGGATCGCCTGAAGGTAGCAAGAGTGGGGGATAGCTGGACATGTTGAGGTAGCAAGTTTCAGAGGATGGGAGAGGCTATGGAGAAATCCTGTAGATGAGCATGGGAGGAGGAGACAAGGGAGCTTGGGAGTGGGAGGTCTTGAGAGGAGAGGATGATTTGGGTGATATTTGGAGAGAAGATTGGTAGCTCGGGGCAGAGCTGTGAATGGTTTTGTATGTTGTGGTTAGTATTTTGAATTTAATTTGCTGGGCGATTGGGAGCCAGTGTAGGGATTGGAGGAGAGGGTTGGCAGACACTGAACAGTGGGTAAGATGGATAAGCCTGGCAGGGGCATTCATGATAGACTGAAGAGGAAATAGCCTATGGAGAGGTAGGCCAGTGAGAATGATGTTGCAATAATCAAGGCGAGAGATAACGAGGGAGTGAATGAGGCGCTTGGTGGTTTCATTTGTTAAAAAGGGGCGAATTTGTGATGTTACAGAGGTGAAGTCTACAAACGTTTGACAATGATTGGATTTGAGGCTGAAAGGACAAGTCAGAGTCTAGGATTACACCTAGTACCCTGGCTTGAGGGGAGGGACTGATGGTTGCATTGTTGCACTTGATGCAAAAGTCATGGAAGGGGGGCATGGGTGGGGGGGATATTAGTAGCTCAGTTTTAGAGAGATTTAGTGAGTGGAAGTATGTGTCCATTGGGTTAGGTCAAAAGATGAGGTTAGGTTGAGAAGTTGAGCTGTAGCTGGGCTGTTAACATTGACAGGAATGTTGAAGTCACCAAGAATGATAGTGGGTATTTCCGAGGAGAAAAAGTAGGGTAGCCAGGCAGCGAGAGAGATTTCGTTTAAGGAAGTGGTGTGACATCCATGCTGATATGTCAGTTAGTAAGTTAGTAATGTGTGAGGAGACTGAAGGCGTGAGGTGAGGAGTAAACAGATTGATTTGGGTGTCATCAGCGTATAAGTGGTATTGGAAGCCATGGGCGGTTAACATTGACAGGAATTTGTATCATTTAGACTTGCCAGGAATTCATATTTAAAACAAGCCTCCAGCCAAAAATAACAATATAAAAATGAATAGTAGGGACGTGTCCAAGATGGTGCAGAGAGCGGACGCTTAGGATACTAGCTTCATGTACCGGTTCACGTATCCTCCTCTTCCAGAGGAACATTCTGCATAGACCTACATCTTTCCCTCTCCTTCTGGTGCTGGTGGGTATGCGTAGGGGCCGTAGTGCTGAAGCCTCCACGATGAAGAAGAAGCAACCAGAAGTGAAGGGCACTCCCGCGGTCACTGCAGCCCACAGCATGGCGTCACAGACTGAGGGATGTGTGGATACCCAAGAAGCTACCTTGCTTGCTTTTCTCTGGGGCACAGATTTAAATTGGCGGTGTTGCAGAGACCTTGGAAGGAGGGGGCATTAGCTTATCCCGACCTACATAAATACTTCTTGGCAGCTCAATTGCCCCATGCACACAATTGGATAGTCTCTGATGAGTCCAACGCAGCAGTGGTTCTGGAGACAGCATGCCTGGGCTCCAATGAGGCATTGCAGAACTTAATCTACCGTGGACCCTCTGCGCCTTTTCACCTGACAGTGGATATGCGAACTGTCCTGAAGGCATGGTTGGCGGCTCTTTCTCTGCGCCCCATGCCTTCTGGACATATCTCACCATATACTCCCCTTTGGTTCAACCCGTGACTATCGGAGTTTATGTCAATTCCGGATCCCAATATCTGGACAATTAAGGTCATTAAATATGTGGATCAGATTTGTACCTGGAGTCAACTGCTGACCTTTTATGGATTGAAACAAAAATACAAACTGCCTAACTTATACTTGTTTAGGTTTTTTCTTCCTATGCATGCTTTTAATGCTCAATTCAAAAATTCTCAAGTGACTTTCTATACTTCGTCTCTGGAAGACCTACTCAGAGATGGATCTATAACCAAGCCTCTATCCAACATATATAAAACATTGTCACCTAATATACACACAGGACTTGAAACTCTTAGGGCCAAATGGGTGAAGGACTTTCCTGAAATGGACATGGAGGATTGGGAAGAGGCATGGGAATGTTCCTTCATGCAATTGGTCTCGGCAAGAGAAAAACAAATTCAGTTTAAGATCATGCATAGAGTGTATTACACACTCTCATGTCTACATAAAATATACCTGTCTGTCCTAGCTTCGTGCTGGTGGTGGGTTGCTCCGGGGGTGGGTTTTATTCATGTATTTTGGACCTATCCTCAAATTTAATTTTTTTTTGGAGGGAGGTAGCTACGGTTATCTCCTCTGTCACCACCATCCAAATCCCACTGACGGTGGAGGTGTGCCTGATGGGTCTTGTCGACCAACTGGCTCATAGTTGAGCAGTCAGAACTCTCCTGGGATTATTTGTTTATTATGCATGAAAGGCCATTGTACCCCGGTGGAAATCTTCCAGTGCACCATCCATCAATCTCTGGAAATGGCTGATTAAATCTGCCCTTCAGTTGCATAAGGCCACTTACTTATCCAGAGAATGTGCTAAGAAATTTCATAAAATGTGCGACATATGGGTGGAAGCCCCATCTATAAATGTAGATTCTGTAGATGACTAGTAAATATCCGTACAATGATTCAACCATCCCTAGTTAACGGAACTTTGAATTCTTGTTGCACTAGTGGGAAACCTTACAAGTAACTAAGGTCTGAGAGGGAATCTATCTTCACAGTGAGCTAGATTCTGAGTTTAACCGGCGATGCAGATATGATTCAAACTGCATAGGTGGTCCAAGCGTACCAAGTTTTTAGGGGTTGAGTTTTAGTTTTATAGGTTTTGTTTTAGCTATGTTGGCTGTTTGTTTGTTCAAGCCTGGGTGTGCCCAATAGGCTCTATTTGGTAACTAATTGAAATACTGCAATAAAAAGAATAAAAAAAAAAATAGAAAGTGAAAGTAAAAGAAAACCCCAACTTTTGAGTTACCCGAGAAAAGCAATAGATGAGATACGAGTTCCCCAAAGAATTTCCTTAATTTGTAGGAATTTCTTCTAACTTCTTGTTTGGCTATGATATAATTAGTGAAGTTAAACCTCTGCAATGGGACACAGATGGTGGAAAAAATCTGACAGGGGTTATAGCCGCCCCTTGCTCTATTCAAAATGAAAAATACCTATAGTTCTACTTTAGGCTGGGTGGGAACAATGCTGGGAACTCTTGGAAACTTCCTTGCTGGCCTTGTCAAGAAATATAATATCCCAGCAGGTATTTCAGCCCACCTGACTTCACCTATAACCAAACTAACACTTTTGAGTGGACTGAACTTTTAAACATAACATGAATCCATTTTTAAACATAACATGAATCCACACAAAAAAGGAGGAAGGGCGTTCCTGCCACATGAACTTTAAGTCTGAAAGCAGTATCAAACATTTTCACTGTTTAGCTCTTCCACAATCCTCATTGTGATATGCTGTAAATGTTCTAAAATGCTACTATACCTATCACTACTGTGTCTAGATTATTGCTTTATTCTGACCGTAGAGCAGTATAATTCACATTGTGGAAGGAACAGTAAAAATAGTCTAAGCTTGCTACTTTAAACCCGATGTACCACACCACCATTATTCTGATCCTATTTAGGTAAATATATACATGAAATTATAGCATTCTAGTCATAGGTATTTTTCTCTGTATCTTGGCAGGCAAAATTACCAGCTGTCAGTAAACCTGGATCAAAATTTCAAGCAGGGCAGACCCCTTGACAACAATATATGCTCTAGCCTTCAAAGCCTGAAGACATAAAATAAAGCTAACATGAACAAAAATCCATCCCAGATGAAAACCTAAGCTGCAGACGAATATATACACATAATATGTACCCTTTAATCAACACATGTCCAGTATTTGGAAGAGAGTAACGCCTATAAAAATGTCCAACACCCCAGGACATGTTAGCTAGGATTAAATTTGTCTTTAACATAATTTTTTATTTATATATATGGAAGACTGCTTAGTGCAGAAAGTTTGGACTTTATAGTGTTACTAAACCCATAACAGTAAAATCAGTCTGTATATGCAGTAAAGCATGTTTATTATACTCACTGTGGAACCTAAGGGGTTAATCCTGCATATTGTGTAAAAAGGCTGTTTGATCCTGTCTTCTCTGATCCTCCTCTTTCTTCCACGGTCACCAGTCCATCTCCTGATAAAACAGAGCCTTGGGGGCACTCTGGGCATACTCAGTTTGGTGTGTATTGCTAGAGAAGTGTTTTTTTTTTGTTGGGGGGGGGGGGGCGGTGCATGTGATTTGCACAGGGCCAATCAGCACAGTGTCAAACAAAACCAAAGAAAATTCCCTGTTCAACTTACTGACCAGCCTGCAACCAAAAAAATTATCCTATCTAACAGTATGCATTAACCACTTAAGCCCCGGACCATTTTACTGGCCAAAGACCAGAGCACTTTTTGCGATTCGGCATTGCGTCGCTTTAACTGACAATTGCATGATCGTGCAACGTCGCTCCCAAACAAAATCAACTTCTTTTTTTTTTTTACCACAAATAGAGCTTTCTTTTGGTGGTATTTGACCACCTCAGCGTTTTTTATTTTTTGCACTATAAACCAAAAAATAGCGACAATTTTGAAAAAAAAAAAAACACATTATTTTTTGCTTTTTGCTATAATAAATAACCCCCAAAAATATATAAAAAAATATTTTTCTTCCTCAGTTTAGGCTGATACGTATTCTTCTACATATTTTTGGTAAAAAAAAATTACAATAAGCGCAAAAGTTATAGCGTCTGCAAAATATGGGATCGTTTTATGGCATTTTTAGTAAAAAATTTTTTTTACTAGTAATGACGGTGATCAGTGATTTTTATCATGACTGCGACATTATTGCAGACACGTCGAACAATTTTGGATGTGATTTTGGGACCATTCACATTTATATAGCGAACAGTGCGATTAAAATTGCATTGATTACTGTGTAAATGTGACTGGCAGTGAAGGGGTTAACACTAGGTGGCACTGTAGGGTTTAAGTGTGTCATGGGGAGTGTTTCTAACTGTAGGGGGGATGGGCTAGCTGTGACACATCTCTGATCATAGCTCCCGATCACAGGGAGCTATGATCAGTGACACTGGCACTAGGCAGAATGGGGAGATGCTTGTTTACATTAGCATCTCCCTGGTCTTCCTCTCTGTGAGACGATCACAGGAATCCCTGTGGACATCGAGTCTGTGGGACTCATGACCCGACTCACGGAGGTCCTGGCCGGTGCACGCACGCCACCGGCGGCGCACTAGCGATGGTACGGCAGCACATTTAAAGGGACGTACAGGTATGCCCATTTGCCCAGCCGTGCCGGGAACCGGTTAAAAACAGGGGTTTAGTTTGCACACATCTGAAAATACATACATATGCTGCAGAGCCACTTCTTAGCAACCCAGCATTATCTGCAGTCCCAACTCTAAACTTTGAGAGCCTCCATAGTAGAAGCACATGCATTATAATGGATAGGCAGTGGGCAGGTAAGCATGGAGGGTGCTCCTAAAAGGCACAGGGGCGCACTGGACACCCAGCATATAGCACAATGGCAGAAAAAAGGTGTCCAGTGCGTCCCCTCATCAGTATTCCATCAGTATAAACAAATGGCCACTGGCCCCACCTATAACTAGCCTTTGCAGCAAGGAGCACATGGAAGGATGAAAGTTAATGAAATTAACTTACCGACCAGCCTGCAACCATCCAATCAGCACTGTCCAGACAGAGGGTCAGGGGTCATGCGACCTCATAGGACAGTCAGAGGAGAATGAAAACTCCTCCTACAAGCTTTAACCAGTGCTTGGCCAGACACTGATAGAAGTCACAAGACTACGAATGGGAAAAGGCATTTAGCAGTTTATATTTACTAAAATAGTTGCATTTCCATGTTATGTGTACTGTGGGGGACCAGATATAGGAAATGCAGGGTCCTGGGTTTAGTAACACTTTAAGTGATACAATATATATGCTGTCTTAGGTTATTAAATGCTGTATCTCAAGTTAGCCAAAAAAAGATTATCACTTCAATTCCAAACATTCTGCATTGATCGCTAACATGGTACATCACTCTACTACTGGAACAGTTTAGTGTAATTTATAGTCTAAGATGCAGAACAGAAAACAAATCTGTGAAACCTAACTGTGTACACAGTACTGGGGAATACAGGATTAAGTGGGCCTTAGTTACTTTAAACTTCTAAGATCCATTTTACTGGAATCCACCGACATGTGATCCTCTGTGGGGTGCCTTCCCAAAGCACCTTCCCCATGTTGAGGGCATGTGGCCTGGTACGGTTCAGGAGGGGGGGCTCTCTCTCCTCCCCCCCTCTTTTCCTGCAGCCTGCCAGGTTGCGTGCTCGGATAAGGGTCTGGTGTGGATTTTTGGGGGACCCCATGCCATTTTTTTTACATTTTGCGCAGTTTCCCTTAATTTCCATATCAGACCTGAAGGGCCTGATACCCACGCTCTTTTTTTTAAACACAGGAAAAATGCTCCACTTTACAGGCATACTGAAGACACCCCCCAGCTATGATAGTTAAAGGAATAAATACCTTTTATGACAATAACTTGCATATAAGCCTTTAAAATGAGCACTGTTGATTTTTCATGTTAGTGTCCCATATAATTTAACGGTGTTCATGCGGCTTTCGAATTTGCCGCGAACACCGCATATTTTTTTGCTGTTCGGTGAACAGGCGAACACCCAATGTTCGCGACGAACTTACATTTGACACGAACATTGGGCTCATTCCTACACATAATTCATAAAAAATAACTTACCAGTGGGAAAAAAAAGAGGAAAAGAGAAAAAGGGAAACTGATTAGATCACCTGGCAGCAGAATTAATTTTATATTATATGCTCTTTTCCCTGGCTAGCTACATTTACATTGATTCCAAATAAAAAAGTATTACTGTAAACATTTAGCTACCATCAATGTTTCACTTTTACTGAGATCAGGAATTACAAGCCCCGTATTTCTTCCCTTCAAGTTTCCATGTAAAACACATACATATTTTTAGACAGCTTTGTTTCCAACTATTGCTAGAAGCCTTTAGCCTTTAAGCTGGACATAGACTTACTGTGTTAAAGGAAGGCTGTAATAGTAACAACACACTCAAAATAACATGATCTAGAATATAGTTAAACCATTTTCAATGATTAATGTTTGTGCTGTATTCCACTGCTATGTTCATACCTCCACAGCAGGAAAGTCTCTGTAGAATAACCCAATTCCCTTAAATATATCAATACTAAGCTTCCATACATAGCTGCAACTTGTTTAACACTCCCTGCAGACAACCACTGTCAAAGGTCGATAGCATAAAATAGAGGTGCTATGGTAAACCAGAGTATTACATTTCATTCATCTATGAGAATATTCTTTTATTATGAAGTCCCCTGAGAATATTAGTCAGGCAATATCAGTGGAAGAAGACAAAATCAAATTCAGAAGTAGGCAAAAGATGTGTTCTGTGATCTCTATGTACAATTTTGAATATAATACCCTATCTAAAAAGTAATCAGCATAATGCTATTGGTTACAAAAAAATGTGTTTTCTAGGATAATGTTCCCCTGCTTAGCATTAGGTCATAGGAGACATGTTGCTGTATCATTTTCTATATTCACACATATATATATATATATATATATATATATATATATATATATATATATATATATATATATATATATATATATATATATATATTTATTTTATGGGAAAAGACAACAGTACAATGATTGAGTGAAGGTTTCAGAGGGAGGAATAACACCTTAACTGTGCAAGATAAACAAACACAGAAGAAAACATTTTCATACCCTAGGCCGAAAGATGTCACACAACAGAATAATTACTATCTTAGGAGAAATACAAAGAAGCAGTATCTACCAATAGGACCTGAGGAGTGGAAGTGGATAAGTTGGCAACTGGGTAAATGAAACAAACAGTTAATAAACACAATACTAAGAATTGAAATGTCTAAGGGGGGTAGAATTGGGGGCCTGAGACTCGGGGGTCCTGTATTTTAAGTTTACCCAGTGAGTTAGCCAGATCCGCTCACAGATACCAGTCAGTGTAGCGGAAAGGCTTCATATGAATGGAAATTTCCTCAGTAGAAAAGGAGTGTTCCATGTAGTTGCGCAACCTGTAGTTTTGAGTGATAGTGTCCAGGTTCTCCATAAGATAGTGTCCAGGTTCTCCAAAGTGCTTGCTTTACTGCCAACAATTGTGGTGGGGAAGGGTTGATCCATGCTTGCATTATGGTCCTATGTGCTACCAGGAGACATATATGGGACTATTGAGGGAGATTTTTTTAAGAGTGGAGGTTGGTGGAGAAGTCATCAAGGTTTTCTGATATATTTTAAAACCTGGTTCCAGAAGGAGGTTGCTGGGCAGTACGAAAGCCAATGCAATAAAGTTGGTCTGGCAAAAGCACACCATGGGCAGGACAAATGAGAAAAGTCTGTTGGATTGTGATGGAAAGGATAGTAGGCTCGGTGAGCAATCTTGAATTGAGTCTCTCTCCATGACTCACAAATTACCAGTGGGCGGACTTTCTGGTATCCTGCTAGAATCATTTCTGGGGCATCTTCCTTAGCTAGGACTGATATCCAGGGTTTAAATGGAGCAAGGCGGTATTTACAGGCTTGATGCGTGAGAAGTTGAGAATAAATCTCTGATATTGAATAGTGATCTTGGCTCATCATAGCATCAACGAAAGAACCTTGGAGGGGGTTCTGGCACGGGCTGAGTCAGGTTTTGAGATAGCTGGTAAGTTGGTAGTAGTGGAGTGCCTGGGATGGTGGAAGAGAGTACTGCATAGCTAAATCTGTAAAGGACCTGAAGGAATCTTTAGCAACGTCCATAATCTCTGAGGTTGTAGAAGGGCTGTAGAATGCTTTATATTCTAAGAAGGGGGGGGGGGGCATTGGATTGCCATATATGGGCAGCTATCGAAAAATGGTGGAAGGCAAATCGAGGAGCCTTCGTACTTCACTCAAAGCGATAATTGTATCTCTAATTAGCAGATTGGATCTTAAAAAAGCAGGTAGGGAGCATAACTTGGAGTGAAGAATGGCTTGGAGATTGAACAGAGACACGAGGGTTCCTTCCAGCATGTAATTTGTGTAACGAGATTTCTTTGACAACCAGTCAATACCCTGCCTTAACAAACAAGAGAGATTAGAATGTCTAAGGTTGGGCAAACCCACTACACCTTCGTTCTTCCGGAAACATCATTTTTGAAGTGCATTTCTGTTTTTTTTACCACACCACAGGAAAGTAAGCAAGAATGAATTAATTTTGTGGACATCCGAGGGTTTCAATAAGAGAGGAAGAGTCTGCAGAGGGTAGAATATTCTGGCAAATGAAACCATTTTGGATAGATGACATCTCCCAAGGACCGAAAGGGGAAGGGATGCCCATTCTTCCAACTCCTGTACAATCTTTGCTATCAGTGGGGGATAATTAAGGTTATATAAGAAAGATGGTTCCCTACCAATGCGATTACCAAGATAGCTGATGTAGTGTTTAGCTACAATGAATTGGGAAGAGTCAATCTGTCCTAAAGGGACATGGACGGGTTGAGGGCTAGAATCTCACTCTTATCAAATTTGATCCGTAAGCCCGAGCAGGCATGGAAGGTCGCTAACTGTTCCTGAAGCATGGAAATGTCAGAGGAGGGGTTGGTGAAAAAAAGGAGAATGTCATCAGAGAATAAGGCAGAAGGAAAGGTTTGATTGCCACTCATGATACCGCTAATCCCCGACGGTGAATTCAAGATTCTAAACAACGGTTTTATGGCTATAGTAAAGAGAAGAGGGGGACGTGGACATCCTTGCCTGGTGCCCTTAGAGATAGAGATGTCCGAAGACATAAAGTCAGGGTGACAAGGTGGGCTGTTGGAGAGGTGTACAGTTTTTGGATAAAGTTGAGAACTGGGCTTGACATGCCAAAGTCTTTTATAACCATGAATAACCAGGAAAGGTTAATGTTATTGAAAGCCCTTTCTGCATCAAGTGAAATAATCGCTATATCCTGGTCAGAGTGGGTCCTAGCATCCTCAAGAGCTAGCAAAACCTTGCAGATATTCAGAATAGCTGAGTGGCCTGGTACAAATTCATCCTGGGCCTGGTGGAGAATTGAAGGGAGAAGTTGGGCTAACCGGGACGCAATGATTTTAGAGAGGATTTTTGTGTTATGTTAATGAGAGACATGGATCTGTAGGAGCCCGGTAATGGAGGGTCTTTTCCTTTTTCAGCTATGAGTTTTATGTGTGCCTGGGAGCCAGAGGGTAGGTATGGGCCTACAGCCTAAACATCCCTGTAAACATGAAGTGAGGTATCTGGGATAAAATCTAATGTCAGTTTGTAGAATTCGATGAAGAACCCATCAGGTCCTGGGGCTTTGCTTGTTGATAAGGATTTGACCATAAAACGTATGTAATCTATAGTGATAGGGGCATTTAGGGAGTCTAGCTGAGTAGAGGTTAGAGTAGGCAGTGTAGTCTCTGCGTGTAGTTTGTCCACCGCAGCCGAGTCTAAAGAGTCTTCCGAGTAAAGAGATGTATAGTAAGTAGTAAAGAGGGTACTGATCTCAGAGGGTGCAATGATAATGGTACAAGAGGGGGAGCGGAGGGCCTTTATGTGGGTCGGGTGGTGACAGCCTGAGCACAATTATGACAAAAGCTTACCCGCCTTGTTGCCGTATCTGTAAAATTGAAAAGCCGAATAAGACTGCTTTGTGACTTCCCCCACAACCCCTGCCTGTGTCTAACCCCCCACCACCGCTTCCTGTGTCTAACCCTCCCACCACCACTTCTGCCTGTGTCTAACCCCCACCACCCCTGCCTGTGTATAACCCCCCCACTCCCCCACCATCGCTGCCTGTGTCTAATCCCCCACCACCCCTGCCTGTGTGTAACCCCCCACCATTCCTGCCTGTGTCTAACCCCCACCACCCCGCCTGTGTCTAGCCCCCTACCACCCCTGCCTGTGTCTAATACCCCACCACCCCTGCCTGTGTCTAACCCCCTACCACCCCTGCCTGTGTCTAACCCCCCACCACCGCTTCCTGTGTCTAACCCTCCCACCACCACTTCTGCCTGTGTCTAACCCCCCACCACTTCTGCCTGTGTATAACCCCCCACTCCCCCACCACCCCTGCCTGTGTCTAATCCCCCACCACCCCTGCCTGTGTCTAATCCCCCACCACCCCTGCCTGTGTCTAACCCCCCACCATTCCTGCCTGTGTCTAACCCCCACCACCGTTGCCTGTGTCTAAACCCCCCACCACCACCCCGCCTGTGTCTAGCCCCCTACCACCCCTGCCTGTGTCTAACCCCCCCACCACTCCTGCCTGTGTCTAACCCCCCACCACCGTTGCCTGTGTCTAAACCCCCTCCACCACTCCTACCTGTGTCTAGCCCCCCTACCACCCCTGCCTGTGTCTAATCCCCCACCACCCCTGGCAGTGTCTAACCACTGCTGCCTGTGTCTAATCCTCCACCACCTCTGCCTGTGTCTAACCTCCCCACCCCCGCTGCCTGTGTCTAATCCCCCACCACCCCTGCCTGTGTTTAACCCCACACCACCCCTGCCTGTGTCTAACCCCCCCCCCCCACCAATGCTGGCTGTCTAACCCTCCCACTACCCCTGCCTATGTCTAACCCCCCACCACCGCTGCCTGTGTCTAACCCCCTCCACCCCTGCCTGTGTCTAACCCCCCACTACCCCTGCCTGTGTCTAACACCCCACCACCCCTGCATGTGTCTAAACCCCCACCACCCCTGCCTGTGTCTAAACCCCCTTCCCACCACCCCTGCCTGTGTCTGAACCCCCACAACCATCATCACCACTGCATCTGACTGAATTACCCCCCACCACCACCACATCTGCCTTTGTCTGAACCCCCCCCCCCCACCACCACCGCTGCTTCAGACTTAAACCCCCCCACCATCACCATGAACACCTCTGTCTGAACCTCCCCACCACCCCCGCCTCTGTCTGAACCCCACCACCACCACCGCTGTTGCATGTAAATCTGATTTCCTGATAAATTTAGTTTTAGTTTTAATTGTCATGATATAAAATAATGGATGTGGGGGCCTTTTGGTGGGTGTGATTTTTTTTTTGGGGGGGAGCATATTATTCCTGGACCCAGGTAGCACAATGTCTTGGGCCAGCCATGACTACAGGCAATTCAAATGAGCCACGATAGTGTGACACTAGCCTTAAAGTGTTTGTTACCACAACATTTCATATTCCTGATATGTGCCTGCTGTACCATGTACTTGTATGAGAAAGTATCCTTTTCTCTTTGTATTGCTTCCTTTGTGTAAAAACTCTGGTGTTCCTGCACGTCCCTCTGCGTTCCTACTAAAAACTGACCACATTAAGCAGTTCTCTAGCTGTGTTCAGTCCTCTAGCTGTGCTGGGAACTCAGTGTACCCTCCTCCAATTATCACGCTTGTCCTGACACTCCCACCCTGCACAGCTATTTACTGGGAAGCTCAGCTTGCTACTGCTTCTCCTCTCCCCAGCTCTTATACAGCTGAGAAGAGAGGGAACAGGTGGAATGTGATCACTTATATAAAAGGGGAAAAAATGTATTTATCATTTTTATATATGTATACATCAATGTTTTGCCTTTCATTTCTATTTTAAACTGAGTGGGTTGTTTTACAATGTGATCAGTTACAATCACTTTAAAGCGGTAGTAAACCCACTAATGTTTTTTTTTTTTTTACCACCTGCAAAGCAAAAGGCATAATGAGTTTGTATGCACCGCATACTAGCTCATTATGAAATACTTACCTTAGAACGAGGCCCCGACATCTGGCCCGATCCACGCCGAGGGAGCATGTCAGCTTCTTCCGGGTATCGCGGCTCCGGCGCTGTGAGTGGCCGGAGCCGCGATATCGTCAGATTTCATCCCGGCCGGTCGGCCACTGCCGGATTTTCAGCCGAGAATCCCCTTGTGCGCATGCGCCGCTGCAGTCAGTGGCGCATACCGAGGGGAATATCTCCTAAACCGTACAGGAGATATTTTTTTTACCTACAGGTAAGCTTTATTATAGGCTTTCCTGTAGGTAAAAGTAAAAAAAAAAGAGTATACAACCACTTTAAGGAACAGTATGATTTACACAGGCTCAGCGACATTGTACGATGGCAGTTCATGCTAGAGTTGATTTCTTTTTCTTTTACCATTAGCTTAGCCTACGTACATGAGCAGAACCCCAATCTGATTTATAAAAAAACATTTTTTCCAGGCTTTTAGCAGTGATGCATGCTTTTTCATCGAATAGTAATAGGCATGCTTTCATAACCAGGCAGATGATGAAATAATGCAGCAGCATACTGTGATTAAGGGCACCTAAAATAACAAATGGTTAAAACAAGTGAATGCTAATTTTTAAAGTGAATAATAAAACCCTCAACCCCCAACACCCCTGCCTGTGTCTAACTCTGTGGGGGTTAGGAGATTTTCTCTTCCTATTCAACACTGCAGTGAAGCCTGGGCATACAGCCAAGACACGTGATTAGAGGAGAGGCACACACCCCCTCTCCTCATAGGTGGAGACTTTCAGAACTGATTGTTGAATAGTTCAGGGCTCTGCTAATCTATTTATAGCATCCTCCCAACACAAAATTCTGGCTGCTTTTATCATATGTGACGGAGAACCAGAGGAACAGAGCAGGAGACAGCTACGGAACATAGGTTTTTTGTGCCCATCTCAAACTTCATGAATCGGGTTTACATCCACTTTAAGAACCCCAAACTTAAAAAAGGCACCATCAAATAAAAATAAAAAACTCTAAAGTAAAAATGAAACCCCCAAAATACCATCCCTAAAACAAAAAAGGATTTTTTTTAACAAGGGCACCTTGCAGCAAAAAGTTGTGGACAGGACAGCAACTGGAAGGGTTCGTCTACCTTAAAACAACCACAAAGTGAAAGAATAAAATGCCCCAATATTAATAATACAAAAAGGCAAACAAAATACAGTAATGGATTGATTTCCCAAACGGCTAGCAAACACAGTGACCTTAGTCTCTACTTATGCGATTTGGCAGCTTTCCATTAGCTTAGTAATAGAGATTGTTTGCCATTCAACACATAAATGTACTCAAGCTTGGAAATGTATGGATCTCCTCCACTTTGAGCGCAGATGTTTGACAGTGTGAAGGGCCCCCTCAAACTCTTCATTTGAAAGTGGATAGTTAGAACTAGATGTTGCTAAAAATCAAAGGCTTTAGTAAGGCTATCAAATTCTGTTGACACAAACTGATGGTTATTACCAGAAATAAACTTATGGGATTCCAAGTCTAGAAAAAAAAGATATTTGATTCCTCAGTGACAATAGATATTACGGTACTTTTTAAAAGTAATATTTTAAAATGATTGCTTAGTTATTGAACTGACAACATTTAGTCTGCATTGCTTACTATAAAAACATTTAGCAATAGTCATTATACTATTGCATACTGCCCAGTAGCATAAGCCCCCGGATCTACTTTTACTTTCCTCATTCCTTGTGAATTAGTTTTATAAATTCAATCTTCATGGATTTATGGAAAAACCAATCTATAATTTTAGCTGATCAAATACCAACTATTACTCCGCTTTGTTGTGATATATATATACACAACCATTAAGTGTGTAATTTTTAGAGCTATGAGGGAAATCAGTTGTTTCTCATTTTTTATTTTCAATTGTAAAGCTGGCCATAATTAAATGCACTGCAGTTTTAACCACTTCCCGACCGCCTCACGCACATATACTGCGGCAGAAGGGCACGTACAGGCAGATTAACGTACCTATACATTGCCCTTTAAGAGGCGGCTTGCGGGCGCGCGCTCATGCCCGCCGGGAGCTCCATGATCATGATCGCGGGTCCAACGGACTCAATGTCCGCAGACATACCCGCAATCGTCTCGCAGTGAGGAAGAACGGGGAGATGCTAATGTAAACAAGTATCTCCCCATTCTGCCCCTCCCCTCCACAGTTAGAATCACTCCCTAGGACACACGTAACCCCTACAGCACCACCTTATGGTTAATCCCTACACTGCCAGTGACATTTTTACAGTAATCAATGCAATTTTTTTAGCATTGATCACTGTATTAATGCCAATGGTCCCAAAAATGTGTCAAAACTGTCCAATGTGTCTGTCATAATGTCGCAGTCACAATAAAAATCGCTGATCACCACCATTACTAGTGAAAAAAAAATCAATAAAAATGGCATAAAACTATCCCCTATTTTGTAGACGCTATAACTTTTGTGCAAACAATCAATAAACGCTTATTGCGATTTTTTTACCAAAAATATGTCGAAGAATATGTATTGGCCTATTTTTTTGGGATATTTATTATAGCAAAAAGTAAAAAATAATGTGATTTTTTTTCAAAATTGTCGCAAAAAATAAAAACCGCAGAGGTGATAAAATACCACCAAAAGAAAGGTCTATCTGTGGGGAAAAAAGGACGTCAATTTTGTTTGGGAACCACGTCGCACGGCCGCGCAATTGTCAGTTAAAGCGACGCAGTGCCAAATCACAAAAAGTGCTCTGATCAGGAAGGGGGTAAATTCTTCTGGGGCTGAAGTGGTTAAAGGTTATCACCATCTTTAGCAATATGTTAGACATTACATGCAAAACTGATATCATTTTTTAAATCAGTGTGGCTGTGTAGGGCTCCGCCCCTCCCAGTCACGTAATTCATTCACAGAGATCTGTGAAGTAATAAACAACAGGCCCTGTCTCCCACTGCGGCAGGCATACTTGTAGCTCTCAGCTCAGTAAATTAAAGCCTGTGCAGATGTACAGGCAGAGAGCTGTAAGAAGTGTCTACAGTAGCCTCATATTGCACCAGTGATGTTTACAGGTACTTTACATAGAAGCCTACTTTGTAGGCTTCTATGTAAAAAAGTAATAAATGCACATTTTATAGGCATTTTTTTTTTAAGGTGAACTTACATGTTGCCAGGTTTGTAGCTACAATTTCATATTTTTATAGATGAAGCATCATCCTTTGTTGCCTATATGGTGCAGATAAAAGAGATTGTGATCTGATTCTAAATTAGCCTATATATTTATTGATAGACGTTTTTCATCCAAGCGCAATGTACATCTATTTTCTATTTTTTATTAGAAAATAGGTGACTATGATTAATTACATTTATTTTCAATAATAGGTCCTCTGGTTAGGTCTGTCTTTCCCTATTTTTTTTTTGTACTTTATCTGCTTAAGTCATGAGTTTTAATTGTGTTTAAGCTGCTTCATGGGTTCTTTTAATATCAGTTGCTTTGCTTAAAGTAAGATCAGCATCTTGAATTATTAATCTCTTTTGTACTTTGAGGGAGTTTGCTCCAAATACAATTCTGTCACTAATCATTCCATCAATATCAGTGAGGTCAATGCACAGTCTCTGGCTCATAGTTTTAGGTCCGTCACAAACCATCCAGCTGGTTGAATTGCACCTTTTATTTTAAAGCCTGCTTTAGAATATGTATCTGGCTTAAACTGTGATTGCTTTATTGCTTAATTATTGCATTTTCTGTCGTAAACACTGAGTTGCAGTGGGCTTTACCTTATATTATACATATTTCCATGTTCTGTAACGATCTCCAGCTTCTGGCACAATGTAATATTCAGCAGAAACATATTTTTCAAGAGCCATAACTATCTTATAATGGCACATCTTTATACAAATGATTATTCTCGTTGCTGTCCAATTTTCCAGCAATCAAACTGGTGACAAGAAGGAACATTTCCTGGTTGCCTTTAAATACATTACCCATGAAGCTGAAAAATTGTCTGCACCATTTTGAATACAGAGACAGAAGAGAAAATTATATAGAAATGTACCATCATAATACAATCATTGTTAATGAGATTACCCCTTTGCTGCTTACTCATAGTTCAATACATTCCTTTCTGCTGGATCATGCTTCCATTTCAATAGAACAAACATCAGGAAAATAATATAAAAAAAGTCAGCGCTACAACAAAAAAATAGATAAAAGGAGCTGCTTGCAATGTAGGTCAATATACAAACCATTTAAATTACAATAATTAATAATTGCTGTGCTGAAAATACATTTTCGAAACATTATATCATAAAAAAGAAAATGAAGCAAAACAGTCCCACTGAACAAGTTGGAGTCCTTACATCAATTACAATTCCTCCTAAGTGGAATAAGTCCACAGGGGGCTCTAAATACTCCCTCTGTGTAAATTAGGTAAACTGCAAACTCACCAGAGGTAGTGGCTGCCTATTTCAAAGTGCAGCATAAATGCATAAGACAGTGATTTGTGCAATAGCATTCCAATTCTCCAGCTTCCACTTTCTTCCTTTCATCCATTTCTGAGAATGGCACTCACAAAACATCCAAAAGTGAATAAAAAGCCATATAGTGTAGTATTCCTATATAGGCAATTTTTAAAAACACCAGTGCATATCCAAAACTACCTCTACCACACTTATACAATGCACACTCACCGCCAGTGCATGCTGCCAGATAAGTGTGCAGCAAGAAAATGTTTCTAATAAACGAGATGCAGGTAATGATTATCCCTTTAAAAGATCATTTTTCCCACTCTTCTCATCCACCAGGGAGTATTCAGAGGTAAAGGCTACTTTATTTAAAAGTGCAGCATAAATGTATAAGAGAGTGATCTGTGCAATAGTATCCTAATGATTTGGTATTGGCGAGTACTTGAAAAAAATGTATCGGTGCTTGTACTCGGTCTTAAAAAAGTGGTATCAGTGCAACCCTATTCCAATCCTCCAGCTTGCAGTGGACAATTCCTTCTTTTCATCAACTTCTGAGAATGGTGCTCACAAAATATCCAAAAATAAAAAAGCCACATAGTGTAATATTCTTATATGGACAATGTTTATAAACTCTGTGGAAACTGTGCATCGATGTGATAAAGTGCATATTCAAAACTACCTCCACCACACTTATGCAATGCACACTTACCGCCAGTGCGTGCTGCCAGATGACTGTGCAGCAAGAAATTGTTTCAAATAAACAAGATGTAGGTAAAGATTATCTCTTTAAAACACTTCTCCCACTGTTCTCATCCATCAGGGGTATTCTTTCATCAAATGTCACAATAAAAAAAATATACTGTTCAATTTATTATATTTAAAAATCACAACAAGAGCCACAATATTATAGGGCTCCTTATTGGCAAGTTAAAATCACATCAAACTTTAAAAAAGTCACTGGCACTTACATGAAACACCACCACTCGGGTATCATATGTGGCAGCGCAATCTCACGCTCCGTATATCACACTTTAAAAATGGCCAAAAATTTACCGATTGCGACCTCTATACCTACATCACTGATGTTGAATGCTTCCCCAACCTCTTCTCTCTCCCTTTTCTTTTAAGCAATAAGATGAAAAGATGTACAATCCCCCCCCCCCCCCCCCCACACCACCACCGCTCATCAAACAAGAATATTTCTAGGGATCCCAAGCTACAAGCCTTACATCAATGCTACATGTGCACAATGCTACATATGGGTTGCTGTGTTCAGGCAGTCCCAACTTTAAATTCGTAAATGCACTCCCAATTTGTTTGTATTCCCAGACGCTAAATTCCAGTGATGGAAATTGCATTAAAACATTAGTAGCCTCTTCATCACTCTAAGGAATGCAATCAAAATGAGCTCCTTTTACCCACTAATTACAATGACCCTGGTAAATGTAACAAGTGGAATATTTCAAACAACACAAGCACTCATGCTTCAGTACTCTGCAAGAAAATCAGTGCGGTCTATACAGGCCAAAGAATCAGATTTAAACATGGTAAATGACATACTAAATTACATGGTTTAGAGTTATGTTATTTTGGAAAAAATGAAAATGATAATACATTATTACCCAAGATTTGCATAGACACATGCTAACAATATTTCATCTGTATAAAACCAGTATGAAGTCCCATTAAAATGTATTGAATCAAAAATGTCTTTCCATATACAGGGGTATAATTAAACTACTAAATTAGTCTTAATGCTCTACTTCTGTAAAATATCTTTTTAAATTGTATATCAGCGGGAGTGGTCTCATCTGTTAATCCCAAGAAACTGACATGTCTCTATGATTAAAGTATTCTATCTTTAGTCTGTACATGAAAGAGTGACGATGTTCACAAATCAGTTCGGCTTTAACAAGATACACTGTAGCATGCAACATGTTTGTTAACGGTACAAAATCAATCTTAACAGAACTCGGGTTTAATAGAAAAGCAATTCAAAGCAGACAAAATGCAGTTCAAAAATGACCAGCTTAATATGTTTTGTCTGTGCTGTCTCAGCAACAGTTCTCATTTGTGGATATCTAAATCACATTGCTCAGACAGTAATGATTCCAGTTGTGCATATTATGGCTACCTTCAAAATGCGTACTGTTGGAAGGATTAGACAGGATTAGGACAACTACATTGTATGAGGCTGTCAAAACCTGCCATGCCATCCCTTTTGTTCACCTGCTGTTGGCACTGTGCTCCTGTAGAATGTGATCCTGGTAGACACTAGCAGTTGACTTCCTGCAGTCAATGAATTCAACTTTTGTCATTATTCACCCCCTGGTTTCTGGGTAGATTTATAACCCCAACCTTCCTTAAGTTCCCCAACAATCTGCCTGCTTCCCTGTTGCATTCTGCTACATTTCTTTGGCCACTTGACACATGTTACCATGTCTTGCCTACTCTTCTCAACTCCTCTTCAGCCATGTGTGACCTCTTTTACCATGCTGACATGGCATAGGTTGTACATTGTATAACTTGCTGGCTTGTTTTACTATATTGTTTCCTGTTTGTTTGTTTTTTGTGTTCTGCTTATTTGTTTCAATATTTGTTGCTCTGTTTGCCTTTCACTTTCTCGTTGTATTGCACATATTCTAGAGAATCCTTCATCCGATAACAAGTCTGGTCACACCAGTTGCAACAGGATTTCCGCATCAGTTTCCTAATCCTAATGCTAGCATCCAAGCTTACAAATACAAACAAACAAAAAAAATGGAAAAAAGGAAACAGTAATAAAAGTTGATGCGCGTATTTGCCAACTTATTCCATATTATAGTTTCAGAGGACGTAGCAAAGGGAATTTAACAGATCACTATAGATTGTGACTCTTCTTTCATGCTAGGTCTTTTCTACAATTTTTATAAATAGTCAATAAAAAGACTGTAGTTTCTTTAAACTACATTCCCAGAAAGCAAGCAACTGTGCTGCAAGTTTGAAATGACTTTCTAAGCTATTGTTAGACTTGCCAGGCTTTACAAGTTTGTTGCACATTTGCAGCAAGTCCACATTGCTTGACACCAGATCAACTTTTTTGAAAACATTCTGCAAGTCTGCTGCAAGTTCTGGTTCACTGTGGCTGAATTTTCATGCTGTCGACTTGCAGAGCTCTTGCTGTAGATTCACCACTGCAACTTTTCTCATATTTGCTAAAAATTGGAAAAGTGTCAACTAGAGCTTCAAGTGCTCTGCATGTGCACAATTTGCCAGTTAAAAATGTACAGCAAGTTAACAAGACTTAAAATTCAACACTGCCACAAACTTGTGGCAAGTTAGCCTTGCTATATGGGATTTGGGTTATGTTATGACACTTCAGATGAAAACGATTGAGTACGATCTGTGATACTTTTTTTATTACGGCTGCAACGTCACATTACAGCCTCATACACTTTAGGTGCAAACCTTGCTTAGAAGAAGTTTTTTTTCAGCTATGGATTTCCAATCAAGCAATACCTTTATTTTAATTAATATGATTGTGTTTTATAAGCATGCACTGAGGGCTGTTTCTAGAGCTGCCTCTGCCCAAGGCACAACTAAAACAACCCTTCACTTGCAACCTTCTCCCCTATGATAAGCTCAAACCCTTCTGTATGGAGAGACCCAAGATCACCAACCAGCTAACCTGGTAAAAGCAAACAGTTTTTTTATTTTCAAATCAAGCAAACAGAAAACAGACCGTTTTCAGCATGGGGAAAAAACAAACAAAACAGTTCATCCAATCCTGGTACACCACCAAAATGTACAGCTCACTGCCAATAACAGTCATCCTTTAATAAGATAAAGTCTGGAAAGGTCTCAAAAGCCTTGCAGGGTCTTAGCCAATCAACAGCCTACAGTCCTCTCACAACAGTTATGGTTCCACTCTACACCTCAAAGGCACCTGCTAATAGTTGCCTTTCCCTGTCAGGCTTCTCTGCAACCAGGTTAACCTTATCAGGACCAAAGTCATAGTAGTCAGAGTTGGAAGCTCTTTCCCAATGTAAGTCTCTCCAAACCTCTGCATTCCGAGTCACAAGTGAAGCTTATCAATCCCGAGAGAACTGTAAACCAGTTTTCTGCTCTGTGACTAGAGCACTCTGAAATCCCTTACCCTGGATGAGTTAGAACCCCCGAGTACTCCAAAAAAATGTCTTTTTAATCTCCCTTAAAGGAAGCACAACCCAAATAGTGGGGACACATATCTTCCAGGGATCAATCTTGGCATCCTATGCCCTGTACACAGACTTTACATACAGCAGTGGGATGGTGTTGAACAGACACAAATGGGAAATTAGTTATTTAAAAAGGTTCATTTGACACAAAAGTCTTGCCCCCACAATTCTTAGTGTCCTAAATGTATCTCTTGTAATCATTTACCTCAAATTTAAAACAAAGTCTCGCCCCACCTATATTTTACACCTCCCAAATGTAATTCTTCCCCTTTTCTGTTGTGACCATTGGTCATATATACTGGGATTACCATAAAATCTTAATCACTGCATTTTTTTCTCAGTATAAAATATTAGCCTGTACCATAACTTAAAAATACATGATAAAAGTTGGCCACTGACAGGGTGCAAATAGTAGTAGTTGTACCCTGTGTACTCTTCACCTTTTATATAGAAACTTGTATGTGTTTAGAAAAAAAAAATCCTTCCATGCAACCAACATGCCGAAAGCAAAAACCTTGTCTCCAAACTTTAAGTAGATAATTAATACAGTTCAGTGAGTTTCCATTCAATTTTGCACCAAATCAAACAGAAACCACATTCTCAAAGTGTCATTATGCAAAAATAAAGATACTTGCATCAATACTTTGACATCCCATTACAAAGAGGCTCATTTTTCATAGATAAGGCTCATTACACAGAAGCGATATTATGTATTTGACTGCTTAAAAAACACGGTTTAGGCGGTTGTGCAAGCTTTTTGATTATTCTATTGAGTTTAAACAGCATGCAGAGCTATTATTCATAATAAAACTACACATATTGAATATTTTTCCTCCTAATAGTATAGTTTAACCAACAATGAAGAAAACAGAAATATATTATGTGGCATTTCACACAGACAAAACTGGCAGGAAGATTTACGTGATTCATTTATTTGAGTGTTTGTGATATGTATCAAAATCTAACATCACTCAATCTAGAGTAATTTACATAGAAGTTCTCAAGAGAACAACATGGATATCAAATCTGTTAGTATAATACGGGGAGCACTTGGTTTTTTTATGAGCAGAATATGAGCATGTTAAACAAATGAAAGTCATTCTGAAGTTAGGATTGTTAGTGTTTGTCAGAGGAGGAACAACCATTATTCCTTTAAAGGTTTTTCATGTTTTAGTTCCTCTTTTGTCCGGATCGTGTGCATCTGTCTCTGCTACTTTAAAATATCCTTGCAGCTCAAAGATCAATATTTTAAGGTAACTGTGATAGAAATTCAGAAACCCTTGCATACCAAATTGGGTGCTGAATCTGATCTTGCAGGCCGTCCATCCTAATAAGTGATTTTAAGGGCTATTTTGCTACCTAAATTGGTTTCAGTTCACCTAACAGTTAAAACAATTCTAAGCATATCTCCTGATTCTATGGAAATCCAGAGTTAGTCAGTAGATAGATTATGTAATCAAATATTATAAACAGGAGGAGCTAACCTATTCTTTGAGGAGACAGGAAGCTTGTTTCAAAAAAAATTGTTTTTACTGGACCCAATTCACCTTCTCTGATAAGTAAGCTCTTGGTGGGAGTCCTAACTTAGTATGAGCCTCCTGGAACCAGAAAGGAAGATCCCATCCATCTCCTTTCTTTCCCTCTCCCTTTTTTTTCTTTCTTCTCCCCTCGTTATATCTCTCTTTTCTTGACCTTTTCTTTCTATACAGTTGTGCTCATAAGTTTACATACCCTGGTAGAATTTACAATTGCTTGGCCATTTTTCAGAGAATATGAATGATAACACATAAAAGCATTTCTTTCACTCATGGTTAGTGTTTGGCTGAAGCCATTTATTATCAGGCAACTGTGCTTACTCCTTTTAAATCATAATGGCAACAGAAACTACCCAAATGACCCTGATCAAAAGTGCACATACCCTGGTGAATTTGGCCTGATAACATGCACACAAGTTGACACAAAGGGGTTTGAATGGCCATTAAAGTTAACCATCCTCACCTGTGATCTGTTTGCTTGTAATTAGTGTGTGTATATAAAAGGTCAATGCGTTTCTGGACTCCTGACAGACCCTTGCATCTTTCATCTACTGCTGCGCTAACATTTCTGGATTCTGAGTCATGGGGAAAGCAAAAGAATTGTCAAAGGATCTGCGGGAAAAGGTAGTTGAACTGTATAAAACAGGAAAGGGATATAAAAAGATATCCAAGGAATTGAGAATGCCAATTAGTAGTGCTTAAACTCTAATCAAGAAGTCGAAAATTAGGGGTTCTGTTGAAACCAAACCATGGTCAGGTAGAGCAACTAAAATGTCAGCTACAACTGCCAGGAAAATTGTTTGGGATGGAAAAAAAACTCACAAATAACTTCAGGTGAAATACAGGACTCTCTGAAAACATGTGGTGTGGCTGTTTCATGATGCACAATAAGGTGGCACTTGAAGAAAGATGGGTTTGATGGTCAAGTCGCCAGAAGAAAGCCATTACTATGCAAATGCCACAGAGTATCCTGCTTACAATACGCCAAACAGCACAGAGACAAGCCTCAAACCTGGCAAAAATCCATTTGGAGTAATGAGATAAAAATTGAGCTTTTTGGCCACAACCATAAACACTACATTTGGAGAGGAGTCAACAAGGCCTATGATGAAAGGTACGGAGGTGGCTCACTGATGTTTTGGGGATATGTGAGCTACAAAGGCACAGGAAATTTGGTCAAATTTGTTGGCAAAATAAATGCAGTATGTTATCAATAAATGCATGTGCATGAGACGTACTTGGACATTCCATCATGACAATGATCCAAAAAACAAGGCCAAGTCAACCTGTCATTGGCTACAGTAGAATAAAGTGAAGGTTCTGGAGTGACCCCATCAGTCTCCTGACCTCAATAACATTGAGCCACTCTGGGGAGATCTCATATGTGCAGTTCATGTAAGACAGCCCAGGAATTTACAGGAACTGGAAGCTTTTTGCTAAGAGGAATGGACAGCTTTACCATGTGAGAAGATGAAGAGCCTCATTCACAAATACTACAAAAGACTTCAAGCTGCCATTGATGTTAAAGGGGGCAACACATGATATTAAGAACTGGGGTACGTAAACTTTTGATCAGGGTCATTTGGGTAGTTTCTGTTGCCATTATGATTTAAAAAGAGTAAACACAGTTGATTGGTAATAAATTGCTTCAGCCAAACACTAACCATGAGTGAAAGAAAAGTTTTTGTGTTATCATTCATATTCTCTGAAAAATGGCCAAGAAATAATAAATTCTGCCAGGGTATGTAAATCATTGAGCACAACTGTATCTCTAAAATGTATTTTTGCAGGGTACCTGATGCCCCTCTCTGCCAGCAACATCTGTATTCATTATCCTCTTATCTTATCGCTATCCCTCTGCAGACTTATGATTCAAGATCTTTTTCCAGGCTACTTTTCTCTAGACTGAATCATCCTTCTGAACCACATTATACCTACCTAACAGGATGTTTCATTTGTTTTATTTTTGCTTTGCATCCTGTAATGACCTTGGACCATTGTTGCTGAATTCATGTTTCAAATGGTTCTGTATGTTCTGTTCATAATTATCAATAAAGAATTTAATTTAAACAAACAAAAAAATGAATCCTAAAATGGGGGGGCTTACTCTTTGTGAGCAGAAGTACAGGAAATGATGTTGGTGGATATTCTCTATAAAATCAGTAAAAAAGATACATAAAATAATGGAAAAACAAAAAAGGAAAGGGGCCATTAAAGTGGAACTAAAGATTTAATACTCACCTGTCCAATAATTCTGAGCTGACACCGGCACTGCTGGTGTAGGTCTTTGAGCCTTTTCATTGGCTGGCAGGGAATGACGTCACTTATGCAAATTGACATGCACAGCTTAGAAGGCAGCTTAGAAGGCAGCGAGCAGACAGGTAGGGATATTTTACTACAGAAGAGACAGTGCATATCTCTTCTGCAATAAAAGCCTGCCCGCTCACTGTTTCTTATAATGTCAGTTGCGCTTTAACCCTTTTGCTGTTAGAGCAGTTCTTAAGCTTTTTGTACACAGGTCATCAGTTTAGAGTTAATCATAAATAATGGGCCTAGAATAATTGTTTCCTTTCTAGTGTGCATGGTAATATGTATACAGCAATCAACAGTTTCATGCATATGTGCTCAAAATGCATGTGTTTTCATTCGTACATGCATGTGAGGGTGGGGGGGCTCCACATTTTTTGGGGTGATAGTTTGCAATTAAATTAACTTTTTTGATCACATTCACTGGGCCCCCTCCTCGCTACCTGATGGAAACATCCATGCCAGACCCAATGGTGCGTACAAACCCTGGGATACATGGCAGGGATGGACGGGGTGGGCAATGTAACAGGTGTCTGTGGAAGCAATCCAGAACTGTATTGCTTTCAAGTGATAGCAGCAGTTGGCTTGTCAGAAATACACACACGCCCGATGGCTGACGTCAGGAGTGTGTGTAAACTCCCTTGCTGCCACCTCTATATGACATAGGTCCATGACAGAAAAGGGTTAAAGCCATGCCTAAAAAGTAACCTTATTGTGCAGCCCCAATATATTTATTTCCCCTGCATATTTGTCTGTTTCCCTGGAGTTCAACTTTAACTGAAATTTAAGTGCCAATTTCTGCATAGTTACTTTGGTCCCACTTGGACAGCTCTGCCGTTTACTTAAAGAGGAAGTAAACCCTGATGAGTTTACTTCCTCTTTCATTCCCTGCAAAGGCAAAGCATAATGGACTACTATGCATCGCATAGTAGCCCATTATGTGTCACTTACCTGACACAGGAGCCAGCGAAGTCACCGCTGTCCCCTGTAGTCCGGCGCATCCATCTTCTCGGTGGGATCTCGCAGCTCCGCCGCTGTCATTCGGCGAAGCCGCGATGACATCACTCCCGCGTATGCGCATGGGAGCCGACATGCGCGGCAGCTCCATTGTTGGAAATGCCGCGCTCAGTGCGCCTGCGCGCCGCTGTCTACGGCGCATGCGCCGTAGATAGCGGTGCCTGTCTTCGGGCAAATATCTCCTAAACCGTATAGGTTTATTTCTTTCTTTTCTTAATCTAGGCTTACCTGTAGGTCAAAGTGGTTTGTAAGGGTTTACAACCACTTTAACACAAGAAGATGTTTTCTTGGCACAAACACAATTCAGATGACACTTTGCATTTTCTCAATGAATGCAAAATGTTCTTCAAAATAACCCAATAACCCAATATAATTGGGACGTCACCTCCCACCTCTCCACTTTGTCCAATCAGAGAACAATTTGCATTCATTGGAACATTGCAAAGTGATCCTGAATGGTGCTCATGGCAAGTGAGTGACCTTCTGTGTTCACAATGCAGAGCCACACAGCATGGGACCTGGAAGCTAGTGCCTACTATAGGGATTTCCAGCTTCCCGATTTTGCTCATCAGTGGGTGTGCGTGACTCCTGCAGTCAAAATACAATAGCTCAGCCGAGAGGATTCCTTCATCCACCTTGAATGTATGGTCAGGTTAAAGTGTTACTAAACCCAGGATCCTGCATTCACAATATTTGGTCTCTCACAGTACACAGAATATGGAAATTCAATCATTTTAGTAATTATAAACTGCTAAATACCTTTTCTCATTAGCAGTATATAGCAGTCCTGTGACTTCTATCAGTGCCTAGTTAAGGCCGCATGCACACTGGATGTTTTTGTATGTTTTTACAGCTACTGTTTTTGGCTTCAGACATTTTTTCTACAGTCAATAAACTCTCCAGCATGTTATCCTATGTGTCCATGCACATGTAGGCTGTTATCAACTCTTTCTGGCTGGGGTGTTTTTTGGCTGTAAAAAAACTGAAAACTAGTGGGTTCTGAGGAGTTTTTCAGCTGTAAAAACACTCTAACGTCAAAAAGCACATAAGTACACCAAAAATGCAGATAAATGCTCAAACCTGGCTCATCAGAAATTTTTTGTGTTTTTGATCCCATTGGAAAAAAAAATGCTTAAAAACTATAATGGTAAAAAAAACACAGAAAAACGCTAAATAACACAAAAAAAACTTTATTGCAAAAACTTTTAAAAACTCACTGCAGAGCAACTGGTGTTTTTAGAATGTTATTATAATATCCAGCGTGCATTTGGCCTAAAGCTTGAAGAAGGAGTTTTCATACTGCACTGGCTGTCCTATCAGGATGCAGGACCCCTGACCTTCTGTCTGGTCATTGCTGATTGGCCCTGTGCTGATCACATGCACTCTCCCAAGAAAAAAACTCTGTAGCAATACACACCAAACTGAGCATGTGCAGCCTGACTCCAGTAACTCTGTCTTGTTCGGACATGTTTTGGAGACAATGCAAGAAGGGGAGGATCAGAGAAGACAGGATCAAACAGCCTTTTTACACAATGCAGAGGATTAAAACAGGTGGGCGCCTGCTCTCCAGTCTGACATGCAGATAGAACTGAGTTCCAGGCTGGAGCATTATCTCTAAGCAGACTGGGATTTTTATAGAGCCCAGGGTACTCAGACCTGCTTCATCTGTGCTGAATAACTCATCAGCCAGCCCAACAAACTTAGTATACAATAGAAAAAGAAAAACAGTCTGCCCGAACCTACAACCAGCAATTTTTCCTGACCTTCTGTCACAATACTTACATTGGTCAAAGTTGGACCAATTTATCTATGGGGAAATTGCCATACCTAAACTTCAGCTTTAATATTCAAAAGTTTTCAACTCTCATCAACCTATATGTGCAAGTATAATATGGACTTTCTATGTAAAAAATTAAACATATCTGTTTTTTTTTTCTATAGCAACCATAAGCTTCCTTTCATTTCTAAAGAATACTGCCACAATAACAGATGGAACCTGAATGGTTGGAGTACATAGCACACATTTCCAGTGAATGTTCTTGCCACCTACAATGAGTAATGAGCAGCGATGAAGATTCAGCTCTGATACAGGTATAGTGTCTTGTGAGAAAGACAGCGACTCACACTGAAATAGATATACTGTATAGGCTGTGAATTGTACCGCATTTCACAAAAGAGCCTTTCTGGTTTCTAGTACTCAACAATAAAGACAGAACTATACCTTGTCAAATCCATTGTAGTTATCTCCTATGATTGTAAATATGTATGAGACTGAAGTTTTATTAAAATCCAACATTTATTCTGTATCAGCACAGTTTTCACAACCTCCCCAGATTTGGCAGTGGCCATAAATCTAACATAATGAAAGAAAACTGGATACTCACACACCATGGTTTACAATTGAACATATGCAACTCGTTTAACCACTTGCATGCATTACAATACATAAAAACGGAGAGAAAGAGAACATAGCAAGACAGATGGGCAAAGAAAGAGAAGGAATGGAAGCCCTATTCCATTAAATGGGAAGATTAGGCAAATTATACATTTGTAGATGTCTTTAGATTCAAGATACACAGCCATATAACAAATCCATCAAATATCTTATCATGAGATGTACTATTATATGCCACTGCTAAAAACATGTGATATACCACAATTCCATTTTTTTTTTTACTTGGTTGAACTTGGCTTGATCTATACCAGGGATGTGCAATTAGCGGACCTCCAGCTGTTGCAAAACTACAAGTCCCATGAGGCATAGCAAGACTGACAGCCACAAGCATGACACCCAGAGGCAGAAGCATGATTGGATTTGTAGTTTCGCAACAGCTGGAGGTCCGCTAATTGCATATCCCTGATCTACAGTATACAGTAAGCTTCTTGGATAACTACCTTAAAGTGGTTGTAAACCTCAGACATGAATATGAACAAGTCATATCAGTCTATAGTGTGTACTTGTCTCAAATAGGACCTGGTTCACATATATATATACAAATTGGATGTGTTTTGAGCAGCGCCCGATTAACATGACATGTGAACCTGCAGCCTTTTCAATGGAGCCAGTTCACATATGTGCAGGTTTTTAAAAAGAGTCTGGTATGATTTTGAGCATAGCTCAGGTATGATTTCCATTGTCATACACTTTGACAATTCCACCTGAATCACACCCGGACTGCACCCAGTCACACCAGTCAAAACCACGCATATGTGTACACTATATTAGTGTAATTTCTGTCTGCTGCTTTGTTTCTCTGGTATCAGCCTGAAACACTTATGACACATTTCCCCTGGCACCAAGAGAAATAAGGTAACAGGTGGGAGCTCCAACACACAGCATGTGATTGGGAGCCTCATCAGTGTTCCTGAGTTGTTGTTGCTTCCTGTTGTGTGAAGGGGGGGGGGGGGTGTCCCTCCAATAAGCTCTTAGAGCTCCACCCTGTCATAAGCAAAGGTGAGTAGCTAGATTTAGTTCTGCTAGGTGGTAACCTGCTTAGGCTAATTTGTAGCACCTCACTTGACCTCCCCTAAGCTCAGTGTCTCTGTTGTTCCTGTTTGATGCCAGTAGGTGTCACTGGCACCCTTGGCTAAAGATGGGGAGCTGCAGCAATGAATGAACTTTGGAGAAGTTTAAAGCCGGATTTGGATACAAAAAGATTTCCCAAGCTTTAAACATCCCAAGGAGCACTGTGCAAGCGATCATTTTGAAATGGAAGGAGTATCAGACCACTGCAAATCTACCAAGACCTGGCCGTCCCTCTAAACTTTCAGCTCAGACAAGGAGAAGACTGATCAGAGATGCAGCCAAGAGGCCCATGATCACTCTGGATGAACTGCAGAGAACTACAGCTGAGGTGGGAGAGTCTGTCCATAGGACAACAATCAGTCGTACACTGCACAAATCTGGCCTTTATGGAAGAGTGGCAAGAAGAAAGCCATTTCTCAAAGATATCCATAAAAAGTCTTGTCTAAAGTTTGCCACAAGCCACCTGGGAGACACAGCAAACATGTGGAAGAAGGTGCTCTGGTCAGATGAAACCAAAATTGAACTTTTTGCCCACAATGCAAAACGATATGTTTGGCGTAAAAGCAACACAGCTCATCACCCTCAACACACCATCCCCACTGTCAAACATGGTGGCGGCAGCATCATGGTTTGGGCCTGCTTTTCTTTAGCAGGGACAGGGAAGATGGTTAAAATTGAGGGGAAGATGGATGCAGCCAAATACAGGACCATTCTGGATGAAAACCTGTTGGAGTCTGCAAAAGACCTGAAACTGGGACGGAGATTTATCTTCCAACAAGACAATGATCCCAAACATACAGCAAAATCTACAAAGGAATGGTTCACAAATAAACGTATCCAGGTGTTAGAATGGCCAAGTCAAAGTCCAGACCTGAATCCAATCGAGAATCTGTGGAAAGAGCTGAAAACTGCTGTTCACAAACGCTCTCCATCCAACCTCACTGAGCTCGAGATGTTTTGCAAGGAAGATGGGCAAGAATTTCAATCTCTCGATGTGTAAAACTGATAGAGACATACCCCAAGCGACTTGCAGCTGTAATCGCAGCAAAAGGTGGCTCTACAAAGTATTAACGCAAGGGGGGGCGAATAATTTTGCACACCCCACTTTTCATTTTTTTATTAGTTAAAAAAGTTTCAAAAATCCAATAGATTTCGTTCCACTTCACAATTGTGTCCCACTTGTTGGTGATTCTTCACAAAAAATAAAAATGTTATATCTTTATGTTTGAAGCCTGAAATGTGGCAAAAGGTTGAAAAGTTCAAGGGGGCCGAATACTTTCGCAAGGCACTGTATATATATATATATATATATATATATATATATATATATATATATATATATATTTGGGGAGTGGCGTGAGGGTGAGGCATCTTTCTCCCCACGCTTCGGCCATAAGAGGTGTGTGTAGTAGTATGTTATGTTTAGGCCAGAAGTTTGGCTATCTTTCCTGGTCTAGGAGGATACAGCACCTTGGTGAAGAACCAGGGGAAAATGTTCTGCCTGAGAGGGAGAGTCTGTTCCTCAGAAGATAATGGTGCTCTCTGATGCATGGATGCACCCAGTGCCTGGCTGTGGGCCTTCGAAAACAATGCTGTTGGTGTTTACCTGATGGTTCTTATTTTTTGCAATACACCATGGTCCAAGTTCTATTTATGTACTGTCAAAGCAGAAGTGATGTCAGAGTCTAGAAAACATTTTGCTGGAGATATCTTAAGCCCTAACCCTGTATCCCTGTAAACCTGAAACAAAGAAAACATCTATGAAAGAAAGAGGTGCCCGACATAATTTTTTATCCTCCACTACAGCCATGAATCCATTATGGGGTAATGTAAGCCCACTCTGGCATTGGGGGGTTCTTTTTCCCGCTGAGGGGAGTCATTACACTTGTAAAATTAGTTTTCTCCAGAAAAAATGTAGGACAGAGGGGTCAGAGGGCCGAGGGAACAGAGAAGGGGTGTGTTTCAAGAAGGAACCAATTTTTATTTTTTTAATTACATGCTGTTTTTATTACAGCACAAGATATAAAGAGAGTATCAGAATAACACATGTGGCTCATAAAAAGTCATATACATGGAACATAACGTCCAGTTTTGTGTTTCAACATTATAAGAAAACAAAACAGAATACAAAGCAGTGAGAAAGTGAGAAAGCAAACAACTGCAGGCAAAAGGACGTCGCCCTGACCATGAAAATATAAAGAAAAACAAATTAGATTATGATGCAATTGTAGGATGTATGCAACCAAGTTATACAGAAGAAACATTCAGAAAGGCATTAATTCAGTTAAGGTCCTAGGGTAGACTCAATAAGAAGAGCAATTTCCCCATTTGTTCTTAAATACATGTATGGTAATAAATATCTTGTGATGGATGAATAGCTGTAATTTCCTCTATCCTCTGGATAACTATGAAACTGAGGGAGAGCGCCAATTAAGGGCAATAACCCAAAAATTGCACAACATTGTGTGTAAGTCTCAGAGAAGGCTTAGGTGTTTCAGGGAAAGACTTAAAAAACAGACACATGGAAGCCGTTAAGGTAATCTGCATACCTGTAATTTGCATGACTCACTACTGCTTTTCTCCGAATATGTTACAGAGCTTTGCAGCTCTAAAATGTATGCGAGAATGTGCATCTATCCAAGCAGCCCCAAAAGCATAAATCACGTACTTCTTGGAAAATAGTGTGGAGGCTGGTATAATACCATCTCGTATGCAGTTTTACTATCGTTTCTTTGATGGCGACCGATCTGGTGCATTTTTGCATGTTAGAGAGCATCTCTAGCCAGCCCTCGACAATATATTTCAAAATCGGTGTGTAATTTGTAATGAGACCTATAAAAAATTTCTAATTTGTAGGTAAAATTCTCCTCTATAAAAAACCCAAGTGTTGCTGTAGATACAGGAACCAGTTTTTAATTATTGTGAGGATACCTTGATAATTGTAGCCATCTTGATGTGTCTGGTAAATTTGAGCTGATATTTTGGTGGCCATTTGGAACTGACCCCTATGCCCTGTAATCAAGGAACATTCTGTGGTTTCTGTATCTAAAATACATTTTATTACACCATAATTGTTCTAGAATAGTTTAGAGTGGCCTGTGCCTGTCACCAATGTAAAAAAATCACAAACATAAGCATAAGTGACAGCTCTGAATATGCTGGAGCTGCTGACATCACATCCAACAGGTTGGAACCAAGCAGCAGTCTCAAGGCTTTTGGATGGCTAAACAAGGGAGGCTTCTACAAGTGAATAACATGGCTAAAATATGTTAAATAAATATATAATTTTATGGGAATATTTTTGTTGAAATTAGCGGTCTGACGACAGGATGTCTTTAACTCCTTCAGATTCGCGCAATAGCCGAATGACGGCTACAGCGCGGATCTGCTTTGCCAGGAGTATGTCTATTGATGTCTTCCTCTTTGCAGACACACCACGAGTCAATGAGACCCAGGTGATCACAGATCTGAGTAATGGGTTGATCCCTGCCCCGTACCACGTGATCATCTGTCAGCTAATGACAGCTGATCATGTGATGTAAACAGAGTATATGTAATCCTTCTTTTTTTTTCTCACGCTGGCAGTGTGAGAAGAAAAAAAGCCAATCACCAGCTTCAGTTTGCAAGGACATCAGTCCCAAAGAGGAGCAGCATATTATGTGCCCACCAGTACTGCCTGCAAGTGCCACAAATCAGTGCCAAAATTCGGTGCCCACAGTGCCCACAGTGCCCACCAATCAGTGCCCACAGTGCCCATGCTACTTAAGTGCCAGCAATCAGTGACAGCTATCAGTGCCCACAAGTGTCACCTACCAATGCCCACCAGTGGTGCCAATCAATGCCTCATCAGTGCCACCCAGCAATGCTGCCTCTCAGTGTCACCTACCAGTGCCCATCACTGCCACCTATCAGTGCCCATTACTGCCATCCATCAGTGCCACCTATCAGTGTCACCCATTAGTGCCCTTCAGTGCCACCTATTAGTGCCCATCAGTGCCCCTTTATCAGTACCACCATATCAGTGCCCATCAGTGAAGCCTCATCAGCGTACATTAATGAAGGAGAAAAAATACCTGTTTGCAAAATTTATTAACAAAATATTAAAAGGTTTTGTATTTTTTTTTATAAGATAAAAAAACCCAGAGGCGATCAAATACCACCAAAAGAAAGCTCTATTTATGGGGAAAAAATTATAAAATTTTAATTAGGGTACAGTGTTGTATGACTGCACAATTGTCATTCAAAGAGTGACAGCGCTAAAAGCTGAAAACTGGTCTGGGCAGGAGGGGGGTTTAGGTGCCCAGTAAGCAAGTGGCTAAACAATGCTGCGAACATACAGAAAAATCTTCAAAAAGAACAAATAAAGATAAACTGAATGAGAAATAGTTCTGCAGGCAGAATAAATTAGAGCTACAAGTGGTAAGCCTTAAGTACAGCTGAAAGAAAGTTAGAAACTTTTAAAGAACTATTGATTCACTACAAAGTAATTAGTGGGAGAGAAAAGAATGAGATACACAAAACAGATGACAAAGTTTCACTAATGACTTCATTTAAACCAGTGCTGCTGACTCTAAAATACCACTATGAAGAGACAAACAAACAAGCCAAATGCTTTGTAATTTGATTTTGATTAGAGGAGTATCAGGACTATTTGATAAGGCAAAGAGCAATGATGTGGCAAGTTCAGTATCCTAAAAAAAATCAAAATTCATTTTTGCTGTTGTTTGCTTAAGGTACATAACCACTGTTGTATTATATCAACACAAACCAGGATTATTTCCCTACAAGAGAATTTTTTTGCAGGCACATGTAAAATGGGGTGCTCACTTAAAGTGTTAAGCCCCATACACACTATCAGATTTTCTGCTGATTTTTGTCTTCAGATTTATCAAAACCATATAATATGAGGTCAAACCTTAAGAGTTTCAATTTGTAGGCAATCAGGCAGACCCTTGCACTACATGGTTTTGGTAAATCTGAAGACAAAAATCAGCAGAAAATCTGATAGTGTGTATGGGGCATAACTGTACCTTGAAGCAATTACACTTATATTTGCCGTTCTCCAAACCCCAGACTTCCTTCTAGTCATGTTATCAAGATATCAGTATCAATATCTCACGGCAGATTTATTGATGGTGATAACAGTTAAACATGCTTATGCAATGCACATCAACACGTCCAATTGTAGATTGCATTGGGAATGCGTGTGATAGGGCAGCAACACAGGAAAAAAGTTGGAGACTAGGACCGAGTGTTGTCCACCCATATCATTGAGTGTCTAAACAAGGCCTTTTATACCAGTCATTACTCTAATGAAAGCTACAGATTTAAATGGGTTGAAGGTGATTTTTGAAATTACATTCACATATTTAAGCTTATATGCAGGGGCAGACTGACAACTCATGGGGCCCCCGGGCAATAGGAGATTATGGGGCCCTCAGGCAATCAGACATTATTGGGCCACACAGTATACACAAACACACACACACAGTATACAATCACACAGTATACACAGACATGTTTCTATTGGCTGAGAAGGTACTAAAAAGGTGGGGCAGCTAGAATCTCTGGATTTTTAGACCAAAAGGATGTCGGTAAGGGACATTTCAGAGACAGATGTAAAAAAAAACACAGATTGTTACATACTGTCCCTGGTTTAATGAGGCTGGCAGGGCCAGACTTACCATTGGGCTTAACTGGGCTCAAGCCCATGGGCCCCGCCCAATAGGGGGCCCCATCGAGATACATAGCAGAGTGTACTCAGCTCAGCTCCGCTCACAGTCATTCCCAGTCCTGCCCAATGATTGACACAGAGAATGGGCGTGACTGTGAGCCGAGCCGAGTACACTCGGCTACTCCCAGCTCCGCTCGGGCCTGCGAGAGGACCAGGGAGCCACCGAGATACACAGGACTCTGTATCTCGGCAGCACCATTTCTAAATTACAAGACTGCAATGACAAGGCTGCAAATGACACTGGACAAGGCTGCAGATGGATGGACAAGGCTGCAGATGGACACTGATAAGGCTGCATTGATGGGCATTTAAATTTAAGTTTTTTCCTTAAACTTCCCTCCTAAACTTGGGGCGCGTGTTTAACCACTTCCCACCCGGCCAATGCATATATACGGCCGGGTGGGAGCCGTCTACTCCTGATAGGACGTTCAGGAATGTCCTTCAGAAGTAGCGGGATCGCGCGCGCGCGTGCCCGCGCAGCGGCGCGATCCCGATGTGCTCGTGTCACCCGGACACGGCACATCTCGGATCGGCAGGAGGGCTCTGTGATTGGCCCTCCTGATCACATGACGGCCGTGTCCAATCACGGCCGTCATGTGATGTAAACAAACAGCCGGTTGCTAGGCAATCGGCTCTCCTCTCCTCACACGGAAGTCATCGCTGAGGAGAGGAGAGCAGAACGCTGCAGCTGGCTGATGATCAGTGAGTATGGGCTGCTTTTTACAGCTTTTTACTCACTGATCATCAGTGTAGTGTCAACACACAACACACCACACAGTACAAACACAGTCCCCACATATGTCCCCATAACACACATGTCCCCAAAACATACATGTCCCCAAATAATAAAAACACATGTCCCTAATAATAAAAACATGTCCCCCACATATGTCCCACTAAAATCACATGTGCCAATGATTATCTGCACACATATGTACGTGATCACCTGCACTCATATGTACATGATCATTTGCGTACATATGTCCGTGATCACACAAACCAATTATTATACACTTAACGGAATTTTTTTTACCAAAAACATGTAGCAGAATACATTTTGGCTTAAATTTATGACAAAATTTGATTTTATTGGATTTCTTTTCAAATAGAAAAAAAATATATTGTTTTTTTTTCCAAATTTCCGCTTTTTTTGCGCTTATATCGCAAAAAAAAAAACGGAGTCGTGAATAAATAACACCAAAATAAAGCTCTATTTGTGCGAACAAAATGATAATAATTTCATTTGGGTACAGTGTAGCATGACCGCGCAATTGTCACTGAAAGCGCTAGAGCGATGAAAGCTGAAAATTGGTCTGGGAAGGAAGGGGGTGAAAGTGCCCTGTATTGTAGTGGTTAATAAATACGGTAATGTATAGAAGTTAGGGCCCGAAAGTGACTCAAGCCCAGGGGCCCCCACCACCCTAAGTCCTGCCCTGGAGTCTGGCAACCCTGATGGGGCCCCCTAGTGGCATGGGGCCCTCAGGCAGTGCCGCCCCTGCTTATATGAGATTTTAGTGTCAGGGTCTTGGACAGCGATGTCATCCATATTCTTACTATGGGGCGTCCATTGTTGGCTGATCCCCCTCTCCTCTGAAGTCAGGGCAAAGTCTGCATTCCATTATTATGCAAATTCATCTGTTTTATTTTTTTTAGAATTACCATGAAAAAAGTAATATATGTGCATCTAGAAATAAATACGTAACAACATTCAAAAGCTTAGAAATATTGCAAACTCCAGAATGGCATATCATTTATGTGTATTAACCACTTGCCGACCGCCGCACGACGATGTACGTCGACAGAATGGCACGGGCAGGCATATGGGCATACATGTACGTCCCTGCCTTCCCGCGGGTGGGGGGCCCGATCGGGCCCCCCCCCCCGGTGCCAGCGGCGGTCGGTTTTCGTTCAGAAGCGATCCGGGATGAGGGGGCGGCCATTCATTCATGGCCACCCCCTCTCGATCGCTCCTGACGAATGGAAGTGAGGCGTGACATCACTTCCTCTCCTGTAATGTAAACACAGGAGAGGAAGTGATGTAATCTCTCCTCCGTGTCGGTATTTTTCGTTCCGGCACCGAGGAGAGAGGATCGGTGAGTTGCACCAACACGACACTTCACAGTAGAACATGCCAGGCACACTCACACCCCCCCTTCACCCCCCGATCACCCCCCCAATCACCCCTGCCCCCCCAGTCACAGTGACACCAATAGCATTTTTTTTTTCTTTTTGCATTGGTGTCATTTGTGACTGTAATAACTGTTAGGGCAGTTAGGGTTAGCCCCCTTTAGCTCTAGGGTACCCCCCTAACCCCCCCAATAAAGGTTTAACCCTGTGATCACCCCCCATCGCCAGTGTCACTAAGGCTGGGTTCACATTGCAGCGGTTTATGAGAACGGATGTGATTCGCACCGCACTGCAGTGCAAATCACATCCGATCTCTGTGCGATTTGAGTTCAGCCATACAGATAGTATGGCTAAATTTGCGCCGCACCCGCCGCAAATTCGCACGGGACCCTTTTTTTGGTCCGCAGCAGAATTGGATCGCATGGGTGTTCACACCATGCGATCCGAGTTTGCAGATCACACTGCGATATGCGAACTGATCTGGGGGTGTCATTAACATTTCACTGACACTCCCAGCAGTTCGCATAGGGCAGTGTGAACTGCCGCCGGGAGGCATGCGATGCGGGAACCCGCCGCGGATTCGTGGTGTTCCCGCATCGCTCCAGTGTGAACCCAGCCTAATAAGCGATCGTTTTTCTGATCGCTGTATTAGTGTCACATGTGTTGCTAGTTAGGCAGGTAGGTATTTAGGTTCGCCGCAGCTTTTTATAGCGCCAGGGACCCCCATATACTACCGCATAAAGCCCCCTGATTGCCCCCTAGTTAACCCTTTCACCAGTGATCACCATATAACTGTTACAGGTGACGCTGGTTGGTTAGTTATTTTTTTATAGTTTCAGGGCACCCGCCATTTATTACCTAGTTTCACTAGTGTACCCCTAAATTTAGGGGTGTCTACTTTCCAACATGGGGTCATTTGGGGGGGGGGGTTGTGCCATCTTGGCATTTTATGGCCTTCAAAACTGTAACGCCCTTAGAAAGTCTGAAGGCGGTGCTTGGTTTTCGGGGCCCCGTACGCGGCTAGGCTCCCAAAAAGTCCCACATATGTGGTATCCCCGTACTCAGGAGAAGTAGCAGAATTTATTTTGGTGTGTCATTTCACATATGCCCATGGCATGCGTGAGCAATATATCATTTAGTGACAACTTTGTGAAAAAATAAAATAAAATAAAAAGTTTGTAATTTTCCCGCAACTTGTGGCAAAATATAAAATATTCCATGGACTCAACATGCCTCTCAGCAAATAGCTTGGGGTGTCTACTTTCTAAAATGGGGTCATTTGTGGGGGTTTTGTGCCATCTTGGCATTTTATGGCCTTCAAAACTGTAATAGGTAGTGAGGAGTGAAGTCAAATATTTGCGCCCTTAGAAAACCTGAAGGCGGTTCTTGGCTTTCGGGGCCCCGTACGCGGCTAGGCTCCCAAAAAGTTCCACATATGTGGTATCCCCGTACTCAGGAGGAGCAGCAGAATTTATTTTGGGGTGTCATTTCACATATGCCCATGGCATATGTGAGCAATATATAATTTAGTGACAACTTTGTGAAAAAAAAAAAAAAAAAAATTAAAGTTTGTAATTTTCCCGCAACTTGTGGCAAAATATAAAATATTCCATGGACTCAACATGCCTCTCAGCAAATAGCTTGGGGTGTCTACTTTCTAAAATGGGGTCATTTGTGGGGGTTTTGTGCCATCTTGGCATTTTATGGCCTTCAAAACTGTAATAGGTAGTGAGAAGTGAAATCAAAAATGTACGCCCTTAGAAAGCCTGAAGGCGGTGCTTGGTTTTCGGGGCCCCGTACGCGGCTAGGCTCCCAAAAAGTCCCACATATGTGGTATCCCTGTACTCAGGAGAAGCAGCAGAATTTATTTTGGGGTGTCATTTCACAAAAAAATGTTTTTTGTCATTATTCAATCGCTTGAGGCAAAAAAATAAAATATTCAATGGGCTCAACATGCCACTTATCAATTTCCTTAGGGGGTCTACTTTCCAAAATGGGGTCATTTGGGGGGGGGGGGTTTGTACTGCCCTGCCATTTTAGCACCTCAAGAAATGAGATAGGCAGTCGTAAACTAAAAGTTGCGTAAATTCCAGAAAACGTACCTTAGTTTGTAGATGTGACAACTTTTGCGCAAACCAATAAATATACAGTTATTGACTTTTTTTTACCAAAGACATGTGGCTGAATACATTTTGGCCTAAATGTATGACTAAAATTGAGTTTATTGGATTTTTCTAATAACAAAAAGTAGAAAATATCATTTTTTTTCAAAATTTGCGGTCTTTTTACGTTTATATCGCAAAAAATAAAAATCGCAGAGGCAATCAAATACCATCAAAAGAAAGCTCTATTTGTGGGAAGAAAAGGACGCAAATTTTGTTTGGGTACAACATTGCATGACCGCGCAATTACCAGTTAAAGCAGCGCAGTGCCAAATTGTAAAAAGACCTCTGGTCATTGACCAGCAAAATGGTCCGGTCTGAAAGTGGTTAATCAAACTATGTTGATTTCAAATATCCAGTCAGGCTCAGGGAAAATTCCTAATTTTTAAATTCCCCTATACCAGATTAATTGTTTTGTGTGTAAACAGGCAAGAGTGAAAAATACCCCTTTAGTAGATCAGTCCCTATATACCTTTTTTTATATCCAGTAAAGCCAACCGATACCGTTTACATAACTAAAAGGGTTTCAAAGTGCCCAAAGGTCTAGTAATTAATAAAAATGAAGATTTTTTATTTTTTTACAAATGTTATTAGTTCAAATATTCATGACATATTGGACAATATACAACATAATGTGACAGTTGATGAGGATGGTAGTGTAATGTTCTGGACACTTACTCAATAAGCACTACAAAAAGCAATTCAATTAATGGCAAGTTCAGCCACCTAACCTTGTTTCCCTGAAAATATGACAGTGTTTTTTATTAATTTTGGCTACAAAAAACACACTAGGGATTTTCAGGGGATGTCTTATCTATGCCCCCTTGTCCTGACAGCACAGGAGTCATCATTGTGAGAACTTTAATAAACCTTAATAAACCAAAAATAAACCTTAGCTGCTTGATGACCAGCCATCGTTATTATACTGTGGTAGGTTGGCACAGCTGTGTGAATCGTCATAGGTGTACGTCGGGCACTTTAAGAGCAATATCAGGTGCCAGAGCTGATGCGCGTGGCTGGTGGCCGCAATGTCCGCCGGCCACCTGAGATCATTTCACAGAGAGCCATTCTGTCAGGAAAGTAGAGAGAGATTTGCTGTTCCTAGTGATCAGGAACAGCGAGCTCTCTCTACTCCCAGTCAATACACTCCCCTCACAGTTAGAAAAACCTCCCTAGGGAACACTTAACCTATTGATCGCCCCCTAGTGTTAACTCCTTCCCTGCCAGTGTCATTTATACAGTAATCAGTGGCTATTTTTAGCACCGATCGCTGTATAAATGTCACTGGTACCAAAAATAAGTAGAAGAATAGATATTGGCCTAAACTGTAGAAGACATTTTTTTGGGGATATTTATTATAGCAAAAAGTAAAAAAAGTTAAACTTTTTTTAATTTTTTCAAAATTGTTGGTCTTTTTTTGTTTATAGCGCAAAAAATATAAATGGCAGAGGTGATCAAATACCACCAAAAGAAAGCTCTATTTGTGGGAAAAAAATACATACATTTTGTTTGTGTACAACGTCGCATGACTGAATGATTGCGCAATTATCATTTAAAACGATGCAATGCCGTATCACAAAAAATGGCCTGGTTATTAAGGAGGTAAATCCTTCTGGGGCTGAAGTGGTTAAAGTCAGTGCAAAAATTGTTAATATGTTTTGTAAAAAGAATGTATAGTGTCAAGTGTGTCTCCTTGTGTAACTTTATAGTCGAATACCTTATTTACAGCGCCACCGGACGTCTCACGTGATTACCCGCTCTGAGCACTGCCAAAGGAAGGGCCAAGACCCCCACTAACATCAGCCCTGCTCCGAGCACTGCAGAGGGAGGGGCCACTGACGTTAGTCGGGAGGAAAGGAGAAGATCTCTGGTGGGTCACGTGAGTGCCCGGCGGCGCTGTAAATAAGTAATTTTCCACAATAAAGTTACAAAAGGAGACACACTGGACGTTACATAATATTTTTACAAAACGGATTATATATTTTTACAAGGACTTTACTAGGCCTTATTTTCGGGGAAACATGGTAAAATGAATATCTCCTATACGTGCAAAAGTTAGGAGATATTCACCCTGCATGCAGCCAGTGACATCACTGGCACGTGCACTCTGAAGGTCCGGCATACCTTGCCAAAACTTCAGAAAAGCTTAATGCCGCAACTGAGGGCTCCCATGTGCATGCACGGAAGTATTGTCAACGCGGCTCCAACCGGAGCTTGTGATCCCGGAAGAAAGGTCCAACGTGAATATTTCATAATGTTCTAGTATGTGATGCATACTAGCATATTATGCCATTGCCTTTCAGTTTTTTTTTTTTTTTTTTTTGAAAATCCACGGTTTACAACTGCTTTAGAATGAAAGAAAGTAGTACTAATGTACCAAGCATTCATTATTTTTAGGAGAGGTGGATATGTGGAGGCCCCCTTTATTATGGCCATGACCATATTTAGTCAGTTACATCACCCAGCTTTCCCACCTGGTTTATTTACAAACAGCAACCTTCTGGGGATCTGTCATTTCCTGGTGATAGCACTACAGCAGAAAAATGACAGATCTCTGGCCAGCTGATGTTTGTAAACAAACCAGCTGGGGATCAGTTATTTTTTAGCAGTAGGGATCTTGTGTGACGTCATTGACCAAATATGACGTAACCTAGAATTCAGGCCGTTTTTTTTTCCAAAATCAGTTGCCCGGGGATCTGACATTTTGTAGCAGTAGTACTTTTTTTAACTTGTACTGTTTCATATCTTCATGTGCAGCTTTAAGGCATCCATCAAGCAGGTTATTTAGATGATTTAGATTATGTTGTCCTTTAAGCTTTATTAAAAGACCCTCTCCCTGCTGAACAGTATATACAGTATATATTTTTGCATTTTTTTGCATTGCTACACATCCCCGTGGTAGTACCCAGCTACCCATGCTGATTTTTAACAAAAGCTTACAAATTAGCTTTGGAAAATGCGATAAAATCAAGCAAGATTTCCTGTTGACTTAAATAGTATTCAGAGCTATGTTCAATGCTTGAAGACTTCACACTGGGTTTGCAAAACCTCCTGCAAACCAAGCTTTGCCTGATTCACTCATCGCTTCTTAACGCATCTCCATGTCCCCTAATTACTGTTAATATATGTGGGAGTCATTGAAATGATATATAAGTGGCGTTCAAGTGTAAATAACAGACTTATGAATGCATTGTTGGAGCTAGTTACAATGTAAGTCGGTTAAGAGAAAAATAACAGGTAGCCATTATTCATTAAGGACTCTGCTGCAGTTCGTATGAAATACTAACATCAGAAATCTGATAGCATTATAAATTATTATAGGTATATTTTCAATTTCAATTAACATTAACAAGTCACCTCAAAAACAGAAAGAAAAAAATCCTGACAGGCAAAAATGAAACTATTACACACATGAGAGGAGATGTTGCTCCAGTGAAATTTCACTTTAGCTGTAAGTTGGTTATTGGTAAGATATGTGACATGACTCCATCCTTCTCTTTCTATTTCATGGTAAAATGATAATTGAAAACTGTCAGTAGACACCCAAAAAATTTTGATACTAGAATTATGTAATGATCAACTTTAACCACTTCAATACAGGGCACTTTCGCCCCCTTCCTTCCCAGCCCTATTTTCAGCTTTCATCGCTCTAGCGCTTTCAGTGACAATTGCGCGGTCATGCTACACTGTACCCAAATGAAATTTTTATCATTATGTTCGCACAAATAGAGCTTTATTTTGGTGTTATTTATTCACGACTCAGTTTTTTATTTTTTGCGATATAAGCGCAAAAATAGCGGAAATTTGGAAAAAAAAACAATATTTTCTTTTTTATATTTTAAAAGAAATCCAATAAAATCAAATTTTGTCATAAATTTAAGTTTATTCCATCCGGACCCTGTTTGGCCACAGGGGCTCTTTAGAGTAATCTGGCAGAGAACTGGACGCCATGTAGGGTGCCCTGCCAACTCCTACCACTTATTTCTGCAGCTCAGACCTGTGATTCAAGACCTTTGATTATGTTACATGGAATAATGCTAGGATTATCTAACAAAACAACAGTTGTGTGAGAAAATCTATTTTGCATTTTAAAAACAACAAGGACGGGGGGGGGGGGGGTTTAAAGATGTTATATGTTGCCCAGAGTTTATCTTTGAGGCTTTTCCATCTGCTTGTCATTACTCACAGCCCTGGTGTTGGCAGCACGCCCTTGCCCTTTTCAAGAAATGTAAGCAGGCTACTGGACATTCATCCTGGGCCTGATCTCTGCTTAGACTGTTTGCATATGCCCTGGTAAACTGCATATGTATCTTGCTTTTGCTGTGCTTATTTTGATAATAAACCTATTATGTCTGCTACAATTTGTCTGGGATCTGGACTGGTTTAGGATTGGATTGTTTTTGCTCGATCTTAAGTTTTGTTTTTTTTCGTCCAAACTGGCGGTTTGGATGAAAATTTGTCTGGGATCTGGACTGGTTTAGGATTTGATTGTTTTTGCTCAATCTTAAGTTTTTTTTTCGTCCAAACTGGCGGGTTGGACAAAAAAAATTGTTGGCTCTGGTCGAAACACCTGTACGCACTATGTGACATAAGTACAGTGATTTCCCTGCTGATCTATTGTGCTCTGACAGGGTGACCCCCCCCCCCCCCCCCCCCACCAGAACACTCCAAACAACACACTCTGCCATTGGCTGAGAGCGCTGTTAAGGATTCAGATGGCTGCTGGTTTTCTGTCAGACAGACTGACATACATAAGGGTCAAATGTCGGCCGTTTTTTTAACCTGCCGATGTATCCCGACATTTGGCCCATGTGTACCTGGCTTTACCATCAACCCACTGACTTTGCAACTGTCTGCTGTTTGCTTTGACAATCTGTCTGAGGCCTTACATTGCTCTAGCTTCTTTTTCTGCCTGCTAGTCAATTGAAACCACTGGTGCCACAGTGGGTTTACCAAATCCTGTGACAGACTGGCTCAATTCAGTCAGTGCGGACACACAAAACTTTATATAGTAATTCAAGCACTGCTTGTGGCATTTTTCAGTGTGATTGAGAAAAGCGGAGCAATCAAGTGCATTTCTATTTGTTATTAGCTTATTACTTCTTGTGAAATTTCTCTGACATACTGTGAAATCTGAATATGAGTAGTCATTTGACAATACCTTTTTCACAAACAAAAGGAGAATAACAGTTACTATTCATCCTCCACATATATTCACTATTTGAACCCTGGAGATGATCATGGAGGATCGCTGAGATATACATTTTGAGAAAAGGGAAATCCCTTACAAGTGTTCAACCTACAACTACCATAACTTCAAAAATAAATCATATTGCTGAAATATAAAACAATTTCATTGGCCACCTTGGAATACTGTCCAGGTCCTTGTTTATGGTTTTGGGAATGAGCTTTCTATATGATATCTAACTTTCATCTATTTTAAAGCAGAGGAAGATTATTCCATTATAATTTTCCCACTATCCATTTTCAGACATAATGCCCAGAGCCCTCAAATATATTTTGGGAAACATTTAAACTACAGAATAAATATGAAAAAAAAAAAGTGTAAGGAAGATATTAAACGTGGCAAACATCAAAAGTACATATACAACCTCATGAATTTTTTGCATTTTCTAAAACTTTTCTTTTTTATTTTGTCTAGTAAGGTTCTCAAAACCCATGTTATGATTCATTTTATAAGGATGATGATCTTTCATCTTTGCATTTGTTCAATTGATAGAGTAATCCATAATGCTAATTTACACGTAATAACAAATTATTTCTTTCATTTACCTTAAGAATAAGGTTATGAACTATTTCAGCAGAAAACTGTCCAATAAATAAGGCAAAATTATCATGAATAAAATTCATATAAATACACTTTATATCAATGTGGTATGCATAAAGCTGGTCATGCATATATATTACAATCTGACTGTACAATCTCTGTAGAATCTTCCTTAGAATTACCAAAGCTATGTATGTGAGAACACAGATAAAAAAATGTTAAGGTGAAACATTAGCGAAAATCTTTTTTAGTGCTGGATGGAGTGGGAAAGTATAAAAACACCATCAAGTTTTTATTTTTACGTGTCAATGTCAAGGATAAAGGGGAAATCCTGAACCTGACAGAAGCACAGCTTTCCCCATTCAAAGACATCTCCGCTGCTCTTTTTATTTTTTTTGGTAACAACCATAAAATGTTGGATTCTCTCTTACTTTTTCTTCCGGTGACATTGGTCATCAGGACACATAGTAAGGTTAGATCACACCAGCTGGGATGCAAACATACCCCAACCCTTCTTTATTATATTAAAAAGAAATTCAATTTTAATTATCTTCCAAAAGGTCTTATTAAAATGCAATTAATGAGCCTAATTTGATCAAACCAAAGCATCAATGATATGTTAAACTTGCACTTACCAACCTCCACAACACTAGAACAGTTGGGATCGTTGAAGCCGACTGGGCACTCACATGTATAGGTTTCATCAGACAAGCCCGATAAACATATTCCTCCGTTTTCACATGGGTTGGGCTCACACACATCCCCTGCCAGTCAAAAATAGAAAAAAATGCAATTAATGACACATCCACACAGTCACCAGTAGACATAATCCAAGTCATTCCACATTTCTCAACAAAATGAACATTAAAAAGCAGAAAACATATCAGCTAGACAGTCACTTCTAAAATAAACCGGAGGGTGCTGCTACAACGTATATAGGCAGCTCTATATTTAGAAAATATCTTGCTAGAAAATGACTTTTCACTGTAGGTGTGGTGACAAGGACTCCTACACTTTCACAACCTCCTTTAAGAAAAACATATGCTGCTAACACCTAGGATAAATACAAATTCTTCAAAATACTATACCAAACATACAGGCCTGGTTTTATTGATCTGGATCAATTTTAAGCTTATATGCCTCTGTTTTTATGAATTTTGTACAATTATTTTATTCAATTGTCATCTTCCATGTTGAGCCTTTAAAGTCAAGTTAGTTAGGCGTGTTCCGTCATATCTGGTCCTGCAGTCTTTTGTACTAAAGGTATGGTACTGCCAAAATAATTAGTACACTTAAAGTATTGTATATATTTGTGTTTTTTCGTTGTGGACAGTGAAACTATTAATCAAATTACATTTGTCAATTGCTGCATTATAATTTTTGCAGTACTGTATTATTATTATTATTATTCAGGATTTATATAGCGCCAGCAATTTACGCAGCGCTTTACAATATAAAAGGGAGACAATACAGTTACAATACAATTAAATACAAAAGGATTAAGAGGACCCTGCTCAGAAGAGCTTACAATCTAAAAGGGTGGGGCAGGTGGTACAGAAGGTTATAACTGTTGGGAATGAGTTTATGGAAGTGGTAGGAGATTAGTTTGAGACGTGATAGGCTTCCCTGAATAGATGAGTTTTCAGGGATTGTCTGAAGGTAGCAAGAGTAGGGGATAGCCGGACCGGTGGAGGTAGCGAGTTCCAGAGGATTGGAGAGGCTCTGGAGAAATCCTGGAGACGAGTGTGGGAGGAGGAGACGAGAGAGCTTGAGAGTAGGAGGTCTTGAGAAGAACGGAGGGGACGGTTTGGGTGATATTTGGAGACAAGATTGGTGATGTAGCTCGGGGCAGAGTTGTGAATGGCTTTGTATGTGGTGGTTAGTATTTTGAATTTAATTCGCTGGGTGATTGGGAGCCAGTGTAGGGATTGGAGGAGAGGGTTGGCAGACACTGAGCGGTTGGTAAGGTGGATAAGTCTGGCAGCAGCATTCATGATAGACTGAAGAGGAGATAGCCTATGGAGAGGCAGGCCAATGAGAAGGGAGTTGCAATAGTCAAGGCGAGATATAACAAGGGAGTGAATGAGGATCTTGGTAGTTTTAATTGTTAAAAAGGGGCGAATTTTAGAGATGTTACAGAGGTGAAATCTACAAACCTTTGACAACGATTGGACTTGGGGCTGAAATGACAAGTCAGAGTTTAGGATTACACCTAGTACCCTGGCGTGAGGGGAGGGCCTGATGGTTGCATTGTTGATTTTGATGGAAAAGTCATGTATTGCTATAGCATATAAATATATTGCTATTATTCAAATATAACTAAAGGCACAACTTAAAGTAGACCTAAAAAAGGGAATTTGAATACCGCAAACACATCCAGTTGAGAATCTACAGATAGTTAAAGGACGGGGAAGGTGAGGGATTAGGGACACAGACACATGCTTGGGTTTTCACAAGGAAGTAAGAACCATCATTGGACTTAAGGTCGCTCATGGTCTGTAACTTTGCAGCAGAATTTTCTACCCTGTTCTGTAATCCACACTGTTGCACTGTTTTTAACCACAGCACATGGTGTCGAATTTGTTTCCTCTGATTTACTTGGCTGTCTGTTGGCTGTGACAGTGAGTCACTGACCTGGAATAGGGAGTCAATGAGTGATATCAGAACTCATTTAAATCAGAACATTTTCTTTCCATGCCAGTGAATCAGAAGGTAATAAAGTCTTGGATCATCATTAGAACAAGGCAACTAACATTTTTAGATTATGAGATTGGCAATAGCAATCTATATAGCTCTCCCAGTGTAGGTTTGTACTAATAACCATTTCAAGTATAAAAAGATACAGAGCCTAATTGCACGAGATTGAAGACTGCAAGTCTTTTCTTTATTTGGACCATACAGTGCCGTAAAATGTTAAAACAGCGTGGCTGTTTTGAAAAAAAAAAAACAGCGTGGCGCATATGTCCATTTAAAAAATTGTATCTGGTAATAAGAAGAGAGGGAAAAACTGTTTTAGTATTCATTGGTCCAATTCAAATTATACCAGTAATTATACCAGTAAGTTCATTCTACATTGGAAATTCATCCCCCACCAACAAGATCACTATAAACATAATATCAAACTAAAGTCTAAACAAACATTCTAGACTTTGACTGTACCAGAGCGAAAATATGTGCAATTGCAATAAATTCAGCTGTCAGACACATTGTCTTCCATCTTCAAACAGTTGCTTAAGTGTTTAGTTGCTGCCAACATAGCAAGAACTGAATAGGCATCTGTTATGTCTCTCAGTGCAGTATGGAGCACATATCTTGTGTATTTTATTGCAATGCCTTATCTATTAATTTTCATACAACAAAATGTTCTTTTCAGACAACATAACAGTAATCAGACATTAAGGGCTAATTCACACTATGTGCGGTGACAAGCATTGTACTGCTTTGTAGAACATCTGTCAACACAAGGACACACAGGAAACAATTGTTTTCTATGTGTCCCATTCACACTACAAGGCCGCCTAGGTCTGTGCTGCAGCGTGTTGCGATAAAATACAAAAATGCTGCATTTTATTGCAGTGCACCGTGCCAAATTGCATGGCACTGTACAGAAGAGCAGCATATACATTACCATGAATGAAGTGTATATTTTGTACACTTCATGTCATGAAAATCTCACGAAGAGATTGTCCTCCAGGTCTTCTGATGTACGATCGTCGCGGGTACGCACGATCGTACGAACGCCCTTTACGTTCGTACACAGGTGCGCGTGCGCGGGCACGCGCACGGTCGCGTGCGTGCGTCCGTATTGGCGCCAAACTGCCTATTTAAACCAGCCTCTTGCCAACAGTCTTTGCTGTCTGCTCTACAGCGTTATATCTGTGAGACCTGATCCGTATCGTTTGTTCCTGTTTGACCCGGCCTGCCTGTGACCTATCTGCTATCCGCCTGCACCCGACCTTGGCTTGTTGTGACTATTCTCCTGCCTGTTCCCTTGTACTTCGTTCCTGTCTGGTATCCGATCCGGCTTGCTCTGACCATCCGTCTGCTAAAAGGGTAACCTGCTTATATTGAACTGTTCATCTGCTATAAGTGCCTGCTCATATTGAACTACCTATCTACTGCAAGTCACCTGCTTTTACTGAACTGTGTCATCTGCTACAAGTGATCTGTTAGTATTGAACTGTTCATCTGCTATAAGTGCCTGCTCATATTGAACTACCTATCTGCTGCAAGTCACCTGCTTATACTGAACTGTGTCATCTGCTACAAGTAATCTGTTAGTATTGAACTGTTCATCTGCTATAAGTGCCTGCTCTTATTGAACTACCTATCTGCTGCAAGTCACCTGCTTATACTGAACTGTGTCATCTGCTACAAGTAACCTGCTAGTATTGCACTGTCCATCTGCTCCTAGTGCCTGCTTATATTGACTGTTTATCTGCTGCAAGCACTTGTGTATATTACACTGTTCACCTGCTACAAGTGGCCTGCTTTCCTGCACTGCTTATTGCCAAGTTACCTGCTCCTTTGAACTGTGTATCTGCTATAAACTACCTGCTGATCCCTTCACTGTGATTACCTGCTCCACTGAACCTCGCCTACCCATCCTACCCATCTGTTGATCCTGCCAGGCACCTGTACCCCTCCTTACTCCTGTGTTCCCTGTTACATTGCCAGGAAACCGGTAGTGGGAGTCGTAAAGGAGGCCTCTCTCCGCAATCCGGGCTCGCTACTAGAAGGTACGTGATAGTAGCAGACAGCCCAATGTCTGAGCCCGAGCAGGGAGCCTCCGCCATGGAAGAACTTTGTCAACACCTGGCAGGACTGTCTGAGGCAGTTAAGGGCCTTCAACAAGGCTACACTCGGCTGGAGGAACGGGTAATTGCTCTTTCCAACCCCTCCGGATCCTTGGGGGACCCTCAACCATCAGTTTCTTCAGCTAAAGCAGGTCCAACACCTACAGTTGTGATGTTACCACCAGAACCTAAAGTTCTCACACCCGAGCGATTTTCTGGGAATCGCAGTGGCTTCAGGGCCTTCCGCAACTCCTGCGAATTATATTTTGCCCTCCAACCACGGACCTTCTCTTTAGAGGCTACCAAGGTGGGTTTTGTGGTGTCTCTACTCTCTGGAGACCCCCAGACCTGGGCCCACCGCCTGTTAGAAAACAAGGACGCAGCGTTGACTAATCTTTCTACCTTTTTTGATGCTATGGCTCAATTGTATGAAGATCCTCAACTTTCAGCAACTGCAGAAACCGCTTTGCGGACCCTCCAGCAGGGACGAAGGGCGGTGGAAGATTATGTGGCCGAGTTCAGGCGATGGGGTGCGGATACGAACTGGAATGATGCTGCCCTTCGCCATCAGTTCCGCATGGGACTCTCTGATTCTTTGAAGGATGAGCTTGCTAGAGTCGGTGTTCCACAGACATTAAACGCATTAATTGACTTGGCGATACAGATCGATCGTCGTCTGAGAGAGAGGAGAGCTGAGAGGGCCACTGGTTTCTCTCGTCCAACCTGGATGCTTCCAAAGGCCCCAAGCCATTTACATCCAGCACCTGCCACCCGATCCACGTCTGACACACCTGAGCCAATGCAACTTGGAGTCTTGCGGCCATCTCTTACCCCCGAAGAACGTCAACGTCGGCGGAATAATAACTTATGTCTCTATTGCGGGGAATCTGGACATTACGTCAGGAACTGTCCAATAAAACTTCGTAAGTGTCCATCCATGCCTCCTGATCTCCCAGACTCTTTAATAAAGTTTCCATCTCACCTTATCATTTCTGTCTCCTTTCAGGTCCCAGGAAAGACTTTACAGACACCCGCCATTATTGATTCCGGGGCATGCAGCTGTTTTATGGATTCATCCTTTGCTGCCCAACATCAGATTCCTCTCCTACCTAAGACCCGTGGACTCTCTATTCATTTGGCTGATGGCTCCGCTATTAAATCTGGTCCTGTAACTCGAGAAACTGCACCTCTACCTACTGTTATCTCTGGTTCTCATCGAGAACTTCTCCGGATGGACATTATCTCCTCCCCTCTTTTTCCTGTAATCCTTGGGATGCCCTGGCTACAGGCTCACAATCCAACCATAAATTGGACTACAGGAGAAATTACCTTTTCTTCACCGTATTGCCAGAAGTTCTGTGGTTCATCCGGTTCTCTGAGACCAGCAACTTTATTATCTATTGACTCAGAGATCGATTTACGTCAAGCCATTCCCGAAGTCTACCATGAATTTTTGGACGTGTTCAGTAAACAAAAGGCAGAGGTGCTCCCGCCCCACCGGGCTTATGACTGCCCCATTGAGTTACTTCCTGGAGCCAAGATTCCGTTTGGAAGGGTTTTTCCCTTAACAGAGGTAGAGCAGGAGAAACTCAAAGAATACCTCGAAGAAAATTTAAAGAAGGGGTTCATTCGCCCGTCTACGTCCCCAGCAGGTGCAGGTATTTTCTTTGTTGAGAAAAAGGACCACACTCTCCGACCCTGCGTAGACTACCGTGAATTAAACAACATCACTATAAAGAACCGGTACCCTCTCCCTCTTTTTCCAGAGTTATTCCAAAGACTGGGAATTGCTACGGTGTTCACTAAACTCGATCTCCGTGGGGCTTACAACTTGATCCGTATCAAGGCCGGAGATGAGTGGAAGACTGCTTTCCGTACCCGATTCGGACACTTCGAGTATTTGGTGATGCCCTTCGGTTTGTGTAATGCCCCCGCCACTTTCCAATACTTTATCAATGATGTGCTCCGGGACTTTCTGGACTTATTTGCTGTCGTTTATTTAGATGATATTTTGATTTTTTCTTCCTCCCTTGAAGCCCCTCGCAAGCACGTCAAAAGCGTGTTGGGTCGGCTCCGCCAACACGGACTATATGCAAAAGCAGACAAGTGTTTGTTCGAACAGGAAAGTATACCATTCCTGGGGTTGATCATCTCTAGTAAGGGTATAAAAATGGACCCCCAGAAGATTGCTGCGATTTTGGACTGGCCGACTCCTGTAGACAGGAAAGGAATCCAACGTTTTATTGGATTCGCCAATTTCTACCGCAAATTTATTAAAGGTTTCTCAGCTATTGTTGCACCCATCACACAACTAACTAGACAAGGAACCCTTTTTCATTGGACCTCTGAAGCTCAAAAAGCATTCGAGACTCTCAAGGGACTTTTCACCTCCGCTCCTATTTTAAGACATCCAGATTCCTCCCTGCCATTTGTTTTAGAAGTGGATGCATCCGAAATCGCCGTAGGAGCTATATTATCCCAAAGACAAGGAACTAAGGCCCTGCTTCATCCTGTGGCTTTCTTTTCACGTAAGTTATCTGCAGCCGAGAAAAATCACGATGTCGGAGACCGGGATCTGTTGGCCATTAAATCCGCATTAGAAGAGTGGCGTTATTTGTTGGAAGGAGCTTCTCATCCAATTCTAATATTTACAGATCACAAAAACCTGGAGTACTTAAGATCTGCAAAAAGACTAAAACCAAGACAAGCCAGGTGGGCACTCTTCTTCTCCCGGTTCTCTTTCCATGTGACGTATCGCCCAGGGTCTAAGAATATAAAACCAGATGCCTTGTCACGGATGTTCCACAAGTCCCAGGAGAATTCTCCTCCGGATACCATTCTCGCTCCTGGGAATTTCCTTCTGCTTCAGGAAGATCTTCTCTCTCGGCTTAGACAAGCCTCCATGGGACAAAGACCCTTCTCAGAACCAGAACTACAAACCAGAGGTGGGTTACTGTGGTATAAAGACAAGATCTACATCCCCGAAACTCTGCGGGTATCTGTTCTAGAGCTGTGTCATGACCACGCACTCGCCGGACATTTTGGTATCACTAGAACCATTGATTTGGTACAGCGTACTTTTTGGTGGCCTCAGTTACGGGAGGATTGCAGGAAATACGTGAACACCTGCACTACGTGCATTAGGAGTAAGAACTGTAAAACCAAGGCCTGGGGCCTCCTTAAACCGTTGTCTGTTCCGGACAGGCCATGGAAAATGCTGTCTCTAGACTTCATTGTTGAATTGCCTCCGGCAGACGATCATACCACTATCTTGGTGGTGGTCGATCGTCTGTCAAAGATGGCACATTTTATTCCCATGAAGGGTACCCCTACAGCCTCTGAAACTGCACAAGTGTTTATCAAAGAAATAATTAGGCTCCATGGGGTACCAGCCAATATAGTTTCAGATCGAGGAGTACAGTTCACCTCTCGATTCTGGAAGTCCCTCTGCAAGGCCTTGAATATTGAGCTATCTTTCTCATCCGCTTATCATCCTCAGTCCAATGGGCAGACTGAGAGGACAAACCAAACTCTCGAACAATATTTACGCTGTTTTTCCTCTTTCGCACAAGATGATTGGATCTCCCTACTTCCAGTAGCTGAATTTGCGTATAATAATTCTCTCCATTCCGCTATCAAACAGACACCCTTTTTTGCCAATTATGGCTTCCACCCTTCGTTTTTACCCAACTCCCTTCCTGAATGTTCAGTACCTGCGGTCCAGGAAAAGATGAACTTTTTTTCAACCAACAACAAACTTCTACAAGAAACAATGACTAAAACTCAAGAGCACAACAAGGCAACCTTTGACAGGAAGAGACGAGGAGAGTTAGTACTGGTACCTGGTGATTTGGTGTGGCTATCCACGGTAAACTTGAAAATGGCGTGTCCTTCAAGGAAACTAGGTCCCAAGTTTTTAGGACCTTTCTCAGTCAAAAGGAAGATTAACGAAGTTGCTTTTGAACTAGAACTTCCAGACTCACTAAAGGTTCATCCGGTATTCCATGTATCCTTATTGAAACCTTTCACTCCCAATCCATTTCCTAACCGAAAAACCACTCCTCCTGATCCGATCTTGGTTGATGGTGAAGAAGAATTTGAAATTGAAGCCATCCTAAAATCCAGAAGAAGAGGAAACCAGAACCAGTTCTTAATCAAATGGAAAGGATATTGTCCTGAAGAGAACTCCTGGGAGCCTGAGGACAACATTCATGTGAAAAACTTGATTCGATCCTTTAAAAGGGCCCATCCTGAAAAGTTTGCCCGAAAGGGCATCCGGAGGCTGCCCCTTGGGGGGGGGGGGGCAATGTCCTGAAAATCTCACGAAGAGATTGTCCTCCAGGTCTTCTGATGTACGATCGTCGCGGGTACGCACGATCGTACGAACGCCCTTACGTTCGTACACAGGTGCGCGTGCGCGGGCATGCGCACGGTCGCGCGCGTGCGTCCGTATTGGCGCCAAACGGCCTATTTAAACCAGCCTCTTGCCAACAGTCTTTGCTGTCTGCTCTACAGCGTTATATCTGTGAGACCTGATCCGTATCGTTTGTTCCTGTTTGACCCGGCCTGCCTGTGACCTATCTGCTATCCGCCTGCACCCGACCTCGGCTTGTTGTGACTATTCTCCTGCCTGTTCCCTTGTACTTCGTTCCTGTCTGGTATCCGATCCGGCTTGCTCTGACCATCCGTCTGCTAAAAGGGTAACCTGCTTATACTGAACTGTTCATCTGCTATAAGTGCCTGCTCATATTGAACTACCTATCTACTGCAAGTCACCTGCTTTTACTGAACTGTGTCATCTGCTACAAGTGATCTGTTAGTATTGAACTGTTCATCTGCTATAAGTGCCTGCTCATATTGAACTACCTATCTGCTGCAAGTCACCTGCTTATACTGAACTGTGTCATCTGCTACAAGTAATCTGTTAGTATTGAACTGTTCATCTGCTATAAGTGCCTGCTCTTATTGAACTACCTATCTGCTGCAAGTCACCTGCTTATACTGAACTGTGTCATCTGCTACAAGTAACCTGCTAGTATTGCACTGTCCATCTGCTCCTAGTGCCTGCTTATATTGACTGTTTATCTGCTGCAAGCACTTGTGTATATTACACTGTTCACCTGCTACAAGTGGCCTGCTTTCCTGCACTGTTTATTGCCAAGTTACCTGCTCCTTTGAACTGTGTATCTGCTATAAACTACCTGCTGATCCCTTCACTGTGATTACCTGCTCCACTGAACCTCGCCTACCCATCCTACCCATCTGTTGATCCTGCCAGGCACCTGTACCCCTCCTTACTCCTGTGTTCCCTGTTACATTGCCAGGAAACCGGTAGTGGGAGTCGTAAAGGAGGCCTCTCTCCGCAATCCGGGCTCGCTACTAGAAGGTACGTGATACTTCACTTAAAAGGGAGCCATGTGATACACATAATCCTGCACCACATTCCCCCCTATTGCAGCCGTCAATGAGCAGCTGCAGGAGCAGTAAAGTGCCCCGGTAGCTGTACAATATGGTGTGCACTCAGCTTTATCTTATCTTATGCGTGAGAAAAGGTACTTTAATCATTTTAATACATATTAAAACGTGTATGTCAATTTGCAGCAGACACAAAAATACTCAATGCCACGAATGTCCCCGCAAAAGAATAAGCTTCGATTATTGTAGTTCATTCAAATTATGGAAAGCCTCCCCTTCTTAGCATTTTTTTTCCCTCTTGAGCTCCACAGTAGACTTTGCTAAAAGCTTTATAGTAGAATTTTCGATGGACCACACTCCAGTCCAAAGTTTGGGGCTCTGGTAATATGGCAGAGGGGATGGGGCTTGGCTGTTGCCAGGGGGACCTGTTTCATGGTGTAGAAATGGCATCTAAACTCAGAGGTCTCTGCTCATTTGGGCCTTCCAATCACTTGACCTTCAGCAATTGTCAACACTGGGCCAGAGGAAGCAGGGATACAATCCAAACTAACAACATGTAATACACTCTCCTGCACTGACACACTGTATGGGCTTTTCTGACCCCCACACCCTTGTTATTGTTATTTAATAGTCTGACCTCTTCACTATGCATTGCTTATTACTCTGTCATCTGAACTCCACATTACTTACTCCTGATCATGGAAGTCTGTGTTACTTACTACTGACCCCTGAGCTCTGCAGTACCTACTCCTGAACCCTGTACTGCATGTCACTTACTCCTGACCACTACATTCTGATCACTACATTCTTCATTACTTATTCCTGACATCTTATCTCTGCATTAATACTTCTGACTTTTGAACTCTATGGGATACTTACTATTGGCCCATGCACTCTGTATTACTCCTGACCCTTGAACCTATATTACTTACCACTGATCCCTGAACTGAATGTGTTACTTACTCCTAAAGTGCCACATCCTCAATTATCATATTTAAAAAAAATGTATTATACACATGGAAGGATTTTTAAGGCACCACACATGCAACAAATACATTTTTCTATAAAAAATCCTTTTTATTTATACATAGATAAAAATTCATGCAATAAAAGCATCCCCAAAGATACATTAAAGAGTATATTGAGATGCCAAATTACAAGCATTTCAGTCACCCATCTAACTGGAGCAACAATATATATGTATAATTAACTGGAAATAAAAGAATGCCCTAATACTATAGACTATACCACTCTTTGGGTGGTTGTGACAGATGTTATCTAGCTTAACGTGTTTCTCTGAGATTGTATCATCCACTTCATCGGGAGTTTATGGGGTCAATTTACCTCTAAAAGAGACTCACATATTTATGTATTTATAAAATGAAATACGACATAGTATACAAAACATGATGGCTGTTGTGTATCCCCCCAGTGCATATATCTCTTACCTAAAATATATATCAAAGGTACCCAGATCTCCCACAGATGTAGCAGGAGGTCAACACAGAGAAAAGTGTGCATGTGCCCACGGGTGATGGACCTATGCCCGCTATCTTGGTCCACCTTGCCGCTTTCTTAGTGACAGTAATGTAGCCAGGTGCAGCAGCTTGGGGGGGGGGGTATATACTTAGGGGACGGGGGGTGATTTCTCTTCTGCCCTGCACTGCACCACAAGACTGTTTATTTGTTGTATGAGTGGTGCTTTAAAAGTCCTGCCATCTGTATACTTTTTTTTTTTTAATATGTTACTTACTTCTGACTCTCAAACTCTGCATTACTTACTACTGACCCCTGAACTCTGTGTTACTTACTCATGGCCTCTGAACTGAGCATTATTTAGTCCTCCTGACCCCTACACTCTGCATAACCTACTCCTGACCCCTGCTCTCCACACTACTTACCACTGACCTTTATACTCTGCATTACTTGCTTTTAATCACTAAACTCCTTGCTGCTTTCGACTGACCTCTCCATTACTTACTATCAAACTCTGTTAAATATTACTGACCTCTGAAATTTGTGTTACTTTTCCCTGATCTCTGAACTCTACATACTACTGACCTCTGCATTACTTACTACTCTAGACTCTCCATTACATACTATTGACCTCTGAAATCTGCATTATAGATTTCTGATCTCTGAATGCTGTGTTAAATACTGCTGACCCCTGCGCTCTGAGTTATATTGTTTATCATGTTAAAAAGGAAGGATAAATTATATTTGTATAGCACCATTTGTAATTTTAATTTTTTTTGAAGATTTCTTCAAACATTACTTTATAATAGGGCCCTGCTAGCTTATCTCCTTAAAACAATGTGTACTGCAACCTGGTGATCTTGTATATGCTTTGTGTACTCCAGTACTATAAGCCATACACTGTGAAGCAACACCCACTTTATTGGTCTTGCCTCCAGTTATTCTTTGGGCAGTGTGATATGCACTGCCGTTTTCTTCTTTATACCTTCAAGATGGTCCTTCATATTGAAATATATTGAAACATATTTAAATATGTTTATTTTGTCTTTATAACCTAAATGTTCCCCACTTGTTCCAAAGGTCATTAACCAATTGTTTGAGGGTGTGTTAAAAATGGGGGTGTGAATTTGTAAAGTGTGGCTACTAATGGGGGTGTGTTATGTGTGTGTGGTTACAAGTGGTCATTGTCAGTTGGGTGTAACTGGATTTCAGTTTTTAAAATTGGATAACCTCATGGTGGTTTCACCATGTAACACTGGGTAAGAAGGTCATCATTTAAAATTTAAATCTAGAACATATATAGACTAATATTGAGTAGTATAAAGGAATGGCCAAGTCATTTTCTGTCATTCCTGAGTACTATAGGGGGGAATTTAATAAAATTGGAGCAGACAGAATCTGGAGAAGTTGTGCATAGTAACCAGCTTCTAACTTTAGCTTGTTCAGTTCTCATGGCAGTTTCTGCTTTCTTATTTGTAATGTCATCTTCTGTACAGCCATGTCTTTAAACAATACTACCAAGGTAGATTAAAGGATCTGTGAAGATTTGCCTTGGCTGTAAATCTTAACTGTTCTAGGTGTATGAAGGTTTAAGGTCATGAGGTCTGTTATTCTTTGGCAGACCTTTAATCCCATCTGTCTGGAAAAGATCTGCAAGCAATTGGTCTTTTCCTGCATATCACAGTAAATAGGGAAAGTAAATTTACAGTATCTCACAATAGTGAGTACACCCCTCACATGTTTGTAAATATTTTATTATATATTTTCATGTGACAACACTGAAGAAATGACACTTTGCTACAATATAAAGTAGTGAGTGTACAGCTTGTATAACAGTGTAAATTTGCTGTCCCCTCAAAATAACTCAACACACAGCCATTAATGTCTAAACCACTGGCAACAAAAGTGAATACACCCCTAAGTGAAAATGTCCAAATTGGGCCCAATTAGCCATATTCCCTCCCTGGTATTATGTGACTGGTTAGTATTACAAGGCGTTACAAGGTGTCAGGTGTGAATGGGGAGAAGGTGTGTTAAATGTGGTGGTATCGCTCTCACTCTCTCATACTGGTCACTGGAAGCTCAACATGGCACCTTATGGCAAAGAACTCTCTGAGGATCTGAAAAAAAGAATTGTTGCTCTACATAAAGATGCCCTAGGCTATAAGAAGATTGCCAACACCCTGAAACTGAGCTGCAGTATAGTGGCCAAGATCATACAGAGGTTTAACAGGACAGGTTCCACTCAGAACAGGCCTTGCCATGGTTGACCAAAGAAGTTGAGTGTATGTGCTGAGCGCCATATCCAGAGGTTGTCTTTGGTTAATTGACATATGAGTGCTGCCGACAATGTTGCAGAGGTTAAAGGGGTGGGGGGGAGCAGCCTGTCAGTGCTCAGACCATACGCCATACACTGCATCAAATTGGTCTACATGGCTGTCATCACAGAAGGAAGCCTCTTCTAAAGATGATGCACAATAAAGCCCCCAAACAGTTTGCTAAAGACAAGCAGACTAAGGACGTGGATTACTGGAACCATGTCCTGTGGTCTGAGGAGACCAAGATACTTATTTGGTTCAGATGGTGTCAAGCGTGTGTGGTGGCAACCAGGTGAGGAGTACAAAGACAAGTGTGTCTTGCCTAAAGTCAAGCATGGGGGTGGGAGTGACATGGTCTGGGGCTGCATGGGTGCTGCTTGCACTGGGGAGCTACAGTTCATGAAGGAATCATGAATGCCAACATGTACTGTGACATACTGAAGCAGGGCATGATCCGCTCCCTTTGGAGACTGGGCCGCAGAGCAGTATTCCAACATAATAAAGACCTCAAACACACCTTCAAGATGACCACTGCCTTGGTAAAGAAGCTGAGGGAAAATGTGATGGACTGGCTAAGCATGTCTCCAGACCTAAACCCTATTAAGCCTCTGTGTGACATCCTCAAACGGAAAGTGGAGGAGTGCAAGGTCTCCAACATCCACCAGCTCCGTGTTGTCATCATGGAGGCGTTGAAGAGGACTCCAGTGGCAACCTGTGAAGCTCTGGTGAACTCCATGCCCAAGAAGGTTAAGCCAGTGCTGTAAAATAATGTTAGCCACACAAAATATTGACACTTTGGGCCCAATTTGGACATTTTCACATAGGGGTGTACTCACTTTTGTTGCCAGCAGTTTAGATAATAATGGCTGTGTGTTGAGTTATTTTGAAGGGACAGCAAATATACACTGTTATGCTGTATACTCACTACTTTACATCGTAGCAAAGTGTAATTTCTTCAGTGCTGTCACATGAAAAGATATAATACAATATTTACAAAAATGTGAGGGGTGTACTCACTTTTGTGAGATACTGTATATCATTTGCAGAGTCCATGTCCTTTAAAGTTGTATGAATTGTCTACCTGATAATTCACAGTAGCCTGTCTCATAACCTTATGAACGGCAAGAGTGAAAAGGTCTTATATCAGTCTTCATTTCAAAGCACAGATATACTGTAACGCACAATGCATACAAAACAATTGTGTAGGCTTTTAGCAAGTGTACAATCTAAAGATGAACTAAGGACTATGCCGGTACTTTTTTTTTCAAACGCTTATTCTAATTGAAAAATGTGATGCATAGTTTCCTTTGTCATTTATTATGGGGTATTATATAATGTATAGTATAGTACACATGTCTCTAGAAATTCAGAAAAGTGTGCTGTCATGCCATTTGTTACAATCTGAGTATCTGTATTTCTTGCATAATGATTCCTCTTTTGCATTTCTCTTTACAGATATTGGTGAAAATTGGATGAAAAGTGTGAGCTTTAAACACAGGATCTGCCAGAAAAACTCTACCAGGAGCCTTTCCCTTTTGAAAAAAGTTCACATCTACTATTCTTTTGGCTCTGTTGGAGCTGTCATCATTGCAGATCTCTTTCCTTAAGTATAGGTCTGATAATATTTTCCTTAAAATATTTCATTCATTGGACTTCCTGTTTCTTTTTTGCTTGCAGGAAGGTGTTCCTATCTTTGACCAGTGCAGGTGAATTTTTTTCTTTATTCCGTGAATATGTTGACCTCTGTGGTGCATCATCCCTTGTTTTCTTTACTATCCACCTATTCTGCCTGCAATGCAAGCTGTCCATAGAAACTCCGGGATCCACAAATACATACTCATGCTGCTCAAAGGTGAGTCGGCACTAGCAGCATGATCTCCATGTTAGGGGTGCTCACCCAGTCACAGGTGCATTAATCAAGAGAAGAAAAGTCCGGATGGCTGCACTCCCAGTATGAGATCCAAAAAAGCCTTTATTCAATAATTCCATAACAAGCACACAGATGTACAAGCAGGGAAGAGAAGGCTAACGCGTTTCACACGTAAACTGTGCTCTATCAAAACCCGTGTGGGAGTATAACCATCCAGACTTTTCTTCTTTTGTCAATAGAAGCTGTTCTGTGTCTTCTCCCTATTCTCTGTCACAGCTTTTTGTGATTTACTATTCTTTTTATTAGTATATTTTTTAGTCCGGTAGACATAGCATTATTCAGTTTCACCTTAAAATCTGGTGTGTTTCCGTAGCCCTCCATATTTATGTTGTGATCCATTGCTATTATATTTATATCTTAAACATTTCTCACCACTCTTCTTGATGCATACCATTACTGCTCTATACCATTTCTTAATATTAGCTGCTTCATGTGAAGTTTCCAAATCCTGCTCATCACCTGAATAATAAATGCACTCTTTGCTTTCATTTACCAACATAAAAGTAATTCTGTATATTGGTACTCTGTCAGCCACTCCTCAATTTTACATAAACTGATGCAAGATAAGAAGTCAATACCAAAATCATATATTGGCCAAGAACCATCACAGCCTGAAAACATACAGTCTACAGTATATGTACTAGGCTATAGCTGAAAAATCTAGCTCCAGTAGCTTTCAGACTGCTTTCTGGTAAGGGCACATATGAAAACGATTAAGAAGTTACATAGTTACATAGCTAGTAAGGTTGAATAAAGACACCATTCCATCCAGTTCAACCTGAGTGAGTGTCTACAAGTGTTCCTATCCCTGTACATTGTGTCTCATTAAGATGTTCATCCATATTATTATTTATTTAAGGTACCCATATAGTGCTGTCAATTTAAGCAGTGCTCCACACATACATCACACACCCACATTGGTGCCTACCCTCAAGGAGCCCACAATCCAAGGTCTCCATTCATATACTAGGGCCAATTTTGGACAGAAGCCAATTAACCTACCAGCATGTCTTCGGAGTGTGGGAGGAAACTGGAGTACCTGGGGGAAACCCACACAGGCACAGGGAGAACATGCAAACTCCAGGCAGGTAGTGTCGTGGTTGGGATTCAAACCAGCAGCGCTTTTTTTGTAATTGTATGTTTATTGAAGTTTTTCAACAAAACAAGAAAAAGCAAACATGATACAGAGAAGTATCACTATCATCTTCTATAGAAAAGAGAAGAAAGAGGAAAAAATAAAAATAAGGGGGGGGGGGGGGTACACCATGGATTTTGATACAACATATATATAATAACAGTATATAGAATAATAGTGTTCAGGCTAATTGTTCAAAAAGAAGGGATTAGTTGCCTAAGGGACGTTTGATAGCAGTTTAGGATAGTGATTCAGGATTGAAAGAGGAGTTGTCCCAGGGATCCCATATCTTTGAGAATTGAGGCAGAGAGTCATGAATTACCACTGTCATATGTTCCATTCTACGTATCTGTGCTACAGCCAAGATCAATTGAGATTGTGTGGGGGTGTTGGGAGACACCAATGGGTAGGTATTACTCTCTTGGCGGCTAAGAGGATATATGCCATCGACTTTTTGGCATGTTTAGATATTCCAGGGACTGGGAGGCCTAACAAGTAGTAAACCAGGTCTTTTGGGAAGTCCATCTCCAACACAGACTGAAGCACTGATTGGACCGAGGACCAAAATGGCAAAATTAACAGGCAATCCCAGAACATATGGTAGTGTGTTCCCATATCTTGCAAGCATCTCCAGCATTTCTGGGATATAGAGGGATCATATTTATGGATAACCTCTGGGGTCCTATACCAGAACATGAGGACCTTGTAAGCTGTCTCTCTTTGCTCCACACAACTGGAAACTTTAGATATGGAGGTCCAGATCTCCTGCCATTGAGGGAGGGATAAAGGGGTTGGAAGTACCTTGGCCCATCTCCGCATGTATACATGAGAATCTATTGTGGGCAGATTCAAGTCATGGAGGATCTTATATATAGAATATAGGAGACCAGGTTGGTATGGGCCTTGGGCACATAACGTTTCAAAGGCATTGGGGTTTTCTAGGGCCAAGGCAGGCGATACAGAATGCAAGTAGTGTTTAAATTGAAGATAAGAAAAAAAAAAGCTTTTGGGGTAAATCAAATTTGTTTTGGAGATCTGGGAAGGAGAAGAGAGGAGAGCATGGAGAAGAGAGAGAGAGAACCCCTTGTTACATGTTTTTCCAGATGGAAAGAGTAAATAGCATTGGTCTTAAACAGATATGTCTGAGCTGAGATATGGAAGAAGACAAGTCGGCCCAGAGCATTGAACAAGGATGTACATGGCTAGTAGCACTCAGTTCTAACTCTGACCATCTACTTGTTGCAAAGCACGATGACCAAGAGATGATTGCTGTGAGATGGGTAGCATAGTAGTATTCACTAATATCAGGTGCTCCCAACCCTCCTTTAGAGCGGGAGCAAATACCACTGTGCTAGCAATCCTGTGTGCTTTATTACCCCAAATAAATTTAGTGAAGGCCCATTGAATATTTCAAAGTTGTAACATTGGGAGCGCAATTGGCAATGTTTCAAAAAGATGCAAGAACTTCGGGAGTATAGCCATCTTGAGGACATTTATCTTACCCAGAAGAGTCAGCAGCACTTTTTACTGCCAGGCAAGAGTGCTACTCACTACGTCACTGTGCCGCCCATAAGTACTTTATTTTATATGAAAACAGTCCTGACTTATAAAGTAATCATTTTGATTAAAATACATTTGGGTTAATTTACTAAATACACATAGGTGTTAACTTACTAAAGGCATATAGACAGTTGCTCCAGAGCTAAGCAAATAAGGTAAGACTTCACTGTGCAAACAGCATCCAGTCACGTGCAAGTAAAATAAAAAATACAGCATTTTTCCTTGCACATGATTGGATGATGGACGTCACACATCAGCAGAGCTTCTGCACACTTTTCAAGGTGCACAGCTTTTTTGCCTATAATTTTTTTATAAATCAACCCCATAGGCTGGTTGTTTTGCAAGGAAATGGTCACTTTGCAAAGTCATTTTTAGTGTATGATCATCGTGTGAAAGCCAAAATCCTGTTTCATTTTTTTCATTTCCTTACGTGTGACTGGATATAATTTGCAAAGTGAATTTTCACCACAAACTAAGCTAAGGGAAAATTCCCTTGCAAAGTGAAAATGACCTTAAAAAGTGAACAGCTAATTTGTCTTTAGTAAATCAAACTCATTGTCTTAATAAGGCATTCGTGAAGGATCTGAGTACTAAGTCACTATATTTTCAGCCTATTGCCACATTCCATAATTATACTCCTCCTAATTGAATGCATTTATATTTTACTGCACATAGACTTAGGAGAAAGGGCAAAAATAGCTTTAAGTTGTGCAGGATTAATCCCCTCTCAAGATGTTTAAATAAGGAAGCTTTAGTATAGGAAAAGTGCTGTTCTTTTAACTTTTTATTAAATGGCAGGAGCCAGATTATGGTTTCTCTTCAATGGCTTGTGCCCCGTTACCAAAACTACCTTTTACAAAATGTTAGTAGTAGCACAAAATAAACCAAGATGACAGAATGGACATTGTGAAGGGTACAACGATGAAGATAACTATAACCTGAATGCTTTGTGTGCCGCAGTTCAAAAAGGTTTACATGCATGGGCAGCAGGGCAACAGGGTAGCAGGGCATCAACATTTTACCTAGAGAAACTAACTCTGCTAGAGACAGACAATACTATTTGACATTGTCTTCTTCACCCAGGATAGAATACCACTCAGTACCTTTGGCTGCACAGGTCTGTATATTTCTACCTGGCTCTAAAAACTACCGTGGGGTAGTATCATGTACATGCAATTACAATAAGATGGGGCATGTCGGGTCAATGAAATCTTAGCCCTTGTACACACGGTCGGAGAATCTGTTGGAATGAGTCTTATCGGACCGTGTCGTCAGATAATCCGACTGTGTGTGGTATGCATCGGACTGATTCCGTCCGAATCTCCGTCCGACCCAATTTTCCAACATGTTGGAAATATTTCCCGACCAACTGGGCCGGACGGGCCTAATCCGATCATGTGTAGAGCATTTTCATCGGACCAAGTGCCACGCATGCTCAGATCAAATTCCTACATCAAAGCTATTGACTACTAGCCTGAATGTAGTCCCATCGTAACGAAAATTACGTCATCACGTTCTGAAAGATCGGATTTTTCGCCAACTTGGCCCGACCGTGTGTATGCAACAGTTTCGGACACAATCCGTCGGACTAAATCCGACGGGCAAAATCTGACGGAATTGGTTGGCAAAATCTCCGACCGTGCGTACGTGGGCTTAGAAGGGTTGGATCTCCCCCAACTGGTGGTGTCGGGGCAGCTGTCTCTTTGCTTCCTATGGTCAAAGTGGTCTTTCATTGTTCTTATTGCCTTATATAAGGCATCATATGTTGTTTAGGTGTAAGTACAATATGCATGTATTGGTAATGTTTTATTAAATTATGTTTGGATTAATCATAGGAGCCAGGTGGCTAGAGCACTAAAAGATTTACAAATTACATTAACATTTTATGAGCATTTTCTGCTGTCAACAAAGTGCATCTCCTGGTGTTTTAAAAGGAATCTATAATCTTTTGAAAGTACCATGAAACCTAAAGAATTATAGCTGAGAACACATTTTGATTAATTTCCATTGTAAATGGAAGGACATTTTCTTATTGCTTTAATGGAATCAGCTAATAATCTTTTTTACATTTTCTCACACCAAAATAATGCAGATAATCCTATCAATGCATTCTCGCCAGCACATCATGTGGATGGATAGATCACAGGCAAATGCGGCAAATGTTGTAGCTGCGATAGATTCTTGTAAAGGGTGAATTTTAGAAACATGTCCACTCTTAAAGTGGACCTTTAGTCTGAAAATTAAGTCTTGCTGGATGACTTCAGGCTGGCCCCTTTTGCAGGTGTATCTATGTAAAACATTAGAGATAAGTGTCTATTGTGTTTAAAATCAATTAATACACTGTCTCCCCCTGCTCTGCACATGCTCAGTTGCTCTCTATTTTTAGGCACTGCTGAGTTTATAGAGACCGATCTGCTGACAGCCTTAAAGTGGAAATAAACCCTCCTATCCTTTACAGCCAAGGGAGCTGCTTCTGTTTGATGTGCAACTGCCATGGTGCTGCACATGTGATCAGTTATGACACCAGCAATTTGATGGATTGAGAGTTTGGCTGAGGATACAAGCAAAGGTGACAGTTAACACTCCCGGCATTTCAGAAATATAACTGTTTTTTAAAACTGTTAAATTGATGGGTTAAGTTCTGTTTATGATTTACTGCTGTTCAGGGGCTCTAGGCTTCAGCAAAACGGCAGCAACAAGAAACAGGAGCAGTGATGGAGGCAATTTACAGCACACACTAATTTTGGTAGCTTAATTATTAATGTGGAATGTATGTCCTTGCTAAAGAACATTATTTTTATCAAGTTGTTATGGGTAAAGTTTTGCTTTAAGCACCTTTTATCTCTAGATAGGGAGCACTGAATATGGATCTTAATGGCTGCAGTTAAAAAAAAAAGAAAGCTGTTAGCAGGCTTTCTGAAAGTTTTAAGTGTTTAAGAGCAGTAATCATGTATTGCTTGCTACTAACACTCTGACCAAAATAAGCATCCTCTGTGCACTTCTACTGTCTAATATTATGTTTTTATTGTCATGGAAGCCTGGACTTTAGTGAGTGGCACTATCTATAAACCTGTATATATTGTACAATTTTAAAAATATGGAAAGGAAAGCATATACAAATATAGAATTAAAAATAAAAATATCTGCAGATAAATTATAACACAAAATGTTCTCAATAACAGTATAATATGGGGTCCAATTAAAATGATTTCTGGTTTAGCATTTTACAATAATCTGTCCCCATGCATTAAACAATCAATTTTATTCCCAATCATTATGCCCTTCAGTATGACGAAGAAATCGCTTTATGTGCTGCTAATGTAAGTATACAATATGGAAATACAATATACATTCCAGCAGCAGGATCGGCAACGACTGCATTTAGCAGCAACACTGGACAGCCTACGGTGGAAACAATTATTTACAGCTAAAGACCTTGAAAAATAGTTTTTCCTGGTAAATGCAAGATCCTTATTAGAAATCACATGAACCTTTATTATATGATGACTTTGGCTCTTTACCTACTGCTACATGGTATGGTTCTATGGTAAATAGAATATAGCTTTTTTAAACTATAGATATAGAAATGTTCTATATCTTTATGGTTGCAGCTTTGTTTGCTGACCAATGATGTGTGAAATGTAGTATTACAATCAACCAGTTAAAACAGATTCATGGTGTCACCTATGATTTTTAGAAGTGATCTGGGTGGCTATAAAGACTCCTGATCATGGTTTTATGTTTGAAAAATGGGCTCCCCACTCCTATGCTGTCTGGTTTTACAGTCATATGCTGCAACACATTTTTTTTTTCCAATGGGAAGCCATAGTTCTACTTAAAAGTTGAACTTGGGGGAAATGTAACTACTCTTGGAGTTGGGTTCCTTGGGCACTACAAAGGTAAAATTCTCGCTTTTGTTTAGGGCAGGGGTCTCAAACTGGTGGCCCTCCAGCTGTTGCAAAACTACAAGTCCCATCATGCCTCTGCCTGTGGGAGTCCTGCTTTTAACTGTCAGCCTTGCAATGCCTCATGGGACTTGTAGTTTCACAACAGCTGGAGGGCCACCAGTTTGAGACCCCTGGTTTAGGGGAACATTAAAAAGCAGTTTTGCTTAGCTTATTCTTTGCTCCATTGGCAGCTGGTGATTCCCTCTTCCTTCTGATTCCCTGGATTGTGAGAAGGCCCTTAGTGTCCTGCATAGAACATGGTGACATCTGAGTGTGACCTTCAGATGGAACGCCAAAGAGAAGCAGCTTTGGGGGATGGGTCGTTCAGAAATGAGGAGCATGCAGGAATGAGGGCTAAAGTAAGCATGAGCATTTAGCTTATGCAGTACAGGGAGAGACCCACTGTTAGGGTAGTTTTTAAATCTCCTTCAGTTCAGATTAAATGCTGTTCTACTTACATATTTTCTCTAGAGTAAAGGACTTGTAAAAATGATTGACATACATTTCATTGCAATGCAAACATGGTTTTGATGTGTGACAGATAATGGTAGTTATGGATGGTAGAGTCCCATTGAGATTAATGCCCAGTTCTCCAATGGTAAGAATATTTTTTTTTTTCGGCCCTGAAGGCAGCTGTAACTAAAAAAATATGAAATTATATTGTAGCTAAAAACTAAAAAATATTGTATCAAGCTTCAACAATAACTGCTAAGAATACACTTCCTGGTCTATTAAAAAGAAATGGCGAACATTTGGAAGGAATTTTTAAATCTAGGCAGGTAAAACAAAATTACCCCACCCCAACTTTATAAGTTAGAAGGCCAGTATGGTGGCCTGAATTTATGGGAGGAGCCCGGAGGAGTAATTGATCAGCCCGTTCAGCTGTGTTCCTTATCAGCCAGTATGGTGGCCGGAATTTATGGGAGGAGCCCGGAGGGGTATTTAATCAGCCCATTCTGCTGTGTTCCTTGTCGGTTCCTGTGTGCAATAGTTACTACGTCACAGATCTAGGGCCGACTATTCGAGACCGTTCGATAGAGTGAGTGCAGTGTTCGTGAGTTCCGTGTTCGTTAGAAGTCCTGTCTCTGTCCTCGTGTTACAGTCTGGTTTTGTCGTCGTGAGCGTTCGTGTATTTGTCTGAGTGTCGCAATACTCGAAACTTGCCGGTGTCGTACAACGCACCTGGTCCGGCTGTCGCAGGTAGGGCTTCGGCTCCCATTTCTCATTTCATGATATTTTATGTCACTAAACTGTGATACGTTGAACTCACGAACCACTCACTGAAATGTCACCATCGTATTTTCCGATATCATCTCACGCATCCGTTACCGCTAAACATTTGTGCTCCTTACTTCTCGAAAGAAGTCGTGGACACCACATCGAGCATTTCATTTCACAAACCTTTCGCTAGACCGACCAAATCACTGGTCTCTACTACAACGTCCAAATTGTTCGGGTAATTTCGCAAATTCCCAATCAGACGTTCTAAATTCTAAATTAACCAGATCATTTCAGTCATTTCAATCTTTTCATCTCATTTTCATTTCATTTCACGATGTCGTTGCACGCTCTCGTTCGAAAGAGATCGTGGTCACCCGTCCATGACACCACATCGAGCATTTCATTTTCAAAACCTTCCGCATACTGACCAATTCACTGGTCTCTACGTCCGAATCGCTCGGGTCATTTCAAAAAATCCCAAACAGACGTTCTAAGGTCTAACTAACTGAAGAAACGTCGATCAGTTCAATCATTTCGGTCATTTCGGTCATTTCAATCACCTCGGTCATTTCAAACATTTCGATCATTTCAAACATGTCAATTACTTCAAATCATTTCGATCATTTCAAATCATTTCTTTCATTTCATAAAAAATCGTGGTCACCCGTTCATGACACCACATCGAGCATTTCACTTTTCTAACCTTCCGCATACCGACCAAATTACTGGTCTCCACGTCCGAATCGTTCGGATCATTTCGAAAATTCCCAAACAGACGTTCTAAATTCTAACCGAACCGGAGAATTTCAATCATTTCAATTATTTCGATCATTTCAAACATTTCGATCATTTCAATCATTTCGATCATTTCAAACATTTCGATCATTTCAATCATTTCGATCGTTTCAGTCATTTCGATCATTTTAAATCATTTCGATCATTTCAATCATTTCGATCATTTCAAACATTTCGATCATTTCAAGTCATTTCGATCATTTCAAATCATTTCATTTCATTTCGGTCACGAATCGCGCTCCGATTCGAATCTAGTCGCATCTCCGATGCACCGATTCGTTCCGGTGTGCCCCAGTTGTCGGCCTCATTTTAATACATGCTCCGGAGACGGAAACGTTCGCAGGTTCAGGCTCGGTTTTGATTCTTATCTTCATCATGGCATATCATTTCTGGTCACTTATCACGCCCCGTTACGAATCCTGTCGCATTATACCGATGCACCGATTCGCCTCGGTACGCCCAGTTGTTTGGCCTCATTTCTATACATGCTCCAGAGACGGATTCTTTACCGAATCGGTGGGCCAGTCGTTGATTCCGGTCTCTGTCATGGTGTGTCACTTATTACGCTCCGGTTCGAATCCTGTCGCAGATACATGCACCGATTCGTTCCGGCGTGCCCAGCTGCTTCGCCTCATTTCAGTACATGCTCCAGAGACGGGGTTCACCGTTGATTCTTGAGTGCAGCCATTTGATCCCCGTCTTTGTCATGGGCATCATTTCGTTTCACCTATCACGCTCCGACACGAATAAATCACGCCCGTGCACTAATTCGTCTCGGCGTGCCCCAGGACAGGCCTCATTTCAGTACATGCTCCAGAGAACAGGGTCACTGTCGATTCTTGAGCGCAGCCATTGACCCCTGTCTTTGTCATGGGTATCATTTCGTTTCACCTATCACGCTCCGACACGAATAGTCACGCCTATGTACTAATTCGTCTCGGCGTGCCCCAGGACTGGCCTCATTTCAGTACATGCTCCAGAGTCCGTTTCGTGCTCAGTCGCAAAGTTACGGCATGGTGATTCGGGCCTCTATCATGGCGGATTCACTCATTTCACTGTCACCTCCTGCACCTCGGTTCAAACCCAGTTGTTTTACAAATTCGGGTTCTAGCCAAGGGGCCGTGCTCTTTTGGCCTCATTTCACTAATTGCCTCATTTCAGTACATGCTCCAGAGTCCGGCTCGCTGTCAGTTGCGCCGGCGACACGACCGAGCTGCGCCTCTGCCATGGCAGGTTCTCATCAAAGGCAACATTTTGTTTATGTTTGTTCAGCTCATTTCATTTCATTTCATTTAAAAAAATAAAAAATAAATAATAAAAAAAAAAAAAAACGGGAAAAAGAGAAAAAAAAATAATAATAATAGGAAAAAGAGGAAAAAAAAAAAGGGGGGGGGGGAAGAAAAGAAAGGAAAAAAAAAAATAATAGAAGAAAAAAGGAAAAAAAAAAAAAAACATTTCATTGTGTTTGTTTGTCTCATTTCATTTCATTTCATTTCATTTTATTTCATTTCGTTTCATTTCAAAGCTCACCACTCCCATTGGAGTCACCATTTGGCCAGTTGTCTGTGACAGGTATGGAGTTCTCAACTGGTTTTGCCTTTGTGTTTACAGGTCAGTCGAGTCCAGTAGCACCCTCCATGCACTGATTCGTCTAGGCATGCCCCAGTTGTCTTGATCTCATTTCGTTCTGTGCTCCGCAGTTCAAGCTCATCATTAATCATAACATACCAATTCTTGTCTATATCACGGCAAACATTTCATTTATTTCATTTCACATATTCATCGCTTACCAAGTCGAATCCACTCAAACCAGCAACGCATTAATCCGCACCCGTCATTTCAGCCTTACGGGTATAACTCAACAATTCATATCGGATTCATTTCATGTACTCCACGATCGTTTGTGTCATATTTTTCACATAACCAATTCGTAGGATTAATTTCACACCTACATCCGATTCATATCGAATTCATTTCGCACGCATCCAAGTACAACTTTGTGCAAGCTTGTTGCTAGCACGCATCCAATCACAAACGTCCTGTAGTCACCGCAAGCACATCTAGGCATAACTCCCTGCAATCGTGGCAGACTCACATCCAAGCATAAACTTCTTGCAATCGTTGCAAGCACGCATCCAAGCATAGACTTCTTGCAATGGTTGCTAGCACACATCCTAGCATAAACTTTGCAGCTGTCGCTAGCAAGCCCCAGGCACAAACATAGTACTATCCTTGCTGGCAGGCAGTTCTGGCTGGCTCAGTGCATTGCTGGGTAAGGCCTGGATACTTTCCTAACGTACGTAGCATAATGGGGTGCTATATTGTAAGTAGGTTGATCCAGGGAGAAATCTGATTGCCGCTCGAGGGGTCAGGAAGGAATTTTTTCCCCTGCTGTAGCTAATTAGAGCATGCTCTGCAGGGGTTTTTTGCCTTCCTCTGGATCAGCTGTGGGGATAGCATTGGGTGTGTCGGGTTGTGCAATGTTGTTTGTCTAAATTGTTGATTTTGTCGTGGGCTGGGTGGACTTTTGTCTTTTCAACCTAGCTAACTACGCATCCTAGCATAACTTCTTGCAATCGTAGCAAGCACGCATCTTGGCATAACTTATTCAGTCTTTGCAGGTCATACTGCTCACAGCCCTGTGTCCGGACGTCTGCGACACCACCGAGTCCAGCCACCACAAACACATCTCCAGTGACGTTAACTCCCTTGCTATCATTGTGAGCACACATTTAAAAGCAACACTTGCTATCACAGCTAGGCGCGCAACTTAGCATAACTTGTGATCGTTGCAAGCACTTTTGTTGGCACTCAGCCACACATCATTTTCAGCGGTACTCATTTGGCCACTTGGCCCCAGTGACATTTTTCATACGCCACTCGCCATTCCTGACGCTCATTCCTCCTGTTGGGCAGTTGAGTTCAGCTTCCGTTCTACACCAGAGGTCGAGTTGCCACACGCAGCTGGCTTCTTCTCATAACACTGTCAGGCTATATCTAGCCAGCATCCGACATTTCTATCCTTACAGGACCCCGGTGAGCCATCTGTTGATGGCCCATACAGTAAGATCCCCTCTAACTGGTATCCAGAAACATCTGCCCGTAGCTAACGCTAGACGCTTGCCCATCACAACTGCCATCTTTAGGGACATGTAGAACATCCTCGCACGCCAGTTTCCCCCTTGACAAGCTGACCCTATCAGGTCAGTTTTTCAAATACTTCACCCACACACAGGGGTATACCTAGAAGCAGCTTCAGTCTGTTTCGAGTATGCTCAGTTCTGCAATATGGTCATTCCCCAGGGTTGATCTTTATGTCATGCATCCTCGTCTTCCCCTCCCAGATTCAGGGCCCCTGTCAGACCCTTAATCTGGATGCCACGGATCTTTCAATATCAGAGGTTCCGTACTACGTAGATCGGTATATCATGTTCATACCGTCTATCTCGCCCCTATCACCCCAGCTAGTGACAGATGTAGTGACCATCACAGGCTTTGCTGCAATTTTTGGCCACCATCAGGCAACCAGCAGAGATTATCACAAAGACAGGTCTAAATCCCTAGCAGTCATATCCTTCCTGTGTAGGCTGGTACAGCTGTCGTTATAAATTCAGTTTAAAGTTGACTATACATTGTTCCTGGCCTAGAGCAATCTCGTAGCAGATGCGCTGTCGAATTTGACTGGAGCCGATCCAGTGTCAGCCATTGTCCTTGGTCGGTTTCACCTAAACCCCGGTTTAGTACAATATCTACAAACAGCGACCAAGCTCGTAAACGTCTCACTTTCTCGCAACATGCTCAACCTACCAGATGGCCTGGAGGGCCTTCAGAAATTCCGGACACACCACTCCTGTGAAACTTCCAACATCAGGCAGTTACTGGCCTTTCCCTCATACTGTCTTACCTAGCTGCCTATCCCATAACACTGTCCGGCTATACCTAGCCGGCAGGCAACATTCCTTGTCCTTGCCGGACCCCGCAAACCTTCTTTATTCATGTCCCACGCTGGTTGAACCGTGCTTCGTGAAGTCCAGGAAATCCAACTGATGGTCGGTGACAAATGCTTACCCGAACGGGTGACATCCTTAAGGGCATTCCGACCATCCTGACTATCCCTTCGTTTGGTCTCTCCCCTAGCATGGTCCTACAAGCAGCCAGGTGTTGGCCTACTACAGGTTCCTGTGACCTGGAAAGTTCACCTGCGGTAATCCAGCAGGCCGAGAGGTATGTAGACGCTACTTAGCCTAATACAAAGATCACTTCGTACTTCACCTAGCGGTTTCAAAGAGCAGCAAGTAAGCTCCAGCGTAGACATCCACTTTACAGAATCGGTAATAGCGGGTCCCCAGACAATGTCATTGAATAGCTAGGCAGGTAGGAGTCTGCCTGCTTCACCCAGTACAGCCACAATCCTCAGGTGGAAATGGCTCAGGCATCTATTAAACTCACTCAGTGATCAAACTCAATCAATAAAGAGCAATTCCCTACCAGAATGTTTTGCCCCCTTATTTTGGTATACCATACGTTAGACCAAGGTACACTTTCAGGTCTATTTCAAGTGGTAAGTTTATGTTAACCCTGTTTGTCATCCTTATCCATACCGGACATAGGGCTCTGGACCATAAGTTAGAAGGCCAGTATGGTGGCCTAAATTTATGGGAGGAGCCCGGAGGAGTAATTGATCAGCCCGTTCAGCTGTGTTCCTTATCAGCCAGTATGGTGGCCGGAATTTATGGGAGGAGCCCGGAGGGGTATTTAATCAGCCCATTCTGCTGTGTTCCTTGTCGGTTCCTGTGTGCACTGTGCAATACCCACCCTCCCATCCCCTTTTTAGGGCATTTCTCAAGGCATCATACTCCTCACAGAGTACTCATTTCACTTCATTTCATGTTCATTTCATTTAATCCTCATTTCTTATCTAGGGTATGCCCCCTTATTTTGGTATACCGTACGTTAGACCAAGGTACACTTTCAGGTCTATTTCAAGTGGTAAGTTTATGTTAACCCTGTTTGTCATCCTTATCCATACCGGACATAGGGCTCTGGACCATAAATAAATAAATACTATTTGTTTAGAAGAATGCATTTTTTTTTTTTAAGGGCTGTATCATCTCTCTTTCTTTTCAAGGTCTAATAACTGTCAATGATGGAGGAGATGGGAAATTTCTGCAATCTCTAACATAAGAGAAATGTGTAAGCTGCCATTATCGACCTTCTGAAAATGTTTGTTTACTGGCTGTTATACCGATCCTTTGGCTTGAATATTTTGAGTTGCTGAAGTCAAGTCAAAAGTTTGCATAATAATATTTGTTTGAGGTTAAAGGTAAGTATTAAAGCAAGAGAGTTGCCATGGCCAGGCAACTGTTTTTTTTTAGAGAGAGAGAGAGAGAGAAAGAGGTTGGGTTCTGTTATACCTATAAGCAAGTTCCTGGCCCAGTGAAACACATTAGTGGGTCTGTATATTGGATAGATTATTCTGTATGTTGGAAGACTCAATAAATTGTTCCTGAGGCTTTTATATGGTGACCAGTTCTTCTGTCTTTCTTTGGAACTTTGTATAGAAAGTGATAATGGCAGATGACTATAGGAACTGGCTCTGGTTGTCGGTAGCAGCCTGGGGATCCAGTGTCTGAGCGGAATAACTACTTTTTCTATACTGTATTTGTCTTTTATAATCATACATAATAAAAATAGGAAATATCCACACTAGTAAATTAAACAAACAATAGCTGCTGAACACTTATACCTATGATACCAGGTACATCCAAATGAAATAAAACAAAAGTGCTATGAACATTAGTGGGTGATAATCATTAAAGAACACAATAAACAGTGAAAATGCCAGGATTTTGCAAAAAAGTACAAAAAAAGTACACCATGAAATGTACTAATATGTGCACCTCCAAAGTGAGTATAGGAAAAGAAAACGTTCCAACTATAGCTTCATATGTACTTGGAAAGGAATCCAGGGATAGCCAAAGTGACACCCAGAGAAAAATCCACACCAGAGGCTTACTGGAATGCCAGTGACGCCCTAATTCAGGGTGGTCAAATCTTTTGACCAGTTTGAAAACTGAGGTAAACTAAACTGACAAAACTGCTGAGAGCGAGTCGGGACCCATTTGATTGCTGGCTGCATCTCCCTTATTACCAAGAGGTTCCTGTGTTGTTGTTTACCCCTTCCATGAGACTCATCCTCATATTCTGATAGAGCGAGTTTTGACCACCCTGAATAAGGGAGTCACTGGCATTCATGTAAGCCTCTGGTCCCTGGATTCCTTTCTATGCACATATGAAGCTATAGTTGGGACTTTTTCTTTCCCTATACTCACTTTGGTGGTGCACATATTAGTACATTTCAATGTTTACTTTTTTTTTTACCTTTTTGTACAATCCTGATATTTTCACTATTCATTGGGGTTTTTTTTACAAAAGGCAAATCCACTTTGCACTACAAGTGCAAACTACAAGTGCAAAATGCACTTGAAATTGCACTGAAAGTGCACTTGGAAGTGCAGTCGCTGTAGATCCGAGGGAGACATGCAAGAAAAAAAAAAAAAAAAGCATTTTAGCTTGCATATGATTGGATAATAAAATCAGCAGAGCTTCCACTCATTTCAGATCTACCCCTTAGATTTACAGTGACTGCAATTTCAAGTGCACTTTGCACTTGTAGTTTGCACTTGTAGTGCAAAGTGGATTTGCCTTTCGTAAATAACCCCCATTGTGGTGTTTAATGATTATCACCCACTAATATTTATAGCAAAATATTTATGCGCTGCACTTTTGTTTTATTTCATAAGCATAAATAACCCTGGTTATTGGGTTTATACGAATACCTAACTTACATATTTTCGGCCCCTCTAGCTAAAGAAATAACTGAAAAGCTTAGACTAATGGCCCGTACACACGATCCGAATATCGTCCAAAAACGGTCGTCCAAAAATCGTACGATTTTCGGATTGTGTGTACACTACTTTCGACAGCCGATCACAACCGTTCATCCGATATTATTCGATCGGACATGCACGGAAATTTTCCGCGGACGATTCCAGATCGTATGATTTTTGTTTAGTCAGTATAGTTGTTGTCCGAAAATACAATACAAATACATTACAACACATGACATCACTTCCAATTATTTTTTATCGTACAAGAGAATTTTCGGGACTTTATTTAGCTATTCAATTTCTACTTGCGATTATTAACCAAAAATGGTCGTACAATCGGTTGTACGATATTCTGATCGTTTGTACGGAGCATTAGAGGGACTATCAAATCTAACAGCAGAAAAGTTGGGTCTGTTTAGAACAAAACTTTTCTTTGGGCTGAACTGATGACATCTTCATGATATTCAATTGCATTCTTACATAAAATCTGCTTACTCTGTTATAAACAGCAGCTGATGAAAGCCCATAAAATGGTGATGTTAAAAGTCAAACACAAGTCTTCGCTTTAAAATTTCTGAGCTCAAAAGCAACAAGTCCGCTGCTCACATCCTACATTAATGCAGATTCAATTTTCCACTTCATTTCCCCCCTAGGTAAACTGAATCAGCATATTCTGTAAGACAGTGCCCCGGAAAGGCCTCCAGCAAGACTTAGGAGAAAGCAAATCATGGAAAAAAGATACAGCACGAAGGTTAGAAATTCTATTGCTAGAAACGGTCCCTGTAGCCTTTACGCTAGCATTGCCCTTTTCACTGTTCTCTAAACTCAGTAATGGAGCTGAAGCTACCTTGCTGCATTTGATGTCATGACAACATGCTAGGATAATTTGTATCCTGCTGCTCCATGGTGAGGTGCTAAGACTGTAGTTTCAATGCCAAGTTTTGCTTTTCTAGAACCTAAACCTTCAGAGCTTCCTGCTATGTTAGAGATATAAAGCCACATACAGAAATCTGCTAAAATATCCCCTTATTGGAATAATGAGGTTGCAGGGACCAAAGGGGATCATATATAAATTGTATTGGCATTTACTTCAGAGCAAAATATACGGAGATCCTCTGAGAGTGAGGGGTAAATGTAGCTATTCTGGATATGACGGATCAAGATTGGGAGGAGATCTGCTCCTCGCACCTGAAGGCATCGCCAGCAATTAATAACAAAATCATACAGCTAAATATAGTACATCAGACCTACCTCAGCCCAAATAGGTTGTATAAAATGGGGAGACTACTGTTACCAAACTGTGCGAGATGCACAGGAGGGAGCAGAATTTCCACCTAATGGTATATCGGTGACAAGTTATTAGTAAGTCGATAAAAGTTACAAATAGACCAGTCCCAGACACGGTGGAGGTATGTTTTATTTATTTATTTCAGTTGCTTATATAGCGCCATCAATTTAGGCAGTGCTTTACATATACATCAGTCCCTACCCTCAAGGAGTTTACAATCTAAGGTCCCTAACTCACATTCTAGGGACAATTTAGACAGGATCCAATTAACCTACCAGCATGTCTTTGGAGTGTGGGAGGAAACAAAGTACCTGGAGAAAACCCACGCAGGCACAGGGAGGACATGCAAATTCCAGGCAGGTAGTGTCGTGGTTGGGATTTGAACCAGCGATGCTTCTACTGCTAGGTGAGAGTGCTAACCACTACACCACAGTGCCGCCCCGAGAGTGCTAACCACTACATCACTGTGCCACACGTGTCTTCTGAGATTATTAGAAGATGACAGTTGGCCTAGATATACAAATATATTTTTGCAAGAAGTATTGTTTCTTGCATGAAAACAAATAGTTACATAGTTACATAGTTACATAGTTAGTCAGGCTGAAAAAAGACACAAGTCCATCCAGTTCAACCTTAAAAACAAATAAACAAAACAAAAAACAATCGTACAATCCAGATACCCAACTCCACGCCCACAATTGACCCAGAGGAAGGCGAAAAAAAAACCCAGCAGAGCACGCTCCAACCTGCCACAGCAGGGGAAAAAAACTCCTTCCCGATCCCCCAATAGGCGATCGGATTTTCCCTGGATCAACTTTACCTATGTTAGTACCTAGTTATATTATGTACCATCAGGAAAGTATCCAAGCCTTTCTTAAAGCAAACTACTGAACTGGCCAGAACCACCTCTAGTGGTTAGAAATAGTGGAAAGATGGATTCAACCAATACCCTCGTCAATTACAAAACATAAAACTGGTGCCGCAAGCGGGGGGGTAATTCTATTGTAATATAAGGTCTATCATGAAAAGTCTTAAGCCCCATACACACTATCAGATTTTCTGCAGATTTTTTGCTTCAGATTTACCAAAACCATATAATATGAGGTCAAACCTTAGGAGTTTCAATGTGTATGCAATCAGGCAGGCCCTTGCACTATATGGTTTTGGTAAATCTGAAGACAAAAATCAGCAGAAAAACTGATAGTGTGTATGGGGCTTAAAGAGTGAAAGCTCTATCCTGAGACAATTAGTCAATAGGTGAAAGCTGTAAACCAGGTTTTACCATATGAGAAAATAATGTATGAACATAGGGGGAATGTACAAAAATATTATACAATTTGGAGGAAGTGGAGCAACATCTATTTAACCACTTAAGGACCGGAAGGATTTTCCCTCTTAATGACCAGGCCATTTTTTGCGATATGGCACTGAGTCGCTTTAACTAACAATTGTGCGGTTGTGCGATGCTGTACCCAAACAAAATGTATGTCCTTTTTTCCCACAAATAGAGCTTTTTTTTGGTGGTATTTGATCACCCCTGCGTTTTTTATTTTTTGCGGTATGAACAAAAAAAGACCGACAATTTAGAAAAAAAAAAAAACAATATTTTTTACTTTTTGCTATAATAAATATCCCAATTGAAAAGACAAAAAATTCTTCCTCAGTTTAGGCCGATCTGTATTCTGCTACATATTTTTGTTAAAAAAATCGCAATAAGCATATACTGATTGGTTTGCGCAAAAGTTATAGTGTCTAAAAAATAGGGGATAGATTGATGGCATTTTTATTATAATTTTTTTTTTTTACTAGTAATGATGGTGATCTGCAATTTTTTAGCGGGACTGCGGCATTGCGGCAGACAGATGGGGCATTTTTTACACTTTTTTAGGACCAGTGACATTTATACAGCGATCAGAGTTAAAAATAGCCACTGATTACTGTGAAAATGTCATTGGCAGGGAAAGGGTTAACACTAGGGTGCAATCAAGGGGTTAAATGTGAGTCCTAGGGAGTGTGGGGGATGGGGCTGCCTGGAGGAGGAGACCGATCACTGTAAATAATCAGTATGAACAGCAGATCGGTTTCCTCTCTCCTGACAGAATGGAGATCTGTCTGTTTACATTGACAGATCTCCGTTCTGTCTGTCTCAGGAGCGATCGCAGGTGCCCGGCGGACATCTCAGCTGCTGGGCACGTGCAGCGGCTCCTTTGTTGCACCGCGCGCACGCCCCCAAGAGCTGTTAAAGTGACCAACGTACAATGACGGGGATTCACACAGGGGAGCCAACCTGCCACAGTACATCTGCGGTGGCTGGTCTTTAAGCAGTTAAAGTGGAGGTCCATGAAAAATCTAAAATCCCTGCATCTATAGACACCAGGGATCTAACACTAGCCTCTCTATCCCTATAAAAAATATTAGTATACCTATCTTTTTGGAAGCCGAACTGACCTGCTCCGACCTGATCTCCAGCAGCGGAAGCTCTGCAGAGGACACGGAGGACAGCAGCTGTGAAATGAATGGGAAGTGACGTCACCCATAGAGTTACCATGGGGCTTCCGTTGTCCTCCGTCTCCTCTGCTCTGCCTCTACAGAGAAGTTGCTGCTAACAGCTCAGCGTGGGATCCGGTCGGTGCGAGTCAGATCGGCTTCTAAAAAGGTATGTATACTGCTTTTTTTTTTCCTTTACAGGGATAGAGAGGGTAGTGTTAGATCCCTGGTGTCTATAGATGCAGAGATTTTAGATTTTGCATGGACTTCCAATTTACCTAAGTATTGCATAGAGGGTTACTAGTAGGAAGAAAAGGTGACAATTGTATGGAAGGCAGAGATTGATTTGAGTGATTAACTATGAGCAATATTAAAATAAGAAATCAATTGTAAGTGGATATATGTAAATCACAAATAATGATAAATAAGATTTATTTTAAAATGTATGAAAAATTTGTAATAAAGATAACTAAAGCAGCATTTTACAGCAATGGGATGCTGACAGGGATACGGGGTAACAAGATGCACGAGGAACACTGAGGTGTGTAGAGGTCCCAGGGAAAGCTAATAGGATACTGTTGGGGTAAATGAAGAATCTAGGAAAGGAAGGACACATATTGTCTAGGGAGAACACAGCCTGCCCACATGTACAGCAAAGGTGAGGGCCAAGGAGCAAAGTCTAATGCCCCATACACACGGTGAGACATTCCGATCACAAAATCCGTCTGATTTTTTCCGACGGATTTTGGCCGAAACTTGTGTTGCATACACATGGTCACACAAAGTTGTCGGAAAATCTGATCGCTCTGAACGAGCTGACGTCAAACACGTACGTCGGGACTATAAATAGGCCAGTAGCCAATAGCTTTCGTCTCTTAGTTTATTCTGAGCATGCGTGTCACTTTGTCCGTCGGAATTGTCTACACACGATCGGAATATATGTGATCGGATTTTGTTGTCAGAAAATTTTAGATCCTGTTCTCAAACTTTGTGCATCGGAAAAAAGTCAGATGGAGCCCACACATGGTCGGATTTTCTGACAACTTGATCCGATCGCATAAGGGACCACCTTGTCTTCTCCCCAGCTTCCAAAGGTGGAGATGTGTTGCGCTCATAGGCGTGCGCAGGGGGTGTGCCAGGTGTGCACACCCTAATCACTACATGTAGTGCCAATCCCCTCTACTGCCTGGGCATCCCCTGTGTTGCCCCCCCCCCCCCCCCCCCCGCAGTGCTGCTGACTTCCCTCTTCACCCCCTGTTTGCTGTGGGAGGATATTTCATGATGGAGAATGGGGGAAGGGGCTAGTAAATATGCCATTTACCAGGTCCTTCCTTTTTAAAATGAACACAGTGAACACACTCACTCACTGACTGTGTTCATTCATAATGGAAGCATTGTAAACTGTTTACTATACTTCCGTTTGTGAATGAACAGAAAGACACTCAGCACAGAACACTTCCCATGCATTCACTGTCCAGTGCAGCTGAAGCTGCTGAGAAAAGGAATATCAAAAGTGAGGCGTCAGGGGTCTGTTTAGACCTCTGTTATTTTGCCAAAGCCTCCAAAAAAACAAAAAAAGAGAGAAAAAATTGGCCAGAATAAATTACTTATAATTATAATTAATTAATGTATAACTAATCCTGAATGAAGGTGCAACATAGATACTTTTGGACAGCAGCATTGTTAATCTGGGGGGAGTTGAGTTTAAGCTGTATTAGCAGATTTCAATACACTAACAAATTGAAGCCAACCACCGCTCACACTTTATAAGAATTTACAGCGACAGTTTTTATTTTTCTCCTTTTACAATAAAATTAGAAAAGTTTTTTTATAAATAAATAAAAGCTGACCGTTATAAGCTCCCCTGCCAGTGGTAACTGGCTTGCCTCAACCCTCTAACTGCTACATCTGCAGGGCAGCTTGGTCTGTTAAAAAATAAAAGGCTAAGGGCTTGTTTACACTTGATTAAATTTCTAATGCTTAACAAACGCTCCTATAACTTTAGTATGGGCGATAGACTCACGTCAATGAGCTTTAGTATGGATGTTAGACTGGCCTTTTTCCAATTGTTTATGGCGAGTTAAAAATGTTTCCCAAATGCTACATGGGCAGTTTGGAAGCATCTGATGAGCGTTACAAGCACTCCACAAATGCCTATTCCATTACAGCAAATGGATTTGTTTTAATGCCCCGCAAATGTTCCACTACTGCCTGCCAGAGCGTTTGCAAAGGGTTACCATAGACTTGAATATGAGGCGTTAAAAGGCTTCAAACACCTCCTGACCCTACATGAGGCTTCAATTTTGAAGCGGCGCGACGATAACGCTTCATGTTTTGAAGTGTGTACTGTCCATTGTAATATTTAAATAAGCATTTGAGGGCCGTTTTTAATGCCTCTCAAATGCCTGCTTTTAATGCCAGTGTGAACTTAGCCTTACTAGAGGGATCATAATGTGAAAATAAAATAAATAAAGCCTAAAAAAGAAGACTAATGCAGCCACCACAGCTAAGAACTGGTAAGCTGCAATATAATAAATTTTGCTATTGGTTTTAATAATGCCTTAAAGTGCTTGTAAAGGCAGAAGGTTTTTCGTCTTAATGCATTTTATGCATTAAGATTAAAAAAAAAAACCTTCTGTGTGTGTGTCAGCCCCCTTAGCCCAACTAATACTTACCTGAGCTCCCTGTCTATATAGTGACGAGTGCCTCGGCTGTCCGGGACTCTCCTTCCTGATTGGCTGAGACACAGCAGGAGAGAGAGGGGCAGGGCCAAACCATGGCTCCATGTCTGAATGGACACACAGTCTGCAGCTCGGCATGGGTGCCCCCATAGCAATCTGTTTGCTGTGGGGGCACTTGACAGAAGGGTGGGAGTGCTGGTGAGGGACCAGAGAAGAGGAGGATCTGGGCTGCTCTGTGCAAAACCATTGAATAGAGCAGGTAAGTATAACATGTTTGTTATTTTTAAGAAAAAAAAAAGATTTTAGTATCACTTTTAATGCCACGCTGTTTAAAATGGATAATTTAACTTTACACATTATCAATGCTTTAATAAATAAACCTTAAAGAAGCAATATTCAGCGCAATAGATATTTATACAGCCTGCACAAATAGATCAGTTAACAAATATTATTATATTTTTTAAGTTATCTTACTGCCCTGCTTTAAATGCAGTTACAGTATAAAGAAAATCTTGCATAAAATGTTACCGTATTTATCGGCGTATAACATGCACTTTTCGCCCTGACAGAGTACCTCGGACGGGAAGGAGGGGGGCGAGTGCCGCCTGAAATCACTGAGCTGTCAACTCCTCTCCAATCAGCTCTCCGACACACAGTTCCGCTTCCGCCACTGGCATTGGACCAGTGTTCTGTCTATCATAGGAGCTGGTCCAATGCTGATGGCGGAGACGGGACTGTGTATGTGACTGCCGACTGTGAGCGAGGAAACAGATGATGGCTCTGTGATTTCATCTGAGATATGGTGAGCTGCATTGAGGGGGCAGATGGGCGCAGAACAGGCTACAGATGGGTACACAACAGGCTGCAGATGGGCACTCAACTGGCTGCAGAAGGGCACAAAGCAGGCTGCAGATGGGCACACAACAGGCTGCAGGTGGACACCCAACAAGCCGCAGGTGGGCACACAACAGGCCGCAGATGGGCACACAGCAGGCAGCAGATGGGCACACAGCAGGCTGCAGGTGGTCACACAACAGGCTGCAGGTGGGCACACAACAGACCGCAGGTGGGCACCAAACAGGCTGCATGTTGGTACACAACAGGCTGAGGGTGGGCACACAATAGGCTGAGGGTGGGCACACAACAGGCTGCAGGTGGGCACCCAACAGGCCGCAGGTGGGCACCAAACAGGCTGCAGATGGGCACACAACAGGCTGCAGATGGGCACACAACAGGCTGCAGGCGGGCAAACAACAGGCTGCAGGCAGGCATACAACAGGCTGCAGATGGGCAAACAAAAAAGTTTTTTTCCCTGAAACTTGTGTTATACACCAGCGTGTGTTATACGCCCATAAATATGGTATATTATTGAAACTTTGTTTACCAGAGAAGATGTTTTCCAAATAACAACGGTATTTTAAAGCATCCGTAAACCTAAAGCACCCCGACAATAACAAACACAGCAAAACAAAGGTGAATGCAAGTTAAAAAATAATAAAGCACACTGATATATTTAAACGCTTCCATTGTGTGAGATGGAAGGTGACAGCATCACTCCATCCTCATAATACAGTTTGTTATGGGAATCCTTTAGGCAAGCAAAGCAGGAGCGCTAATGATAATGGTCCTAAACACTTACTGCTTTATAAAGATGCCCCTTAATGTCAATGAGGATTTCCATCTCCTGCCAAGAAAATAGCTGTGCAGGTCTATATAGAATAATCCGATTAGTTGTGTGCACTGTGAGCTGTGATTGATCACATCAGCCATCAAGCAGCTTAAGTACTTTGGTGTCTCTCAGCGCACTCATGTTCCCTACAATAAAGATACTTTGCACCGTTTAAAAAACTCCGCAATTTGCAACCTGAAACAAATCAATTCCTAAAAAATTGGGTTAGTTTTAAAAGCATAAAACACAAGATTCATTACCTTATATATAAAAAAAAAAACGTACTATGGTATAATTATATCAATAATAGAAATGCAAACTCGGATAGCTACACAAAATAGAATGTGTACCTTACATGTTCTTTCTGGTCCTCATACGTCCTACAACAATAGAACAATAATATAGAAGCTGCATGGAAGATGTAAACCATAGACTGGAATATAAAGTATTGTATGTCAATTTCTCTAGTCTATTGTTAGCATGAGAACTGTAAGAAAAAGCATTCAAAGAGCTAGAACACAGCTCCACCTATTGGCTTAAGATGGTATATATGCAATATTATTGTGTGATATATCGCGGTCATACAACACTAAACCCATATGAAATTTTTATAATTTTTTTTCTCACAAATAGAGCTTTCTTTTGGTGGTATTTAATCACGTAAGACCGAAAACAAAGATTCAAAAAAAATGTTTTTCATTTTGTTATAAATTTTTTCAGACAAGTGATCTTTCTCCTTCACTAATATGTGTTGATGAGGCTGCACTGATGGGCACTGATAGGCTGCACTGATGGGCACTGATAAGGCAGCACCGATGAGGCAGCATTAATGGGCACTGATTGGTGTCACTGATGGGCACTGATGAGGATGCACTGATAAGTGGCACTGATGGGCACTGAAAAGTCTGCACTGATAGGTGCACTGATGGTTACGTATATGTGGCACTGATGGACACTGATATGAAGCACTTAAGGGCACTGATAGGAGGCACTGATAGGCATCACTGAAGGGCACTGATAGGTGGCACTGATGGGTAGTGATAGACAACACTGATTGGCACTGATAGGCATTGGTAGGCAGCACTGATGGGCACTGATAGGTGGCACTGATGAGGAGGCACTTAAGGGCATTAATTGGTAGCACTAGTGGGTGCTGATAGGCTTCACTGGTGGTCATTGATTGGCAGCACTCGGATCCATATACACAAAAAGAGTCATGCTGCTCATGATCTCTTTGAGGTAGGGTACCTGCCCAGTCACAGCTGTAGCACTCAAGTGAAGAGAAATCTTGGATGACTGCACACAAAATATGAGATCCAAAACACCTTTATTCATGTAAAAAATAGGAAAAAGGAATACATAAAGTGAGACTTTAAAGGTGCTGAAGCCCCCTCTCAGAATGAATATCAATACATAGGTTCAGATAAAAAATAGTTTTTAATACAAAAGATAAAAATGACAAATGAGGGGGAAAGCACCTAAAAGTATGGGCAATAGTTCCCACACAACGTATCCATGACCATAATCAAACACCCCTGAGGGTAGAGTCTCCAACCTGCATATATTGACATACAAGCATATGCACTGAGTATAGCTAAATAATACACTTCGTATACAGCACATGTATTAGCAGGAAAGGGTGACTCATCCTCGCGCTGACACGTTTCCCCTATATTGGTTAATTTAGGGGTTAAGGGGAATTGTATGGCTTTAGAATAACTAGAAAAATAGAAAAACATGTGCATAATATACAATTCACAGAAAAAAATATTTAAATACATCAAACTGTTTCCTAATCGATAACACCTGGTTACAGAGAATAAACCACAAACAGACCAGAGATGGACACACGAGTTGTCAGTTGGCGCTGATCAGAGCCCACCAACTTCATACTGATAAAAAACATCAAAACAAGACAGAACTATGTACTTGTTGAACAAATCCTGTATGTCTAGATCAGCCTTTCTCAACCTTTTCAACACAGAGGAACCCTTGAAATAGTTATCTGGTCTCGGGGGGAACACCTTCTAAAAATTAGAAATCTACAACTCATGATACATTAGTGTGATGGTCAGTGAGAGGAATGGTCCTTACAGATAGCTAAAATGATCACTGGTGTCAGTGGGAACTTATCTGAGAGGCAGAGATTGCCCAATGCTGAAGGAACCCCTAGCAACCTCTGGAGGAACCCTAGGGTTCCACAGAACCCTGGTTGAGAATCACTGGTCTAGATAGTCCAAACAAGAAAGGGTATCTTAACCACTTCCCGACCAGCGCACGACGATGTACGTCGACAGAATGGCACGGGCAGGCATATTGGCGTACATGTACGTCCAATATTCGTTGCCGCCGTGCCATCGGGAGCGCGCTGCCGGCGGTGCGCTCCCGCGCTGGTCGGGACCCCGTGAGTCCGGTCGCGGGACCCGCGGACTCGATCGCCGCGGGCATCCCCGCGATCGTCTCACGGAGCGGCCGAATGGAGGAAATGCTGTATAAAAAACATTTTTCCATTCTGCCTAGCAACTAGTGACGCTGATCTCTGCTCCATGTGATTGGAGCAGAGATCAGTGTACACTAAATGAAAGCCCAACCCCCCCACAGTTAGTAACACACCCCTAGGAACACTTAACCCCTACACTGCCACCTACTGGTTAACCCTTTCACTGCCAGTGTCATTTACACAGGAATCACTGCATTTATATAGCAGTGATTACTGTATAAATGACAATGGTCCCAAAAATGTGTCAAAAATGTCCGATGGGTCCCCCACAATGTCGCAGTCACAATAAAAATCGCAGATCGCCGCCATTACTAGTAAAAAAAAAAATAATAAAAAATTATTAATAAAAATGCTATAAAACTATCCCTATTTTGTAAACGCTATAACTTTTGCGCAAACCAATCAATAATCGCTTATTGCGATTTTTTTTACCAAAAATATGTAGAAGAATACGTATCGGCCTAAACTGAGGGAAAAAAATGTTTTTTTTATATATTTTTGGGGGATATTTATTTTTATATATTTTTGGGGGATATTTATTATTACAAAAAGTAAAAAATAATGTGTTTTTTTCAAAATTATCGCTCTATTTTTGTTTATAGCGCAAAAAATAAAAACCGCAGGGGTGATCAAATACCACCAAAAGAAAGCTCTATTTGTGGTAAAAAAAGGACGTTAATTTTGTTTGGGAGCCACGTCGCACGACCGCGCAATTGTCAGTTAAAGCGACGCAGTGCCGAATCGCAAAAAGTGGTCTGGTCTTTGACCAGCAAATTGGTCCGGTCTGAAAGTGGTTAAACTTAACAAAATATAGAAAGGCTGCCTTTCTATCAGGTATATGGCCTTTCTCAGACATTAGAACAACGCTTTTCTTCTCAGGCAATAAGCTTAAATCCCTTCTAGACCTTCCCCGCCAGCCCTCGGGTCGCCCATTCCCTCAATGGGTCTACTTCCAGATAAAACACTTTCTGTTTCATCAAGGGGCGAGCTCCGATTTCGCCCGTAATCTTACCCCATTTGAAGTTCTATGCAATCAGACGGAACCACAACGGCATGTAATCTCTGCTATCTACGCCCTGCTCTTTGCAATTATCAACCCCAAAGCAAATATAGCAACAGTCAGCTGGGAAAACGACTTAACCGTCTCCCTGTCGGCCTGATGACTGGTCACATATATATTCCAACTTACATAAGGGCTCAGTTAATGTATCTGTTCAGGAAAACAACTTTAAGATATTCTCTAGGTGGTATCTAACTCCAGAAAGGCTCCATCGTCGTGACCCCAAAATACCCTCGATGTGCTGGCGCTGTTCGGAAAATGTAGGTACGTTCTTACATATTTGGTGGTCCTGTCCGCGCCTCCAGCCTTTTTGGAAGGAGATTCACCGTCTAATAAGACACATTACCACTATCCCCATTGATTTCTCCCCTGCCCAAATGCTATTGCACCACTCTTGTCTTCCCAAGAAGCTTTACCATCGCTCATTGGCACAGCATCTGCTCAATGCAGCGAAAATGTGCATTCCTGTGGTCTGGAAATCTAGCTCCACCCCTTCCGTCGCTGACTGGATCACACGAGCGTCTAAAATAGCCGAGATGGAAGAACTAATCCATCAATCAAATGATACCCCAACTAAATTTTGGGGGACCTGGTCTTGCTGGCATCACTTTCGAGGTTCGGATGAGTGTCTTCACCTGTTAACCGGTGGGGAGCCCGGTAATTCCCGATTTTTCATTTGTTTTTCTTTTTTCTTTTTTTCTTTTTTTTCTTTTTGCTTACCGGTTAATGGTATACAGATTATCTTTTATGAAGACCTGAATCTTCTGCTATCTTTTTTTTTTTAAGTTTCAGGACATTTTTCTCCTTCTCTTGACTTTTATTAATTCTCTCATCCTTTATTTGAATATGACTTCACTGTCTTTCCTACTATTATATAGACTATTATATGCTTGGTGATCTCAAGCTACTGTTCGTCTATGTTTTATAGTATAAGGTCAAAATTTGCTATATTGTATTCATTGCATTCTGCTCTTCTATGCAATGTTATTGTATATTAATGACTTTTTTATTCAATAAAAGCATTTGAAACAAAAACAAAAAAAAAAAATATAGAAAGGCGGGGTATAGCTGACAAGACTCTACTAGAAAACACATATATGAATACACATGAATACAGGCATTTTGGATCTCAGTTTTGGTGTGCAACCATCCAGATTTCTTTTCACTTGTACTGGTGGGCACTGTCAGGACTGCACTGATGATCAGGACTTGATTATCAGTGTAGATGTCCCTTTAACATAAGTCGGTTATTGGCTCTCCTCTCCTGAGGAAAGCAATGCCGATAAGCGACTTCTGTTTACATTATGATTAGCTGTCATTGGAGATGCTGTGATTGGCCCTTTACCCGATCTGTGATCAGCTGAGTCCAAAGGACTCAGTGATAATAGAGTGTGCCACATGCAAGCCATAGTGCCATCATGGGAGGATGTCATATTATGGCCTATCGGCAAAGTAAGCCTGTGCTGTAACCGTCTTTTGGCTATAGAATGGACAGGAAGTGGTTAAGAGAAAAAGATTTTTTGACACTAAGCATAGTAATTAAACAATATGTAATAGGAGAAGAGTAAAAGTCAAATATACATCGTGACATACAGACAACTAGCATTTTTAAAATGGGGTCAGCAATGGCTATTAGAATCCCTATTCTATGTTTTTTTTTTTATTTATTGTGGGAAGGGGGGATAATGAAGAGTGGTGTGTTTGTAGTCCAAATCAGAAAAACAGCCTACTGACAATCATGGTTCCGTTCATAGATACACTGGAGTAGTGAACATTGTCACCCTAGGACAGGAAGTGTTTTTTTTTGTATAGGATAATGAGATGAAAACCGTTAAATATATTAAATATTTGTTCTTAGGTTTACATTTATTTAGTGAATGCGTTAAGAAAAAAAAAATGGGGTTGATTTACTAAAAATGGAAAGTACAACATCTGGTGCAGCTGCGTATGGTAGCTGTGACAGACCTACCCGGGACACAGGCTTTTTGAGAGGACTGAATGCGAGCCTCTTGCCGACTGATTATAGGCCCTGGATTTTAAGGGGCGCAGGGTGAATGAGAACCCCACTATAATCTGTGCTAGTCAGATTCAATGCTGTATATATGTATATATAATGTGTGTTGTCTCATGCTCTTGGGACACAATATGTTAAATGCTAATGTCATGAACTCCAGCCACCTGTCTGTTGTGTAAATGAGTCTAGTCTGGCTTGTAGGAGTATTCACACATTGTTGTTTGTGCTAATTAACCTTGTGTTGATGTTTATGGTAATGTTTATTGAATTGTTAGTGAGCTAGGACCCGAAAAGTCTTATCCCTCAGTCAACTAGTTTGAGTGTTGATTTAGATAATTAGCCCATGCTAATTAGGTTAGGTTTTAGTCTTCTACTGTATTATAAATACTTTCCATTTTGGTTCTAATAAATGAGTCCATGTTGAGCAGCTAAGCAAGTCTCGTCTTGTTTTGTGCTTGTGAGCGGTTGGAATACCTGATATCTATATTCAGACTTAGGAAGCGGTATACTGACAGAAGCACTCAATCGGAGTGTGGGATCGGTTCTGTCACAGTAGCCAATCCACTTGTAACTTCAGCTTGATCAATTAACTACTTCAATGCCAGGCACTTGCACCCCCTTCCTGCCCAAGGCAATTTTCAGCTTTCAGCGCTGTCGCTGTTTAAAGACAATTGCACGGTCATGCTACACTGTACCCAGACAGAATTTTTATAATTTTGTTCCCACAAGTAGAGCTGTCTTTTGGTGGTATTTGATCACCTCTGCATTTTTCATTTTTTTGCTAAACAAATAAAAAAAGATGTAAAATTTTGAAAATTTTTTGATGCCGCCTCTTCCTCTGAGGGGGGTGTCTTTGGGGTTGAACCACCTGTGGATCATTATGGAGTCATTAACATGGATATATTAGGAGGTGTTGCAACTAGGGGCTTCTCAGTTGTCCCTGACGAGCAGAGCATTATGCACTTGTTGATTACTGGGTAAGAATGTATGGCAGCGGATGGTGATTTAGCATCATTGTTGTTATATATATTTCTTTCAATATATTTTTTTAACACTTTTTACGCTTTTCCCCATTCAGAGCCAATTTCTATATGCATTTGATTTAAACAACTGGAACTGATGCTTTCTATCTTAGGGGCCACAGTGTTCTAAGAACTCATATATTAATCAGGTATTCATTAATATTGTTATTGACCTCACTTGCACATTATTAAGCACATTTGTTTTCTGACATTTGTTTGAGAACATTTTTTGGGCACAATTATCACATTCTAGCATTTATTTTCATCTCACTTTCATTACCTTTCACACAGGCTTTTATGTTTCACGCTTTTTTTTTTTATAAGACACTTTGCACATATTTTTCAACTTTTAATTTTAAATTTTGAGTTATGTATTATAACCTATTTGTAATGTCATTCATTTAACCACTTGAGATCCGCGCTATAGTAAAAAGACGTCTACAGCGCGGATCTCAATTTCCGGGACTACGTCTATTGACGTCGTCCCCTTTAAGAGTTCCCCGCGCGCTCCCGGGAGCGCGCATCGGGGAAAATCTGTGTTGGCCGTGTCCGCTGGACACAGCCAATCACAGATCGCTGTAAACGGCCGCTGTGATTGGCCGTTTACAGCGATCTGTGATTGGCTGTGTCCAGCGGACACGGCCAACACAGATTTTCCCCGATGCGCGCTCCCGGGAGCGCGCGGGGAACTCTTAAAGGGGACGACGTCAATAGATCGCCTCCTCCAATGGGTGATGATCTCAAATGTAAACATTTGAGACGTCGTCCCCTTTAAGAGTTCCCCGCGCGCTCCCGGGAGCGCGCATCGGGGAAAATCTGTGTTGGCCGTGTCCGCTGGACACAGCCAATCACAGATCGCTGTAAACGGCCGCTGTGATTGGCCGTTTACAGCGATCTGTGATTGGCTGTGTCCAGCGGACACGGCCAACACAGATTTTCCCCGATGCGCGCTCCCGGGAGCGCGCGGGGAACTCTTAAAGGGGACGACGTCAATAGATCGCCTCCTCCAATGGGTGATGATCTCAAATGTAAACAAATGAGATCATCACCCATTGCCGAACGTGTCTCCTCACACAGCGATAGCGTGTGAGGAGACCGAAGGTTTTTGTGAGTGTGTGAAGTGACAGTAAACTTATAAAAACCCGACCTGTGCCCAGATCTACCCTGCCAGTGCCCAGATCTACCCTGCCAGTGCCCAGATCTACCCTGCCAGTGCCCACCTGTGCCCACCTGTGGCCACCTGTGCCCACCTGTGCCCACCTGTGCCCACCTGTGCACCGCCAGTGCCCACCTGTGCACCGCCAGTGCTCCATCTGTGCACCACCAGTGCCCGCCAGTGCCCCGCCAGTGCCCGCCAGTGCCTGCCAGTGCCCGCCAGTGCCAGCCAGTGCCAGCCAGTGCCAATCGGTGCCCATCTGTACCAATCGGTGCCCATCTGTGCCTCAGCAGTGCCCATCTGTGCCGCCTAAGCAGTGCCCATCTGTGCCGCCTCAGCAGTGCCCATCTGTGCCGCCTAAGCAGTGCCCATCTGTGCCGCCTAAGCAGTGCCCATCTGTGCCCATCTGCTGCCTTATCAGTGCACATCCGTGCAATAAATCAGTGCACAATCTTTATGATTTGCACCATAGCTTGTAGACTCTATAAATTTCACACAGATCATATAATATGCTAAAATTTGGGTTATTTTTACCAAAGATGTGTAGTAGTATAAATTGTGGCCAAAATTTATGAAGAAAAATTGCTAATTTGCTAAATTTTGTCACAGAAACGAAGAAAAATTCATTTTTTTTCAAAATTTTCGGTCTTTTTTCATTTATAGCGCAGAAAATAAAAAACCGAGAGGTGATCAAATACCACCAAAAGAAAGCTCTATTGGTATGAAGAAAAGGACAAAAAAATCATTTGGTTACAGTGTTGCATGACTGAGTAATTGTCATTCAAAATGTGAGAGCACTGAAATCTGAAAATTGGTCTGGGACTGAGGGGGGTTTAAGTGCCCAGTAAGCAAGTGGTTAATTTTAACAATTGTTCATGACACCTACACATCACATAACATTACACTTAGTGATCCACCTCCCTGGGCATAAATGATTATACCGGAGCATAAATGGGAATTGGCCAGTGGCCACCATACAAAAACACTTTTGCTTTTTTTTTAAATAATACATTTGGGAAACTATGCATTTTTATAGCACATTCATTATGGTTTCAGATATTTTTATTTATTTTTCTCCTTTTTTTCTAAAAAGGTCCACTTATTGTCTTCTCTTACTGAAACTATTCCCTCTCTAATCCATCATATCAATATAATATAAAATACACATAATATATTAATTACTATAATTATGATGATTTCCAGGTGTCTTTGGTCCCCACCCTTTTCTCCCTTTGAGGTGCCTAAAAATCTATGGTCACTTGTAAGCCTCACGGCCGGGATTGTCCCCCTTGGGGAGGAGGTGAGGACGGCTCCCCAGCAGTCTCCGGAACCATCAGTGGGGAAATCAAGTGTTTTTCTGTATGTGTTTTTTTTTTAAATAAGAAATCTCTGGATAAACGAGCCCATTCGGTGATGTGACTATCTGTTTTTTACCTATGATAGATGTACAAAAGATTGTGACTGTACATCACATTATATACTATCCATCAATACACACTTTCTTTAATCTACATGGTATTGTTAACACTTTGTCCCCCCTTTCCAATCCAATAGTCTCGCATTGTGTATACCAGAGCTCATATTTTAACTTGTGTATTAGTATTGTCCATTTGTCTTTTGACAATAAAATTACATTATACTTTTTACGAAAACCTTTTTGACTCATATTTGCTGCTAAAAAAACCCACAGGGAATTTTCCTTCTTTACAAGTTTTTCTTTTCTTTCTGTTATAAAATTTTGTAAATAAGTAAGTTTTCTCCTTCACTGATGGGCACTGATAAGGCGGCACTGCCGGGCACCGATGAGGTGGCACTAATCAATGAGGTGGCACTGATGGGCACTCAGGAGCACTGAGGATGGGTACTGATAGGCAGCACTGATGGGCACTGGTAGGTGGCACTGATGGGTGGCACTGATGGGCATTGGTATGCATCACTGATGGGCACTCAGGGTGGCACTGGTGGGCACTGATTGGCACTGATAGGCAACACTGATGCACACTGAAAGGCTGCACTGATGGGTACTTATGGTTGGTACTGATAGGCGGCACTGATGGGCACTGATACGTGGCACTGATGGGCACTGATTTGTGGCACTAATAGATGGCATTTATAGGCATCACTGATGGCACTGGCAATGGGGATGGGCACTGATTGGCAGTTGCCTGGGCACTGATTGGCATTTCCCTGGTGGGCTAGGGTGGTATACCTGGTGGTCCAGTGTGGTGGCAATCCCTGATGGTCATGGCAGCAACCTGGTGGTCCTGGGTGGGCATCCGAGGGGGGGCTGCACTGATAAACAATCAGCACAGCTTCCCCCTCAGGAGAGCAGCCAAACGGATCTCCTCTACTCTGTCAGACGTGAGTAAGGAAAAGCCAATCAATGGCTCTTCCTGTTTACAGCGCATTTTGCCGTGATTGGACACAGCTGATCACATGGTAAACAGCCTCCATCAAAGGGTCTTTACCGAGATCAGTGTAGCAGTGTATCAGACTGACACACTGAACCAGCGATCGCCGTGATGTGCGCCCCCATGGGTGCTGGAGGGCAGTCGTTCTGGAGGGCCGCCATATGACGTCCACCCAGAATGAGAGCCATGCCACCCAGCCGTCATTTGACGGCCGGCGGGTGGTAGTGGTTAAGCTTTGACAAAGGGAAAAAAAAAGAAAAGAAAACTGGAAGCTGATTAGTTTCTATGCAGAGCTGCAGATTTTGAACTCTCCAAATTTAGTAAATCAAACCCTATGTTTTTGCTTGCACACGGTTGGATGATGGAAGTCAGAGGAGAGTCACCTCAAGCTATAGCGAAAATTCCTTTGCAACGTGAACGGCCTAATTATAAATAAATTCCTTTGAGACATTGACCTTGAAGTATACAAATGCTAGATTTTTTTTCAACTTTCCTGATTTGCATACTTTTTACAGCTCAGTGACTCCAAAACTATTGTAGCAAGTGGGTCAACTCAAGAGCCAGGCAACTAGAATTTTCATAAGGTCAACTTTGTACATTTATTATGGCAGATTTACTTTATACATTTTTAGGCAGTTTACTGGCTCGTCAATGTTTTTGCTATGTTCTAAGTAATGAACATTTTTGACAGTGAAATTAGCTAGTTTGTGCTAAATAAATAGTACGCATATCTTTAGTACTGTTGTGTGAGAGGAAAATTGTAGGGCACAGAAAAACGTCATTACTTGCTTTCAAAAAATCTTGACTCACCCCTTTCATTTGGACAGGATCACTAAAGAATAGAATAGGCATGACTCAACTTGCTTTATTTTGTTCCTACTATATATTTTCATATTTATGTATATTTATTTTTGTATATACAGTAAAACCTTGGATTGCAAGCATAATTCGTTCCACAAACATGCTTGTAATCCAAAGTACTCATATATCAAAGCTAATTTTCTCATAAGAAATAATGGAAAATCAGATGATTTGTTCCACAACCATTAATTCCTAAATCCTTCAGTTTATAGTCCATATCAAAAGATTATAGCAATGTGACCAGATTGTGTAACCATAAAATGTCCATCCAAATAAAATAAAATTATTTGGAAAAAAAACCTGTCCATCCACAAATGGAAGCCTCCACAAGGGGATTAGAAGCAAAATCCATCAGGAGCTATAGAGTATAAAAGAGAAGAGATGAGCCTCTAAGTGTAGCAATATGTTACATTTAATGAAGGTACAACATTTAGCAACTCACATGGTTGATGATTAAAAGAGGCACACCTAAGCATGCAGGCATCCGGGCTAAAGCTGTCCATATAGATCGTCCTCCGCACCGCCATCTCTCACCGCTGTCAGTCTGCAATCGTGAATGGAAAGACTACCCCGCAGTAGAGTGATCTGAAAGTGAGGCTTGAAGTGCTCGTGGAGCGCAGTGTGGAAGGGATGACATTGATTGTGGTGCAGAGGACGGTCTACGTGGATAGCTTTACCCCAGATGCCTGCATACTTAGATGTGCCTCTTTTAATCATCAACCATGAGAGTTGCTAAACGTTGTACCTTCATTAAATGCAACCCTATTGCTACACTTAGAGGCGCCTCTCTTCTCTGTTATACTCAGTTGTGACGTGATGCTACTTGTATATCAAAACATTGCTTGTTTATGTCAACATTTGTAAAAATTTTTTGCATGTCTTGCAAAAGACTCTCAAGCCAAGTTACTCTAAATCCAAGGTTTTACTGTACTTCCATCCTATAATTCTTTTTAACCACTTCCCACCCGGTCAATGTACATATACGGCCAGGTGGGAGCTCTCTACTTCTGAGAGGACGTTCAGGAGGAGGGGGATCACACGCGCGCGTGCCCGCATAGAGGCGCGATCCCGATGTGCTCGTGTAACCTGGACACGGCGCATCTCGGATCGGCAGGAGGGCTCTGTGATTGGCCCTCCTGATCACATTACGGCCGTGTCCAATCACGGCCGTCATGTGATATAAACAAACAGCCGGTTGCCAGGCAATCTGCTCTCCTCTCCTCACACGGAAGTCGTCGCTGAGGAGAGGAGAGCAGATCGCTGCAGCCGGCTGGTGTTCAGTGAGTATAAGCTGTTTTTACAGCTTTTTACTAACTTATCACCAGTCTAGTGTAAACCTACAGTGTAAATACACATGTCACCACAATACACATGTCACCACACATGTCCCCAAAACACACATGTCCCCCACATGTCTTCAAATAAAAAAAACACATGTCCCCCACATATGTACCACTAAAATCACATTCCAATGATTATCTGCACACATATGTACGTGATCACCTGCACACATATGTACATGATCATTTGCATACATATGTCCGTGATCACACAAACCAAATTTGATTTTATTGGATTTCTTTTAAAATAGAAAAAAGAAAATATTGTTTTTTTTCCAAATTTCTGCTTTTTTTGCGCTTATATCGCAAAAAATAAAAAACGGAGTCGTGAATAAATACCACCAAAATAAAGCTCTATTTGTGCGAACAAAATGATAAAAATTTCATTTGGGTACAGTGTAGCATGACCGCGGTGCTACTTTAATGGTGACTCTAATATCACACAAATACAAATAAAAATGGATGGAATAATCAATCATTTAAATGTCACAATAAAAAAAGTTCATATAAAATAAAAATCTTGATTGATGTGATTTTCTATCATCACCATGTTTTTTCTTAAAACACTGTATACTTGTGCACACCTCCACCAGATATTTTTACCTGCTCACTTCAAAAATGAGTCAGGCAGACGCAAACACAATCACAATCACACTTTTGTCTTTGATTCTTCAGAAATCTCCTTTTTACTCTGGATCAGCTGTTTGTCTTTCACCCTCTTGTAGTTTCAGCTACTCCCACTGTGCTTCATATGGGTAAGGGATTGCTCTCACTTACAAACAGCCTTTCTCCTTAGACGCTCTTCCACAAAAACTTGTTTCCAGTGTCACGTAATTATAAACATAGCAGACATGGTGCTCTCTGTTTCTCAAATTTATGAAGAAAAAACCCGCTCAAAAGAGCACACTTACAGGATATAAAACAAACTCACATATGTATATAATGAGAGCTGATGAAGACCAATCAGTGGTCGATACGCGTGCAGAGGGGAGGAACCGAGTCTATTACGTCATGTAGCCATGGTGGTAGGTGAGCGGACGCTCTCATTATATACATATGCGAGAGTTTGCTTTATATCCTGTAAGTGCCAGCAGTGGTAACAGGAATAAAGAGAGATGGCGGTATATAAAGAACCGAGGAGGCAGGAGTGCAGCAAAGAGAGAGAAGATAGGAATATAGAGAGAGAAGGGTGTAGAGATAAAACAGATAGAGGACAACAGCAAAGGTCAGAGAGGAAGGCAAGAATGGAAAGAGAGAGAGAGCAAGACAGAGTATAAAATGGATAAGAAGGCAACAGTAGAGGTAGAGAAAGAGTAGTGAGAAAGACAGAGGCGGAAGTAGTGAGGGGGATAGGAGCAGAGAGAAAGAGGAAGGCAGTGGTACTGAGAGAAGGGAAGGTGGCACTCTCTGCCACTGCACTAAACATGCACTCTTAGGCTAGTGGCACATGGACATAATTTACTGACATTTACGCTCAGTATCTTGTTTGAGATAAAGATCCTGAGTCAAACGTTCTGTAAAGACGTACACTGATCAGTCATAACTTCATGACCACTACTCTAACTATTCATAGGTTCATCTTTTGCAGCCAAAAGAAACCCTTTTGCAACCAAAACGGTCCTGACCCACTGAGGCATGGACACCACCAGACCCCCTAGGTATGCTGTGGTATCTGGCCCCAAGCTGTTAGTAGCAGATCCTTTAAAGTGGTTTTAACCCTGAAAAAATAAAAGTGCTCCTGTTCCCTTATAGCAGATTAAACAGCACAGTGCTTGTGTTGTCCAATCTGTCCCTTTCTAAACTGTAAAAACACTGGCTGATCCTGCCAATTCCTGTGTTCCCATCTGTGTGCTGACCAAGATAATCATGGCTGCTGATCACTGTCTATCGTGGTTATTTTACGTTCCTCCGTCATCTGCTGATATTTTCTCTACCCCCCCATGCCTGCCTGTCAGCTCCGAGTGTCTGCTGTGAGTGGCCGGCAGTCTCGTAGTCAGCCTGAAGATCTCTGAAAAAAAGGTATTTAGAGGCATTGTTTAAAAAAAAAAAAAAAAAAAAATGTACACAGTGCATTATGGCTGGATACAAGAGAGGGGCTGGCAGTGACATTAATTTCTAAACTGTAAAAACACTGGCTGATCCTGCCAATTCCTGTGTTCCCATCTGTGTGCTGACCACGATAATCATGGCTGCTGATCACTGTCTATCGTGGTTATTTTACGTTCCTCCGTCATCTGCTGATATTTTCTATACCCCCCCCCATGCCTGCCTGTCAGCTCCGAGTGTCTGCTGTGAGTGGCCGGCAGTCTCGTAGTCAGCCTGAAGATCTCTGAAAAAAAGGTATTTAGAGGCATTGTTTAAAAAAAAACAAAAAAAATGTACACAGCGCATTATGGCTGGATACAAGAGAGGGGCTGGCAGTGACATTAATGTTTAAGGTTAAAAACACTTTAAAGTGTTTATTAGCCCCCCCCCAAAAAATGGGGGTGTAATTTGGCCCCCTGTAACACCTAAAAACCTGGCTGATCCTACCAGTTTCTCTCCACCTCTCTGTAAACTGACCACACTGTATCATGGCTGCTGAGCCCTGACACCATGGTCAGTTTACATGCCTCTGTCATCAGCAGCCTGCTATCTGCTCTCTCTCTGCTCCTGTGTCCTCCTCCCCCCTCTCCTCTCTCTCTGTGTGTGAGCCGCCCCTCCTGCTGCTCTTATAACACTAACCCTGTATACACCATCAGCACTGCCTCCTATTGTAGTGCCCCCCCTGTGAATGATTTATAAATATAAATGCCTTAAATACCTAATTTAAGAGCCGAGATTGCGACCACATGACTAGCCAGCTCTCTCCTCCTCTCCTCCTCTCACCATCCAGACTGATATCAGCAGATGAATCTCAGCCTGGACCACTGCAACTCTCATAGGAGAAAGCTGGGCAGTCATGTGATCACAATCTCAACAGTGAAATGAGGTATTTGCAGCATCTATCTTTATAAATCACACACAGGGGGGAATACTACAATAGGAAGCAGTGCTGATGGTGTATACAGGTTAGAGAGGCTTAAAAAACACTTTAAGTCCTGTAACTTTAGAGGTGGGGCCAGCACATCCCATAGATGCTTGATGAATTGAAATCTGGAGAATTTGGAGGCCAAGTCAACACCTCAAACCATTCTTGAATCATTATTATAGTGTGGCAGAGCCCATTATCCTGCTGAAAGAGACTGCTGCCATTAGGGTATACTGTTTTCATTGTTCAAAGCATCACACAATTCCACTGGCTTTCTTTCTTCGCATATTGCATTCTAGTGCCATCTCCTCTCCAAATAAATGATGCACTCTGCCATCCACATGATATAAAAGAAAATGGGATTAATCAGACCAGGCCACCTTCTTCCCATGCTCTGTAGTCCGGTTCTGATGCCCACTGTAGACATTTTTGGCTGTGGACAAGGGTCATCGTGGTCACCCTGACCAGTCTGCTGCTACACAGTCCCATATACAACAATCTGTGATGCCCATTTTTTTCTGCTTTCAACACATCAACTTCAGGGACAAAATGTTTACTCGCTGACTATTATATCCCGCTGACTTTCAGCTACCCTTGTAATTAAATAATCAATGTTATTCACAGAACCTGTCAGTGGTTATAAAGTTATGGCTGAACTGTGTATATGCACATATGTTTTTACACATGTAAGATTCTTCATTACCAGTGTTGCAAAATACATGTGTACTGTATACGTGCATATACATGCGTATAGACGTGTGAACACACATATGTGCGTAAGTTACTGCATTGAAAAGTAACATTTTCTACAGGCATACCCCAATTTTAGGTACACAATGGGGTTTATTTACTAAAGCTGGAAAGTGCAAAATCAGGCTCACTTCTGCATAGAAACCAATGAGATTCTAACCCCAGCTTGTTCAATTAAGCTTTGGTAATAAAACCTGGAAGCTCATTGGTTTCTATGCAGAAGTGAGCCTGATTTTGCACTTTCCAGCTTTAGTAAATAAACCCCATTGTGTACTTAAAAGTGGGGTATGCCTGTATTTTTGTATTACGGCGCTGTACTCATAGCTGTATCACTGCTCTTGTGTGCATTGTTTAATAGACAGCTATGCATCTATATTCAGATCAGTAGAAAAGTGGCATTTTTTACTCCAATTTTCAAGAGACCTTTTATTCTTGCCATCCCGCATGTAGTTTTAGGGCTGCTTTTCACTCAACGAAAAGAGCTGCTGGAGAGGGAAACAGCAGACGTTTCCACTTTGGCAGCTGGCAATTCTGGCTCCTGTAGGGGGCAGTGTGGTGCATGATTCAGCGCATCACACAGCTCCTTTTTTGTTGTACAGTGTGGTTCTGTACAGTGCGCTGCGATAAAATGCAGCATTTTTGCATTTTACTGTAACACACTGCAGAACAGCTCAAGGCTGCATTGCAGTGTGAATTGGACACATACAGCGGCGGTCGGTCCATAAGCGCACCCCCCTGTGCCCCCCCCTGTCGCCTCTTCATGGGCAATGTACAGGTACGTGATTCTGCCTGTGCGTGCCCTTCTGTCGCAGTATATCTGCGTGAGGCGGTGGGGAAGCGGTTAAAGAATGGGCACATTCTTACTACTGTAATATTTCAAAGCTCATTTGTAAATTTTTCCCCCTTTGTTCTCTCATTCCTTCTCTATATTCTAAATTTGATCCAGTTATGCCAGGAACTCAATATTGTGATGAATTACAGCTGCATTTTTCAGAATTATGATTTTTTTTTTCTAGATAGATAAAGAATATTAAAAAAAATCAACATTCTTTTACGTGTTCATCTTTCACTTTGCTTTACCAGTGCTGGCAATGTGACCCGGCAAGCTGTCAAATTATTCTAACAAGTAAATTTGATTCTTTCACTCATAATCGGAAGCACAAAAGGTTCAGTAATTTCTAATTAGCAAATCTATTGAAAGTAAATGAGCTTAGCCAGATGCTGTACTTTGAAATAAAGCAAAACTGATAATGACTTTTTATCCTTTTGTTCTATCGCTTATGTACTTAAATAATTTTGCGTTGTATATCTGATGTAAGTGGAAACAAAGCAGAAACTGGGCAAAATGACTAGACCATCGTTTAAACTGCAAGTTGCCCCATTTTCTCCTTTGTCTGTTTATAATTGGATAGCACCCAATGATATAAAGTCTACCTGTAATGCAGTAGTGAAGATAATGTTCTTAAGGCCGATGAGTAGGACATGGAAATACTATCCATTGTTCTTGCAATAGCAAAGGTTTTAGTGCATTTCGGAGGTGTCTGATTTAAAGCAAACCAATGTTTTCCTATTCAGCTCAAAGCAACAGGTTTGTTTTGATCCCCCTATCCCCAGCAATATATACTTATCTTTCTCCCACTCCCCTGATCCATTCTTCACTGGGAGCTGAAAGAAATACCCATTACTTTGGGGTACAGGAGAACATGAAACTTAACCAAGTACATACCTCCCAACTTTTAGACGAGAAAGAGGGACACCTATTGGCAACCTATACGTATATAATTGATCAGGAAAATGGAAATGGGGAATATTGGGACTTTAAATGAGGCCATGACCTAATGGGGTCATGCACCTCCATCACTGTCAATATGAAAAGTTGAGAACAAAAATAGAGGGTGGGACTTTGAGTGAAGCACAGGGTTGCAATGGTGGCCGAGGCCCCCTTCCTTTCACTCCCTCATTCTGCTCCTTTTACCCCTTATTCCCTCCCCTTTCCTTTTCTTGTTCTCTTTTGAGGGACACATGAGGAGGAAAGAGGGACTTTGTTCCAAATCAGGGACAGTTCCTCGAAATCAGGGACAGTTCCTCGAAATCAGGGACAGTCCCTGGAAATCAGGGACAGTTGGAAGCTATGAGCATGACAGCATTGGGCCAATACCCACTGTCATAAAGGATTCCATAGCTCTGTGTAAGCTATGATTCTGATCATTTGTAGCTTACACGGGTCTTTGCTCTCCCTCCCAATGGCTGAAAGGAACGGGGAATAAGTGAAAGGAAGGGGTGTACTTTCATATATGGAGGTCTGCATTAAAGTGAACCTGTAAAGCACAGACTTAGGACCTGTGTTGAAGGGCTTTGGGCTTGTGCTGATGGCATCTGCTTGACAACAGCTTGAGGTGCATTTGACCTCCACCTGACCAGAATTTTGTCTGTATCAAGTGGCTTTTGTATTCCAATTGAATTGCATGCAAAATTGAAGCAAGCAAAGGTCCTGTGACCTAAAGGCTCCTATAGTCATTTGTGCTTCAATACAGGCAAATCATGGCAGCACTAGCAGAGTCAGTGTACTTTTTTTTTGGCGGTGCACCACACTGCAATGTACATTGGAGGCTCTACACTCAAAAGTATATCCATCGGCAGGTGGGTTAGGGTGCCATTTAGAATGAACACACACTTACCAGTACTGGAAACAGATGGTGTGAACGTGCTTCTCAATGCCATTATTAGTAGAAGACCAAGTATGAAAAGATAAATTATAAATTTGAGAAAATGTTAGGGTTTTTTCTTTCTTTTTTGGCACAATGCCCAAAGTGGAAAAATATGGATTCTAAAGAGTAAAGTAAATCAGGATCATAACAAAGAATGAGGGGAATCCAAAACCCAACTGTTAAAAAAAGAATGCTAACTGTTCTAAGACATCTTTAACATGCTGGCTGTGGTCTTCTTGCCTAGATATGTTGGATTCTGTTGCTCACAAAGCCTGTTGTTACATAAAGCACATAACCGTGGGATGATCACCTCTGCAGAATCAATTTCCATCTTCATTATGTATAGTACTCCCCATGTTTCTCACTAAATATTCAACAGACACCTCTTGCAGTGAAGGCGACACTCAGTTCTGACACTGATTTAACGGAAGCAGGAGATATGTGGGGAAAATATAAGAAGCAAGCTGAAGGTATTATCCAGGAAATAAAACATAACCCTGTCTTAGCTGATATCTGTTTAACCCCTTTGCTGTCAGGGACATTTGTTGTGTTTTTACACCTATGTTAAAAAATAAAAATGAAGCCTAACACCCCAAAACAGTAGATATTTTATCAAAGAAGAGAAAATAAAACTTAGGTACCCAAAAACTCCCATATATAGTGCTTTAAAAGCCCTTATAGGTCCTAATAATTGTGAATAATGAAAGTAGGATTATTGCTATCACTGATCAGCTATGTGGACATACACTGTATTACCAAAAGTATTGGGACGTCTGCCTTTACACGCACATGAGCTTTAATGGCATCCCAGTCATAGTCTGTAGGGCCTGGGAGGGTATGTATATCTGACAACCCAACTGTAGAATTTTAGGTGAAAGCGATCTTGTAGAGCCAGTGTATATGGACTCCTGGATCATCCAGGCTTCCCCCCACGTGACCCCCTGATTTATTGTTAAAGAGAACTTTTTACGTTAAAGTTATCACATTGGAAGCTATTATTTCCCTATATGATAGCAATAAAGCTAAGTGAAAAAAGTGTACAAAAGAAAAAAAAGTACACCTAAAAAATTAACAATTAAAAGTGTGGGGTGCATTTGTATTCAACCCCTTTACTCTGATACCCCTAACTAACATCTAGTGCATCTAGGCCTTTCTCAACCTTTTCAACACAAAGGAACCCTTGAAATAGTTCTCCGGTCTCTGGGAACCCCTGCTAAAAATGTGAAATCTACAACTCATGATACATTAGTGTGATGGTCAGTGGGAAGAATGGTCCTTACACTTGTGGTCATTGAGAAGAATTACCTCCTTACAGATAGCTAAAAAGATCAATGGTGTCAGTGGGAACTTATCTGAGAGGCAGAAATGGCCCAATGCTGAAGGAACCCCTAGCAACCTTTGGAGGAACTCTAGGGTTCCATGGAACCCTGGTTGAGAATCACTGATCTAGTGGAACCAATTGCCTTCAGAAGTCACCTAATTAGTAAATAGAGTCCACCTGTGTGTAATTTAACCTCAGTATAAATACAGCTGTTCTGTAAAGCTCTCAGAGGTTTGTTAGGGAACCTTAGTGAACAAATAGCCCCATGAAGGCCAAGGAGCACAGCAGACAAGCCAGGGATAATGTTGTGGAGAATTTTAAAGCAGGGTTAGGTTATAAAAAAAAAAACACAAAAGCACAGCAGGGGAGATCGCTGTACTAAAATCACATGGTTAGTCTAGCGGCTCCTCCAGAGATTTCAGTTTTTCTTTTGTTCAGCCCTATAGGGTTGAATGAAAAAAAAACTATTAGTGTGTACGAGGCATTATAGCTGTGTACCACTTGCTTTCAGTAGGTGCTGATTTTTCAATATTTAAGTGCAGTGCTACATACCAATACTAGTCAGAGAAAAAAAAAGACCTCTGAAAAGTGAAATGACACTCTCAAGAGTAAACTCATAAGGAAATAGTATGACTCGTATTCCTCAGAAGGGTGAACCAAAAATGAATTTAGATTGAGAAGCCAGAAGAATTTGTAAACTATATATGATATTATAAAATAAAAAGGTCATTTGTGGTCTGATGACGCATGTTAAGATGAACCCAAAAGATGATGATGTATTGAGATTATTTTCTTTGCATTGTATGTCACCAAATTGGATGAAAATTTATTTTAGGTGTAGGTGAACTTTTATTCTTTGATATTTCTCTGCAAATCACAGCATTTCTTTTGCTTTTTTTATTTATGGGGAATTTCAATATTTTTATTTTCACAGAACTGGATAAGTAACTATTTTTGTTCAAGTTAGGGGTCATCACCTCTATTACGTTTAGATCAGTTTTATCAACACATACACATATTGATTTTGGGAGTTATGATTGTTTCTTGTTTCCTTAAACAGAAATGGAGGGAATTATCCCCTTGCAGCTATGTTTACCTTTATGAGCCTCATCTCGCTATCCAAGGGTTACATCAATTTCCCTATATGGCCTATCTCTGTGCGGCTTCTTCACTATCATTATCTGCTGATTTCCAATCTCATCAAAGAACCACTTTCCTTTCAGATCTTGATCTCAGATCGTTTTGGCCTTTATTTAGCCCAGTGATTTCCAGTCTATAAATGGATGTTTCCCCACGTTGGGGCTCTTTTGGGCTAATCTCATTCCTTACATGTGTTGTGTTGTACAGTCTATGAATTACATTTGTGTATTATAATGGTTAAAGAGGAAATAAACCCTGGTGGGTTTTACTTCCTCTTTATTTCCCTACAAAGTTAAAGTATAATGGGCTACTATGCCTCGCATAGTAGCCCATTACGTGTCACTTACATTAAACACAGAAACCCGTAATGTCTCCATTGTCCCCACGAGCAGGCAGCGTCCATCTTTGCCCCTCTTCCTTCTGGGGCCGCGACCTCCAGCTCTGTGACTGGAGTCGTGTGACGTCACTCCTGCGCTTGTGCGTGGGAGCCATCAGTCACAGCATGACCCTTATTAGAAACGGCACAACGTAGCCATCGCCACACGTCGTTTTGGTAAATATCTCCTAAATCGTGGAGGTTTATGAGATACTTCAAGCACCTACAGGTAAGCCTTAATATAGGCTTACCTGTAGGTAAAAGTGGTTGTACAGGGTGTACAACCACTTTAATACTGCTTGCCTTTGTTAGGAGAAAACTTTTTAGCACATTAGATTTGATTACTAATAATAATTCCATAATAATATTTTTGTAATAGCTCATTTTATATGCAAGCACAACTTTTATCTAATTGCTTAACCAGGAAAACGAGATACACATACCTGTTAAGGGCGTGGAAAGGGTGTCTACTGATCTGTCTCAATTATTGGCAGGGATAATTATTTTTTAAAGCATAAGTGCAGCCAAAATCAAAAACATAAAACAGGATCTAAGAATGGAGGACGGGCAGATGACTAATAACCCCTCTATTCATAGATTGCGCTCCATTCATAGAAGCTGTGGTACGGCTTCTATAAATGAGGCATATAGGTGGAATGAGGGAAGAAAAGTGATGAGAGCCTATGACATACTGTTAGCTATATTAATCCCCAACGCACTAGAAGATTACAGCGGGGGGCAAGACAGAAGAGGATTACTATTAACAACAGACTAATCAACACAAGGGACTTACTTGTTACTTACTTGTCCCTTGTTCTAATTGTCGTTTTTGATTTTGGCTGCACTTAGATTTTATTGTATGCTATGCTGTGCAGCATGCAAGTACAATTGCTTGTAGGGTGCTAGGGGTGGAGCTACCTAGATCGAGGGAAGGGGGAATAGAAAATGAGATTCATGCAAACATAAATAGTCAAAAAAAGAGATAAGTAAGCTATTCGATCAATTTCCACTGCTTCTTATTGGATGCTGAATGCTTTTGTGCATAAAAATTGGTTAGACATGTTAGTTTTCTCGTGATTTACAGTATAAGTATTTTCTATGATATGTTGTCATTCCACCATATCTTTACGTTAGGGATACACATACGATAAGTATTGTTTATTAATGAAATTTAGGTAGGAGTAAGTTAACAGGACATGTAAATAGATAAATAGGTTAAAAAACACTGACATGAGCTGCAAGTGTCCAATAGGCTGTAATACTGAGGGAGTATACAGATGGTGGAATAAGTATGTTTAATTGGTCTTTGGGTTGTGAGTTTATTGATTTGTTCACTATGTAAACTATTTATAAACCTTGTATGCAACTGTAAATATGTATCAGCTTTACAACCCACTCACCCTCGATCAGGGTCGTTGATAAAGGGGTACTGCCAGGCCTCATGTGCAGGACCCAGGCACCATCAGTTCAGCAGGAGGGCCATGGCAGCTGACATGCAAGAAGTATTAGTGCATGGGCAGAGAGGGTGATTGGTGGGATGGGGGGGGCAATTACTGGGGGCAATTCCTTTTAAATTTCTATGGGCAAATGTCCAGATTTGAATTCAGGAGGTTTCTGAACAGTAGCCCTACCTTAAAAAGACAATGGGGGTTATTTACGAAAGGCAAATCCACTTTGCACTGCAAGTGCACTTGGAGGTGCAGTAGCTCTAAATCTAAGGGGTACATCTGAAATGAGTGGAAGCTCTGCTGATTTTGTCATCCAATCAGGTGCAAGCTAAAATTCTGTTTTTTATTTTCCTTGCATGCCCCCCTCGGATCTACAGCAACTTTACTTCCAAGTGCACTTGCAGTGCAGTGGATTTGCCTGTCGTAAATAACCCCCAATATATGGAGTCCTTAAAGGGGAACTACACTGCATCAGACCACCATAAACTAAAAACGCTAGTTTTAGTTCAATTTTGATATTCAAAGCAAACTCCCCCATCCATGTCTCCATGCTTTATTTTGCTGAGAAATTATCCTAACCCTTCCTAGGATTTCTGGCAGTGGCCATCTTGAGTAAGGGCAGATGATACATGTAGCATATAGTTCCTGGAATCCATCTGCCCTTGACTCAGGTATGCAGGCCAGGAGGGTGCGCCTAGATGCTCCTCCCCTCCTTAAGACTCCTGATGTATGACATAATTTGCCTAGGTCAGAAACCACTAGCAGCATGAGGATTAAAGATAGACTATGTTGATTGAGAGAGTGAAGTTCCAACAGTAATGCCGTACACACGATCGGAAATTCGGCCAGCAAAAGACCAATGAAAGCTTTTGTAAAATGCGACTATGTGTGTGGCCGAATTCCCGCCAGTAATAGATTGAGAGCAAGTTCTCTATTTTTCGGTCGGAAAAAGTTCTGATCAGAAATTCCGATCGTCTGTACAAATTCTGACGTGCAAAATTCCTACGCATGCTCGGAAACAATTCAACGTATTAAACATTTTCTCGGCTCGTCGTAGTGTTGTACGTCACCACTTTCTTGATGGTCGAAAGTTCAGAGAACTTTTGTGTGACCGTGTGTATGCAAGGCAAGCTTGAGCAGAATTCCGTTGGAAAAGCCATCCAAGTTTTTTTCTGACAGATTTTCTGATCGTGTGTATGGGGCATAATAGTTTGGTAGCCAGCTCCCCTTGCCAACCAATCCACTTACAGAGTTTACAGGGAGACCATGATCATTATATTTACAACAAATAAGTAAATTTCTTCTTGACCACAGAGACCATTGAAGTCATATCTTCAATACATGCAACATAAAACACTGATAAAGGATATCCTAAAATGTATATACATCACAAGCTGACAAGAGAATGGTTCTGTGTTGTACTGACCTGAGGCAAGGTCACACATGTGTCATAATAATGTGCTATAAAATATTTTATTTTCTGTTACTATGATATAATACCTTCCCTTCTAGGCTTGTAGTCTGGTGTTCTTTCTTTTTTTTTCTTTTTTTTTTGTGTGCTGCTAGCCTTCCATGTTCAGTTTTTCATAAATTAATAATTTACTTTTATTCCGGTATAGTACTTAAATTCCTAGTGATTCCTAGTGACATCCAGGCCTCACTAGGAATATAAGTACTGTATTAAACATGAACTGGAAGGCTTATTCATACAGGTGAATAAATGCATCTTGACAAATGTGTCTTAGCCCATGACTCACATTTCTATCCTTTACTTTACATAGCTATAACATCACTGGATCCCCAATTGTTTAGAAGAGTAGGACCTCATAAACTTTCAGGGATATCTGAGATTCTTCAGTGTTTGTTGAGGAAAATTTGGTTAAGCCTTCAGTCTTTGGTTTTTCAAGTTACCATAACCAAAACACCAAACTCTTATAAATTAGTACAGCTTTTCAGGAATTTTACTAATCATAACTATAACATTCGCTAACAATAATCCTAAGTAAAATCCGGCAGGCTTGTTGTACGCAAATTGATTGATCAATCAACTTGGGTACATGCACCCTGCCTATACATGATTCGAATCTCTGGCTGAACCACCCGAGATTCGAACCGTCTATGGCTGGCTTTAGGCTTAAAAGTTAAAGAGGAGTTCCAGCCCCCCACCCCAAAACGTTAAAAGTCAGCAGCTACAAATATTGTAGCTGCTGACTTTTACTATTAGGGCACTTACTTGTCCAGGATCCAGCGGTGTCCTCACCCGAGCCGATTCTTGGTGCTGTCGCCTCCATCTTAGCTAAGGGAAACCGGCAGGGAAGGCTTGCAGCTTCACAGCCAGTTACTCACTGTGCAAAATATATGTAAAAGAATACATATTGGCCTAAACGGAGGAAGAAATTATTTTTTTTACATATTTTTGGGGGTATATTTATTATAGAAAAAAGTATAAAATGTAGATTTTTTTCAAAATTGTTGCACTTTTGTTTGTTTATAGCGCAAAAAATAAAAACCGCAGAGGTGATCAAATACCACCGAAAGAAAGCTCTATTTGTGTGAAAAAAAGGACATCAATTGTTAGTTAAAGCAACGCAGTGCCGTATCACAAAAAAGGGCTTGGTCAGGAATGGGATAAATCCTTCTGGGACTGAAGTGGTTTAAAAAAAAAATAATAATAAACAATAATGTTATAGTTACCTGTTCTGTGCAGTGTCTTTGCACAGAGCAGCCCTGATCCCTCATCTTCTCGGGTCCCTCGCTGCCCCTCTTCTCACCCCTTCCACCTGCCGAGTGACCTAGAGCAAGAAGCTTGCTATGGGGGCACCCAAGCAGGCTCGCTCCCGAGATGCGGCTCTGCATGTCCATTCACACACAAAGTTGTGGCTTGGCCCTGCCCTCTTTCTGTCCATAGTGGCTCAGTGACTGTGATTAACAGCAGTGGGAGCCAAGGACTCCTGTTGCTGTCTTAGCCAACAAGGAGGCAGAGCCCCCAGGAAGCCAAGGCACTCATGCACATTTCTGGATTGAGATGTGGCTCAGGTAAGTATTAGTTGGGCTGGGGGGGGGGGGGATACTGCACAGAAATGCATAAAATGCATGACGATAAAAAACCTTGAGCCTTTGGAACCACTTTAACTAACAGCCATAGTCATCTTCCTCTTACTCACTATAGCGTTTCACCACTGTAAGCAAAAGAGAGGAGGCTTTCTGCAAACTACAAGTCTTGAGGAGAAGTGTGCAAAAAAATCAATCCAATGCTGCAGATGTCTTCCATTACCTCTAAGCCTGAGAACTGAGTGATAACATGACCATTGATCTTCAGTTTTGGGTCTGCTATGAGCAGGGAGTGGTGACTGTCAATCACGGCTCTCTGCTCAGCCCCTCGAGCGCTCACCTCATATGTGTTAGGAGTGTGTTAGGAGTGGAGAGGAGTTTGAATGGTACCTGAGTGAAGGTCTGCTTTAACAATTTGTTTTGCAAATAGAAAACATCAAAATACAATATATATATATTAATTGATCCTCAAGATTAAGCTCCAAGGGGCAGAAAGAAACACATTGGGGGGTGTGGCCTTGTTGGAGCCCAGGCTGAGGTTGCCATACACTCAGAGGCGTTCCTAGGTCTACAAAAGATCTGGGGCTAGAGCCCATAGCAGCGTAGTAAAGAAAGTCATACGCTTGGGCGGGCATACACATGCATATAAAGTAATATACGTGTGTGTGTATATATATCCCCAGAGAGACTCCCCCTTGCATCAGGGTCCCCAGAGAGCTCTCACTTACATCAGGGTTCCCAAAGAGCCCCCCTTACATTAGGGTCCCCAGAGAACCTCCCCCTTAAATCAGGGTCCCCAGAGAGCCCCCACTTACATCAGGGTCCACAGAGAGGCCCCACTTACATCAGGGTCCCCAGAGAGCCAACCCTCCCCTTGGGGACCCCTGCAGAGACTCTGGGCTATGGGCCCCAGATTCGTGCTATAGCCTCAAAAGCCACCCCCTAGTGACGCCACTGCATACACTTAAGATTAATAGGATGTGCGGCTACAGGGACATTCTCTTCTATAAAATATTTTATTATCATATATCGTATTTAAAACATTTGGATAGTAGAGTAAATTCCTCAAGATTAATGGTTTCGCTTGTTAGTGTATTAAAAAAAATTAAAAATCCTACAGAGATGGCAAATATTTAAAGATAATAGTGGATATTGCTTGCAGTGTAATATTATTTAGTAAAGATGGTTTTCTGTTTAACCTTCTTATTGTGTATTTTGTCTTGACTGGTTATCTATTATGCCTTGACTTCTTATCTGCCTGCTGTCAAACACCATCATACACTTGACAGTTACCACATAGTAATTTGTTTCCAGTTCAGTGGGTGATAAAAGCGAGGGTTTGCTTTTCTAAATGTGTCAAATGGTTCTCTTACAGTAAAAGCCTGTCACCGGGTCCTCCAGAGAGGCACATTTGTGCAAAACAGATTATTCCCAGGAAAATTGTGCACATGTAAAACTCTATTTTCAAAGATAATTTAAACATTTTGATGTAAAAATACCTCTGAATGCTGTACACCATTATAATTAGAAAAATCAATATGACTAGCTAAGAATTAGTCAAATCTTTGTAAACAGAAAAAAAATGACTTTGTAGTAATGGAAAGGAGTTTAATGAATGAAGTGTATTTTAAGTGATGTGCAGCAACTTATAAGAACGTTTCATATTTAAATTTTTTAATAACAATACATTTCTTCACTGGTTACAATGTGCATTGCTATTTACTTTATCAAAGTTAATACAATAAATACAATTGATTAAAACATTTAAAGCAGATTTAAAAAATAAAAATGATTATAAAAAATAAAAGAAGCACTTTTTGCTGCAAAACTCATCTTTATATAAAGCTGCTCTGCCACTAGATTCAGGGCTGTCTTAATAGCATCACGGGCCCCTTGGCAAAGTAATACTCTGGGGCCCTTACAGAACTGTCCCAATTTATGCACCTACTCTTAAGAATGAAAGTATGAACGTAAAGACTAATCAATACAAAGGGCACATTATGGGGTGGAATCAGAAGGGCACAATACTGGGATCGGGAGGGCACAGTACAGGTTCCAGGATGCTGCTCTAAACACAGCCATCCCGGGACAGCTTTGTAAAAAGCGTGACTGTCCCAGCAAATCCAGGATGGTTGGAACGTATTAAGGTTTGCAAGATTATCATGGGGCCCCCATGCACCCATCCCGATGGCCTATGCTCAGAGTACTACAACACTGAATGGTATCGTCATTATGTCTGCTCCTTTTGGCACAACATTTAATTCCACTCAGTGAATAAGAAAATGACAGACTCATGGCATCATTGGACTAGCCAGTAGACCCTTTGAGTCCTATTCTAATGACATTATGCTAAGTTAAATAAGCCATAGCAATCAATGAATCAGAAACAATCTCTTATGTAATTTGATTACAACAAAAAGACATTAAAATCTTTGCTTGGTATGGTTCAAGATCAGTAGATGGAAAATTGTGGAAGATACATTTGGATTAATTTATTAAGGTAGTACAAAGTGCAGAGACTACATGTGCTGGGTACATGTAGACGCTGCACTTTGTGCTATCTTAATAAATTAATCCAAATTTATCTTTCACAATTTTCCATCTACTGATCTTTGTCAGCCAAATTGATAATTTAGGTAAACGTGTAGTAGCATTGTGCCCAAAGGTTCACATTAAAGTATGTGTAAACCCTAAGAATGAACGTTTCTCATTAGCTCCCTTTTGGTGTGTTATATACCGTAGATAGACCATTTGCATGTATTTTTATATCTAACTGAAAAGGGCAACAATATCTGTTAATCCTGCCTAAAACCCAGTGCTACCCTGTGTCCTGTGCATTCTACACTTGAAAAATGTTTTCAGGAAGTGTGTTAGGACTACAGAAAACTTCCTCACTATATTATCAGAAGTTACAAAATTACTCAAGTTAATATATATTATTCTTGCATTTGACATCTTTTTTTGGTATGTAATGTTGCAAACACTTTTTTTATTGCTGAGCTTTGATAGCCTCTACTACCTCCAACAGTTCAGCAATATTTCTAGTAAGCGTCATAATGAGCAGCACAACACTGAGAAAGAAAAGCCACACATCAATAATCGGACCAACTGAAATGAATTTATTTAGCCATACAATCCATGCTGCAAGTTCCCAACTGGAGGCCACCCTGCTGACGCATTTCACCCTTATGGACTTAATCACAGTGATTATGATTATGCCCATGAGGGTGAAATGCATCAGAAAAGGGCGAAGGCTTGCAGCATGGATTGTATGGCTAAATAAATCCATTAAAGATGGAGAGTTCAACAGTGTGCAACTTTTTTTTTCTGAGTGTTACATTCACAGATCATGTCCAGGCTTCTGAGACTTGTCCCCGGTAGTGGCCTAGCATGGGGGGTGTGGAGGGTGCCATGGCCCCGGGCGCAACATTTAGGGGGGCGCAATTTCGTGCCAGTAGTTTCACTACTGGCTGCCTCCTCCTAATTTTAATTGCCTGTGTCCCCGAGCTATGGCCTCCATGTTCAGTGTGCCCTGCGATTGGGCATATGGGGGTCATGTGGGGCTGGCCTGTCCATGATACCAGTTGCTCCTGAAGTCCCACCTCTGCACATGAACCCCATGTGCCCAATCACAGTGCACTGGGAAACACTGAACATGGCGGTTGGAGCGCGGGGGAGACAAGCACTGTCTTCTCCTCCTCCTCCTATCCTCCGGATTCCGGACCAATGCAGGACAAGAAGGTGAGGAATGGATGGACACGGATTTGGGGGGAGGGGAGAGGCACCGTATGTGTAGTGCCAGTATAGGAAGACCGTAGACGGGACAGTATAGTGGTCAGTATAGTGGACAGTATAGTGTAGTGGACAGTATAGTGTAGTGGACAGTATAGTGTAGTGGTCAGTGTAGTGTAGTGGACAGTATAGTATAGTGGTCAGTGTAGTGTAGCGGACAGTATAGTATAGTGGTTAGTGTATTGTAGTGGACAGTATAGTGTCCACTACCTGCGGTTTACATGCAGTTTACATGTGGTTAGCTGCACTTTCCCATAGACTTCTATGAGGTCCTGCAGTTTTGGTGTGGTTTTAGAAAGTGCACCAAAACTCCTGAATGCTGCATGTTTGGTGCACTTTCTGAAACTGCACCAAAACCATGGGACATCATAGAAGTCTACTGGAAAGTGCAGGTAACTTGCATAACACCTGTGGGATAGCTGCACTTTGCCCAAAGCACAGCGGGTTCACACCAGGGCAGTGTGAAGCCACCCTTAACATATAGCAGTGTGAAGCCACCCTTAGCATATAGTAATAGAGTCACAATTGAGCAATATAGTTCCAGTGTTTAAATCAATCACCTGAATTTTCAAGTGTTCTGGGCGCTTTAATCCATATATATTTATATGAAGACTTTTTTTAAAATAAGTATCTAAATACAAATAATGTAGTGTGTTTCTTCCCATTGCTAAAAATAGGAACAACCAAGGGCAGGTAGTGTTTTAGGAAGAATGTAGATTTGATGTCATTTTTTAGTTATACTGTTTGTTCACAGGGAGCTTACAAAACGGCATGTAATATTTATGGAAACTATTAGAATGCTAAGTTTGTGCCCATTTAAAAGCATTTCTTTCACTGAAGAAAGCGTTTCATTCCCATTGTAACAATAGTTGCATTGTCCTAGAGTAGTTTGAACAAACCACTTTATTTAAGGAAAATTAAGTTGTTTCTTAACTGTAATAGACCCGGTGACAATTAGTATTTTATGTGACTTCATTTTAAGTAACAGCAAAATACGGTAGTATACTTCACCGAATGGTGATAGCTGACTGGTTACCTGTTTTGTAAGAAATACAGGAGCTGTTGTGGTACTGTATATTGTTTTTTGAAATTGCAAATTCCAGGTTTATTTTCTTTATTAATCTAGCTAGTCACTGCATGTGCATAAGAAGTGTCCCCAAATGTGACCTGCACATACTTTTTCAGGGTGGTCACTAACCAAGTAATGAAATAAGAACTATAACAGTATTAGGTTAATTTTATTTTTTAAGCATATTATTTTATGTCTATTTTTTCACTATTCCTTTACAATCTTTATTTTACAACACATGAATACATGCCAAAGGATTCCCCCAGATCCATGGAATGTCTACATAAACAACACAGCAGTAACTGCACTTCATATCATTTTTTGTGAATAAAAATGTTATTCAGCAGGAAACTGGCAGGTCAGAATAAAATGAGCCATTTTGAGAAAGCAAGGCAAGAATTATGTCCACTGTGGTGAGGAGCTGGCTGTCAGACATCAGGAAGTGACAGCCAGCTCCAAAATCCAAGATGGTGGTGCTGGAGAGCAGAAGTCCTGAGAAGAATCAACTGTGTGGTGGAACTCCATGGGCTTTATATTGTGAAAGATAATGTTACGCTGAGTAAATTGCTACCCAACATGTCACACTTCAAAATTGCGCCTGCACGTAGAATGGCGACAAACTGTTACCCTTAAAAACCTCCACAGGCAACGTTTAAAAAAATTCTACAGGTTGCATGTTTACAGAGGAGGTCTGGGGCTAGAATTATAACTCTTGCTCTATCGATCGTGGCGATACCTCACATGTGTGGTTTGAACACTGTTTTCATATGCGTTTGCTGCTCATGTATGGGTTTGCTTCTGTATGCGAGCTCGGCGGGACAAGGCGCATTTAAATTTGTATTTTTTTACTTATTTATTTTACCTTTTATTTTATTTTATTACACTGTTCTTTTATATATAAAAAAAAGTTGTGTCGCTTTTATTCCTATTACAAGAAATGTAAACATTCCTTGTAATAGAAAAAAAAGCATGACAGGACTTCTTAAAAATTTGATCTGGGGTCAAAAAGACCACAGATCTCATATTTACACAAAAATGCAATAATATTTTTTTTTTTACATCATTTAAAAAAAAAAGCCCCTTTAAGAGCTATGGGCGGAAGTGATGTTTTGACATTGCTTCCGCCCTGCAGTGGTATGGAGATTGGTGGGGGCCATCTTCCCCTCACTCGTCTCCATGCCAAGTCAGGGACAGGACACAATCGCCTCTGCCGCTGCCAACGGCTCTGCTAAGCGGCGGAGGGCACCTGGAGTCCGGAGGGAGGGAGGGTGCCCTCTCCTGCCACCGATAAAAGGGGTTTTGCGGTGAATCCTCTGCACTTTTATCTTGAAGCAGACCACCCACTGAGGAAGAGGATACTGGGGTTATAGTATATAGCTCTTCTTATGGTATTCCTCTTCAAAGCAGCAATGTAAAGCGATAGCAGTGATTGTAAAGTCTCCTTTAAAAAGTGTGTCTGTGTTTTTTAAATTTGTAATAAATTTAGTTTATTCGTTCAACATAAGTTGTTGGTTTATGCCTATAAAGTCCATCATTCCAAAAAAAATCCCTCTTAAACATTCTCATATAACATGGCAAATATTTGTATATCGTATCCACAGTACCACTCTGTGGTGATACGGAATTGTTTTTAATTTGTATATTGAAATCATATCCCCTCTCAAGCGTCTCCAGAGAGAATAAGTTCAGTGCTCGCAACCTTTCCTCATAATTAATATCCTCCTGACCCTTTATTAGCTTTATTGCCCTTCTTTGTACTCTCTCCATTTACAGTACATCCTTCCTGAGGACCGGTGCCTAGAACTGGATAGCATACTCTAGGTGCGCTCGGGCCAGAGTCTTGTAGAGTGGGAGAATTATCATTTTATCTCTGGAGTTGATCCGCTTTTTAATGCATGCCAATATTCTGTTTGCTTTGTTAGCAGCAGCTTGGCATTGAATGCCATTACTGAGCCTATCATCTACTAGGACTGCCAGGTCCTTTTCCATCTTCCACTCCCCCCAGTGTATACATTGCATTCATATTTTTGCCACCCAAATGCATTATTTAAATTTTTTCTCCATTGAACCTCATTTGCCATGTAGTTGCCCACCCCATTAACCTCCCTAGCGGTAATCCCGAGTCTGGCTCGGGTTGGGAATTTCATTACAATAGCGGTAACCCCGAGCCAGACTCGGGCTTGCACCGCTCGATGCAGGGGAGGACACAGGTAACGTCACTTACCTTGTCCCCTGGATCCAGCGATGTCCGCCGCGCTGTGCGATCGAGCTGTCCTCCGCTCGATTCACAGTGCCGAATGCCGCCGAGCTCCGTTCCCTGCGACGTTACGGCGCACGGGAGCGGAGAACGGCGGCAAATTCAAAAATGTAAAAAGACACAAAAGACACACAGCACTGTAATCTTACAGATTACAGTGCTGTAGTAAAAAATACACACCCCCTTTGTCCCTAGTGGTTTGTGCAATGCCCTGCATGCACTTTTATATTATAAATACTGTTTTTTACTGCTTGTAATTTGGAGATTGTCCATAGCAACCAAAACATGTCCCTTTTTCATTTTTTTTTGGATTTGATTACATTATTGAATAATTTTTATTATTCTTTATTATATTATAAACTTTATCATACCCGGGATGTCCGCTAGACTCTGGTTTGAAGAGATTTCAGAGCGTTATTCCTAAGAATTACAGGACTACAAAATAAAAGCCAGATTTCCATGCAAAATAATTGTACCGCTTTCAGCACCTTATTCCAGACTGAATCATACCGCCAGGGAGGTTAATTTGTTCAGATCATTTTGCAAGGTTTCCACATCCTGTGGAGAAGTTATTGCCCTGCTTAGCTTAGTATCGTCCGCAAATACAGAGATTGAACTGTTTACCCCATCCTCCAGGTCGTTTATGAACAAATTAAATAGTATTGGTCCCAGCACAGAACCCTGGGGGACCCCACTACCCATCCCTGGCCATTCCGAGTACTCCCCATTTATCACCACCCTCTGAACTCGCCCTTTTAGCCAGTTTGCAATCCATGTACTCACCCTATGGTCCATGGCAACGGACCTTATTTTGTACAGTAAACATTTATGGGGAACTGTGTCAAATACTTTTGTTAAATCCAGATACACCACGTCCACAGGCCTTCCTTTATCTAGATGGCAACCCACCTCCTCATAGAAGGTTGAGAATTGGTTTGGCAAGAACGATTCTTCATGAATCCATGCTGATTACTGCTAATGATATCGTTCTCATTACTAAAATCTTGTATATAGTCCCTTATCATCCTCTTCAAGAGTTTACATACTATTGATGTTAGGCTAACTGATCTGTTCCATTGGTACTACATTGGCTTTTCTCCAATCAGCTGGTACCATTCCAGTCAGTAGACTGTCAGTAAAAATTAGGACCAATGGTCTGGCAATTACTTGACTGAGTTGCCTACGTACCTTCGAGTGCAAGCCATCTGGTCCTGGTGATTTATTAATGTTAGGTTTCCCAAGTCTATTTTTAATTCTGTCATCTGTTAACCATGGAGGTGCATCCTGTGATGCGTCATAAGGATAAACACTGCAGTTTTGGTTTCTGAAGCCCCCTGATTCCCTCGTGAAGACTGAGGAGAAGAATACATTCAATACCATCTTCCCATCCTTTGTAACCAGATGTCCTTCCTCATTCTTTATGGGGCCAATATGGTCTGTCCTCCCTTTTTTGCTGTTTACTGAAATAATTTCTTGGGATTTTTTTTGCTCTCCTCCGCTATATTTCTTTCATGTTCTATCTTAGCTATCCGTATTGCAGAGAATGTTTGATAAATGTCAGATAGACTCCATTAGAAATATGTCCCTTACAGTTAATAATAATACATGTCAAAACAGTTTTCAAATTTTTGCTCATTCTTTCTGTAAATAAAGTAATGTGTCTGTTATTAAATTAATTTACAATTTCGAATGCAACTACAGACTTATATGAATTGTGAATTTCTCAAAAAAGCAAAAAAAAAGGCTGATTACATACAATACAGTACATACAAAACTCTAAAGACATGGGTTCGTTGCCTCTGTTTTTACTTTCTGCTGGCATTACTTAAAGCTTGAGGAAGGATTACACAGTTAAATCCTGCATACTTTACCACAGATTGATATAGATCCTGAAAATACTTTTGTGAGAGTCATAGATGCCTCGATTCAATTAACTATCATGGCTTATTGTTCTATTCACTTTAACAGAAACCCCCTTTCACACTTGTGCTTCAGCTTCTTGAGTGTGTGTTATGTATTTCGTTGCAGCTTCTGACATATTATGGATCAATAGTGCATTAAATGTTAAACCCTTTTTCCACTCTCTCAATCCATTTGGAAAAGAAGAACCAGAATGAAACGGCTTGAATAAAAATACAGTTCAGTCTGCTTTGAAGCTTTATTACAGACACTAAGAGATCTAACATACAATATGTAATCTTTATATAAAATTGGTATTACAAAACAAAGCTATTATTCATTGTAAAACTATTATTGATATTATCTTATTTCATTGTCAATTTGCAGTCCTTAATATTTCTCTTAATATTTCTCTTTTCATTTAGTCCATTATAATAAGTAATTATCAAACTATAGCCACTGTAATCCAGCCCAAATCGCATATTACTTACTGTTTAAAGAAACTTTAAAAACTTGTTTCCAGGGGTTAGGCAGCGCCATCTTAACTATTGTTTTGAGTGTATTTCCGCCCTTACATTGAGCACTTCCTATACTGTTAACCAAGCCTCCTTCTCAATCCAATGTTTCTATGGCAACCCTGCTTCCCTGTTCATAGCTGACTTGTTTTATTTCATAGTATTTACTTGTGCTGATTACCTAGTGTTTGCCTCTATGAGTTTTATCAGCTTCAGCTGATAAGTCTGCAGTACTGCTGTCCCATTCCCTGCTTTACACTGTATGTGAGGTCACATGGTCACATGGTGTGTAGAAGGAAGCTCTGAGTGATTAGCAGCCTTCTGGGAGTTCAGTGCTGTGTGCCGTAGGAAGTCCTGATAACAGATAGGTAAGACATAGAGAGTCTGTCGTAAATCAGGGGAGATCTGGGCATGCTCAGTGACATTTTTCTAAAGAACAAAAAGGATTACAACAATACTAAGCAAGTAAGGAGATATCTAAAAGCAGTGTTCATTAGGGTTTTTTATGCTGATTTACATGGGACAAAGTTGTGGGGGAGGGTTTACAACCACTTTAAATTTCCATTCTATAGTAAGTGAAGGAAGTACAGAAGTGAGGCCAATATGTAACGAGCCATGCATTCTTATAGACTGCCACTTCCAAGAGATCACAGGTAGCACACCAAAACCTCACAGGTAGCACACCAAAAATAAAAAAGACTTAAATAAAACAAGCACAAATGCCATTTATTGCCAAGTTAATTTATGTAGCCTTTTTTTTATTGGTTTAAAATGTAGATATATACTTTTTTGTAAAGGCATTTGTAACACAAATGTAAAAGTAGGGTAGTTTTGCCAATAGCTGAGATGTGACGTGATCTACAGTATATACATATACCAAACTAGAACAAAATTGAGTAGGACTTTACATGTACTTTGTAGGGTTTAACAAATACACAAATCAAGCAGATTTAAAAGAAAAAGTAAGCAAAATTGTATTCTGCACATACAAGTAGGTTAAAAAAGTTAGAGACAAAACTGGTTAAAATCACAGTTACACTCAGGTTGTCCAGGGTGTTGTTGTCCTGGCTGAGGAATCCAAAAAATTGAGGAGAATAATCCAGTTTTTTGGACAAATATTTTTTATGGATGCTTTTTTCACAATAAGCACACTGAGCACTTTAAATGTGTATTTTTTGAGCACTCATACGATTTAACACAAATAATGTTTGTGTGATTTGAAGAGATAGGACACGTTATTAGACGGTTTATTTTATTTTTCTAACTTTTTTTTAACACAGCCACTTATTAGATTTGGGTGGCGCCATTTTACCACCCCTTTCCTTATATCTTTCTTACCGACTCCACTCTGTGGAACTTTGGGGGTAGGGAGCAGCCACACCTGGTTTACCATAGCGCAGAAAATGACAACTTATTCCAGATGATGTCACTGGTTGCTAAGGATGTGGTGGGTGTCGGCATTCACGCTTTGTTAAGGCAGGATTTCCACCCAAAAATTGAACTTTGGCTTTAAGGGAAGGTGAACCCCTGACATGTCACATTTGGCATGTCATTTTTTGGGGGGAGGAGCGGATACCCTCTTTTTAGAGGGAACCAGCTCCCACTTCCTCCCGGCGCAGCGCGGCCCCAGAAGGGAGATCACCTCTCCACCCTCCCTCTCGGCAATCATCTGGGACACGTCACAGGTCCCAGATAATTGCCTGGCCAGTCATGGCACCCCATGCGGCTCACGCATGCGCAGTGCATGCCCGGCTGTGAAGCTTCACAGCTGGGCACCCACAGTGAAAATGCAGGCATCACATTGAGGAGGGGAAGACAAGTGGGTCTTCGTTCCCCTGCATCGCTGAACCCTGGAACAGGTAAGTGTCCGTTTATTAAAAGTCAGCAGCTGCAGTATTTGTAGCTGCTGACTTTTATTTTTTATTTTTTTAAGAGGAATTCCGCTTTAACAACCTTGACAGTGAAATAAGGAAGTTGTCATATATAATAGTAGGGGAAAAAATGCTACTATGAATGTTTTTAGGCTTCTGATAAACAGGCTGAAAGTTCAGCATTTGGAAGAATGCCCAAATAAGCATAGGTCAGTCTGAACCTGTGTTCAGTCCAAAACCAGGAACATATCCCTAATGACGGCAAGAGGTCGCTCTATAAAATAACGCAGTTAAAAGCTAACAGCAGTTTTAATCCTTCCCCACTGTCTAAAATGGGACATACAGTTTAACCAATTAAGCCCCGTACCATTTGGCTGGCAAAAGACCAGAGCACTTTTTGTGATATGGCACTGTGTCGCTTTAACTGACAATTGTGCGGTCATGCGACATGGCTCCCAAACATAATTGACATTCTTTTTTCCCCACAAATAGAGCTTTCTTTTGGTGGTATTTGATCACCTCTGCATTTTTTTATTTTTTGCACTATAGACAAAAAAATAGCAACTATTTTGAAAAAAACTTATTATTTTTTACTTTTTGCTATAATAAATATCCCCACAAAATATATAAAAAAAATGTTTCCCTCAGTTTAGGCTGATACGTATTCTTCTACATATTTTGGTAAAAAAAATCGCAATAAGCGTTTATTGATTGGTTTGCGCAAAAGTTATAGCATCTACAAAATAGGGGATAGTTTTATGGCATTTTTATTAATATTTTTTACTAGTAATGGTGGCGATCAGTGATTTTTATTGTGACTGCAACATTATGGTGGACAGATCGGATACTTTTGGCGCTATTTTGGGACCATCCACATTTATACAGCGATCAAAAAATGCATTGCTTACTGTGTAAATGTGACTGGCAGTGAAGGGGTTAACCACTAGGGGGTGCTGTAGGTGTTAAGTGTGTCCTAGGGAGTGATTCTAACTGTGGGGGGAGGGGCTATGTGTGACACGACACTGATCACTGCTATCAATTACAGAGCGCTGTGATCAGTGACAGTGTCATTAGGCAGAATGAGGAAATGGTTGCTTACATCAGCATTTCCCCGTTCTTCCTCTCCGATCGTGGGTATCCCCGCGGACATCGAGTCCGCGGGAGCTGCGATCACGCTCACGGAGCTTGTGGCGTGCGCCCGAACACTGCTTCTTAAAGGGCAATGTACAGGTACGTTAATATGCCTGTACGCTCCCTTCTGCCGAGATATATCGGCGTGAATCGGTCGGCAAGCGGTTAAGGTGCACTCTAAGCAAACGTGAAAAATATAGCATTTCAATTTGAGTGGACACAGCATTCCTAACGGTTCACAATTTTATTCCTAGCATTGATCTAGTGCAGGGGTCTCCAAACTTTCTAAACAAAGGGCCAGTTTACTGTCCTTCAGACTTGAGGAGGGCAGGACGTGGGGTCAGTGGGAGGAATAATGCCCAGTTTGTGTCAGTGGGAGGAATAGTACCCCATTGGTGTCGGTGGGATAAATAGTGTCCAATCACTGGTGTCAGTAGAAAGCATATTGCCCCAGCATTGGTATCAGTGGGAGGAATTCTGTCCCATCATTGGTGTGAGTGGTTGGAATAGTTTCTTGTATCAGTGAGAGGAACGCTGCCCCAAGAGCCGAATAAAGGCAAACAAAGGGCTGAAGTTTGGAGACCGTAAATCTAGTGCATCTGGTAATCACCTTGGCTAAGTTTCCAGAGTTGCCAAAACCTTTTTCCTATATGGCCCTAAACCCCAGTCTGGAAATATGCAAACCAGATAGTTTACTGATTTTTGCACTTCTCTTGGTGTCCAATACAACCTCGTTCACATACATTCAAGCACATTGAAACACATAAGAGATGTTGTTAAATTCGGATGAACGTAATAATGAAGAACTTAGATTACATATAGATAAAAAAATACACATAGTAGAGTTGTTATACTTTAGCAGTTTACTCAATTGACTTCATAAGTTCTTTTGTAGGTACTTGTGTTTTGATATTACCTTTGCAGTACAACACAAGCTACATTGCTACAAAAGCAACATCTCTGCAAGGCAGTTAGAAAGCTCAATCTCTGTAGTGTCTTCCTTTTCTCAGTTGTCAGCTAGCAAGATGAATGGAGACTGCACACATCAGCAGATACGATTCAGGAACTAGGCCTCTATACTTAACTACCGGGAAAGAGGAAGCCCCCATAACCCCATTTGATGTCTTTCAAAAGAACATCTTTAATAATGGTACTTCCAAATAAAGATAAAGAATTCAATATATGTATTTTTATTCTTTTGTAATGTTGCAATGCTCCTTTGTAGGAAAGTAGGTTACATTCTACACTCACCTGTACTAGTCTGCCTACTGGACTGTCACTGAATTTACTGAGATATGTATCTCTTACATGTGGGACACTTCCTTCTGAATAATGCAAATATAACACCTTAATAGGTCCATTTTTTATGTATGTGAAAAATGCCGGAAGACAAACTATGACATGGTTGAAACATAAAATTAATATCTCAGGTACTTTTCACAAGCAGGATTTTTCCCACACATCCAAATTAGGCAAATATATATCAAGAACTCTCTTAATTAAAAGGAGATTACAAAATGACAAGCTTGAGTGCCTGGTACTTACATATTATTTTAACTGTATTATTTGCTATGGTACAGAACAAGAATGTACAATAAGGTTGTGACCCCTTCATTCTTCAGCACTGGCCTGTGTGGATCCCTTTGTCATTAACCACTTGCCCTCCAGAAGATTTACCCCCTTCATGATCAGGCCATTTTCTGAGATACAGCACAGCGTTACCTTAACTAACAATTGCATGGTTGTGCAACATTGTACACATTATACAATTTATGTAATTTTTTTCCCATAAAAAGAGATTTCTTTTGGTGGTATTTGATTATCCTTTGGACTATAAAGAAGAATACAAAAAAAAGACAGGCAATCTTGAAAAAAAAAAAATATATATATATATTACTTTCTGCTATAAAACACAGCAAAAAAAAAAAATCTAAAAAAGTCTACAAACTATGGAATATATTAATGGATTTTTTTTCTTTTTTTATACCAGTAATGGCGGAGAACCATGACTTATAGTGGGCCTGTGATATTACGGCAGACAAACTGACACTTTTTGACACTTTGTGGGAACCAATGACACTAACACAGCAATCAGTGCTAAAAATAAGCATTGTCACTGTACTAATGACACTGGCTGGGAAAGGGCTAAACATCTAGGGCGATCAAAGGGCTAACTGTGTGCCTAACCAGTGTTTTTGTGTATACAGTGTGCTGCTTTCACTAGGGGAAGAGATTGATTCTAGTGCATGATTTGCAGAGACACAGGATCATCCCATCCTCCCTGTTAGAACTGAGATATGCCTTGTTTACATATCTCAGTTCTCTGTGTTTTACTGACAATGGGTGGGTGCTGAAGTACGAGTCCCCAGGAACCACAGAATGGCCTCTGCTGTGAATTATCACAGCAGAAACAGTCCGCCGGCCACGCACACGCCCCCTGCAGGCGGAAATGCAGAATCACATATACACAGCTGCCACCCTGTAGCAGTAAAAGTGCTATAGGGCGGTCAGCAAGTGGTTAAAGAACTACAATTCCAGGTATGATCTGCACAGAATTTTCTACCATATGATCATGCTGTGATAAAAACACACAATGGATATTGGAACCTCACTACACCACGTAATGTAATGCTCACTTTTCATTTCAAATGTTTTTGTTTTAATGGAAATTCACTATGTTACTTTGACAGATCAATACCATAATACAGAGGATTCCTCTCAACTTGCAGCTCTAAGGTTTAACCAAACAAGAAGATATAATTATTTTCTTTGAAGAGCAACCTGTGTGTTCTAATTTTGTAGTACAGCCATTCTGATACAACCATTTATATTAAATTATATTAAATGAAGAGGGTGGGCTGCAGTTTACTGTCAATCAATGCTTCTTCACACAGGCGTGGCATGTACCTACAGGCGCCCTTCCTAGAGGGGCGCCCATCAGTATGATTTTTTTTTTAACTCTTTTTGCTGCCAGGTATATGTCATACAGTCCTGATAGCAGGGGTTTCACACACAATCCAGTGGCTGCAGCCACCGGGATTGTGTGTAAAACCTACAAGCAGAATTGAGAAATGTCATCAGCACACCAAGGATTCCTCAGAAGGGTCCAAAGCTTTACTTACATGGTCACATGGCACACACGCGACAACATTTCAAAGCCACACAGGGCCCCAATGTCAGGAAAGTGACGGAGGGGCCTGACGAAGGGGCCCTGTGTGGCTCCAAAACATTGCCGTATGTGTACCGCGTGTCAATGTAAATAAAGCTTTGGATCCTTCTGAGGAATCCTTGGTGTGTTGATGACATTTCTAAATTCTGCTTGTAGGTTTTACACACAATCCCGATGGCGGCAGCCACTGGATTGTGTGTGAAACCCCTGCTATCAGGACTGTATGCTGATGTGCTGATGACATTTCTTCATTCAGATTGTCTGTGGTTTCCAGCTGGTGGTCATTACAGCACCCATCATTATTACAGCCATTTCAATAAATATGTGCGTGGGGAATATTGCGTTAAAACTGACTGTAAGACTGTCCTGTCTGTCAGATGGAAGAATCCAGGTGACTGTGCTGCTGCCCGATTGCCTCAAAACACCCCCAGGTACCGGCATCACTGTCATGTATTCCGGGCTCTGTTTGCCCATCTGAGGCCTGGGACTGACATGGTGGGTGCCGGCAGGTGGAGGGGAGGAAGAACAGTGGACACACGTCTGCTTTCCTCTCCTTCTTATTGGTGACCCGGAAAGTGATGTATATGAGTTCAAAAAAGGGTGAGCTCACCCAGTTTTGTGACAATAGCACTTTAATTCTCCTCTCTGCCAATCAGGAAGCAGGCCTTGAGACCAGTTTCCCGACTGCCCGAAAGGAGAAGCGATCCTATTGGCCTAGGAGGAGGGCCGGTGCAGGACATGCACAGGCTCGGTAATGGCTGGGAAGATGAGGAGGCACAGAAGATGAGGAGGAGAACATGCAGCAGCAGCTCCAAGAAGTGGCGGTCCAGTCAGCCGGCTGGCTGGGGATGTGGGGGATGATCTGGGTAACTTTAACCAGCTGGATGACTATATATCATCCGTACCAAGGACTCCCAGGAGGCCGAGGCCACCTTCATGAAGTCTCCTGGGAGGTATACAGCTGGAGGCATTGTCTGGAGATATGCTGTATGGCAGCAGTTGTAGAGAGGTCAGCCTGGGGCCTCAGTTACTTTCTTTTTGACTGCAATCACCGGGGAGCAGAATGTGTGACAGTGGGTGCCCACGCCATAGATGGGGCAAGTGTGGGGCTGAACAACCAGCTGCCACTGGTGTTGGGTAACTATTTACTGGGTGCAACCTTGTCCTTTATATTTTACCAACAATTCGGGTAGTTTATTGCAATTTTTTGCCCTAAAATACATTTTAGTGTGTTTTTTACAAAAATGCTGGGTTTACTAGATCTTTTGGGGTTATTTATTTATTTATTTTTTTAATCGGTCTTACTTTGTACCAACTGTAATCCCCAATTTGCCCTAAATCAGCACAATGCTGAGTATAAACCAGCAAGAATAAAGTTGAGGTTGTTTTTGTCAGTTTTGTGAAGGTGATTGGATACAACTTTTAGACGAAGGAATAATGAGCTTAATAAGAGGATTGTCTCAGAGGCATGGGCGTCCGCAAGAAGGGGCAAGGGGGATCAAGTGCCCCCCCTGGAATCTGCAAGGTGACAGTGCTGCAGTGCCGGCTAAACCCGATGGCAGATGAACATGCATATCAGTACACAGTCAAAGATCACTGCCTAAGTCATACCTAAAGTACCATTGCAGAGCTGCAGCGGGGTGCAGAGTGCTGGAACGCTCCCTGCATTCTCCATCAGGAGGAGTGAACTCCGCCCCACAGATCATTTCTAGTCCCCGCCTCTAACATGATGTCATTCAGAGGTCAGGACAGGAAGAGAGAGAGGCACCGTGAGGGAGTGTGCATGTTGCTGGAACTAGGTAAGTGAGCAATGGCAGACAGAGGAGAATTACAATATATGTTGCTTAACAGTGTAATGTTGCAATTAATCTTTTCCAGTGCAAAGGACTAGTTAATGTCTTGGGAACTGTGGTGGGTTTTTTGATTGGGAGTTCATTAAGCCATTAGCCAGTAATATGCAGCATGAAGGGGTTAATGTACTGACACTGGCCACTAATTCAGCACAAGGCGTTAATGAACACTGCCAATGATCTCTAATGCATTAGTGTCCAGTAGCACTTAATTAACCCCATTGTGCTGCATTAGCGGCAGTGTCAGTGTTACCCTACTCCTGCCGCAATACAAAGGAATTCTTAACACTGCCACTGGCCACGACAGCATCAATGGTAGTGTTCATTAACCCCTTGAGCTGAATTAGTGCCAATGTCAGTGTTAATTAGCTTGTTCATATGCTACATAGTTTAAAATTAGCATATCACCACTGACTACCTATGTTGGGACAAATATTGCAGCTACTGCACCAACGCTGGGCATTATTATTGTGGAAACAGACACCAACGCTGGGGATTATTATTGTAGAAACGGACACCAACGCTGGGGATTATTATTGCAAAAACTGAAACCAACGCTGGGGAATATTATTGCAAAAACTGACACCAACGCTGGGGATTATTATTGCGGAAACTGACACCAACGCTGAGGATTATTATTGCAGAAACTGACACCAACGCTGGGGATTATTATTGCAGAAATTGACACCAACGCTGGGGATTATTATTGCAGAAACGGACACCGACGCTGGGGATTATTATTGCAAAAACTGACACCAACGCTGGGGATTATTATTGCAGAAACTGACACCAACGCAGGGGATTATTATTGCAAAAACTGACACCAACGCTGGGGATTATTATTGCAAAAACTGACACCAACGCTGGGGATTATTATTGTGGAAACTGACACCAACGCTCCAACGCTGGGGATTATTATTGCAGAAACTGACACCCATACTGGGGATTATTATTGCAGAAATGGACACCAACGCTGGGGATTAACGCTGGGGATTATTATTGCAGAAACAGACACCAACGCTGGGGATTATTATTGCAGAAACTGACACCAATGCTGGGGATTATTATTGCATAAACTGACACCAAAGCTGGGGATGATTATTGCAGAAACTGACACCAACGCTGGTAAACTAGCAGAGGCTTCAACAACAGTTCCCACATCTTGGCAACTGCAAAACCAGGTACACCCCCCCCCCCCCAAAATGTGGCAGTGGAAGGGGGAGGGTTATCATGCTTTATGTGATAATGGCCAAGCCCCATCCTCTCCATTATATTATCGAAAATGGGCAAAGAATGGGTGACCCTAAAATGATGCCCCTCCCCCTGAAAAAAGTTCTGTGGACGCCCATGCTCAGGGGCTGCTATTTTGTTGATGATTTATGGATCTGAGGCACAGAAGCATGAGCTATGATTTTGGAAAAGGTTGGTGGTTTATTGATCCACATATATCCCTATCCTTACCACTGAGATATGTGTAATGACCACCAGAAAATGACTGTGGGTGAATAAATTATGTTTTCTCTACAAGGCTGCCAGTTGAAAAGATGTGAACTATTTTCTGAAATTTTTTAAAGGCTGAATAGAATTGTAAATGTGTTGTCAGGTAATACAGCTCATATATGCTTTTCAGCTGTGTATTGGCTGGAGTTCAACAGTAGAAATCATGGTACTGTCTGAATTAGCTTTATACCACAGGGCTCCGACTGTATTCATTTGTCCTAAATTAAGACGGTCATAAATAAATAATCAATAGTCTAATGCCGCATACACACGATCGGACTATCCGGCGGACAAATGCCCAGACTTTGCAGCTGAGGTCCGCTGGACTTTCCGATTGAGCGGACCTGCCCACACATGACCGGACTTTTCTGGCGGACTAGGTCCGGCAGACAATCTGGCGGACTATGGCGGGAGTCTACCGGACTTTTGAAATGAACGGACTTGCCCTCACACGGAGAAAAGTCCATTCATTTTGAACATGGCTCCAGGTAGCCGGGACTAGCGAAGGAAGTCAATGTCGCGGCCACCATCAGTGATATTGACACCTCGCTGGCCCCGTCACCTGGTATGGATTTAAAGGGGAAGCCCTACACCGAAAAAAAACAGCGTGGGGGTCCCCCCAAAGTCCATAGCAGACCCTTATCCGAGCACGCAGCCCGGCCAGGAAAGGGGGTGGGGACGAGCAAGCGCCCCCCCCCCCCAGAGCCGTACCAGGCCGCGTTCCCTCAACATGGGGTGTTCTTTGGGGAAGGGGGCCCTGCGGCCCCCCACTCCAAAGCACCTTGTCCCCATGTTGATAAGGACAAGGGCCTCTTCCCAACAACCCTGGCCATTGGTTTTTGGGATCTGCGGGCGGGGGGCCCCCAAATACCCGATGTACCCCTACCCACTCACCTGATGAAAAAAAGTGTAAATAAAAAAACAACACAGCTCCAGTGGTCTTCCCTTCTTCCGTCTTGGGGGTCTTCTCGCCGGACTCCTTCGCTATCTTCTGCTAGCTCTTTTACTAGTGGAGGAGCCTTCTTCCAACTTCGGGGTCTTGTTCCGCTCTTCTGGGGTCTTTTTCCGCTCTTTGGTTCTTCTGCCGGGCCTCCGCTATCATCTTATAGCTCTTTTACTAGCGTTGGCCCGATCTTCTGTCACCTCTGCCTTCTTCTCCCTTCGATGTTGACACAATGCTCTCTCTGGCCACAATGGCAGGGACGCATTGTGTGGCGTCTTATATAGGGACAAGGGGCGGGGTCACCATGTGACATCATACGGGGTGGGGGGTCACCATGTGACATCACCCGGTGTACCTACCCCCTGTCCCTATATAAGTCACCGCATGACGTGTCCCTGCCATTGCATCCAGAGACAGCATCGTGTCAACATCGCAAGAAAAAAGAAGAAGAAGAAGAGAAGAGAAGAAGGCGGCAGCGGTGAGAGAAGACCATGCCAACTCTAGTAAAGAGCTAGCAGAAGATAGCGGAGGCCCAGCAGAAGAACAAAAAGGGGACAAGACCCCAGAAGAGCAGGACAAGACCCCGAAGTCGGAGGAATACCCCTGGACGGCGGCGGCAACGATGAAGAAGAAAGCCGGGCTAAGAGATTATGCATTAGAGGTATTCATATAGCACTGACAAGGTATGCAATGCTTTACATTTTGTACAATCACATCAGTCCCTGCCTTCAAGAAGCTTACTGTTTAATGTCTCTATCTTACATATACTGTATTTGCACATTCTAGCACCAATTTAGACAGTGAAGTCTTACAGTACAGTCGGGGTGGACAGCACTAAAACTTACAGTCCCAGCAGGAGTATACAGATATTAAGCAGGTTGTTTGCAATAAATACAACCCTTTGTCTGATTGGAAGAGGAGAGATCAACCCCTCTTCCAATCGCAGAATGTCTTACATTCATTGAAAATAATGCAAGACATTTTCATAACAGTCAAAACTATAAGGTTCATTTCTGGGCATTCAGCGCTGACTGTATGGGGTAAGTGGAAGTAAGAGTATTGCATAACGCAGCAGCAGCCACACATTGTGCATACTTCATTAATGTTCATTGTAGTTGTACAGTGCAAATAGCAAAAAATTGTTTTTGGGTCAAGTTCAGCTTTAATCTGCCTACATGTCTTTGGAGTGTGGGAGGAATTGTAAATACCCAGAGGAATCTCATGTAAGAACAGGGGAAAGGTGAAATCTCCTGTCTTGGATTCAAATTGGGGACCATATTGTTGCCAGGCAGAATTACAAACCACTTATCTATTCTGCCCTTTGTGCCGCAGAGACATAGATTGCTGAAGTCATTTGGAAATCTCAACTCTTTCTGTAAAAGTCTAGCTTGGCCCCGTACTGACCACGTGCTGAGCCTCTGTATTGGTCCTAAAGAGAGAGATGGATGTACTGCTCAATAGACAAGGAAGGCAGTGAAAGGCTGGGTTCAAACTCATATATTACATGAAACGTTTTTGCATAGGTACTATTTGACACTTTACAGTATTATGTTGTTTCAATATTTGAAATACTTCTTCAATGTGGAATTGACGCCCATTGACTTGGAACTTTAAGGAATCTTTCTTGCAAGTTTTGTTTGCCTTTACAATCCCATGAGGGATGAAAAGTAAATCTTGCATCTATTTCATGCCATAACCCATTCCAGTGTATGCTTGGCATTTATTATTGTGGGTTTTCTTATGGCAACAACAGTAGACCATGTGTACATAATGGTTGCCATGCCCACTTGTCATCTCCATGGGAAGCTCGCTTGACAGAATGACAATGCAGGAGCACAACTGGAACATCAGGACAGATTGTTGTCACACTAGAGTTTATTTACTAAAGCTAGAGAGGACAAAGTTAGTCATAATTCTGCAAAGAAATCAATCAGCTTCCAGATTTTATTGCTAAAGCTTAATTAAACAAGTTGAGGTTAGAAGCTGATTGGTTTCTCTGCAGAATTGTGACTAATTTTGCCCTCTCTAGCTTTAGTAAACAAACCCCACTATAACAGTCCTGAACAAGGGCCTTTATGTCAGTATTATTTTATTTACATCTTCAAATTTTCAAATATTGAAAATTTCTTTTGAAAGCACACTAGCATGGTAAAGCATAAAAGGCGCAAACTGTAAAAGGCACAGACATCTTCATAACTTCTTAAATCTAAAAAAACAGTTACCACTGGGCAAATGCGTTAACTGTGCAGATGACCTTTACTTACTCTGCAATTTATAGATTTGTATATGCCCGATTATAAAGTTAGTGCTTTACTTTTAGTGCTGCCACTACTCATGTAGGGAAACAATCATATTATTTATCCACCCTCCTCTCTCCTTGTACATGCACAGAATGTTTTGTATTCTCTGCATGGTTCCCACAACTGGCATATACAAGTTTATGAACTGCACAGTAAATAGAAGTGATCTGCAGAGTTGATACACCTGCCTAGAGGTAACTTTCTTTTACACTTAAGAATTTGTCTGTTCCACTGTAAAGCATATTTGAGATGTACCGATAGGGCTCGCATATAATTTTACATTTTGCTAAACTGATGAATTTCAGTACTGCTTGGACTAAAAGAAAGGAGTAGAGTTTGCCCTGAAAAATTAACTGTTAGCGTAAATAAATTAAAAAAAAACGTACTCAACCTCTGCACTTCTCTAGTACACATACTATCTGCCATCAAGCCTCCACACTCTTCTCCTTCAGGTACTCCCTGCTAGCATGCTGAGGATATTTCTTGTGGAATATCCCCAAACTTGCCTGTTCTGGAATGCTGAATATGTTTGCTACTGCATTTTTAAAGCATATCTAGATTTTTGCTTGGATTTTTTTCTTCTACCATCTCTGAATTTATTGGTCCAACCCTCAAATTCAACATTTACCTCAATATTCTTTTTGTTTTCTAAATTTGAAGTATTATCACTTTCCTTGTTATGATTGCTGTTCATCTTTTTGCTCCCTCCTTTTTAGTTTCAGAGTCTCTCTTGGTTTAGCCATTTTCCTTGTTTTTATTTCTTTTGCTTTGTCACTTGTAAAGGTTATTTATTCTTTTAGCACTTCATACCTGTATAGGTTGCCTGGAGCGATGGCTGTGCTGTGCTTGTGATTTTCTGACTTTTCTAGAAGCATTTTGTCTTCACAATCTTAATTACTACTATAGGGCAACTCAAGTGTGGAAGACAGTAAAAAATGTATGTTGAAATCATATGGAAAGTCATGTAGACTGCTTAGCAATGTATTCCAAGTAGAGCATAATGCATTAGAACTTTTTCTGTCAATCATGTATAATCTGAGATTAATTTATATTCTCGGTAATGTCGGGGGCGTGACTAGCCGCGGAACGAGATGGCCGCACAGTGAGAGAGCTCCGTAATCACAAACACCCCTGAACAACTAACAAAGCGACACAGAAGACCTGGAGACATAACCCGACTCCAGAAAGTGCCGGGAATAAATGGAGAATGTCGACAAAACAAAAAACAAGAGAGAAGCCCCGCAAATTAAGTGAATTTCTCAGCCTGACTGGGATACAGAGGAACAAAGATGGCACTAGCTCCTCCTTTCCTCACTACAGTACAGGACATAATGCTGCAGACATAGGAGAGGAGAATACACACAGTGGGCTGCAGTGTCACAACAACCTGGAATCACAAGCTGAAATCGCAAGTCCTCCCAAACAGAAGAGAAGGATTTCTTCTGTTGAAGGCAATGAACCCCATACAAGATATTAACTATATATCAGGTAACAATCCATATGATGAAAAGATGAATGTAATTCCCACAGCAGGGCAACACATACTGGAATCTACAATAAAAGATATGATAATTTCCCTAAGAGGTGCATTACAACATTATATGTTAAATTTCATGCAGAAATCTAAAATGGAAATTGATGTAATAGGGGAAAGAGTGGACTATGTAGAAACTAAAATGTGTGAATTTACATCTGCTCACAATGAAATGGTTGATTCTCACTTTGAGTTGGAAGAGGTTAAACAACTCAGAATGAAAATGGCAGATTTAGAGGATCGCACCAGACACAATAACGTGAAGTTCAGAGGTATACCCCTATTATACATTCACATCAGTCCTGACCCTCAAGGAGCTTACAATCAAAGGTCCCTAACTTACATTCATACAAAGCAGGGCCAATTTAGACAGGATCCAATTAACCAACTAGCATATCTTTTGGAGTGTGGAAGGAAACTGGAGTACCTGGAGGAAACCCACACAGGCACAGGGAGAATATGCAAACTCCAGGCAGGTGGTGTTATGGTAGGGATTCAAACCAGTGAGCCTTTTTACTGCTAGGTGAAAGAGCTAACCACTACACCACTGCGCTGTCCATGTCAAGTTAGATAAATACAAGCATTTTTCCCACTAAACGTTTGCAATAAAATATCCTCAAAAGAGCTGGCCAACTAAACTCATAGAAAACATAATACATGCTGCCAGCATAAAGCACAAAATATTGGTACAGTAATTAACAACATGAAATCATTAAGTTTATCTCTACTTTTCTGTTTGCTCAATTTTAAATTTGATATCGAAGGCAATTAAGTTCAGCAGGCTTAATATTTTTTTCCATTTCAGAAAGTCTAACAATATAATTCTAAAGATAAGGTCAAATTTTTTTTATAATGAAGCAGTGCAATTCTTTCATGAAGCATCATTACTGAACAATCTTGTCTGATAGTGCTGAAAATACTATGGTAAAGCATCCACAGATTGCCTAAATGTATTAGTCTTTGTTCGACGATAATCTAATCAAAAACACAATGGAAGATGCAAGTACATTTTAATATATACCCAGAATTAGCAATTACTACTGAGAAATTGATGACCAAGTCTAAGCCTGCAAAGAATTGCAGCACTCTACATTTATATTTGTTTAGCCAAACTAGCAAAACATTATTTGCCTTAATGAATAAGATGGTGAAAAGAGAAATTCTGTTGAACAAACTTCAGAATCATACAGCAACACATTTGATTCTTTCATTTTGAGGGCTACTTCTTAACTTTATTAAGGAAAACCTGTATTTAGCATGTGTTTACTGTAATAACTACCAGACTGTTTAGCATTTAACTACTCTTAGCTTGACAATTTCCCCCAGCCATTCAATTGGCTGTAACGTCACCCTAACATTCCTGTTCAAGTTGCAACTTTCTGAAAATTAGAACTTGCACAGGTCTTAATAAGCTTTCATATAAGTATACATATCCTCCACCCTCCACCCCACATGATTGAGTGCAAGGACATGTCATGTGCTCCTTCATATTGTTCACTGAATTCCAGGTGTAGACTGTGTGGTTGGAAAGTTAAACGTGAGTTTACTGGAAGTACTGGTGTACGTTTATACAAAAGGTCAACTACAAGCTCCATGGTGGTGAAAGGGAACATCCCGTTGAACTGCACACTACAGGAAAATGTAATTGACTGCACAGCACCTGAGGTCTGATTATGTTAATTATGGGTGGGTGGAGGAACACATACTGGTAAAAAAGTAGAGCTGTAAATATATATAACGAGTGCCACCTAACCAATACCATGTACCAATAGAACAATATACCCTGTTTCCCCCGAAAATAAGCCCTGTCCTGAAAATAAGATCTACAAGGACTTTAACTAGGCCTTATTTGGGGGGTAGGGCTTATATTGCAGCCGTCACCAACAATCACGCTAGGTCTTATTTTTGGGGAAACAGGGTATATTATTTCTAAATTGCATAAACCATGAATATCCAATATAGTAATAAACATCTAATACCATAAATGGAAGAAAGAATTAGAAAAATAAAAATGAAAAAATATAGTCCATGTGAGAAATGCTGATATCTCATAACAAAACCAAATTATAAAAAAAATATGTAAAAGTTCTGTGAAAATATAAGATAAAGAATACAGTCCACTTTGATGATTCCAACACTGTAATGGACAAAGAAAGTGCTCCACCCAAAGTGAGATATTCAAATTGTGCTCACCAGAAATATTTGGCCAACAAGTGACCATCATGCATGGATGTATATGAATAAATCTTTCCACTTGATCCACTCAATATTTTAACTCCTTTCCCAATCACAGGCTCTAGAAAGGAGGCTCCACCAATGAGCCACAGAGAGGCAGATTATCGTGTGATAACGTTTTTCTCTTGGGATAATTAAAACAAACAATTGTGTATTTACCTTTTGTACCACCACCCCCTCCCTTTAGAATGTAAGCTCTATGAGCAGGGCCATCCTGTACCTTTTGTATTGAACTGTAATTGTGTTGTCCCACCCTATACATTGTAAAGCAATGTGTAAACTGTTGGCGCTATATAAATCGTGTATAATAATAATATAATAATAATATTGCACTCGCATGTAATGCAGTCTTTATAAGACATCAAGACATATGCAGCTCAAGGATCTGTGGTGTCGGATCCATTCATTCTGTGACAAGCAACGTGTGTTTCACCCAAAATCCCAGCTGACCTCAGGAGCTCCTACGTGTGTGTGGCTAAAGCCTCGCTTTCACGCATGCACATATCATCATTTTGCACATGCGTGAAATGCATTGAAGAGAAGCTTGAAATGTAATTCCACCCCAATGAGACTACAGTGTACATTAGCTGATAACATGATGGCCCTTTCTGCCAGTCTCTTTGCTGGTCTTTACTCAACTTGAGTGTAAACCTCTAGTTACTATGCTTTCATTTCGAGACACTAAACAGTTCATGCAACCCCCATCACCTGGGTTTCTGGCCACATCACCAAGTATTTTCTTAAATTGCACATTTTGGTAAACCTATTGGTTTGGCTTATGATACCAACATGATAGATTTAATGTTTTGGTGATGGACAAATAAGTCTTCCAAAAATTACAGTTTGATGTATTTCAAGACACGTCTTTATTTACTGTTTACTTTTTGTGTCTGAATGAGTAGGCAAACTATTTTCTTTGCAACATCTAATGTTGCAATGAACTGTTTCATTGCAACATTGACATCTGTCAGTGTCCTCTAGTGGACTATCAACATTTGTGAAAGTGTACCAGTGCCCCACAAATAAATAAAGAATTTAAAGCGCACCCGTGCTTGTGTGAAAAGGTGAATGCAGACGTTGGTCCCGTAAACATAAGTAAACAGCGAACAGAGCACACATTTGAGGTATCGTCACAAATGTCAGAGTGAGAGCAATATTTCTAGCACCAGACCTCCTGTGTAACTCTAAACTGGTAACCAATAAAGGCTTATTATGCCCTGCCTATGGAGAATTTTAAATACTGAAGTTTGCTGCCATTTCCAAAGCGTGCACAATTTTTAATTGTGTCATGTTTGGTTTCCATTTACCCGGCGAAACACCATATTTTATATTTTACCAAAATTGTGCTTATTATATTGTCTCTGTGTGCATCGAAATTCATAAAAATATATTTATGCGTTAGTGTTTAAAATTGTGTTTGAAAGACTGCTGCGCAAATACAGTGTGACATAAAAATTTGCAAAACCCACCATTTTATTCTCTAGGGCTTTTGCTACAAAAATGTATGATGTTTGGGGGTTATAAGTAATTTTCTAACAAAAATACAGGTTTTTACAAATAGTATCGGAAGAAGGCCTGGTCTTAAAGTGGATAATGCCTGAAGGTACTCCATGGATGTTGGGCCTCTGTATGTTAAAAAGTCTCACACATGTGGTATCGCCCAACTCAGAAGGAGTAGCAAAATGTGTTATGGGGTGTAGTTGCAAGTATGACTATGCTGTGTGTGAGAAATATCTTGTTAATATTGTGAAAAAAAAATCTTATTTTTCCAAAGAATTGTGGGAAAAAATTACAACTTAAAAAAACTTGCCATGCCTTTTACTAATTTCCTTGAATGGTCACTTTACAAAAATAGATGTTTTTACTGTCTTGGCATGTTAGGGCTTCAAGAAATGAGGCCGTCAGTACATCAGGTGGGATCAATTTTCAACGATTGGTACCATAGCTTGTACATTCTATAGCTTTCACACAGTCCAAATAATATACACTGATTTGGGTTATTTTTACCAAAGAAATGTAGCAGTATACAATGTGGTCTAAATTTATGAAGAAAAATTCCTTATTTGCAAAATTTTATAACAGAAACTAAGAAAAAACACTTTTTGTATTTCAAATTTTCATTTTTTTTTTCATTTGTAGCGCAAAAAAAAAAAAAAGTGAGTAAATACCACCAAAAGAAAGCTCTATTTATGTAAAAAAACAAAACATAAAAATGTCACTTGGGTACAATGTTGCATGACTGAGTAATTATTCAAATGCGACAGCACTGAAAGCTAAAAATTGGCCTGGGTAGGAAGGGGGTGAAAGTGCCTGGTATTGAGGTGGTTAAATAACAGTATAGGTTTTTAGCTGTTTAGTCTCCTATCTAAGTGAGCTCTCTGGTACTAAATAACAGTGTAATTTTGTAGCTGCTCAGTGTTACACTGAATAATCAATGTCACTTGTTGTTACAGTGATCATTCAGGTAGTCACTCTTTTTGGCACCTGCTTGTCAGAAAAGGACAAGGTGGAAACACACACTGCAGGGGGGAAGTAAAATGGGCACAAAGAGCAAAATTTAAATAAACCTGTCACAGATCCATCAATTCAGCTGAGCATATGATGGACAGTCTGCATGTGCAGAGGTCATCTTAAGAGAAAATGTTAAAAAAAAGCAGATCCAAAGTTACAGGTAGCTAAAGTTATAATCAAATCTTAGATATTTCTGTCCGTCCCGACTTTCCTGTTGGTCCTATTTGTGATGGGCAGTCCAGCTTATAAATAGTGAGGCTGGTGAGATGACAGAAAGTAATGCTTGGAACCAAAAGTCAAGATCTCTACATGTGTTCAACTTCATCTCTCTATCCACTAATCATTTTGACTTGCATTTTTCACTGCAGATAATCCCTGGTTATGTCCATTTTCACTGTATACTCTGTTCCAATTGCTCTTGATTATGACAGGTCCAGTGTAAGTTCATTGGAAGTCCTTCTAGATGTGAATATTAGACATGTGCAGAGTAAAATATTTCGTTTCGGAATTTCGTTTTCGTCTGAAAACTTAATTTATTTAGTTACTCCCGAAATTCGTTTTTATTTATTTCATTTTTCGTTCAAAAATTGCATTCGTCCGAAAATCCACATGAATCACGGTCGAATCTGTCTTTGAAGGCTTATGGTGTCTGTCGAATGTATAAAGAAGATTCGATGGAGCTAGTATATAGCATACTTTAGAACCCTATTAAAGTCTATGGGACTCCAACGTTCAAAATCTAAAGTGCTCATTTTAAAGGCTAATTTGCAAGTTACTGTCCTAAAAAGTGTTTGGGGACCTGGGTCCTGCCCCAGGGGACATGGATCAATGCAAAAAAAAGTTTTAAAAACGGCCGTTTTTTCGGGAGCAGTGATTTTAATAATGATTAAAGTGAAACAATAAAAGTGTAATATTCCTTTAAATTTCGTAGGGGGGGGTTGTCTATAGTATGCCTGTGAAGGGGCGCATGTTTCCCGTGCTTAGAATTGTCCCTGCACAAAGTGTCATTTATGCAGGAAAAAAAGTCCTTTAAAATCACTCGCAGCTATAATGAATTGTCGGCTCCCGTAATACAGAGAACACTCATTGAAAGTCATTGATAAAAAAATAAATAAATAAATAAATAAAAAAGCGTGGGGGTCCCCCAAATTCAATTACCAGGCCCTTCAGGTCTGGTATGGATATTAAGGGGAACCCTGCCTCAAATTTAAGAAAAAATTTGACGTGGGGTTCCCCCTAAATATCCATAACCAGACCCTTCAGGTCTGGTATGGATATTAAGGGGAACCCCGCGTCAAATTTAAAAAAAAATTGACGTGGGGTTCCCCCTAAAAATCCATACCAGACCCTTTATCCGAGCACGCAACCTGGCAGGCCGCAGGAAAAGAGGGGGGGACGAGAGAGCGGCCCCCCCTCCCTCCTGAACCGTACCAGGCCACATGCCCTCAACATTGGGAGGATGCTTTGGGGGTCTGTGACCCCTCAAAGCACCTTGTCCCCATGTTGATGAGGACAAGGGCCTCATCCCCACAACCCTGGCCGGTGGTTGTGGAGGTCTGCGGGCGGGGGGCTTATCAGAATCTGGAAGCCCCCTTTAACAAGGGGACCCCCAGATCCCGGCCCCCCCCCTGTTTGAAATGGTAAGGGGGTACAAAAGTACCCCTACCATTTCACAAAGAAAGTGTAAAAAATGTTTAAATAAAACAAACACACTTTTGAAAAATTCCTTTATTAAAAATAAAAAAATAAAAAAAAGATTCCAGCGGCGGTAATCCACTCTTGCTATCCATCGACGGACGGTCATATCTCCAGCGATGTCTAATATCATCCAGCGCAGCGCAGCATCCTTCTTCTGTCTCCGTGGAGGAGACACTACAGACATTCCGGCGGCTGACGTTTGTTATATACGGAGGGCGGGGCCACCCGTCACCTGACCCCGCCCCCCTCTGACGCAAGGGGAAACCCGGGGTTCCCCGTGACGTAGGGGTGACCCCGCCCCCCTCTGATGTAACGGAAACCTGCCTGTGTTACATCAGAGGGGTGCGGGTCACCCCTACGTCACGGGGAACCCCGGGTTTCCCCTTGCGTCAGAGGGGGGCGGGGTCAGGTGACGGGTGGCCCCGCCCTCCGTATATAACAAACGTCAGCCGCCGGAATGCCTGTAGTGTCTCCTCCACGGAGACAGAAGAAGGATGCTGCGCTGCGCTGGATGATATTAGACATCGCTGGAGATATGACCGTCCGTCGATGGATAGCAAGAGTGGATTACCGCCGCTGGAATCTTTTTTTTATTTTTTTATTTTTAATAAAGGAATTTTTCAAAAGTGTGTTTGTTTTATTTAAACATTTTTTACACTTTCTTTGTGAAATGGTAGGGGTACTTTTGTACCCCCTTACCATTTCAAACAGGGGGGGGGCCGGGATCTGGGGGTCCCCTTGTTAAAGGGGGCTTCCAGATTCTGATAAGCCCCCCGCCCGCAGACCTCCACAACCACCGGCCAGGGTTGTGGGGATGAGGCCCTTGTCTTCATCAACATGGGGACAAGGTGCTTTGAGGGGTCACAGACCCCCAAAGCATCCTCCCAATGTTGAGGGCATGTGGCCTGGTACGGTTCAGGAGGGAGGGGGGGCCGCTCTCTCGTCCCCCCCTCTTTTCCTGCGGCCTGCCAGGTTGCGTGCTCGGATAAAGGGTCTGGTATGGATTTTTAGGGGGAACCCCACGTCAATTTTTTTTTAAATTTGACGCGGGGTTCCCCTTAATATCCATACCAGACCTGAAGGGTCTGGTTATGGATATTTAGGGGGAACCCCACGTCAAATTTTTTCTTAAATTTGAGGCAGGGTTCCCCTTAATATCCATACCAGACCTGAAGGGCCTGGTAATTGAATTTGGGGGACCCCCACGCTTTTTTTTTTATTTATTTATTTATTTTTTTATCAATGACTTTCAATGAGTGTTCTCTGTATTACGGGAGCCGACAATTCATTATAGCTGCGAGTGATTTTAAAGGACTTTTTTTCCTGCATAAATGACACTTTGTGCAGGGACAATTCTAAGCACGGGAAACATGCGCCCCTTCACAGGCATACTATAGACAACCCCCCCCTACGAAATTTAAAGGAATATTACACTTTTATTGTTTCACTTTAATCATTATTAAAATCACTGCTCCCGAAAAAACGGCCGTTTTTAAAACTTTTTTTTGCATTGATACATGTCCCCTGGGGCAGGACCCGGGTCCCCAAACACTATTTAGGACAGTATCTTGCAGAATCTTTTCTCTCTGTCAAATCTTTTTTCTCTGTCGAATATTTTCTCTATATAATCTTGGACTAATAGAGGTAAGGTTAGGCACATTCGAACACAGGTTCTATAGACACGTTGTCAGAGTCACGTCGAATCTCCTATTCTATATCGAACTGTTGTAACAATGAAAACGAAAATAAAGCATTTATTTATGTCGGATCTTTCGTTTTTCGGATTTTGTGCTTTCGTTATCGTTTGGCAAAACGAAAACGAAAATAGCTGAAATTCGGACGAAAATGCATTCGGACGAAAACGAATGCACATGTCTAGTGAATATACAATATCATGTCCTGAACTGGCAAGCCAGACTCCAGTCATGTGAAAAAAACTCTCAGACAATACCATCATCTGAGTACATAAAATAAAATAAAATAGAAAAAGGACCAGCCTAGTGCATTACCCTTTAGTATATTTATTCAAAAGACATAGTTAAAAACTATTCACAAAAGTAGAAACAAAATCACGCCGTAGTAATCATATAGCAGTCTGTCCACTGGTAACAGTTTCCATGTCCTAGGGAGAGGGCATACCACCCCGCTGCTTGCTGATGCGTTTTCAAAGGTATCCCTTCTTCCACTCAGAGGCTCTGAGGAAGAAGGGATACCTTTGAAACGCATGAGCCAGCAGTGGCTCATATGTCCTCTCCCTAGGACCTGGAAACTGCTACCAGTGGACAGACTGCCATATGATTACTATGGGCGTGATTTTGTTTCTACTTTTGTGAGTAGTTTTTAACTATGTCTTTTGAATGAATGTACTAAAGAATAATGCACTAGGCTGGAGCGCCCTCTCTTTCTTTTTCTATTTTATTCTATTTTATGTACTCAGATGATGGTATTGTCTGAGAGTTTTTTCACATGACCGGAGTCTGGCTTGCCAGTTCAGGACATGATATGGTATATTCACATCTAGAAGGACTTAGAAGGAAATTCCAATGAACTTACACTGGACCTGTCATAATCAAGAGCAATTGAAACAGAGTATACAGTGAAAATGGGCATAATCAGGGAGGTCCTAGTAAGAGGAAATACGAAGCGCTGCTGGCTCATGCGTTTCAAATGTATCCCTTCTTCCTCAAAGCCTCTGAGGGGAAGAAAGGATACCTTTGAAAACGTGTCAGCAAGCAGCGGTTCGTATGTCCTCTCCCTAGGACCTGGAAACTGCTACCAGTGGACAGAGACGTCCATATGATTACTACGAGCGTGATTTTGTTTCTACTTTTGTGAGTAGTTTTTAACTATGTCTTTTGAATAAATGTACTAAAGGATAATGCACTAGGCTGGTGCGCTCCCTCTCTTTCTTTTTCTATTTTATTACTAGGATATCCCTATCCTGGAGGGGAGCAATGCTGAAATGTACTGTCCATTCTGAACCTTTGGATCATCTAGCTGACAAACCCATGCGCAAGAGTGTTTGTTCTTTGTTGATCTGAGTACATACCCATTTGTCAGACTATAAACCCAAAGTGGCTTCAGGCATTATAAATTACCATGAGACCCAGCTATGAACCTAAAGTGCGGGCCATAGAGGATAATGTGCTTTTGATCTCTCTCCCATAATCTCCCAGATTCTGGACATGTACTAAGGTCCTTCTGTCTGTTCTCATATAATGTATTATGGCTCATTGCTGCTTCCTCAAGCGTTTATTTTGATGCATGGTTTATTGCATGAAAATGTATTAAGGAACACTGCCTGTGCAAAGGTCATGCAATAACAGTTAGGGAAAGTTAAGGTGGAGAATGAGAGCATAAAGACAAACAACCATGATAGACATATCTGTAGTTAAAGAAAACCTATCATCACAGCACACATTTTCCTTTTGTTAAAATCAGAATTCCCTGCATACTTTGTCTCTGCTTATTCCTTTGGTTTACTTTGGGACTACATATCCCATGATACTTTGCTTCCTGAAATCATTGATTCCTGTACTGACTCCACTTCCTGAAACTCCTCCTCTGTAGTTTACAAGGCAGGCTCTGTCAGTGCCTACTCACATGGCATAATGAATGCATGTTAATAATTCAATTAAATTTGTGGAGATCTTCACAAAGTAAGATTACACCATTCGAGATTATTCAGAGTTATATGAGTAGGCTAGAAATAACTGAAATATGAGGTGGAAATATTTTACATTTTGACCTGAGATACGCTTTAACTCTATGCAAAATCTTTAACGCAGAGAGAAGTAAATAGTAAAAGAAAAGGGGGAAAAATTTGGATAAATGTAAAAAAAAAAGAAAAACATAAAAAAAAATGTATGAAACCAAAAAATAAATTAAAACTACATACAGAGTTTTTATTGTAATTAATAATAATGTTGTGATTAGGTTGAATTTATTTCTGAATTATTCCTTCAGGGAATTATTATTAGAATTTGCCCATTAAACATTTTAATTCATAACATGTATTTATCTCAGTTTCCAATTACTTCAGTTTTTTTTCTCTCTATTTTTTTTGTTTTGTTTTGAGAATAAGTATAACATGCTGTGTTTTAGAGATCACAAGGGGCTCTTTGGATATAATTATTTTGCGCTCTAGGTAAACTGCCAAACATCGGAAATGCTCAGCTGAGACAAAGCTACATGTAGCTGCAGTGTAGGTTGTTGTAAAATAGACTCGGGTGATGTTTACTGGGATTTCAGGTTTCCTTTCTGAACGCTTTTCACTATGTGAATTTTACCGATCACCTCTAGTGTTACTATTATCATTGAGTTTATTGCTTATTCGCTCAACCTCTACACCTGTTTTTAAAGTTACATATTCAGTTATTTAAGCCATCGCTTGAATTTGAAATGTGCTTTAGAGGTATAGAAAGAACTTTTGGGTAATAAGTAGTTACAGGGCAATGTACTTATGTACACTGCAGGCCTTCAGCTCCCAATGCAACTTCACAATAAATGCCTCAATGTAGTACAAAGGAGAAGGACACACTGAATGCATTTGGAGGATGTAGATTTATACTGCAGACACAGAGAGACTTCTTAACTGTTAATAAATAAGCCAAGCCAAAAATGTTTTTATTTTTTCTAGTTTTGGATAGAGCAGAGACTGATAGGACTCCTGTCATTTTTTTTTTCTTTTAATCAATCTATCAATCTCCTGTCCTGCTGACAAGCTGAAAAATCTGCAACGGGGGACATGGATGGAAATACAATTCTGACAGTGCCTTGCCTTTCTCTGTTCTGCTGTTCTGCTAAAGAATACACTTTTTATTCTACTGTGTTGAGCTCAACTCACTACCTGTCTGGTGTGGGCAGCACCGTGACTTACTAGTTAGCACTTCTGCCTTGCAGCACTGTGGTCTTCAGCTTGGATCCCAGCCAGGACACTATCTGCTTAGAGATAGAGGTCCCCCCTGTGCTTGTGTGGTTTTCCTCCTATACTCAAAAGACATACTGGTAGATTACCTGGATCTTGTCTTGATTGGTTCTAGTATGTGTGAATGTGAGGTAGGGACCTTAGATTGTGGGTTCCTTGAGGGCAGGGACTGATGGGAATGTAGAGTTTGTAAAGCTCTGCCTAAATTGCTGGTGTTATATATATCTGCAAGAAAAATAAAAAATGTTAGCAGGACAGATAGAAAAGGTAAATGTCTCCAAATATCTCTACTGGAGACCTAGATAGTAGTGAATATCTATCTATCTATCTATCTATCTATCTATCTATCTATCTATCTATCTATCTATCTATCTATCTATATGGGAGATGTCAAAGAATCTCTTTATTCAAAAAGACCCCATCATCAACTTACAAAATGGTCTGGTCTGGTCTGAAAGTGGTTAAGCCAGCACAGGCAGTAATTAAATACTCCCAGAAGGGCTGGACTAATCAAACTTCCTAGCAAATTCAAAGGAACACATCAAATAAGCATTCAAATACAGGCATACCCCAGTTTTAAGTACACAATGGGGTTTAATCATTAAAGCTAGAAAGTGCAAAATCAGGCTCAATTCTGCATAGAAACTAATGAACTTCTAACCTCAACTTGTTCAATTAAGCTTTGGTAATAAAACCCGGAAGCTGATTGGTGTTTATGCAGAAATATATAAAAAAATATATATATTTTTCCTCAGTTTAGGCCGATATGTATTCTTCTACATATTTTTGGTAAAAAAAAATCGCAATAAGCGATTATTGATTGGTTTGCGCAAATTTTATAGCGTTTACAAAATAGGGGATAGTTTTATGGCATTTTTATAAATATTTTTTTTTTTTACTAGTAATGGCGGCTATCAGCAATTTTTATTGTGACTGCGACATTATGGCGGACACATCGGACATTTTTGACACATTTTTGGGACCATTGTCATTTATACAGAAATCAGTGCTATACAAATGCACTGATTCCTGTGTAAATGACACTGGCAGTGAAGGGGTTGACAGTGTAGGGGATAAGTGTCCTAGGGGCGTGTTACTAACTGTGGGGGGCGTGTCTGTGTGTTAGTGAACACTGATCTCTGCTACAATCACAGGGAGCAGAGATCAGTGTCACTTGTTGCTAGGCAGAACGGGAGATGCTGTTTACTTCCACATCTCCCTGTTCAGCCTCCCCGTGAGACGACCACGGGTATCCCCATGGCAACTGAGTCCGGCAGCGTGCACGTGATGGCATGCAGGCAATTTCAAATGGATGTACCTGTATGCCAATTTGCCTGCCCGTGCCATTCTGTCAACGTACATTGTTGTGCGCCAGTCTGGAAGTGGCTAAAGGAGTTGTCAAAGTCAGAAGTTTTTTTTTTATCTTAATGCATTCTATGCATTAAGATAAAAAAAACCTTCTGTGTGCAGCAGCCCCTTCAGCCCCCCTAATACTTACTTGAGCCCCATCTCTGTCCAGCGATGTCCACGAGTGTCTTGCACATGCGAGACTCTCTCTCCTGATTGGCTGTGACACCGCAGCGGCACAATTGGCTCCTGCTGCTTTCAATCAAAGTCAGTCAGCCAATCAGGAGAGAAAGGGGCATGCCCAGGCTGCAGCTTCATGTCTGAATGGACACAGGGAGCTGGGACTTGGCGAGTGCCCCCATAGCAAGCTGCTTGCTGTAGAGGAACTCGACAGGATGGAGGGGTCAGAAGCACAGAGAAGAGGAGGATCGGAGCTGCTCTGTGCAAATCTACTGCAACAAAGCAGGTAAGTATACCATGTTTTTATTTTTATTGAATAAAGAACGAGACTTTACAAACACTTTAATTTCTTTGCTGTCCCCTACATAACCTTTTGTGTATCTGCCAGAGGAGGAGAGAAGGGGAATAATATAGCGTGTCACTTAAGTTACAGCTTTCCGTCTGCTGGGGATGTTGACATGACATCTAAAACAGTCTTTTGGATGTCTACACAAGGGTCGACTTTTACGGATAAATACCGTCCATAAAAATATGTTACATTCACATATGATCTTAAGGGAAGATTGCTATGAACTGGTAATAGGGTTTCTATAGTGATTCCTTGATGACACCTCCCTGCCTCAAGCCAACTATATTGGCAATGAATCAGTAGCAGACGTCTAATGAGAACCTCTCTACGTCAGATTGTTTCTTCTCAGCAAATTTGCATGTAGCACACCTGATTGGTTTCCAGTCCTGCCCCTCCCTCTCCCAGTCTGAATCTGATACCAATTCAAATTCAGGTACTTACACAAGTTGCCTTTAAAAAAACAATGTATTGATTTATTAATTCAAATATAACTACATTATTTGCCTTTTTTATATCTGCCTGGAGTTCACCTATACTCTTTGTACAACTCTAAGGTCACATTTTTAACATGTTTTTAGCTCTTTATCCCGCTGATTGCTGAACATTATAAATATTCATGATTTCTCTTTTTCCCATTTTTCTACATTTGCTGTTCCTATAAAAACGCAATATCCCTCTTTTCTACATCTTCCACACCAATGCATTGAACATTTTGTTAGTAACTTTTGTCTATTAATTGAGTTATTCTGCATTAAATTAAGTAGATACACCCAGATGTCTATTATTAATTATCATTAGGTACATTTCACTGACTATTTAATAGATTATAACAAAGAAAGAAAAACAAAATTTCAAACGAAAATTTTATATAATGGCAGTGGGTATTCCTCAGACTACCCAAAAAAGCATGATCTTCCATTAAAAAAAAATAAAAAGCATAAAACTGATATTACTGTGGAGATCATATTTTCGTTTTTTTTTTACAGTATAAAATAGTTGAATTAATTTATTATGCTTTGAACCAGCCTGTTTATTTTGAAGCGTTATGGCTAGTTTGTGTAGGCTTGAATACATTCTGGTAGACATTTCCAAAAAGACAACATCCCAACTGGATGCTCGAGGTGTAAGTAAATGGGATATTTGTTACTTATAAGTTATTATCAAAATACTGATAGACCTGTTTCAGAGATATTAATTATTCCCAGGGTACTCCAACTCTCTATACTTCTGAGCCCTATTGTTTGTGACATCTATGATTTATGAATAGCAAAGGTATACAGCACATTAGAAAAGAAAATGAGATCACTGTAGCAAGACGTTTGCTATCATACCTTATAACAGCCTTTCTCAACCTTTTCAACACGGAGGAAACCTTGAAATAGTTCTCTGGTCTCGGGGAACCCCTTCTAAAAATTTGAAATCTACAACTAATGACACATTTGTGTGATGGTCAGTGGGAAGAATGGTCCTTACACTTGTGGTTATTGGGAAGAATTACCTCCTTACAGAATAAGATCAATGGTGTCAGTGGGAACTTATCTGAGAGGCAGAAACTGCCCAATGCTGAAGGAACCCCTAGCAACCTCTGGAGGAACCCTAGGGTTCCACGGAACCCTGGTTGAGAATCACTGCCTTATAAGATGACATTAAAATGACATGTGTCCTGTTTGCTCAGCCCACCAATAGATGAAATGACATCATAACCTCTTTGACCAGTGGGCTGCATGAATGCCTAAAATGTATCTGTTGTAACAACGTAAAATCATTTATTCATTTACACATTGTATTTCAATTGTTTCTAACCTACTCCTATTGATATGAATAATCTGGAAGTCTGTAAACTTATTCGGTGGAGATTCCCACACTATCTTGAATTCAGTGAGATGTATTTGCTATTTACTATACCCTGTGAATAGACATTGCCATGTCACATGTTTGACAGAGCCTGCCTTCTGAACTACAGAGATGTTAGGAGAAGGAGATTCAGGAGGTGGAGTCAGTACAGGAATCACTGCCTGCAGGCAGCAAGGTACCATGGGATATGTAGTCCTTAGAAATTGAAAGTTAACAGCAGCGGAGGGGATGCAAAGTATTTAGGAAATTGAGACTGTTGAGACCGAGCAACACGAAAAGAAATGGCCAGAAGACATGCAGTGCTCACAACATGAAAGAAGATTTTTCAAGTAAGCTTAGAGTGGATTTTCAAAAATCCCTATTGTTTGTAATGCTATTACAATGCTGATGTTAAAAATGAAAATGTATGCTGTGATCATAGAACACTTTCTTAAACTTAGATGACTGTATAGCGTTTTTTTACTAAAAACTAAAATAAAAAAGGCTTCTTGTCTTATATAGTGTCAAAGTCTGAAGGTCATGTCTAATTGTCAAGATCAACTCCTTACTGTGATGATGCCATAGTGCTGTTGTGAAGTGCACTCTAAAGGGTTCAGTAAGCTCTAGTTACTACTAGTTTTTGCTACATTTCTATAAGGGGAATAAAAGTAATTTATTGAGGATATTGAGCGTTTAAAGATATCTGAAGATCTCCCTCACAGGGGCTTTATGTCAATCCCTTAAAAACTGAAAAGAGAGGACTAAGTCCCCAGATAACATAGAGAAGAAAGTAGTAAAGCCCATCTAGTCCCACCATATAAATGCTATAAGGTTTAGAATAAAAGTAAATTAATGTAAAGGCTTTACTTTAAATAAAAGATTATAATATTATCTAGACTATGGTGATGTCATTTTTGTATCTTTATCACAGAATAATTACAACACTGACAAAAGTTATAAATATGAGCAAAGGACTAAACACTGGCAAAATGCTACAATGTGTGGTATAAACTAAATAGACATGTAAACAGCAGTGACTAAAAGTAGAACTGGCCATTAACAGATAGAACGCACATGAGCAATGAACAGCATTGGCAATGGAAAAAGACTATTTAATGTGCCATGGAAGAACTGTTTTTAGAATTAGAATTAACTATTTTTCTGTTCTGTAATTATTGGCGGACCCCATAAATAACAGAGGTAGTTAAGGGTACTGAGCGGTCACACTGACCTTGCACAAATATTTTCCATGTAATCAGGTGCTCAATAATGAATGGTGCAGGTCACTGCTATTAACACTATTAAAACATCCAATACATAAAGCAGCTTGACTCACTGAAATGTAATTATAAGAACTGCTGTGTTCTGTATTTGATCTGACTTTGGAGGGCCTCTTGCACAGTAAGCACAAAAGTGCTAAATGGAGACCTGCTGGTTAAAAATAACTGCTTAGAAAATAGGTCCGTCTCGCCAGGTGTACTAATGTGTGTGTTTGTCTATCAGAGTGTTTTTAATGCAAGGTTATGCTTTGACAGAAGCAAATTGCAGCTATTAACAATGGAACTAAGTCCATATCAACAAATTAACATGTTTAGTTGTACTGTGAGGGTTCCCTTTGGATGTTCTCTTTGTCTTGTAAACTTGCCTTTCTGTGTTTTGTATGTCCAGACAAAACTTTTTTTTTAGTATTTAGCTTTAAATATAGCATGGAAAGTTTAGAACCCCTGTCTGGTTCTAATGCTATCTAGGACTCAATTAAAAAGATTTATCCTGGGATCGGGGTTCCCAATGCTTCTCTGTGCCATAAAGCAGCAGTTTTTATGCAAGTCATTGATTGGTTCCACCACTCCTCATCCAAATTATGGGCGTAAATGGAAGGCTGTATGAATCCTGCTGACCTCTGTACCCTCCCCTGGACTTCTCCTGCACTTAGAAAGGGCCCTTAATTCCCTGTTGACCTTAGCTGGCAGACACTTCACATGTGGGATCATGCGCTATCCACTCTTAGTTTATCCAAATATTTTGGCCACTTACCTTTTTTGGCAACCCAATATTTCCACCAGCTCTTTGAGCTACTGGTTTCGGTAAGCAGTACCACAGATGTCTCTCCCAAGTTCTTCAGTTGGACCTTTTGTTAACTGTGATGCCTTCCCCTGCAGTTCCCATACATAACCCTATGGTTACAGAGGCAACAAGCCATATCCTATGTTAGATCTATTCCCTCAATACCAGATATTCTTACTCAACTAACTTCCTTTGAATCCTTGACGCTGCAAGAAGACCCCCAAACACACGTGGTCTCTCAGTTATACTCCATTCTCTAAGATGCCGCCTACCCAGACTTCCCATCATACATACAGGCTCCCTAAGGGACCTGAAACTTGTTGGCATAGTAAATAGAAAGAAAATACCAATTTTCCCACATCTGGACAACATGGTCCATGTTCTACTACTCCTCTGAATTCCAGGCCTGGGCCAAAGAATGCCAATCCTCAACCCCTTGGACATTATGGAGTGCCCCCAACCTTATCCTTGCTTCTATCCTGATTTCTATTTTGCATAGTCCCAGAGCAACCCCATCTTCCTTACATAGTTAGTCCTGTACTGCTGACTTCTACTTTTCTCCATGATGATTCATAAGGGATAGTTAAAATTCAGATTGTTATTATTATTATTATACAGGATTTATATAGCCCCACCAGTTTATGTAGCAATTTACAACATAAAGGGGACAGTAAAATTACAATACAGTTCAAAACACAAGGAATAGTAAGGCCCTGCTCATGGAGCTTACAATCTAAAGGAGGGGGAGGTGGTAAAAAAGGGGATGATCTGATGAAGGTGACTCAAGTACAGTTCTTAGGTGGAGGTGAGGTAGGCTTCCCTGAAAAAATGAATTTTCATGGATCGCCTAAAGGTAGACTTATGGGGGCGGGGAGTTCCAGAGGATAGGAAAGGCTGTGGACAAGTTCTGGAGGTAAGCGTGGGAGGAGGTAACAAGGGAGCGAAGAGATTGTCAGAAAGGCGCAGCAGTCACTGATCAGTTAGTGAGATGTATTAGACTAGCAGCAGCATTTATAATAGACTGAAGGGTGGTAACCTATGTAAAGGTAGGACAGTAAGGAGGGAGTTGCAGTAGTCAAGGTGGGAAATAACCAAGGAGTGAATAAACTGTTTTGTGGTGTGCTTAGTCAGAAAGGGGTGAATTCTGGAAATGTTGTGAAGGTTAAGGTGGCAAGATTTAGCCAGTGATTGAATGTGGGGGTGGGGGGCGTGGCTTGGCGCCGTGAGGAGATGGACGCCTGAACCAGAGCTCCCGGTCCTCGAGGTCCAGCGTTATTCAGCCAGGCAGGTTTCTTTCGCCGCAGCATGGGAAGCACGAAGCCGAAAGCACCGCCGCTCCGTTCCGGTTCCCCTCGGGCTGTTGAACGCCCCCCTTCCCAGCACATTCCGGACATTTTTCGCTCCAGGTCTCGAGGTGCGTCCCAGGAAGTGCAGGCCGCAGCGCTCGAGGCCTCCTCACAAGGTAAAGCGATGCCTCGCTCTAGGAGCCGCAGCCCTCAACATCCCCCCTCTGCCTCTGAGACGCAACAGACTCTCTGCCTTGCTGATCTAAGAGCGGTTGCTGCTGACATAAAATCAGCTATGTCAGCAGCCATATCAGAATTAAGGGAGGACTTTCACAGTATGGCCCTCAGAATGGAAGAGGTGGAAGAGACACAGGCCCGCCAGGATGCGTCCCTGTGTCATGTGCAACAGCTTACTGAGTCTCATGCCGTTCACCTGAGAGACATGAACCGTCATTTAGAGGACCTCGACAATCGAGGGCGCAGACGGAACCTGAGAGTGAGAGGTCTCTCGGAAGCTATAGACTCCTCACAATTAATGCGGGAAGTTACCGCCATTTTTAATGGCCTTCTAGAACGCCCTCCTGATACAATCATACAAATGGAAAGGATCCACAGAGCTTTGCGCCCCAGGGGCAGGGAAACAGATCCTCCTAGAGATGTCATCTGCTGTCTCTCTGACTTTATTATCAAGGAAGAAATTATGCGTAAGGCCAGATCCACTGACAGACTCATGCACCTAGGCTCAGAAATCAGGATTTTCCAGGACCTTTCTGCCATCACGCTACAAAGACGGAGGGAGCTTAAGCCCTTGCTAGAGGTCTTGAGAACCAGGGGGATCCCTTACAGATGGAAGTTCCCCTTCTGTCTGTCGGCTATGGTCAATGGTCACATTTTCCACCTCAAAGTCCCTGAAGACATGGAACATTTCTGTGACTCTCTTCACATCCCTCTGGTAGAGGTGCCAGATTGGTACAGCGACTTTCGCATCTCCCCGCTGCACAGAGAAGACCCTATGGATGGAGTCGCTGAAGCAGGGAACTTCAGTATGAGTCGGCACAGGAGACTGCATCACCCAGCCTCTCCGACGAGACCAGCCAGTATGCCAAGGAATTCGAGCCCTACCGCATCGCCAGTCCACAGACGGCAAAGGAGAACCTGAAGATGGACCACTCTACATTTCCAACACACTTCTAATTAGGTTCCAGATAAGTACTGTCCCTATACCATTGTTGCTTGTTCTGTTGCTTCCTTTGCATTTCTCTACCTTCTTCGTGACAACACCTTGTATGGAGACTTTGCTCTTCTCTCCCACTTATTGGAGCAATCCCGTTGGAAGTTGGAGCCAGCCTCACTAACTTTTCCCGGTTTAGAATACCATGACTACAGTTGGCTCTTAAGCTGTTTATAAACCGTGTCAGTTTTTCTACATAACTGTTCCCTGAGTGACTTTCTCTGTCAACCTACACTGGACTGTGAGATTCCTGTTCAACTTCTCACGCTTTGACCTCCCTGATTATTCGGTAGTTTGGTTTCCCCTTTCACGCTAAAAGTTGGCTTTATTTAGTTCCGTTATTTTCTGAGCTAAATGCAACACAAGCTTTATATGAGTAGCTGTACACGTTTTGTTGATTTTATGCTATACAGTACTATATATGGCTCGCGGGAGACATCAAGGTTCATTCTCTCATAGGTGGCTGTGGCTTCCACGGCGGGTAGACCCAGATATGACTTGTTATCGACCTTATTATATATGGTGGGACCTTTACATGCCTCATTACCAGGGAGGTGAATGCTATCTGCCTGTTTTAGGTATAAATCTTTAGTCTCTAGACTGTTTTTGTTTTTTTTTTATTTTTTTTTATTTTTTTTTAGAATGGTCGCTTGTGTTCCGCCTGCCTCTTTTACCCTGGTGTTTGTCATTTAACTGATTTGTTCATATCACAGTCTGGTTCACTATTACTAGACTGGTTCTATACGTACTTTTCTCCACTCTTGCCTGAAAGGTGATATTCTCCTTCGGTAATACAGTGGTAATGTCCGCTCTCCTTCTCCATCTGACCACCGGTATTGATTTCAGTTGAACACAACCGACCATATTTCTTATTGATCTTTGGGATAATACTCTGATATCCAGAGATTGGCTTACTGGCTCATATAGAATACTAAGTGTGCTTTATTCTAAGGTTTTATTTAATCGCACCAATACTGATCTCCCTTTGTTTGCAACAGTTTTTTTTCTGTTCTGAATGTTTTCTTTGTCCTATTGAAAACTCACTTTTTCACTAGATTAACAATACAGTTTTGTTACTCCTCTCTGCTGGGCTCTTTTAAAATTTTTTGGGCAGGGCTCTAGATTTTGAATTATATTTTCTGAGTTTGATTTTTAGTATGCCCTTCCCTTTTCTACCCCCCCCTGTTAGTTTACATATCACCACCTCGGTTGCGATTGCCTTCCTGATAAACATCTTGCCCCCCTCTCTTCCCAACAATCACTCATGTTATAATATTACCTTCCACGTTCATCCGCTCTTTTGACCTCACCGGACCTCAGACTCGTCACTTATTAAAAACGTTCTCCTCTCTGACTGCCAATCACGCCCACACTCAGAGATCTCGTTGGAGACTCTCTTGACACCTTACTGGATCATACATTCGGTTCTACCTAATAGTAGTTACCAACTCCAGTGCCGAACCCCCCCCCCCTTCCCCTCCAGGGAATATTCTCTACATATCTGACGGATACTTGAGGGTTAGAAACGCGATATCTCCTACCCCTCCCCTCCCGTTCGTGTCTCTCTTTCCCACCAGAACTCCTTCCACTCCACTCTACTCCCCCCCCCCCCCCCCCCCGTTCCTTCCCCTCCCTGTCCCATTTAGCTTCACATTCGGATTTGCACCATTTACCTGACTAAACCTACGACTGATAAGTGTTAGCCACATCTAATTGCCTATCTCTCCCAGGACTATAGCTAATTGACTAAGATGACTTCCTCCAAGACTGTTCCTGTGCCCATCACTCTGAAACTCGTCTCTTTAAACGCAAAGGGATTGAATATCCCAGAAAAAAGATCTCAGGTTTTGAGCGGCTTGAGAGGGTCTCGTGCAGATGTAATTTTTCTGCAGGAGACTCACTTTAAATCCCAGGCCGTTCCAAAACTCACAAATTATTATTACCCGACCTGTTATCATTCAACCTCGCCAGACTCCAAGACAAAAGGGGTATCTATATTATTCTCTAAACATGTCCCTATACAAATTACGGACTCTCTGATCGACCCCCAAGGGAGATTCCTTTTTCTGAAGGGCACATGGCAGAATAAACCTATTACTTTTGCCAATATATACAGTCCTAATTCAGGTCAAGTCACCTTTTTTAGAGAAATTACTGCCCTACTCACCACTTTTCAATCTGGACTGGTTTTAATGGGCGGAGACTTTAATGTCCCATTGGAACCTCTCCTTGATACTTCGACGGGATCTTCCCACTTGCCATACAAAGCCCTTCGACAGATCTGATTGTCTCTGCAATCTCTAATGCTGCACGACACTTGGCGCACCCTGAACCCCACTGGAAAAGACTTTACCTTTTTCTCATCCCCTCACAACTGTTATTCCAGGTTAGACTATATCTTTCTGTCTCAGACTGATCTTCCCCTTCTATCTTCATCCACAATTGAACCCATGACCCTTTCTGATCATCATCCTGTTTCTATCACTCTAACTCTTCCTAAATTGCAGGAACGTACACAAGTATGGTCAATGGATTCTCAAATCTTAACGGATTCACTATATGTGTCTGAAGTACAACAATGCCTTACTGAATATTTTGCACACAACGATACTCCTGATACGTCCCACATGACGCAATGGGCGGCCCACAAGTGTGTGGTGAGAGGCAAACTTATCGCCATTTCCGCAAAGATTGCGAAAGACAAAAAAGCGGTTCTTTCCAATCTCTATGCTAAACTCAAAAAACTGGAATCTGTCCACAAACGTACTTTAGCCTCTCACACTCTTTTAGAATTGCAGGAGACTCGATCATCCATCCAGACAGAATTAAACAAGAGAGTGAAAAAACGGTTTCTTCTAACTAAAAGACAATTTTATGAATTTGGCAATAAGAGCGGTCGGTTACTAGCTAGAGCGTTGCAATCCCACAATTCCAGAGTATCTGTGCATTGCTTACACTCCCCAACGGGCTCAAAATTAACGGCTAATAAAGAAATAGCGACAGAATTTAAAAATTTCTACTCTAGTTTATATAATTTACACAATGATAATGGGTCGATTAAATCCTGCGCGAAGCGTTCCCAACTAATTCACAAATTTTTGGAACAATTCTGCCCCAAATTACACAATGCAGACCTGGCAGACAGTTTAGAGGGACCCATCACCCAACAAGAATGGGACTTAGTTCTTAAACAAATCAAAGTAGGCAAAAGTCCTGGTCCGGACGGGCTCCCGACGGCTTACTATAAAACATTCTCGGACATTTTGAAAAACCCCTTCCTGAAAGCGTTTAACTCTCTGTCTACACATGACCACATCGCTCCTGAAATGCTCCAAGCTCACATTGTGGTAATACCTAAAGGTGATAAAGACCCCACACAAACGGCCAATTACAGACCAATCTCTCTACTCAACGTGGACATAAAAATGTTCTCTAAAATACTGGCGAACAGATTATTAACTATTATTCCCAATATTATTTCACTGGATCAAGTTGGCTTTGTCCCAGGTAGGGAGGCCCGGGACAACACTATAAAGGCAGTCAATATCCATCATCTTATTAACATAACCAAACAAAAAAGTTTTTTCCTGTCCCTGGATGCTGAGAAGGTGTTCGACAGGGTTGCTTGGGACTATATGCAGGCTGTTCTTGGTCATATTGGCCTGGGACCTCAGCTGCTCAACTTCATCCAATCCTTATATCATAATCCAACAGCCAGGGTTAGAGTTAACCGTACCCTGTTGAGCACCTTCTCCATCCGAAACGGAACTAGACAGGGCTGCCCCTTATCCCCTATTTTATTTATACTGACCCTTGAACCCCTGCTGAACAGCATCAAACAAAACCCTGACATCACTGGGATACGCACAAGAACTAAAATTAGCAAACTTGCCGCGTACGCGGATGATATTTTATTATTCCTCTCTGACCCGCACACCTCGCTCCCTGTCCTCTTAAAAACTTTTCGCCACTTTGCATTACTCTCTAATTTCAAAATTAACTTTGACAAATCTTATGCACTTAATATTTCCCTTGACTCAGATTCGGTTGCCCGTTGTAAAGCGAATTTTCCTTTCCATTGGAATGAAAAGGAAATTACATATTTAGGAATCAAAATACCCAGTGATTTATCAAAACTATATCAAAGCAATTTCCCGCCTATACTTAAAAAACTCAAGGAGGATCTCAAACATTGGCATAACCTCCCCGTTTCCTGGTTTGGCAGAGCTGCCATTATTAAAATGAATGTCCTACCTCGCATTCTGTATGTCCTTCAAGCCATCCCGATCCGTCTCCCCTCGGCTTTCTTTAAGGAATATAAGTCCATATGTGTTAAGTTCTTGTGGGAATCGCACAGACCCAGAGTTAAGTATACTCAACTCACCCTTCCTAAACACTCAGGTGGGATTGGTTTACCTGATCTCTTTAACTATTACCTAGCTACACATTTGACTAGAATTGTGGATTGGAACGTACATGGGAGCTACAAGGATTGGGTTTCCTTAGAGGCCTCCTTCACCAAGTCCCCTTTAGGCTCCCTCCCATGGTTGCAGCATATCCATTACAAATCTGAAGTTGATTCGCACCCACTTATTGTACCGACGCTACATTGTTTTCGCACCGCATGCTCGAGATATTCTATCTCTTCTGTACCTGGACCACTTACGCCTCTGAAACTAAACCCGGATTTCCCCCCGGGAATGTATGTAAACTTCCTCCAAGACTGTTGGACGGATGATCGAGTCCTTTTGCACCACTTTTACTCGAATCAAAGGGCACTGACGGCTGCTCCAATAGCAATGATACAGGGTAAACCTCCCATTTCCAACTGGACATTCCAACAAATTACCCATTTTTTAAAATCTACTGCCAAAATCAAAAATTGCTCCAGAAGGTTAACGCCTTTCGAATCTCTTTGTACTTCCTCAAATCCTCACTCCCATTTAATATCCCAAACCCACTCTCTTCTCTTCCATGACCAAAATCCAAAATCTCTTAAAGCTTGTATCTCTTGGGAGAGGGAGTTGGGGGTTACCTTGACGCAGGAAGATTGGGAAAATATATTTCTCCACATTCATAAGGGTTCTCTTAATGTATTTACCCAGGAAAATGGCTATAAACTTTTTACACGTTGGTATAGAACACCAGTACTTTTGCATAAATGGAATCCCAGTTTCCTTGATACATGTTGGCGTTGTCAATTGTCCCAAGGTACGTTGCTTCATTTATGGTGGGTTTGCCCCTGCATTCAGCCCTTCTGGAAGCAGGTTCACAAATTAATACTCGACATCTCATCGTATGACTTGCCCTTCACCCCTGCACCATTTTTACTGCACCACACTAATATAGGTAATACCTCTTACCGAAAGTCCCTCCTTATTCACTTAATTAATGCAGCGAAGCATTGTATTCCTAGACACTGGAAATCTCAAGATTGCCCATCCATAAAAGAATGGGTACGGCGAGTCCAGGGGATAGCTGAGATGGAAGAATTAATTAATATTGCCAAAGATACCCCTCACAAATATACCCAGAAATGGGCCTGTTGGAAAGAATTTGAGACCACACAGACCTTCAAAGTCATCCTCTCAAATCCTGACTGATTTTTGTTGATACCCCCTCTTTCTTTCTTTAAATATTTGTTTATTGATAACTGATAATTGACTGTAACCCTATGTAGTTTACTGACATATTCTTGCCATTGGTAAAGTGAATACTGTTTCCACAGGTGTCACACTTGCTTAACGTTTGCACTACCATAGTCTACTTCTGAAGTTGTCTTAATCTACTGCCTCCTTTACTTATACTGATTAGTAGCGCTATTGCTGTTCTGGGAGAAATCAGATTTAGTAATCAAATGTTATTTTATGGTGCATAATTGGATCCCCTTCCCCCCATATTCCTCCCCACCCTTCCTCAGACCCCTTTCCCCCCCCCCTCTCCCCCCCCCTTATTTTCCACTCTCACTTCCCCTGTGTATGACCTGCTTCGTCTCCCCCTCCTCCCTCTCCCCTTACCCGCTCGACATTAGGGTATTTTGTTTTTTACATAAATGTGTCACCTCTACGGTGCGTATCTAGGACCAAGGGGCTATTATAGCACTGTGAAAACAGACCATAATAGGATGGTGCATGAACTCGTCCAGTCCTTCATTACTCCAGGCCAGTTGTTCTTACTTCAGTGCCTAGGTTCTCAGGTTTCCCATGGCCTGGCCTTCAACCCTACACCCTTCTTCTCGGTGCCCCGAACCGAACCTATTAGGAATTTGTCTTCCCCACAAGGGTCAATCAATTTCCTTCTTTTCCGCATGTGTAATGATAATTACTGTTACTGTTTCTGTAACTTTTTGAGTTTATGTCTCTTTTCATATAGGTTTTGTTCCCCTTGCGGTCAATGTTGCCTGTTTGTATTCTAATAATTGTACCGTTGGTCTTTCCGCAATGCTGGCAATTCTACCTGTTCTTGTATGTATACTACCCTGTTTCTTAAAATAAAATATTTTGGAAAAAAAAAAAAAAAAAAGAATGTGGGGGCTGAAGAAGAGGTCAGAGTCTAGACTTACACCTAGCACCCTGTCATGTGTGGCGGGACCAATGGTTATGTTGTTGATATCAATCGTATAGTCATGGGGATGGGATCGAGGAGGAGGAAATATCACCAGCTCAGTTTTAGAAAGATCAAGTTTGAGGTAATGGTGTGACATCCAAACTGAATTGTTGCTCAGTAGATTTGTGATAGGTAAGGAAAATGAGGATGAGGTGAGTTGAAGAGTGGAGAGATAGATCTGGGTGTCATCAGCATAGAGGTGGTATTGGAAGCCATGGGAGGTTTTTCAACTGGCCCAGGGAAGAGGTATAAAGACAGAATAGGAGGGACCCAAGGACAGAGCTTTGGGGTACCCCAACAGAAAGAGGAAGAGAAGTGGAGGAGATGGTGTTGTATGTGACACTGAAAATGCCCTGAGCTAGGTAGGAGGATAACCAAGAAAGAGCAGAGACACGTAGGCCAAGGGAGTGGAGTTTGTTAAGGAGGAATGGGTTGTCAACTGTTTCAAAGGCAGCAGAAAGGTCCAAGAGTAAGAGTATGGAGTACTGGCCATTGGTTTTAGCAGTTAGTAGGTAATTGGTGAAGGTTGTTGTCAGTTAGGTAGCAACTCATATCGTTTTGGGCAAGGTGTTCAAGAAGCTTGGGGGAAAATGGGAGCAGGGAAATGGGTCTTAAGTTATACAAACAGGTGGGGTCAGTGAGGGTTTTTTTTTAAGTATGGGGTAACCATGCATGTTTGAGCAGGAAGGTGGTTGTAGTAATTGTGAAAGGACAAGGTCCAGGGGACAGGTGATGAGGTGGACAGTGGAAAGTAGCTTAGCAACTTTCTCAGTGGTAACAGGGTTGAAGGAGGAAAGTTCTGAGTGTGGTTTTGGACCTGCTGTGTTGATTGGGGTAGGAAGCTGGACACTGGACATTTCATCACAAATTGTGTCAATTTTAATTTGAAATAATCGGCAATCTCCTGAGCAGTAAGCAAGTTGGTGGGTGGAGGAGGTGGGGTGTGAAGTAAGAAATAAGGGTAGAAAATAGTTGACAAGTGTGGTGTAGTAGGTTTATTTAGCAGTGTGGAGGCAGAAGTTGTATTTGAGAAGCACAGATTTGTAGAGGGTGGATTCTTGCAGGGATTTAGTTTTATGCCATGCTTGCTCCTGCTGTGTCTCTTGAGACTTCTAGTGACATCTGTTTGTCAGGGTTGTAGCAGGCAAGGCCTGGTTATGCATGTAGAGAGAGAAGCGAGTGTGTCTAGAGAGGATAACAATATGATGTTGTAGACAGAAATGCCCAGATCTCGGCAGGACGGGGGTGCGATTTTATCATAAGGGCATTCAGTAGCAGAATGAATAAGGGAAGGGTTGAGGTGGCGAAGGTTCCTACGGGAAGCTGTTTGGAGGATGGTGGCATGGTAGGTAGGAGACAGGAAGAGTGGGAAACTGATAAGAAACTGATGTTAAGGAGGTTGCAGGTAGTGCAAAGGTTGGAGAATATTTTGTCGAAAATGTTGCCATTGGAGTGAGTGGTAGTTTGTGTCCATTATTTTAGGTTAAAAGTTCAAAAGGAGGTTAAGTTGCGAAGTTGAGAAGTGGAAGTGGCTGGGGTGTTAACAACGAGTGGAATGTTAAAATTACCAAGGATGATGGCGGGTACTTCAGAGGAGGGAAAGTAGGGTAGCCATGTGGAGAAGGCATTGAGAAAGCGTGATTACTACAATCCTCAAACAAATGTGTTTCCTAATGCACTGAATGCATTGAATTCCTTGTTATGTGAAAGTTGCTCTTTCCCCCAATGTCTTATGTTACTGGTACATTTGCAATTAGTACGGGCTTTGGGAATGTATACCTAATGTTGACTTACACTCAACAATGTATTTCAGACTGCTAATAATGTTTTTATACTGTTTTTATGTTACTTGTACCTCCATTCTTTGTTCTTTGCACCTAAACAAGATTGAAAAAAAAAATGTATTCTGAATTCCTGTTCTGCTGACAATGGTTTCACCAGACATGAAATTACAGTAAAGCTGGCCATAGATGGCTCGAATCTCAGCGGGTTCAGCAGGGACCGGTCAGAATTCGATCCATCTATGGGCAAGTTGGTAGTACTGAAGTCAATCAGTACAACCAGTTTGTCAGATTTTTTGTATGCGATCACTGCCAGCGACTATAGCTGCTAGAGGTACTCATTGTATTCTGCATTGTATCTGAGACCTGAAAGTCATTCAAGTTTTCCCCATAGTAAAAAGTTTAGGAAAGGCTGGTATAGGCACTTGCTCTACTCGGAATATTAGTTGAATAGGTCTGAAATAATAAATCAGTAAAGATATAATGGGGAGAAGGTACACAGATGCAAAGCACAAGAGGAAGTCAAGTGCTGAACTGCAATCGAGCTAACCTCCCACTGAGAATGGATCGTATTTTTTTATGTGTCTACTTCCAGGATTATTTGTCAACCATGGATGTATTCGTTTTTCAAATATTACTATTTCTTTTGTGTGAAGATACTACAAACTTTAAATAAAAAATATATATACTTTTTAAGTAAATTATTAAAAAAAGGTGAGCAATTTTCTTTCTGAAACAATGGGTTTGTTCGCACAGTAGAGAAAAGGATTTAAAAGTATACAGCCTTTAAATGGATGAATAATGTATTTGCATTGGAAGTGGAAGAATTAACAGCTAAGTAAAGTGTGAGGTTGACAAATTTGCTGAATGCTAACAGAAAACATTTCACAGGCAGCAAACACATAAATACATTTTATTCCTAAAGGAAACCTGTGCAAAAATAATATGGAGGCAGCCAACATTAACCATACCTTATAAAAATGCAAAAATGCTTGTTGTCATACTGATCTAAAAGCTTCAATACTTTCTGAAGCACAGACCTGAATAAATATGCCAAGTTCTGACCTTACTATATATATATAATATATGAATATATATATATATATATATATATATATATACACAGAATCTCACAAAAGTGAGTACACCCCTCACATTTTTATAAATATGTTATTATATCTTTTCATGTGAAGTCTTTTCAAGACTTCAGGAGCATGCATGTGGATTGAGCCTGAAATGTACAGATGAAATGACCCTGTCAAGGGAAAGGGGGAGTTAAATTTATTAGGATAAAAGTTAAGCTAGTATAACGTCCACTCTCTAAGATACTTACAGATATACTGTAGGAGTTCACTGCTCCAAGGTAATCAATTCTCCTAAGAACAGCTGTCTCTGCAATTAGACAGGGTGCTGGCTCTGTTTGCAGCCGAGATAGTGGAAGAATAGAATGCTGGATAGCCGCACTCCAAAAATCCATCTTTATTTTAAAAATAAATATCAAGGCAAAACGGGTCAATACAGACTAACTGCACAGCTACTGGTGCATTTCACACCAGATATGGTGCTTAGTCATAGCTAACTGTAACTGGTGTGGCAGTGATCAAGGACACTATAACTGGTGTAGTGGTGATCAGGGTCAATATGAATGGTGTGGTGGTGATCAGGGACACTGTGAGTGGTACAGTGTTAATTAGGAAAACTGAGTGGGTAGAAGTGATTAGGGATACTGACTGGTATGGCAGTGATTAGGGATACTGACTTGTAGCACTGGTCTGGTGACACTGACTGCTGTGGCAGTGATCAGAGACAATGGCTGGTAGCACCGACATAAGCGGATATCACAGCAGCCAGCCATTGTACGTGAGCACCGCCACAGCATTGCAACGTTCCCATAGTGACACTGTACTTGGTCTGGTGACAGTATGTTTTTACATTTTTTTTTTATATACTGTCATCAGAGGAGTATAGTGTGAACGTGTGGGGGGGGGGGGGGGGGGGGGCAGGATCTTTTTAATTTTTTTATGCTATGATTGCTTATTACAATGAGGACTGCCGTATAAGCAATAATTTACCATTTATAATGCCATTGTTTACTTTTGTGATAGCTGTGATTGGCCACAAGCTATAACATGGTAAAGGTCTGTTGTGATTGACCAATCACATACATCAAAGTAGTATGCTATGGCAATGGCAGCCATTGTTTACTACTTTTCATGTCATTGCTGTAATTATTCACAGTGATCGCATGGTACCAGGGCCAATGACAGTGGCCTGATACACTGATCTGTATTGAACTGTGCCTGCACTAGAGTGGGAGGACACTCTGGCCACATCTGTGCATTGGTGGGTAAATAACATTCTGTGGGAATTAAAAATTTCCAATAATAAATCATTTAAATAACTGCTTATACTATTCAAAATTGTATGTATTATACCAAAAAATAATAGCTATATCCATAAAAATAAAATATGTTTTTAGTAAACGTTAAACAATTTAACATAGTAATTTAGCCATGTTTGGGAATTATTTAAAATCTAATCTTTTCCACTAAAAAAAATAATAAATCACTTCTAGACAAGAATAATATAATCGCATGAAATTGAGATACAGAATTTTTTCATTTCCTCTTATTGCTCTGTTCTTTTGCTAATGGATTTGTAGTCATGCATACTTGTAATTAGTAAAAAATTAAGGAGCTCTAAATGAGAGATCCACCTAAATGTTTTCTTCGTTTTCCCATTACCAAACAGAAATACATTTACATTTGATTTTTCATTATTTATTTATCACATTCACTATAATCTTTTATATGGCAAATTTGGATGTGACTGTGTTGTACTAATGCTGTATCGATCAGTAGTTTGCAGAGACAGAATTGTCTGCATTAGAAAATGAAAAATAAAAGCGTGGAAGTACTTAGAGTGCCTCCTGGTTTCTTTATTAATAAGTCATGAACCCAGTAATAATTATTTCTGTTTGCAAGGCTGGTCTCACCATGAGTTGGTCTAAGTGTACAGCATATTTTTCTAGAAAGAAAGTACAAAGCACAACTTACACTTGGAAACACCAGAGGAGCTTACTTTTGGTGCCTGGATGGTCATCAGGGGTCAAGTCGTGGGAAAAGAAGTCTAGGAACTCACCCAAGACCCCCCCCCCCCGCCTTAAAAGAAATGAAAAAAAAAATGTGTGTGTATATAATATATATTGTGACATGGAGGGGGGAGCAGTGTGATAGGAAGGGGGGAGCAGTGTGACAGGTGAGGGAGCAGTGTGACAGGGAGGGGTAAGCAGTGCGGCAGGGAGGGGTAAGCAGTGTGACAGGGTGGGGGAGCAGTGTGACAGGGAGGGGTAAGCAGTGTGACAGGGTGGGGGAGCAGTGTGACAGGGAGGGGTAAGCAGTGTGACAGGGAGGGGTAAGCAGTGTGACAGGGTGGGGGAGCAGTGTGACAGGGAGGGGTAAGCAGTGTGACAGGGAGGGGTAAGCAGTGTGACAGGGAGGGGTAAGCAGTGTGACAGGGTGGGGGAGCACAGCACACACTATGCACAGCAGCACCCAGTTCACCCACATCACACACAGCTCTCTGTGCCCCAGCCCCACTTTCCCCCCAATAGCAGCAGCAATGCCTCACACAGCTCACCCTCTGCCTCCACACAGCTCAGCCTCCTGTTCTCTCATCTCATGCAGCCCTCCGAAGCAGCCAGGTCTCGCAGCACTGCCGCCAGCAGCTTCCTCCCCACCGCCTCCTGCTCCATTGCCATACCTAGCCGACCCCTGTGCAAGTAAACCCGGAAGTAGTGTGGAGCTGCACATGCAGTTGGACCGGGTGCTGAGAGAGGAGGAGGAGCCGCCGCACACCTTATACTGGCCAGGGCCAGGCTGGTCTCTGTCTGCCGGACTGGGCCCTGCTGCTAATGGGAACGTCATTCCTGCTGTGCAAAAAGTACAGGAACAACGTTCCCATGCATTCCCGCAGGACTCGAGCCCTGATGGTCATGTTCCATGTTTGAAAGAAGGATAACACCAATGCTGACTACTCAGGTTCTCCTGTAGCATGACTAGACCTTGATACATACACATAGGTAAAGAGGAGGGAAGATAATTGGGTTCTCCACTACCTTAGGCCCACATTAAACACCCAGGACGCCTGAAGTTTTATGAACTTTGGCCAAAACTTCACAGGAGAAACCATAATGCATTGCACACCCTTAGCTGTTGGTCAGATAAGTCACAAGAACCAATAATTTAAAGAAATGGGTTTAATTTCTATATTGGTTCATGTTACCCGTGGCAGTGGCTTCTTAAAGCGGAGGTCCACCCTAAAGTGGACCTTCCGCTCATTGGAACCCTCCCCCCCTCCGGTGCCACAATCGGAACCTTTCAGGGGGGAGGGGGGTGCAGTTACCTGGATAATCCAGGTAACTGCACCCACTTCCGGGATAGCTCTCTGCGGAAAGGGGCGTAACTTACGCCCCTTTCCGCAAGTGCCCGCCCCTTCCCGCAAGTGCCCCGCTGCCTGCTGGGAAACACACAGATCCCAGAGGCAGCGGGGACCGTCCTCATTGCGCAGCGCGGCTCGCGCATGCGCAGTAGGGAACCGGGAAATGAAGCCGAAAGGCTCCATTTCCTGATTCCCATACCCAAGATGGCGGCGGCAGCACTCGAGTGTCGATCTTCGGGTGCCGACATCGCGGGCGCGCTGGACAGGTAAGTGTCACTATTTTAAAAGTCAGCAGCTGCAGTATTTGTAGCTGCTGGCTTTTAAAAAAAAAAAAACGCGGAGTCCCGGTGGACTCCCGCTTTAAAGTAGAACTATAGGCAAACCTTTTTTTTTTTCATTTTGGATAGAGTAAGGGTAAGTTATAACACTTGTCAGATTTTTTCACTTCCTGTCCCATAGCCAAACAGGAAGTGAGAGAAAATCGCTGCAAATTAAGGAAATTCCTTGGGGACACCCAGGTCACCAGAACTAGTGTCACCATTGGAAGATTTCCCCTCTATTACTTTTCTGGGGACAACCCAAAATGTGGGTATTTCAATGATAATGGTAAACAGAAAAAATAGAGAGGTTTTCTTTACAGGGGCACAGACCACAATAAAAACTGACAGGTGTTATAATCCCTCTACACTTTAATCTAAAACTAACAAAAAGCTTTGCCTTCAGGTATACTTTCCTGACAGACTCCATGGCAGCCTACGTGTGGGTTAATCCCACCCCCTCATACCTCATAGGACCCTTGTCCCATAAATCTTTGCTCTGGGCCAGAGGCCATGTTACTTTTTTTGTCCTCCTCCAAGACAAATTGAGGTCTTACCTTTTCATTAAGTTTTCCCGGAATCCAGGCCACGCGGTATGCACGGCGATAAGTTGGTGGTTAACGGTGATCCTCTCTGAAGTACAGCAATCCTAGCTATTAGCAGGTGGACAGGGGTGATATGATGCGATGCCATGAAGAGCTTACTAGCCTGGCCATTGGCAGGCAAGCGGCAATATGGCCAAAGGTCCCAGCTATTATGGCCAAAGGTCCCGGTCATGCGGTGGGTTGAGCGACAGCTCCCCAGTCCCAGGTCTGGTCCGGATCGTGCCGCAGTGGTGGTTATGTACAAAGATATACATTTTCTTATGGTAGCCATATCTCTGTGCTTTGTGTGTCTCCTTGTTTGCTATCAAGCTCCAGTGATTGGCCACGGCGGCTGGAGCACAGCTGCATTCCCTCTCGCCATTTCAGGAAGTTCCCAGGACCTGTCTGCCGAGGTCTGATTCGCGTAGCCGCACTTCTGCCAAAATGGCGGCGGTCGCGCATGCGCACGGCCACTGTAGGCGTGCTGCGGGACGGGGTGACATCATCAATGGGTAGAAACAGAACGAAACTCTGGATAGCCGCACTCCGGATTATGTAAAAATTAGATGCCTTTATTTCTTCAAAATGCAAGTGCAAAACTTCATTGAACAAAACGTCACAGCAAAAAGGGAACAAAAAAGGATTTTTGAATAAAATAGCTAACGCGTTTCACGCTACAAACAGCGCTTACTCATAGCTCATGAGCTCTTGAGCTATGAGTAAGCGCTGTTTGTAGCGTGAAACGCGTTAGCTATTTTATTCAAAAATCCTTTTTTGTTCCCTTTTTGCTGTGACGTTTTGTTCAATGAAGTTTTGCACTTGCATTTTGAAGAAATAAAGGCATCTAATTTTTACATAATCCGGAGTGCGGCTATCCAGAGTTTCGTTCTGTTTCTACACATTTGGCTTATGCAATCAGCCTGCACCTGGAACCCCATTTGGAGAGCTAGCAGCCTGTCAGTGGTTTTGATTTGGAGCGGTGACATCTTTGTTTGTTTTGTGACATCATCAATGGTGGCAGATTTAAATAGCTGTCAAAGCAGCTATTCCTTTGGGATGACTTGCGGGCTTATGCTGCAGTTTCCCCAGGCACTGATCTCTGGTTTACAAGGTAAATTGCTTGCTGCAGGCTCCTCGGGTGCTGGCTGCTGGCTATGTTTGTTATCTGCTTTCTCAAGTCTGTTGTCACTCCTGCTTCTCATAAGGCTTTCATGGTTCATTTCAGTATCAAGCTGCCTTGACATAGATCTATCATCGCCCCCCCCCCCCCTGTGGCCAACCCTTGCGCTGCAGTTGGAATTTAATTATTTTCTTCCTGTGATGCGTGGGTTCACTCATTCAGGAGCTCCTAACTCTTTCTTTTCCACTCAGCCCTTCTAGATCTCAACCCCAAAACATGGCACGCAAAGATAGTCACTCCTCTGTAAGCTCCAGACGTCATAGATCTCCCTCCAGAATGAGGCACCACAGAGAGGAGTCTAAAATCACCTCTGGACGACACGCTTACCGCCACTCCAGCCACTCTGAGAGGAAAGCCTGCTGGGGATGTGGGGGCCCAGGTCCCCAAAGTCAAGTCGTTCTGCAAGTGATGCTTTTCTAAAGCCGCAAAAGAAAGAGAGGGTGGAGACCAACGAGTTGAAGCACTGGTCAAAAAGGTGCTCCGTGAATCCCTGAGTAAAGTGGATTCTGATTCTAGCCACAACCCTGCTGGCGACACCATGTCAGTCCCTATTGGGGATGATCTCGAGGCTCCAGGCCCCTCACAGCCGAGCCATTCCTCAATTGAAGCCTCAGACAATGAGGGGGAAGTAGATGACCCTGGTGCAGGTTTTGAATTTGCCTTAGTACCACAGCTTGTCAAAGCTGTCAAGTAAGCTTTGAGATGGGAAGAGCCAGTGGCGGTACCCTCCAAACAGAGGTAATATTTTAAACACATCAAAAAAGAATGCCACAATTTCCCCTTTTTGGGTGAACTTACTTGAATAATTACCAATGAATGGGGTGGTGTTGAAAAGAAGAATTCCCTGTTAACAAAGGTATCAAAGATATACCCATTTAAAAGCAAGGATGTGAAACATCTGGAGTCTGCTCCTCTTATTGATGCAGCCCTAATGATGAGGCACGTCACACTCCCACTGTAGGATACTGTATCTCTTAAGGATGGCTTGGAGAGGAAAATTGAGCTGGTCTACATTACAGCATGTATGACCTGCAAACCAGCTCTAGCTCTCACAGCTCTTTATAAAGCGATGGAAGTCTGTACAGACAACATAGATGCTTCTCTGAAGGGCATCTCAGAAGAAATGGCAAGGAACTCACCTATTCTTGAACTAAGGTTGGCGGTGGAGTTTCTGGGGGAGGCTTCCCTGGACATAATTTGCCTGGTGGTTCGTGCCTTGTGCCTTGTGGCTGCGCCCGTGGGTAGCTGACCCTGCCTCCAAGCAGGCATGGTGTAGGATTCCCTTTGAGAGCTTGTCCCTCTTTGGGAACAAATTGGACAGCGCCATCACCTACAGTGGGTAAGTTTGGATTCCTCCCCCAGAATCGCAATCGGCTAAACCAGAACAGAGCACAGCTCCAGCAAGGTTCTGATCCAGCAAGGGATGCTCATCGCTATAGACCTGGCCATGAGTTCAGGAAGACCTTAAAGAAAATCCAGCCATCCAATCTTCCAGTGGACAAGAAGCCCCTAAGTCTTTTTGATATTGCAAAGTTGAAGAAAAATGCTCCTGGAGGCCAATTATAGACCTCCAGTGTCTCCATCTTGAAGGAGAAGTTCAAGATGGAGACACTGCTCACGATCCGTCAAGCAATCCAGCCAGGCAATTGGCTCATGTCTATAGACCTGAAGGACCCTTACTTTCATATCCCCATAGCGTCTGAGTTCCAGAAATACCTTTGTTTTGCTGTCCATCAAATCCATCTGCAGTTCACCTGTCTCCTCTTCGGGCTCACGACATCGCTTTGTGTGTTTTCAAAACTCTTGGTGGCTGTCGTGGCACTGATCAGGACCAGAGCTATCCGTCTGTACCATTATCTGGACGATCTGCTGTTGTTATCCCAGGACAGGGAGCGGTTGCTAATCCACAGATCCCAGGTCATCCCCACTCTACTCAAGTGTGGTTGGCTACTGAACCTGGAAAAGAACCACCTAGATTCTACGCAGTCTCTGGTATTACTCAGGGCACAATTTGACACTATCAAGAGCACCATCTCCTTACTCCTGGAAAAGATCCCAGTGATCCAGGACAGAATTCAGCTTGCAATGTCTTCCTTTCATCTCCAAGTCTCACAATGCCTAAAAATCATCGGCACCATGGTAGCAGCAACACCCATGGTAAAGTGGGCTCAGTGGAAAATACGGCCCTTCCAAAAGGGCTTCCTCGAGCAGTGGAACCCATGGCTTTGGGATCACTCTATCCAAATACCCTTATCCATACGGGACAGCCTTCCTTGGTGGTTACAGCAGAGGAACCTCCTCAATTTTCACTCCATTGCACCAGTGTCCTGGATCACCATCACAACAGATGCCAGCAACAGGGGGTGGGACGTGCTCTGTTTGAAAGAGGTAGCCAGGTAGCCCAAGGCATATGGAGCTTTCCTTCTTGCAGGATAGTCTCCAATGTTCTGGAACTCCAGGCAGCATTCTGCACCCTACAGGCCTTTCACCACTTAACAGCAGGAGCCTCTGTTCTCCTAAGACTGGACAACACAATGGCAGTCTCATACATCAAAAGACAAGTGGGTACTCGCAGTCTTTCCCTGTTGAAGGAAGTAGAGCCCATCAAGACCTGGGCCCAGAAGAACCTGGCCAACCTGACAGCTGTCTATCTCCAGAACGTTCAGGCAAATTTTCTGTCGAGAGTGTCCCTAGACAACAACGAGTGGACTCTCCACCCTGAAGTCTTCAAGTGGGTCCAGTCCCTGGGAATCATTCCAGAAGTAGACTTGTTCACCTCCCCGTGCAACTTCAGACTAGAGAAATACTACATGCGGTCTCACACCTGCTTACTCAACAGTTCTTCAGAGGAGCAGTGAGGCTCAGACCCAAAGCCAAGATTCTCTAAATAGGATCTTCCCCTTGTCCTGGAATATGCAGATAAGTCCTCTATTAAGGAACCTTCCCTGAAAGTTGCCTTTCTATTGGCTATAACTTTTGGCCAAGAGGGTCCCCAAAATCAGCTCTCTGGGATGCAACGTACCATTTCTATCCTTTTTCCTGTATCTAGAAGCTACAGCTCTGTTCCGTCAGTCTGACCACCTATTCGTTCTTTTTCATGGGAAGAATAAGGGAATGCGTGCCTCTTCCAGATCTATCGCAGCATGGATGTTCAGGCCATTTAGTGGGCCTATAAAGCCAAGGGCTTGGCACCTCCAGAAGCGGTGACCGCTCACTCAACTAGAAGCATGGCTATATCATGGGCAGCTTCACATCAAGTGGCTCCAGAAGTTATTTGCAAGTCAGCCCTTGTGGTCTTCAATGAACACAGTGGCTGGAGTAGGCCAATTATGAAACATGGCCTCTGACCCAGATCAAAGATTTAAGGGATAAGGGTGTGATGTATGAGGGGGTGGGATTAAACCACACATAGGCTGCCATGGAGTCCATCAAAGGACTCCAAGGACAATTATGGTAAATATTTGATAGAAATGTTCAGTTTTAAGCCCGACCATAGATTTCAAAGAGGCCTGTGGCAATGTTCAAACTTACAGACTTTAAGCAAGATTCAAGATATTGTTTGAAAATCAAGTTCAGGCAGATTTACTCAACCATAGTGAAATGTCCATTGGCACTGCTGACATGAGACACCCAATCATTAGAATGAATGGAGTTATGGATAGAAGCAGAAGAACACTCTGGTTCTCAGGGTTTGATAAAGAGTTGACAACACCAGCTACTCAATGTCCAGTAGGAAACACCACAGTGTTTTTTGGAAAATTGTTTCAGAGTTTTGTCTTAAAGAAATGATTACCCAATAAAAGTCTGTGTTTATTAATAGAACTAAATTTAAATCTGAGCACCAGCTGAAAGCCCTGCGCCTACTGATTGGACCATCAGTAGTAGTAACACATTCCTACACCATCAACTATGGATTGATAGATAGAGGGACTTCTAGCTTTGAAATTAGTTTTATCAATATGAACTCCAAAAAACATACATTACATAACTTAATGAATACAAAACATTTGAATCTGCCATTCACAGAACATTGTCAGAACAGTAAGGTACCATCATTTAAAACATAAATGCTTATAGAAATGTATTGAGATCTTTTTTCAAGGACCTGCTTGCACTTTCAGCAGCTGATTTAATCATGCACTGAGCATGCAGCTTCTTTATCATTTAATCCTTGCCTATGTTCCAGTTTAAAATGATTCTAAAGGCAGAAAGTTTTTTTACCCTAATTAATTCTATGCATTAGGATAAAAAATCTTCTGCATGCAGCTCCCTCTCCCTTATACTTACCTGAGTCCAATCTCGATCCAGCACTGTGCATGAGAGCAGCATCTCTCTCTGGTCTCTACCTTCTCATTGGCTCACAAACAGAAGCAGGAGCCATTGGCTCCCACTGCTGTCAATTACAGCCAGTGAGGAGAGAGTGGGGAGGGAGCAGCAGAGTCGTGCTTTGTGTGTGAATGGATAATAAACATAGCAGCTTGCTATGAGGGCACTCAACGTAAATGGAGGGGGGGGCCAGGAACGCCTGTAGGGGGTCCCGAGAAGAGGATCTGGGCTGCTCTGTGTACAGATAAGTATAACATGTTTGTTATTCAGAAAAAATAAACTGTGATCCTTTACAATTAGTTTAGGTTGGTGCCATGACCACTTTTTCCAGATTTTCTATTTCAGGGTGCCTCCTTTCTTTTGCAGTCTCCTAAGGAACCACTCTTGCATGTGGAGACTAGAAGTGTGCCTCTCCACACTGTGTTCATCAATAGAAACACAGTTGTGTAGCCTATGATGCCAAGAAGAGAGATACTGCCTGAGTGCAAGCTTCTAAAAAGCATGAACGTTGTTCAATAAGAGAGGCATTACTATTTGTCTACTCCCACAATGGAACACCGAGAATACACCAGATGATTATATTGAACCTGATTCTGCCATTCAGAATCTGTATCCAAAAGATACAGTGGAACACAGTTTTTTTCTCCAAAGCATGGGACTTTTGGCGTGCTTACATTAAATAACAATCCAGTATATAAAAAAGAAAAAAATGTCATCTTAAAAATGACCTATCAGTGCCTTCTCATCAGTGCCACCTATCAGTGTCCATCAGTACCGCATATCAGTTCAGCCTCATCAGTGCCTCCTGATCAATGCCACCTCATCAGTGCCCATCAGTGCTATCTCATCAGTGCCCATCAGTGCCACCTATCTGTGTCCATCAGTGCCGCATATCAGTTCAGCCTCATCAGTGCCTCCTGATCAATGCCACCTCATCAGTGCCCATCAGTGCTATCTCATCAGTGCCCATCAGTGCCACCTATCTGTGTCCATCAGTGCAACCTATCAGTGTCCATCAGTGGTGCATATCAGTTCAGCCTCATCAGTGCCCAACAATGCTACCTCATCAGTGCCCATCAGTGCAGACTATCAGTGTAGACTATCAATGCCAATCACTGCAGCATCAGTTCACATTAGTGAAAAAGGGAAATTACTTATTTGGAAAATTTTATAAGAAGAGGATTAAGATAAAAATGTGCCACAGATCTAAAAAAAAATATATAACCTCTATATGTGCAAAACTAATTAACAAAGAAAGGGGAGAAGCTGCTGTCCTGCTTTTGATAACATTAAAATTTGCAATCATAATAGAAAACTGGACATCACTTATACCTATGGGCCTTACTTAGTGTACAAACATCTCCTTATTTTACAAATATACTCACCTCCCAATGTGCAAAATATTCAATAAATATGCAAAAAAAATAATATTACTAAATTCATATAATTTAAAATGCTGGTGCAATAGTGCCCAGTAGGCAAGTTGTTAAAGTGGACCTATCAGTTACTTTACAAATCTGCAAGAATTAATTTCTGACATGTCACAATATAAACCAACAGTATATATAAAAACAAAATCCCTATAGGATTTATCAATAAAAATCAATTCTTCAGCTATGGCCAAGTGACTATGCTTAAGCTGGGAGGTGTAGTCTAGAGCCTGTCCTCAAGTACCCCCCAACAGGCCATGATTTGGGAATATCTCTTAGATAAAATAGGTGTCCAAAATACCAAGCCATTGACTCTGAAAGCACCTGTGCAGATCAAGGAAAACCTGCAAACATGGCCTGTTGGGGGTACTTGAGGACAGGGTTGAGAACCACTGGTCTAGGGAAGGACGTTATCACTGCTACAAGCAGGTAGAAGCAATTCGAAGTCTTCACTTGTGTTGATGACTGTAACATTGTAAAAATATGGTAAGCCACAAGGTGAGATGTAAGTGTAGGGGCGGATCGCACACATATCCCAGAACATAAAGATTCTACAACGGAACCAGGATTTATCTGAGTGTGTCATACAGGGGAAGGACTTTAATACTGGAAGTGGATGCTTGATGCCGAAACAAAGATGCTGCTTGCCTTCTGGTGAAGAAAATAGATGAAAGTATTGTCAAGAGGAGTATTAAGATACCTTTAAAGCTAAATGTCAGGAATGCATTGACTTTGTAAAATGTGCTGGCATACTATGAGTTAGGTCCAACAAGGTTCATGCCATCTCATGAACCTATCTCTTTAATTTACGTCTGACAGTTTTATGGAGCTCTGGGAGTACAGCTATCACTACACTCCTGGGGCTCTGACAGGAGAGACACTGGGGTTGATTTACTAATACTGGAGAGTACAGAATCTGGTGCAGCTGACATGGTAGTCAATCAGCTTCTAACTTCAGCTTGTTCATTAAAGGTAAAAAATAAAAAATAAAACTGGAAGTCTATTCGTTTCTAGGCAGAGCTGCACCAGATTTTGCTCTCTTTGGTTTTAGAAAGTCAACCCCACTGTCTTCTCATATCATCTTATCCCACCCCTCTTCTGTTCATTCAGAGAACACTGTATTTTTTGAATGAGTTCACATAATACAAAACACTCTGTGATTGGGCAGGAGGAGGGCACTCTGCATCTGCAGGAGCTGAAATCAGAAGGTACAGTGTTTGAGTGCCAAAAGTATAGTGATAGCTGTACTCCCAATGCACAGTATAAAAAAAAATAATAATAATCAAAGAGCTAAGTCCACGAGGTGGCATGCATTTTGTTGGGCTTATCTCCTAGAAATGTATATATAAATATATATATGTTATATTAAAATAAAAAGTTAGCATGCATGTGCATAACATAAACATTATAACCATAGTTAGGCCCCTCTACAATAAAACATTACAGAAGACAAGTCTCAGTAAAGAAAAAAAAGCACATAAGAGTACCTTCAATTTTTCAATTTGTCAATCAAATCAGCCAAAATGTTTTCCCACCTGTTCCAGTTTTTTTTCTTTTTTTAAATGTTTAAATAGACTTTACGCTGTCTGTAACTACACATTTTCTTGAGATCACACAATCTGTTCATGCTGTTAGGAAGTGTTTTGGAAATTCACAATGTGAGCCTTAAATAATAAAATATCAGTAACTGCTTAGCCTACATTTAAATTTAATTGGCTGACACCAATATTCCTGTGTTTTCTTAAAAGAGCTCTAATGCCTGCCATTTAAAAAGAGCATTTACAAAATCAGAGTGAATAGGTCTAATTACAATAAGTAATATGCACCTAATACAAATGGATAAGAATAGCATAAGTCACATAAGTCTTTTCTCTTCAGTCAGAAACTAAACTCAAATTTTTAATCATGCCCTTAAATGCTTACATTCCATCTGTGATAAGAAGTTGGCATGCTATTATACACACCACTGCAGGATACAACATTAATTAAAATACATTTTAACTGAAGGAATAAGAAAGACAAAGTCTCTTACCCATACAGGAATAGAGGTAGCAGCAGTAGCTATGACAATCACCCCTAGAACTGGCAGGAGGCTCAGCCCTACCACCCATATCTCTAATATCAATTTGTAACCCATCTCAAAAGCGATTTGCTCACTATAAAAAGGCAAATCAATAAAAGCATCAGATCTGACAATGTGTAATTTCAATGTAAAATGCCATGCCTACCATACAGTCATGTAGGCAGAGCTGGCATCATGGGGATGCATTTGAGGAAATGTTTACTTAAAATAATTATAAAATAAATATGATGATCCTTAAGAGCTACATAAGAGTCACTGATATTGTAATGCCGTTTACACACGACTGGACTTTTCGACGGACTAGGTCCAACGGTCTTCCCGATGGACTTTCGGCAGAGTTCTGACGGACTTTCCGAACAAACGGACTTGGCCACACACAAGCACACCAAAGTCTGACGGATTCGAACGTGATGACGTACGACCGGACCAGAACAAGGAAGTTCATAGCCAGTAGCCAATATCTGCCCTGGCATTGGTTTTCGTCCGGCGGACTAGCATACAGACGAACGGAAAAATGTCCTATTTCTAAAGTCCATCAGATTTTTGGACAGCAGAGGTCCAATGGAGCCCACACACGATCAAATTGTCATACGGAAAATTTGTCCATTTTGAAGGCTTATATACAAGTTATTGGTCATAAAAGGGGTATTGGGGTCTGGGGACCAGTTCAATTTGATTTTTTTTTTAAACAATCATATTTTCAGAAGCAGTGATTTTAATTTTGCTTAAAGTGCAACAATACAAATGAAAAATTCCTTTAACCACTTAAGGACCAGGCTGTTTTTTGTGATACAGCACTGTGTCAGTTTAACTGACAATTTCACTGTCGTGCGATGTTGTACTCATATAAAGACAAAATATATGTTCTTTTTTCCACCAGAAATAGTGCTTTCTTTTGGTGGTATTTGATCACCTCTGCAGTAAATATAGAAAAAAATTGTAAATATCCCCCAATTTACATATATTTGTATTCATTTATTTTTTTAAAAGAAATTTCTTTATCAGTTTAGGCCAATATGCATTCTTCTACATACTTTTGGAAAAAAATAAAAATAAACCGCAATAAGCGGATATTGATTGGTTTGCGCAAACGTTATAGTGTCTACAAATAGGGGATCACAAATCGGACACTTTTGACACTTTTTTGGGACCAGTGACATTTATACAGCTAAAAATAGCTACTGATTACTTTATAAATGTCACTGGCAGAGAAGGGGTTAACACTAGGTGGCGATCAATGGGTTAAGTGTTCCCTAGGGAGGTGTTTATAACTGTGGGGGTAGTGTACTGACTAAAGAAGGAGAGAGATCGCTGTTCCTGATCACTAGGAACAGTAGATCTCTCTCTACTCACCTGTCAGAACAGGGAACTGTCTGTTTACATTGCCAGATCTCCACTCTGGTTCTCCGAGGAGTGATTGCAGGTGGCCGATAGACATCGCGGCCGCCAGCCACGAGCATCAGTGCTGGTGTCATACCGTGGGCCCCCTATAGCTTCTTAAAGCGACTGACGTACAACGATGGCAATTCGCACAGCCATACCAACCTGCAACAGTACAACTGCAGTGGCTGGTCAGCAAGTAGTTAAATACAGTGCCTGGGGAGTCCCTTCAGTCTGCCTGTAAAGTGACAAATTTGTAGCACATATAGAACTTGCTGCAGCAAAACTGACATTAACAAAGAAAAGAAAAGAAAAGCAGTCCAATTCCATTAAAAAAAGGCTTGTGGTTACCATTTCACCTGGCTATTAAAACAAAAAGAAAAAAATTGTGTGCCCCCCCCCCCCCAGTCCATACTAGACCCTTATCTGGGCATGCAGCCTGGCAGGTCAGGAAAGGCGGTGGGCCAGGATCTAAGGGTCCCCTTGTTAAAGGGGTCTTCCAGATTCTGATAAGCCCCCCACCCGCAGACCCCTATAACTATTGGCCACAGTTGTGGGGAAGAGGGGATGAGGCCCCTGGTGCCATCTACATAGGGACAAGGTGCTTTGGGGTGAGGGGTCAGATGTGGCCTGATATGTTGCATGCCTATATTCCTGGCCTCACTTCTTTACAACCAGCTTACACTGTGCAGCGCTCAGTGCATTGCAGGGTATTCGGCGGGGTGAACAACCGGCAAAGACACTGCAATTTTGGTTGTTCGGCAAATGGCTGATCAGGCAAATGTTCAGCCCGAACTCATGATTAGACCAAACCATTAACCCAACACTACTCCTAACCCAGGCCATGGATACTCAAGCACAGTACCCACAGATGTGGACCTTTTGGCAGGTGTTTTATCCAATTACAGAACGCTGCACACCAATATAAGTCCTAACTTTGAAGAGGAATATTGTTGCTATCCTCTTCATCCGGTCCGCTTTCCGATAAGATAATAAGATAATATCCCCCCCATGCTCCATGCTCTGGCTTTCTTCTGAAGAGTCCTCCCCTGGATAGCGTGAAGTCACTGGGTCTCTCCCAAACCGGACAACGGCACCCAAACAACCCGACGGCACCCAAACACCTCAGAATCCCCCTTTAGTTTCCTTGCCTCAGGCTAGCCAGCCCCGAGACAACAAGATCAGGTGGATCCGCACCCCAGGCCATAGCCTTCCTGGGGGCTGGTCAGGAGGACCAGGACCATGAAGTTAGTACATCCTTCTGGACTGTAACCCCGAACCACATGACATCCGCATCTTAAATACCCTCTCCCAGAAAGCACAGCAAGAGTGCCACTCCCACTAGGCGGGCTCCGAGAGAGAGTAACTTAAACACCCAACCAGACCATAGTTCCATGCCTGCCAGAAGAGACAGTGCCCCCTGTGGCCAGGCTGAACATCTCATAGTCCAGTCAGAGGTCCTAATTTAGACAATTGTACAAAAAACAAACTGCAGTTCAGGTTAAATTTGAAAAATACATAGCGCATGCTCTTCAGGAGCCGGTGCTACATATATATATATATATATATATATATATATATATATATATATATATATATATATATATATATATATATATATATATATATATATATATATATATATATATATATGTATATATGTATATATATATATATATATATATTATTTTTTTTGGGGGGGGGGGGGGGTGAACTCCACTTTAAGCACAGTAGATTTGAATAAAAATCTGGGAAGCAATAATACAATCCACTTCCATGATAATTTTCTGACAAGAGGCGAGCATGATAGTATATGATCTAGATAATACTCCACAGACAGTAGTCTGTTGTCAAAATGGTGGAATCCCCAGGTAGTTTCTTTGTATAATCTAGATCTAGGAAAGATGAGCATTATGTTGATGTGCACTTGTTACGGCAGCCTTGTAAAGGGCTGTTTTTCCAGTTTGGCCTGGAGCTTCACTTTAAACAATTTAGCTATACCTAGTTTTCCTGCAGCAAAGGCATCATCTTTATTACCCTGCAAACTGTTCTCCCTGGTTTACATCTCTGTTCTCCATAGCAGCATTTATCATACTCATCCTTCAGCGAAGAATTTTGTATTAGATAAAGATAGCCACTGTACGGAAAATCTATAAATCTGAATAAAATACCATCATGAAAATAAGAAACAAAGCAAAGAAGAAATATCTGAGAAAGACATCCATATACTTTCAGCCATACTTTGAAATAATAACTCAAAATGCTCACAGTGTGAAAATATACTGTAGTTTCCCTCTAACATCTTCGGCATACAGGAAAAGGTCAGGGCTCTGGTTTACTCTAATATGTCTAAGATGTAACAGGTGAGTGCCATTGGGTCATTCATTAACATCTGACAAAAACTACCACTGCACCTGCTTGCCAGGAACAGATTGAGGTCAGGCATACACACAGTGGAACCAGTCTATTAACTGAATACAGAATCTGTTGTGATCATCTGTGAATGCTTAGTTGCAGTATTCTGTTTGTCAGAAAGAGGATTGCGGTTGCTCCCGGCTTTTTCCCTTAAGATTACAACTAGGCATATAGAGTGTTGAAGACTAACATACTATATAACTAAGAGAAGTCTGTCCTTTGTTGGAATCTGAAAATGGGGTTGATTTATTAAAACTGGAGAATGCAAAACCAAAAATGCAAAAATCAGCTTCAAGTTTTTTTTTAAGCCTAATTGAACAAACTGAAAGTGATATTAAAGGCAGTTTTGTTATTTTTTAACCACTTCCCACCCGGCCAATGCACATATACGGCCGGGTGGGAGCCGTCTACTCCTGATAGGACGTTCAGGAACGTCCATCAGGAGGAGCGGGATCGCGCGGCGCGATCCCGATGTGCCCGTGTCACCGGGACACGGCGCATCTCAGATCGGCAGGAGGGCTCTGTGATTGGCCCTCCTGATCACATGACGGCCGTGTCCAATCACAGCTGTCATGTGATGTAAACAAACAGCCGGTTGCTAGGCAATCGGCTCCTCCTCTCCTCACACAGAAGTCATCGCTGAGGAGAGGAGAGCAGATTGCTGCAGCCGGCTGATGATCAGTGAGTATGAGCTGTTTTTTACAGCTTTTTACTCACTGATCTTCAGTCTAGTGTAAACACACAACACACCACACAGTGTAAACACAGTCCCCACATATGTCCCCATAACACACATGTCCCCAAAACATACATGTCCCCAAAAAATAAAAACACATGTCCCTAATAATAAAAACATGTCCCCCACATATGTCCCACTAAAATCACTTGTCCCAATGATTATCTGCACACATATGTACGTGATCACCTGCACACATATGTACATGATCATTTGCGTACATATGTCCGTGATCACACAAACCAATTATTATACACTTAACGGAATTTTTTTTACCAAAAACATGTAGCAGAATACATTTTGGCTTAAATTTATGACAAAATTTGATTTTATTGGATTTCTTTTAAAATAGAAAAAAGAAAATATTGTTTTTTTTCCAAATTTCCGCTTTTTTGCGCTTATATCGCAAAAAATAAAAAACGGAATCGTGAATAAATACCACCAAAATAAATCTCTATTTGTGCGAACAAAATGATAAAAATTTCATTTGGGTACAGTGTAGCATGACCGCGCAATTGTCACTGAAAGCGCTAGAGCGATGAAAGCTGAAAATTGGGCTGGGAAGGAAGGGGGCGAAAGTGCCCTGTATTGTAGTGGTTAAATAACAAACATGTCATACTTACCTGCTCTGTGCGGTGGTTTTGCACAGAACAGGTCAACCGCTCGAGCTACGGGCCCCTCCCTCCTGCCGAGTGCCCCCATAGCAAGCTGCTTGCTATGGGGGCACCCGAGGAGGCTTACTGTCTGCCACTGTCCTGTGTGTCCACAGAAAATCATAGAAAATCTACAGATAATCTATAAGTGTATGGCCAGCTTTAGACTACATATGATATACAAATGCATGTCCTATACTTACCAGATCAGCCTCAATTGAATGGAATCTTTGCTCCCTTTCAGAACTAAAAACTCTGGTAGAATTTTCAGCATTCAGCGCTACTGGGGACTTTGGATGCCTGTATCTCCCTGCTGATTGTTGTGGTTTCACCTGCTGGCCACAACGTCACTAGTGTATTCCTGCAACTTTGAAGGGGCATACAGCAGAGATGGGAAACGCAGTGCTCAGCGGGAGACATAGCCATCTAACAAACCCAGATATGTCAGATGATCATAGTGGTGCTTCTGTCTCTGCAAGAGAACAAAGATTTAATTTACCAGAGACTCTGTTAATTAGTATAGTAGATATATTTTAAAGAGACACTGCATATAGTAGGGATATGCAATTAGCAGACCTTCGGCTGTTGCAAAACTGCAAGTCCCATCATGCCTCTGCCTCTGGGTGTCATGCTTGTGGCTGTCAGAGTCTTGCTATGCCACATGAGAATTGTAGTTCTGCAACAGCTGGAGGTCTGCTAATTGCATATCCCTGGCATAAACGGTAAGCTTACTGCCTTCTAAAAAGTGGTCAGTGGATAGATTTTCAGGGATCAATATAGCAGCCGCTAGCAGACATTGCTGCCTCCTGATGCCTGCTTTTTTTTTTTTTAACTTGTTTCATTGCCGAATGTTAATTTTACATTGTGGGGCCATGCTGCAACTTTAAACCAAGTGTGTGATTGCAGTGGAGAGTCTGAAAGCCAGTTCTGCCTAAACAAAATAGACCCATTTTCAGGTCCAAAACGCCTTTCCCTGCTGGGGTATATATCCAGGCTTCTCAGCTGATCAAACTCTTCATTCCTTTTCTTTGCCTCACTAGGTATACCCTTTGCTGGTTACACTTCTTATGGCCTTTTACTCTGCAGTACTCTTTCTACCACCATTAACCTCAGTAAAACAAATGTACTCCCATGGTGTAGTATTTAAAAATGCCCATGTATTGCAGTATTGTACACTTACATTTCAAATAGAAACAGTGCTCTTTTATTTGAAGATTACAGCGGGGCCGTAGCTCCTGTGTGACTCACAATCCTCACGATCGTCAGTGCTACATCACCTGACTCCGCCCAGAAGTGCTGCCTATCAAACTCTGCAGCCTGAGTTAACATTGCTGCAAAGCAAATATTTGTGGCATTTGTACAGCCCTGTCAGGCTGTAATATTCAAATTTAGAAGGGCAGCTGGGGGTGGGAGAACCACCTGTTTTTACCTCCCCTAGCTGCCAGTATGAAAGAGCCCTAAAAGCAATATAGCTTTAAAGTGGTTGTAAGGGTTTATATTTTATTTTAAAAATAATAAAAAACATGTCATAGTCATGCAATAGTTTTGCATAGAGCAGCCCTAATCCTCTTCTCCCCTCTTCTCAGGTCCCTCACAGGTGCTCCGGGCTCAGGTAAGTATTTAGTAGTGGAGGGGGAGAAAGGGAAGGGCGCTGAATGCAGTAGGTTTTTTTACCTATAAATGAGAAGTAGTTTTTTTTTGCCACATTCATACTTACCTAGGTGGATGCAACATCAGTCCAATGCTGCATCTGTACCCTGTCGCCTCTGCACTTAGAACCGAGTGATCAAACACTACTGATGGCTTGATTCTCACAGATTCCCGAAGCGGAGAGCTTCTGACTGTCAATCAGCAGCTCTCCTCTCTGCTCCTCCACGCTCACTAGAGCGCTGAGCTGTGGAGGGGTGGGGAGCGGTCATCTCAGGCTCTCAGCGGCTTGCTGAGAGGTTGAGACGGGCATCAGTCCAGGCACCTGCCAGATCCAGGCTTCACTGTCGTGATGACGCAGTGCCTGGACTGATTCCAGTGATGTCAGCAGAAAGCGGAATTTAGACCACTCTCTGCTGAAAAGGGGTCACAGGAGTGCAAAACGAATTGCACTCCTGTGCCCTAAAGGAGAAGCCCAGTCAAAGGAGCTCAGGCTGGACTTCTCCTTTAATGCATAGAATGCAATAAGGTAAAAAAAAAAACTTCAGCCATTAGAACCACTTTAACTGTCATCAAGTGAGGATAGACCATTAAGTATAGTAGGCTTCTGCCTACTAGGTGGCTTTTCCTTGTATAGTTATTGGTTTTGGTACACAATATACTGTAAAGATTAAGTAAAGGAAGAAAATGTTATTTGTAATTGCAGTGACCCTAACAAAGCAGTCTTGCTTTAAGTTCTAATGTTTGAGTGCCCATATGTATATATATATATATATATATATATATATATATATATATATAGATATATTAATATATATAGACACCAAGGCTTACTATACTGTATGTATTTGACTTGTTAACTTCCTAAATTACTACAGCCAAACTGAACCTCTTACCTGATGTTTACTTACATATATAACATTTTATCTTGTTGCAAAATCAATGGCCTGCATGCTTTCTAAGAATGGAATTACACCCTTTTTCACTATGAGCCAAAAACAAGAATTATTGTATGTACATTTTTTTCCAATCAAAAGAGTCCTGCCTGTACCACAGGCTCAGTTCACTAATTAAGATATGTGAGACTTGGTGAGATGAGAGCAGGATCTAAGGTTTCTTAACACAATCAGGTAGGGAACACAGGACTTCCTAAATTGGCCACCATGGAGGTATAACCTATATCCACATTTAGCAGCAGCGCTTGCACTTAATGAAGCATCAGGGGTTGACAGAATCCACAGCACAGCGTAGCTGAAAAGTTCCAGTAATTACGTTTACAGTAACAGATACAGTACAACAGGTGCACAGAACTCATGTTATGACATTTTATAAAGCCAAGCATTAAAATAGTAATAATTTTTCAAAGACTGAAAAATACTGTAAACAGTTTCAACTTTTCAAAGACAAGAAAGTTAGCCAAGATTCAGATTTTTGGGAAATAACATTAATGATAATAATAAATACATTTTTATTTATTTCTTTAACTCTTCATAAATCTTTCCTCAGTCACCACTATGAAAGTACTGGTAATGGGGCTGATTAGCTAAAGGTAAAGTGGCTTTTAATTTTGCTGGGGAATTTTCAATTTGCAAGGAACCTTAGCTTCGGGAGTATGGTGAAAATCAACTTTGCAAACAATACTCAGTCATGTGCAAAAACATTTAAAAAAAATATATTTCTGCTTGCACACAATAGGATAATGAAAGTAAAATATTTTTCAATAAACCAACTAAACCCTTCTATTTTTCACAGCAAAGGAATCTTTCATCTTGACCTATTTTTGATCTACTGCCATGATGCTGCACATGTTATCAGTTATGACACCACCCATTTAATGGCTTGACAGTTTGGTTGAGGGTACAAGCACTCATGACAGTTATGCCGCATACACACAATCGGGCATTCCAACAACAAAATCCATGGGATTTTTTCCAACTGATGTTGGCTCAAACTTGTCTTGCATACACACGGTCACACAATGTTGTCGGAAATTCCAAACATCAAGAAGGCGGTGGCGTACAACGAGCCGAGAAAATTGAAGTTTAATAGCCAGTGCGGCTCTTTTGCTTGATTCCAAGCATGCATAGAACTTTATGCGTCGAAATTGTGTACACATGATCGAAATTTCCGACAATGGATTCTGCTGTCAGAAAATTTGAGCTCCAGATCTCAAATTTTGTGTGCCAGAAATTCCGATTGAAAATGTCCAATGGAGCCTACACACAGAATTTCCAACAAAAAGCTCCCATCGAACATTTTCCGTCAGAAAATCCGACAGTGTGTGCACGGCATTATAATTCATGGCCTATTTACAAAAACACAGTCAAGGCACTCCAGGGAGGTTCTATGAAAACAGCCTGTGGAATGGACTGTGTGGGGTAGATGCACCAACCAGAGCCCAGGATCCACAGGAGACAAGGGAATCCAGACAAGTTAAAATCATACTTTAATGAAAGGCAATTAAATGTCTTTCATGGTGCTCTGCACACAGCTGCTTGTTGAAAGACCCAAACCAGTGATGGATGGCATGTAGGAGTCAGTGGTAGAAGGCTGTGATGGATCTGCAGGTCTGTGACAGGAGACCACCAGGGATCAGAGGATCTTGTATCCCTGGGAGTAATGTTACTGGAACTCGGGAGACAGACGCACACCATGAGCTAGCAGGGCATGTGGAAGCGCACCATAAGGATGGTTAGAAGCTGGTTGTCAGGGTAACATGTTTCAGGGCGTGCCTCCTTGTCAAAGACTTTTAATTGCCTTTCATCAAAGTATGATTTTAACTGGATTTCGTTGTCTCCTGTGGATCCTGGGCTCTGATTAGTGCATCTGCTCCCCACAGTCCATTCCACCGACTTTCATAGGACCTCCCTGCAGTGCCTTGACTGTGAGTTTTTGTATATTGTCTTTACCACTGGTCACTCTGAAGCCACCCAGACAAGTCCACACACCAGGTTCTGCACCGTTCTCTAGCTGCTGATATGGATCTACATTGTGATACTGCAGTATAACATCTTAATTTTTTTCATATTATCATGCATGGTCTGCCTTTAATATGATTGTTTTGCGAAGCTATTAAACCAATGGATTTAATTGCACTAAATGCAAAAAAAAAAACAAAAAAAAAAAAAAATCAATAAAACTAACCAGAAAAAAAATACAAATGTATCAGTGCAATCTAATGGCACATGTTGAATGTCAGACTCATTTGGCATCTTTCAGACAGGTCTAGTCAATGTTTCTCAACTCCAGTCAAGTACCCCTGTTGTCCCTGTCATGTTTTCAGGCTTTCCATTGTTTTGCAGAGGGGATTTGATCAGTTTCACTGCCTTAGTAATTACCATAGCTGTTTCATCTGAGCGAAATCCTGAAAACATGACCAGTAGGGGGTACTTGAGGACTGGAGTTGAGAAACATTGATCTAGGTTTCTCATTTAGTATGTGTGAATATATTTGCAACAAAACTTGAAAACAGGCAAAGCAGAAATAGACAAATAGGATAAATGATAAGGAAAAATTTGAACAGTCTGAGGAAGGAACTCAAAATTGTATTTTTATAACCCTGTGCGAAAGGGCACTTGATCCAAATGTAGGTCACTGTAATTTTTTGTCCTCACAAACACACGTGAGAAAAATGAACCCCCAAAGAGATTTCCACAACAGATTTAGGATAAGCTATTCCCATATTTGGTTTGGAAGTAAAGTGTAGGTTAAAGCAAATTGCTACATTTATAAAAAAAAAAAAAAGCTTTTGTGCAAGAAAAGGGTCAATGTTTGCCCCTCCCATCATCTATAATAGCCATCTCCCTGTTTTTAAATGTACACTGGATTATGCATTGGACACAGTTCCAGGTGTGTCAGATGACACCTCCTCTGTTGCTTGCTGTGGTTGCTTCTGCTGGACCCTATGTTACTACAGTGTCCTATAGTGACTTAGGGGGTGGCAGAAGGAACCACAGAGCACAAAGGGGGCCCCAGGCATCAGACACTCCTGCAGGTTTCAGATAAGGATTTAAGTAGTGCCTAAAGACAGGTCAGAGAAACAGGCGGAGTATTATTTTCTTTTCTTTTTAGCAAAAACTTTTTTTTAAACTTTTAAAAGTAAAGAAAGAGTTGATTTAAATTAAAGGTAGTGAATAAACACAGGGACCATTTCTGCATTTAGATTCAAATCATGTTATTTTTTTAATTGGAGAAGTTCCCATGGAGATTCTTCAGAAAATACTTTGCTTGTAAATATTTAAACGTTTCTCTCTAAATTATAATTAAACCTTAACCTCTGAAAGGACTAAACTCATGTGCTAGTAATTAGTAGGGATGGGGGAACGGTTCAGCCCGAGCATAAGTTCAGGCCGAACTTTGGTTGTTCGGACGTTCGGCGAACAATAAACATTATGCGCTGTTTGCAGTAAATTCAAAAGCCGTGGAACCCCCTTAAAAGTCTATGGGACACTAACATGAAAAAAATGCAGATCACCCACATCACCGAACAAACATGACCTAGAATCAAAAGTGGGGTAAGTAGTTTCAGCTCACAATGACTTGGTGGATACCTACTGTACCAGGATTAATCACAGGAAATACAGTGACTTAAGGACAAAATGGCAGACCTCAAGGACAGATCCAGAAGGAACAATGTTAAAATCAGGGAATCTGATCTGTGATGCAGCCAGAGCTCATTGGATACGTACAAGCATTGTTCAAAAAGATCCTACCATCTGTGTCCAAACAGAATCTACTTATTGATCCGACACACTGCCTTGTTAAACCTAGCTTCCTCCCAGTACCACGTGATGTAATCGCATGCATACATTTTTTTCATATCAAAGATATTCTCATGTCCACTGCAAGGAAACTAAAATCCCTACCTGATCAATTCTCTCGCTTCACAATCTATGCAGACATATCCCAGGCCATTGCAGCTAGACGGCAAGAATTCAGGCCTATAACGGAAATCATACAAGCTCAACAAATCAAATATAGCTGGGGAAACCCCACAAAACTCCTGGTAACATACCGGGACAGAATAGTTTCCATAATGACACCAAATGATGGCTTCAAATATCTCTCACAATGGGGATACCAAGCAACATATCCTCCATTCAATGTGAAGAAGCATACAACTCAGCATCTTTCAAAAGTTTAGGAGACAACTCCCCCATCTTGATCCCAGAATATTATGGACAACTAACTGGTAGTCGGTCAACTCTCACTCTGTTAACCTCTTCTTAGATGAGAGGAAAGTGGCTCGTACTCCCCTGACTCAGGTGATAACCTACTGTACACTCTCTGGTAGTTGAGTCTGCTAAGCAGATTTCACATTGTTCTTATGTTATTTAACGCAACACAATATTTTCAAGCATTAAAGTTAATGCGCAATTGTTCAGTTATGAGTCTTGTTATTTTCTGCAGTTTTCTAATCAATCCAGATAAGGTACAAAAACGTAATTGTTTATTTGATAACCTTGTATGCATCTTGTTTTAGCTCCTTTGCAGACATTTCCAAGCATATCCACACTGCCCAATGGTCAAAATAACTTCCATTAATGCCGAGGGCCTCAATACCCCTTATAAAAGATCTGTCCTCTGGAAAAAGGCCACCTGTCTCCACACTGACATCCTCTGCATCCAAGAGACACATTTTAATCAATCCAACCTTCCCTCTTGCAAACACAAAGATTTTACACACTACTTTTTTGCAAATGCTGACACTAAATCGAAAGGTGTCATGATAGCTATAAAACATTCAGTACAGGTTCAAATTCATGATTCCTACTCTGACCCAGTTGGCAATTTTATTATACTACAAGCCACTATAGAAAACACCCAGATTACTCTGATTAACCTCTACGCACCTAACACATGCCAACGCTCTTTTTTTTTGGTAAATCCAAGCAAAAGTAAAACAAAAAGCCCACGGACACCTTATAATCTGCAGTGACTTTAATGATACCACAAATCCCAAACCTCTTCTAACAGGGCTTGCAAAAGAACATCTTCACTGCTCTCATTTATCACTAACACAAACCTCTATGACACTTGGAGATGCCTACATCGCAGTGAAAGGGACTATACCTTTTTTTCTAAATCACAACAATCTTACTCGAGACTCTATCTGTTCCTTGTCGACAAGTTCACAGTACAACATATTTCTAAGATGGAGATTGACTCATTGCATGGTCAGACCAATCCCCTGTCTCATTAGAAATCTTTGAGACTCCATTCATAAAGAACATGTCTCTTTGGCGACCCTTCTTACCAACCCCAGATACAAGGAACAGATCAAACAAGGCTTTCATGAGAGGCGACTTGATAAAAATAGGCACATGCAAGAAAATTAGGAAATCCAAAGAGATAGTAGATTTACTCGCCCAGATACAAATTCTAGAGCAACAATATTAGACCTCATTAGACGCAAATTTTGCTCTCAATCTTGACAAACGACTACAAACTTTGGCCAACTGCCTTCTCAGCCAACATGAACACGCACTTAAAAGATCTAAACTCAACTTAATAAAACGGGCACCCTCCTAGCTAGACAAGTTAATCAAACTTTAAGGAAACCTAACGTTTCCTCGCTTACTGACCCAAAGAAAGGATCAATCACTAACCCCCTAGAAATCGCAAATGCATTTGTACAACCTACAAAAAGCCACAAACTACCATCCTCCCTCAGAAGCCCAAATATGGAACTTCCTGGAATCAATAAACACACCCTCATTGACTCCATCCCAACAAGCTTCTCTATCAGCACCTTTTACTATAGAGGAAGTGCATAAAACAATAAATACCCTGCCTGCAAACAAATCTCGTGGTCCTGACGGATATAGTAACTAATATTATAAAAACTAGGCTGCCACCATTGTGCCTTTTCTAAGTAAAGTAACAAATCAAGCCGCAGAAGTAGACTCTTTCCCTAAGGAATGCCTAGAAGCCTTAATAGTAGCTATACCTAAACCAGGGAAACCCCCAACCAATCCTGCAAACTTCAGGCCTATATCACTGCTCAACAGCGATAGCAAAATTTATGCAAAACTGAGTCATCCAACCCTTCATTTCTACCTGATACATCCAGACCAAGTTGGGTTTATCAACGGATGTCAGGCCCCAGATACCCCCAGAATATTTATCAACCTGATCCAATGGGCAGAACACCATCAAATGCCTTCTCTGTTCCTATGTTTGGACGCAGAGAAGACATTTGACCGAATACATTGGAGATATCTCCAACCAGTGTTAGACAAATTTGGTCTCACTGGCCCCTTTGGCCAGTCACCCTTGCATTATACTCCAACCCCAGCACCAAAGTCTGGATATCTGGCATGCTGTCGGATCCATTTGACATTACCAACGGAACCAGACAAGGATGCCCACTATTCCCTCATCTTCTCCCTAATCATTGAACCATTAGCATAATCAATCCATGCTTGCACAACAATTAAAGGCCTAAGAATAGGCCAAGAAGAACACAAAATAGGCCTATACGCCAATGATATTCTCCTTCCAATTACTGACCCCATCTCCTCTATATCTGCTCTACAAAACATCTTAAAAGAGTTTGGAGCAATTTCACTATACAAAGTAAACAACTCTAAATCTAAATCAGTCATGCTACCACTACACCTCTCTCCTTCACAGCAAAAACAAGTCTCGGCGGTTTCCTCTGTCTCTTTTGGGTGCACTCTTCTCAGATAACATACCTGGGTATCAGATTGACCTCCCCAGGCAGTCAAATTTTTATAGCCAATTATACTCTTCTGCTTAGCAAAATCTCTGAACTTTCTAAAACTCTCTTGTAAACCACAGTCTCCTGGGCAGGGAAAATTGCATTGACTAAAATGCTCATTCTCCCACATGTGCTATATTTCTTTAGAACGAGTCCCCTACCGATGTCAGCAACCCACCTTAAGACCTTACAAAAAATAGTAAACTCTTTTATATGGTTCGAAAAAAAAAGGCAAGGAGGACAAAGAGAGTCCATGTACACACTGGTCATCCATGCAGGCCTAGGAGCCCCTGACTTCACCAAATGCTACACACCCACTATCCTCGACCAGACTAAACACTGGTGGTCTCCAGCCCCAGACAAATGATAGATACAAATCGATCAGCAGCTTTCTGGAAAAAAAATGTCCTCATCTCTTCTATACCAAGATAAAATACGTTGCTTCCAGAAACAGCTCTTTTTGGCACTGGCCTAGAAAAATGACCTAGCAAATTCAATGCCTTCATCACTCACACCCTAACAGCAGCTAGAAGAACTCTGCCCAGTGCCTGGAGGTCAGATACTCCTCCTTCCTCCATTACAGTTGTGAATTTTCTAAACACACATGCTACACTCGAGCAAATGTTTGCAAGACTCCAAGGCAAAAAAACACCCAATTCCAGCAAAAATAGGTGTGCTGGACTATGGACAAAAGGAACACAGTCACATTGTGACCTCTACTGGTTCAAACTTCCACCATCCAAAGTTCTTTCTCGACACCTTAAATTCTGTCTGCTGAGGAAAAAAACAATCCTCCCATGATCAAAATCACAAGCTCTCTTATTCCTTAAGATGCACTTTTGTCTTTTCTTTGTTATCCATATGTATGAGTCCTGGTACGGAACATACAGTATGTTGCGTTATAGCATAAACGTCACTTATTGTTCTAAATTTATGTGCACTTCTATAATGTTGAATTAATGCCTCCTTAATGCATTAAGTGCATTGAGATATGTATTTTTTTCTGTTTGATACTCTCTGTATTAAAATAACTGTTCAATAAAGATCAAGATTTAAAAATAAAATAAAATAAAAAAAAGTCGTAAGGGGTCCCCACAATTCTTACCAGGCACTTATTTGAGCACCCAGCCATGTTGAGGGATTGTGGCCTGGTATGGTTCATTTGCACGCTACCACCCCCCCCCCCCCCTTTTCTGGCCAGTTAGATTGCATGCTCAGATACAGGTATAAATGGAGGGGAAGCCCCCTCCATGATGATCCCGGAGAGCAGGGGAAGCCAAAATGCTTTTAACATTTGCCACCAGATAAAAAATACGTGTGTTAGTAAAGAATAATATAAACTTCAAAAAATGAAATCCAGCTGGGCTCATTTATAAAAAGCGGAGCAAATATAACTGGAGGTGACTGTAGCCCACAGCAATCAATCAAAGTCCATGGTTCATTTTTATTCATTCATTTTCAATGAACAGGCTAGAAAATAAAAACTAAAAATAGCCTGATTGCATTTTTATTATACTTACACTTTTGTTTACTATTATTAAAATTAAGATTAGCTAGTTTAACATTCTATTTGCCTACATGCTTCGGAATCAAATATATCTGAAAATGTATTGCTATAGTGGTTTTAAGTCTTTTTAACCAATGAGTAATATATGTTTTTTACTATATGTATTTTATAGGAGAAGAAACTTTATTTTTCCAAAAACCTACTTAATGGACTCAATGACTTGAATATACAAAAATTATGGGGGTGATTTACTAAGACGAATGCGCTGTGCCAGTTCACACCTTAATTGGTGCACCAGAAAAATAACTGATTGCACGTGCGAACCGGCACACACAGATAATAAATATGTAAAATGCAACTGGTGCTAGGGTAACTGCAGTTTTCTCATTGATAATAGCGCATGCCCAATACCATCTCATTACTTGTTATATAACGTTGTTATATAAAGCCTATGGCTTTCCCCGTGAGTCAGAGTGGGCGGGGTCACCGTGTGGACCCACTCTCCATTATATAAAAAGTGTCAGAAGAACAGAAGCGTCACACGGTGGAAGACTCTCACTGAGGTGGAGCGTGCGGACGGAGCGGAGAAGAAGCCGGAGCAAGATGTGGGACAAGAAGAGCAGAGGAAGAAGAAGACCACTGAAGGAAGACCAGAAGAAAGAAGATGAAAGAAGAAGCAGAAAGACGAAGAACTTAATAAAAGACTTGTCAAAAAAACTATTTTTTAACCCTTTTGAAACTTTTTTGTGAAATGGTAGGGGTACATTTGTTCCTAATTGCCAATTCACACAGGGGGGCACAAGGATCTGGGGGTCCCCTTGTTAAAGGGGACTTCCAGATTCCAATAAGCCCCCCACCCGCAGACCCACACAACCACCAGGCAAGGGTTGTGGGGATGAGGCCCTTGGAGGAGGACATCCTCCCCATGTTGAGGGCATGTGGCCTGGTATGGTTCAGGAGGGGGGGCACTCTCGTCCCCACCTCTTTTCCTGCGGCCTGCCAGGTTGCATGCTCGAAAAAGGGTCTGATATGGATTTTTGCGTGGACCCCGCACCATTTTTTTTTTAAATTGGCGCGGGGTTCCCCTTAAAATCCATACCAGACCCCTCAGGTCTGGTATGGATTTTGAGGGGGACCCCCACTCCATTTGTTTTTCTAATTTTGGCACAGGGTTGCCCTTAATATTCATACCAGACCTGAAGGGCCTGGTATGGAATTTAGGGGGACCCCCACGCATTCTTTTAAAAAAATTTGGTTTGGGGTTCCCCTGTGGGGAAATTCCATGCCGTTTTTATCAATGAACTGTTATGTGTCTTGTCGGACCTGACAATTCATTATAGCCGCGAATAGTTTTAAATTACCTTTTTTCCTTTAGAAATGTCATTTTGCTGTCAGACTGTTCTAAACACGAGAAACATGTGCCCCTTTACAGGCATACTATAGACACCCCCAGGTATGAAATTTAAGGGAATATTACACTTTTATTGAGTCACTTTAAGCATTATTAAATTCACTGTTCCCGGAAAAACTGATGTTTTTAAAACTTTTGTTTGCATTGATACATGTCCCCTGGGGCAGGACCCAGGTCCCCAAACACTTTTTATGACAATACCCTGCATGTACGACTTTACAATTAGCACTTATGATTATTCATGTTCGTGTCCCATAGACTTTAATGGTGTTCGCGTGTTCGAACACATTTTTTGCCTGTTCGCATATTCTGGATGCGAACTGAACGGGGGGGGGGGAGGGATGTTCGGGACACTATTTAGATTGACCTGTGTGTCTCCAAGGAAAGATATTGGTAGGGTTTTACCCTTACTTCCTGTTTGGCTATGTGACAGGAAGTGAAGCCAATTTTAAGAGTAGGGACACAAAGCCCAACAAAAAAAACACAAGCAGGAGTTCTAAAACTCACTTGGTTTCCCCTCAAATGCCCACAATTCGAAATAGGATTGTCTGGAGCTCGATTTTAGCTCAGTGCTCCAAATCAGTGGTTCTCAACCCTTTCCTCAAGTACCCCAACAGGCCATGATTGCAGGTTTTCCTTCATCTTGCCCAGGTGCTTTAAATCACAGTCAATGGCTTTGTATTTTGGGCAGCTATTTTAGCTAAGATAAATTCCCAAAACATGTCCTGTCGGGGGTACTCAAGGACTGAGGCTGAGAACTACTGCTCTAAAATGGTAAACACTTGCCTCTCTAATTTTCTTTCCTGGTGACTATCCATGCAGCATACGCAGAATCCATGCATATGCTACCATGTTTTGCCATGCCAATCAGCCTAGTTAGGCTGCAGCTGGGAAATCTGTTGCATGAGGCCTTGTGCACACTGGATGTTAAAATAACGTTATAAAATCGCCAGTAGCTTTTCAGTGAGTTTTTCAAAGTTTTTGCAATAGCCCTTATTAGTGTTTTTCCGTGTTAGTGTTTTTTTTTTTTTACACTTGTTAAGGATGTTTTTAAATTACTAACCCAAAAAACACACTCTGAGCATGCCCAGAAACATCCAAGTGCTGTTCACACACAAAAAAAAGCAAGGTCCCTGAGCATGCCCAGACCAACCCAAATGCAGCTAGCACAAAATAAGCCAACCATCCCCCCCCCCCCCCCTCCAAAATTAAGCACATCATCCAGCATTTTCTTATTTAAGTTTAAGAAGAAAGAAGGTGGAAAAAGTACTGGACTGCATCAAAAATGCACCAAAAACTTATCATAAACACACTGGAACGCATCAAAAACGCGCATGCAGAAAAGCATCTGGAACGCATCTGGACTGCGTTTCTATGGAGTGAACTAGTCCTAAAGCTAGTAACTTGGGGTGGTTACTCTGCCTGTAAAGTGATGCATCTGTAGCATGTATCCAGCATGTTGCTTCAAAAATGTACGACTTTAGAGAAAATGTAAAAATATACATTGCAGCTGCAAGATTTTAGCCAAAAACAAAAAATAGCCTGTGCCCCCCCCCAATACATACAAGGCCATTTGGGTCTGTAAAGGCTTAAAATGAGAACCCCCATGTGAAAAATAGCACCCCAAAATAAAAAAAAATGGTGCCCCTCCCACACACTAACAAACCCCTAGCCAAACACACAGCAAGCCAGCCCATGAAAGGGGGGTGTATGCGTGGGGGCAGGAGGGGCTCAGGCACCCCAAAAGTTAACCACCTTATTTCCATATTCAGGGGGACAAAGGGCCTCTTTCACACAACCTTAGGCTGGGGTTGTGGGGGGCTGCAGACAGGGGACTTTACAGAATGTGGAGAGCTCCTTTAAACTAATGGGTACAAGGTGGCTTGTGGTTGTTATTGGGCTGAGCCCAACATGCCCCAAAGGTAGCCAGCTATGTTAAGTGCATGTGGCCTTGTATAGTTCAGGAGGGGGTTGGGCGATCGCTCTTCTCACCCCTTTGCTAGCTGGCCCTGTTGTATGCTCTGAAAAAGGATGTGAATTGGATTGGTGAAGGCAGCGCACAGCCTTTTGAGAATGGATTGGAGTGTGGAGTCACCCCTTAAAAGCAAAATCTAGCCCAAGGAAATCATATGTATTAGAGGGGGAAGGTTAAATGCTCTTTTAGGAGGAGCTAGAGGAGTGAGAGTCTTTTTACATAATTTTAACAAGGTGCATGTCACAAGTTGGCAACATAACATGCTAATATCACCTGTGTGCAAAGATCCTTAAAAAACTACATAAAGGTGAACCAGCGTATAAACGAAAAAATTGTCAAGTTTAGAGTTGCGCTCGTTCAACCCACACAATTGCATTTGCGTTGCTTGACATTTACTAAGATTTTGGCCGCGCAGTGAACAAATGCATTTGAACAAGCGCAAGAGCTGCTTGAGCATGCGCACTGCTTACATTGATCTCATGCCGTTCTAAACGTACTTGCGGGCACAGCAGGCTTGCTCAGAAAAAGTTACTTTCTCTTTCTATTTTGGACATATTTGTTACTTGGGCAGTTGTTACTAAACTTCCTCACATCACCCCATAATATTGGCACCTCCATCTTCTGTTAATATTGAATTGAAGATGCCATGCTCCATGTCCATAGTGGTGCTCAGATTCCATTCTCCCATGCGCCGAGATCGCGGTAAATGGGGATTAGTGCTCTGTTACCGACGCAAACGTTTTGTAAATATGAAAATGTGCATTGCGCCTCGCCGTGCGCCTCAACCCATAGCGCAAATGTTTTGTAAATCAGCCCCTGTGCCACAAACCACTTATGATCAGTATACAATAAAACGCATTTTTATACAAAGACTTTTTATTCAATAAAAGACCATGGCTTAACTTATAAACTCCCCCAACATTGATAATATCCCAATGCACCACGCCTTAAAGCGGGGTTCCACTCGTTTTTAAGTTTAGTAAAAGTCAGCAGCTACAAAAAAGGGAAGCTGCTGACTTTTAATAAACACACTCACTTGTCCCACGGTCTAGCTATGTGGCCGCCCAAAGCCTCGCTCCTCTCCCCCTCCTCTCCACAGAGCCATCATTGCAAGTGTGGGCACACTACGCATGAGCCTTCTTAGTGGCCATGCAATCTTCTGGGACCTGTGAGGTGTCCCGAGAGATTGCATGGAGAGAGGAGGAGTCGCCTAGGTGGCTCAGCAGAAGTGGGAGCTGGGTACCTGTCAAAAGGTACTAGGTACTCGCTCCCCTCCCAAAAGAAAAATGACAGGAGTGCTTAAAGCGAAAGTTCCACTTTTGGGTAGTAATCTGCTTTAATTCATCAACAAAAAAATTAAAAAAAGGTAAACAACTCAAGTATTTATATTTTTACTACAAATTTATGTATACCTTATTACAAGCTATAAGGTATATAGCACATACATCTGGAGTATAAGGGGGCAGACAACCCTTTGGTGAACCTGCCAGGTTTATTAGTTAACTCATGTGGGACACTTTTGTGGCAGATATTATCCAATATGGTCACTGTGTCCAAAGGGATAACACCTGAATGTGAGGTATCAGATATTATAAGGGTGCTTACTTGGCAGGTACTCGAGGGTACATCTACCGTGTATACAACATCATCTACAATCACAGTGTGCAGTCCCTGGACACTATAGGGGCAGATACTTTTCTAAGATGTGGGACATTTTAACTTGAATGTACTGAGCATTATGCTCAATAGTTCTATCATATAACAATTTTGACCTCTGCTGATGCCTGGGCCCACCATTCAAGGGAAGCTTGTATGGATGCCAGTGTTTACCTTTTTTATTTTTTGGAATTATTAAGTTGTGGTGCATTGGGATGTTATCCATATTAGGGTTTTTTGTTAAGTCGTGTCTTTTAATAGTGTGTGTTATCTCATATTTTTTGTTGAATAAAAATCATTTGTACAATGTGTTTCTTGTATAATGATGGTGGTGCATGGATATATAAAACATTTTATGTATTTTAATTTTACAAATACACAGGGGATAACCATGATAAAGGATCCCCTAAGCACTATGGGTTTTCAAATTTTCTAGAGCGATAACACTGCAAAAGCTGTCTCCTTTTGTCAGAGATCTGCTGTCACAAGACGGAGTGTGCAAATGCGCACAGAGGTACCAGTTGGACAGCGGAGTGTGCGCGATAGCACACGCTGGACGTACCTGTATGTGCGCAGGGGCGCATGCCGGATATGCGTGCGCATGCATTAGATGCTGTTTCGCAACAATAGGCCTTTAAAAGGACAGCAGCTGCACAAGTGCAGTGCTGTTTGATCTGCAACTAGTGATTCCTCAGACCCGGCATCTGACTTCTGATCACCTGTATTGACCCGGCTCTGTTTGACTTACCCAATTTCTCCAACTCTGACCTTGGCTTGCCTTGACCCTGTTATAAGGACTTCTTGCTGATACTTTGTTGCCGAACCTTTGCCTGTTCACCTGACTCGCTTCAGCTACAGCCCTACCTGCATGACTACCTGTGTATGACCCGGCCTGTCTCACTCTGCTCCAGCCTGCTGATAAAGTTCTGTTTGATTGACCTTCCTGGTAGCTCATCGTCCATCCATCCATGTCTACACCACAAACAGGCACTCCTACCGCGCTCTCATGTCTACTGTTCCCACTCCAGTGACTCTTGAGCCAGAGCTGTAAGAGAGGTCTCCACCTACATGTCAGACTCTTCTACACGGTATGTAACACCTTTCAAGCAGTTCATTTACCGTTGAAGCTTTGGACTAAGCCATAGAGAGGGAAAGGGATACATTTCAGCTTGTGCTTCTGAGCTCTGTAAACAACATGCTTTTAAAAATAGAAGATAAGGAGAGCATGAAAAAAAAGGTAAATTAAGCTTAAAGCTCCACCAGCCAGCTAAATATACGAGTACATAATAACAATTTGTATTTGGTATATGACTGCTAAAAATTCAACAAACTATCTTTTGTTATTTTTTTAGGCCCAGCCATTGGAACGAATGAAAATATGTATAAAACCAATATTCCCATTAAAAATGTAACATGCCGAACACAGCAATATGGAAATTATATCAATGATACACTTACTGTATCTCTAACAAGAAAAGACCAGCAACCTCAACTCTGCACTAAATTATGCATAGCATAGCTAAGAATGGCTTAATGTATGCAAGAAATACATTCATTAGAGAAGATATATTATTCCATCAGCTATTCTGCACTGGATTTGTTAGTATAGCCTTTCCTTTTAAATTGTTAAATTCATACTTAAAACTCATACTTAGAAGGTCAATTCCCATTTGGACAAATCTTATGGAGAAGACTCTGAACAGCATACTTGCTGCCTCCATTGTTTCCTAATTCCCTTAATTTAGAGACAAATCACATTTGCTGCATCTTTGACCTCACCCAACAATAAACAATAAATGTGCTGGCTGAGAATGACTTTTATAGTTGAACAGCAATTTATGGTGCCAAACAGAGAAAATCATGAAGGACATGGCGCTGTCCAGACTCAAAAAACGTGTGGATACAGTTCTTTAGATAACAATAGAAAAATAATATCGGCTGTTATCCTTACATCTCATTAAATCTTAATTTACAATAATGGCAAATGACAGGGAAAGGATTTTTGGGCAGTTTTAATTCACTGTAAGTTTTTAAAGGTTTGCTTGATGTTTGTAAGAGCCCTGAAATTATGTATACTTAGACCCCTTTCACACTGGTGTGCTTTGCAGGTGCTACAGTGCTTTTAGCACCTGCAAAGCACCCTGAAAGAGCCGCTCCTCACATTCTAGTGTGAAAGCCCCAACGGCGTTCTACAGTCAGAAGGTTTTTTATATCGTAATGCAATCTATGTATTAAAATAAAACATCTGTGTGCAGCCGCCCCCCTCAGCCACCCCCCCCCCCCACCTGAGCCTCATCTCGACCCAGCGATGTTGCACAAGAGTCTCAGCTGACCAGGGCTCTCTTTCCTCATTGGTTGAGACAACAGTGGGGTGCCATTGGCTCACGCTGCTCTGTCAATCAAAGTCAGTGAGCCAGGAGGGGTGGGGCCAGGCCGTGGCTTTGTATCTGAATGGACACACAGAGCAGCGGCAGGAGGGAGGGGCCAGGAGTGGCGGTGAGGGATCTGAAAAGAGGAGGATCTGTGCTGCTCTGTGCAAAACCACTGCACAGAGCAGGTAGGTATAACATGATTGTTATTTTTAAACAAAGAAAAACAAGACTAAAGGCTTAAAGCATATCTAAACCCAACCCATCAAAAATATAACATATTGCAGCTTTCTGCTCTTTAAATAGGGTAGTTGAATTTGTTTTTTTTTTCCAGACTTTATTTTTACATGAAGATCATGCCAGTAGCGCAATTCTTATCCCACAGTGACAACACTCACTTACTGAGCTGTATCTGCAGAGGAACAGCATTGTCACCCTAATCACTCTTGATTTAGCCTGCAGAATAACTCTCCACCTCTGTAACATATTAGGAAGGTGTTCTTTAGTAAGTTACATACTTGTTAAGGTTAACACTTAAAGGCTAAACTTCAGGCAAAAACTGAAATGGGGGTTGTTTTAATTGACTAAAGATATATATTTCTGTCCATTATGTTTTTAAATGTACACAGCTCTTCCAAACAGCACAAAAAAACAGAACTGGGCCCCTGCAGATAATGTCATAATGTGCTAATATGCACCACTTACTAGCACATTATGACAGACCTACCATAAAATGAAGCCCTCCAGCATTGCTCGCTGCCCGAGGTTCCATCTTTACTTGGTCTACCTTCCTGGTTCAAAAACTCCAGCCATTTGAATGGCTGAGGCGCGATGATGTCACTCTCATGCCTGCACGGGCTTTACAGCAGCAACACAGCTCTCTCAATGGAAAGCATGCTATCTATCGAGAGCGCAGGCCACGTGCACTGATGGCATCACCGAATGGCTACTAGAGTAAATATCTCCTAAATGGTGCACGTTTAAGAGATATGTATTTTACTTACAGGTAAACTTTATTATAGACTTATCTGTAGGTAAAAATAAAAAAAAAACTGAGTATACTACTGCTTTAATTAAAGCTGGTCATACAATGCTCAAGTTTTGGCTGATTCCTGCTGAATTTTAACTTTGGATGGCCCTGCTCAACAAAAGTTGATTTTTCAATTGACTTGTTAAAGAGGAAGTAAACTCTCCCGCTCTGATGCTTCTTTTCATTTAGTCCATTATAATAAGTAATTATCAAACTATAGCCACTGTAATCTAGCCCAAATTGCATATGTGGAGAGTTGAGCACTTCCTGTACTGTTGACAAAGCCTCCTTCTCAATCCAATGTTTCTATGGCGACCCTGCTTCCCTGTTCATAGCTGACTTGTTTTATTTCATAGTATTTACTTTTGATGATTGTCTAATGTTTGCCTTTGTCAGTCTTATCAGCTTCAGCTCATAAGACTGCAGTAATGGCAAAGTTTACACTGCATGTCATGTCACATGGTCACATGGTGTGTAGGAGGAAGCTCTGAATGATTCTGAAGTCTCCTGGGAGTTCAGTGTTGTGTTCATGTGTGTTGTCCTGATAACAGATAGATAAGCACATAGAGAGTGTGCCGTAAATCAGGGGAGATCTGGGCATGCTCAGTGACTTCATTCTACAGAACAAAAAGGATTACAACAATACTAAGCAAGTAAGGAGATATCTACAAGCAGTGTTCATCAGGGGTTTTTTGCTGATTTACATGGGACAAAGTTGTGGGGGAGGGTGTAAACCCACTTTAACAACCAACTACAGTGCATTGAAAAAGAATTCACACCCCTTGAAATTTTCCACATTTTGTTATGTTACAACCAAAAATGTAAATGTAAAACGGTGTGTAGGAGGAAGCACTGAATTATTATGCAGCCTCCTGGGATATCAGTGGTGTGCCGTAGGAAGTCCTGATAACAGATAGATAAGCACATAGAGAGTGTGCCATTAAATCAGGGGAGATCTGGGCATGCTTAGTGATGTCATTCTAAAGAACAAAAATGATTATAACAATACTAAGCAAGTAAGGAGATATCTACCAGCAATGTTCATTAGGGTTTTTTTTATGCTGATATTTATGGGACAAAGTTGTGGGGGAGAGTTTACAACCACTTTAAGCAAACTGGTTGGAAATTCGTTAGCAGTGACAGCAGCAAAATAAGTTGCAGTCACTGTTCTGGTATTCAGCAGCTGCAGGTCCTACTATGTAGCATGGATGGGGAAATTGAATTGATATGGGACTTAACAAAAGAAATCTGAAAATATATGTCTTAAAGATATCAGCTCACCCCTAATTGGTGTGGGGGGAGGCAAATAGTCTTTGACACGAGTAAGCAAAGCCCTGCTAATCTACCAAGTGACTACCCACACTGACAGGCACAGTGCAGAATAGGGCATGGTATGGTAGTGACTGGAAAAAAGATTTGATGCAGGGAGAACACTGGCAATATTGCTAACCAGCACTATGACTGCCTCTTTAAGCATAGCTTTTATAATTCTGGGCCTCTTTAGTGTTAAAATCTTTGAAGACAAGCAAACTATTTTTGTACATGAGATCTTTGCCTTCTGCAACAGTAGCAGTAGAAAGAGATGAAAATGTTGCTTGTAGCCCATCCTTTTACTATGAATATGCCATGCTGTCGTGCAAGTACCTCTACATACACACACCTCAGAGTAATCTGTGCAAAGTTCTAAGAAAATAACATAAGAACAGATGCTGCTACATAGCTTATGTGCTAAATTTAACCCGGTACCAGAGGCAGAAAGTGATAAAACAGTGAAAAGCGTTTCCACTGCTGTTTGTGACACATGAATACTGATCTTTTATAGTCAAGCAGAACCTGAAAAGAATATTAATACAGGAGGAAAAACCACAAAAATGTTTCGACAGATGGAAAAACCAAAACAATTGCAGCATGATTTTCTCCCCTTACTGAGCTTGGTACAGATGAATGTTCATGTGCCAACTGGATAGTTTAGCTTTGTTTGGAGAGATGATTTCTAAGTGCTCCTTGGAGCATACTACACATTCACATCTACTGCATCAGAAAAGCCTTTGTAAGAATTTTCAGATAGAAAATGAACAACATAACAGAATTTGCTATCTTATAAGAAACATCTAGAGGTGCTAACAGTGTATAAACAGTACCCAGAAATATTTACAATGTTGTAACACTTTTCTTGAATCCACCCAAATAGAAGTGCACGTCCAGTGCCTAGACACTCCTATACCTTCAAACTCATAGATGCAATGTAAGATTATCTAACACAGTACTAGTCTATCTAGGTTTGAAGTGAAATTTAGTGATAACATTTCCATGCTGCTCACTGTTTTCTTTGCTGGAGAGGAAAATGTAACTTGGGACCTGCAGTGCAAAAATATCCTTGCTTCTGCATCATTCATTCGGTAAAACTGATTCATAAACTCTCTTGCAGCTTCTTGATCATTACTTCAACAAGTTATCTGAACACGCCATTATGGGCAACTCTGATATGAGAAAGGAACGCCCTGTTTTCATTACCAATATGGCTGCTTAGGAGCAGAGATACAGTGCAGAACAAGCCATCGCAAATTAGTCATGGGGAAAAAAATCACCTAAAGGAAGACCACAAGCAATACTGTTGACTAGTTCCTTGCTCATTGCCTGCCTTTGTGGGCACATCTTCCACAGTATGGATTATGTTTAACATTAGTAAAATTACCAGGTGAGGTATACCATTCATTCATACTTCTCAACATAAATAAACCTTGTTTTTTATAAGGTTTTAACACTACAGGGAAGGGGAATTACCGTGGTTTGCCAAAAAATGGCATGCTAATTATGGCAACAAATTAAAAAAATAGCTTCTTTCCAAAGTATTTTGAAGGGTTACACCTAAGACTAAAAAAACAACAATTTATTCATGAAGGGAAAGGGGAGGGGCAATGAATTCTGCTCCGCCCAACTATGAAACGGTTGCAGACCAAGAGTAAAATTAGCAGTTAATGAAGTGTCAGTTTTAAAAGTAAATAAACACATTTTATTTGTTTAAAGCATGTCATACATTAGTGTGGTACAAGCTAGCCATTATAGCATAGGAGCTACATTCGGTGGGGGATCAAGAAAGAACAAGGAGCGTCCCACCCTCCCTCCCATTGTTGCGCTCCTTATTATGTGCTTTCGTCCCTTTCCGGCAGTCGCGGCATGACCCCTATTAGAAACGGCACGATGTGCCTTTTCTGAAGGGCGCATGTGCTGATGACATCGGCGCATGTGCTGTATTTATTGCCACTTGTCATTTTAGTAAATATCACCTAAACCATGGAAGTTTAGGAGATATTTCAAGCACCTACAGGTAAGATTTAATATAGGCTTACCTGTAGGTAAAAGTGGTTATACAGGGTGTACAACCACGTTAAGGCTGAGTTAATCATGATATTGTATGGCTATATATTTAAGTTTGAAAGTGTTATAGTATATATGAAATGATATGGTTTTATATTGATTAATTATTATAACAATAATAAAGGGCCACGGCAAAATCCATTAAAAGTGTGTTTTTTGTTATTATTTAAGGATACGTTTATATGGTGTAAGTTCTGCATATGGTCCCATTGTTGGATACAGGTGTGAAATAAGAGAGGTTTATTTATTTTTTTAAATTTAGGCACAAATTGTGTATAATTGCACACTTGTAGCTGTATTTTATTGCGGGTAAGATTTAACCTTTTTCATCATACCAGTTTTTACCTTTAGCATATCATTATTTATCTAAACGATGGCCATTCTGATAAAAAATCTTTTAACAGTACAATTAAATCAGAACCACAGGCATAAATAAAAATTGTATCTATAAATCTGATATAGACTATGACAAGCATTTTACTAGCAGTAGATATAATACAAACAATTACTTACCTTAATCCACTACTTATCCTAAACCAGGGGTAGGCAACCTCGGCCCTCCAGCTGTGGTGAAACCACAAGTCCCATGAGACATCGCAAGACTCTGACAATCACAGGTATGACTCCTAGAGGAAGAGGCATTTGTGGTTTCAAAGCAGCTGTAGGGGCTAGGTTGCCTACCTCTGTCCTAAATTATGCAGTAGCGATCGCTAGTCTTGTATTGTATGTGATGACAAGAGCAAGAGTGGTGGTGATAAGACCAGTTGGACTTGGACACCAGTAAGTTAAGCAGCTTTAGGTGACCACTTGTCCACTCATTACAACTGGAACCAGCTGGGAGTAAAATTAAACGACTGTGCAATGTATTACATCATCTACTAATAAAAATCAGCATTATATTCAGCACTAACCTCAAATAAGATTGTAGATCACGGGGGACACAATAAATACATAATTCCTTATCGGCATACCTTTTCCAGGTCAGTGTCTCAGAAGCCACTGATACAGAATGACAGCCAGGGAAGTAACATATTTTTATTGGATGAGCTTCCACACTTCATCAGAACAGGTTTTCTTTAAATCACCAACCACAAAGAGAAAACTGTTTTTCTTTTACTTTTTTTTTCCCGAAAGGCATATTAAACCCTTATGCCTCTATTCTAGGAATGTTTCAGTGAGTTATTAAACCCAGCTCGTATAATTTGCACCTAAAATGTTCATTTCACACATTTAAATATCGCTTACATGTTAAATCCTTAATTTTCCACATGAAAAGGTATTTCATTGTTGTTTAAAGGCTCATTGCACAATGGTGCATAACATGCTTTATTTAGCCTACGTATTAAGTAGTGTTGTTTTACCTCTGCTAGTGCTATATAATATCACTGCTACTGGGTTTTTTTTAGTGGCCGGTATGAACACGTAAATTCACAACAAATTCAAGCTGGTGATATCTGGGTTTCAAAGACTTTTTTTGTGCAAACAAAGCTTTCAATAGTTACTTGCTTGTTAAATACCCAAAAAATAATTCTTACACTTAGGGGTCTAATTATGAAGATGAGAATGTGACTTTCAACAAACATGTGTTAGGTGAAACAATTTGAATATTATGTATATCGATATTTGGGGATTATATGGGGATACTTGAGGGTTCCATGAAAAAGAGAAGTATAGCCAAAGCTTTTTTGCCCATAATTCTCTTGAGGATCACAGGAGACCGCTTACTTGTTTCCTCCTTTGACCCAGAATCTGGCGACAGCGGGCTACTGTCTACTGACATCACAGGGCTACCCTAGGCTCTGGAAGAATTCCAGAAAAGTTGGGATCCACCCAGATACCTGATTGGCAGCTGGCTCATCCTCTTAGCATGCATGAGCATGAGAGCCCAAGCCAGCTGCTCCCACTCTCTCTCCTGCCTGAAGCAACAGTGAAGCATGGAGGTGAGTATAGATCAGTGATGGTGAACCTTGGCACTCCAGATGTTTTGGAACTACATTTCCTATGATGCTCACCTACACTGCAGAGTGCATGAGCATCATGGAAAATGTATTCCAAAACAACTGGGGTGCAAAGGTTCATCAGCACTGTTTTTTTTTTTTTGTTTTTTTTTATCACTTGCCAACTGCCCTATAGCAGTTTAACTGCTACATGGCAGCTGCTGTGCACAGGATCACACACATATATATATATACGTGATCCTGCACTTTTGGGTAGGGGGCGCGAATGTGTGCTGCCACCGACTTGCTCCCGCTGTAATTATACACAGTGGGAGCCGATCAGCGAGTACCATGGACTCGATATCTGACAGCACCCACTGATTGTTCAGTACAAAGACAGAGCAGCAGTCTGCCTATGTAAACAAGGCTAATTGCTGTTCTGACAGGAGGGAAGGCATGGAGGATCCTGTTTCTCTGCAAAACAGGGACATCAATCCGTCTTCCACTAGTAAAAGCACCTTCCACGCTGTAATAAATCACAGGCTTGCCACACAGTTTACCCTTTGATCACCCCTGATGTTGACCCCTTCCCAGCCAGTGTCATTAGTACAGTGGCAGTGAATATTTTTAGCACTGATGACTGTATTAGTGTCACTGTCCCCAAAAAAGTGTCAGTTAGTATCCGATTGGCTGCCGCAATAATGCAAGTCCTGCTCTAAGTCGCTGATCGCTGCCATTATTAGTAAAAGAATTTAAAATAAATAATTCCATAAATATATCCCATCGTTTGTAGACACTATACATTTTGCGCAAACCAATCAATAAAATAAAATAATTCCATAAATATATCCCATCATTTGTAGACACTATATATTTTGCGCAAACCAATCAATATAGGTTTATTGTTTTTTTTTGTTTACCAAAAAAGAACAGCCTGGAGACGGACCACGGGGTAGGCGGAGGGCTGGCATGAGTAGAGTTAACTGTGGAAGTAGGGGATTGGGTAGGAAAGTTAGGGGGCGGGGCTAGTGCGAGGAGGAGAGAGCGCACCCCGCCCCAGCGTCAGTCGGCGCAAGGAAAGATTCGGGACAGCATGGCATCAGCCTTGGAGATCTCATGCAGCGGTTGTTGTCCGCCGCGGCGGCCATCGGTGAGAGGAGGCTTCGAGATCAGGTGGGGGCAGTGTTGGGGGATGCCCAGGACCGTATTCGGCCAGCGGGGGAGGATTCGGCCCGGGCGAGGCGCTCCCGCCCGCCGGCCGGCTCGTTTCTTCCCTTACTCCCCCAGGGCACCTGGGCAACGCCGGGCGGGGAACGCTGGCGCCGCCCACCACGAACCTCCAGCAGAACGGCCGGCCGTATGGGGCTGTGGCGGCCGCGGGACAGCGGCGGGAGGGCGGGCGCAGCATCGCACGGCCGCCGGCCGCTCCGGCGGTGGGCATAAGGAGGCCTGACGTGCAGAGTGGGGAAGACTTGGGCCTGGCCCCTGGCGCAGTCGTTGCGGGGGCGGGGCTCCGCCGAGGGAGACGTGCGGAGGATGTTGCTGACTCATGTGCTTCCACTGGAGAGGACTGCGGGAAGCAGCAAGCGGGAACAGGCCCAGCAGAGCGGGTGGAGCCGGTCGGGGGCGCACTGCCCAGAAAGGCGGCTGAAGAATCGATCACTGGGCGGAGACGGGGACGGCCCAGGCGCAGCTCTCCGCCAGTCCGGGCGGGACCATCGGGACGGCTGCCGCGAGGAGAGGAGGATCAGAGTCCAGAACGGTCCGAGGGTGAGCTGACGTCATCTGCAGCAGAGATACCGAGAGGCGTTCCGTCATCGGTCGAGGGTCAATCGGCGGCTGGTGGGAGTTCTTCCAGGTGGCCCGGTAAGTCTGCTGTTGATTTGGGGTGTTTGGGGGGGAGGGGTTTGGAGGGGTATGTGAGTGGGGGTGGGGAGCGGGCCGCAGATGTTTCTCTGGGCGGGGGGGTTCCTCCCCTGCCTCCCCTCCCTCTGGCCCAGCGGGTCCTTGACCATGCCCCGGCAGATGGGGGGGATTTTGGGTGGGCCTGAGGGAGCTGAGAAAAAAAATAAAAATAAAATGTATATGTGTGTATGTGTGTGTATGTATATATGTATATGTATGCATATGTATGGGTGTATGTATGTATGTGTGTATATATATATATATATATATATATATATATATATATATATATATATATATATATACATGTATATATTGAGCGGGGCGGTTCCGGGGGACAGTTTCACCGGAGGCTGCGTGGATCGTTCCGGGGGACCGAGTAGGGGGGCGGGTGGGGTTTCCGGACCAGTCGGGGGGCGGGGGGAAATGCGGCGGGGGCGCCTCCGCCAGCGGCGCCCGCTGAGGCCAGGGGAATTGGGGCGGGCGATGCGGTGGTGGCTGCTGTGTTCGCGGTGCCGCCAGGGCCCCCCGGGGAAAAAGCCGGAACGTCGGGGGACACGAGCACAAAACAGGATGTGATCAGACTAGCTGATGCGGCCCGTTGCGAGGGGTGCGTGTGTTTTGAGGGGCCGCTGGGCGTGCATTGCAAGCTGGAGGTTGGGGAGAAGATATGGGAAGGGGAGTTTGTGGAGATCTTCTCACTGTTGCCTTTGGGGAAGTTCGATTTGGATAGGGCCAAGCCGGAGGACAACAGGACGGAGAATGTGGAGAAGAGGCGCTACAGGCTTATCCCTCGGACGTTCCAGAACTGGTTGCTGGCTTTTGCAATTCTTGCAGGTGTGATAGGGAAGAGGAACCCGGAGCATTGTTCGGCGCTGTATTGCTACCTGGACGTGATTGTGAGGCGCACAGGGTCTACGGGGGACTGGCGTGGCTACGCTATGACGAGCAATTTCGTCACTGGAGGGCGATCAGACCTGCTCTTCGCTGGGATCATGAGGACATCTGTCTGTGGATGCGCTTGATGTCGTCGGCAAGGATGCAGAATCCGTTTTTTCAGGGGGGGCCGGTGGATCAGGGGCTTCCGGTCACTCGGCCACACGACGGCGGGGAGTCGGTTGGCAATATACTGAGGGAAGCATGGTAAGGGTTGGGTTGGAAAGCCTGCGAGCAAGAGGGACAGACGCCGGTGAGACTGGAAAAGCTGCGACCTTTTCTAGATCGATATCTGGATGGGGAGGCTGCTCAGCCTTTGGGACAGGGGTGTTAACGCCGGCGTATATAAAAATTTTTGGTCCGCGTTGTTACGTCCGGAGGTGGTTTCAGAGAAACTGCGGTAGGAGGTGGCGTTGGATCGGATAGCGGGCCTGTTTTCCGGTGCGCCCCTTCCCGATCGGGTGGTTTCTTCGTTGGGGGTGGTACCCAATAAAAGAGCCGGGTAATACATCACCTGTCGCACCCAGTTGGGGGATCGGTCAATGATGCCATTGACCCCCGGTTGAGCGCGGTGTCGTACACGTTGCAGCGGTTTTCTGGATTAGGCGCTATGGCCGGGGGGCCCTGATAAAAAAAAAAAAAAAAAAAAAAGAAACGGACATCGAGGCTGCGTTTCGGCTGCTTCCGGTGCACCCGGACAGTTTTCATCTGCTGGGTTGTTGTTGGCAGGACGGTACTAGGTGGATAGTTGTCTGCCATTGGGATGCGCCATCTCGTGTGCGTTGTTTGAGCGTTTCAGTTCCTTTGTGGAATGGGTGGTGAGAGACGTCACGGGAGTGCATTCCATGATACACTACCTGGAGGATTTCTTGTGCGTGGGACCGGCTTCGTCGGCGGGGGGTGCGGTGCTGTTGACAACGCTGGAGCGTGTGGCGGAGTGTTTCGGCATCCCTTTGGCCCCGGTTAAGACGAAAAGACCGACTACGGCGATTAGTTTCTTGGGTATTGTTTTGGATTCGGAGGCCATGGAGTGTCGGCTCCCGGCAGACAAGCTGGATGCGTTAAAGACGGGGATACGCGGGTTGGTGGGCATGCGTAAGGTACAGCTCGGGACTCTTCAGTCTGTGCTGGGGAGGCTCAACTTTGCCTGCAGGATAATACCCATGGGGTGGGTTTTCAGTAGGCGGCTGGCGGCTAGCACGGGGGGGGGGGGTGGTTTCACCGAAGCACTTTGTACGATTGTCGCAGGATCTTCGGATTTGGCACGTGTTCGTGGAACGTTTCAACGGGAGAGCTTTGTGGGTGTCGGGGCCGGTGAGTTACTTCGATCTGGAACTCTATACGGATGCGGTGGGGTCGACAGGGTTTGGGGCCCCCTTTTTTTTTTGCCAAGGAAAATGGAGTGCGGGCCCATGGCCCGATTCCTGGAGTGTGGGTGGTTTGCAAAAAAAAACATGGTGCTCCTGGAGCTCTTTCCAGTGGTGCTGGCTGTGGAACTTTGGGGGGACTCCTTCAGGGACTTGGAGGTACGTTTTCATGTTGACAATTTAGGAGTGGTGCAGGTACTGAACCCGGATATCGGCAGCTTCTCCGCCGGTGGTAAGGATGCTGCGGCCTTTGGTTTGGCGATGTCTGCAACTGCACATCTTCATACATGCGGTGCATCTGCCGGGGGGTTGAAAACGTTCTAGGTGACGCACTGTCTCGTTTTCAGTGGGACAGGTTTCAGGAGCTGGCACCGACGGCGGATGTTTTCGGGGTTCCGTGCCCAGAGGGACTGTGGAAGATTGCGTTGGAAGAGTCGCCGACTGGATCAGGTGGTCGGTGAGTGTGGGTACTTGGGCGGCCTATGAGAATATTCGGGCGGAGTGGGAAGCTTTGGGGACACAAGTAAGGGCGGGGGTTCGGGATCGTAAGTTAATGGTCCTTTACTTTGTGTCCCGACGATTGGAGGATGGCATATCGATTTCTGGCCTGGGGCGACAGTTAGCCGGCTTGGCGTTCTGGTTGAAGCTGCGGAGGGAACACGATTGCACAAGGGATTTTTTGGGTGAGGCAAGCGGTGAAGGGGTATCGGAAGGGTCGACAGGTTAAGGATGACGGGAGACCGGTGTATTTTGATCTGTTGGGCAGGCTTTGTGATCATCTGGCGGTGGCGTGTATGTCGACTTAGGAAATAATTTTGTTAAAGCTGCGTTTGTTTTGGCATTTTTTGGCGCTTTCCGGATGGGGGAATTGGTCAGCCCGGCTGAGAAGGTGCGGAGGGGTTGTTTTTGAGGACGTGATTTGTGCGGGTGACAGGTTGCGCATGCTGGTGCGCAGATCGCAAACAGACCAAGGGGGCAAGGACACGGAAGTTGGGGTGTTCGCAATTCCGGACTGTAAGCTTTGTCCTGTTTTCGTGGTGCGCGAGTTCCTGGATCGTCGGCCGGCCTTGCCGGGCCCGTTGTTGCTGCACGCGAATGGGGAATTTTTGTTGCGATTCCAGTTTATAGGGGTTTTTCGGAAATGTTTGATGGCTTTGGGTTTGGGAGGGGAATCGTTTTCCTCACATTCGTTCAGGATTGGGGCCGCGACGGAGGCGGTCGATGGGGGTTGGAGGAGGTGTCGGTGAAGAGGATTGGCCGGTGGGAATCGCGGAGGTTTCGTTCTTACGTTAGGCCGGAACTGGTGGGGGTTTAGTTGGGAGGACCAGGGGCTGTCGGCATGGGTTTGTGTTACAGCTGTACATTTACTGTTAGTTGGTTTGTGTTTTCTTTTCTTTCAGGTACTCCAGCAGGTTTGGTCTGGATCATGGGTCACTCTCTTGCGTCTGCTGGGGGGCTAGGAGGGGTATGCTAGGCCGGAAGGTAGGCAGCTGGGCATTTCAAGGCGGGAGGCATGCTTGAAGTGGTTTGGTTTCCCGGGCCTGCTCGGAGCAGGATGGTGCACGAGGTGCACCGTTTTGCGGGTTTGGACAGGCCCCCGGAGGTGTTGGTTGTGCATGTGGGGGGCTATGATCTTGGCCTTCGCACAATGTTGGACATACCGCGGGACATCAAGTATGATTTCTCGCGCCTTAGGGCAGCTTTTCCTGGGATGATCATGGTGTGGTCGGACAGGGTTGCCAGCACCACATGGAGGTTCGAGAGGTCGGTGGACCGGATTAACAAGGCCAAGAGGAAGGTGAACCAAGAGATTAGTCGGTTGGTAGTAAGGAATGGGGGGTTGGCGGTTCGGCATTTGGAGTCAGAGATTGACACATGGCATTATCTGCGCGATGACGGAGTGCATCTTAATGCCGTGGGGATCTATCTATGGGCCTTAGGTCTACAGGATGGGATTGAGCGAGCCTTGAGGGTGTGGAGGTGCGCCCAAGGATAAGGTGTTATCCTTGCTTGCTGTGGCGGGTGTTGGTCGGTGCAGGTAAAGGAAGATAACCCCTCCCCACTGAGAAGTTGATGCGGGACCCATTGGAGATATGGGCTCGTTGCTGAGATGCCATATAACGATGGTTTATATGGAAGATGGTGAATGGGTGCACTGCGGTCAAGAGTTGGTTGTCTCTGAGCTAGCACGTCAGCTTGAGGCCTAGTTACAGTTAATACGACCGCAGTGCATGTTGCTCGTTATGTTAATGGGGTGGGGAGGGGGAATGCCCTGCAGAAGACCAACGATTTCAGTTTGATCAGTTAAATGATAATTCTATTGATGTTTGGTTTTTGATATGTTAATTATTTGTTTTGATCAATAAAGGGGCTGCTACGGCCACTAATTACTCCAAAAAGGTGTGGTCTCATTTAATGGTAATGGGATAAGGCTCGGAGTTGGGTGGTCGGTGTAGCAGCAGTGCAAACATCAGTTATACTATAGTCAAGAACAGCCTGGAGACGGACCACGGGGTAGGCGGAGGGCTGGCATGAGTAGAGTTAACTGTGGAAGTAGGGGATTGGGTAGGAAAGTTAGGGGGCGGGGCTAGTGCGAGGAGGAGAGAGCGCACCCCGCCCCAGCGTCAGTCGGCGCAAGGAAAGATTCCCACCCTCCCTCCCTTATCAAAGAAGACAATACAGGAAGGTTTGTTGGGCGCTGGTTGGACCGGAGGTGATGTAGTTTGGAAGGTGCTAACTTCTTTTGCTTTCGCAGGGGGGCTGGATGTCGTAGCGGTTGGCGGGTGTTGGTCGGTGCAGGTAAAGGAAGATAACCCCTCCCCACTGAGAAGTTGATGCGGGACCCATTGGAGATATGGCTCGTTGCTGAGATGCCATATAACGATGGTTTATATGGAAGATGGTGAATGGGTGCACTGCGGTCAAGAGTTGGTTGTCTCTGAGCTAGCACGTCAGCTTGAGGCCTAGTTACAGTTAATACGACCGCAGTGCATGTTGCTCGTTATGTTAATGGGGTGGGGAGGGGGAATGCCCTGCAGAAGACCAACGATTTCAGTTTGATCAGTTAAATGATAATTCTATTGATGTTTGGTTTTTGATATGTTAATTATTTGTTTTGATCAATAAAGGGGCTGCTACGGCCACTAATTACTCCAAAAAGGTGTGGTCTCATTTAATGGTAATGGGATAAGGCTCGGAGTTGGGTGGTCGGTGTAGCAGCAGTGCAAACATCAGTTATACTATAGTCATGTTATTGGCTATGTTTTATAGCAGAAAGAAATTATTTAGTTTTTTTCAAAATTGTCGGTCATTTTTTTTATTTATAGCGCACAAATGAAAAAAGGCAGAGGTTATCACATACCACCAAAAGAAAGCTCTATTTCTGGGGAAAAAAAGACATCCATTTTACTATTGTAAAATGTCGCACAACTATGCAATTTTCAGTTAAAGTAACGCAGTGCGGTATTACAAAAAATGGCCTGTTCGGGAAGTGGGGTAAATAAAAAAAAGCGGTTAATAAAAGCATACATCTCCTTAAAATTCTACTAAATTACATTTTTTATGTGGTTTCAGTTATACTTTGTGTTGGAAAAGAGGATTGACTGGGGTAGAAACCACTGAAACATTTTGTTTTTTATTGTAGCGCCCACCACACTTAGGTGGGTGCTAAATAGGTTTAGATAAGGTAAGTGTGGTAATTTTACCAGGGCCTTACACTTTTAGGACTGGATGTTTGTTTTGGGAGAGGGGAGTGACAGAGTAGAGGGGGGTTTGGCCACCTACACTCTGGCCTAGAAAGATCCCTCTGTACCTTCCATTGGAAATGCTCTGGAAGGGAGGTGGACTTGGGACTGGGGTGCAGGCAGCTTGTATGGAGAGCCCTGGACCAATCATTAAATTGCATTGGCAGGGGCAGGACTCGCATATAACCTGGAGGACACATGCTTCCGGGAGTCCATGGGAGGAGTTGGAAGCAGAGAAGGAGGCATGATGTAGCTAACATGGAGCAGGCTTGAAGGCCTGGGGGTTCAGAGACCCCAACGCTGGATAGCAATAGTGGGCTTGAAGGCCTGAGGGTTCAGAGACCTCAGTGCTGGATGGTCCTAGCAGTAATCCGGAGAGGTGGACTGGGCATCCTAGCCTGGGATGTACCCGACAATGCGGAGGAAGAAGTAACTGAAAAGAGAACAGATTAAACTGGGATCGACCTTCTATGGCAATCATGGACTGTCGATGGGAGAGAGCAAAGGGAGTGCAACCCAGCAGTGTTTATCCGTCAAGGATACTTTCCTGAACTGACGCCGGGAGGATTGCAGGAGTCAAGATAGGCAGGTGAGGCCTGGGGCTTCTAACATCCACATACCACAATGTCTTTCAGAGGGGCATTGGTCAGTTCACTACAGGAAAGGACATGGGGACAGAAATAGGAACCAGAGTGTTAGAGGCAACTCATATTCTCTAACCGCTATGTAACATCCTTCAAGCAAGTGATAAGAGTTTTCTAAAGTTATCATGGACTGTCTGCTGTTTATGGAATTCATGCAGGAGTGGAACAGCAGAGCAAGTTAACAGAAAGGTATGAAGACACCCAACAGCTTCCAAGGGAGTAGTGTGCTACATTATATTGGTATGGAAGGAGGGGTTACCAAGGAGATGTTTGCATGCCTGGTCCCAAGCTGCCTCTGTGTGTCCATAAGAGACAGAGCGCGGCCCCGCCTTGCCCCCTGCTCGATCCTTACTGGCTGTGATTGACAACAGTGGGAGCCAATGGCTCCTGCTGCTTTGCCTCAGGCAATGAGGTGCAAGAGACTCAGGAGAGCCACTGCTTTCATGCATATCGCTGGATCGAGACCAGGCTTAGGTTAGGTAAGTAGAGCGGTGGGGGGGGGGCTGCACACTGAAGGTTTTTACATTTATGCATAGAATGCATGAAGGTTAAAAAAAAGCCTTCAGCCTTTACAACCACTTTAAAAGATTGGGCTTTACAACTCATAAGAAAGATATAGGTAGCTTCTGTAACAGTTGCCAGGTTCTACTGATGAGAGAATAAAATAGAGACAGTGAAGTGGAGATAAAATACCAGATTTGTGGGATTTCAATAATTAAGTATCCATTTCATGCAAAAAAAATACCAATTCCACATTGCAATATTTATGTTCCTAACTGAACATTTTGATGAGACAATTATTGAGGTAAGATAATGAACACAGCTTAATTAACTCATCTGTCTTAGTGCACCCTTAGTTATCCCTCTAGCTTGTGACACTGCTTGTACTTGCCTACAGATTCCCACTGTCATTTTGATCCCCAATGTTTTGCCTCCCTTTGTGTCTCCTTATTTCCCAGTTTTCTCGCTCATTCCCCAGTCTTTTTCCATGTCCAGCCTTTCCCTTGATTTCTGTACTTTTATGTTTTTCTCTACCATTTCCATACCACCCCTTAGCTCCTTCCCCCAGCTTTGACAACACTCATTGGGGTTTATTTACTAAAGGCAAATCCACTTTGCACTGCAAGTGCACTTGGAAGTAAAGTCACCGTAGATCCCAGGGGGACATGCAAGGAAAATAAAAAAATAGCATTTTAGCTTGCACATGATTGGATGATAAAATCAGTAGAGCTTCCACTCATTTGAGATCTACCCCTTAGATTTAGAGCTACTGCGCTTAGGAAATTTCCAGCTCAACTTACCAGCCAGTCTGCAACCAACCAAACGATCCTGTCTAACAGCTTGCATTAATATCAGGGGTTTAGTTAGCACACATTTGCAAATAGATGTGTAAGCTGCAGAGCCCCTAGCTCTCCTAGCTCTTGTAAATTTATAAGAGCGTAGTAGAAGAAGCACATGCATTCTAATGTATAGAAGGCAGGTATGTCTGGAGGTAGCCCACCCCTCCTTATAGCCACACGGCGCACTTGACACCCAGCACATAGCACAATGGCAGCAAAGGTGCCCAGTGTGTCCCCTGACCAATATTACATCAGTAACAAACAAATGGCCACTGCCTTTCCATGTGCTCCTTGCTGCGAAGGCCAGTTGTAAGCGGGGGCAGTGGCTATAAGCAGGGGTAGTGGCCAGTTGTGTGTTACTGATTGTTTCTAGAAGTCAGTGGAACCCAGTACAGGTAGTCTATAGCAGGGGTAGGCAACTTGGAGCCCTTCAGCTGTTGTCCAATGAGGCATTGCAAGGCCGGCAGTTAAAATTACTCCCAGAGGCATGATGGGACTTGTAGTTCTGCAACAACTGGATGGCCCCAGGTTGCCTACACCTGGTCTATAGAAATAAAAAAACAAATATCATATTCCAAAAGACCCCAATCTGCCCTTGCACATTGTAAGTAATTCTTATTGACTATACTGAAAATAAGGAGTGCACTTCAACTTCAGCCATTATGTAGACATCCAGACTCATCAAGAACAAGCTTGCATGAATAGACTGTATGGTTAATGCATTATAGCTCTTTTTCATAGACAAAGCTCCTTATGTATGTTTGCTCTCTATTACTGCTTGAAGAAAAGAAAATTCTCTATGTACAGCTAAGTGTACAAAGGTTGACTCCTGATGCCTGTACAAAACGCTGTTTATTACTAACTTTTCCAGACATCGCCAGTATGGGAAACCCCCTCTTGGCCTGAAGCAGTTTCTTGGCACACATCTAAACTTACAAGGTTGTTGTCATGGACAAGTAAAATGTCAGTCAATGGTCCGCTCATAACTAACAATACATATGTGGCAATATTTTACTGCAATTATATAGTAGCTTAAGGCAGAAGCTAGATAAGATACAATTGCATATTTATACTTTTCTTGATGAACAGGATATCAAATAGAAAAGTGATTCTCAAGAAACTTGAAATATTTCTATTGGTTTATTAAGTTTTACTTGCCTTTAAGCAGTTTATTCCTATTTCTGAACACAAACTGTGCCATATGAATGTACCACATATTTTAAATATTACATTGGCTGAAAGTATTCTATGTGTTATACAAAAATAAGTAAAGGGTATAAGAAAATTCTGGTAATATAAGAAATAAGCTACCTAGAAAATTATTATTTTTCAAGCTGTGCGCAACCTGAGCTGGAATGATTTTATTCAGTGAAACTTCCATGTTCAATGGACACAATTTTCATTGAGCATTCTACAAAAATCTAAACTAAAATATAAATAAAGTGTCATCTAAAAATAACACATTCCTTTTAAATTGACATGTTGCTATACAAGTGAAGGCATACATGTAAAAGAACAGTTTACATACTTAATTTTACCATTGCCTGCACTGATATTTGCTGCCCCAATCCTGAGTAATGGTCCTCCAAATTCCACATGAAATTGAATGCCCCGTACACACGATCAGATTTTCCGACAACAAATGTTGGATGTGAGATGGTTGGCTAAAAGTTTGACCATGTATGTTCCATATCTGGGGCTAGAGCTCATACCATCGCTTGGGTGGGCATACACATGTATATAATATACATGTGTATGTGTGTGTATGAAAAAAAAAAAAAATATATATATATATATATATATATATATATATAAAATATTGTCACATAACTGAGTGCGGATCCCCCCTTTCATCAGGGTCTCCAGAGAGCCTCCCTACTTACATCAGGGTCCCCAGAGCCCCCCTCATTACATCAGTGTCACCAGGGATCACCTTCCCAACATCAGGTTCCCCGGAGAGCCTCCCCCTTACATCAGGGTTTCATCACCCGCTCCACCCGCCTGGCTTTGTCCTCACCCATTCCACTTGCCTGGCTCTCTCCTCACCCACTCCACCCACCCGATCTCTCCTTCCCTGTTCTGAACTTCTCTCCCTGCTATGCCTAGTATGCCACTGGGGATGAACAGTTTAGCCTGGGGTAGGCAATGCAGAGACACGCTCTACCTGACACCTGGTCACGATCGACAGGTAGATCACGATGGATGGGTTGCTGACCCAACCCTATAGAGTCAGAGTTATGAGCCCCAGAAGCCACCCACTAGTAACGTCACTGCTAAGCAATATTAGCAGCAGGGGCTGATGAAAAAGTATGCACACTGTTCTTTCATATCCAAAGTCTTCCCTACTCTATTCAAAATGTAAAGAAGAATTCCAGGTATGGGTATTTTCTTCATAGTAACATTGGTCCAGCTTTAATTATAGTTATGCATATATTATATCTGTCTGATGCCCCTGGAAGCTGGAAATCACTTAAAGGGGTTCTAAAGCCTAAATATGTTTTAGCCTAAAGTGGTTGAAAACCCTCTCCTATACCCAGTGAAGTGAATAGCCTCAGATGATACACATCTCCCTACATAGGTTTTACATATATATCTGCAGTCTTTGCCTTTCTACAATTTTTAGAAAGTGCACATTGTTTTACAAATCTTTCTTCCTTATTCAGCAGTGGGCATGGAGTCTCGGCATACATTGTGTGTGAGCTGATTGGAGGAAAGGCACACACCACCCCCGTCACATAGGCAGAGGAATGAAGAAACTTGCAGAGCTGTACTGTGAATAGACAATCTCTCTGCTTATCTACCTCTAAGTTCCCTCCCTGACACAAATTTCCAGCTTCTTTTATCTCCTCTGTCAGAGAACTTGTCAGAAGTTATGCTGATAACAGAGGAACACAGTAGCCCAAAGCTTTGGAGAGAGATAAACAAACACTATAGATAGGTCAGATTTCATGAATGAGGTTTACAACCACTCTAATGCATTCCTAATCAGGTATACTCTTTCATTCTGAAAAGAGGTTAAAAAATGATTCTTTAAGTTGCCAAAGCAAGCATTTCATACTTCAGATAAGTGGATAATTAAGCCCAATTTCTTCATTGGTTATCACCAAATCAATAGATCACACCAAATTAGGAGATACTAGATAACCATTTTTGCATGACTATTAAGCCTCATGCACACCGGGCCTCAAAAACACTGCATTTAAAGTGGTTCTAAAGCCTAAACTTTTTTTTACCTTAATACATTCCTTGCAATAAGGTACCTGAGCCCTCATTCAATTCAGTGCTGTGCACATCTTTAGCTCTTCTCTCCCCTCACTTCCAGGTCTCATTAGCTTTCCTGGAGCACAGGGAGCCATTAACCATTGGCTCTCAGAGCTGTCAATCAAAGCCAGTAAAGCCAGCCAGCCAGCCAGAGTCGAGTCCTGTTGTCTGTGTCAATGGACGCAGCAGCAGGGTTCAGGACCAAGCACACGTGAGTGGTTTCTCATGGGCACTGGACAGAGAGGAGGGGCCAAGAGCACCTGCAGTTTATTTTTTTAACCTTTACAATCTCTTTAAGTATATACCGCTACTCCACTGATCTCCATTTGTTTCTGGGTCCTGTGCCGGGTGGCCAGCCTAAGACAATTTGAGCACAGAAGGTCACCCGCTCAGCATTTTTATGAATGCTTTATATTCTCTGAATGAATTCAAAATGTTCTCCAAATGGAAAACGTGAAGGTTGCAATGTCACCACCCCACCTCACCACCTAAACACAATGTTGACTTTACATATATAGTACTTTAATATAAGGAACAAAAAATGTAGGATACACTAAAGGAAATTAATTATATTTTAATTTTTTAAAGGTTAATATAAATGATTGTGTTATTAACAATATTAGTAAGTTAATTCCTTAAAAATTCCTTAAATTTTCTACAAGAGCTGTCTCCGGCATGTTAGTAAAGGCTGTTTCTTTGTGTGCAAGCAAATATAAAACCTGCCAGGTACATTGTTGAGTGCCTTAGAGTTTTCCCACACAGCAAGGCTACAAATCCTGAAGACTGGAATCTATAAGGAATATGCAGACTATAGAAACTGAGGAAACAAGTAGGCTCAAATACATATTTCCATACATCATTTTCTAACTTCAAAAGCACAAATTTCAATAACAATTAATCTGGAAGTTTTCTGTTTTGCTTATGTGCCATTTTATTTTTGAATTGTTGATAGCCTTTCATTTCACAACATCTGCATCTACATGCTCATGTAAAATGAATGTGGCTATTCAGCATATAAATAATTATGGTACCACAATGTGAAACAGAAGAACGACTTACAGAAAGACTAGTCAAAGCAGTAGAAAGATTACTTCAATAGTATTGTTGACGTTTTTCTTTATAATTATTTGGGTAAGTAATTGTTTTTTTCATATTCAAAAATTCATCTACAGTATATTTCATCATTTTAGGTATGAAAGCCCATCTCTAGGCATGTTCTCACTCCCATACCTCCATCCCATCCATTTACAATTTTTTTTATATTTTAATACCTTCTGCAACAGTTTTTTACGCCTAAGTTTGCTGTCCATGTTCCTTGCCATGGCCGCTTCAAGATGTGATATTTTTGTAATGTCATTATGCTGTGCAGCATTTTGGAACCTGAGAGAACCAGTGAAGTCGACACCCAAAGAGAACCCAAGTCCTCTACAGTAGAGGAAGAAGAGGAAGAAGAAAGAAGACTTGGGACCTGGTTATTCACATGATTATGGATTTAAATACCACATTTAGTGGTACTGCCCATTGACCGTGTCAGGGGGTATCATTTTTGCTGTGGCTGTGAAGCTTTACAGCCATGACATTTGTACAACCCTCTCCAGCTGCAGTGTTGAGTTAAGGCGGGTTGGTTCGTGGGTCGTAAAACTGCTTATTTTTACTTCTCCCTGGCCAAATGTGTGAATGAGCCTTTAGAGATGTCTAGGTCTCTATTTATACGACAACTGGGAGCCAATCAGGTGAGCTTAATGCAAATATGCAGAAAAGGAACATATCAATGATGAGAGAACAGAGGTGACATATTTATCTTTTTTCTGTCCAATAACAGGCATGAAGTTGGGAGGTGTCAGTCATGTATTCTTTTACTGACACAATCCTCTGTCTGGCTGTGCAACAAAGCTGTGTAAATCTCAAATCTAAATGGACAGAAAAAATGCTCCCATATAAATACATATACAGTATTCTATGTGTTCAGATTTTTTGTTTACACATTGCTTAGCCAGAGTTACACAGTCAAGTCTTCATTGCTGCCCAACATCAGAACAACCCATCTATTAGTGAGATGTCTAAGCCTCTATTTATAATACTAATGTTAGCTATACTGGCTCTCATCACTTTTATTATTCATTTAAAATATTTTTTACATGGTGAATCACGGATTTTATCAATGGTTCACTGATGATTCCTATAAGATCTGCTACATTTCATCCTTTTCGCTTAACACTGAAAACATTCATCAGACATTTAGCACCCTGCTATCAAGGAAGCTTGCCTAGAATCCTCATTTGCATGAGTAGCAATTTGGCCTTTGAACCCAGTGCAATAAAGGAGGCATATAAGGTCAAATCCAAGCCATAAGAATCAAAGGTCAAATCTCAGCCGCATTCATTGATTGGATTAAACCTTTGATCTCATGTGCCCCTTAAATATACTGCAAGTGTGTATATATATATATATATATATATATATATATATATATATATACCCTGTTTCCCCTAAAATAAGACCTAGTGTGATTGTCGGTGATAGCTGCAATAAAAGCCCTACCCCCCAAATAAGCCCTAGTTAAAGTCCTTGTAGGTCTTCTTTTCAGGGTAGGGCTTATTTTTGAGGAAACAGAGTAGGGCTTATTTGGGTGGTATGGCTTATATTGCAGCCAACACCGACAATCACGCTAGGTCTTATTTTAGGGGAAACAGGGTATATATATATATATATATATATACATACACACACACACACACACACACACATATATATATATATATATATATATATATATATATATATATATATATATATATATATATATATATATATAAACAATAATGATATTACCAGTAAGTGGCAGTAGAAATTGGTATTTTAATTAGGCCTCTGTGTTGCCAAACTATACCAGTGGGAACATTTTTTTTTTTTTGAGTTTATGCCTTTCTTTTGGTCTGCTAAATATCTGTTATATCTGTTCGGTGAGTGCAAAATCTACCTGTTGATTTTGCCAGAAATCTTGAGAGCTGCTAACCTCCTGTGCTCACTGCCTGTGCCTTGGGTTATGTAGAGGGGAAGGAGTGGAGAAAATGAGAAGGGGTCTGTGTTCCTTGTAATGCATCAGAATTAAAGCAGGCAGGACTGACACCAAGCATTTAGAAATTCAGAGCTGTGATGTCATGTCAAAGAAGAAGGTAGGAGAACATTGTAATCCTGGAACATCAACTGTTTTTTGTACTTCCAGTGTGATTAAAGGGATACAACATAGAGAATGTTATTGCAGAGATGTTTATTTATTTCATATATATTATTATATTTTATTTATTTATTTAATTTTGCCTTAACATACACTCTAAAAAAAAAAAAAAAAAGGAATGTGATGCTATACAAAACTAACATATTCGTATATAATATATACTTATTTGTATTTTTTACTTGGCTACAGTGCCATTAAATGCATGACTGATTGGTGGTATGCATGTCAGACTGTCATGCACATTTTTATTGTATGTACAATTTTGCACATTTTTGGCAAGTCAGGCAAACGTAAACACATCGAAAGATGTGTCAAGTGACTGGACACCCAGAGGGAGCATAAAATAATGTTCTTCAAGTCTGATACATGTTTCACTACTCCAAATTCCTTAGGTGTCGAAACATCAGTACATCACAATTTCTAAACAGAACGTTTGCAAACCTGGATTTACCTATACATGTAGAATTCATTCAGCAAGCATCACAGACCTCTATAGGGAATCACTGTAAAACACCTGGATTTAGCAAGTTCAGAAAGACAAAAGTAAGCAGGTGAGTCTTTTAATGTTCTACACTAATAATACCAAGAATCTTACAAATAACAGGTTTTCCATTTGAAGAATAGTGATGGACGAACTTCCGACGGGACGTTTCGCGAACGCGAAACGCGAACGGGCACAAACGTTCGCGAAAACGACCGTTCGCCGCGGGCTCCATTGACTTCAATGGGAGGCGAATTTCGCAAACCTTTAGGTCGAATTTGCGGCCACGGGGTAATTATTAGGGGGTAGCACGTAGTCCCACCACCTGGACAATAGCATAATACATGTATGAGGTGAATTTGGGATCGATAACTACAAGCATTTTTTTTTTATTTGGGAAATTGTTCTGACAATTCAGGACTATGGAGCTAATGAAGGCAATGGAGGAGAGGGAAGGTCAGGGACCAGGGTAGGCAAACAAGAGGGTGCAGGAGATACAGAGCACTGACAGCAGCACCGTAATACAGAGCACTGACATCAGCACCGTGACATACAGCGCTGACAGCAGCTCCGTGACATACAGCGCTGACAGCAGCTCCGTGACATACAGCGCTGACAGCAGCTCCGTGACATACAGCGCTGACAGCAGCTCCGTGACATACAGCGCTGACAGCAGCTCCGTGACATACAGCGCTGACAGCAGCACCGTGACATACAGCGCTGACAGCAGCTCCGTGACATACAGCGCTGACAGCAGCTCCGTGACATACAGCGCTGACAGCAGCTCCGTGACATACAGCACTGACAGCAGCTCCGTGACATACAGCGCTGACAGCAGCTCCGTGACATACAGCGCTGACAGCAGCACCGTGACATACAGCGCTGACAGCAGCTCCGTGACATACAGCGCTGACAGCAGCTCCGTGACATACAGCGCTGACAGCAGCTCCGTGACATACAGCACTGACAGCAGCTCCGTGACATACAGCGCTGACAGCAGCTCCGTGACATACAGCGCTGACAGCAGCACCGTGACATACAGCGCTGACAGCAGCTCCGTGACATACAGCGCTGACAGCAGCTCCGTGACATACAGCGCTGACAGCAGCTCCGTGACATACAGCGCTGACAGCAGCTCCGTGACATACAGCGCTGACAGCAGCTCCGTGACATACAGCGCTGACAGCAGCTCCGTGACATACAGCGCTGACAGCAGCTCCGTGACATACAGCGCTGACAGCAGCACCGTAAGCAGCCCCAGGAGGAAGTCAGCACAGCACAGGGATGGTGTGATCCCCTCATAATAAGAACCCCCAGGAGGAAGTCAGCACAGCACAGGGATGGTGGGAGCCCCTCATAATAAGAACACCCAGGAGGAAGTCAGCACAGCACAGGGATGGTGGGAACCCCTCATAATAAGCAGCCCCAGTAGAAATATGACACCGCTCAACCTCTTCAAAGAGGAGGGTAGGGGCATATAGTACGGTGTGCTTTTTTGGGTCAGGGAAGTGAGCCAAATGAATTAAGAAGGTCTGTGTGCTTGATTCCAAAAATTGTTTATAGACATATACATGGTCTACTGATCACATGTGTTGAATTCCTCCGAGATCCATGCCTCATTCATTTTTAGAAATGTGAGGTAGTTAACACTGTGGTGAGCTAGGCGAGTACGCTTATCGGTCACAATCCCCCCTGCTGCGCTGAACGTCCTTTCGGACAGGACACTGGATGAGGGGCAAGCCAACAGTTCGATTGCAAATTGGGCAAGCTCTGGCCAGAGGTCAAGCCTGCCCACCCAGTAGTCTAGGGGTTCATCACTCCTCAGAGCGTCCACATCGGCCGTTAACCCAATGTAGTCGGACACCTGACGGTCTAGGCGTTCCCTGATGCTGGATCCGGATGACACCTGTCGATGGGTCGGCTGAAAGAATGACCTCATATCCGAAGTCACCAACACATCTTCAAACCGGCCTCTTCTTGCAGGCGCTGTTGGATTGGTACCCGCAAATCCTTCTCTGGGAGTGGGAATTGCTCCTCTGCCAGCGCACGCAAAAGCAGAATGCAGCATTTCTCGAAGCAAGGCCTGGAAGTGCTGCATTCTGACAGCCCTCTGCGACGGCGGTAACATTTCCGCCATTTTGTGTTTGTACCGGGGGTCTAAGTACGTTGCCACCCAGTACTGGTCCTTGACCCTCATGCTTTTTATACGGGGGTCCCTATTAAAACACTGGAGCATGAAGGCCCCCATTTGCACTAAAGTGGAAGCGGTGTGGTGGCCTGGCTCCTGCTCATCATCCAGGATAATGTCGTCCTCTTCATTCTCCTCTCCCCATCCTCGCACAACAGGGATCCCAGAAAGGTTTAAAGCATGCTCTTCTTGCTCCTGCTCATCCGCCCCGGCACCATCCTCCTCTGACTCCTCATCAGACTCCTGTTGTTGACTTGTCTCAGATAGAGTAGCCCCCCCTGGGAATTCATCCAGCATTGCGACTTCCTCATCTTCCCGCTCCTGCTCCTCCACAGCCTGATCAATGACACGACGCAATGCACGCTCCAGAAAGAAGGCATAAGGTACCATGTCACTGATGGCGCCATGGCTGCGACTGACCAGTTTGGTGATCTCCTCAAATGGCCGCAGAAGTCTGCATGTGTCGCGCATGAGCAGCCACTGGCGCGGTGAAAAAAAACCCAGCTCCCCAGAACCGTTTCTTTCGCAGAGTTCATACAGGTAGACGTTAACTGCACGTTTCTGCTGGAGCAGCCTATCAAGCATATAGAAGGTTGAGTTCCATCGCGTCGGGCAATCGCAAATAAGACGTCTGACCGGCAGATGGTGTCGCCGCTGAATGTCAGCAAGGCGAGCCATGGCCGTGTAAGATCTTCTGAAATGGGCCGAGATTTTCCTTGCCTGCCGCAAGATGTCCTGGACCCCAGGGTATTTGACAAGGAATCGCTGCACGACCAAGTTTAAGACGTGTGCCATGCACGGCACGTGCGTGATTTTGCCCTGTTTCAATGCGCTAAGCAGATTGGCACCGTTGTCACACACCACTTTACCAACTGTCAAATTGAGCGGTGTTAGCCACTCATCTGCCTGTGAACGCAAAGCTGAAAGGAGTGCCGGGCCAGTGTGGCTCTTTGCTTCCAGGCACAACAGACGCAGCACGGCATGGCAACGTCTCACCTGGCATGTGGAATAGGTTCTGGGGAGCTTGGGCGGTGCAGTGGAAGAGACGCTAGCAGCGGAAAAGGAGGAGGCAGCTGAGGAGGAGAGGGAGGAGGATGGAGTAGGAGGAGGAGAAGAAGAGTCAGGCCTGCATGCAATCCGTGGCGGTAAAACCAAATCTACACGGGTGCCACGGGTTACATGCTTGACGGCCGTCAGAAGGTTCACCCAGTGGGCAGTAAAACTGATATACCTTCCCTGCCCGTGTTTGCTAGACCACGTGTCTGTGGTCAGATGTATCTTGGCACCGACACTGTGTGCCAGAGATACATTC